>NC_068918.1:48401342-49651342 GCF_023091745.1 Budorcas taxicolor
TACTGCAGGTAGATTCTTTTACCCACTGAGATACCGGGGAAGCCCCAGACAGTATAGTGGCAGTCAGTAAGTGATTGGGCATTGATCTGATTGGGAAAGCTGGAGCAGACCAGATAAAATAAGCATTACAACAAGCAGCGGAAGCCCTGGAAATCTTTTCTACACAGATTTGTTAGTTTACCTTGTAAATACAAGCAGTCCAACAGAAACTGTTTTTCTATCTTCAATCTAGAACACAAATTACAGACCCTCAGGGTACCTCTATATTGCCCTTCAAAACATGTACTTTGAGCAAGTATCCACAATTTAGGACTTATATATAACAACCCCTCCATCTTAGAATGCCTATTAAGTCTTTACATCTTTTTCTTGATAGATCCTGTGATTTAATCAGAAATTTTTCCAGTATTCTTTTCCTTTGAGTGCAGTGAAGGCTGTCTTTAGCAACAGATGCAGAGCTATCTTTCTCCTATTCATTTCTCAGACATTTATGTCTTACAGCATGTGAGAAGCATATTAAGTGGCAGTTAGGTAGTAGTAGAAAGGTTTCCACAGATAATGCCTGACAATTGAATCAAAGAAAATCCGGAGGAACAATTCACGGAAAGAAAGTGACAGAGAAGATAGGTGGAGTTCCTGTGGACATTGACAGAATAAAGAGTGGTCCTTTGCCTTGCTTTTTCATACTTCAGAAATGCAACTTCATCTCCCATTTTTACAGAATCAGAAATCAGATATCTACTGATAATATTAAAAATCTCCAGTAAAAGCTTATTTAATTTCATTTTAAAATGCAAAGTAGATACTCTGCTGATTCATATCATTATGTATATGCATTCGCCTCCATTTACTTCCATTTTGTTTCTTAAAAAGGAATAAATGGTCAGGTTTTGCTACTCAAGGTGATCTATACGCTGGATCTAGAATTGCAGCCATCAGCAATATTTCTCATCTTTCTACCCTGCCTTATTTTTCCTTCTTAGCACTTCTCACTGTTATCATATATATACTTGTATATATTTTACATACTCATGTTGTTTCCTGTATATCTGCATCCCACCCGCATTAGGATATAAACTCCTTGGAAATATAGATGTATATAGTTTTATGATCTATTCTATTCATTGCTTAATAAACAGAACTTAAAAGAGTGCCTAAAATACATTAGACACTAAAATATTTGCTGAGTGAATGAAATAATTGTAATTACAAATTATATATATATATATATAATTTGATATATATGTATACATATATATTTATATATACACAAACCAATTGTTTCCAGTTATGTTCTGAATTTACATATACCACTCTTTGACACAGAGTTTACCTTTTTATAAGTCTATCTTTTGCTTAATGATTTGCTGCTGCTGCTGCTAAATCACTTCAGTTGTGTCCAACTCTGTGTGACCCCATAGTCAGCAGACCACCAGGCTCCCCCGCCCCTGGAATTTACCAGGCAAGAACACTGGAGTGGGTTGCCGTTTCCTTCTCCAATGCATGAAAGTGAAAAGTGAAAGTGAAGTCACTCAGTCCTGTCCAACCCTCAGCGACCCCATGGACTGCAGCCTTCCAGGCTCCTCCGTCCATGGGATTTTCCAGGCAAGAGTACTGGAGTGGGGTGCCATTGCCTTCTCCATACATAATGGTTTATATCACTATTATAATGCTTTGAAAAACCTTATCCATAACAAATTTACAAAAATACTTCTTCACCATTCTTTTATTAAATGGCTTTGATTTTATATTAAAGAGACACAGATGTATAGAACAGTCTTTTGGACTCTGTGGGAGAGGGAGAGGGTAGGATGATTTGGGAGAATGGCATTGAGACATGTATAATATCATATAAGAAACGAATCACCAGTCTAGGTTCGATGCAGGATACAGGATGCTTGGGGCTGGTGCACTGGGATGACCCAGAGAGATGGTGTGGGGAGGGAGGTAGGAGGCGGGTTCAGGATTGGGAACACGTGTACACCCATGGTGGATTCAGGTTGATGTATGGCAAAACCAATACAGTATTGTAAGTAAAATAAAGTAAAAAAAAAAAAAAAGAAGAAGAAAAAAATTTAAACTATCAAGAATATATTTCATATGCAATGTAAGATATTTTTTAACTTTCTCCTCCCATGAATCTTTTCACTTGCTTTGATATTATTTACTGTAAAGTTCATCCTTCTCACAGGGTTTTAAAATTTTATACCAAGGTCATGTAGACCCTAGGGCCTGTTCTGGACTTCCTAATCTTATTTAATTCTTTATTAGTTATTTTGTTGGCTAATATGACATTATTTTACTTAATACATATTTAGATTTTTATATTATATAATTCATGCCACTTAATTATAACTATCTTAACTTTATTCATTATAAAGTATTTATTGATACTTGTCTACCTAAATTTTAGTTTTTAAAGCCTCTTAGAGTTTTCACTTTATTAAATTTGTGAATTAATTTGAATAAAATGAAGATCTACTTAACACTGGGTCTTCCTATCTCAAGAACATATTCTGTTCCTTTATTTAATTACATATATATCTGTGTAGCTGAGTAAAGAATTATTATTTTCTTCATATAAGTTCTGTTGACGTCTTAGGTTTATTCCTAGGTGATTATTCTTAATAAATTTTTATTCCTGAAGGAAAATAAAATTGCTGTTGACTTTCAGAGTTGTAAGACTAAGTCTACAGTAAGAAAGACAATGTTTCAATTTATCAAATTTACAAATGTGTGCTGCATTTTGAAGGTTATGAACCAGTACACTATGAATAATTGATCATGCACTCAGTCAATTCCCTCAACTGAACATTTCTAGAAAGTGCTTCACTCCATACCCAGTGACCCACCTCTTTAAATTCTGTAGCAAAACGGTACCTAAAAGTGGGAATGGTCTTTGTTTCTGTTCTTTGTGGTTCTGAGATATGGTTGAGAGAAGTATTGTCTTGTGGCTGCCCAGTTGGTAACTATTTGACTTACTGGAAAACCCACTGATCATAATATAAGAAAAACTGAATTCTAATCTACTGATCTGCTAAATTAACATTTACCTTTAACGAGTCACTTCACTTGTTGGAGTTTCAGTGTCCTCAGCTATAAAATTAAAGAACTGAACTGGAAAAGATACTGTAATTTGATTCTGTTCCCACTGACACCCTACTACTGTTTTGCTTGCTGGCTCTGCTTCAGTGAATAAAGCAAAGTCCCTGTCACCGTGGAAATCATATTGTTGTGAACCTGCTACTGCTAAGTCATTTCAGTTGTGTCCGACTCTGTGCGACCCCATAGACGGCAGCCCACCAGGCTCCTCCGTCCCTGGGATTCTTCAGGCAAGAATACTGGAGTGGGTTGCCATTTCCTTCTCCAATGCATGAAAGTGAAAAGTGAAAGTGAAGTCACTCAGTCGTGTCTGACTCTTAGTGACTCCATGGACTGCAGCCTTCCAGGCTCCTCCATCCATGGGATTTTCTAGGCAAGAGTACTGGAGTGGGTTGCCATAACAGTTCTAATTCTAATGCTCTCTGTCTCTATAGTACAAACTGGGATGAGTTCTGGGGGAGAACTAAACTTTAACCTATATCAAGGAAGATATAGCCACTGAAATTCAAGTACAGTTGACCCTCTGTATCTGCAGGTTCCACATCCAGGAATTCAGCTGGCAAAACTTGAATTTGCAACATGCAGGCAACTATTTGTATAGCATTTACATTTTATTACAGCTATATATATACTGGAAGGAAAGTTATGACCAACCTAGATAGCATATTCAAAAGCAGAGACATTACTTTGCCAACAAAGGTCCGTCTAGTCAAGGCCATGGTTTTTCCAGTGGTCATGTATGGATGTGAGAGTTGGACTGTGAGGAAAGCTGAGTGCCGAAGAATTGATGCTTTTGAACTGTGGTGTTGGAGAAGACTCTTGAGAGTCCCTTGCACTACAACCAGACCATCCTAAAGGAGATCAGTCCTGGGTGTTCATTGGAAGGACTGATACTGAAACTGAAACGCCAGTACTTTGGCCACCTCATGGAAAGAGTTGACTCATTGGAAAAGACACTGATGCTGGGAGGGATTGGGGGCAGAAGGAGAAGGGGACAACAGAGGATGAGATGGCTGGATAGCATCACCGACTCGATGGACATGAGTTTGGGTAAACTCCGGGAGTTGGTGATGGTCAGGGAGGCCTGGCATGTTGTGATTCATGGGGTCGCAAAGAGTTGGACACGACTGAGCGACTGAACTGAATTGCATTTACATTGTACTAGGTTTTTATAGGTAATGTAAAAATGTAAAAAGTATATGATAAGTGTAAGTCATATGAAATACTATCTCATTTTATATAAGGGACTTGATCATTGCAGATTTTGGTATCCTTGGAGATCCTGGAATCAATAGGCAGGCCCATGGCTTCCAAGAAATGATTGTACAATAAATTCTCTATTGACTATCACCAAACCCAAGAAGCTCAGGAAATACAATCCTGTAATATACTAGCTTTATAACCTGCATATTTTTATTTAAATTCAGTTCAACCAGCTTCTGCATGTGTTTATGGACCAGCTTCCTTACCTTTTCCTTTCCAAATGTCAAAATGCTCATTTTTACAGACTACAATAATAGCCACTTCAGTGGTTTATTTTGTGGAGAGAATGAAATAATATATGGAAACATTTTAATATAAAGCCTTAAAAAAAACTCTGCTCAACAAATCTTAATTTTTGTCCCTGTTCAGCATACTCTGAAATTGGAACTTTTCTTCACCTGTGAATTATATTAGGTTGAGGTCGATGTAAAGATCACAGTAGGTCAAAAACAGGATTCATAAGTCATAGAAGCAGCTTTTCTGTTTAACAACATGGTGATCTACAAACACTTCCTGGAAGTAGAATTTCTGAAATGACACAGATCTAAAAGCTAAAGCTAATTTTGTTCCCATCCAAACTAAAGATAATTACAATTCTAATGAATGAGAAATTGGATATGAAATATCATAATGGAAATAAGGGTCAACCAGGGTATTTTTGGCAGAGACATATACTGACGTAGAAAATTTAGTGGCTTAAAAGGCATTTAGCTCAAACCTTCATAGTATGTTTTGGTGTAGATTTGGAGATACAGTATATAGGGGCCTCAATTACCGAGTTTCTGTTTTTAGTAAATAGTTGCCCTGTAGGTCACTAAGTGCTATTGCTGACAAGGTTGTATACGAGAAAGCTTTTATTTTAATAACCAGTGGCAGCTTTGCACTTAGAAAGAACCTTCCATTTCTCAAAACCCTTCTTTGGTTCAGGATAGCTATACAGATTGCAGTCGCCTTAGGAATAGTAGACCTAAACCAAGTATTAACACAAGAACAAATTGGACATCAAAGAAAAGGAGATTTTTGAGTAGAAACAGACCACCAAGGTTTGTTCTTATAAAATATGGTTTGTGGTCTTTATGGCCACATTGAATAAAATGCTTTTCTTATGATCCATATTCAATAACCTGCAAATAATTAGGCTCAGTTTCCTCAAAAAAAAAAAAATTAGTTAGACCGCGTTCATGTAGAATCTATATTGTAGTTGTCGGCTCTTAGTGCTGTAGGTTTAGTGACCTTGGGAAAATTACTTAAATTTTAAAAATCTACTTTCTATCTGTAAAATGGTGAAAGGACTTTTCATGATTAAATTAGGTGATTATAGAGCATATCTGTTTCAGTGAAGAGCATACCATAGTTGGGAAATAAATAATGGCCAGTAAGAAAACAGAATTTTATTTTTATTTGCAGCAATATGGATGGACCTGGAGATTATCATTCTAAGTGAAATAAGACAGAGAAATAAAATTGCCATGTGAGAGTGCATATACATGAAATCTAAAAAAAATTTATACAAACATTTACAAAACAGAAACAGATTTACAGATTTAAAGAACAAATTTATGGTTACCAAGGGGGAAGGGGGAAGAAGAGGGGTAGATTAGGAGTATGGGATTGACATGTACACACTGTTTTATTTAAAATAACAACGAGGACTTTCTGTATAGCACAGGGAACTCTGCTCAATACTCTGAAATAGCCTAAATAAGAAAAGAATTTGAAAAAGAACAAATATACATATATATAACTGAAGCACTTTGCTGTACACATGAAACTAACACAACTATACCGCAGTATAAAATAAAAATTAAAACATGAAACTACTCAACTATACTGCAGTATAAAATAAAAATTAAAAACATGATATCTTTACTGTGTGACTAAATCCAACAAAAGCATAATTTTAAAAAATGCAATTGACAGTTGTAAAAACAAACACAAAAATCTGTATGTGACCATGTGTAATGAAAGGTTTTATAGAGAAAACTACAAAACATTTTTAAATGACATGGAAAAGACCTCACTCAACGTATAGAAAAGGCCAACAATATTTATCATTTGGAAGTCTTCATGACATAACAATATCAAGCTTTGTTCATTGAATTTTTATACTCAATGTGATTATAATCAAATTTCCAATAGAGTGTGTGCATATTTGTGTGTATAAAACTTAATCTGTTAATCAAATTTCTGAACTAAAGGGGAAATGAATAGGAATAGAGTAAAACAATTTTGAAGAAAAGATGTGATATATTATAAAGCTGTGGAATTTAAAAATATGCTATCAGCAAAAGACTAAGTAGCCTAATAAAATAGAACAAATATTTCAGACATATACAAAAATATTTAACAGTAGTGATATGATTAAGTAAATAGTGCTATCAAAACATTTATTGTACTGTAAATAATAAATATTTCCATAGAATAAAGACAATTGTGAAGAGAAGAATATAACAAACAATTTTGAAGAAAATATAGATTGCTGTCTTTATGACCCTTGATTAGCAAAGGAATTTCCAGTAAGCTCAGTCCATAAACAAGAGACTGATAAAATTACTATAAAAGTGAAAATACAAGCCACACATTGAAAGGAAATGTTATATATATCTGAAAAAGGGGTAGTATCCCATGTTTATTTTTAAAAATGAAAAATTGCAAAATAATAATAAAGCAACCTAATCAAAAATATGAAACTGAAGAATCAGAAATGGTTCATAAGTCAATTAGAGAAATGCAAAAGTGAACAGCAATAGAACATTTGATACATAAGTAGAATAAGCTATTAATTAAAATATAACAGAATATTGTATTGTATAAGACATATAAAATGGAAAATTTTATAAATTCCTAGTAGAAATAGAAATTTATAAAACTGCTTCAAGTAACATAGCAATATTTATCAAAATGAAAATTATCTTGTTTTTGAAATTTTAGTACACACAGAAGTTCAAAATGGTTCACTGTATTATTGTCAGTAATTAATTACAAACAAAAATGGACATTAACTTAATGTCTAGTAGGAAATAATGGCTGTTGAATAACATTTTTTCTACTTTTAGAATTTGTGGGATTTAAAAAATGTAATCAAATTTTGTCCAAAGTTTGTTTCATCTCTCTCTGTCTCTGACTCTCAATTTCTGAAAGGAATTACACTTATTTGGAAGCTTTTTTTCCCACAAAAAAAAGTAATTAAAAAACTTTTAAATGTTACACTTAGAAAAGATCATCAAGTTAGCCAAAGGAGTTTGAAATTTTTCAGGTAAAATTCAATAAAATATGTGTAAACAAAGATATGTTTGTATTCTAGTTTCTGTAGACCTCCAGAACTTTCACTTACTTTCAGTGTCACCTGTTAGCATACACCTTGCAAAGTTGGATTTAAACTGCTACTACTGCTGCTGCTGCTGCTGCTAAGTCGCTTCAGTGTGTCTGACTCTGTGCAACCCCATAGACCCATAAATGGCAGCCCACTAGGCTCCCCAGTCCCTGGGATTCTCCAGGCAAGAACACTGGAGTGGGTTGCCATTTCCTTCTCCAGTGCATGAAAGTGAAAAGTGAAAGTGAAGTCGCTCAGTCATGTCCGACTCTTGGCGACCCCATGAACTGCAGCCCACCAGGCTCCTCCATCCATGGGATTTTCCAGGCAAGAGTACTGGAGTGGGGTGCCATTGCCTTCTCCGTGGATTTAAACTAAGTATGTACAAATAATTGTTAGAGGTATATGAGTTTTTCAGAACTGGGAAACTGTAATTAATATAATCATAAGTGGTGACCCAAGATGATACACATTATATTTATATATTCTTTGAAACAAAGTAACATTTACATTTATAACATCAAAATTTTATTTTTAAAAGTTTGTATATGTTGGAAAACCGTCCTCTTAATGATAAAAGTCAAACTAGTTACTTATGAAAAAACATACATTTCTACAACATGCATTCTTATTCTTCTTCAATTTTAGTTTATTGATAGATATATATATAAGTTAATTTTTGATACATCAGAGTGGAGTTTATTTTCTTACCTATAATTGTCATTAGATTTAAAGTTAGCCTACTTTAGTGCATTGTTCCTGAGGTATTGGCCATTTAAGAGGGTAAGGAAAATCCTTATAATTACATGGAGAAAAATTTAGTATATTCTATTTAGAGTCCAAAGTTAAAACCCAGACTATATTGTCATCTCTACATTCAAAATCATAGTGTATTAAGACTTTTTCCACAGCTAGCATCCTTGAGGTTGACATCTTCTTGTGACTGAGTAGATAGCAGCAAGAAATTCAATTACAGCAAGCCGGCTCTGTCATTGCACCTGTCTGCTTGCGCAGGAAATGATTTGTAAATTGGGCTTTATCTTTCCTGTCCCATAAATCTCCTGTCCATAATTGACACTTGTCACCACAGATGAATAGTGTGAGAAAGAAAACAGAAAGTAAATGAGTAGCCCACCTGGGAAAACGATGTCTTGTTGCCTTTGGGAGTCATTTACAAACAGCAGTACCTACGGGCCAGAGTTTTTATCCACAAGCAGGTGGCAAATATTTTGCAACTGAAAAATACAATTCCTGAGCTGAATCACAGTGCAGACAAGAGCAAAGGAATGATAATTAATATATAACATTTTTCCAGAGCATATAAACTTGTCTTCCCAAGAAAATAGAAGCATTTCTTGGCTATTTGTGATACTCACGTATTGCCGCTACACATTTGTAAATATCAGGTTGGTGTCTGACCTGTCAAATGCATTCATGAAGCAAGCATTTCGGCTGTCTTGGGAGTTGATATTGTCACTTGTTACACAACTCAACATCAGTTCAAAGTTGTTTGATAACAGTGTCGACAGATTGGTTTAAAAAAGACATAGGAATAACAATGTTTTCTTTCAAAAGAAAGAAACGGGATTTCATAAAGATGATCTTGGAAGCAAGCACTAACTGTAAATATATGACAGATAAACCTTTGTATCTAATATTCCTAAATGGCTAATTTAATTTTACATTTCTTTCTGAATCTTATCTCATAGTGGGAAATACTCATATTTTAAAACAAAAGAAAAAGTATTTTATAATTTATTAATAATCTCTTGGTATTAAAATGTGTAAATATTCTAAAAAACCATTCTCAAATTATCACCAAAATTTTATTAAAAAATATAACCACAAGTTCAAAGAAATAACAGAGCAAATATTTTACCAACTAAATTATAAAAAACAAAAATCATTATTTATGCATCATGCATGGTTTTGACAGTCTTTTATTACCTGACATTTTAATAATTCTTTACTGTATAAAATTTCATCAATAGTTTTAAAAATCTACAACTTGTTTTTAAGAACAAAGAATGTATCATTTCTTTGAGTTTTGCAAGATCCAGAATTATTTCTTTCACTTTATCTTTTACAAATATAATCTACCTTTAAAGGATAACAACTTCATCATTCTCTTTGCTCCCACAAATCAGCACAAATATAAAGTTTATTTCTTCTAAAATAAAAGCAAAAGATTAGAAGTGGAGCAATTGCAGAGCATAGATTTAACCTGAATATCTCTCCATTAATGGCTCCTATCACCTGTGGTTCAAAGGGTTGTTTGCCTATATATCTAGTGTTTAAAGAAATTGTCAGCATTTCTGTTGTTTTTGTACTGCAAAATGAAAGTTTGAGTGAGGAAATAGCTTCTCCGTAGTTTATTGTTAGTATAAAATAAGTGATTTATGTATGCCTACTTTAGTATTCTAGTCTTGTAAACACAGTGGGGAATTACTTGGATATTGATCTAAAGCAATAGGTATTTATAGCATAATACTGCGGTACTCCATAACTCTTTATCAGGGTCAACTTTGTCACTTGGCAACTTAACCAAAGAAAAAAAGAAAAACCTTTCAACACAAGTAAGGCATTTTACCTGCCTTTTCTTAAGTCAGCAGTTTTCCAATAACAAGTATATCTCTTATTTTTATCTATTGAGTGTATCTGTCTGGACATAGATATTTAAAATACTAAGGTAATATCAACAATACTAGGCAGCATGGAAAATAGAGATGTGGATACTGTTGCCAGTTTATTTTTAAAACTTATTTAAGCAGATGCATTGCTTGTCTAAACTTCAAAAAAACCTTTCAATTTGTTCCACAAACATGTATGAAGTTCCTGCTTTGTGTTTGTTCCTGTGCAGGAATCACGGGATGTAACCATGAACAAATACAGTCACTACCCCAGTGAAGCTCATATTCTGTAAGGGTTGAAGGCATATAAACAAATAATTCCCCTCCAAGAAAGTGTTAGTTGCTCAGTCGTGTCTGAATCTTTATGACCCCATGGAATGTAGCCTGCCAGGCTCCTCTGTCTATGGTATTCTCCAGGCAAGAATACTGGAGTGGGTATTCCCTTCTCCAGGGGATCTTCCTGATCCTGGGATCCAACCTGGGTTTCCTGCATTGCAAGCAGATTTTTTATCTTCTGAACCACCATACAAAATACAGAGAAGTTGAGCTTTCAGTTGTCTTAAGTTGTGGACCAGAGCCTACCAGCAGGCTAAAATAAGGGTTTCCATACAGAACAAATTGAACAGTCATAACTATGGACTCATGAAATAGCATGAACTGTTAAATAAGGCAGAGATTTCCCTGTTAAACTAATTTAAAGGCATCTTGCAATCCTGACAGATAAGCATGAGAATGAAATGACAGGTAAATGATGCTGCAGAAGTAAACAGAGGTCAGTGAGGACAGACCTTGTATGCTGTGCTCATTTTAAGAGCTATCATTTTTTCTATACTCATTTTACTAAGCACTTCTTATCTTTTCTCATTTAATGCTTTTAGTGCCTCCTTAAAATGACATTATTCCTTTGGACAGATGAGAAAACTGAGGCACACTGAAATAAAATCAAAGGTTACAGTAGGTGTCATAAGGAAATGTTAAGGCCATCCTTTCAAATAATTTAAAAGAATAGCAAATCAGTATATTGACAAAGATAATTTTCTCTTATCAGAAAACATTACATTATAATTAATATCCAGAACTTAACATGTAATAATTTATTTAGTAAATATCATTCTTACATTAGAATTTGCATGGATTGTTTCACATTATAAAGAGCATTTATCAAGTCACGTTCTCTATTAACACAAATAACAAAAAGAAACAAAATAGGATATAAAAATTGATTAAGTTAGTACATCTCTGTACCTGAGACCTGAATATAGTATATCCCTGTGGATCCAAAGTAAAATACTCAAGGTTTCAAATATATTGTATTTGGAATATTTATATTACAGGATACCAGTTTGCATTAGAAGAAAATAATGTCAATGAACTGAATAGAAATATTTCTACTCATGCCATTTTGTAAAGTCAATTTGGCATGTTTATTTTTTCTTTAATCTCTTTCTTTCTTAATATTAACATTTATTGAACGATTGCTAGTTGCTAAACATTGTGTATGTGATTCATATTTATTATCTATTAAAATCTCTGTGGTACCCTTACCATTTCAGTTTTGCAGATGAAAAATTATGTGTTTTGGAGCAGTTTAGCAACTTGACCAAAATAACATAACAGAGCTTGGATCAAATATTTTCTGCGTAACTTCAAAGCTTGTGAAAGTTGAGTAGGGGGCACATCTTTATTAACATATTTTCCATTTATCCTAATTACCCATTTATAAAAACAAAACAATGCCCAATCATATGTTTGGTGAGGGTAGGAGTTAATTTAAAGCATGAGAAATCAAATTCAGACAGATTTGGAAATATTTTTCTTCTAACTCTGGGGCATAATGAATTTACATGCCATTTGTGTGTGTGTGTGTGTTCATATATGTTTAAGTATGTGTATGCATGTCCTCAGTCTCCAGGTGTACCTTTGCACCTTACCTAAGGAATAATCTACAGTTTTTCCAATGGATTAATGGTCAGCTGCTAACAAATGGCTTCTTCTTCCTTGAACACATAATTTGGTAATCTGATACCAGAAAATTATTCCTTGTCTGTTATTTAGTGGTGAATTATTCTACAAATACTTTATTTGGCCATGTTGTTAGATGCTTAATGGTAATTCATTTTTGTCTTTAAGTTAAAAAACAAACAAACCAAAAAAAAAACACCAGAACTCTGTTTGATTCAAATGTTCTTATTTTAAAATACCATAGAAGGAACTTTCCATTCAAAATGAATTCTTAATAAGTGCAAACTATACAGTATCCACCTTTCATATTTCATTAATATGTAACACAAAATATGTTACACAATTGCTTTTGTTTGTCATCCAAGCCAATTTACAGCAGAAATAAAGGATGTGTTCAGAAATATAAAGGAGTTTTCCAGAGAAGTGTACCACTGGTCAGATTTTATTGCTGGACAAAAGAGAAATGTTCTCATTTTAAAGAGCAATTAAGCATTTGTTGGTCAGTGAATTGCAAATATTAAGTGAACATCAGCAGGTTAATGCTTGCCACAAAGACAATTAGAAGACATTTCAATATTATATTAATTGGTTGCAGTTGTATTTTTTGTTTTCTTTTGTTTTATGATGAGGAAAAATCAGATTGTATTAACCAGGAAGTAGAATTACCTTAAATGGATTATTCATATGATTTTCCTAATCATAATATATCAGGTCACTGAGCATTCTGAAGAGCCTTGCTCTGGCACTGAGTGAGGTAAGACTATTATGTGAATGTGTAATGGAAGGTGCTCAGAACTCTGCATTGCTTCACTTCTCAGGAAACAGAAGTTGATGTTGAGCCTTGGTGCTAGTTTGTGGGTTTGTTGTTGTTGTTGTTGTTCAGTGGTGTCTGACCCTTTGCGACCCCATGACTGCAGCATGCCAGGCTCCCCGTCCTTCACCAAGTAATCTGGGTAATCTATATGTGTGAGTAATCTATTGATTTAAGGCAAAATTTATCTAAAACTGAGTAACTAACCTAAAACTAAGAGAGAAAGAGGAGAGAAAGAAAAGAATAAATAATTTTTTTTCTGTTTCAGAGGAAAATTTTAGGTCATAATTTTGTTATCAGAGTTTTGTAAGCAAAATGAACTATGAGGACGTTAGTCTCTCAAAATTAGACCTGACAAATTGACTCTCAGAATTGAAGAGACATCTAATACTATTTCTCTTGTACTAGAGTTTGACTAGAAACTGAAGAGTTATCAATTGCATACCTTTATTAAATGTAGAGTTTATTTTTAAAAGAATATGTACCAATAAAATTTCTGAGATTGCCATAAAGCAATGAGAAATATCTTTAATGTATGAGTCATTTATTTCAAAATGCTATTCTGTGGTTAGTACATTTGCAAATAAGTAGCAATAAAATTATCAACATATTGGTCATAAAGTGCTTTTAATTATAGATATGAAAAGTTTATATATGAATATAGTTATATATGTCTGTATATGTATCACATGTTCATTTATAGGATATATGACTTTATTAGTTAGATACTATAGATGAAGAACTATAGTATTTTCTTATATGAAAAATTACTTAGAATATTAATATATTTTATATATTACATAAATGTATATCAATTTGAATAAAAATAATTTGTTCTTTTATAATTTGAGAACATTTTGCTTTTTTATCTCAAATGGTTTAAGGCCAGGATAACAGGTATTAACTAAAATCCTTCATGATAATGATCATTTAAATAAAAATTTGGGGAATTGAAGCTAATATTTTCATGGCTTTGTTTTATTAACGAGTATATTATATATAACCCAAATTGTGTATATCCTATGACTTTATGTATATATCTTCCTAATCCTGTGCAGACACACAGAGCAAGACATAATGAGGGAACTTGATTGCACTGGAAACATTTTAATAAAATAAAATAACACTCATAATACCATAAGCAAAATTATGCTTATTTGAATAAGTAGTTTGAATGTATTGATATTAAAATTTATCTTACTGATATATTGAAAAATACCAAAAATTAATCACCAACTTTTAAGTTGCTCTAGTATAGGATGGTTTCACCAATTTCTTTCTTTCTTTTTTTTTAATCATTTGACATTCTGTGATGTCTCTTGCTTAGAGAATCGCAATAGACATGGCAAGTAGTAGTCAAAAAAAAAATCTTAAGTACGTATTTAACTTTGCAAAGTTCTGCAAGGTATTTAACACTTTAATTTGAGAGAATAATTAACCTAGAACAAAGGAAAAAACAGATTTGCATCCTAGAGGAGATTTTTAGATAATTAAGAACTATAATTTGTTCATTAAAGCTGAACTTAACATGTACCTAAAGGCTGGCAACTACAATAAACAGTGGGGACATTTTGTTGTCAAAGCCAAGCATGTTCTCCCAGCCTTATGGAGCATACAGTCTGGTGGGGAAAACAGATATTCATCAAATAATTATACAAACATATGTCAATTTCCAGCTCTGAAGTGCTGTAAAGGGAAATTTTTAATTCCGTGCGTGCAAAGTTGCTTCAGTCCTGTCCGACTCTGTGTGACCCTATGGGCTCCTCTGTCCATGGGATTCTCCAGGCTAGAATACTGGAGTAGGTTGCCATTTCCTCCTCCAGGGGATCTTCCCAACCAAGGGTTCAAACCAGATTCTTTACCACTAGTGCCACCTGGGAATGAGCATACAAAATAGGTTGGATTGTATTCAGTCAGAGAAGTTGGAAAAGATACTCTAAGAGGAGCAGTCAGAATGAGGTTTATCTGCATGTGGATGGGATTTGTCACAGCTGAAGAACAAAAGTATAGGATGTACAGAATGTGGGGATGTTTATACATGGTGAGGCTGGAAAGTTGGAGGTCAAACAGTAAGTTATGTTAGTTTTGATCCTTATTCTAAAGTCATGGAAAGCCCATTTTTAACAGCTTTCATTAGACATAATTTGCATACTATAAAATTCACCCCTTTCAAGTATATCATTCAATGGTTTTTGGTAAATGTAAAGAGTTGTGTAATCATCATTACAATAAAATATTAAAGTATTACCATTACCTTAGTAAGATATATCCTGCCCATTTTTGGTCTATCCCCATTCCTACCCCTAGACCTAGCCAACTACTAATCTAATTTTTGTCTCTATAGGGATGTCTTTCTAAACATTTTATATAAATAGAGTCATACAATGTTGGTCTTATGCATCTGAGTCTTTCAGTTAGCATAATTTTTTGAGGATCATTCATGTTGTACCATATGCGAGTCCATTCATTTCTATGGAATGAATATATACTGTTCCCTAGTATATATTTCCCTCATATAGTATTTCACTAGTCAACAGTTGATGAATCTTTAGGTTATTTCCACTTTTGGGGCTGCATGAACAAAATTCCTGTAAACATTCTTGTTTAAGTCTTCATGTGGATCTATGTTTTCATTTCTCCAGAGTAGACTACTAAGACTTTAATTACTGTGTTATATGGTAACTTTATATTTAACTATTTAAAAATTTGCCAAACTGCTTTTTGAAAATGGCTGTTATATTTTACATTTTCCACCAACAACATGTGAGAGTGCTGGTTTTTCCACATCCTTGCTAAGACTTGTTGTTACTTGTCTTGTTGGTTGTAGCCATTCAAGCTGGTATCAAGAAGTATTTTAATATGGTTTCAATTTGCATTTCTTTAATGACTAATGAACATAAGCATCTTTTTATACAACCTTCCAGAAATTTGACTATTGCTTGAGGAAAAAGGGCTTGCAAAGGAAACAAAGGAATTAACCACACAGATAGAGAAAACTAAAATAATGTGTCTTGGGAGCCAAGGATAAAATGAGAAAAAGTTAACAATATTAATGTTGTTGAGAACACAAGAAAGATGAGGATTGAGAAAAGTACTTCCATGTGGTTAGACTGAGGCCATTGGTGGCTTATCCAAACAGCAGGATGGAATGGAGTAGACTAAAGCCAGACTGAAGAAGGTTGGAGCATGAAAGAGTTTTAAAGAAAGGGAAAAAAAGAATCTAGACAACTTTTTGGCACATTCAGCTATAAAGGGAAGAAGAGCAATTCTCTGGGAGATGGACAGGGGTATAGGTTTGAGAAATAATTTAATTTTCACAGGGAAAACCTGTAAAATCTATTAGGCCAAATCCAATAAAGAGGAAGTGATTGCTTACATAAAAGAGAAAGGGTAACTGATATGTGATAAATGTATCCATGTACTTAGCATGTACTAAGTGGCTAAAATATGCATGGTGGTATGTTCCTTGCTAGTACTGTCAATCAATTTGAGACTCTATTTCACATAGGAATTTCTCATGTCAAATGGTTAAATGAAATAATATCATTTAAAGGTGTTCTTACAAGATGTTCTCTGTTAGTTAACGTGCTATTCATGATGTCTAATAAATGGTTTCTCTCCAAAGAAAAAATGTTTAAATCACCTGATACGACCTTTTCAGACCTGGCTGTTGTACTCTTCAGGTTTTCTACAACTGTCTGGTCCTTACAAGAAAAAGCCTTACCTCAAGTAACTCCCTGATACAGCCAAACAAGGAAAATAAAAATTTTTTCTCACTTTACTCTTGTGCGCGGGAATGCTAAGTTGCTTCATTCGTGTACAACTCTTTGCAAACCTATGGAATACTGCGTGCCAGACTATTCTGTCCACGGCATTCTCTGGGTAAGAATATTGGAGTGAGTTGCCATTTCCTACTCTAGGGGATCTTTCCAACCCAGGAACTGAACCCAGGTCTCTTAACTTCTCCAGCATTGACAGGCAGGTTCTTTACCGCTAGTGCTACCTGGAAAGCCCACCTTACCTTTAAATTTGGCTAATAAAGATTTAGTGATACCCTAAGTATCTCTCTAAGTCCCACTTTACATAACCTTCTTTTTTTAATGCATCATCTAATGCCTTCAGTTAGGAATCTGAATCACTTTCCTTGATCTGTTCTGTTCTATATTCAGAAGAGAAATTAATTGAGGAGGCTGGAAGGATAGCAATCAAGTTAAGTGATTGATCTCCCTTTCTCTTGTTGTTGGGAATACAAGGCTGGCATACATCTCTTGTTTCCTCCCTATTATCAAGTCCTTTCTTCTTATTTACTATCCCTTTTTTTTAGAACAGTAGTATACCCTGTTTAATTATAGAAATCTATGTCCAACCTAGGAAAGAAGATTCATAAGACATAAACAAAAGATTGCTAGAGCTTGCTGAAAAACTTGGTTTTCCTTATTTAGACCTTGAGCATTCCACACTGCCTTTTCATTGCATGCCTGCAACGTGGATGTTATTGCCTTAGTAGCAGCAACCTTAACACATTGCAACATTGAGGGAAAGGCCAGGAGAATCTCTCTCCATCCTTGAGCCACTGAACCCAATATAGCAACAGGCTATCTGTGAAGTATATTCATTTTTTGAATGAGAAAAATAAAGAAAAAAAAAAAACAATTAAATCACTGTTTGTGTGGGTTTTCTTACTTGCAACCAAACAAGAACTTAGAAGTGAGCAAATTTTCTGAATAGGACCAGATAATAAAAAGTTCATGCTTTATAGGCCATATTTTCTGTTATAATTCCAAACCTCTTGTATTTTAGCACAAATAGCACCCATAAACCATATGTAAGCAGGTAGATGCAGTTGTGTTCTAGTGAAATTTTACTTGTAAAAACAGGTAACTAGCCAGAATCGGCCCTGGGCCATAGACTCCTGCTCTAACTGATAAGAGGGTGAAGCTAGGGACTTTATTGTCCTGTGCTTGAGTTCTAGTTAGTCATTGAGAAGGAATAGTGGCAGGAGACTATTTAGGAATGAAGTCAAATCTCCATATATGACAGATGAGGGCAGCGGCAGAAGCTGAGCAAATATTGATCAGTTTCTGTTTCTGGCTAAGAGACATCAGCATTTTAGGATGATTCTGGAAAATTTTGATTCCTATATTGAAGTATCTATATTCAGTGGTAATCAGAATATAGATGGGCATTTGATAAAAATGGGCAAAACCATTTTCTATTTTGCATATTCACTAGATTAAAGCAGAATTGTTTTTAACTTGTTTTCTATACAAATGTGCAATATTTTAGCAACATTCTGGGTCAAAGGTGTTTGTTGGCTATCTTGGCAATTTAAATGCTATTTATGATACTGATTTCTATGGAAAATGAAGTCTAAATTATAAACAACTAAACTACAAATTAACCTTTGAAACCAAGCTTATTCCTAAATTGGTAAATCTCCCTATATATAGTTATTCATTATAAACCAGATTTTCCCAGTGCATAAAAGTGACTCTTTGAGTATTAATTGGCTGCTTTAAGAAACTGCATTAATTTTGTTTTGGTACCAAAATATTATTTACTGAATTAATGCCACATGGCACCATTGGCATTATACAGGTATAGGATATTTAATGCAGCTTTTATTTATGTGTAACTTCCTAGGCAGCAGCAACAACTTTGAAATACAAGCCACAATGCTAGTCGAAATGTATTTAACAGACTGTATTAAACTAAGTGCTTAGTTTGTAGTAGGTTCTTGAAATAAAGTAATAAATCTTGACTCTTGGTGAGAACTTATTATTAAGCAATATGAATCTCTTAAGTTTATGCACTTTGGAGATGAAATACATTCAGAGTACCTGGGGCATTTGGGATTATAACATTTTTTAACTGCACATTTTAGGTGAGATAATTTTAGTGAGTTTCGAGACACTTTAGGTTTCCTTCTTTTTCTGCCCTTCCACCTCCTCCATCTTCTCTTCCTCTTCTCCCTTTCACTTTCTTCTTCTTCCTTTCTTCTTTTCCTTCTTGAATAATCAAACTTTGAATGGAGAATTAAAATCAAATTAGTTGTAAGGAGTACTAGAGTGATGATTTCTGGAAAAAATGTAAAAAAAAGTGACAGACAAAATCACTAATGAGGAACAATAGCTGCAAAACCAATATTGTTAGATAATATTTAAGAAAATATATTGATTTGGATACATGTGAGTTTTAAGCCTAGAAAGACCCAGGCAGAAAAACTAAACTGTATAGTGGAAAAGTATGAAATTGATGGCGGCCAGAATATAATGACATTTGCTGTTCTCTTTTAACTATTATCAAGAACTTGGGATAGAGTAAAAGAATGATGTTTAATAGGAAACTGTCATACTTACTTTTGCTGTATTCTATTTTGTATTGTATCACTTTAACACATGCATACCTCTTTGTAAACAGATTTACCCTCAATTAGAAATATGAATTTCAAGTATAAATGATTTTTTAAATATTTTAAATGTATTTATTAAAAGTAATTCATAGATGCACATTGTTTATCTATACTTTGATATATTTATACATGGGCTTCCCTGGAATCTCAGTGGTAAAGAATCTGCCTGCCAGAGACATGGTTCCTATCCCTAGGTTGGGAAAGTTCCCTGGAGTAGGAAATGGCAACCTACTCCAGTATTCTTGCCTGGAGAATCCCATGGACAGATATAGTCCATGGTGTTGCAAGAAGAGTCAGACACAACTTGGCAACTAAACAACTACAATATTCATACATAAACACTCATATATGTGAAACAAACATTTTATGAAACTGTATCACTCAGTAGAGAACTCAGTTTTTATGGTTTCATTTTTTGAAATTTTGGTTGTAACACATTATACTCATTTTTTAATAATGAGAAATGGTGGTATACTGGAAAAGGATTTGGGGATTAAAAATTCAGTGTGGTCACACTATAAGTACACAGTTGGCATTCAGTAATGTAAATTTTATTCTAATGGAAAAATATGATTTATTCTGCATTTATATTATTAATGCACTCCTTTAAGGCAAATCTCACATCTCCTCTTTATTTAATATTCTTTCTATTGACAATGTTCCTCTTAAACAACCTACATGTTATTCAAATAAATGTTATAATGTCTGTGAAAAGTAAACTGAATCTTCAGATTTCCAGAATGTTATTATAATGTACAGAACAATATTTTAAATATTATGTACCTATTTAGGAAGAGGAACAAATGAGCTTACTTAGCCACATAATTATATATGTAAATATTAGTAGATATTATAATATAAGAATAATTTATATAGTTTCATTAATATATATAATTTTTGTCATATTGTAAGGAAATAAATTTATAGCATATCAAATGAAAAATAATTCAGAAGTCTATTTTTAATATAAGCTAAAAGAAAGTATATTCATGTTATAAAGAATGTAAATAGATGGATGTGAAAATTATAATTAAAGATACCCATGACACAAAGATTTGTAGTATATTAATGTTTCAAAAATCACTGGCTGTCATTATAATATTTCTGTCATTAAAATACAATGTTATTCTCTATTTATAATAAAACATGTTCCAAGGTCAAAGAAAATGTACACAACTGAAAAGATTATTCTGTTGACCTGTAAAGGAGGTTTTGGCCATTAACAAATGTGTATACATACATGCCCATATATTTTATTCTGTTTAAGCATTTATTTTCATTATCGAAATGGTCTCCTGTAGGCTATAGCTATCCCATGCTTTCTTATAAATCATTTTTATAACTAGTTCATCATTAAAATGAGTAGTCACATGGTTGACCTTATAAATAAGGTAGCTTTTAACTCTGGATTCATAGAAAATTAAAGATGGAGTCATATTACTTGATAGACCACAAACAAACGTATATGGATTTTTTTAAAGTAATCAAATTAATAGTTTCCCCACCACATAAAACAGAAGAGATTGCTTCATTTGTATTCTTCTCTCAACTTAATATATAATATTTTGAAAAGAACATGTGTTTGTCCTCTTTCCATTTTGTTAGTCGTTTGATTGTTTTACAGTGATATGTTCCTTCTAAATGACTTAACCTCAATGTCTTTCTGTTTAGCTGGCATGTATAAAACAGAAAGTATAAATTATAGAAATTGGTCATTTCTAAATTACTGAAATTGAATAAAACCTGTCAATATTGAAAAACCTCACATTTGCCAGCATTTATTATAGACAATCCTGAAATTCCACGTTGAATTGACAGTTTATTTTCCTGCCAAAGTTTCAGAGCAATTGTTCTCAAACTTAGCTGTTCATCAGCTTCATCTGAATACCATTTGAAATAATTATGCCTGAATCTGACCCCAAGATCAGTGTATTCTGGAATGGGTCCCAGGCATCAGTAAGTCTAACACAAACAAAATAAATGTAGAATAATAATATACACATATGTATATATTTCTTATCATGTCGCTGGAATGGTTTTAAACATTTAACATGTAATCATGTACTGATTTCCAGGACAGTTCTATTTATAAAGTATGTACTCTGATTATAGCTGTTTTAAAGCTGAGAAAACCGATGCTCAAGAAGTTTGGGTCATTATTCACGATTGCATAATTTGCAAATAAGTGCTGGAAACCAGGTGCACACCCGGTAGAGTAACTCATAATCCCGTGCTCTTCACTCACTCTACTGCTTCACCACATTTCCTGACTTCAAGGAGCATCAGAATAACTGAGGAGATAAATAGCTGTAAATTAATTGTTACATTGTGTAGTACTATCCACGAGGGAAATAGGGTTTTAGAAAAAAAAGATCTCTATTAGCTGAAGCAGATGAAGAATGATTCAATGAATTGTAACTTATTTGTGGAGGCCACCAGATAAAAAATCATGGGTCCAGTCTTGAACCTGGCTCTGTTACTTTGCAATAGAAAGTTATCTCATGCAGATTATAGAAACAATGTCAACATTCTTGATAATTAACTTATGTAGTTATACCAGTCAAATGGGCTTCCAGGTGGCACTAATGGTAAAGAATCTGCCTGCCAATGCAGGAGACGCAAGAAACCCATGTCCAATCCCTGGTCAGGAAGATTCCCTAAAGTAGGAAATGCAAATGGCTCCAGTATTCTTGCCTGGAAAATTCCCTGGACAGAGGAACCTGGTGGGCTACAGTCCACAGGGCTGCAAAGAGTCAGATGCAACTGAATACACAGACTTATACCAATCAAACACTGAACTACAGATGTTTTTTTGCAACAATGAAAGTTTTTATGTGTTTTACTCCTTACTGCCTCCCGATAATTTGCTAGCACTTGGTTCATATTTCATCTATGCTTTAAGTTGTGCATTCAAATTTTGCATATTCATGTTCTAAATTGTTTCTTACACTAAAATCTCCTTGAAGCTGGGTCTTGTCAACCTTGTAGTCTGTAAAATAGTTTGTGCCATGCTTAGATGCTCAGTCATGTCCCACTCTTTGTGACACTATGTACTATAGCCCACCAGGCTCCTCTGTCCATGGAGATTCTCCAGGCAAGAATATGAATGGATTGCCATGCCCTCTTCCAGGGGATCTTCCCAACCCAGGGATAGAACCTATGTCTTCTGCATTTCAAGTGGACTCTTTACCGCCTAAGCCACCAGCGTGGTAAAGTCCATACAATACTTTGGTTATACTATAATCAGTAGTGAAAAAATTATATGTTAAATTTTAAAATTAATGAAACATCAGAAATCAATAAAAATATTATAGTGATCTTACCTTCTGGGCATTTTAGTGTAACAGTGAAGTGTACTTCAGACTAATGCTAATATACTTTTAAAAGTCATTGCTACTAAAAATGCCAGTATGTGACAAGTAGCTTGCACCAGAAAGAACATGATCAAAGAACCTGTGAAGAAAAATAAGTGCTGCTTCTTTTTTTTTTTAATGCTTCTTCTTTAAGAAAGTTCTGTTAAGAAAAAAATGTCATCTGAGCAAGAACAAAAAAATGCTTGCTGACTTAGGTGTCACCTGTCATATAACTTCATCATCTCATAGGCCAAAGATTTGCTTCTGCAATTGGAGTAGCCAGTCTGCACTTTGAGCGGCACTGTCTAAAACATTTTAAGTAATAGTAACTTTATTTATCCCCAATTTTCTTTGATAAAGCAATGATTCTAAGTGAGTTTTAATAATGGCATGTTTTACCTATTCAATCCATATAACCTCACCTACCTCTTTTCACCTGCAGGCACTAAACCACTCTGAAATGTTTTATCTTCCTTAGATGATCCATATTAAATGCCAATTTGCCAGCAAACTATTGAAGCATAATTTATAAGAGAAAGAGATGGGAGGGGAACATGCTTATAAGTGTCTGGTCAAATATATCAATAGTACATCCACAACTGCTGGTTAAAGAGCAATGCATATCTGTACGTGTTAAATGATACAAGTTATAAAGTATAGCACAAATGAAAACCATTAAGGTTCTGAACTATTAGAATGATATCATGCCTGTCTCCTAAAATGCATCCCCTAAGGGTCTTTTCATCATTATGGCCCCTCCTGGATTTTCAACTAACGTTAAGTGTGAGGCTTAACAGCTTTCTGCTTCTAGTACCTGCTCTCAAGAAGTGCCAGCACCTAGAATTGTTGCAGTGTAGTTGAAAAAAGGCATGGGATTAGAATTTTAAAATGTGATTCATTCCAAAATCTTCCCCTTTCTGAGTGGATGCTACATAATTTCCATAACCCTCAGCTTTTCCATCAATAAAATAGAACAATGGTACCTACCTTCACAGTTATAGTAGGGAAGAAAGGAGGTGATATATGGTGGCTACTGGAAATCAGAGGAGAAATAATACAGAAAGAATGAAGGGATGGAGCCAAAGCAAAAACAATACCCAGTTGTGGATGTGACTGGTGATAGAAGCAAGATCCGATGCTGTAAAGAGCAATATTGCATAGGAACTTGGAATGTCAGGTCCATGAATCAAGGCAAATTGGAAGTGGTCAAACAAGAGATGGCAAGAGTGAACGTCGACATTCTAGGAATCAGTGAACTAAAATGGACTGGAATGGGTGAATTTAACTCAGATGACCATTATATCTACTACTGTGGGCAGGAATCCCTTAGAAGAAATGGGAGTAGCCATCATGGACAACAAAAAGTCCGAAATGCAGTACTTGGATGCAATCTCAAAAACGACAGAATGAACTCTTTGTCTCCAAGGCAAACCATTCAATAACACAGTTATCCAAGTCTATGCCCCAACCAGTAATGCTGAAGAAGCTGAAGTTGAACAGTTTTATGAAGACCTACAAGACCTTTTAGAACTAACAACCAAAAAAGATGTCCTTTTCATTATACGGGACTGGAATGCAAAAGTAGGAAGTCAAGAAACAGCTGGAGTAACAGGCAAATTTGGCCTTGGAATGCGGAATGAAGCAGGGCAAAGACTAATAGAGTTTTGCCAAGAGAATGCACTGGTCATAGCAAACACCCTCTTCCAACAACACAAGAGAAGACTCTACACATGGACATCACCAGATGGTTAACACCAAAATCAGATTGATTATACTCTATGCAGCCAAAGATGGAGAAGCTCTATACAGTCAACAAAAACAAGACCAGGAGCCGACTGTGGCTCAGATCATGAACGCCTTATTACCAAATTCAGACTTAAATTGAAGAAAGTAGGGAAAACTGCTAGACCATTCAGGTATGACCTAAATCAAATCCCTTATGATTATACAGTGGAAGTGAGAAATAGATTTAAGGGCCTAGATCTGATAGATAGGGTGCCTGATGAACTATGGAATGAAGTTCATGACATTGTACAGGAGACAGGGATCAAGACCATCCCCATGGAAAAGAAATGCAAAAAAGGAAAATGGCTGTCTGGGGAGGCCTTACAAATAGCTGTGAAGAGAAGAGAGGTGAAAACCAAAGGGGAAAAGGAAAGATATAGGCATCTAAATGCAGAGTTCCAAAGAATAGCAAGAAGACATAAGAAAGCCTTCTTCAGCGATCAGTGCAAAGAAATAGAGGAAAACAACAGAATGGGAAAGACTAGAGATCTCTTCAAGAAAATTAGAGATACCAAGGGAACATTTCATGCAAAGATGGGCTTGATAAAGGACAGAAATGGTATGGACCTAACAGAAGCAGACAATATTAAGAAGAGGTGGCAAGAATACACAGAAGAACTGTACAAAAAAGATCTTCATGACCCAGATAGTCATGATGATGTGATCACTAATCTAGAACCAGACATCTTGGAATGTGAAGTCAAGTGGGCCTTAGAAAGCATCACTACGAACAAAGCTAGTGGAGGTGATGGAATTCCAGTTGAGCTGTTTCAAATCCTGAAAGATGATGCTGTGAAAGGGCTGCACGCAATATGCCAGCAAATTTGGAAAACTCAGCAGTGGCCACAGGACTGGAAAAGGTCAGTTTTCATTCCAATCCCAAAGAAAGGCAATGCCAAAGAATGTTCAAACTACAACACAATTGCACTCATCTCACATGCTAGTAAAGTAATGCTCAAAATTCTCCAAGCCAGGCTTCAGCAATACGTGAACTGTGAACTTGCAGATGTTCAAGCTGGTTTTAGAAAAGGCAGAGGAACCAGAGGAACCAGTTGGAATCAAATTGCCAACATCTGCTGGATCATGGAAAAAGCAAGAGAGTTCCAGAAAAACATCTATTTCTGCTTTATTGACTATGCCAAAGCCTTTGACTGTGTGGATCACAAGAAACTGTGGAAAATTCTGAAAGAGATGGCAATACCAGACCATCTGACCTGCCTCTTGAGAAATCTGTATGCAGGTCAGGAAGGAACAGTTAGAACTGGACATGGAACAACAGACTGGTTCCAAAAAGGAAAAGGAGTACATCAAGGCTGTATATTGTCACCCTGCTTATTTAAGTTCTATGCAGAGTACATCATGAGAAACGCTGGACTGGAAGAAACACAAGCTGGAATCAAGATTGCCAGGAGAAGTATCAATAACCTCAGATATGCAGATGACACCACCCTTATGGCAGAAAGTGAAGAGGAACTAAAAAATCTCTTGATGAAAGTGACAGAGGAGAGCGAAAATGTTGGCCTAAAGCTCAATATTCAGAAAACGAAGCTCATGGCATCCCGTCCCATCACTTCATGGGAAATAGATGGGGAAACAGTGGAAACTATGGCTAACTTTATTTTGGGGGGCTCCAGAATCACTGCAGATGGTGACTGCAGCCATGAAATTAAAAGATGCTTACTCCTTGGAAGAAAAGTTATGACCAACCTAGATAGCATATTCAAAAGCAGAGACATTACTTTGCCGACTAAGGTCCGTCTAGTCAAGGCTATGGTTTTTCCTGTGTTCATGTATGGATGTGAGAGTTGGACTGTGAAGAAGGCTGAATGCCAAAGAATTGATGCTTTTGAACTGTGGTGTTGGAGAAGACTCTTGAGAGTCCCTTGGACTGCAAGGAGATCCAACTAGTCCATTCTGAAAGAGATCAACCCTGGGATTTCTTTGGAAGGAATGATGCTAAAGCTGAAAGTCCAGTACTTTGGCCACCTCATGAGAAGACTTGACTCATTGGAAAAAAACTCTGATGCTGGGAGGGATTGGGGGCAGGAGGAAAAGGGGACGACCGAGGATGAGATGGCTGGATGGCATCACGGACTCGATGGACGTGAGTCTGAGTGAACTCCGGGAGATGGTGATGAGCAGGGAGGCCTGGCGTGCCGTGATTTATGGGGTCGCAAAGAGTCGGACACGACTGAGCAACTGAACTGAACTGATGTGGGTTCATACCCAGGGTTGGGGAGATCTCCTGGAGGAGGGTATGGCAACCCTCTCCAATATTCTTGCCTGGAGAATTCCGTGGACAGAGGAGCCTAGCAGGCCACAGTCCATATCGTCGCAAAGCGTCGGACACAACTGAACCACTAAGTACAGCAGAGTATAGCGCAGCAAACTGTAGATTTGTGTAGGAATGCCACCATGCCCTGCACAGACTAAACACTGCAGATTTATTGACTAGAACTGAGCTAGTAAAAAATATTACCTGTTGATTGAAAACATAGGTGACATGTATGACTCAATGTCAAGACCTCCTTAGCCTCGCTGAATTGTCATATTAGATTGAAAGTGAAAGTTGCTCAGTTGTGGCCAGCTGTTTGTGACCCCATGGAGTATACACTCTATGGAATTCTCCAGAATACTGGAGTGGGTAGCCTTTTCCTTCTCCAGGGGATCTTCCCAACTCAGGATTGAACCCAGGTCACTGGCATTGCAGGCAGATTCTTTACCAGCTGAACCATATTAGGTTATAATTTAGTTACTCTTTTCTAGGTAGGACTGGTGTGAATAGTACACTTAGTTCTGGATAGCTGCCTAATTTGTGCCTACCTATTTTTATGGTAGTTTATTTTATTTGTGTTAATAGTTACAATTACATTATAATTCTATGAAAATACAAATGCACCTAGAGTTACAAATTAACTCCCTCATCAATTAATATTTTAGGCAGCACTTAACCACAGATGAGCAGGAGTCCAGTTTCATGTTTAGGACTAATGGCCATAGTAGCTTTCATGATAACCCTCAGGTCTTTGCCCTTTAAAGCATTTTAATAGAGAATTACTATTTTAATTAGTAATTAGGCTTACTAATTCCTACAGTAGTTAATTAAACATCCAAGTAATTGGTTACTAATCAGCTGATGACAGAAAAAGATTTATTTCCAGAAAGATGTATTAGTAGATCATTTTTACGAAGATGTTGACTGTTGCTTAAAGAACAAGGCTCTTTTTAGCTGAGGAGTGACTTGTTGTTCCTGTGAAGTGCTTTATTATCCTATTGGAATGATATTAACTTTATTCACTTGGCTGATGGGCTTCCCAGGTGGAGCTCATGGTAAAAAACCTGCCTGCCAATGTAGGAGGCGTAAGAGAGTCATTCTCTGGGTCAGGCATATTCCCTGGAAGAGGGTATGGCAATCCACTCCAGTGCTCTTGCCTGGAGAATCCCCATGGTCAGAGGAGCCTGTAGGATACAGTTCACAGGATTCCAAAGAGTCAGACAAGACTAAAAAGACTGAGCATGCATGCACGCAATGGGAATCTAAAAAATGTCAATAGATGTAACAACTTTAGTTGTGTAGTAAAAGATTTCTACACAACTTCATACCTGTTGAAGTACTTGTTGACCCATCTTACCTGATTGTATTGTTTAGAAATACAAATATTATTTTCCACTCACCATTCTTTGCTGAAATTCATTGAGAGCATTTAAATGTAGTGAAAATGACAAGTATCAATAAATTACTTCTTTAAGTCCAAAATCAAATTTATGAGCTTCATTGAAGTTCTAATCACAAAAAGGAAGTTTCTTCCAAGTGTATAATGGAGATTTCTTTTCTATAAGATACGTTTTGAGTCCTAATCAAGATCAAAATTCCTTGACTCCATGTTATTTCAGTGTAAATTTTGATACATCACACTAGTAAACTATCCTATCACTAAACTTTTTTCATCAACTTTGTTAAAATCGAGTCAGTCTATTTTTCCTTTACTGTGGATATTAATTTTCTACTGTTACCATACATAGTTACCACAGAAACTTAACAACACTCATTTCTTATCCCCAAGTTCTGTGGGTCAGAAGTCTGCACACAGTGGGACTGTGGGGCTCAGCTGGAGCCTCAACTGCCAGCCTAATGGACGGAAATCAAGTTATCAGATGGGTTGGGGGCTCACCTGAAGACTCTGGGGAAGATTCACCTCCAGTCTCATTGATGTTGTCAGAATTCCAAGTCTTTGTGCTTCTATCATGGTTTCTATTTCTCTGCCTCTAAACACCTGTGGCATGACTTTGATCCTTAAAGATTGCCCTCATATCTTGTGTTTCCCATGTATCCCCTCCAGCAATGGCAGGTTGATTCCTTCTCATTCTTCACATCTCTTTGGCTTCACCTTTTGCAACATCTGTCTAACCCTGGGTGGAAAAAATCTCTCTGTTCATAAAGGATAGTGTGATTAGGTTGGGCCCACTAGAAAAAGTCCAAGAAAATATCTTTATTGTATGGTCTATAACATTAATTATATCTGTAGTGTCCCTTTTGCCCAGTAATGTTGCAAATTTACCTAGTCCAGAGATTATAGAGTATGAACGTTGGAGTGCCATTGGCTGACTACATTATCTTTTAAAATTGTCTTTCTCCTCACTTTGTGCTAGGAAATGTTTCCATAAGTATATGTAAGCTTAATATTTTGGTGGGGGTCAGGGGGAAATAGAGCCCTTATAAGTACACAGATGGTGATGGTTTAAAAATGGCGAAGTTGGGTCTGACTCTTTGCAAATCCATGGACTGTAACCCTCCAGGCTCCTCCATCCATGGGATTTTCCAGGCAAGAATACTGGAGTGGGTTTCCATTTTCTTCTCCAGGGGATCTTCCCAACCCAGTCTTGGGTATTGAACCCAAGTCTCCTGCTTGGCAGGCAGATTCTTTACCCCTTGGCCACCTGGGAAACCCTATAAGTACATTCCATCTTGTAATTTAAATATATTTTTTAGTACTTGGATTTTAATTGAAAATTGAGATCAAAGATCATGTATGAGTGCTTACATCTCAAAATCTCTAAAATATTGATCGGTTCAGGTGTATACATAAACCCACCATTCTTACTGATTGTTTTCAATTCAAAGACTTATACTAACGATCCCATTGCCCACAAATTTACCTTTTGGCTTGTTATTCAACTTTTGCTTTTTTGTGGCATCAACTTTATCGACTTTGTTTTTGTGCTGTTGAGATCTGCCACTTTAAAACACAGAAACCATTTCTGTATTTTCCAAGATCATCATTCACTGTCATTTTATAGACTCCAAATATGTCCCCAATAAGTCTTGAAAATAATTAAGGGCAAAATGTTCCATCTGTTCCTTCAGTTGAAATGAATTTTTATATTTGAACATTTCTAGAAACTGAGGTGAGAAATTAATCTCTTAATCATGTTTTAGAAATCCTACTACAAAGTCATGTTTAAAATCTTGCCTGTTTTCCTACATTTTCCAACAAAGGAAATTTATTATTGCTATTTAATATTTATTAGCTTCACATTAATTCCAATTACAAAAGATTTGATTTCACTTTATTTTGAAAATTATAATTTAAATGTCATAATGCCATTTTGGTTCTTAAGTATGGATATAATTTGGTTAGTTGTATGCATATTCTTTTCAAAATGAACTTCAGGTTGTAGTTAATTGACTATTTTGGTGTAAGAGCATATTATTGAAACTGTCACAGTGTGATTGATTTATCAGGTAAAATATATTAGCCATAGAAATCAATGTGTTTTAAGATTTCTTTCTTCAATTTTACTTCTGTGTATAACTTTATCTGAAAAGAATGACTGCTAGAATCTGATTAGCTTAGAGATAATTTTGTTTATAAACTGTACATCTTGTGAGATGTATATTCTCTATGCCTGAGATTTTGAAACACAAGGGAAAATATTATCAATTTTTATGTACCAAAGTGTTGTATTTGAAGGACATAAGATAGGGAAAGATTTTTCTATCTTTCCTATCATGCAGTTTATCTATTCTCAAGGGCTATGTGCTAGAACTTCTGCCTCTGACTCTTAAATGTGTGACTTGATACAGTATCAGCAAGGGATAAATTTTTTAAAATATGAAATACACAGGAAATCAGGAGTATAGTCACTGACAGATATGACTCCTCATACAAAAGTGCCATAGGCTTCAAAATACTATATATTTCAAGTTCCTTTTGGGCATCTTTCCCCCTCAATCCTCAATTATCATCATTTTATTGGTAAATTCTTTTTCAGGGTGAAATAATGAGTATAATGTTAATGTATAACTTGCAGAAATCACGTCTCATTCTGTGCTTATATCTTGCTACAACATGTCAGAAACTAAGTTAGGTACATTTATACCTCAAGTCTCCAGGGTATTTTGCAGGATTCAGTGTCTAGTCTCCCTCATCTTACTGTTTAGTAATAGAAACGAAGCAAAATGCTTTATAGTTTGACTTACACTTCCAAATCACATGAAGCTACCTGTGTTTCTGAAAGAGACCTAGAAATTAGCCGTAACCAATTTCCATCTAACCTATTTCCAAATGGCACACATCATGCCATACACCTTGATGGGAGGCCCAGCAGCCTTATTGAGTAATTTATGTATTGACTATTGTAGTATTCTCACCTGTGCTGCATTCTGTTTTTTAACTGATAGAAAATAAAATACAGGTTTTATGGGGCTTCTCAGGTAAAAAGAACCAAGAGATGGCAATGGGACTCCTGGGTCGAGAAGATCCCCTGGAGGAGGGCATGGCAACCCACTCCAGTATTCTTGCCCGGACCATCCCATGGACAGAGAAGCCTGGTGGGCTATAGTCCACAGGGTCGCAAAGAGTCGGACACGACTGAAGCAATTTAGCATGCAGCATGCACAGATTTTATAAGTGGTTTTAAGTAAATTAGACTATTAGAGATTACTGGCTAAGTATCAATAAGACCTTATCTCACCACTGGTTGAGGTTTGTATTTCCCAAGGCTGTGGTTTGGGGATGCAACTTCTTGAACCACATAGTTGCTGAGGTGCTAAAAATGTTTTGGGTGGAGAGATAAATCACTTTAGAAACAAATATTTCTTCATTGCATATATTAAGGTTTTAAAAGTCATGGGAAAAAAATAAGATTTCTTATTAGAAATTGGCTTTATTGGAAACATATCAGAAACACAGTCTGTAAACACAGTATGTTGAGTACTTCAGCTGCATGCCCCTAAAGGGAAAGTTGTTCCACTTAATCTGCCCTAGTTATGCTTTTGTTAGTAATCTGAGAGGAAGTGGGAGTCATGCATCTTCCAGGTCCTTCCCTCAAAATCGCCAAGCCAGAAAGCAGTGACAAATGTTTTTTCTCGACATTGATATAAGAAAATATTAAGAAGTAGAAGAAACAAAATAAAGCCAAAGGGATAAACATCAGAAGCTTGCTTAAACAGCTTTAGCCCCATTTAATTGCTTTTCTGTCAGCAGGATTATTAACAATTTTGGACATCTGAAAATTAAATTAACAGCCTGAAAATATTTTACAGAATGAGATAGAGCATGATACATGAAACATAATGACCCCACTGAAATCCAGCCAAGCCAGTGTGACTACTCATTTAGACAGAGAAGACAACTAGTTAATCATCACTGAGCAAATTAGACAGAGCAAATTAGTTTCCTACATTCCACAGTCTTAGCTACCAAAAAGAGTATATGCCACTAATTAGGATGAAAGAATTCTAAGCGTATTATTATCTGTATAGAAAGAGAAAGCAAAATTGTAGCTTGAATTACTTTTATTAAAGCTTGAAGCCTAGGTTACATAGGTATAAATTACATGTGCAAGCATTTGTGTGTGTGTATATGTGTTCACACATACATATTGATATTTAAGTAACAGAAGCCTTAGCATTTTCTTGCATCTTGACCTAATGAAGTATAAAATTTTTTCCAAGGTTAATTAGAATTCTTGGGAACACACTCACACACACACAGACACATACATGTCAAACATAAAACCATTTCTTTTAAAGTGTGATTCCTTTCATTAAAGATGAAAGTAGCCATTCCGTATACTTTACCTGGAACAGCATTAAATTATTTTTTCTTTTAAAAAGTGTATTGTCATTGTATATGAAATAAATATTTGGACTTAGTTTATCACTGGAGATCAATCTGAAATCATATTTTGTAGCCTTAATTAGCATTTATTTGCTTAATTGTCGTTCTCAGCCCCATCGTTTCCATTTTTCACTAACTTGAACAATGCTATCTTCTGCTGTTTGCACTTTAATTTAAATTTCTATTAAGGTTTATGAACAGTAATAAGGTCCTGTTTGAATATTCATTAGCTTTTGAATTGTGAGCTATGAAAAGGTGCTTTCTTTTACCTTAATGAAACTGGCACAGCATGGGACTGATCAGTTGTGACATTTGATTTGAGGCATCCAGTGAATTTTCTCATTGTTTATTGACACATCTTGTCCAAACAGCTCCCTCGCAAGTGAGCGGAGTAATGAAGGAGAGAGTGCTGCAGCGGAGTGTGGAGCTTTCCTGGCAGGAACCCGAACATCCCAATGGAGTCATCACCGAATATGAAATCAAGTATTACGAGAAAGTAAGTGCTAAGAACTGCTGAAACGTACAACCATGTATGATGCTCGCTGTGTCTCATGTCATCCTACTGCACTGTCGACTAAAGCTGGTCATTATAATACCAACTGTTAGGAGCTACTTCAAAATGGATAGTTGATGCTAGCCAATTTTAATAACCCTCTCCCTGAATCTCTGGCTCATTATTATAATGATGGTTTCTGTGGATTAAGTTTTTGTGTTACACCAGTGAAAATATTCCACTAGTAGTGTGTTTAGGAATTCAAATTTTGATATCTTAATTATTAGATGTAGGATGTTTAGTACCACAGAAACCACAGAGCCCAATGTGTTTCTGAAAATGTTTCTTTGAGGTTATCTATTTGAGCCCTTCATGACTTATTTTATGTATGTGGTTTCATTGATAATGATGGTGGCCTCAAATAATTTAGTAATTTGAAAAAAAAAGACTATTTTCTATAATAAATATGTAGTCAGGTGATTATATTTCATTCTGTTAAATTCCTCCTGAAGTTATACTAATCACGCTAGTGATGTCTATCATTTCTTTACACCCCTCTCTCCATGAAAAAGTAGTGCGGCTAAAACTCAAGTGCTGCTCCTTCAGTCCCCTGTAATGGCTAAATTTTAGTAAATAGGAATGTAACTCCATGTTTGAGTTTATTTACTTCTGACCCATCTAGAGAAAGACAGAAAGACTGACACACCCCTGTTCACAAATATTCTAGTCTCCCTCTCAAAGAAAACCTGATTCAAAGTTTGAAACATGGAACTATTATTATTGCTAGTAGTAATAGTAATAGTGCATTATTATTATTATTGACTTAATTAGCTAAAGTGCTCGAATATACATAACCGTTTTAACCATTTAGATAAAATTTCACAATAGAAACATGAAACTCTGTAAATATTTGGGGACTGAATTGACTTGATTGAACCATTTAAATGCAGACAGTGCTAACCCTTGGCAATGGATACTTGTTTTTCACTTTAATGGAAAAACAGAGTTTTTAAGTTTGTTATATTTTTACTTATTGTTTACTTTATGAATACATAACTTCCATGGCCAAAGTTACATTTTAAATACTTAATTTTTGTACCAGAGGATACATTTCTTATCCCATCAAATGTATTTCTAATGGGATCCTTGATTTTAGTTTTGGTTTTGTTATGTCTGTTTTCCAATGAGCTCTGACAGTTACAGTTTCTTCTGAAATTTCATCAGATTTCAAAAACAATGAAATGTGTTTTAAAAATATGTTAGGTGGTTAGTGAGAGTAAAGTTTCTTACAGTGCAACACAATATTTTACAAATCTGGAATAAATTTGATTAAATAGTTACTTTTTTGCATGACAGAAACAGAATATCTGTTTATTAAATTTGCAAATTACAAAATAATATTACAAGTAATACTATTGCTTCATAATATATGTAAGCCTGTGATATATATATATATAATTATGTCATCTAATACCAGTTTTTCCTCATTCTTTTATTTTAGATAAATATATATTTATAATATTATATATTTATATATTTTATATATTTATATATATAACTATTTTTATAAATGATTATAATGCAGACAGTATATATCAGCTTTATTAAGTCCAGTCTATTTATACATTTATTTATAGCTTTGCAAATATTATAATTCAAACAACCAGTCTGACATTTTTAAATTTCACTGAATAGTTTTATTACCAGACACAGTTGAGTGCAGGTTTTATTATTGAACAAGTAAGAACCTATCTAGAATCATATATTTTAATGTGTAGTTTTTATAACTTTTTTTATAAAGAGCACATTAGAATCATATCAACTGTTTTAAATTTTTATTCATTTAAATATTGTTTTATGGAGTTTTTATATTCTTTGAATTTTTATATTATTTTATTCTTACTTATCATATATAACATGAAAAATACATCTAAAGTCTGCAAGTCTCAGTTTTCATATCTGAAAAATGGAGAAACTAAGATATTTAAAATACTGCTGAATCATAAAGTATCTAGTATATTGTTTTAACTTCAAATATTCCATTAAATGCTATTTTGCAAAAGTGCTTTTATCCTGTGAGAAGTGTAGGTTTTAATGAAAACAATTGATGTGTCACTATCCTGGTGGTGGTTAGCTAAATTTCTTGATTTAATACCATTGTTAATTTTTAACATATGGCTTTTTGTTTACTGAATAACATTCAGGAATGATATTAAGAGAACTGTATTATGAAGTGAAGATTTCTACTGAACCATAGATTTTACAAAAGTGGAGTTATATTTTGGTCAAAAGGATATTTGATTATATTTATGACTAAATAGTTCTTGCCACTATGTCCTCTACCAACAAAGCAACGACTCAAAACATCATAAGTGTTTCAGCAAAATTATTTCTCTTTGAAATTTGTAGAACAAAGGCATGTGCTCACATTTACATTTAATATTATCTGAGAAACGGCTCAGTGTTCCAATATTCCACAGGGTACAATGTGGCCTTTATAAAAACAATGCAGCAAATTGAAATAAATTGCAAGAATTGGCTGTCAAATTGTCTGGTTGTAATCACAATTAAATATTCCCTGTATATATTGTTTCCAGGATCAAAGGGAACGGACCTACTCGACATTAAAAACCAAGTCCACTTCAGCCTCCATTAATAACTTGAAGCCAGGAACAGTGTATGTTTTCCAGATTCGGGCTTTTACTGCTGCTGGTTATGGAAATTACAGTCCCAGACTTGACGTTGCTACACTAGAGGAAGCTACAGGTAAAATGTTTGAAGGTAATTACCACCTTTGGTTTGGATTCTTATCTCTATAACTCTGGCGTAATTTTTATTTCAATATTGAGTGTCATGACTTAGTTCAAGGTGATTTTTACATTTAAGGGTGAATGTATGTGCTGTGCTGTGCTTAATCTCTCTGTCATGTCAGGCTTTTTGCAACCCCATGGATTTTAGCCCACCAGGGTCATCTGTCCATGGGGATTCTCCAGGCAGGAATACTGGAGTGGGTTGCCATGCCCTCCTCCAGGGGATCTTTCCAACTCAGGGATTGAATCTAGGTCTTCCGCATTGCAGGCAAATTCTTTACCAGCTGAGCTAATCAGGGAGGCCCTGAATGTATATGTACATATAAATATATATCTATATACTTTGTAAAGGTTATTCAGAATAATAATTTAAAACTTGCTATTTTGTGATGTTATAAACTTTGATCTAATTTCTTTAATACGTACTGGGTTTATTTTGAAAAGATTAAGTCAGAAGCAGAAGCAAGGCTTGCTCAAAAGTGTATTGACACAAGCTGTATTCATAGACCCTCAAATGATCTTCTAGTTGTCAGTCAAAGCTGCCGCTTCCATAGACACCCTTAAATGAAGCCAGAAAGTATACCAAGATGGGCCAGAGAAAGATAATTTATAAAAATCAGGGTTAATTGAAGCTACTTGAATTTTAACAATGATTTCGAAACTTGCCATTCAGGAGGAAGACTTTGTATTTATTTTTACTTTTGTCATCTGTTTTTTTCAGTTTTATGAAATATTTCAAGCATAGTAAATAATATATTTAAAGAATATATGAAATATTAAGAAGAATAATTAAATATCTCTGTATATTCCACTCCAGCTTAAAAATAGAACGTCACCAAAATCTCAAGTCCCCTTTACCATTTGGTGTTTTATAATGCAACATAGGATCATAACAAAAAATACTTGTAACTAGAGTGTATCACAAATAAACAGATGTATCTTAGGCTGCACATCCCAGTTTACTGTCAGAGGACAAGGTTTAGAACAGCTTGAGTACCACTGCTGGTTGTTTTTCAGCTAGGTTGAAGCCTCAGGGTATGTTTCTGTATTTTGAAAGTTTTTTTATTTCTCTCAATGTTATTCACATATTAGGTTCACCCCGCTGTTACTTCCTTCTCTCCTTGCCAATCTAATTTTTCATGGAATTCTATACAAAAATTAGCTTAAAATATTATATTATTTCCTTTTTTCAGTTTTTAATAGGAAGATTTTTTAGTAAATTAAGTCAATGTAATTTTGATTAAAGAGTTATTTTCATTTTGGGAGAATATTTTTCTAGATATTCTAAAAGGTAGAATAAATTGTTATTCTTTTACATTAGTTCATGCTTAGTAAGTTTACTAACAGTAGTATTTTTTCAAAATATTTTGTTATATTTTTAAATTGAGCAATAACTCTGGCAACCTCAACTAATAAAACATATGTTGAAATATATTTTAAATGTAAATCAGTTATATAGAAATATAAACACAAAAGTCATCCATTGAAAAAGATTTCATATAACTTGGTGTGATAAACTTAATATCAGTATTCTTTATTACCTTTTTAAAATGGAGTATGTAAGATTAAAAATGAGAATATCTAAATTCAGTGCCTCTAAAATATTACAGTCTTTTACTCTATTGACATTTAAACATTTGAGTGGTCGTCTGTTAAATGTGTTCTAGTAATTTTCCACTTCGGAGAAGGCAATGGCACCCCACTCCAGTACTCTTGCCTGGAAAAATCCCATGGACGGAGGGGCCTGGTGGGCTGCTGTCCATGGGGTCACTAGGAGTCAGACATGACTGAGCAACTTCACTTTGACTTTTCACTTTCATGCATTGGAGAAGGAAATAGCAACCCACTCCAGTGTTCTTGCCTGGAGAATCCCAGGGACAGGGGAGCCTGGTGGGCTGACGTCTACGGGGTCACACAGAGTCGGATACTACTGAAGCGACTTAGCAGTTTTCCACTTAGACTGATCTTCTGATATTTTACTTTGTAGTTTCTAATATAATTAAACAATTTAAATGATTTTTTCATATTCTAGTGATTAGTTCAAAGTTAAAGAGACATCAGTCATTTATACTTACCAAAAATTCTTTATCAGTTAAAGCTTGAGTTTAAAATCGTTAAGAAATGAGTTTGTGTATTTTCCTGACTTTGTAAATTAAGAATATTGGGCCAAATTATTATTTATTACCTACTGAGATTCATAGATCTGATTGCATTATTTAAAAATGAAATAACTAACAATCATAGAGATTGACATGAAGTGCCGTCTATGGGGTCACACAGAGTCGGACACGACTGAAGTGACTTAGCAGCAGCAGCAGCAGTAGAACCCAAATGAGCACATGAAACTAATGCTAAAAATGCATTTTGCATTAGAAAGGATTTGGTGATTTTTATCATCAGAATATCCTCTCCACTGGAAGGTAAAGTTTGATGAAAAAAGAATCCATATCTCCCATTTCTTACTTTAGTCTTACAAGTACCTAATATAGTGCTTGACACATAGAAGACACTCATTAAGTAAGCAAGAAATGAATACCTCACGTTAATCAAAAAACAAGTTATCAGTATCAGTTGAAGCTAGTACAAATATTCTTGGTTTCACATTTCAGCTCTGCCATGTCTGGCTGTGGGACTTTGAATGAGCTATTTCTCTGTGCCCAAGTTGCTAAGAGAGTAACACCCAACTCTCAGACCGATTGTGAGGATTGAATAAGTTAATGTACACAAAGTGCCAAGTGCAGTGCCTAGCAACACAGACAGCTTTGAATGTCAGCTTTCATTATTTAGTACAACCATTCTCAAGTGTTTTGGTCTTGGGAAGCCTTACAAGCTATTAAAAAATATTGAAGATCCCCAAATAGATTTTAATTATTTGGGTTATATTACTTATTATTCACCATTTTAAAAATTAAAACTGAGAAAATTTTAAAACACAAGTATTCACAACACACATTTCATTAGCCAGCAGAATGATGACATTATCACTTGTCATCTAAGTTCTGGAAAACTCAAAGGTGCACTTGTGAGCATGTGAGAGTAAGTGAAAGAGACAAATAACATTTTATTATGTGAAAATAGTTGACCTTGCAGATACCTTGGAAAGCTTCTGAGGTTTCCCAGACATGCTTTAAGAACTACTGATTTAGCACACAGGTTACTGTGCTAGGGATTAGGGATGCACGGAAACACACAAGCACATTTGATGCGCTCAGTTAGTGAGAGAGACTTGCTCACAAGTTCTGGCCATACGGTTAAGCACTGGCGGAGTGCACGGCCCACTGCTATCATAGCGTCAGGAAACAGTGACTCTTGTGCTAGGAAGGAGGGCTAGGAAGAAGATCCACCCAAAAGAAGTTACTTGAGCACTGATTGGAAAGGGAATTTAAACATAGTATTCCATTTTACATATATCCTAAAATCCCCTTCTACACAGAACCACTGCTACCAATTTTACAATTTTTAAATTGTGGTGTAGTGATTATGACATATAAATTATTTTTAAATGTGTTATCCATGGAATAGATGAAAATATGAATCATAAATAGTGACTATCATAAGATTAAAGTGTGATCCTAACTATATATAAAAACATATAAGTAAATATTCACAACTTCTAATTCACCATTCACCTGACTTCAGTTTTCTCACTGGAGTTGTGTTTCTGAAGCTAAGGGCAGAACAGAGTCTAAGACAAGCAAAGAATTAGACCCACGGGACAAACTGAATGGAAATAATTTCGACACATACGTGTTTAATTTTTTCCTTCCTCATGAACAAAACTACTCCATTCTTTTTCCTCTCTGCTGCTGCTAAGTCACTTCAGTCGTGTCCGACTCTGTGTGACCCCATAGATGGCAGCCCACCAGGCTTCCCCATCCCTGGGACTCTCCAGGCAAGAACACCCGAGTGGGTTGCCATTTCCTTCTCCAATGCATGAAAGTAAAAAGTGAAAGGGAAGTCGCTCTCTAAATATATATTAAAAGAAAGATAAAAACAAAAAACCAAACCACAGCAACAAAATTACTTGAAGTCATCTTTTCTCTGTTGAATCATAATAGGCAGTAATTCAGAAATTAAAGCTTTCAAGTTGTTTTCTTTTTCTTCTTTTTCCTTTTCCCTTGTTTCATTCTCTCGGGGAGCAAATCAGCAGGTCCTGACTTAGGGAGTGTGTATAATATCTCTTTTCAGAAACTTATTACACTGGAGCTATTTTTACTGGTGTTTCAACAGAAGAGCTATCTATAGTTAGCATAAGTATACAAAATTAAGAGAGGAGTTGTCAAAAGGAGGGAGACATAGATAGAGAGAGAAAGACCAATTAAAAAAAAAATCAACACCTTTATGTTGCCTATTGTGGCAAGACACATTCTGCCTACATATAATTTACTGCTCTGGAGACCAAGTCCCTTGCCACCATTAAGAAGGAGTAGTATTTTCCATCCTACCTGAAAGTTTACAGATGTTGATTGTTTCAGAAATAAACAAACTATATTAGTTTTCATTATATTAGATATTAATCTGTAACTGAATCATCTATTGGAATATATATTTTCACTGTTTTGCATCCATTTGGTTATTAGGTTTATACTAGTATTGAAAATAGAATATTCTGGGGAAAATATGACAATTGTGAATTGCCAAATAAGTAAAACTTCACTAATTTGGAAAAATACAAGTGAGAAGGCCATGTGACTTGATGAAGAATAAGAATCAGAGGCTGTTTTAAAGGACATGTAAACATATACTGCTCCCAGAGAGACTCTCAGAAAGATTCAGCTGGGCTTGCCTTAACGAGTGTAGAAGAATCACTTAGCCTTGTACAGGAAGTATCTACAATTAGATAATGCTAAAATGTTTTTTACAGTACTTGCAGAAAGTTGGCTCTTCCATAAACAGCCTAGCTTCTCTGTAATCTTAAACTCTCAAATGTGTGCATTGCATACTTTGTCAAATTAATATAAGTAATTCTGTTTATTTTCCTGAATTAAGGTGAATTATAAACTCATATTGATTTGCTATGATTACATCATGATTTTTATTCTATATTGATGATGTGAGAGATAAATCATTTAAGGTACTTTGAAAAATGCTGAGAGTATGTTATTTGGGTTCTTTTTTTTTTTCATACACCAGGAAAATAGACACAGCGGGATCAAGTACCTTACTGAGGGGAAAAATGGGGATTTACTAGCAATTGTAAATGAAAAATCTTTATCTCTTGGATCATAACTAAGTTTTCAACAATTAAGCAGGGGATCACCATTCAACAAGGCATTTTGCAGGGATCTTTCCTAGCTGAAGAATATAAGATAGATGAAAGTATTGTGCTTACCACTTACTTAAAATATAAAAAGAAAGTTTATTTAAATTTGTTACAATAGAATACATTTATTTAAGTTAGAGATGAATTTAATAGCGTAGATATCTTGCTTATAAGATTTTGCCTAATCTTTCAAGTTCTTGAATAGTATTGAGTATTTTATTGAGCCTTTTTTTTTTTTTTCCTGTTTACAGCTACAGCAGTCTCAAGTGAGCAGAATCCTGTTATTATAATTGCTGTGGTTGCAGTGGCCGGGACTATCATTTTGGTGTTCATGGTCTTTGGCTTCATCATTGGAAGAAGGTAGAACACAAATTTGTTCTAATCTCTAACATAAAATGTATTGATTTTTCAGAATTATGTCAGCCTATTACTTATTGTTTAGTTTAGAATGTTTACTAGTAAATGCAGTTATTCTTTGTCTCATATGAAACACTAAAGGTCAATAAATTTTCATTCTCCCAAGGTCAGAAGAGGAATGAGTAGTGTCATTTCTATTAGGTGACTCTTTATTAGTTATTTTCAGAGTTTGATTTTTATAATAAATATAGGAGACACCTGGAGAAAGATTTACTCTTTTAGTTAATGGTTTGTGGAAGCCATTTAAAATCTGTTGTTGCTGTTTTTCAGGAAAAAATATAAGCAAATATTCACTCATTGGTAAATATAAATCTGTGAAATAGGTCCCTTCCACACTGTCTCACACTTTATATTCTTTGCATTTTTCAAATCATGTGAATTGCTATATTATTATTGAGTTCAGAACTATGGACAGAAAGTTTATATATTTTGTTTATAGCTCTAACTAGCAAGTTTTAAGTAATTAAGATATATCATGCTGAATTTTAAATACACAAAGCTAGATTATTGATTGAGATCATCAAAACTTTTATTTTTTTTCCAGGCACTGTGGTTATAGCAAAGCTGACCAAGAAGGGGATGAAGAGCTTTACTTTCATTGTAAGTGTTTGGCTTTTCTTTATTTATTTACCCCAGTTAATACAGAAATCTGGTTGTCAGTATTGGCATGAATAAATTCCTGATGCATCAGGCTTGAAAATATACCATGAGCTCAAAATGTTGCTTTAAAGCATTTGAACAAATATGTAGAATGAAAATATAATGTAAATTCTTTAACAATATATTCAGAAATGTAATCTCTCATAAGAAATTTTAATATAACCGAAAGGATGTTCAGCAGCTTTTATGTCACAATTGTTCCTTTTGCAATCTTTGCCCAAGTGTTTCATATCATCCTAATAATGATTCATTAAATGTTGCATGCGCCCATGTTCTAGCTCAGGAATTCATTTTAAGTTAGAAAGATAGGCCCTTTTTTCTATGCAGTGAGTGATGCTATAATGAAAAACTAAGGAACCTCTCTCTGTCCATCTACTATAAACTGGCCATCACAGGTAGATATTTTGAGACACAAATAGTGTAATAATAGGATTCAGTACTCTGATGTTTTCCTGTGGATTTGAGCTACCTGATTCTTAAAGTTCATTTTAGAAATTATATCAGAACATAGCTCAGGAAACAAAAAAAAAAAAAAAAAAAAAGATGCTCAACTGCATTAATCTTATTGTTGTTGCACATGGATGGCAAGTGAAACCCTGAGAGCTTTGAGAGTAAATGTAGACTTTTTGCAGCCAAAGTAACATCCAATGGATGACGCTCTTATCCAAATCCAGTATCCCTATTTTTAACCCTTGAAAACAATTTATGTATAATTTTTCTTAGTAACCATACTCCTTACTAAAATTTCTCATGGGTAGATAAATTTTCTATAAATGGCATAAGAATGACATTGATTTTTGTGTTACTCATCAAATTCTTGTGTCAGTATCTAAGAAGATATTGTCATGTCCTGATTCTTAAGTCATGGGAAGATGTAGCATAAATCAAGGAAGTGTGTGGTTGAAAAAACACAGTATGAACACCATTATTATTCCTAAGTTTCTCCAGCATGTTATTAATTGTTGAACCAACAGTTCCCTTGACTTTAGTTTTCGAAAGAGAAGTGCCTTTACATAATACATATTCAAATCAATGATGAAACTGTATAATTCGAACCGCTGAAGCCAGGGAGTGTATTAGGACTCTAAAAATTATAGTAAAAGTTATGACCAGAGGGGGCTTGATCATGATGATTAAGTTTCAGGGCCCCTGGTTTTCGCAGACTCCTTTCAAGGCCCTGAAAGAGTCCTAACAAGTTAGTGTGTAGAATCTTTTCTCTTAAAGAGAATATCCCAAATTGCAGAAGCTTTAAGCCACACTAAACTTAAATCTGCCCCTGATTATGGCTGAACACATGTGATTCTATGACCCTTCTCCTGGGATTATTGACATATTCCTAATGTTGGTGCTTCCTCTTGCTAACTGGCAGTGATTTTGTGACAAGTCCCAGTGATGAATCATAGGCTGTTTATAGCTAGAGGATATACAGAAAAAGTGGAAGTTATATTTTTTTCTCTTTCATGACATGAGAGAATACTTTTAACACTTCCCCAGACAGGAAGGAGAGGATCAAAACTTGAATGCCTTAATTTTTGTGTCAAGTTTGTATATAGATGACAGTAAACATATATAGAAGAGAGTAACGTGAGACTATAGTTCCTGGAATCCCAGATTCTACCCATATGTGAATAATTTGATGGAAGAATCATTTAATAATACCTTAATCAGTATGTCACTTTTCTTTGCTTATTGAAGATATCCAAGACATCCCCAAATGATCAAATACTGCCTCTTGGTTAATTTGCTTTTAGCTTGCAAGTTAATGCTGAAGGTAAATTAAGACATGGCTTACCTAAAACATGTTGTATAGCTTTCTGCTTAACTGTCATCATTCAGTTTTAATATTTTGATGTCATTCCCTTTTTTCACATTTGACATCCAGTTTGTAATTAGAAAAAATAAAGCTGCGTGTTTTACCTGCTAACATAGAAAAGATAAACTGGAACTTGTGTATATAAACAGTTTTCATCTCTAGAGTAAAATATCAGTGGTGGTTTTAAGATATTTAAGATTCATGAGAGATGTAAATGAGATACTAAAACACAAAAAGCTCACACTCTTAAATCAAGATAAGCAACAAACCAAAATATTCAGAAATTGTGTCAAAATTGTTCTTATTTTAAAACATCCATTTTTAAACGAATAATGAAAGAAATACACTTAAGATATCCTATCTTGGTAAATCCTTGATATTTTTGAATCACCCTTTATACAAGGATATCTTTTCTTGTCATTTGATGAGAACCAGGCATTTTATTTGATTTTATGACTGTATTTATAGTACATAAAGTACAACACTGTGGTCACCAGCTATTTACAAGTTGGTGTCCTTTTATTCCTTTAGTATACAGACAATTTTCTTAGGTGCTAAGACACCAGATTGAATTTTTACAGAAACATGAAAGCAACCATTTAACTAGCTTTTAGAGCACTGAATTTAATAGAATGTCCAGTCATTTGTATCAGGTGCCCTCCACTCTCCATGGCCCCAAGTGCTACATTTAAAGATATAAACACAATGGAGGAGTTTAGTGAACCAATTCCAATTTACATTTTGTTTCCTCCTACCATTTCTTCTAACAATGTCTTTGAATCCAAGCTGGGCAGTATTTCATGTTTTTATGCCAAAATTGCTCTGGCCTGTCAAAATGTTTTGTGACAACTTGAATAAAGAACCATCAGAGACCCGTTTGAGATGCAGAAGGTTACCTCCAATCTAGCTCCCTTATCGCAAAATCAAACCAAAAAAAAAAAAAATGAAAGAAAGAATAAAACGGAGAAGATGGCTCATTCTCCATCTGCCTGCCAATCTAGGAGGTTAACCTATTGTTTTCTTCCCTTCTCTCTTTTTCTCTTCCCCCTCTCTTCCCTGTACTCCTTTTTCTCTCTTTTCTCTTTCTATCCCCTCTCTCTTTTCTTCTTGTGTTTTTTTCTCATGTTCAGCTTTAGTAACAAATGAGCATCTGTCAGTTTTATAAACTGCAACAGTAATTGTTTAAGACAATCAATTTTGGATAAACAATCAACTACAACAGAATAAATCAAGATTTTTAAATCCCATTTTTCCTTTATACATTCTGCTTCTTTTTGTTTGTTATGTGTTTATTTTAAAAATATGATTTCAAGTTGATGTGATGACATAAGCACAGTTAGGCTGCAGTGTAATACATAAAGAAATATATTGTTCTCCAAATAGTAAGATTTAATGAAAAGATTGTTCAGTGGCTTTGTTAAAAAACAATAAAGTTTTTCTTGAGGATATAGTGTAATTATTTTCATTGCATTAATATAACCAAATATATGCCTATCTATCTTATCTTTGTCTTTAACCAAATGATTAGATTTGGAATACATTATTGTAATTGATTTAAAGTTGACATAGCATTCTGTTACCTGCATGCTTCTGGGTGCGTTTTAAGACAATTTTAACTTTTAAGATGATTCTATGTTGTTTGAATCTTGACTACCTTTTCTGAGGTGTATTGGCTACCTCCTCATAGCAGTTAAGAACTTCCAGAGCCTTATAATTGAAAGTTCATATAAACCATTCCTCTTTCAAATTACTGTCATACATGGTTAGCAGATCCCAGGAATATTGTAAATTTTCTAACTTTATTCTGCACTTTGTACATTTGGCTTCTATTGCCCTTCAAGGTGAAGAAGAAACTGTGTCTTTAGTAGATTTCTCTCTGGTTTTGTGATAGCAGTCCCTCACACTTGTATTAATTTTATGTATATGTCAACGGTGGTTGGTCTTTAAAAAAATAAACCAAAAGAATAAGTAAGATGTCTAAATGTTTTTAATATTACTGTCAGTGTAGTAGGCTACCTGTAAATGAAATGTCTTCTTTTCCCAGTGTATTAATTTGATTGATTGACTGACTGATAGATTTACAAATGTGTTTCCAAGTCCATTACAAACCTCAATATGGCTTGAACTATGCCATGATAGCAATGAATTTAATTAAACCTCCAGTCTGATAAGAGTCATGTCAGAGAATTTTGGTGCTGTCTTTTGTTGATTTACTGGAAAAGCAAGTCAGTTAGTCACCTATGAGCTGGATCCTATGTTACCTATAGAAGCTTGCAGATAATACCTATACGCCTGCAGACTGAAGTAGTCTGTTAAAACTGCTGTGAATCAGGTGATGTGGAAGCAAGTTCACTGTTCCAAGGAGCACTCTGCATAATGAAATTCCTGGGCTGACTGCACAATAAGTGCTTTGCTTCATCACAGTCATGCTTTCTTACATCATTACAGTTAAATTTCCAGGCACCAAAACCTACATTGACCCTGAAACCTATGAGGACCCAAATAGAGCTGTCCATCAATTCGCCAAGGAGCTAGATGCCTCCTGTATTAAAATTGAGCGTGTGATTGGCGCAGGTAAGGCTGTTGTAGCTTCCTTGTTCAGCTGTTCCATTTAGCCAAGATCGAAAGTCATACATCATAATGACAGGCAAATAATTATACCTCAAGTATAGAACCTTTGCATTTACCTGAAATGTTGGAAGCAATGAGCCTGTACTTGTTTATGAAATCTTAAGAAAAAAAAAGTGAAAAAGAAGCATGTGGTGCAGAGAATTGTGTATCTTTTGTCTCTTGTTGGATTTTTCAGATACTGTTCTATTGTAAGCTATTTCATAATAGTTCTGGCCCATCGAATATATGAATTTATATTTAAAATAGTTAGAATGTTGTGAATATTGCTGGAATATACATCCTCTGACTTGATTTATCATCTTCCTGCCAAGTGTTCATTTTTATTATTTTTTGTTATATTTGTAGCTGTTGTAGTGTTTAATTTCATGTAGAAAATTAATATGTATTAATTATTTAAAAGGAAAATTATTTTCTATGTGTACAATGTATCTTCACAGTAACTGTACATTTTGGATGAAGTCCCTTACATCTAGCAAACCTAGGTACATATGAATTCCAGATTTTTAAATCTTTCAGAAGTATTGGTATTTCAAGTCATGAAAACAATAGCAATATGTAGAATTTGCTAATGTGCCCTTATACTCCAGTAAACAGTGTCCATTTTGCAGTGTATTTCAAACCTAAATGTTGTTTCTGAAAGAGTTTTTGTTAAGCCAGTTGAAAAAAAAATAGGACTTTGTGTAACAGTTTAAAAAAGTTTAAAAGTGTTTTTAAAGAATTGAATGCAGTTACTCTGAGAGAGGAGATATTTCTGTAATTAAAATACACATGCCTGTTCTGTTACTTTAGGAGAATTTGGAGAAGTCTGCAGTGGTCGTTTGAAACTCCCAGGGAAAAGAGATGTTGCAGTAGCCATAAAAACCCTGAAAGTTGGTTACACGGAAAAGCAAAGGAGAGACTTTTTATGTGAAGCCAGCATCATGGGGCAATTTGACCACCCAAATGTTGTCCATTTGGAAGGGGTTGTTACAAGAGGTACATATTGACAGTATATTTCATTTACCAAATGTACTGTCAGAAATCAGTGTTGTTTCACAGATACTAAAAAATCAAATTGTAAATATACTGCATATTTTTCATGAGTTTTTCTTTGGATGTGTAACTGACTAAAATAATTTTCTTTTGTGCTACCTTCTCAGGCAAAAAATGGATAAATGAATGCAGGTTGAGAATTAAAGAATAAATTTGATAGATAGATGGGAGTGACATATTTTCATTTATCTTCAAAAGTCATAAATGTATTACATTTTAGTCTTTCGATTTTCTGTAAAGTGTCATTTTCTCTGAGTTGTATTCACAAAACAGGAGTCAGAAGAACACATTGACTTTTATTGTTTAATTTTATCAATCATGACTATGTTCCAAACAGACAGTTAATGACTCTGCGTTTAGCAGCAGCACTAGAAATGTTAGAAATACTCACCACTCACCCAGTCAGTCTTTCAAAAGAGCACTAGATATTTTATCTGGGGTGAGAAACAGAATAAATCTGAAATTTACATTACAGCTTTGGAAGCAACACTTTTTTTTTCATATATATATATTTTTTTTAATTTTAGGGAAGCCAGTCATGATTGTAATAGAATTCATGGAAAATGGAGCCCTAGATGCATTTCTCAGGGTAGGTAACAAAATTATTCTCCCATCCTAAATATACTATGCCTGTAACCAATGTAATTTTCTGAACTTTTCTTTGCAGTGTAAAATGTGAACAGTAGAAACTTGAACAGGTCACAAAATTGTCTTTGAAAAGCAGCTTTAAAAAGTCTTAAGACTGGATTGAGAAAGATTTTTTGAGCATTTAAGCGATATAATGCCATTTAAAAATAGTTTCCATTGATATATTACCGCAAATACTGAGGATACTGGAAGCCCTATAATTGGAATACTTGCTGTAGAGTAGCATTTTACATTTTCAAATTTACAATTATAAATGAAATACAGAGGTAATACAGAGGAAAAGTGAGATAACCGTTCAATGTTGGTAGGACTCTGCTCTGTGGAACCATTTCTACTATAGTGTTATATGAACATCAAGCTTAAAATAAAGAATTATTACCATTTTAAAGTATGTTATTTTTATAAATAATAAATTCTGAATGTAAAAACATACATATTTTTATGTTCAGACTTTTCATCTAAGATCGTGAAGAGGTGTTAACCTTTTTTCAAAGGGCGAAGAGAAAATAGTAAGAGGAAGAGAACATGTAGAGATCATACATGATCTAGAATGGAACATTCAATCCAGATTAATAAGCATTAAGAGGATTTTGACATGCTATGTCTTGTTAATATGCATACCTGTCAACTTTCTAGAAGAAGGCATCACTTAGCAAATTCGTCTATTCAAACCACTGTCAGCTTGCATTGTATTTGGAATTCAACTGGAGAAATCTGTGGGTTAAAAATAAGTTAGAAATATATGGTGGCCAATTGGTTGCAAAGAGTTCTCAATCCCATTTATTAGCACATCTACCTCAGGGAATCTTTGTTGCAAGTAATATTCCTACCTACAGCACAACAATGAGAAGTAGAAGATGAAAACAGTCAGCTGGTACAATCCCTTTCTACCTCTTAATTTCACTCCATTTTTACTAAGAAATTTTTTCACCCTTCCTTTTTTTACCATTTGGAGAAAAAATCTAATATATGTGTCTTTATCCTTTTATATATGTTTAGACTATTTATGTAAATTTTTAGCAAGTGGGTAAAATGCTTAGCTGTCAGGGATTTTTTTTTTTAATATTTCATTCCCTAACTTCCTGATGATCTGTGCTTTTATTCTGGGGCTTCCCTGACAGCCCAGTTGGTAAAGAATCTGTCTGCAATGCAGGAGACCCTGGTTCAATTCCTGGGTTTCTGCTGGAGAAGAGATAGGCTACCCACTCCAGTATTCTTGGGCTTCCCTTCTGGCTCAGCTGGTAAAGAATCTACCTGCAATGTGGGAGACCTGGATTCGATCCTTGGGTTGGGAAGATCCTCTGGAGAAGGGAAAGGCTACCCACTCCAGTATCCTGGCCTGGAGAATTCCATAGACTATATAGTCTGTGGGGTCACAAAGAATTGGACAGGCAATAACCTCAGATATGCAGATGACACCACCCTTATGGCAGAAGTGAAGAGGAACTGAAAAGCCTCTTGATGAAAGTAAAAGAGGAGAGTGAAAAAGTTGGCCTAAAGCTCAACATTCAGAAAACGAAGATCATGTCATCCGGTCCCATCACTCCATGGGAAATAGATGGAGAAACAGTGGAAACAGTGTCAGACTTTATTTTGGGGGGCTCCAAAATCACTGCAGATGGTGATTGCAGCCATGAAATTAAAAGACGCTTACTCCTTGGAAGAAAAGTTATGACCAACCTAGATAGCATATCTAAAAGCAGAGAAATTACTTTGCCGACTAAGGTCTGTCTAGTCAAGGCTATGGTTTTTCCAGTAGTCATATATGGATGTGAGAGTTGGACTGTGAAGAAGGCTGAGCACCAAAGAATTGATGCTTTTGAACTGTGGTGTTGGAGAAGACTCTTGAGAGTCCCTTGGACTGCAAGGAGATCCAACCAGTCCATTCTGAAGGAGATCAACCCTGGGATTTCTTTGGAAGGAATGATGCTAACGCTGAAACTCCAGTACTTTGGCCACTTCATGTGAAGAGTTGACTCATTGGAGAAGACTTTGATGCTGGAAGGGATTGGGGGCAGGAGGAGAAGGGGACGACAGACGATGAGATGGCTGGATGGCATCACGGACTCGATGGACGCGAGTCTGAGTGAACTCCAGGAGTTGGTGATGGATAGGGAGGCTTGGCGTGCTGCAATTCATGGGGTCGCAAAGAGTCAGACACGACTGAGCAACTGAACTGAACTGAGTGACTTTCACTTTCACTTTCTCTAACTTTGATGTAAAAATTAGCATATACTTTTGGATTTGCATGCTTTGAAGCTATTAATTAATACCAGTTACATATCAATATAAATAAATGATTACTAGAATTCTATTTTATATTATTTGACTATTTAAATCAGCCCCTGTTGTTTTTCACAAATGTCTATATTATGTAGAAAATTAAGTAGTAATTCCTCTGTCACTATGTGCAGACATTTTTCATGGTAATTTTTTTCTTTTTTCAAACTGGGTTAACTGGACTTTCATTTTTGTCTTCCTGTAGAAACACGATGGGCAATTTACAGTCATTCAGTTAGTAGGAATGCTGAGAGGAATTGCTGCTGGAATGAGATATTTGGCTGATATGGGATATGTTCACAGGGACCTTGCAGCTCGCAATATTCTTGTCAACAGCAATCTTGTTTGTAAAGTGTCAGATTTTGGCCTGTCCCGGGTTATAGAGGACGATCCCGAAGCTGTCTATACAACGACTGTAAGAAAAAGTCTATTACTGCACGTCTTCATTATTTCTGCCAATTTTCCTACCAAGAAATCAGGGCTTAATAATACAAAATGAAACAGGAGAAAAGAGGCAAATTGATCTCTACCTTTGTTTGTTGTGACATTTTTTTCCTTTTGGAAGAATCATCATCGCTTTTACAGTCTTCATATAGACTAAGAGTAGAAGTATGATAAGAATATCAATAGCTTATTTCATATTGGGATTGCTAATATATATAATATACATATACAGCATTTGGTTACTAGGGGTCATAGTTGCAGCAGAAAACAATAATCCCACTTTTTAATCAAGATTTTAAGAAAATATAACTATGCTAATTCTTGTAAGTTTGCAAGATTAGAACAAAGGAAAGTATATGGGGATTTACTTGTATACTATTATTCCAATATTTCTTTCCATTTTAGTAGTTATTTTACCTGATTTGTCATTGTCTTTTTGAGTAGACTCTGGCCGTACAACCACATAGTTCACAATTGATTTGCCTTAGAATTGAAAACTTAACCATGACATTTAAAAAGCAAGTTAGTAACTTTAACTACACTTGGAGAAATTCAAGATGAATAGACCTGATACTGTTGAATTGTCAACGAAATACACAGGCATTTAGCTTAGCCTTATGGTTCTACTATAAATGATTTATATGTCATTATATATATATCTAAAATGTCAATTTCTTTTAATACAGGGTGGAAAAATTCCAGTAAGGTGGACAGCACCTGAAGCCATCCAATACCGGAAATTCACATCAGCCAGTGACGTATGGAGCTATGGAATAGTCATGTGGGAAGTTATGTCTTATGGAGAGAGACCTTATTGGGACATGTCAAATCAAGATGTAGGTGTTATACTACTTAAACAAAAAGGATTTAATACATTAATATTCATTTTATGGGAACATGTAGGTAATGGCTCATAAGAAGAAACTTTTACAGTTCTAAAAAACATGGTTGCTGAGTTTTCATGATTATTACCATAAATTACCACAATAATTACTGTAAATTAGTGGTTCAACTAATTTTCTTTTGTCTTCATTTTGAAGAATTGCTTTTTCTTTTTCATTTAAATTCTCTGGACATGATAGAAGCCGGAAAAGGATATTTCTTTAATAAAAGTAATGATGCTGATCTTGCACAGCTGTAGTGGGAGAGTCACCTGAGTAAAAGATTCATTTATGGAGGGGAGAGAAGGAAGGCTGTGTTATTTTGTCTTTGAAGCTTATCTTCCTCTTGCTTTTAATTTCCTGATAAAATCTGTTTAAATTATGTTGTTGGTTGATTTAGTTAAGTTTTAATTTCATGAAAACTTAAATTTAACAACCAATATGTGTTTCATAGAAATATTTTAGAATATAATCACAATGGGAATATCTTGGGAAATTTCTTTTAAAAATACAGCTTATTAAATGTGTATCCTATTACTAAGGCAACAAGTACATTGTTCACCTTTGAGAAAAGAAACTGATGATAGTTCTCGGGTATGTACATCTCACTCCAAGAGACCATTTATAAAACAGTATAGCATAAGGGCTTCCCTGGTGGCTCAGACGGTAAAGAATCTGCGTGCAATGCAGGTAGACCTGGGTTCAATCCCTGAGTCAGCAAGATCCCCTGATGAAGAGAATGGCAACCCACTCCAGTATTCTTGCCTTGAGAATTCCAGGGACAGAGGAGCCTGAGGGGCTACAGTTCATGGGGTCACAAAGAGTCGGACACGACCGAGTGACTAACACAACAACAATAGCATAAGTGCAAGTAAATATTTACTTCTGTAAGTTGAATTTTACAAAGTTGACATTTTTGTAAGGCAGAAACTTACAAGTACTGTCAGATTTATATGCCTTTATTGAAAATGTGAGTGAAATTTAGGTAAAAGTAGAGTAAGTATAAAATCTAGGAAGGTACCCTGCATTAAACTAGAAATATGGAGAAGATGTTGGTTCATAGCTGAGGAGAGAATTCACCAAGGGAACACTTTGGAAAGTGCAGAAACAAAGGCTTAGTGAAGTGTATGTGGACCAACTAAGTAGAGTCACTATCCTATAACAGAGATACATACATTATCAGTGTTCTGAAATGAAGATTGTATGCATGTGCTAAGTTGCTTTAGTCATGTCCAAGTCTGCGACCCTATGAACTCTGTCCATGGGATTCTCCAGGCAAGAATACCAGAATGTGTTGCCATGCCTTCTTCCAGGGGATCTTCCCAATCCAGACATTGAACCCGCGTCTCTCAAGTGTCCTGCAAAAAGCAGGTTGTTTACCTCGAACACCACCTGGGAAGCCCCTGAAATGAAGATTAGGTTGGGGCAAATTGACCAAAAAAAGTGTTTTAAGGAGTTTGGAAATGATAAGCATGCATGCTCTTAAAGAATAAAGTAAAAAATAATAATAATAAAATAACTGGTGCTTGAAGAAAGTCTATATTACCATTGAGAAGAAGCATGTGACAAGCAAACCAGTTTGAAGTACTGAATTCTTGAGATATTATAAACATGTGTAACAACAGAAGCTGACTAAGGTTAAAACTGAGTTATTTTTCAAAAATAGATCATAATCATTGTTATATAAAATTAGTATTTTTTTTCTTATTTTAGAATTTTCCCTATCAAGTTTCTATGTTTCTTAAAACTAGTAAGTTATTTTTAGACAACTAAAATCAGATTGTTTGTTGGGAAGGTGATTTTCAGTACTTTTTTAAACAAATTTCTGCACTGACTAAAAAATTCACAGCCAAAAGAAGGAGAGGTTTGAAAAAATCATTTACTATTTTGAGTTGAATAATGACATAAAACTTTTTTAATGGCAGTTTCTTTTTTTTTTTTTTTTGGTTTTGGTTTTTTGAAGATAAAAGTCTGAATGATGAGTCTGTTTGGCAGAGGCAAAGTTGTTAATATTTGACAGGTCTCAGTGTCAAAGATTTCATGGACTGTCAAAATGTGGGCAAACAAATCCTTGGGGCAGAGAAAGAGAAATATTTACATTCCCTAGACACTCGGTAGGGTTTCATTTCTTTTGACACCTTCCTTCTGTACTAGATTCAAACATAAAGGAATGACAGGAATATAAGATAACTTTAAAGTTCGCTTAACTTCTAAAAACAAATAATAGAAATGGTTAAGGAAAAAAAAACTTCTATTTTAGATTTAGAAGTCCCATTTGTTTTTATTGAAAATTAAATATTATAAATATATATTTTGTCTGTCAAGTGTTAATATTTTTACTGATCAAATAAAGTTTTAAGAGCACAGTGTTTAATTCTGACCTAAAACATTAAGCACCATCTTTCTTCTTTTTTTTCAATTGCAGAGGTCTAAATTATTAAATTATTAAATTTAAACATAAGAGATTACCAACACAGTTCAGGTTTTATAGTGACATTGATATTAACATTCTTCTTAAAGGATAATATTCATTATTTTATACTTATGTTAAACTGCTATTTGAGCAATTATATATTTCATTTTCAATATACAAATGGTGGGACAAACTTGAATTTAAAATAATGAATTCCACTATAGTAAAAATAATTCTCTAAAGAAAGCTTTTTTACTTGGAGTCTCCAGGTAGGAGACTGTGGAGCAACTTAAGTGATCTGCCAACTCCTCGATGTCTCTGGAAATCCTCTGTTTATGTGACTATATTTTATTTTTCTGAACATTATGCTTTTATCAATTCTCCAGCGATATTAATATTTTAAATATTAGATTGATTGAAAGAATCAAATCACTTTATATGATTTAAATTTAGTTGCTGGAAATTTGTCAAGGATTTTATAAAACCCTCAAATTTTTAAATACCTTGGATTATAAGAGACTTTTCATAAGACATGTGAAACAAGATAAATCAAGACGTAAGTTGATAATTAAGTTTGTCAGGAACTCCACAAAACTCTAGGCTGAAAATACAATTTAAAGTGAGGTTTCTATGGTTACTCTGAAGAAATCAAAAAGGGGGTGCTCCTTATTAGTAGGGGGCTTCCCAGGTGACACTAGTGGTAAAGATTCCACCTGACAATGCAGGAGATGCAAGCGATATGGGTTCGATCCCTGGGTTGGGAAGATCCCCTGGAGGAGGGCAGGCGTGTGGACAGAGGAGCCTGGCAGGCTACAGTCCATGGAGTCACAGAGAGTCCAACATAAATAAAGTGACTGAGCACAAAGTCCCTTAGTATCCATAGGATATTGGATCCAGGACCAATCTGTGAATACTCAAGTCCCTTATATAAAATGACATTGTTTTTTCACTAAACTTGTGAACACCCACCTGTATACTTTAAATTCCCTCCAAATTACTTATGGTGCCTAATACAATATAAATATTATGTAAATAAGTATAAATACAATATAAATGATGTACAAATAGTAACTGGCATGTGGCATATTCAAGTTGTGCTTTCTGGAATGTTCTGATTTTCCTTTTTCTTTTTGAGTATTTTTACCCATGGATGCAGAATCTGAAGATGCAGTCTCAGGATATGGAGGGTGACTGTGTTGTAAAATCAGTGAGGTAGACAGTTACCAGGGGGCTTTGGCCACAGTCTACACAGGGGAATGAACAAGACCATGTCAGGAAAAAATGATATGCTTATGTATGAAGATACCTGCACCCAAATGGTTCCAAATAGGAAAAGGAGTACGTCAAGGCTGTATGTTGTCACCCTGCTTATTTAAATTATATGCAGAGTATATCATGAGAAACGCTCGGCTGGAAGAAGCACAAGCTGGAATCAAGATTGCCGGTATAAATATCAATAAACTCAGATATGCAGATAACACCACCCTTATGGCAGAAAGTGAAAAGGAACTAAAAAGCCTCTTGATGAAAGTGAAAGAGGAGAGTGAAAAAGTTGGCCTAAAGCTCAGCATTAAGAAAACAAAGATCATGTCATCCGGTCCCATCACTTCATGGGAAATAGATGGGGAAACAGTGGAAACAGTGGCAGACTTTATTTTGGGGGGCTCCAAAATCACTGCAGATGGTGATTGCAGCCATGAAATTAAAAGACGCTTACTTCTTGAAAGGAAAGTTATGACCAACCTAGATAGCATATTCAAAAGCAGAGACATTACTTTGCCAACAAAGGTCCATGTAGTCAAGACTATGGTTTTTCCAGTGGTCATGTATAGATGTGAGAGTTGGACTGTGAAGAAAGCTGAGTGCTGAAGAATTGATGCTTTTGAACTGTGGTGTTGGAGAAGACTCTTGAGAGTCCCTTGGACTGCAAGGAGATCCAACCAGTCCATTCTAAAGGAGATCAACCCTGGGTGTTCTTTGGAAGGAATGATGCTGAAGCTGAAACTCCAATACTTTGGCCACCTGATGCAAAGAGTTGACTCATTGGAAAAGACTATGATGCTGGGGGGATTGGGGTAAGGAGGAGAAGGGGACGACAGAGGATGAGATGGCTGGATGGCATCACTGACTCGATGGACATGCGTTTGAGTGAACTCCGGGAGTTGGTGATGGACAGGGAGGCCTGGTGTGCTGTGATTCATGGGGTTGCAAAGAATCGGACACAACTGAGCTACTGAATTGAACTGACTGATACCCAAATAGATTTATCACAGGATTACTGCTCATTGTTTTTCATGTGCCCATAACGTCCATGAGTTTTAACTGCAATAAAAACAGTTAGAATCTAGGCATTCGCAATTAAAGCCAAGAGAGTAGGCTCTCCCATGTATCTCCAGCTTTCATTCTTCTTTAAAATCTGTAGGTGGTTAGCCCTTTTCGTTAATGTCTTTTCAAAGAGCAACCATATGTGTATAAATGCAGTCAAATATAAAAAGTAATACATAAATTGGAAATACTTACATTTGGTGTTCACGGAAGCTTTTAATTGAATTTATGTCTTAATTCACATGGGCTTCCCTGGTAGCTCAGCTGGTAAAGAGTCCACCTGCAATGCAGGAGAGCCGGGTTCGATTCCTGTGTTGGGAAGATCAGCTGAAGAAGGGATGGACTACCCACTCCAGTTCTTGGGTTTCCCTGGTAGCTTAGCTGGTAAAGAATTTGCCTGAAATGCAGGAGGTCTCAGTCTGATCCCTGGGTTGGGAAGATCCTCTGGAGAAGGGAATGGCTACCCACTCCAGTATTCGGCCTGGAGAATTTCATGGACTGTATTGTCTATGGGGTCACAGAGAGTTGGACACAATTGAGTGACTTTCACTTCACCTTTATGTCTTAGTTCAAATGTAATTTTCATAGTTAAATTATGAAATTTTAAAATTCTTATTCTATGGATTACTTTTTTTTTTCTGTTTATCATATTCCACAAAATTGTTTCTTCTTATTTCAAGGTAGGCCAATACATCATTGGTTTTACTAGTAGGAGTCATAAGGATAATAAAAGATTAAGCTTTCATAAAGATAGGAGACATAAAGGTAATTCCTTAAAATGGTCCATGAAAAGATATTTAAAAGCTTTGAAAACATAATATGCTTATAACTAAATTTATTCGCAACTAAATTGTGAGCCCTCAACTTTTCCTTTTAAAAGTTATGACTGATTTATTACATTGATTTGTTTTATATTATGATAGGAAAGAAGTATAGATTTTTTGGTAAAACTTTGCCATAATTCTGTATGTGGGGTCCAAATATTTAATTGCATAAAATATGGGTCATGTTTTTATGAGGTTAATGAGATAAAAATTGGTACAACAGGAGGACAGAAGCCAATCATGTTATATCATATTCTGAGTTATTACATGCCTATTATCATGGGGTCTGTCCATGCTCCTTTTTGCCTTAATTACAATGGTTATAGTTTAGTCAGTTCAGTTAAGTTCAGTCACTCAGTCATGTCCCACTCTTTGCGACCCCATGAATTGCAGCAGACTAGGCCTCCCTGTCCATCACCAACTCCCGGAGTTCACTCAGACTCACATCCATCGAGTCCGTGATGCCATCCAGCCATCTCATCCTGGGTCGTCCCCTTCTCCTCCTGCCCCCAATCCCTCCCAGCATCAGAGTCTTTTCCAATGAGTCAACTCTTCACATGAGGTGGCCAAAGTACTGGAGTTTCAGCTTCAGCATCATTCCTTCCAAAGAACACCCAGGACTGATCTCCTTTAGAATGGACTGGGTGGATCTCCTTGCAATCCAAGGAACTCTCAAGAGTCTTCTCCAACACCACAGTTCAAAAGCATCAATTCTTCGGCACACAGCTTTCTTCACAGTCCAACTCTCACATCCATACATGACCACTGGAAAAACCATAGTCTTGACTACATGGACCTTTGTTGGCAAAGTAATGTCTCTGCTTTTGAATATGCTATCTAGGTTGGTCATAACTTTCCTTCCAAGGAGTAAGCATCTTTTAATTTCATGGCTGCAGTCACCATCTGCAGTGATTTTGGAGCCCAAAAAATAAAGTCTGACACTGTTTCCACTGTTTCCCCATCTATTTCCCATGAAGTGATGGGACCAGATGCCATGATCTTCGTTTTCTGAATGTTGAGCTTTAAGCCAACTTTTTCGCTCTCCTCTTTCACTTTCATCAAGAGGCTTTTTAGTTCCTTTTCACTTTCTGCCATAAGGGTGGTGTTATCTGCATATCTGAGGTTATTGATATTTCTCCCGGCAATCTTGATTCCAGCTTGTGCTTCTTCCAGCCCAACGTTTCTCATGATGTACTCTGCATATAAGTTAAATAATCACAGTGACAATATACAGCCTTGATGTACTCCTTTTCCTATTTGGAATAATTTTAGTAATAATACTGAAATACATCTCGGCAAGCAAATGAGTTTGTTTTCTGGTATTTCTTTATTTCTGTAGTAAAGAAGTATCCCCTGATGGATAATTAAGTGTTCCCTTACAATGTCATTTACCCTGGTCACTTCATATTCTTCTAGGAATGATCTATATTAGAAATTGCTGTCAATATGTTTCTTTGTTCTTTGACTCTTATTAGAATACTAAGACAAGATCTAGACAGATAAATCCAAGGGGGTGCTAGTAATTTTACAAAAAAGTTGTTTCAAATGAATTCCATGGATAATTACATAATGCTTTAAGAAGTGTAGGATCAGGGATCTTAGTGTGTTTTTTGCTGTTTCCAAGAATGTGTAACTGTTTGCAACAGGGCACTTTTTGTTTTCCCAGTTGGAAATATAAGCAGCTCTTAACAGCATCAGCTCTGGTCAGACAGCCTTTGTCAAATTCTGTCCCTTCTAGTAACAGCTCTATGATGTTTTCTGTGCTTAACTTCTCAGCACCTCTAATTCTTTGTCTCTGGAATCAGTATAATACTTGCCTAATAAGATTTCTGTAAAGATTGAATGAGATAATTAAAACAGTGCTAATCATATAGCAAGTATTCAATAAATATTTACTATGATTCTTGTATCCTTAAAAGATAAGTTGTTTTTCTAGCAGGCTAGCCAAATAAAACCTGCAGAGCCTCAAAGCTTCAGTCCTGTCTGAATCATCATCCCATGAGGTGGGTTATCTTCAACAAGCTTGCCTTGAATTATGACAAAACTGCCTTCCCCCTGGTTCAGCCGTAAAGAATCTGCCTTCCAATGCAGGAGACGCGAGTTCGATCTCTGAGTCAGGAAAATCCCCTGGAGAAGGAAATGGCAATGGCAACCCAATCCAGTATTCTTGCCTGGGAAATCCCATGGACAGAAAAGCTTGGCAGGCTACAGTCCGTGGGGTCTCAAAAGAGTCAGATACAACTTACTGACTGGACAGCAACAACATGCTATATAGAGGCCAAGGTTCCCAGCATGCATCTCTGGTGCCTCTGTAGGGAGGAGCATGATTGTTAATGGGAACTTTAGGGTCCCTAAATCTTTGCCAGTTGAGAACATCTCTAATTTTAAATGTTCTATTTTGCTTCTGCTCCTTTAAAAATATATAAACCACTGTTTTTGAGAACTAGAAGTTTCGTTTTGTATTGATAAATGTTTCTGTTACAATAATACACATTGTCAAATTTCTGTAATGCAGTAGGATAGCTACAGAAGCTCATTAACCCTTTCATTCCTGTAAGAGTTATTTAATAGTACTCTACATTATTCATTGGCACAAAGATTTTAAGACTATATTGTGCTCAAAGCCAAAGGATTCTAATTGGAGAGTCATTGAAGAGTATTATGTTAGGAGAATCATGATAAGGTTTAGATGTACTTTTAAAAGATTATTTAGAGGGAAATGAGAAAGGAAATATTTTTCTACTTGCTTTGTTCTTTTCAGGACTTCTGACAAAAATCTACAAGTGGGAAATAGGAGGTGGTAGAAAATGATAAACACTGCCCTAGTCTTAGGAGTCTGGGGATAAAGTCCTGTAAATTCAGAAAAATACTGTATATATTCAAATACAAGCAACCTCAAATATGAGGAAAGCTACTCTTCCCAGTTTAAAAAAATGCTCCCCCCACAGTTGTTTGTTATTTGGTCATTTTAAATATATAAAGTTTTGCTAGTTATTTACTTATTCACAACTTGAGCTGCTGTTTAAATAACTTAATCCAGCTTTCCAAAGCACATTATTTTTACTTTTATCTAACTTGTTTAACATAGAGCAGTTTTGAATCCTAGAACAGTGATGTCCCTGGAGTGTTATACAAAGCCACATGAAATTCTTTGCATTTAAAAGTTGTTTTGTTTTTTTTTAATTGAATTCCTCCTACAGTTAAATATTTGTGATCTTTGCGGAGTTCCCATGTGTAGGTTTTCTAGTGTGCTTTTTAAAAGGATATTTTACAGGAATTTTTGCAATGATATCCAGCATTTGTAGTTATAGAGTCATAAACAGGAAAAAATTTTAAATTCAGTCATATGACTTTCATTAGCATTCAGTATCAATACTGATTAAAGTGACTAAAGGCCAAGGTGTTTTTTCCATAGCTTTTATTCAAAATAAAGCACAGAAGGAAAAATCCCATAATGTGAGATTTTGTAAAGATCATCACATAACTATGGGAAAATGGCTCCATTGCTACAAGAATATATATATATGTATATTTTTTCTGTGTGTTATATTTTAATCTGTTACATTTGTGGTACTTTCTACAATACTTCCTCCTATCCCTCCAATACCAATTTAATTAAACAAATATAAGGTAACATTTTAAAAATTGCTATTTGCAAAATTAATAATAATCTTTAGGGTAAATCATATTTAAAACAAAAATACATAAGCAGAATTAATTTGCACTAACCCACTAACCTAATTTTCAGAATAAAGCCATTTCCAATTATAGCACTGTACAAGATCCATATTGTTGTTGTTTAGTTGCCAAGTAGTGTCCGACTCTTTGAGACTCCATGGACTGTAGGCCACCAGGCTCCTCTGTCCATGGGATTCTTCTCCAGGCAAGAGAAATGGAGTGGGTTGCCATTTCCTTCTCCAGGGGATCTTCCTGACCCAGGGATCAAACCCATGTCTCCTGCAGGCAAATTCTTTACCACTGAGCCACCAAGGAACCCCCAAAAGGTTACAGAGAGATCCATATACATATATGAAAAAATGCTTCTCTCATTTGAATATGTTGTATTTAGGAAGTAATATCATCAGAAAGTGGTCACTGATAAACATATAAGAAAGTCTAGATTGTTCTCACTTCAGCTTTTCCGACTGGGATGACTGGAAGTATCGGTAATTGAAAAACCAAGAGCTTTGGGGAAAAGGTGAAAAAAAAATCAATTTTAAATAAAGTATGAGGTTACTATGGAAAGTCCAAGGGAAGATGTCTAGTAAACTGGCGGACCTACCACCTAGTGATCAGGGGAGAATTTGGGCTGAGGATTTTATATTTATGAAAACTTTCAAAAATTACCATCATTAAGTTTATCTCTTTAACTTTTAAACTTTATCAGTTTGCATGTATAAATTTCTCTTAAAGAAAAGTGAACACTGTGGTTCTTATACTAAGGATTTTCTCAAAAAATTGTTGATGCTAGCTACTTCGCTTATTCCATCTCACAACCTCTTATATTTAAATGTGCTATTTTTGAATGTCAGAAAGCATCTGAAGGATATATTTTCTTAAAAAATTCAGGGTTACCTCTTTTTTTTTTTTTCCAGAGCATTTTTTTTCCTACATTTCTACTACTGTTATGTTATCATGGAAAGATTTGTTAATCCCCCTTGAATAATATTTTGATTTTTTTACAAGTCCTTATTTTGTTTTTATTTTTCTTTTTGCCTTCCTATTATTTTCCCTTTGCTGCTCAGATTTGTAACAGTTTCTGATTTTGTGAGAAGTTTAAATGACTGTGTCATGAGAATGGGCTGCATACATCATTGCTTTGAAAACCTCCATTTTTTTTAAATTTAGAGTTCAGTCATTAGGAAAATAATAGTCGAGAGATTTTATATTTATATTTTGAATATACCTATTTTAAAGCATAACTGTGAGGACTGTGTCTTCTGTATTGCTGAAAAATTCTGCTTTGGAATAGGCTTATCAGTGGTGAAGTTTACAAAATTGCACCTGATACATGCAGGTGATTTTGAGTAGGGACAGTAAATAATGGAAATCTTTGTATATTGTATTGACATAATTTTCACAAAATCTATCTTAAGGACTTGGCCTTTTTTTTTTTTTAATCTTAAAGAAAAAAAAAAAGCTTTTAAAGTAATAAAAAGGATGTTTTATATAGAATAAATAATGTCATTTTAATAGGCATTCCCTGTTGTAATAGGGGATATTTGAAAGATACTTTTATGAAGACTCATTTCCACATATAGCAGATTGTGTTCTCCTCTCTTTAATTATGAGAGGTTGCTGACCCTTTTGAGCTTCTATATTTCTCTGTTACTGAGAACCCTAATCCCTTAGGGACATGATTTTTTGGTACAAACTTTCTGTATGATTTTTCCTATAGTCCAATTAATTACTAAAAGTTATATAACTGTAAATTATGATAATTGTATATCTACACAGATAAATAAAAGCACTGCAAAAGAAAAAAATAAATAAAATCTACTTTTGCTTTCCACTTAAACAAAAAACCCAAGTCTAAATAAATAATTTTTGGACTGATTGCCATGCACAATGTTTATGAAAGCTTATTTTGTACTACCATTCAAAGGTTCTTAAGTTGTTATTATGTATAAATAGACAGTAATGTACTGATGAAGTTGAACAGCCAGGCTCTCTGAGTGGGCAAACTCTGATTTGTAACCTTTCTCTATTTCCTGGTATAACCCTTTCTCTACTCTGTGTCCCAAGGGTGGTTTCAGTCTGCCTGTTTGAGGTCACTGGACTCAGTTGAGAAGTGATCCAATAGCTTTATGAACAATACAAATCAGTTCTAGAACAAAACTGTATCTTGTAACACTATACACTCCATAAGCATATGAGCTGCATATTATTTAAAACAAAAGTGTGCTTTGGAGCTTTTTCCGTCATAGTACATTCACATATTTGGATGTCTTGTTGAAATAATATCATTTGAACTCTGCAGAAAGTGAAACTTTCAGGGCAGGACTACTTCTGGGTAACTCAGAACTTCTTTTTACAACCTGAGGAATTCATAAATGTACAGAAAAATATGTACATGCACAGCTATATACAATAAAATCATTCCATAACATCTTCCCTTTTGAAAACCTCTGGGATGACATTAAAAATTTTTTGCATCTGTTGCACCCTGGGTGAACTTAATTGCTGCTCCCTATTGCTGAATTAACTAGGAAATGTCATCATACCCCAAGCTTCATGCACCCCTTAATAACATGCTTACTATTCATGGATGTTTGTTGGAAAAAAAAAAAGTAAGTCTTTCACATAGCAGTGTGCTTTACTCTTATGTGGATAAATCACTTTACCTCCCGGGCAGTTTATTTTATTCTAGTTGAACCTCAGTCAGTAATATTTTAATATCCTTTTGGCTATTAGGTTATAAAGGCAATAGAAGAAGGTTATCGTCTGCCAGCACCCATGGACTGCCCAGCCGGTCTTCACCAGCTGATGCTGGATTGTTGGCAGAAGGAACGTGCTGAAAGGCCAAAGTTTGAACAGATAGTTGGAATTCTAGACAAAATGATTCGAAACCCAAATAGTCTGAAGACACCCCTGGGAACATGTAGTAGGTAAGAAATAGCTAAGGAAATGAAATCTGGGAGAAATTCAAACATTCACATGAACCATTTATCTCCACAGCTCCATCCCAACAGCATATTGACATTTGTGTTAAATTATTCAAGTTCATAATGCATTTGTTATTTTAATAGAAATTATTTTCTTTTTCTTCTCAGATGGCTTCAGTTCAGTTCAGTTCAGTTTAGTTAAATAAATTTGAAAGAGACTTATTAATATTGCTTTTTGAAAAATTTAGAATCAATATCACTTACTGATATGATCAAAATCATATTGATATGATTTTCTAAAATCATCATTTTAGAAAAATTTCTCAACTGGATGTGTGTGATTTAGTGGCAGTTTTACATTTTCAAACCATTGCTATTACATGTATTTTTATTGCTGTTGCCTTAGTTTTTATTATTATTATTATTATTATTTTATATCCATACTATCTGTTGGATTGTTTGGTTTCAAGTTTAATAGTAAAATGATTCTATGGAATTAAAGTTTATAAAGGTAATTCAATACATGATTTAAGAGGTATGCTCATTAAAAAGAGCCTAACCACCCCATTCTTATTTTACACTTGGCTTGCTCCATGGTAATGTGTAGTTATTCAGCTCCAGTTGTCAGGTAAACCTGTTGCACGGTATCTAGAGTGTAGTCAGGCCCTTATGAAGGAGCATGAGCTCAAAGGTGCTTACAAGAGTCCCGTTAGTAAAGTGAGTGCATTATGTTCTCAAGAGCACCCTCTGAGAAAGTCTGTGTTTTCTTTACTCCCAGTTAGTTTCAGAGAAGCAGATTAACAAATATTTACTGGTTACAAATATCGTTGGCTGTACTTTGAAAAATACATGGAAGATACTATCTGCTAGACATCGTATCTAAATAAAATAGAAATTTTGGAGTTAGTAGTTGTGTTTTTTTTTAATTTATTTCATTGAAGTATAGTTCCTTTACAGTGTTGTGTTCATTTCTGCCTTATAGCAAAGTGACTCAGTTATCCATGTATATACATTCTTTTTAATATTCCTTTCCATTATGATTTATCATAGGATATTGAATATAGTTCCCTGTGCTATACAGTAGGACTTTGTTGCTTATCCATTTGGAGTTTGTAGTTATTGGCCAACCGTTACACATTAGATTTTTATTAGCATATCTGTTTATTTGTTACTATAACATCAATTAAAATATGCAATTTTATTTCATATATCCTTATTTTTCTGGGGGCCAAGACATGCTTTCTTTAGTAGTTCATGGAAAAATTTGCTTTGCTGTTTTATTCTCACCCAGGCCAATAAGCCCTCTTTTGGATCAAAGCACTCCTGACTTCACTACCTTCTGTTCAGTTGGAGAATGGCTACAAGCTATTAAGATGGAAAGATATAAAGATAACTTCACAGCAGCCGGCTACAACTCCCTTGAATCAGTGGCCAGGATGACTATTGAGTAAGCTTCAACTTCTAAAATTATACTTGAGAATGTATCAGGTCAATTCAAGCATTATACATTAGGTCATCTTCCATCTATCAAAGACATATGAACCCCAAAAGCAGGGAGAAAATTATCTGAGTGCATACCATGTCCCGGGCATTTTTCTAATCAGACTTCTGAACACATGTTATCTTGTCAACCTTCATGACAATAATTTTATTAAGTCAGTAGTTTTACACACAACAAGGCTAATGCTCAGAGAATTTAAATATTTGCCCTAAACTGGCTCAGTAGTTAAGTGGTATCTAATTTGTCTCCATAGTCAGTATTCTGCACATCAACCAGTGAGACTTCGTCTTTTATTATTTAGATTCCCAGTCACTGGGGAAATTTTCTCCATTGCAAAAGAGAATTTTTTTTCATCATGTTTGTATCAAACATTAAAAAATCTCAAAGTTTCATTATCTAAGTACATTATGAAATTCAGTATGATCACTTTCTGAGAAGTTCAAGAAAGCTTAATTCAATTAACCATAATAAGAATTTAACTTAAGCTTTGAAAGTTATGTGATTGATTGACTCATTTGTTTAACCTGAAGAATGACCTGATTAAAAAAAAAATTGAAATTGCTATGAAGTGGGAGTATAAAGAACTAAATTTTTCTTTCCAGCCCCATCACTGATTATGTAGAAATATATTTAGTATCTCTGGACCTCAGCTACCTTAGCTGCAGCATAACTCTTGTGGGCAGTGCAGTTTCTCTCAGTCAGTGTGTTTAAAAATGGGAAACAGTTATGAAGGTTCTATTAGCAGGATGCTATTTATGTACTGTTGTGAGAAGTGTTTCACATTTTTCACATAAGAAGAAAGCTGGCAATCATGTAGTCTTTCCTGGTGTGTTAGGAAATGGCTCATACATGAATTTTGGCATGTACCTGCTCTCTTAGTTGGTTTTCTGCTAAACACCAAGTGGGTAGCACTGATGTATTTACACCTGTCTCTCCAAAGCAGTCTACTCCCCTGAAAAACTGTGCTTCTCAAAGTCTTATTAGACCACGGCTAGGAAATACCACAGTACTCTACTGTTGCTATATTTTAACTACTTGTAGATACCTAAGCTCAGTCATTTGACCTAGTAGGAGAGGTCTGTAGCACAGTCCATACACAGATACAGCTGACTTATGGCAAATTTAAACTATCAAACACAGGTATTGTACACTTTAAGGACTATTGTTTCCCAAAATGTAGTCAAATGATTGAACTAAAGTAAGAATACAAATAATAATATGCTCAGAATTACAACATGCTAATTAAACTCAGATAATACTTTGCTTGATCATTGATGATTCTTAATCTGCTAGAGCCAAAAAATGTTTGCATTCATACTGTATCCTATTTTAACAGTTAAACATTTTAAACTTCACATAGGCTTAAGAATACTACATTTCAATAATATTTCCTAACCTTACCTTATGGCTCAGCAGTAAAGAATCTGCCTGAAATGCAGGAAATGCAGGAGACGTGGGTTCCCTGGGTCAGGAAGATACCCTGGAGTAGGAAATGACAACCCACTCCAGTATTCTTGCATGGAAAATCCCACGGACAGAGGAGCCTAGCAGGCTACAGTCCATGGGGTCGCAAAGAGTCAGACACAACTGAGCACTCACATGTATATAACTTTACCTTAAGTTAATACTAACTTTAGGACTTTGATAGTCTCTTTTCTTTTGAAAGCTGCCAAAATATGTTGTAATGTGAAAACCACAAGTTACAGAACAGTTTACACAATATGGCCCTATTTGTGTACAATATTAAGTGTGCATACATATATGCTTATGTACAACAAGAAAAAATGTATATACATATATATACTCAGAAACACACACACAAAGATACCATCCCAAGAGGCTCTGAAAATGGAATATGCTGCTAAGTAGCTTCAGTCGTGTCTGACTCTGTGCAACCCCAGAGACGGCAGCCCACCAGGCTCCCCTGTCCCTAGGATTCTCCAGGCAAGAACACTGGAGTGGGTTGCCATTTCCTTCTCCAATGCATAAAAGTGAAAAGTGAAAGTGAAGTTGCTCAGTCGTGTCCAACTCCTAGCGACCCCATGGACTGCAGCCTACCAGGCTCCTCCGTCCATGGGATTTGCCAGTCAAGACTACTGGAGTGCGTAGCATATAGTAAATGCTCTGTTCCAGGGCAAAAAATCGTAATTAAAGGGCTTATTTCCTATAGGATTATCATTCTCTGTCTGAGGAATGGAAATGGTGACTTAGGAAAATGGAATATAGGATACTAGAAATGAAACTTTTGCTTCTATAAAGACTTAAAATAAGGACAGGGAATTTAGGAAAATATTCTTGTCCCAGCTCTACATTTAATTTGTTGTGGGACCTCAGTTTCCTTATATTGAAAGTGAAGGGTTGTACTTTATGGTCCCTAAGTTTCTTTCAGTTCAAGAATTGTAAAATTTTACTTTTCTCTCATCAATTTGATTTTACTGATGTTGGATTACCTTGTATTTGAGACATCCACAGTCAGAACCTTAGGGAATATCTATTTAATTAGAATGATACTGTTTGTTTTTTTAAATTTTGTTCTCTTGTATTCCAAAAAGTACTACAGACTTGTAGTAAAAAAAAAAAAAAAAAAAAAAAAGAATTAAAACTGTATAGAAGATACTTTCTTATATAAAAGGTCAAATCAGTTTAAAAATAACTTATCATTGACACATTGAGAGCCTAAGCAGTAGATTTTTACAAAGGAGAATGTGGATGCAGGTTGCCGATCCAACCCAGTGAAGGAATAGAATCCTCATATCCAAGAACTCTAAGATCCTGTTCCCCTAAGATAAACAGATTAATTAAAAAGTTAATGACAAATAAAATGTTTGTACGATAACTAACAATAAAATGCATTTGTTTTTTCAGGGATGTGATGAGTTTAGGGATCACACTGGTGGGCCATCAGAAGAAAATCATGAGCAGCATTCAGACTATGAGAGCGCAAATGCTCCATTTACATGGAACTGGCATCCAAGTGTGATAAGCGTTTCTCCCTTATGAGGGAGATTATGAACCACACGAGAACAGTACTGGCCTTCAGTATATGCATAGAATGCTGCTAGCAGACAGTTGATGTTCTGGGTCCTTCCTACAGTGAACTGAAGATTTAAGAAGCACCTATAGACTTGAACTCCTAAGTGCCACCAGAATATATAAAAAGGGAATTTAGGATCCACCACCGGTGGCCAGGAAAACAGCAGTGACGATAAACAAAGTACTACCTGAAAAACATCCAAACACCTTGAGCTCTCTAACCTCCTTTTTATCTGATAGACTTTTTAAAATGTACATAAAGAATTTAAGAAAGAATATATTTGTCAAATAAAATCATGATCTTATTGTTAAAATCAATGAAATATTTTCCTTAAATATGTGATTTCAGACTATTCCTTTTTAAAATCATTTGTGTTTATTCTTCATAAGGACTTTCTTTTAGAAAATTGTTTATAGCTTGGACCTTTTTAGTGTTAATCTATGACACATTACTACACTGGGTACCTTTGAAAGAATCTCAAATTTAAGAAGAAATAGCATGATTGAAGATATATCTTATGAACATTGGTATCCCTTTTATGTCATTTAATTTTGTTTAATCAGTGCTGTTTTGATATTGTTTGCTAATTGGCAGGTAGTTGAGAAAATGCAAGTTGCCAAGCTCTCTGATATTTTTTAAAAAGAAATTTTTTTGTAAAGATCTGACAACACTATCTTTTCAATGAAAATAGCAATAATGATCCATAAATACTATAAGGCACTTTTAACAGATTGTTTATAGAGTGATTTTACTAGACAGAATTTAATAAACACTCAAATTGTAGGTTTATGATTATATAAAAAAAGATAAGGCACTTCATCTAAAGAATGTTGGTGAAGGCAAATCTCTGAAAGCAAGAACTATCCAGTGTTAACTAAAATTTAATCTGAGCACATCACGATTTTTTCAATATTAAAACATTTAGGAAATTTAGGAGAAATAGTTGGCATATATTTTATATCCTATTCTGTTTAATGCAGTCCAAACATTAAAGGGAAGAATTAAGTTTTATGTTAGAACTCTGAAGCATGATAAAAGGGGCAGTTCACAATTTTCACCTTTCAAAAACAAAGTTGCTGCACAGAATATCACCATTGCAGTTTAAAAAAAAAAAAAAGTATTTTTATTTGTGAACACTGATGTGAGAAGTTTGTTTAATGAAAGAACTCTTTTTACCACGTCAGGAAGAGGTGAAGGATCTGGCTTTTTTTTAAAGCTTTATTTATTAAACCATGTTATTTGATTACTGTGTTAGAATTTCATAAGCAATAATTAAATGTGTCTTTATAGCTATTTCAGGAATGTATACCTATTGTGAGTAATGCTTTCAAAAGTTAGGAAAATCATGAACTACCCCAGAATTGAACTGTTGTATTTCCAAAGAGAATTGGGCTGTTTATAATAATTATTTTAATAGAGAAAGATCCCAGGGATCGGTCATAATTGGTCTTGTTTGATAATGTGGGCACCCACAAACAAACAAATAACGGAAACAAAACCTGTAAATGTTCCTTTGTAAAACTTGTAAATTTTATTTATACTGTCTTGTTTTGTACACACATTTCTCTGTAGTGGGCTCTGAATACATTGAAAATGCACTATATTTTTCTATTTTACTTGCAGAGCATCACAAAAGAACAGGTATTTTCAGTGCTACATAATGTGTTTTCCCACATTTAGGACCAAAGATGGCTATAGAAAAACTCAAACTGATTGCTTCCCAAGCCCCTCCCCACCCCCTTTTTTTCCTTTTAAATCACTGTACAGTGTTATTTGATATTTTAATTTATTTTTTGATTGACTAGAAAAAATCATTTTAATTTCACTAAAATGTTTTTTGTCCCTAAGGAAAAATAATCTGTAAAATAATTTTAATTAGCGTAATACAGTCACCTAGACACTTCCATTTGTAATCTTTGTAATAGACTGTAAATATATTTTTGGAACTATAACACAATGTGCTTGAGGGTTATTTTTCAGTGTCTGCAGTGTATACAAGTGTTTATACTAAGTACAGCACTTTACAATTCTAATCAGTAGCATTGGCCTTTGTGAGAATGAGTGAAAGAGTTTGAGTGAGTGTTCTTAATTCCATTTGGATTCTAGACTCACTAATAATGAAGTTCTTTTCTTGTTCATAGCTTAAGGTGCTTATTTTTTCTATTAAATTAACAAAAAGCCATTCTAGAAATAGAAGACATAGTAGGGTACATGCAAACAGTGTCTTTCCTGCTTTTTTCTAGCACTAGATTTATAGTTGAGTAGTCTTTCTTGAGTAGAAGGGCAGAATAAAAGTTTTTTTGAGTTTTTTTTTCAAAAATAACTTTTTCCTTCAGCAATATACCTCATCTGCCTTAAATTTTTTACAGCTCTTTACAGGGAAAGGGAGAAGGGATGGGAAAGACACACAGCACAATAGGAAGGGTATGATGCATCACTCTCTCATTGGTAGGTTTCTTTTCCCAATCAACATTTTGATTTTGAAATACATGTATGTGAAACAGATATTCAGAGAAAAATAATTAACCTTGTAATACTGATTGTAATACTGTCTTCCAGAAAGAGATGAAACGGTATAATGATAAGAATGTACAACTTGCACCTTGAAATCTTCTTCTTCTTTTTTTTTTTTTTGATAAATTAGTGCTCAGGGGAGGAAGGGTAGAGAAAGCAAATGTCGGCAAGAGAACTCAAACGTTATAAAAATGCAAAAGGAAACGGCCTCCTTGCTTTAACAGAGCCACCTTTTTTAGAATGCTGTCTTCACATGTAACTTGTGTTTTGCATTCAGGACTGAAATAAAAGTAACTTTTATTACATCTGGATCTAACATTTTCTCAGCAGTTGATCTGGGCCTTGTTTTCTAGGACTGGTGGTTTATGCTTGTCAGAGCACTCTGAGTTGAATCATATTGTATACTTATGTAATCTACATTAGCTAGTACTATTTAGGACGCTATTTTAATTGCTCCTCCGATCTGTGTTTTAAAGACAATTAAAATGGTGTAATTCACCTCTCTTTTTTCTTTAGGTAATGCTGATATTCTCCCTTTTGTTTCCTGAGTAGCCTGGAACTGTGCTGCTCACTGATGTGCATGTTCAAATAAATTACTGATGTGTATTTTTTTGCTATATGTAGAGAAATCATGGGGAACTCGGGGCGAGATGTGCTTTTTGTTGGTTGAATTTGTCCCTCCTTGCCTAAGAATTACTACAGGGGTCATCCTTTTATAAGGACAAACTGCTTTTGAACAGTGTCTTCAATGTATCAAGCACAAATAACTCTTTCTTCAACACGAATCATAAGTCTCTTTTTACCAGCTTACAATAATAAACGAGTCTATTAGACAATGTAAAGAAAATCCTGTCTCCAATCATTGGTGGATTCCTTTATGTCCCTTATGCATTCTTTATTTTTTTACACAGTATCATGAAAGGAGATGTTTAGAGTAAAGGTTTTATTGAAATATTTCAGAGGGCTGATCAGAATACAAAGAAATTAATATCCTTTGCATCTCCTCCTTCTGCACACAGACTTAATTCCACTCTAATTATTACAGAATAACAAGTTAAGACTATGTCTTCAAAGAGCCATACTATCAAATATTTTAATTAAAGCTCTTTTGTTCCTTATTGAATCTACAGTGGCATGGTGCTAGCAAGAATATTTGCATGGGAAAGGTAATGTTTTGTCATGGGACCCTGACAAATATCGTATACATTTAGTATCATGCAGCAACTTGGAGAGTCTCTGCATTTAAGGTGCTGCAGGAGACAAACACAGAGTCCAGAGAAAATGGGAAAAGTAATCAATCTGGTTGTCTGATTGTTTATCAGTGACGCTGACAGTGATCAGACCAGCTTGCACCTGAAATGAAGAAAACTGAATCATCCCTTTTCTCCATTACCATTGTAAGGTCTACAAACATTGAACAAATATTCAAACATATTTCAAAAAATGAGACTAGGCAGATACCAGGTGACATGCTACCACTAGTTATCATGCTCCTGATGCTGAGGCTTAGGGTAGGCTACACTGAAACTGAAAGATAATCGTGAAGTCTTGGCTATCCCAACTCTTCAACAAGCAAGGAAGCACTTGCTAAGTTCACACAGTGATAATAACATAGCCTGAAACATTGACCGGCAGTCAAATGATCTCTTAAAGTCCTGGATCCATAAGTGGTACAAAAATACGCTATTCCACCAAGAGTCTTCTTTCCCACCAAAAGAATAAAGCCATTATGATGAATATACAAGTTATATTGCTAAATAAAAATCAGATTGTAATACTTTCAATAAATAGTAACAATTTTTTTCTTGGAGTGTTTTTATCTCCTACTGTTACCCTTTGTTTCATGTTAGCTGCAATGAAAACTCAATACCAATTTCAAGAGGAATTTCTGAGAAATCAAAGAGGTGATCAAATTCTTAAATTCAATTCTTAAGATTATAGCTACTGACATTAATAAGATAAAAGAGTGCATAGTGACTGCAAACATACAAGCTGCTGTAAAGGGGACAGCATGTTCTTGGCTTTATGGCAGTGGCCCTTCTGTAGCCCCAACCCAGCTGCTCTATTGTCCAATGCATCACAGCACAGCTTGAAGACTCTGAACAGGAGAATGAAATATTTCAGTAGGACGCTTCTGTAAGTCTCATTAGAGTGAAGTGCTGTAAGGGTTTTTTCTTTTTTCAAGTTCAGTGATTGAATGTAATTAAATGTATAATTAAATAATAAAAGACCTCTTCTGATTGACCTTGAGGTTAAAATAAATGTAATTAATTGATCTAATTTAATTGGGCCTATTTCACAAAGGTTGGTAAGTAGCAATAAAGTAGCTCTAGTCTAGTATTCCATGGGTCTGTGACAGCACTGGAAATCCCTTAGGAATGGAACAGTAGTAGGGATTCTCAAATTGCAGGCATTTGATGATTTGAGGTGAGTAACAAGTGAGGTCTTGTCTATTCCAAACTTCCACGAATAACAAAGCTCCATAAGATGTACACTGCAACATATATTTCATTATTTTAGATATCCCAGGTTTTTACCACTGAAGATTATCTTTGTTTTCCCTTTGAAGTTCATGAACTTTAATTAAGTATATTTGTAGGTTTTATATATAACTAAAGAAACGGTATGTTTTTAATGAATGATTGATCGTAGATCTTAAAGATGCTCAGAGGAAAAAACAAAGGAAGCATTTGTTTTTAAGTAATGCTGATTCTAGTTTAACAGAAGACAAACATTCACTGTTCAAGTCTCACCATTTCACTATGGAACCAAAACTAAATGAAGTGAATGACTGGAAAACAAACTCGAGAAAAACAAATAGATAAATAAGCTTCTTATGTAGGACTAGCATTCATACACATCATAGTTTCTACACTTTGCAATTCGCAGAAAGGAGGCAAACAACACATACTTTTTTAAAGTGACATGAATTTGCAGATACTTATTACGCAGATGGTAAACCTATAGAAATTACAAGAGAAAATTCTAAAGTTAATCTGGTGTGTCTCTGTCAATTAGCTAGAAATAAGCACTGTTAAGAGAAAACCAGATGGAATATGAGGCTAAAATGTCCTCTTTCCATACAGAAGAGAGCCACATCTTTCTTCAGCTCTGATATTTGCATGGAGTGTTTTAGGGATCTACTGGGCAGAGTATCTGCTGGCCATGTGTTACTGTAATTTTGTGTTTCCACTTAAATAGTCACCACTTGCACACTGAGCTCCAGGTGTATTCACTGGAACCCAACTTAACAGAAACCACAGGAATCTGACTCTACAAACAAAACTTCTTAGCTTGACCTGAGGAATAGGCAGGAGGTAATGCATGGGCTCCTGCGGCTATTTCAATGGCTGCACTCTTCATAAAGGAGCAAATACCTGTGAGCTTAGGTGTGATGCAGGGCCAGCAGACAGGAGCAATTAAACCTCTTCCGATCTAATTGAAAAACAAAACCAGCAAACACCAAAGAATATCATCCTTCAGATTTGCAAAGGAGCAAGTAATACTGTGTATTAATATATATGTATAAATGCAGGGATGGAAACTTCCCTGGGAGTCCTATGTGGTTAAGTCTTCACCTTCCAATGCAGGAGGAGCAAATCTGATCCCTGATCAGGGAGCTAAGATTCCACACGCCTCATGGCCCAAAACCCGAAACGTAACACAAAAGCAAATATTGTAACAAATTCAATAAAGACTTTGAAAATGGTTCACTTTAAACAAGAAAAAGAAAAAAATAGGCAGGGACGAACTACAAGAAACCTGGAGAGTCAGCTCAGAGAAGCTGAGTCTAATGGAAGAGGCAATAAAGAGCTATTGGCAATTCTGACCAGAAAAAAGGATGTGGTGGGAATCGAGTTTATAGAACCAAGGCCTGGCCATGATGCTTGAAGGATGAATTAATTATGCTCTATTTCTGAGTCAGAGCAATAGCATCGACTTCTTTACTTCCATAGCTTTGCGCTCCTTTCTCACATTCTCTCTCTACTTTCCTACATGGGAGAATTCCCTCTTCAACATACAACTCAGAAGCTATTTTCTTCCAAGCCTTCACTGAACACCCAAGAGCCAGAATTCTATCTTCTGTGTTTTGCTTCTGCTGGTGGTGCTGCGACTCCCCGACTGTTCTGTCAGATTATGTATGTGTGTGTCTCTTCCACTAGATCAAGTGCTCTTGGAGGGCAGAAGCCAAATGGAAATCTTTGTTTTGTGTCCTTTGGGACTCAGCTGTTTCTGGCACTTGGTAGACACTTTATAAATATTTTAGAATCCTTGAAGTGCAAATTAATTCAGATTTTTTTTTCTTAAAAGGTAGTGTGGATCAGGTGCTCTGAAGGATAAAAGGGGTACAGTGAAGGTAGTAGTAAGACGGGTGTTGCGGGAGAAAACTAATTGCTGAGCACGGATGGATGCTTCTGTGATAGGCTAGGGCAGCAGGAAAGCCCAGGAGACAGAGCAACAGGGCACAGACATGGGGACCCAGGTGAAAAGGGGAGGCAGGGATGAGATAATTAGCAAACAAGGCCAAACAGCAGCACCTTCCTGATGCTGAAAAGAGTCGGAGGAGGTATCACGGGTTGTAAATAACCTAGAAAGATTAAAGAAGAATTTGAAATCAAGTAGAAGAAATCGGACTTGCTGTGAGAAACAAGGAAGGGCTATTTACCAAAACCTGGTTAGACGAGGCAAAGACATGGTGAGAATGTTTTTTAAGGAACAGTAATCTGCAGAAAGATAGGAGCTGTGACTGTGACATTTTAAGATTAGACCTAGACAAGGCGAAAAGAATATTTTTCTTCTTCTGGAATGAAAAAGTCCACCACTCCAGCTCTCAAACTCAGGACTATATCAGTAATTCTATAGTTAAATAAAAATGGAATAAAGTGGGATTTTGTGGGCCAACAATGTGAGTCTACTTATCATTTACAGCTGGAAGAGGCAGCATAGTGTGGTTAGTGATGGCAGAGGGTTTGAATGCAGGCCACTTGTGGCTAATTCTATCACTGCGTGGGTAATGCAAAGGGCACAATTTAATTTCTATGTTTCCTGTCTTCTGTGTTACCTGTAAAATGGTACTAAGCATTAATATGTCCCACTTCTAGAGCTGGTACCTTTGTTAACTGATGCTTGGAAAGTACTTATCACAAGAATAAGTGCTCAGTACAATTTAGCTCTTATTATTTCCCTGGGAAGTATTTTTGTCTACATTTCTATCTATTTAACACACATACAAACACACCATTGTGAATTCTGAAATAATTCACTCACAAATAAATTTTAGAATTTAATTTTATATTTTCCTCCCAAATTTTATCCGTATCTTTTTTCTCAGTTTTCAAAAAAGGTGACTACTGATCATATCTCTCAAATCAGTACTCAGAGAGTCAAACTTCACTCATCTGGCCATAAACAATTATTCACTACCTCCAACTGATTTTAGCTTTCTGTTATCACTGGAATCTATCATCATTTTCACAGACACTGCCCTAAATTATGTTTTCATCATCTCTCACCTACACTAATGTTACATCCTCCAGTGTGTTTTTCTTTTTCTAATCCTTTTTAATTACGACCTTCAGAGTCATTTCTCTAACACGTATCTGATCATGTTTTCCCCCAGTATAAAAGACTTTAATGGCCCCTCCTTGAGCAAAGAAGTGAACTCAGCTATATAACATATCATCAACAGTTGGGATCCTGCCTTTTTGATCTTCACCATTTTCCCTCCTGCTAGATTTCATAAACCACTTGTGATTTTGACATACAAATTTCTTTCATACTCCCTGTCATTATGAGTTTTCTGAGGGAAGCAACTGAATGTGTTTTATTCCTCTTAGTATCTACCGACCCCAGCACAGATTTAAAAGCTGGTGGTAGCTTCGATGTCTGTGTCTTTAAAAAGAATCCTGGGCAAAAATTGAAATTTGAGGAAAAATACACAAACTCCCTAAATTCACAATTGATATCACAATGTAATTTTTTAATAGTTTTTTTATTTTTTTAATTTTAAAATCTTTAATTCTTACATGTGTAATTTTATCACTTTTTATTCACCTTCTTTAATGACCAGAAAACACATCTAGAAACTACAGAACACGCATCTAGAATCTACAAAACAAATTATGTTGTTAATAAGCAATACATTCTGAATTATAATAGAAAGTTATATATCTACATCTTTATGTGAAAATTTACATTTTCTCTTATTTAAATATGTGCTTTAAATTTTATCTTTCATTGCTGCTTTTTAGAGAAGTGGTGAGAAGCAGTCCACATGACTTTATTTTGCCATCTGATCAAGGAGTCAGAAAACCTTCTTTCATTTTCCATCACCCAATGATGTTATATAATATTTTACAGTGTTTCTTTATCTGTCAATGATATTCACCTCACATATAGGAAGCAGAATTTTTGTGTAATTCACATTTCTATTCCAAAGCCTGGCACAGTTCCTGGCAACTTTCAGATTCCTAACAGGTGTGTGTTGAGTGGTTGAGAGTCATGTGATTCTCAAGCTCTTCATGGCCTCAAAAGAATCTAATGTATTAGCAGTACGTCTTAACCTAAGCCATGAAGACCACTCTACCAAACTGAATCACTCTCCTTCAATTGAAGTGTCTCTTTTCAATGTCACAGATGTTTCCAGATGCTGTGCTATGACATGCCTCATGCAGTCTTCATCTTCATTGACCTGAGAGATATACTTAACCCCATCTGAAGACTCTAGTCCACAGTATCACACTGATCTACACACCTTGTCCAGCATGTACTCCAAATGACATCAGCAACTGATGTGTACAACTTAATTTCTGATTGGAGAAAACATCATATTTATATTCCTCTAACTTCTCACAAAGTTCTTTGACTGAAACACAGACATGGAATTGTAATTTCATCACTCTGAAACACCATTCTGATTATTTAAAATATCGCCACCATCATACATCCCTTCTCCCCGCCTTTTTCCAAATAATCGAGCTAAAAATTTTATGTATGTTCCTAGCCTTATAGCTACTCCTTTCCTTTAGCAAGAGGTCTATACGATCCTAGTACAAGGTGATATCATACTTAGTATTTAGCCTGTTTTCTTGACTTTAACATTCTTTTTAGATTAATTTTTATTGGAGTATAGTTGCTTTACAATGTTGTGTTTGATGTTAACATTCTTAAAATGCATACCTTCATGCTTTATCATTTGTTTATGCAGGTATGCTAAGTTAAGTCAGTTAAACACATCCCTCTGGAATTCTCAGTTCAGTTCAGTTGTTCAGTCACGTCCAACTCTTTGCAACCCCATGGACTGAAGAACGCCAGGCCTTCCCTGTGCATCGCCAACTCCTGGAGCTTACTCAAACTCATGTCCACTGTGTCAGTGATGCCATCCAACCATCTCATTCTCTGTCGTCCCCTTCTCTGCCTGCCTTCAACTTTTCCCAGTATCAGGGCCTTTTCAAATGAGTCAGTTATTCATATCAGGTGACTAAAGTATTGGAGTTTCAGCTTCAGCATGAGTCCATTCAATGAACATTCAGGACTGATTTCCTTTAGGATGGACTGGTTGGATCTCCTTTCTACTCATGGGACTCTCAAGTCTTCTCCAATATCACAGTTCAAAATCATCAATTCTTCAGCACTCAGCTCTCTTTATAGTCCAACTTTCATATCGATACATGACTACTGGGAAACCATAGCTTTGACTAGATGGACCTTTGTTGGCAAAGTAATGTCTCCGCTTTTTAATATGCTGCCTAGCTGGGTCATATCTTTCCTTCCAAGGAGTAAGCATCTTTTAATTTCATGGCTGCAGTCACCATTTGCAGTGATTTTAAAGCTCAAGAAAATAAAGTCTCCCACTGTTTCCATTGTTTCCCCATCTATTTGCCATGAAGTGATGGGACCAGATGCCATGGTTTTCATTTTCTGAATGTTGAGCTTTAAGCCAACTTTTCCACTCTCCTCTTTCACGTTCATCAAGAGGCTTTTTAGCTCCTCTTCACTTTCTGCCATAAGGGTGGTGTCACCTGCATATCTGAGGTTATTGATATTTCTCCCGGCAATTTTGATTCCAGGTTGTGCTTCATCCACTCCAGCATTCCTCAAGATGTACTCCGCATATAAGTTAAATAAGCAGGGTGACAATATACAGCCTTGACGTACCCCTTTCCCAAGTTCTAACTGTTTCTTCTTGACCTGCCTACAGATTTCTCAGGAGGCAGGTCAGGTGGTCTGGTATTCCCATCTCTTTCAGAATTTTCCACAGTTTATTGTGATCCACACAGTCAAAGGCTTTGGCATAGTCAATAAAGCATAAGTAGATGTTTTTCTGGAACTCTCTTGCTTTTTTGATAATCCAGCAAATGTTGGCAATTTGATCTCTGGTTCCTCTGACTTTTCTAAATGCAGCTTGAACATATGGAAGTTCTTGGTTTATATACTGTTGAAGTCTGGCTTACAGAATTTTGGGCATTACTTTACTAGCATGTGAGATAAGTGCAATTGTGTGGTAGTTTGAACATTGTTTGTCATTGCCTTTCTTTGGGACTGGAATAAAAACTGACCTTTTCTGGTCCTGTGGCCACTGCTGAGTTTTCCAGATTAGCTGGCATATTGAGTGCAGCACTTTCACAACATCATCTTTTAGGATTTGAAATAGCTCAATTGGAATTTAATCACCTCCACTAGCTATGTTCATAGTGATGCTTCCTAAAGCCCACTTGACTTTGCATTCCAGGATATCTGGCTCAATGTGAGTGATCATACCATTGTGATTATCTGGTCATGAAGATCTTTTTTGTATAGTTCTCCTGTGTATTCTTGCCACCTCTTCTTAATATCTTCTACTTCTGTTAGGTCCATATCATTTCTGTCCTAGAATTCTCACTCTGCCTCTATTCTCTGCTTCCAGAACAGCAGAGCAGTGGCAGACCTTGCTCCCTGGCTGGGTAATGTGTTTGGGAAGAGGGCTGAAGAGGGTTGCTATCTATTGCTGAAATGGAGCAAGACCTTGTAGTCCTTGCCCACCTCGTGTCCTCCACCTGCCTTTTGTCTGTGGGAAAGCTTTGGTGAAAAAATAAGTTTAATCAGAGACGTGAGAAAACAGAGAAACAAAGGATAACAGTCAAAGGAAACCAAATAATAATAGTTTAATCATTAAGCATAGTCAAAGACTTTCAATTTTTTCCTAAGGACAATAAATAATATTCTGAGCCATAACCTGTGAGCTGTCTTATATATTCTGAAATCTGCAAAACTGGAAGAAGTTAACTACATGATGACCAGGCAATAGCTGTGACATAAGCTGCCACAATTCCAAGAACTTGCTTGAAGTAAATGGGAAAAAACCAACTCTGGGACTGAAGATTAACTGTACTTAAAACAAGCAAGATGACACTGGTCAGACCTCCACATAACCAATTTCAAGATAACTGTCAGAGATGACTATGTGTTTCTGCATGTAGCCTCCTCACTTCATGTAGAAAAGCTCTTGCCCACTGGTTGCGGTGCGAGGTGGGGTATAGTCCTTGCACCATTGTAGGCATCCAGAGTAAAGCAAACTTTCCTTTCTACCAACCTCATCTCTTTAATGGCATTTGAGTGTCAAATAGCTGGACCCCACTTTCAGTTACCCTGCCCTCACACATTCAGTGTGTTAACATGTTAACAATAGGAGCCAAAATCTTTGTTAAAAGATATGCATTTTTCCATCATTCAGTAGAAAACATATCATCATGATTTTTAGTTTCTTTCCTTACATGAATATTCAATTTTCCATTATAGCAGTACAAATGTTCTCTCTGCGTGAGCTATGGCCATGGAGTTATTGTAAGGAATTTTCCTTTCCATATATTTTCTGGCACTGCATTTGGGCTGGCTTACATATGGTAGGCGCATAATCTATAATTTTGACTGAATGAATAACTGTGCCTGCAATTGAAGCTAAAAAATATATATTTCAGAGATAACTGAAATACAATCTTTCATATACAAGGGACTCAGTTTTGACTACAGAGTTTTAACAACCATCATGGATATCACCATATGTATTTACTATCAAAGAAAAATCTTTACATTTAAAAAGAACACAAATAACTAAGGTAGAGGGAAGAGTTAGAAGCTCTCAGCATTAGAAGTTCTCAGTTATCTAAGTGTTAGTCCTGGTTCCACCATTTACTAATTCCTTGACATTGGGAGAACAAGTTAACTCTGTGAAACTCAGTTTTCTGATTCATCAGATTGGGAATATCTGTTTTGCTTTTTATAAACAGTAACTTTAAGAAGAGCACATGAAATTAAACAGACAAATGAACTTTAAAAAATATAGAACAAATGTTAAATAACATTATGTAAACTATTTTTTCTTTGAAATGAAATTGCAGATTTCATTCATCTTCTTGCCAAATGCTTTTCCATAGCTTCAGTTTAACTTGGTAAAATTCAAATGTAGGCATGTAGGGAAGGATTTGATGCTTTCTTATTTTCAATGATTATGGGATACATGCTTCTGATCCAATCCAATATTTTCTAACTTCCTTATCATTTTTTTTTCATGTGGACCATTTTAAGTCTTTATTGAATTTGTTACAACCTTGCTTCTGTGTTATGTTTTGGTTTTTTGGCCACAAGTTATGTGGGATCTTAGCTCCCCAAATAGGGATTGAACCTGCACCCTCTGCATTGGAAGCCAAAGTCTTAACTACCAGACTGCCAGGAAAGTCCCTTCCTTGTAGTTTTTCAAGCTTCATGGCCCGTAGACCAAGAGTTTGCCTTTCTGGCTTACTTTCACTTCAGTGGCCTGCAGTCAGGCACAATGTCAAACTCAAGTTTTTCTTTGTAACTTCTAAAGCTTCCTTCAATCTTGCATCATGTAACCTGCAAGGCCTCTTAATCCTATAAACTCTAAATCACATCTCCTACCCTCTAAACTACATACCATTTTTCTGCTCTTACAGCCCCACCTGGAGTTTCATGGCCATCATGAATTCTCTGTGTTGGCCCCTAGGTTACAAGTGGTGGGTGTTAGCACAGGAGTAAGCTGCCTGAATTAAAGACCTGCAGCTTCTACATGAATAAATGCTGCTTGCTCATCCTGTAGTGCTCCAGGGTATAGTAAATTTTGATTTCTTTATTTTTTCTTGTTTGTACGCATGTCTAATTACATTTGTTGGTTTAGCTCTGTGTAGAGAGTGTTGGGTAATGTTATTATCCAGGGTTTACTCATCTTGGAATGTCAGCCAGAGGCCTAGAGTTGAAATAACATGACTAAGGTTGGGTCAGCATTGCTGTTAGGGTCTGTGTAATTTTAGAGATTTATATGTTGGATGTAAATATTCACAATGGACTCAAGGAAGATAGGAATTTTCTCACCAGGTTTCAGGTGATTTGAAAAACAGATAAGATGACTGGCATTTTGGAGATGGTTTTTTTGTTCTTAGGATTTAAAAAAATTTTATTGCAGTATAATTGATTTAACATTAATTTTGCTGTGCAACAATTCTTTCGATTTTTAAATGAGTCACTCCCTTTAAAATCAAATAGATTGCATTAGTATTTTCTGATTTTAATATATTTCAGACAGGTAGAAATATGTATGCATATGTATAAATAGCAATGATTTAAAGCTAACCACTTCAAAATTATTATGACTGAATAAATTAATATATAACTGCTATTGAGACTAAAGAAATACATTTTAAAGAGTCACTGAAATAAACTCTGACTTTCTCCACCTTTGACAATAAAATTACAGCTGCTATCATGTGTAAATTCATATAATTTTTTATAATATATGACATATTATGTCTTGATTTGCATTTTACTGTTTCCCAAATCACCTGTAATTCAGTTCCCCAAACTCACACCTTTTGTTATCAAGTTTCAGCATCTTTTACCAATTCAACTTTTCAAAATCTGATGGCAAATGGTAAGAGTATTCCCCATTTCCATTTCAGAAGAGATGTGCAAATTTGTTACCTTCCTGCTATTCCAATGTATGACAGCTAAGTCTCTTTTATCTTTAGGAAACCTACAAGTTTGAGCAAGGTAGGCATCTACAAATACTTGAACTCGGCTGGAGGAAAAGGTGAGTAATGTTTGTTCCTTCCTTAAAATCCCAGTTCTACCAATTACTAGTGGTGTGAACTTGGGTTAGTTACAGCATTTTGCCTCGTTTTCTGTTTTGTTGAATGGGAATGATAAATAGTAACTGTTTCATCAGGGTGTACTTAGACTTAAATAAATTAATACATTGTGTTGGCCAAAAGTTTTTTTAGGTTTTTTTTTTCCGTAACATCTTATGTTTTAGTCAACTCAATATGTAAAGATCTTAGAAGAGCACCTGGCTATTATTATTTCAGTCATTAAGTCTGTGATGAAAGACCCCTCAGTTGTAAGTTAAGTGGCAGGAGCCCATTGGAGGATGGTCTACCTCATTTTAAACTTCTAAAAAGATTTTCTGAACAATAAAGAGCACCAGTAGCAGGCAGAGCAGATGGAAGATAGAGTAAGAAAAAATAACAAGATTTGTTGAAAGCAATTTAAATACCAAGCATTTTGCTACACCTCTGAAACCCATGACTATAGGAGAGAAAATGTAAAGAACTCAAAATAGCTTTAGAACAGTTTTGAAAGAAAGATCTATACCTGAATACACAGATTTCCAGAGCCAAGCGAAGACTCCAGAGAGAATGGGAGAAACCAGCTTAGGATCTGCCTTAGGGCACAAATGTGGACTGTGGATTTCTTAAATCCCTTCCTAATAAGTTGCAAATGAGACAGTTCTACAGACGTGGGAGCAAGACACATTTTGCTTGCAATGCTAACTTGGCTGCTCACTCATTGTGACTTTGAGGAAACCTCTCAAACTTTTTGAATATGTTTCATCACTAGTCAAATGAAACTAAATACTTGCTTTGTATCTGTGAGTCTAATTCTGTTCTGTTATAACATTTGTTTGTTGTATTTTTTAGATTCTACCTATAAGATATCATACAGTATTTATTTTTGATTTATTGCACTTAGAGAGCCTAATACTCTCTAGGTTGAAGGGTTACCAGTGGGGAGAGGGGAGGGGAGATAAGGGTGAGAGAGAAGGGCTTAAGAGACACAAACTGCTATGTATAAAATACATAAGCATCAAGAAAATACTGTATAGCACAGGGAAATACAGTCCTTACTTTGAAACAACTTTAAGTGGAGTATAATCTATAAAAATATTGAATACTACATTGTACACCTGAAATTAATATAATATTGTAAATCAGCTATACTTCAAGAAAAAATAACATACTTGCATAAAAGTACTGCTTTGAGAAAACAAGAAAAAAAAAGCACACTGTCTGATAATATAGGACAATGTTTGCTTCCCTTTGCTTGACCATGCCAAGGGCTCACTAGGACACACTGAGATAGAGAGTAGGCCTTCCCCTTGGTCCACCAAGTGTCTGTCCCCAAGGGTAAAAAGCTGGTAGCCCAGGAAGTTGTGGTAGTGACTCTGTCTTCACAGTGCAGAAACTCCGGCTAATCTCTTTTTCCCAAGGAAACTGAAGGATCAAATGTTTTCAATTTGTTTGCACCCAAATTAGGCTTCCTAATTAAGGAGTGGCCAAGGTGTGATACAGGTAAAATCTCTTATAATTACCATGCTTGATTTTTGTTTTGGCTAGCAGAAATCTTTATGGAGAGAAGTGGAAACAAAACATCCAGTCCCCACCAAAGGCTCCCAAACCCAAGGTATAACCAGGCTACCAAAATTTTAATGATGTAGCAGAAATATTTGAGTTACTCGGAATTAACACTTAGTGTAGTGCTTCCCTGGTGGCTCAGTGGTAAGGAATCCACCTGACAATTCAGGAGGCACAGGTTCCATCCCTGGGGTGGGAAGATCCCCTGGAGGAGGAAGTGGCAGCCCACTCCAGTGTTCTTGCCTGGGAAACCCAAGAGACAGAGGAGCCTGGGGGGCTACAGTCCATGGACTGGCAAAGGAGCTGGACACTACTTAGCAACTAAACACAAACAAACAGTGTATTTTAATACTCAGTTGACACCACAAACCACAAATATATGGAATCTATGTAGAGAAAGAGAAGAAGGAAAAAAACCAGTCAAGGTGAAAGACTAAAAAGCTAACTGGTTGTTGAAACAGAGGTACACACTGCACATACACACACACACACTCACACAAGAAATCCTCATTGAATGGAGCATTTGTGGATACACATGATAGCCCACTGCTTAAAATCATAAACTGATCCACAGATAGTGTGGATAAGATAGTTTAACTATCTCTCAAAACTTGAAAGTATTTAATAGTAAAAAAATGTAAGCCAAAGAAAGAGAAATACCCAATTATTATTTTCGTAAACTTAATTTCCTTTTTCACACAAATTCCCTTTCCATTCACTTCCACAGCCTGCTGAAAGTTATTTTATTTTTAAGAAAGTGTTCTAGCAGCCTACCTTTCTAAAACTGCATAGGTTTACAAAACCCATTTCTTTCCTATTTTCTAAATAGCTGCAGGCAGAATCATGAAAATTATAGAAAAACACAATCTTCTACTTTATCTTGATATGCATTCTATATTGTGTCACCGGTGGGAAAAATAATATCTTGCCTTCATGCACAGTTCAGCATATAAAAGGCAATCTATTTGAATAACTATGCAAAGAGCTACAGCTAAGCAATAAAATGCAAGTCAAGAAAGTATCTATACCCCATCCTTTTATGATTCTTTTAAAATGGGAGCACGTATACTTCTAGTCTGATCACAAGAGTCATTAAAGTTATAATCCTAGCCAAGCTCATGTTGTACTGGGCAAAATATTGTGAAAAGGCTTAAAGTTTGTTTTTCAACTTCCAATAGTTGGCCTTCAGCTTTTACTAAGTAATATGATACAAAGTGTTGTCATGACTGCTATATTGCAGAATTCCAAAAGGGAGTTTCTATTTATTTGGAAGCATGATAGATAGCTTAGTTGGTAAAGAATCCACCTGCAATGCAGGAGACCCCAGTTAGATTCCTGGGTTGGAAAGATCCACTGGAGAGGGGATAGGCTACCCACTCTAGTATTCTGGGGCTTCCCTTGTGGCTCAGCTGGTAAAGAATCCACCTGCAATGCAGGAGACCTGCGTTCAACCCCTGGGTTGGGAAGATCCTCTGGAGAAGGAAAAGGCTACCCACTCCAGTATTCTGGCCTGGAGAATTCCATGGTCTGTATAGTCCATGGGGTCACAAAGTGTTGGACATGACTGAATGACTTTCACTTCACTTTACTTATTTATCAAACTTTCATTACAGTGTGTTATCTAATTCCTTTCTTTAATTTGGAGGATAGTCATTGAGGTTTGCTTGAAATGATTTATTTAAATAATTTATTTTTATAAAACTGTCAGTGTCTTAAATATTTCTCAGGGAATGTTCATTCTAATTTAGCTGTAGGGGTCTTAAAAATGAAAAAGAAAGAAGAGCTAGTCTTGTAGTTTTAATAAAATAAAAATTCACACAAAACAATTAAATTATATAGTATTAGGCGCCCCACTCCAGTACTCTTGCCTGGAAAATCCCATGGACGGAGGAGCCTGGTGGGCTGCAGTTCATGGGGTCGCTAAGAGTCAGACACGACTGAGCGATATCACTTTCACTTTTCACTTTCATGCTTTGGAGAAGGAAATGGCAACCCACTCCAGTGTTCTTGCCTGGAGAATCCCAGGGACGGGGGAGCCTGGTGGGCTACAGTCCACGGGGTTGCAAGACTGAGCACTTGAGCACACACACACAATAGATGATAAGCTAAGATCATCTTGAGAGAAGTACAATTTCCATTTTACCTCCCGTAATTTGCATGGCACTCTCAGGAAACATTTGAAAATTGCTGATTAGTCTCTAGAAATAAATAGAAAAATGATAGATCCAAACGTCTCTGATGAGTGGTGGGAGGGAGGCTCAAAAGAAAGGGGATATATGTATCCACATAGCTGATTCAGGTTGTTGTACAGCAGAAAGTAACACAACATTGTAAAATAATTGTACTCTAATTAAAAACAAAACAAAAACAGAAACTTCTCTATTAAGTAGTACTTTCTCACACAGTCTCATCAGATTGGGTATCATTTGTCAAAAACCTTGAGGGACACTGGAATGTAAAACAAGAAAAAATTTTGCTTCAGAGAAATCTGAATGGAATAGCTTTTTGTGCATATTTGGAAATAGCATTTCCTTTGCTTAATAAAATATAAGTTAAAATAATTTTACATGACTATCAATGTAAGGACTACTTTTCCCAGGCACAATCTAAACTCCCTCTTTTAATGATCTTTCTGGTCCCATCATTGCTGGCACCCCAACTCCTTTGTAGCAATCCTGCTTGTGTTGCTCACAAAGTTTGAAATGTTGCCAGATATACTGGTATCTTTTTTAAAAATCCTCACTTTACTTAAGTATTACTTCATAGAAAAGCCAAAATTCATGGACATGAACCAACCCCAGATGGTTTTGCCTAAATATTTGTTTTAGTGTAAAAATCTTTAGTTAGCAAATTGATGTTATATTTAAGAAAAGAAGGCAGAGTCTAGGGCAGAGGTCTGTAAGCTCACACTTAAATCAGTGGTCAGTTTAAACTTGGACACACAGAAGAATATGCTGGAAGTCTTTTAGAAATACTGATGCCTTGCTCCCACCTGTAACATTTTGATATAATTAATCTGGGGTGCAAGGTGTAGATCACAATCTTTCTTAAGTCCAGGTGATTTAATTGTGCAGCAACTCTGGGGTCACTGACTTGCCCTGTAGCTTTTACACACTTTGAAATGGGCCCAAATAATACTCTTCCAGCTCTTTGCTCATTTAATTTTTTTTTAATAAATGATAATTGCTCACAAGTCTCCTTCCCACCCCCATCCCTCATAACCCCAGGAAAAATGAAATGGTTGCCTCTATCTCATGATTTTTCATAAAGCTTTAGACATGTCTACAATAGGGAAATGTCTAGGAAAGGATATTCATCTTGATTATGTTAATCCTCCTTAGCCAAGAAATGGGAAGTTGAGATCATCCCTCTGGATCAACAGAGATATGTTTATCATTGCCTTAAAATTGTTTGGAGGTAATTTGAATACATCCTTTAGGTTCGTAAAAGATTCATGAAATGCACTATATTTCCCTGTGGGTCACTCTATACCATGTAGAATACTAAAGGCTGTGACTTTGCTTTTTATTTTTCCAAATGCTATTATTTCAGAGTTCTCAGTGATTCAGTATGAGTACACCAATGTAACTCTATAATAGTCATCATGGTTTTGCCTCTTCATAGAAAATATTTTCAGCTATATCTCTTCAGCAAGACTGTAAAATAAATGGTAATTTTCAAACAGGTAATAATATTGCTTTGTAATATCTTCACAAGAAAAACTTAGCAAATGCTTATGAGGTTTGATTGATTCTTATTGGACACCTGTGCATTAAGTAAATATATTCAGGGCCCTTTTGCATGGGCTAAAACGAGGAAAGAGGTTTTTCCAGAGATTTCATAGCACTGACGTTGGTTAATGACTTCTGATATTTTCAGTATTAGAAGTCTTCTTTAGATATACATAATCAATGTTGCAAATTTAATTTACTGGCTACATCAGGAACTCTAGAGCTTGTTATTCTTCTTTCTTTAAATATTCTTAAACATTTTTCTAAATATATTTAAATACTTAAAAATAATAGTTAAAGTACTGTTAGTAATAATAACAGGTAACAGTTTGCCAGAATATGCTAAACATGGTATGGAATTATTTTAATTAAGTCTTCTGAAGTTCAGTAAGGTGAGAATTTTGTTATCCTTGCTTCCTAGATGTGGAAATGGGGTTGCCGAGGCTAAATGGATTTCTCTCAGTTACACAGAGCATAAACTGTGAGAGCTAGGATTCACACTTGATTATCTCCAGAATCCATGCTCATTATAATGTAACAAAATTAACACCAGAGTTTAGCCAAGTGTGTGACATTTAAACATCCTGAAGAAAAGTTTAAAAGCCAGGCAGTAGTTATTGGCCAAAGTGATGTGCTATCCAGATATTTAGAAACATGAATGCATATTGATTTTATTTTATTTTCAACCAAAAACTGGGTGCCATTTACATGCATCTTTCTTTTTACATAAATGGATTTGCAATTAGCGAAATCCAAAATGTTTTCAGAATAAGTATACCAGTGTTTGAATATGAAAGACTATGTGAATTACCTCCATCTGGATATCAATTAATGAGGTTTTCTTTTCTTAAAAATGTTGACTAAGTTAAATATAAGGAGATACTCATTGCTTATTGTTTGAAAAACATATTGGAAATATTAATAAATATAAACAGAATTACAAGGATAAAAACTGTCCCCAAATCAGAGAAAATGAAGGGATAGTCAAGGGTGCTGAAAATACAAAAACATGCGCGTGCGCACACACACACACACACACACACACATACACCTACATATATACACATTTGTATATGTTAGGAACACTCATGTAGGATTATGTAGTTTTTTGATGAGAATAAAAAAGCATTTGAATCTAATAGCTAAACTTGAATGGATATTTACTGTTGATGTCTGTACATAATAGCTATTGATATGGATGACATTGCTAGACTCAGTATATGGTATCTTTTTATTCATTATGGTAATTCTATGAAGAAGATATTACTATCATCCTCAGTCCTGAAATGGGAAAGCCAACTTCCAGAGCAACTGAGCAACATAGCCAATGTCTTACAGCCTTTGTGGCTATCTTTGACTCTGAAACATCTGCCACTTTCATAAATACCACATAGTGTGTGTGTGTGTGTGTGTGTGTGTGTGAGTCAGTCACTCAGTCGTGTCTGACTTTTTGCAGCACCATGGACTATAGTCTGCCAGGCTCCTCTATCCATGGGATTATCCAGTCAAGGGCACTGGCATGGGTCGCCATTTCCTTCTCCAGGAAAATACCATATTAACTGAAATTAATTGCTTTTCTTTTTTCTTTTGCTTTCCTGGTTCTAAATGGCCTCTTGCCTGAAGAGGAGAGAAATCCAGGTATATATCTATAGAATCTTGCCATAAATATTTTCCAGAATCATAGAATATAATTATCTTACATTCTGTTATATGGTTGAAAAGACTGTTATGTTAAAAAAAAATTATTTTATTCTAAATGACCCTTATTTCAGGCTTATTTAGTCATGGGTTTATTTTTTTCAATTTCCAATGATAAGTAAAGGTTGGTTGCTTACAGTTCTCAAATTAAAAGTATAACTTTAAAATTCTGAAAGAAGATTCGATAAAATTCGATGAGCACCATGAAATATTTTGAAAAGTGAAAAAAATAAGAAAAATGATTTTACCTTCTTAGTATATGTTCTAAAAACCATCTGGACTTAGTCTTTCAGGTGCTGGGAAGCATGATGCTTTATTGCATTTGAGAAACAAGTATAAATGGCATAAAATACTAGAAAAATTACAAGCAGCTTAAAACTTTAGAGAGTAAAAAAGACTATATTAATACATATAATCATGAATTCATTTATGCATTTGCCTGCTCAGCTGTGTCTTGACTCTTTGCGACCCTATGGACCATAGTCCTCCAGGCTCCTCTGTCCACAGGATTTGCCAGGCAAGAATACTGGAGTAGGTTGCCATTTCCTCCTTCAGGGGATCTTCCCCACCCAGGGGTAGAACCCGAGTCTCCTGTATCTTCTGCATTACAGGCAGATTCATTAGCAGGCAGTTCCCAAATGATACTGATGATACTGGTCTAAGGACCATTCTGGGAACCAATGAATTGTCTAACATTCCGACTTTTCTATGGGAAGATTTCAAAATATTTCCCCCGAATTTCCTTCAACAATATTTTAATCTTAACCTTTTCACATTTCTATACATAGATAATAAAATAGACACATCCTTATCCTGGACACTCATTTGCTTCATAACATTTTCTAACCTTTTTTTTAAGGAGAATGAAATCTACACTGTACCTAATCTATTCTCTTTTGTCTATTGTTCTTATTATTGACATTTTAACAGATATGAAGAAAGAGAAGTTAACTTCCTCAAAAGCTTGCTAGTGAAAAACTCTCAGGTTTAACTCAAGTTCTTTTCTCCTGGGTCACTAAATTATGCTTTAGTTCAATCTTGTTTTAGAGATGTGCCTGATATTATATCTTCTACCGAGGAAGGATTTTGAAATTATTTTGGTATCTCTCTATGCTCTAGATATGAATAGATTCAAATCTGAATCAACACAGCAATCTCAAGGTGCAATTTTTCTGGGTAATAGTGTGAACACAATGATACCAACCGTCAGAATAATTATTATCACAGCCCAGCATAGTAGTCTGAATGCGTATCTGATGTGTCAGCTTCGATATGAGTTCTGGGTATACATATCAGTTCCATAATGCTTTTTTTTTTTCCCTTTCAAAAAGACAAGTTCAACAAGAGCTCTTTAGCAGTCATGAGGCTGGGACAAGGTTATATAGTTGCCTGATATCTCAGCCGCTCTGTTGTCACCCGGCTCGTACTACAATACTTAGCAAATAATTGTCAGCAAGGAGCCAGCAGAGGAATCCAAGGGCAGACCTGCATATCAGGAGTGTTCCTCTCTCATGGCAGCTGCAGAGTTCAGGATGCTCTGGTCAGCTTGCTTACAGCAGATCCAGATTACCTTTTGCGCATGTATAGGTCAACATGAAAATATTACATTGCATTTTGCCCTTTTTACAGTCAATCCACACACATTGTTGATGTCTGAATTTAGACCATCTTATTTCTACATGAGGAAAACAGGTATAATTTAAGATACTGTCTCATCAGGGGAAGAGTCTTTTTATCTCCTAATATTCTGAGGCAGCTGTGAGATTTTGCTTGCGCAGCCCCATATCCTGGGCTGGCTCTGCCAGCAGAGCTGAGTGGGAGGGGTACCACCCTCCCAGGAAGTTCGAAAGTAAGAAAACCTTGTGCCCTCAACCAGTCTTCATGTTGCCCTTGTGCTTGATTTTCTATTGCTGTACTCTACTCGGCCTCCTGAGTGCTGACTTGGACATTTATTCCTAAAGTTTGGTGTCCATGGGTTTCTGTCTGGCTTTTGCCATAATTGTCTGCTGCTGGTCATTTGGTAGAATTCTTGATTATAAATAACATTCTAATAAATAATGAAAAATGAAAAGTAAAAACTGATTGCTGGTGATTTCAGACACACTGTGATACTTTTGGAGCGGGGGATAAATAGGTTCTGACCTCAGAATGGTGGCACAAATTGCGAAGAGTCAAGGGTAATGACAGTTCCACTCATGTTGCTCCATGTCAGGATATACTCCTATTAGATTATCATCACATGAGTAAAAACACAGTAATTGCCTGGCATGGAGCAAATGTTTAATAAGTGAGGCCAATTACCATGCTTATCCAATTAGGTATATAAACTTATTTGTGATGAAAGTCCTCTGTAATCAGGCTAAATACCACCTCTGGGCACAGCCCATGCTTCAGCCAAACATGTTTCCTGCAAAGGGCCCCTGGACTCGAATGCTCCCATTCCCTTCATGGTTGCCATATGCATCCTGAACATTCTGGCCCTGCAAAAGTGCTTCTTCCTTCTTAACTGGACAGCCCTCTTTCTCCTGTCAACAGCACCCTAAGACCTTTTGTCCTTTTCTTACAGGCATTTAAATAGGGTATTTTGAACTGACTAGTTCAGTTCTCAGCTCTACCACAAACTACCTCTGTGATCGAGAAATTCATTTAGCACTTCTGAGTCAAAGTTTTCTTATCTGAAAAAATGAGGTAATAATACCTGCCACACAAGGAATTAAAATTTAGGTTTATAAGTTATCTGCATAGCGCACAATAAACAGATGTTGTTTATTATTAAGAATAATGGATATGAATAATGAATGACTCAATGGACATGATTTGAGCAAACTCCAGCAGATAGTGAAAGACAGAGAAGGCTGGCATACTGCAGTCCATGGGGTTGCAAAGAATCAGACATGACTAAGTGACTGAACAAAAAATTATTATGAAAAACACAGTAGGGCTTGATTATAAAGATTATCATAGAGAGTGGCAGTAATTGACTGAGTGGATCTTCTAATTTAAAACCTTTTGCAGATTCCCCTTCACGTTTGAACTGTACTAGTTAAAGAATTATTATCTCTGGACTTCCCTGGTGGCTCAGACGGTAAAGTGTCTGTCTATAATGCGGGAGACCCGGGTCCAAGCCCTGGGTTAGGAAGATCCCCTGCAGAAGGAAATGGCAATCCACTCCAGTACTATTGCCTGGAAAATCCCATGGACAGAGGAGCCTGCTAGGCTACAGTCTATGGGGTCGCAAAGAGTCAGACACGACTTAACTTTCACTTTTCTTTATCAGCATATCAAAAGTAAATCTTGTCATAAGTGCATGCATATGTGTTCAGACACATGACTTTGACTTTTATTGTACTAGGCAAAAATTCATATCTGAAAATATTTCCCTTCTATACTTTCATGAATACTCTGGCAGCTAATTTAAGAGTGATGGACATTCAGTCCACAGCTTCATATAAGGTTTATGATTCTAAGCACTTTGGGGATATAACACTGAGCTAACAAGCACACAGGTACCTGTGGCCTTAGAGCCTTTCCCTGAGCAGTTTTTCATAGAGAGATGGCCGAGGGAGAAAACATGATGACAGAGTATACATAGGCTTGGAACAAAGAAGGCAAGAATTCAACATTTACATACTTCAAGTTTTGTCCAAAAATGCTCTGATATCCTTCCTGAGGATAATACCCTTCCTTGTTGAGTATTTGTTAATTGCTTCATCCTCCTGGCATTCTATTTCCAAGAGGAAGGCCCTATTTACTTAAACTTTTTCATCTTATATTTAAGGTACAAAGGTTTGCATTAATGGTCCTTGACTTTTGATGCACTAATTTCATTGATCTAAGCATGGTCCACCTCTATACATATAGTTTCTTAGATAACTTAATACTGTAATATGAACCCATGAACCCAACATCTCAAAGGCCTAATTATGAATCTGTTTTTATTTTGGTCTTTATCAAAATTTAAATAAATATATGTATTACACCATGACCACCTGAGCACCAAAGAATTTATGCTTTTGAATTGTAGTGCAGGAGAAGACTAGCACGTGTACACCTGTGGAGGATTCATGTTGATGTATGTCAAAACCAATACAATATTGTAAAGCAATTAGCCTCCAATTAAAATAAATAAAGTTAAATTAAAAAATAATAAAAAATAAAAAATATTTTTAAAAAAGATTGCCTTGGACTGCAAGGAGATCAAACCAGTCAATCCTAAAGGAAATCAACCTTGAATATTTGAATACTCATCAGAAGGACTGATGCTTAAGCTGAAGCTCCAATACTTTGGGCACCTGATGTGAAGAGCCGACTCATTGGAAAAGACTCTGATGCTTGGAAAGAGTGTGGGGAGGAGGAGAAGTGGAGGACAGAGGATGAGATGGTTGGATGGCATCATCGGCTCAATGGACATGAGTTTGAGCAAACCCTGGGAGATGGTGAAGGACAGGGAAGCTTGGCACGCTATAAGTCCATGAAGTCACAAAGAGTTGGACACAACTTAGAGACTGAACAACAACCTGATAAATTAGATGACAGTCGACAGATGACTTATGTCTTCCCACTGCCCACAATCTTCCTTGGGGTAACTGACCCCTTTCTACTTCCTGTGATCCTAGTGGTCTGCCAATCCAAAGAACCCACACAACTAGCTTTACTTCTCAATGACCTCAAGCCATGCATTGACTTTTCCCCTTGTTGTCACTTATCTGCCTTTTGACCTTACCTGCACCCTAACCACCTACAAGTACTTAGGAGAGAGATGGTGGTAGTATGGAGCAGTTCACAGTGATGCAGCTGGTAAGGAGAATCAGATTATGGATATATTTGAAAGATATAGGCAACGCTATTTACACTGAATAGAAGTAAGGTGTGAGAGAGGGAGGCAGAGCAGGAAAGAATGGCTCGAAGGATGGAGCAGTTGCAAAATAGGAACGCCCTATTAACGTGCAGGGATACTAATATTGGAAGAGGAGTCTGTTTGAGGCAAGGTAGAAATCAGTTAGTTTTGAGAGATGTTAACTCTGGGGGCTAGTAGATATCCTTAGATATCCAAGTGGAGGTGGCAAGTAGTTTGATCAATGGGTCTGTGGTTTAGAGCACACAGAGGCTGGGATTTAAGTTTGGAGGTGCAGCATGTAGATGACAGGCTAAGCCAAGAAACCAGATGAGATCATCAGGAATGAATGGAGATAGAGAGGTGGACCAAAGACAAACCTGGGGCAATTCTGAGTCCAGAGAAATGAAGAACCACCCAAGGAGATCAAAGAGTAGGAAGAAGGTGGAGTTTCCTAGGAGATGGGGAAAAGGGGGCTCCACACAGGAAGGATTAACAACTCTGTCCAAGTCACTGATGAGTCATGTAATAATGAGAACCGGAAATTGACCAGGAGTGGACTTGATAAGAGCTGTTTGACAGAATCAGTGTAAGTAATAATGATCAATATTGTACTAGTTTCATAGTTGCTATTCAGTTGCTAAGTTGTGTCCAACTCTTTGTGATACCATAAATTACAGCATGCCAGTCTTCCCTGTCCTTCACTATTTCTCGGAGTTTGCTTAAACTCATGTCCATTTTGTCAATGATGCCATCCAACCATCTCATCCTCTGTCACCTCCTTTGACTCTAGCACTCAATCTTTCCCAGCATCAGGATCTTTTCCAATGAATTATCTCTTCACATTAGGTGGGTCAAAGTATTGGAGTTTCAGCTTCAGCATCAGTCCTTCCAATGAATATTTAGGGTTGATTTCCATTTAGATCTTTGAGATTTGGGGTGCATGATGAAATGTTTATTGGTATAGATTCAGGAGAGAATGAAAGAAGAGAAACTATTGATGGTCAGTGTTGATGTTACGCTTCCCCCTTGAAAGGTCCAGCTTAATCTTTTTGGAAAGATTTACTTGCTTTTAGACACTTTACCAAATGTAAAATTTGCATGACAATTAATTTAATAAATTCCTTTCTAGCTTCTAATGAAACATCTGTGCCTTTTTGTCCACTGTGATGACTGAGATGTATCAGTTCTGGTTCAGTTCAGTCGCTCAGTCGTGTCCAACTCTTTGAGACCCCATGAATCACAGCACGCCAGGTCTCCCTGTCCATCACCAACACCCGGAGTTCACTAAGACTCATGTCCATCGAGTCAGTGATGTCATCCAACCATTCATCCTCTGTTGTCCCCTTCTCCTCCTGCCCCCAATCCCTCCCAGCATCAGAGTCTTTTCCAATGAGTCAACTCTTCACATGAGGTGGCCAAAGTACTGGAGTTTCAGCTTTAGCATCATTCCTTCCAAAGAAATCCCAGGGCTGATCTCCTTCATAATGAATCGGTTGGATCTCTTTGCAGTCCAAGGGGCTCTCAAGAGTCTTCTACAACACCACAGTTCAAAAGCATCAATTCTTTGGCGCTCAGGTTTCTTCACAGTCTAACTCTCATATCCATACATGACCATATGGAAAAACTATAGCCTATGGTATGCAATAAAATTATTAATAATGTTATCCTTTCAAATGAGAATCTACTCCTTGATTCACACCATTAAATAACCTCCTAATCTGTGAGTCAAAATGTCAACCAATACCTTGGACTGGGTCCTAAGGATATTGGTGGGTAAAAAAGAACATTCCTTAGCTGGTTTATTTTTTCTTCAGTATTAGTGCTAGCTTGGCTCATCTCTATATCTGATGTAAGATTGCTTTTTACCCAGGAATTTGAAAATAATTTAACTGGAGCATTTCTAACCAGATGTATATATATATTTCTTATTAAATTCTGGCTAGAATCCATAGTTCTGGAGCTGTATTGTTTTACAGATTTTGTGACTGGTTTGTCACAGAAAGTAGAATAAAATCCAATCTTTTTCTTTGTTTCTGGGTATCAGTTTCATTTGGCAATGCCAGTATTTCCATAGCATATAGAAGATGCTTGATGTTGAGTTGTGGCTGAGGCTGAAGCATTGTGATAACTCACATTCATGGGCCTGAACCCAGTGTATCACCAGACAGACACAAAAGGCCAGCTCTTCTCAGCAATGTGTCCCTAGCAATCTACTTGGTTTCAATTTCCAAACAGATGGGTTTCAATAATAAACACAAAACAGACCTACAACTTGAGGATGAATATTTACTTTGTTACCTAAACTGTTGTTAAGCATTAAAGTTTTCCACTTAAAATAATTAGTAAGGACAGACAAAATTATAATTACATAGGTTGTAAGAATTTCAACACAGGTGTTTCAAAATATAGGTATTTGGTGATCTCAAACTATGTGATATCTCTGTTATTTCTAGAGAATTCTAAATGCAAGCATAGATAATTTATATATGTGGATCATTCATGAGCAAGTGCCTGAGTATTAGTCACTTAGTCATGTCTGACTCTTTGTGATCCCATGGATTGTAACCCACCAGGCTCCTCTCTCCATGGGGATTCTCCAGGCAAGAATACTGGAGTGGGTTGCCATGTCTTCCTCCAGGTGATCTTCCCAACCCAGAGTTTGAACCCAGGTCTCCCCCATTGCATGCAGATTCTTTACCACCTGCGCCACCAGGGAAGCCCAAGTATAACATAATTATCTTAAAAAGAAAATCACTATTATGAGAAAATTAAGGACAGAATGTAGAATTTTACCTAAATCTGTATAATCGTCTCAGTTTGCTAGAACTTCTCTAACAAATACCATACTGGGTGGATTAAACTATAGAAATTATTTCCCTACAGTCTTGCAAGCCAGCAGACTTGAGATGAAGCTGTTGGCAGAACTGGTTTCTTCTATGGCTTCCTTCCTTCACTTATCGATAATCACCTTCTCTGTGTGTCTTCATGTGGTCTTACTTCTGCATATCAATATTCTCTTCTTATAAGGACATCAGTCACATTGGTCACCTTATCTTAATTACCTCTTTGAACATCACATAACCAAACAGTCATATTCTGAGGTGCTGGAGGTTAAGAATTCAACATATCAGTGAAAGGAAGATTCAGTATAGCTCTTAACGTTTTCTATCATATTAGACAATTTAAAACTCACATCTAGAGCTGCTGCTGCTGCTGGATGAACTGGTTGCCCTAGTGGACCAGCGCGACGCGCTCGTCAAGGACTTGGACGCGCAGGAGAAGCAGGACGAAGAAGATGAACATGTGGCGCGAACTCTGGAGCAAAACAAAGGCAGGATGGCCAAGAAAGAAGAGAAATGTGTCCTTCAGTAGAAACCAGACCAGAGTCCTGATCAACATTTTATTAGCCTTGGGTTCCCCAGACCATAAAAAAGAAGTCATTCTTGTTGATTTAAAACCTGTAACATTTTGTTTGACTGGATCGTACTTCTTTACCACCACCACCCTTTTCCTCCCTCCTTTCCAGATTTTGTACAGAACTCCCAAATAGCTTTAAGGGTTTTTTGGTGTGAATTAATCATTTCCTTGAAATCATGTGAAGTAGATTTGCACAGACATCTTGTGAGTGACTGGTATTGGGAGTGTTCAAGAAACTGTTCAAAGAAAGAAAACTCTTCCCTCATTATTTTCCCTCATTTTTTGATGGAGGAAAATTTTAAAACATTTTTGTTGTTGTTAATGTTGTTGTTAATAGCATAATGAGGGATGGGAGGGGCCTTAGGAGGGAGGGATAAAGAAAACGTCATGAATGATTTTTTTTCCAGTCCTGCCATATGTAACATTGAGTCTGTTACCTAAATTTTATAGTTAGATCATATTCAATTTACTTATTAAACTGTGTTCTGTTTACCAGTGGGATTTTCTGCAGTTGTTTTACATTTCACTGTAAAGATAATAAGAGTACTTCTCCTCTGCTTTCTTCAGAGGGTGGCCTTTTAATGTAGCCTGAGACAAGTCCTATGATTTGAAGGTGAGCAGTAAGAATGGGACTAATTGATATGCATCAGTTTACAAAGACAGTCTCATCATCTGAGAATGCACCATCTTTTTCTCTGGATAATTATTTATTACATCTAGCTTGGTTCCCACATTTTGTTGGGTCTTAAAAATTGGCTCAAGAATGCTGTTATTATTTATTCTGTATTGATAAAATCTGTCTTGCCATTATTGAGTAAATCCTCCAATTAATATTTTCTTCTCTAGCATAGCACTGTCATTTTTTGTGAAAATGGTTATATGTTTATTTATTACAATACTGAGTCATATATAAATTTTCAATAAAAGCAGAAACTTTCTTACCTTAAAAAAATTATGTGAATTATTAAAATAATGCAGTTTTCAAATGTTTTCTTTCTTTCATGGCTTCATACTATCGTTATCTAAGTTTTCAGAGTAAGATGCATGTAGGAAGAGATCTGTCATGTCAGTAATGGATATAATTTTATATTTCAGATAATCTTATTTCTTTTATTTCAGGGAAGCAAATAAATTGTTATTGTTTTTATAACACAGTGTGGATGGAGTCCCACTCTAGGGGAAAGTCACTGCTTTAGTAACTGGAAATTTGAACAAAATTTCTGGCTTCATGAAGCTTACTTTCTAGCAGGAATACAGATTAAACAATAAACAAATATATATACAGTCAACCCTTAAACAATGTGTGGGTTGGGGCACTGACACTCAGCAGAGTCAAAATTCTGAGTATAACTTGTAGTCAGTGGGCCCCTTTGTAATTCGTGGTTCTTCAGTATCCTTGGTTCCATATCTGTGGATTCAAACAACCCCAGATTATGTGGTACTGTCGTATGTCCTATTGAAATAAATCTGCATATAATTGAACTCATGAAGTTCATACTCATGTTGTTCAAGGGTCAACTGTGGTTTTTAATTTTTTACTTATTTTTCTAAAATTTTAAAAAATTTGTTTTTAATTGGAAGATAATTGCTTTACAATATTGGGTTGGTCTCTGCCGTATATAAACATGAATCAACTATAGGAATATGTATGTCCCCCGCCTCTTGACCCCTTTGCAGGTACCTAGCTTCCCAGCGCGGAGGTTTAAAGACCCCTGGGGTGGGGGTGGGGCCGTAGCCCGTCCGCCCATCTGCCACCCCTTTCCACCCCTCTAAGTCCTCAGAGAGCCCTGGGTTGAGCTCCTTGTATTCATACAGCAAATTCCCACTGGCTATGTCTTTTCCATATGGTAGTGTATATCTTTCCATGATACTCTCTCCATTTAGCCCACCTTCTCCTCCCTCCACTGTGTCCACAACTCTGTTCTCTATGTCTGCATCTTCATTGCTGCCCTGCAAATAAATTCATCAGTACCATCTTTCTAGATTCTATATGATGATGCAACAAGTGCAAGAAAGAAAGACTCCGCGAGATGAAAGAAAAGAGCTGTTTGCTTGGAATATGCATGGAGGACCTCTGTAAGGTTACATTAGAGCAGAGAATAAAGTGAAGGACAAAGCCTGGGGAAGGTTCAAGCAGTGCTTGAGGATGGCAGTCAGTTTGCTATGTGATCTATCTCCTCCCTCATGAAACCCTAAGTGTCACAGATGTAGGACAATTGGGCCATCAGTCTCAAGGGGGATACCTCCATACCTTAGCAGTGCCTGATACAGAGTAAAAAAATCAATACATAATTTATTAAATAACTCCATGTTCTTTATCTTTTGAAAAGCAGTTTAGTGTGATAAGTTAGGGAAGAATTGTAAAGATGTGATGGACAAAGATACTATGTGAACAATAATATGAAAACAATTCTGATATAAGCAATGAGAAATCTGCAGAAAATAAGTGGAACATTGATGATTAAAGATACAAGGAAACAAAAAGTAGACAACTAAATATTAAAAAAAAAATCCAGTTCATTCAGTTTCTGTGGGAGTGGTTTAGTCCCTAAGCTATGTCCAACTCTTGTGACGCTATGGACTGTAGCCTACCCCAGTCTGCACTGTAGCCTACCCCAGTCTGCACTGACCATGGGATTTCCCAGGCAAGAATACTGGAGACAGACAGTCTCCTGCATTACAGGTGGATTTTTTACAGCTGAGCCACCAGAGAAGCAAAACCCAATTTTCAGATCCAGGAGGTTCCTTCTGTGTCATTTGAGTTCTCCAGGAAGCAGAGGCTGAGCTGAAGTTAGGAGTTCACAAGCTTTATTGGGAGGTAAGGCTTGTGAAAGGTAGAAGAAGAATGAAGCAAGACAGCAAAGAAATCCTTCAGACCTCAATGCAGCAGTGCCATGCCAACTCCTGGGTCAGGGAAGGAGTAGGTGGGGGGACGGACGTTGGGAGAAGGAGGATTGAGCAGGGGGCACCTCTGACCAAGTTGTACATCTGAAAGTGTCTCTACCACCCTAGAGGACACACCAGAGCAGAGATTACCCTTGGAGACAAATTATATTGGTCAGAAATAGCCAGGCCCTATCTGCTGGCAGTGCTCTGTTATTGCTGCGCCCCTGGGGGAGAAGAGAAGCGGACCTTGCTGGAGGAATGTCTGGAGGCTGTTAGCTCCTTGCAGCCTCATTGCAAGCTCTTCCTTGAGAGGAGACCAGAGAGGTGCCCCATGCTCACCACTCTGACAGAGGCAGCAGCAGCCCTGATGGCACACTGGGTGGCCTTCCTGGGGACTCATAGGAGAGGTCTCATACCCAGTACTTTTGTGGTTCTCTTGTGCTGTCATTATTAGTTTTAATAGCAGTTAGACTTATCTGTCAGATATCTTTTTAAGCTCCTTATTTTGTGTGTACTGATTTTTTTTAATTCAAAAATTTAGGCAGTTATCCAGGGTTAAGCTACAAATATTACAAATGGCTAAAACAAGGGGCCTCGCTGTGGTGACTCATCCCTCTCATCCCACCTTACCCTTTTCTCAAATTCCTCATATAATCTCCATCAAATATGCTTCTCCTGTTACAGAACCAAACTTAGGTCCCCTTGCCTACATGCAGTAAAACCAATCTGCTGACACCGGGTTATGGTGCAGGTGTGGTGTTTATTGCAGAGTCCAGGCTATTGTTGTTGTTCAGTCACCAAGTCATGTCCAGCTCTTTGAGACCCGGTGATAATAGCTCACCAGGCTCCTTAGTCCATGGGATTTTCCAGGCGAAAAAACGGGAGTGGGTTGCCATTTTCTTCTCCAGGAGATCTTGGAGATCCAAGATCAAACCTGTGGTTCCTGCATTGGCAGGGGGATTCTTTACTGCTGAGCCACTAGGGAAGCCCTAAAGAGTCCAGGTAACTCATGCTTAAAGGACCCAAATTCCATGAAGGCTTTCAGGGAAAGGTTTTTAAAACCCGGGTGAAGGGGAGTGATGTGGTGTGTGTGATTAGCTTGTGAATGTTCTGATTTGTTGGTGGTGAAGTAATCAGGAGTCAACGTCATCAACCTTCTGGTTCCACTGGGGCTGGAGTCTACGTGTTTGTGGGCAGCATACAGTTAACTTCTTCCACACTGTGGGGATTACAGGATCTGCAAAACAGCTCAAAGGATATGTCTCAGAATATCATCTTTAGCCCTTGAGAAACTAAAAGTTTAATGACTAAATTATTACTATTTTGTCTTGCTTGACTGTTTCCTTTTCTGCATTTTCTCACTTCTCTGATTAAATTTACTCTTTGGAAACCAGAGAAGGCCTAAGAGGCTAAAGTTTTTCTACAGACAAGAGGCAGGTGGAGGACGTGGGGTTGAGGGGTTGGTTCGGGAAGGGCCCATAAGGTCCTGCTAGTTTACACTCCCACACTAGAGGAGTGAGGGGGTTGGTTCAAGACTGTATGGATATTGGCAGAGCCTATTTTCTTTGTCCTTGTCTTATTTATTAAGACGCACACACATGCAATGGGAAATTCTGTTTCCACCCAGTGCCCATTTGGAGAGTGGGAACTATCTATGACATGTAATGAGGAGGTGCAGAGGATGTGGAAGAGAATGAATAGGCCTTGGGAAGGCAGGATTCTGTGAAGGGTTTTTGCTCCCAGCACCTGTTGGCTGCTGATACCAGAGGGAATGAGCACAGATCAGAAGCTACCTTTATTCCAGGCTCAGGTGACTGTTCATATGACAGTTTAACTAGCAGTTTTTGAGGGCTCAGTGCACATCAGAAACCTCTTCTATATTATTTTGGCTCCAAATATAGTAGGACTGAAAATGTTAGTCACTCAGTCGCGTCCTATTCTTTGTGACCCCATGGACTGTAGCCAGCCAGGCTCCTCTGTCCATGGAATCCTCCAGGCAAGAATATTGGAGTGGGTAGCCTTTCCCTTTTCTAGGGGATCTTCCCAACCCAGGAATCAAACCTGGATCTCCTACACTGCAGACAGAGAGAGCCACCAGGAAAGCGCCATAGTAAGATTATTTCCTCCATTTTGTAGATGATAAAATTGAAATAGAAAAAGTGATTAAATATCTCATGCAAATTCACACAGCTACCTACCATGTGACAGAGCTGAGATACAAATGAAGATTCCAAATTTCAAATTCTACCCACTAATTATTTCTCAGAATGAGAACTTACACAGCTTACTAAACTGTTATGTTAAAAAAAAGAAAAAAAGAAACAGGAGTATTACTTTTCATCCATAGATTGCGTATGAAGAAAGATGCATGTATTTTCCTTTGTTTGGAGATTTTTTTTTCTACCTCATTACTTTAGATCTTGCTTGTGACGGGCAGGTCCTCTCTCTAGGCCCTATTTATATTTCAAAATCTCTCGATTGCTGTGATATTGAGAACAGGTTTCTCATTAGTATTCAGGTGACAATAAGAGGAAGCTACCAAACAATGCACATGATGGAAGAAGGCTGTCATTATAAACTGAACTTATGAGAAATGCCAGTCAATACTGGTTGCTTGTAGGCTTTTCTTTCTTTCTTCCTTTTTTTTTTTTTTTTTTAAGGAATCATTTAGAATCAGCCTCTGCCTGCATGGTAACCCGCTGTGAGAAATGGGAGTGTCTGGTTAGGTTGAAACCAGAGTAGAGAGCTTAGAAGAGATTTAGGGAGCACATCAGGTCCACAGAGCCAGCCTCTGAATCAGGCAGGGGCACAGTTGACCTTTCATGGAGGGCAACAAGCCCTGGTCTTTTTATTCTTGACAAAATTACTCAGCAGGCCATGTTCATGTTCCTGTTCCATGTTCAGAAATCCCTGGAGAAAGTTCTGCTTCGACACCCTGATAAGAGCAGCTGTTTCTAACAGCTCAGTCTTCACTGAGGGGACAGGGGGCCGGACCCAGAGCAGCACTTGCTCCCCACCAGGTGGTGGGGATCTTCTCATGCTGAGATGTGTGATTTCTCAATGCCATGCACTGAGAGCTCTCCGGGAACAGAGCTCTTAGGCTGGCCTCTGCTGGCTCCTTAGTGTGCTTCTACAGTGGGTGAGGATTCTTCTGCCATCCATAGGGAATGGGTGGCCATCTTGAGATGAGACAAAGGCAGGTGGAATGGCCCCCTGAATTGGGGGCAACTGTCACAGCCCCAGAAGAACTCTCTCTGCATACCCTTCAGTATCTGTGCAAGCCTGTGTGGCTGGTGATTGGCGTACAACTCAGTACATCTGCTCTAGAATGTAAATTATGTGAAAGGAATGATGGGGTCTGTCTACCGTTGTCTCTATTCAGAGCACCCTGATGATGACATCATCATGTTGTTTAGTCTCTGAGTTGTGTTCGACTCTTTTGTGACCCCATGGACTGCAGCCCGCCAGGCTCCTCTGTCCATGGATTTCCCAGGCAAGGATACTGGAATGGGTTGCCATTTTCTCCTCCAAGGGATCTTCCCATCCCAAGGATCGAACCCATGTCTCCAGCTTGGCAGGTATATTTTTTGCCACTGAGCCAGTGGGGAAGCTGAGTTCATCATAGGCAGTTGATATATAATTATTTTTATGAATAGATAGGCTGAAGGAAGAGCTTTTTATCTGTGCTGGAGAGTGAATTGGAATTACCCATGTGACAGACTACCTCCAGAACTGCCTGGGAACCCTTGCAGATGTACATAAGGGTCTCCTCTGCTAGCTCGGCATTCACCACTCACCTGGCTCTTTTCCTTGTCCACCTATTACTGGTTCTCTGTTGCCATTTATGTCTCCTCTGGCTCTTGCTGATCCTTCAGTCTTTGTCTTCCCGCTTTCTCTAAACTCTCAATCCCACGTGTTTCTTAATAATCTAACCTCTGCTTCCACAATCTTCACTTTCAAGGATCCCCCAGGCCTTTTCAGGACATTTTTTGATTTGAAACTGAGTGACCAAAGCCAACTTTTCCTTGAACAGCCACCTTCCTGTCACTTCTCCTTTCCTAACCTTCATTTGTATCTTTTTCGTGGAATGATATGAATGCTGGGAATTTTCTTTGGAAGCAATGATTCTTGCTAATGTGCCACCCTTCTCTGGGAACAGAAACTAACAGGTAAGCACATGTAAAGAACACTTGCCCGCGGTAGAAATAAAATGCAGTGTGACTTTCCATTCTCTGTATTTTGAAGATATGCTCTCATTCAGCTGCTGTCTGAACAGCTATTTTGAACGCATCACTGGGCCAGGTTCTGGGAGGAATACAAAGAAGCAGGTTCCTCATCATTCAGTGGCCCGAAGGAAGAGCTGTGTAGTTGGGCATACATGGCGAATGCCAGGAAAGATAACAGGATGTGTGGTGGATGTGAGCACTGCCAATGCAGCAGGCATTTTAGGAGCAAGAGCATTGCTAAGAATCCCAAAGACCACAAATAAGTAGTTTACCTCGGGCTGCTTTGGTTTCAGTCCTAAAGAACTGAAGTTATCCTGGGAGAGTTTTCATAGGCTGGAAACATCCAGTGGGACAAATCCTAAAACCTACTGGATTTCAAAAAGAGAAATGGAAAGTGTTTCTTTTAAAAGGTGTTCATTAAAATATTTGCCTTTCCAACACCTCATCCTGAAAATATTTTCCCCATGTGTTTTCTATACATATCTCACTTTAAAATAAAAACCGAGGAAAATGACCTTAAAATATATCATTGCTATTTCTAGGAATATTGAATATGCAAACATTTGCACTCCTCAGACCATGAGTCATGTGAATAATTCCGTTTTTCTTTCTTTCTTTTTGCAACCTGTGTAAGTGTTGTTTTCCATACTGCAAAGGATTTGGCTCCTTAGTCAACGGAAGTCCCAACTGGGTTGAATATCCAAGATGGTTCCCTCACATTTCCCAGATTTAGGCTGGCTGGAGGCTGAGAGATCCTCCAGGGTCTTGACAGGAACACATACACCTGGACTTTTGATGTAGCTTTGGGGATCCCAATAGCATAGCACTTAAGTTCTTGGAGGGATTATAACCATTACATATAATTTATGATGGCTATCTATGGTATACATTATATATGATTATATCATTACATACATTATATAGTATATTGTAACAACCATTTTCCTTGACTCCAAACTGTTTTGTCAAGAATTTGGGAAGAACTTGGGTGGGAGGTTTTGTCCCTGATCCATAAAATGCCACGTGGGGTTGATTCTAAGAAGCTCAAGCAGCACTAAAAGGCTTCTTCTATTCTAATCTCAGAAGCTCCATAATGTCATTTCAATTATTCTCTATTAGCCAGTTAAGCCACTGGGACTAGGCCATCATATTTGAGGAGCAGGGAATTAGACTCCACCTCTTTATATGAACAGCAGCCTGTGTTCATGAAGGGAAGCTGCCTACCAGTCTGTCCCCTGGTCATTACGATTCACATCTCTTCCACATGTAAAACACACTCCTGCTACCTCAAAGCCCAAGGTTCTCTGTACAACACGACTGCTGCTCAAAGTCCAGGAGCTCTCCATCTAAATTTGGGTCCAAATGTGGTAGAGGTTTCCCAAGTGTAGTTACTCTCAACTTGAGACTGAATTGGAGAGCAGTTATCTCCCTTCCTCACACCCAACATACAATGCTGATACAAGAGTAGGATAAAGTAATAAATGGTCCAGATCCCTAAGTGGAGGGCTGTGAGATGAGATGTAAGTAGCATCATTGTCCTAAAACATTTCTGAGAATTAACCAGGCACATGTTGGCTTTTTCTTGACATAGGCTCTGATTCCACTCCCTGAGAAACATTCTCTGTGGATATAGATAGACTCTGCCCTCTGGACTTTTGCTCTGTGTTTGCAGTTGTGTGGTTTTCTCAGCATATTTCCAGCCCTGGATGACTGAAGATCCAGAGGTCTGTCTTTCTTTTTTTTTTAATTGAAGAGTCTTTTTCAATTTAAACTAACAAATAAAATTCTCTTACAAACTATGAGTTGCTTAAAAACAACATTGGGGTTCACTTTATTAGACAAAAGTCAGATCTGTCCATCTATTAGATTCAAGTTCCTTTATTCCAAGAACCAGGGTGCTGTTGGACAACGCCCTTAGGATCCATAAAAATCCTTTTGTCTAGCTGAGCTTATGCAAGCCATATCCTCAAGATTCTTAAGGGCCTCATTGTTTATTTCTAGAGAATCTTTGAGCAGACCCTTAAATCTTCCTGAATTCTCAACAAAGGGTCCAATTGTTATATCTTTTTTTTTTTTTTTGGTGGCCCAAGCATTTACCTTTTTATTTTATTTTTATTTTTTTATTGAAGTATAGTTGATTTACAGTGTTGTGTTACTTTTAGGTATACAGCAAAGTGATTCAATTATACTTACACGTCTTTTTTTTTTCCTGATTCTTTTCTTATCTAGGTTATCATAAAATATGGGTATAGTTCCCTGTTCTATACAATAGGTCCTTGTTGGTTATTTATTTTATATATGGTAATGTGTACATATTAATCTCAGACTCCTAATTTATCCCTTCTCTTCCCCCTACCCTTTGGTAACCGTTGTATCCTAAACTTTATCATTACCCTGAGGTCATTTCTCATTTTGATAATCTTTTCCCTGGCTAAAAAGACTATCTTGAAGCCTCTATAATTCCATTTTAAACTCATTTTTCTATCATGACTCCAAAAAATGTTGGTGCTTTCATCATTGTGCTTGGAAATCTCCTTAGCAAAGCATGGCAGATAGGTATAATTCTATTTTCCACATTGTCAGAGGTGACAGTGTTGCCAAATATTCATCCATAATATTGGAATATTATTATGGCAGAGGGTATTTCTAACAGAGGGTGTCTTTCCTCCAGCTGTGATAACAATGTCTTCATTCTTTACTAACAGTCTTCTCAAGGCTCTTTTATCTTCTGCCTGTTTTATAGTCTCAATGAAAATGCTATCTGTTTCAGAACCTCATTTCAAGACATAATTTGTTTCCATTATTTATTGCTGCGAAAAACATTACTTCAGAGTTTAGTGATTTAGAACAGCCATTTTACTTTGCTCACAACTTTGTACATAGGACCTTGGGAAGAACTTGGTTGGAGGTTGGTTTTTGATCCACGTGATGGACAGGGAGGCCTGGTGTGCTGCGATTCATGGGGTCGCAAAGAGTCGGACATGACTGAGCAACTGAACTGAACTAAACTGAATGTTATCTCAGGTAGCTGGGCTAAAAGATGTGCATCCAAGTAAGTTTTCCACACAAGCATCTAGTATCTCAGTGCTTCTTGTTTGAGCAGACTATCTCAGTCTACTCAAAGATTCTCTCAGTGCTTCCCTCTCCATGAGGTTCCTCACCCTTAAGGGTCTTAACCACCTGACTTGGGCTTTTTAAAAAAAATTCATTTTACATTGGAGCATAATTGTGGGCTTCCATGGTAGGCTCAGACAGCAAAGTATCTACCTGCAATTCAGGAGGCTTGGGTTCGATCCCTAGGTCAGGAATATCCCCATGGAGAAGAGAATAACCAGTCTAGTATTCTTGCTTAAAGAATTCCATGGATAGAGGAGCCTGGCAGGCTGCAGTTCATGGGGTCACAAAGAGTCAGACACGACTGAGTGATTAAAAACATAGCTAATTAACAATGTGGCACTAGTTTCAGGCGTACAGCAAAGTAATGCAGTTATACATATACATGTATCTATTCTTTTCCTGTTTAGGTTATTACAGAATATTGAGCAGAATTCCCTGTGGTATACAATAGGTCTTTGTTACTTCTCTATTTTAAATATAGCAGAGTGTACACATCAATCCCAAACTTCAATCTATCCCTCTCCCGAACTCTCCCCACAATAACCATAAATTTGTTCTTTGAGTCTGTTTCTATTTTTTAAATAAGTTCATTTGTATCACATTTGTTTAGATTCCACATAAGTGATATAGTATGATATTTTTCTTTGCCTGGCTTTCTTCACTTAGTTTGATAATCTCCAGGGCCATCTATGTTGTTGAAAATGGCATTATTTCATTCTTTTTTATGGCTGAGGAATATTCCACTATATATCTTCTTTATCCTTTCATCTGTTGATAGACATTTAGGTTGCTTCTATGTCTTAGCTATTGTAAACAGTGCTGCAATGAATACTGGAGTGCACATATCCTTTTGAGCCATATATTGTCATCCTGCTTATTTAACTTATATGCAGAGTACATCATGAGAAACGCTGGACTGGAAGAAACACAAGCTGGAATCAAGATTGCCGGGAGAAATATCAATAACCTCAGATATGCAGATGACACCACCCTTATGGCAGAAAGCGAAGAGGAACTAAAAAGTCTCTTGATGAAAGTGAAAGAGGAGAGTGAAAAAGTTGGCTTAAAGCTCAGCATTCAGAAAACGATGATCATGGCATCCGGTCCCATCACTTCATGGGAAATAAATGGAGAAACAGTGGAAACAGCATCAGACTTTATTATTTTGGGCTCCAAAATCACTGCAGATGGTGACTGCAGCCATGAAATTAAAAGATGCTTATTCCTTGGAAGGAAAGTTATGACCAACCTAGATAGCATATTCAAAAGCAGAGACATTACTTTGCTGACTAAGGTCCATCTAGTCAAGGCTATGGTTTTTCCAGCAGTCATGTATGAATGTGAGAGTTGGACTGTGAAGAAAGTTGAGTGTCGAAGAATTGATGCTTTTGAACTGTGATGTTGGAGAAGACTCTTGAGAGTCCCTTGGACAAGGAGATCCAACCAGTCCATTCTAAAGGAGATCAACCCTGGGATTTCTTTGGAAGGAATGATGCTAAAGCTGAAACTCCAGTACTTTGGCCACCTCATGCGAAGTGTTGACTCATTGGAGAAGACTTTGATGCTGGGAGGAATTGGGGGCAGGAGGAGAAGGGGACGACCCAGGATGAGATGGCTGGATGGCATCACGGACTCGATGGATGTGAGTCTGAGTGAACTCCGGGAGTTGGTGATGGACAGGGAGGCCTGGTCTGCTGCAATTCATGGGGTCGCAAAGAGTTGGACACAACTGAGTGACTGAACTGAGCTGAACTGATGCCTAGGAATGGGATTGAAGGATCATATCATAGCGCTATTTTTAGTTTTCCATAGTAGCTGTACCAATTTACATTCTCATCAGCAGTGTAGGTGGGTTCCCTTTTTTCCACATCACTTCTAGCATTTATTTATTGTAGATTTTTTGAGGATGGCCATTCTGACTGGTGTGAGGTGATAACTCATTTTAGTTTTGATTTGCATTTCTCATAATCAGTGATGTTGAGCATCTTTTCATGTGCCTCATGGCCATCTTTATGTCCTCTTTGGAGAAATGTCTGTTTAGGTCTTCTGCCCATGATTGGGTTATTTGATTTTTTGATATTAAGTTACAGGAGCTGTTTGTAAATTTTAGAGACTAATTCCTTATCAGTCTCATCATTAGAAAATATGTTTTCCCACTCTTGGGTTGTCTGACTTGGGAGTTTTAAAGCATGGTGCTCTTTGGTAGTGCCACTTATTACATGGTGCATGGCTTCTAAGAGAAAGGTAGCAGGGGATTCCCAGATGAGGTCAAAGCCTGGAATTGGCACGTCATTGTTTCTGCAATTATTTGTGTTTGCTAAAGAAGTAACAGGGCACACCATGTTCTATGAAATGGAGAAATAGTCTCTACCTTTTGGTATGCAATATCAAGGTGTCATTACAGAAAAGCACATGGGTTGGGAAATAGACTGTGGGCATGTTTGAAAGTACAGTCTGCCACTTCTTTGCTGTTACTACCAAAATTGCACTCCATTGCACTTTGTGGCCATAGTCTTCCACTTTTTACCCTGCTCAATGCCATACTGAAAAATTGATGCTATCTTACCCCTATTTGCGTGAAAACTAGTTGCATGAAAACTTTCATGTCATGCAAACATTTAATTGTACTTAAAACTATATTTTTTAATAATACAATTTGGTGTTAAAAGTAGGTTCTGTGCTCTATCAAATACTTGTTCATCTGCAATTCCTCCCAAATGTGATGAAACATCAAGAAACACAAGGAATGTCAGTTTAAATGAGATGAGATCAGGTCTTTTCTTGACCTTAGATATATGCAGTGTTACTGTAATATGTAAAACAGTATTTACAAACTTCTGTATGAAAAGGGAAATGTACAAATTCTTTGATAAAACTTGGCATCTGCATTTATTTCTGAAGAAATTTTAACAATCAGAAGATTGCCAAGGAATCTGTGAAATGCACAATATTTAGCATATATCTACATATTTTATTGTAACTTCACATCCTGATTTTTATTTTTCTCAACTTCTGATCTGAAGAATAATTTATTTAAACAATGATACAAATTTTCCATAGAAACAAAATACAGTTTTGGACTTGAAGAGGATGTTGCTATGAAGTGGACACAAATAAACCAACTTCCCTATTTTTCAACTACAATAGTTTCATAACATTTCATAGCTTTCAAAGAATGAAAGAAAATGTGTTTAAACTTTTGTCTTTTCTCCATTGATCAAGATTCATTTATACTTGCCCCAGTATCTAGATAATATATATTTGTTGTTGCTGTTTAGTTGGTAAGTTGTGTCTGACTCTTTTGCAACTCCATGAGCTGTATGTAGCCTGCTAGGCTCCTCTGTCCGTAGGATTTGCCAGGTAAGAATACTGGAGTTAGTTGCCATTTCCTTCTCCAGGGGATAGTCCTGACCCAGGGATTGAACCCATTTCTTGGGCATTGGCAGGCAGATTCTTTACCACTGAGCCACCAGGGAAGCCCAAATAATACAATGATTTTTCTTATTTTACATTTGCTAGTCCCAAAACCTAATATTCTTCTGGGCCACTTTCTTCAGAAACCTGCATTTCTTTAGGTGTAATCTAAAGAAAATAAAAATGTGCAAGGTATGTTGATTGGAATCTGCTTCTTTATCATAGCCTCCATTAGTAAGAATAATTTATTTACAAAAATGCTAGGTGATGTGCACCATCTAAAAAGCAAACTTAACTTTGCCTGGTCCAGTAAAAGACCAGGCTATTGTACTTTTAGGGAGTACAATTTCATAGAGAATTTAGTAGCTTGCATAGGAGCAGTGGATCAGAGAGCTCTGCTGTATAATGTAAGTGGAGACCATCTGGGATCTGGAAAGCATAATGCCAGACATGTATGTGTGTGTGTACTCAGTCACTCAGTCATGTCTGACTCTTTGAGACCCTATGGACTGGTGCCTGCCAGGCTCCTCTGTCCATAGAACTTTTCAAAAAGGCAAGAATACTAGAGTGGGTTACATTTCCTTCTCTAGGGTATCTTCTCGACCCAGAGATCAAACCCACATCTCCTATGTCTCCTACAATGGCAGGTGGATTCTTCACCACTGAGCCACCTGGGAAGCCCATAATGCCAGACATCCTACCCTTTATCTTACTGAGTTAAGACGATTTTTTTTAAGGTCTTCTTCTTCTGCCTCTTCTCTTCTCCTATCTTGTAAGATTTTAAAATGTTTCTTTAAAAATAGTTGAATTAATACATAATTTACATACAATAATTTGTACTTATTTAAGGTATAAAATGTGAAAAATTTTGTAGATGTATACATTCATGAAACCATTACCACAATAAAAATAACAAATATTGCATTACTCTAAACTTTCCCTCTTGTACCTTTGTAATCCCTCCCAAAACCCACCTCTCCTCCCATCCCAGGCAAATACTGTTCTGATATTACTATGATCAGTTTGCATTTTCTAGAACTGCATCAAAAAGGAAACATATAATGGCAGCCAAGGTGGTATTAGAATAAGAATACCCTGAGTGTCCCTCACCCCAAGGGCAAACCTACATTATAACTATTTACAGAGCAAGTATAGATGAGAACGATGTGACGACTAGCAGAAAAGATCTTCTACAACTGCAGATACAAAGAAGGAACCACATGACATGACCTTCCTTGGTGGCTCAGTGGTAAAGAATTGACCCACCAGTGCAGGAGACTCGGGTTAGATCCCTAATCCAGGGAGATCCCACCTGCCACGGAGTAGCTCAGCCTGTTGGCCACAACTATTGAGCCTGTGCTCTAGAGCCCAGAACTGCAACTATTGAGCCCACACGCCACAAATACTGAAGCTCCATGCCCACAAGCCCGCTCTCTGCCACAAAAGAAGCCACTGCAATGAGAAGCCTGAGCAATACAATGAAGAGAACCCCCCACTCACAGCAACTAGAGAAAACTCCATGCAGCAACAAAGACCCAGCATAACCAAAAATAAATTAAAAAAATTCAAAGAAGAAACCACAATGAAATGGGTAGAAGTGGTGGAGATGCAGTACAGTCAAGACCTATACCCTTAGGTAAGCGACCCCCACACAGGAGAATAATTACAATTGCTAATGTTCTCTGCAAAGAGTAAAAGGTCTGAGCTCCCTCCACACTGGGCTTCCCAGACCAGGAATCCTGCATCAGGATGATGAAAGCCTAGAATGTTTGTTGCTGAAGTCCACTGGTGCTTATTTTGAGGAGAGCCAGAGACCTGTGAGAAATAGAGATTTCTATTGTGTAAGAGCTCACACAAAATTTCACACTTTCTAAGACCCAAGGCAAAAGCCGTAATTTAAACAAAGCCTGAGTCAGACTCACTTGCTAATCTTGGAATGTTTCCCTGGGAAGCAGGAGGCAACTGGGTCTAACTCTGAGGACCAACTTTGGGAGCAGCCACGTCAGGGAACTCATCCTACCATGAAGACAGTGGTGCTGGCAAGTACCATTTTGGAATCCTCCCTCTAGGTTATAGTGCCTGGACTCAGTTCCGCTCACCAGCTAGTCTTCACTGGTCCTGGGACATCCCAGGTCAAGTGGCCAACTGGGGTGGCACACAGTTCCATCCACCTGCAGGTAGGATGCCACAGGACCCCCCAAACCCTATTCACACTGGGACCAAGCCCCACCCACAAGAGGGCCCAGGACCTGGCTGCACGATCCAGGGGACCAGTACTAGCTCCAAGACTTTCAGGGTCTAGCAGTCAGCCATCAGATACAACCATCAAGTGTACTAATGTTTGCATTACAGAATCCCAGAAGAGAGAAAGGGGCAGAGGACAAATTTGAATATATACTGTCTGAAAACTGTCCTAACTTGGGAAAAGAAATAGACATCCAAATCCAGGAAGCACAGAGCACTCCAGAAAGAAGCAACCCTAAGAGGCCCACACCAAGATACATTGTAATTAATATGGCAAAAAAGCACAAATATTAAAAGCAGCAAAGGAAAATCTACAAGTTGCATATAAAATAACTCCCATAATATTGTCTGCTGACTTTTCAGCAGAAAATATGTAGGCCAGAAAGGATTGGCATGATCATTTTAAAGTGATGAAAAGGAAAAACCAACAACCGAGAATACACTACGTGGCAAGGATCTCATTCAGATTAGAAGGAGAGATCAAATGTTTTACAGACAAGTGAAAGCTCAGAGTTCAGCACCACCAAACCAGCTTTACAAGAAATGTTTAAGTGAATTCTCTAAGTGGAAAAGAAAACTCTACAATTAAAACTATGAGAACTACCAAAGGAAAAATATCCTAAGTAAAGGCAAATATACATTAAAGATAGTGTGTGCTAAGTTGTTTCAGTTGTGTCCGATTCTTTGCAACACTGTGCACTGTGGCCCTCCAGGCTCCTCTGTCCCTGGGATTTTGCAGGCAAAAATACTGGAGTGGGTTGTCATGCCAGCCTCCAGGGGATTTTCCTGACCCAGGGATCGAACTGAAGTCTCATGTGTCTTCTGCATTGGCAGGCAGGTAGTGATCAACCATTTATAAATCTAATAGGAAGATTAAAAGACAAAATCAAGTTTGCCTGAGCACTGGGTCCTGTGCTCTTTAACCTTTTTATGTATTTCTTTCTCTGGTATCGAGTAGTTTCCTTACTCAGGTAGTGTATTAACACCATGTTGAGTAATCAAGGATGCCCTGTTTAAATCTCCAGAATTCTCCCTTGTGAGGCATTCTCTCATTTACCAACTCTGTCTGACATGCTGGTTTCCACACTCTCAACTTGATCTCTCCATCTCAGGAAGTCTGCCAGGCTCTGCCTGCATTCCCCTTTCTTGGACAGTAGCCTGCAACTTTCTAAATCAGAAAACTGGGAAAACTGTAGGCTAGAAGGAAGTGGCATGATCATTATTTCCCTCTCTTATAGATCACTGTTCTTTGTGGCCTGATGTCCAGTGTCTTGAAATCCATTGTTTCATACATTTTCCCACTGGGGGGTTTGCTTCAGTAGAAACATAAATCTTCCCTGCTGTTCCATATGGATCTGAGTGGAAGTCTTCACATTTTCTTTTATAATTTAGAATACAACGCCCACCTCTATCCAGTGCAAGCAGATTATCATTTATCTGTTTTCGACTAAGAAAACACATAAATATAAACCTTAGTATTACCCAATGTTTAAAAGAGAGTTTCAAAACATTTTGAGCATCTAAGAGAAATCTGGGAGGAAACAGACATGGAACTCCATTTATTATTGACTTACCTCCTTGAAGTCCCTCTTCGGCTAAACACCAACCCCCAGCACAAATTCTGCCTTGGGTCGCAGGATCTTCTCTTTCTTTCCCCACCTACGATGTTTGATGATGTTTGATGTGTCTGCCTTTCTAATGTAAATAAATACTTACCAGTCTTCCTTCAAAATTCTCTCTGCTGCCTCATTGATGCAGATTAAAAAGACCTGCCTTCAAAAGAAGTGAAAACAGAAATCTCCTGATAAAGTGCTGTGTGTATATATGTGTATGTTCATAAGTTTGTGAGAAAAAATTTATGAATATGTCTTCTCTAATTTTTATGTATCCTATACCTTGAAAAGACTGATGCTGGGAGGGATTGGGGGCAGGAGGAGAAGGGGGAGACAGAGGATGAGATGGCTGGATGGCATCACCAACTCGATAGACATGAGTTTGAGTGAACTCTGGGAGTTGGTGATGGACAGGGAGGCCTGGCGTGCTGCGATTCACGGGGTCGCAAAGAGTTGGACACGACTGAGCGACTGAACTGAACTGAACTGATACCTTAAGTTTAGAAGAGTAGTAAGCTTAATTAACCACTTGTAATTAGACACATACCAAGTCTGTCTGATTCTAGTTTCTTGATTGGGAAGATCTCTCCCAGATTTAAACTTTTTTTTTTTTTCCTTACTGGATGCCTTCCAAACCTTCCATGTGGTTCTGGAGGCATTTTTCAAGGACTGGAAATCTGGAGTGACAGGAAGTATTTCTGTGGGGCATGACAGGAAAGCAGGAGTCCTGAAAGACCACTGCATATTTCCCCCTAAGATCACCTTACCTGGGAGAGGTGCACCTGTGTTCATGGCTGCAGGAACTCTTTAGTTTAAAGGTAAAGGCAAGAGTCAGCAGGGGAAGTGTAACTTTGCACTTTGCTGACAGTCTGTGAAATAAATGGTCCTGGCCTGGTCTCTGACACCGAACTCAGCAGGGATAAAAACCTACTTAAAATGAGCACTCACAGGCAGCTAAGGTGTCGAGAAACCTTTCCTGGGAGGAACACCTGAGAAGGCGAACAGGGTTGTCATCCTGAAAGCTCTCACATGATTTCATTTCTGTCTTAATATCTGTGTCAAGACTTTTCTGCAAAAGAGAATCATCAAACGTGAAAGAGTAAAACAGGCAGTGTTAAGAGTAAATTGAAATTCAGAACAGGAAAGAAAAATATTATGCATGATGGTAAGACAGCACTTAAATATTTTAAATTCATGTCTTTAGGCAGAAACAAATTAAATTCCAGTTTAGTTGTAACAAATCACTCGCTGATTCCAGAAATATTTATTGAGTGCCTACCAAGTGCCAGCACTGTTCTCTGCATATGTTCATGGAGCTGGAAGAAAAAAGAGACAAAGACCCTTTCCTCTAAGTGCGCTTATTTGTAATTGTGATTGCAAAAACCTCATCTTAACTCCTTGAAATGTCATAGGGAACAAGAAACTGCCAGTTGACAGGTTTGCCAAATTCTTTCTTAATATTCAAAGAAATGGCAGAAGCAGATTTCAGAAACTCTGTGCCAATGACAACCTTGGATAAAATTAGAAAATAAATTTGAGTCCTTAACACAAGAAAAAGCAATTAGCATACACCCAGCTATATGAAGTCATGTGAACAGCCTTGCTTCACTGTGTCATTGAGTTTTTAGACGGGTAAATCAGGAGAATTTTCTGTGAAAATTATATCTTGATTTCCGTAAGACATTTCTTAGCTGTTTCGTACCACTTTGAGGGTTGGTTAGAAGGGTTTGGACTGACTGAGTAAACACTCTCTAAGAATCTAGATTTAAAGGATTGATATCAAGTTGGAAGGAGATTTAGAATTTCAGTTGATATAAATATACTTTCCTGTAATGTAACAGGGACTCTTGACCTAAAAAAGGAATATTAGAATATTTGTGAACTGTAGGTATAGGTACGAAGTGAAATAAAAACATTTACTTCAAAAGTTTATATGAGGATTAAGAGTGGACATGTTTGTTGCAAAATAGAAACTTCATAAATATCACTCTGATCTCTCGATCCCTGGCTCAAAACATAATGTTTACCTTTACATCCTGTATGCAAAATATATACATACTGTGGTTCTCACTTTGTTAATATTTGGTGTTCTATTAGCTTAAAAATGAAGTAGAACCACTCTCCATATATTATACTATATAATGTTATTTATATTTTGAATGTCGGCTATATACTTATTTTGAAACGCAAATAGCTTAGTCACATTTAATAATTAATATTTAAAGCTTTCTGATGAGAGAAAATAAAAAAAACAATTCACTCTTTTACATACCTATATTTTCTCATAAAATGAAAATAGAAAGCATATCTAACCATGTTCTCATGACAATCTATGTCTTTGCTTTCTCTTTCTGTGAATCTTAACTACAGAATGATGGCCCCATAAAGATAAATGTACAAGAATGCTTTTTACAGCACTGTTTGAAATTGGAAAAATAAAATAAAATTGTGCTTTTAGGGGAGTGGTGATATAAGTTACAGTACATCTATACAATGGAATTATATGTAACAGTAAACAATAAGGAGATGAGCCTATAAATATTGACTTGGTGAGATCTCAAGACAGCTTAGAAAATAAATAAAGCCTTGGTACTGTATACTTCCAATAATATAAGTAAAAGGACAATGGATATATGAAAGTAAGTGTGTGTGTGTATGTGTGTGTTTGTGAATGAGTGCATAGGAATAGGGGCTAGAAGATGGTACTTTATTTAAATTTTATTTTACCTTTAACATTTTTCACTGAAGTATAGTTGATTTACGCTGTTGGGTTATTTCCTTGTGTACAGCAAAGTGATTCTGTTATATATATTCTTTTCCATTATGTTTATTACAGAACATTGAATATAGTTCCCTGTGTTGTACAGTAGGAACCTATTCTTTATTTTATATGTAGCAATTTATATCTACTAATCTGAAACTCTCAATTTATCCTCACCTCCCCTCCCTCTTTGGTAACTATGAGTTTGTCTTCTATGTGAGTCTGTTTCTGTTTTGCAAATAAGTTCATTCAGTACTTACTCTTTTGATAGTGTGATCTCTGATGAGAGAATAGGGAATCAGTACTAGTGAAATGAATGGGACATTTATATTTTATTATTATTATTTCTATATTGATCAAGACTTTTAAACACAAATGTGTTTTAAGTCACAAATGTGTTTAAGCAAAAATGTGTATCTAGTATAAAAATAACAAATAATGAAAAATAATACTGATATTATTTGTGGAAGTTTAAAGTATAAATTGACAAACACAGGGCTTCCCTGGTGCCTCAGATGGTAAAGTGTCTGCCTACAATGCAAGAGATCCAGGTTTGATCCCTGGGTTGGGAAGATCCTTTGGAGAAGGATCTGGCAACCTGCTCCAGTATTCTTGCCTGGAAAATCCCATGGATGGAGGAGCATGATAAGCTACAGTCCATGGGTCACAGAGAGTCGGACACGACTGAGCGACTTCAGTTTTAGTTTCAGTTTTAGAGTCATTGGTCAAGAGATGGATTCTTCTTTAAGCCAGGTCTCAAAGACATGATAATAACCAGAAGAAAAAATGAGGACTCAAATCCAAACTGCAATTTGTTTGTTTAAAGAGAATAATGAAATAATATTCTCATGATTAAAATTTTCTTTAAAAGTCTAATTTGCCTGTACAAAGAAGCAGTTTTACCATTTGCAATTAGTCTTCTTTAAACACTAAAGAGCAAATATAATTACTGTATTTCCTTTTTTGCAACCATTCACATGAAAAGATCTAAACCAACAATATAAAAGAGGGAGATTCATTAACTAGGTTTTATTTTATATTATCATTGCAATTAATTTGTCTAGATTGACCCCCTCAAAATAAGAGCTTTTTTGATATTTTGATATTCACAAGAGGGATTCAGGCTCTATGTTGATTGTGATCATGATAGTCTCCTCTTCCACCTCCGGTCCTTCTTCCTCTTTTTCCCTATATCTTCCTCCTTCTTTTCTTTCCCTCCACTCCCTCCTGCTTCTCCTTTTTTCCTTTCCACATTTTCAAATGGTACTTTTTGTTCATTTAGTTACCAAATCAGAATGCATAGAATGGATTTGCCTGTTAACTGTACTAAAGAATAGGCATTAGTGAAAAACATCTCTAAACATTCTTTCAAAGAAACCTTTGGAGAGAGCATCCTCAAGCTCAGTGTCCCCAGGAATACCTCAATCACATAGTCTAACCTTTACATTTCCCATTTTTGACCCATGCAATTTCAGAGACTGCTGGGTGTAAAATAAGAGATCTGATGCCAATCAGTCATTGCACTTGCATTTAGATATATGCCAGAGAACTAATTGGTCTTTTTTTAGGGCAATACTTTGATGTTGCTGGTGTCAAAAACTTCACCCCCTCCTGCTAGAGACCAGTATCCTTCTAAACAGGTCGTAACTTCTCTGTCTATCTTGGCAAGTTATATCTGCTTTTAAAGAGGCTGTCAGTTTGGTCATAGGTCACTTAAAGCACTTATTTTGTAAATTGCGGGTGTTTGATTCTCTCAGAGGTGTCAGAGCACTTTGTTCTTATTTCTTTCTAAATTTTGCCATGAAGAAAAAGAGCTGTCATAAATCACCTTCTTTGACTTTCACTGGTAAGGACTGTGTCCTTCAAATTCAAGGAATAGTTACTACTACGTGAATTTCTTTGTTCTGCCTATTAGAAAGAAATAGACACATATTTGTAAAATCATATGTAACCATCTGTATGATAAGCTCATTCCTAGTACAGTAATTGTGTAGCAATCCAGGCCAGCCTGGGGCTTTCCAGATGGTACTAGTGGCAAAGAACCCACCTGCCAATGCAGGAGACATAAGAGATGCAAGTTCAATCCCTGGATTGGGAAGATCCCCTAGAGAAAGCCATGGCAACCCACTCCAGTATTCTTGCCTGGAGAATCCTATGGACAGAGGAGCCTGATGGGCCACAGTCCATAGAGTTGCAAAGAACTGGACACAACTGAAGTGACTTAGCACGCAGGCACACTATGCCAGCCTTCATGGAGAAGGCCACCCTGTCCCATTCAATAGGGGTGGGAACAAGACCTCTCCATTTTTAATCTCATCCGTGAAGACTCCGCCAAGGTTCTTTTTCTGTTTGCAACACACTCTTCTATGAACCCAGATGTAGAAGGGAGGGACGTTCTAGATTTTAACTTGACAAGTATTCATCTTTGTTTGGGTTCCATTTTGAAATGTGCATGTCTGAAAATCATTTTTATGTTAGTTTAGCTCAAAATCTATGCCACAGCTCAGCATAAATCTTTTTGTCTTGAATTTGTCTTGCTTCCAGCCCCTGACACAAATCTAGTGAAAAAAAGTGCTACATGACTGAGGTTAAATTTTCAGCCATCTCATTTGAAATCAGAATTTAGAGTAGTTAGAAAAGATAAAGTGATGCTTTATGCTCTCAACAAATATTTAGTATCTCCTCTGTTTTAAGCACTTTTCCTGGCTTTGAGAAAGCAGATAAAAGCACTTTTTGTATGGTTCCTAAGAACTAGCTGTCAAAGCAAAGGAATTCCAGTCCTAGGTGGGGGGTGTGCTCCTTCATGTGCCATTTATGTGTTGGCCAAAGGCCAGGATAAGATTAGGCTGTTGCAGAACATTAGCCCATAACCAAGAATCATCAGCCTCACAAAGAAGGTCAATATCATGAAAAAGACATTAAAAATTCCATGGAATGCCCTATGAAGCAGAGTTAATATGCTAAGCACCTCATTAAACAGACTTAATAGGCTAAATACTGAATAAAAAGAGAAATATCTTAGGTAAGGAAGATATATAAAATATAAAAATATGTAGAATTATATGTCAAAGTTAAAAATATGGGTAAATTTTGGAGAAATAATACAATGTTCAAGTTGGTGCCAGAAAAAATATAAAATATGAATAGACTGAAAATAAAGAAATTTTAATGTAATAAAAAGGCATACCCCTCAAAGAGTTCTAGGCATAGAGAATATTACAGATAAACACTTTCAAAATGTCAATAAGTAGATTTTATGTCTTTCTCAACATGCTTCTGTAAGTTAAATCCATATATTAAGTTGGGCAAAATGTCCAATTATTTTATGTACATTTAACCTTCATACTAAACTAAGAAAACAAAAATTATAGACAAATTTCAAAATAGACTGGTACAAAAGTAATTATGGTTTTGGACCCTGATTTTAAATCATTTAAACTAGGCTCAAACACTTCTTTATTAATCAAAATAGGAACTATTACACAATCAACACAAATCTGCCAATGAGAAATAAGTTTGTTTATTCATGTAGCATAAAAATCCATAGCTTCCCAGGTGGTGCTAGTGGTAAAGAACCTGCCTGCTAATGCAGGATACACAAGAGATGCAGGTTCAATCCCTGGGTCAGGAATATTCCTTGGAGAAGGGCACAGCAACCCACCCCAGTATTCTTGCCTGGAGAATCCCATGGACAGAGGAGCCTGATGGACTACAGTCCATAGGGTTGCACAGAGGCAGACATACCTGAAGTGACTTAGCACACACAAAAATCCATATTTCAGGATTCAGTGAACTCTTAGGAAGATTTTCTGTGTCCTGCTGGTTTTGGAAACATTTTCCCTGCAAAAAGTTGTTGAAATGGCAAGAAGTCAGGTGAGTACAGATGAGGCAAAACTTCGTGGCCCAATTTGTTCAACTTTTTAAGTATTTTCTGTGTGACATTTGATACTAGTGATAAAAAACCCACCTGCCAAAGTAGGAGACTTAAGAGATGCATGTTTGATCCTTGGGTCTGGAAGATCCCCTGGAGGAGGAAATGGCAACCCACTCCAGTATCCTTGCCTGGAGAATCCCATGGACAGAGGAGCTTTGCGGGCTACAGTCCATGGGGTTGCAAAGAGTTGGACATGACTGAAGTAACTTAGCACAGCACAGCACATGGTGTGACCTGTGATCTGGTTTTACTGTGGAGAAATGAGACCTTTCCATGGACCAATACTGGGGTTGCAGGAGTTACGGTTTTCAGTGTATCTCTTTGATTTGCTGAGCATGCTTCTCAGATGTAATGGTTTCCCCGGCACTCAGAAAGCTGTAGTGGATCAGAGCAGCTGCAGACAACCAAACAGTGACCATGACCCTTTTTAGGGTGCAAGGTGGCCTTGGGAAGTGCTTTGGAGCTTCTTCTCAGTCCAGCCACAGAGCTGGTCATTGGTGGTTGTATAAAATCCAATTTTCATCACACATCATAATCCAGTCAAGAAACTATTCACTATTGTTGTGTAGAATAAGAGAAGATGACACTTCAAAACAACGATTTTGTGTGTGTGTGTGTGATAAGCTCATGAGGCTTCCCTGGTAGCTTAGCTGGTAAAGAACCCACCTGCAATGTGGGAGACCAGGGTTCAACCCCTGGGTTAGGAAGATCCCCTGGAGAAGGGAACGACTACTCACTCCAGTATTCTGACCTGGAAAATTCCGTGGCCTGTATAGTTTGTGGGGTTGCAAAGAGTTGGACATGACTGAGTGACTTTCACTTTCATGAGGCACCCACTTATCGAGCTTTTTTACCTTTCCAGTTTGCTTCAAATGCCAAATTACTGCAGAATGGTCAACACTAAATTCTTGCACAACTTCTCATATAGTTGTAAGAGGATCAGCTTCAATGATTCACTCAGCGGGTCCTTGTCAACTTCCAATGGCCAGTCACTGTGCTCCTCATTTTCAAGGTTCTAATCTCCTTTGCAAAACTTCTAGAATCACCACTGCACTGTATTTTCATTAGCAGTTCCTGGGCAAAATGTGTTGCTGTGAGTTGTCTCTGCTGCTTTATGACTCATTTTGAACTAAAATAAGAAAATTGCTCAAATTTGCTTTTTGTTTAATATCATTTTCCTAGTCTAAAATACATATAAAATAAACAGCAAATAATGATTCATTAGCAAAAACATAAAGCAAGAAATGTGCATTGAAATGATGTACAACAAAATCACATTTAAGAATATATTCCAATATCAAATAGTGAAGTTCAACAATGCAAAACCGAAATTACTTTTGCAACAATCTAATAGATACAAAAATTCTAATTTAACACTAGCTGATATACATTATAATTAAGTATATTTTTTCTTGGAAATGCAAGGGTAATTAACTAGCAGAGTAATTCCCAGTATTTTTCAACACATTAATGGGAAAAGAAAATCATATACTTCTTCATACATTCAAAAGTCATTTGAAACTTCTCTGTACTTATTTGTGCCTATAGAAATTAGGCTTATAGAAAGCAAGAACAGGCCAGAAATTCCTTCACTTGGTAAAAGTTGTTTTTCCAAAATCTAAAAATATTGACAAGGAATTTTAGAAATATTATCTAAGGTTTGGAAGAATAAATGGATCCTTGCTATTGCCCCTATTTTATAATAGATCGTGGAAGGTCTCAACAAAAGGTAGTATGATAACCCATATAGAATAGAAAAGATTATGTTGTTATTATTTCTAGAAAATTTGGTGGTTTTATCTAGAAACCAAAGGTAATAAACAGAAAAGCTATTAAAACCAATAAAATACTTCAAGACTAATATTTGAATTAAAAAAGTAACCCAAAGTCAGCAATATCCTCCTACATCAGCAATAATCAGATAATATAATAGAAAAGGTACAATAAACATGTGACGTTTAATCTAACAAAATTCTATTAAAATACATTATATAAGGCCTGAATAAATGGAGAATTACATTATGTTCATAAACAGGCCAATTTAACATCAGAAGAAGTGATTTTTTTTGGAAGTAAGGAAGGCTTTTGAAAATAAGCTACAGTACTACAAGTAATGAGAAAATCTGCATTTATTCTACCATACTAAACAAAATGCCCCATTTAAAATAAAAATCTAAAGATAAGCGACAACTAGAAATTATCTGTAACACAGACAACACAAAGAGTCAATATCAATGCAATATAAAACTTAAGTAAAAGAAAGCAATCTGTTGGAAATATAGTCAAATGATATAAAGAGCAAGTTGCAGAAGATATTAGAATGCCAATAAGCATATGAAACTATTGTCAACCTCACTAATATTTAGAGATACTAATTTTAAGAGCATATTTTCACATATCAGATCACCAAAAGCTATAAATTCTGACATTATTAATGTGTTGGCAAAGCTATAAGGTAGTGATTCTCAAACATTGCTGCACATGGAAATCACCTGGGGTCTTTGAAGCATCCTAGCGCCTGGTTCCCACCCCAACATTCTGATTTATTTGAAATAGACTTTCACATGCATGCCTATGATTTCACCTTGTATAGAAATATCATGTGCGACGTGCTCTAAAATTTATAATGTTCAAAGGAATATTAAGAGGAAGATTAGATTGCCTATTGCAAATCTAATAGGAAGACAATTATTAATAAGTGGGATAAGCAGAGACACATTGGGAAAAACTTTGAGAAATAGTGTCCAAAGAAAGAAGGACCTGTTTCATGATATAGAAAGCCACATGCTAGTGGAAATATTAAAGCACGTGGTGGACAGGCACTTGGTACCGTTTGTAGAGAAAAATTCAGGTTATTAGATTGATAGATGGAATAGACGACCTTATAATGACCTGTGAAAATGTGATACTAGGACAGCTGCTAGCAGTTCAAACTGAATCTTCCTTTTCACCTTTTTTATTTTATTTTTTTACCATTAAGAATTCCTGACTCAAGGCTTTCTCCTGAAAAAAAAACAAAAACAAAAAAATCATATTCAGAATCTGGTTGTGCATTCATTGCTTGTTTCTGCATGGTTTTAGTGATCTCTCCTACTATGGACTTGGAGAATAGGAATATACCATTCAGGGTGCATTTAACCAAATACTTTCCATCTTGGGAATGAGTGGACATTTTCCTTCACCTTGTGGACTATAGCACACTTCTGCCTTAGAGCTCAGGCATTTAGCGGTCCCTCTGTCATTTAGTTTTTCAGATGCTTTGGGACATTGTGGCACACCCTCCTACAGGCCTGAGGTTTGGCAATATGCAGTTTAAAAAGCCCTACATTTCTGATGCTTCAATTATTTGCTAAGAACAATGATGACTAAATTTTCTGATCCTATATACGGAAACTTTTACTTGGGGTCTGTCAAGAACAGAGGTTTTGAGGCAAGTAAGCATATGCCATCATTCAAACAGCCCATCGTACTATATATACATACACACACATATATATATTTCAATGATTACATAAATAATGATTTTCCTACTAAGAACATGGAAAATTCCTTATAATACTTAGTGAAAAAAAAAGATTACATTTGGTCCACATATGTGCATGTATATTAACATATGTATAATGCTCTGTAGATATCCCTTTCCTGATGATAATTTACTCCAGGTGTTTGTAAATATAATTATGGGCAGCAGAAAGAAAATAAGGTATCTGTGACTACCAAAAGAAAAATATTCAAGCTTTTGAAATGGGTTATGAATCAGTAGGCAGTGAAACTGTCGATTTACTTTTGACTATCATCTTTAAAAAAAAAAATTAGCGGAGCCTTCCCTGGTGGTCCAGTGGCTAAGACTCCATGCTCCCAATGCAGCGGGCTCAGGTTCATTCCCTGGTCAGGGAAATAGATCCCGCATGCTGCAACTAAGGGTTTGCATGCTGCAGCTCAGAGTTCGTTGCCTCAATTAAGACCCAGCACAGTCAAATAATAAATAAATAAGTAAACAAAGAAATATAATTAAAAAAAATTTTTTTGGTCACACCACATGGCATGTGGGATCTAATTTCTCAACCAGGGATTGAACTCGTGCCCCTATATTGGAAGGGCAGAGTCTTAACCACTGGACCACAAGGAAAGTCTCTTTGACTATCTTGACTCCCTCATCTATTTGATCATTCAGTCGCTCAGTCGTGTCCGACTATTTGCGGCCCCATGGACTGTAGCCTACCAGGATTCTCCATCCATGGGATTTTCCAGTCAAGAGTACTGGAGTAGGTTGCCATTTCCTTCTCCAGAATATCTAGTCAAACAAGTCAATCCTACAGGAAATCAATCCTGAATATTCATTGGGAGGACGGATGCTGAAGCTGAAGCTCCAATACTTTGGCTACCTGATGCGAAGAGCTGACTCGTTAGAAAAGACCCTGATGCTGGGAAAGGCTGAAGTCAGGAAGGGATGGTGTGACAGAGGATGATGGTTGAATGGCATCACTGACTCAATGGACATGAGTCTAAGCAAGCTCTGGGAGATGGTGAAGGACAGGGAAGTCTGACGTCCTGCACTACATGGGGTTGCAGAGTGGGCCATGACTGAGCAAGTGAACAACAGCATGTAGTTTACCTAAACTTCCCAGTTTCCTCATTTTTAAAGACAGTAACCTCAAGTTCTTGGCTAGGTGAAGAAAAGAGACAGGCAGAGGAGGAGGAAGACTAACCGGAGAGAGCTTTCAATGTGAATTATACTGTGGTGGGCATTTGCAAAAAACTTCACAGCAATTTTTTATTGGAACCTTACAACTCCTCCACCAGGTGTTACTATTATCTTCCTTTTACATGAGGAAGGTGAAACTCAGAAAATTAAATAATTTGCCCAAGATCACATAGGGTATGACAAACTGTGGTTTGAACCCCAAAGATCTGACTTGGCCATGAATCTATTAGTCTATAAAGTTAAAATTAGTTAAGTCGCTCACTCGTGTCTGACTCTTTGAAACCCCGTGAACTGTAGCCCACCAGGCTCCTCCATCCAAAGAACACTGGAGTGGGTTGCCATTTCCTTCTCCAGGGGATCTTCCCGACCCAGGGATCGAACCCAGGTCTCCCACATTAGAGGCAGACGCTTTAACCTCTGAGCCACCAGGGAAGCCTATTAGTCTATAGGAATTTGTTAAACATCAGTAGAAGAGAAATTTGAAAAAGCTCAGTAATACTTATAAAAAGAGATGGAACCAAGTATTTATCAAATAAATTCATTTTTATGTGAAAATACTTTATAAAGGAGTTTTTATTGAATTTTATAAAATACTCAACAGTGACATAAACCTGAACTCAAATACTGAAAGATATCACAGATTTATAATACCTTAATTCAGAATTTGTAATTAATTATACTTAGGTATAGTATAATTAGCTAGATAAAATTTACCTGTGCACAGTTTGAAGAAAAGAGCATTGTATGTAAAATAACCATAAGTGATATCTTTAACAAAGTTAAAGGAACTCTTTGTGTGTATTTCAACATATTCATTTGCCACCAAATAGCACTGCTAAATTCAATACATTTTATTAAATTTAGGCCTGACATGATCTCCTTTTGGAAACCTATAACAACTAGTCCAAATTATGCTAAGTAATTTAAAGTAATAAAATATAATTCATTGGAAAATATTTAATAGCTCACACATTTTTCAAAATCAAATGAAACTTCCATTCAGTAATTTTAAATTAATGAGGTTTTATTACACCTATTTGAATGAATGTCTGTAATTTCTGTTACTTTTGAAGAGATACTGGTGTTTGTTAAGATGTTTCAATTGTAGGATGCAATAAATGTTCATTTTCCTTTTAATAAGCATTTCATTTTATTAGTCAAAAATTATGTTACAGTATTTCTTCATTTTCTGTTTTCTATTCAAAATGGTTTTAAGTCCACTCATCCGAGACCAAAAATACCTAGTATTCTTAAGCTCCAAATGATACAGAAGTTTCTAAATTTGGAACGTGTTGTTCTTCCTCCCATTTGGGGGATTCTGTTTTATAGATATGCAATAACTTGCTGCAGCACTTGAACAAAATTACTAATGCCATATCCAACGATGTTCTTATTATGTTATACCCCTGACACCAAAAGCAATTGTATGGGCTTAGGCACAGCATAGGTGCTTGTTCTCAGGCTGATCAAACAAGCTTAATTATGACCTCCAGATAAAGGCACTGCCATTAAGCCATTGAATTATCACAGATAAGGCTGAGTCTCCGTTACTGTCTGATGATAAATCGCAGCTCACAATGGGCAGAGGAGTCAGAGCTCACACAGTTAATCCTTTGAGGGTTTGGATGGGCCCGTTCTCCTACTGTTTTGAATCTATTTATATTGCACTCAGAACCCCCAAATGGCCTCTGCTTATCTCCAGCTTTAGATAATTTATGCTTTTTGGTGTGTCACCTCACTGCTGAAGCTGTTATCAGGAATGAGGAGGTTTAGGAAATCGGATCCAGTGAAATACTAATCCTCCTGTCAATTACTACACAAAAACAAGTTTTCTGTGCTGATTTGCTTTTGTTTATTTGATACTGCAAATGTGGATTTTATGATTACAGTTTAGGACAATTGTTTAGCTCCCAAACAAAATAAGCGTTTAATTTGACTAGCTTCCTCTTTTCACAAGAGTGGTTGGGCAATTTGCACTGATTCAAATGGCCAGATGGTTTCCCCTCTGTTTGTCACTGACTAAATAGATGTGTAAATATTTTTATTTTCATGGAGGGTTGGTCTTGAGAAGAGCATTTGTTGAAACCCCTCTCAATGGTGGACTTCTGGTCCAAGATGCACCCACCATCATTTAGATTTTTCCATGTGAAGTGTCTTCTATGGGAAACTATTTCACATAGAATATGATGCCTGTCTTGGAACTGCATTAAGTTGAAAAATTTTTTCATCCCTTACTGCTGTCCAAGTTTTATGAAATCTTATCTCTGAGAATTTTATGAGGTTGTTTGACTAGTAGTTAAATGTATTACTTTCAATAATATGAAACATTCCTAAATGAGTAACTACCAAGCCCATAAAATTCTCATGTGCTTATTAGCATAGTATAATGAAAATTTGAAATGCAAGGTTAGACCATACTTTTAAACAGGCAAATTAAATTCATACTGAACATAGCTATGTTTGGCTCTTCACTCCTTTCTAAACAAGCTCTCTAAAGTTTTAAGGTTTGGGGAGGATGCGGTCACCTGGTTGTCAAGATTGATCGCCAATTATTCAACTCTTCTTGTGTTCACTATTGATGCCAGTTATTGAGATAGTAATCTTTGGAGTGATAAGGGAAGCTACAAAATTAATTCAACCTTGAGATTCCATTACACTTAATGTCACCTAATAGAACATTTGATATTTTTAATCCTGGTTAAAGACTTTCTCCCTAAGCAATTGCTGATGGCAGAAATGATGGAAAAGAAAAATATCTGAATTTATAACTTCTACAATTCTTTTTTCTCTGGGTATATTTCTGGGTACAGCATATATGTAGGTGGCTTCTCAAATGGCTTCTTGATTTTCTATAGAAATGTGAGGTGAGTGTCTGTATTTCAAATTGAAAATGAAATGCTCATTTTCTCTCATATATGAAAGCATCTTCTCTTAAAAGACTTGCTTCTGCAAGGTATCCTAAATGTTAGCTTAGAAACTTTCTTACCTTTTTCTCTAAAGTACCAGAATTAAAAAAAAAAAAAACACACAGACAAGAAAAGAAACCTGGACTAGTAGATCCATGCCATTCTAGAAACTTAATAGTTTTGATTTTAACAAATCAAATTTTAGGTAAGAGTTAATTTATTAGCATGTACTTTAAAGATTAAGTCACCAGCCAAATAATAAACTTCATTGCTTGTTTTATATTTACCATCTGTCACATTCATATTGAAATAGTCATTTGGGGGGGGTTTTATTTTGTTTATTTCTCTCCCATTTAACCATATTTTTGGTATCAAGTTCAAATTCTTCAAAGATCAACAGACTGCACTATGAACTTTCATACACGTTTTACTGGAATCTATGGTCCTATAGCTTACTGCTCTTTGTGGAAACATATAACAAAAATTAAACAGAGCTGTCACGTTGTTCACTTCTCTATACCTGGAATGAAGTTCAAGGACAAAAGCAAAACCCCTCTCCACTTTGTGGCACAAGTAAATGATGCTGTGAGTGGGAAGTTGTGATTACCATGATTTTAGAAATAACAGTATCTGTTGCCTCATTTGGCTGTGACTCAAAAAAAAAAAATAAAAATAAAAATTAAGTAGCATTAAGGAATGTGTGTGGGCTTCCCAGGTGGTGCTAGTGGTAAAGAACCCATCTGCCAATGCAGGAATCATTAACTTGGGTTTGATCCCTGGTACGGAAAATCCCTAAGAGAAGGAAATGGGAATCCACTCCAGTAATCTTGCTGAGAAATGTCATGGACAGAGGAGCCTGATGGGCTACAGTTCATGTGATCCTAAAAGAGTCAGACACAACCTCAGTTCAGTTCAGTTCAGTTCACTTCAGTTGCTCAGTCATGTCTGACTCTTTGTGACCCCATGAATCACAGCACGCCAGGTCTCCCTGTCCATAACCAACTCCCGGAGTTCAATCAAACTCAGGTCCATCAAGTCGGTGATGCCATCCAGGTATGCCATCTTCCATCGTCCCCTTCTTCTCCTGCCCCCAATCCCTCCCAGCATCAGGGTCTTTCCAAAGGAGTCAACTCTTCGCATGAGGTAGTCAAAGTTTTGGAATTTCAGCTTCAACATCTGTCCTTAAAGTGAAGGACTGATCTCCTTTAGGATACACTAGTTGGACCTCCTTGCAGTCCAAGGGACTCTCAAGTCTTCAACATCTCAGTTCAAAAGCATCAATTCTTCGATGCTCAGCTTTCTTCACAGTCCAACTCTCAGATCCATACATGACCACTGGAAAAACCATAGCCTTGACTAGACAGACCTTTGTTGGCAAAGTAATGTCTCTGCTTTTCAATATGCTATCTAGGTTGGTCATAACTTTCCTTCCAAGGAGTAAGCATCTTTTAATTTCATGGCTACAATCACCATCTGCAGTGATTTTGGAGCCCAAAAAAATAAAGTCTGACACTGTTTCCACTGTTACCCCATCTATTTCCAATGAAGTGATGGAACCAGATGCCATGAACTTAGTTTTCTGAATGTTGAGATTTAAGTTAACTTTTTCACTCTCCCCTTTCACTTTCATTAAGAGGCTCTTTAGTTGCTCTTCACTTTCTGCCATAAGGGTGGTGTCATCTGCATATCTGAAGTTATTGATATTTTTCCCGGCAATCTTGATTCCAGCTTGTGTTTCTTCCAGTCCAGCGTTTCTCATGATGTACTCTGCATAGAAGTTAAATAAGCAGGGTGACAATATACAGCCTTGAGGTACTCCTTTTCCTATTTGGAACCAGTCTGTTGTTCCATGTCCAGTTCTAACTGTTGCTTCCTCACCTGCATACAGATTTCTCAAGAGGCAGGTCAGGTGGTCTGGTATTGCCATCTCTTTCAGAATTTTCCACAGTTTATTGTGATCCACAGAGTCAAAGGCTTTGGCATAGTCAATAAAGCAGAAATAGATGTTCTTCTGGAACTCTCTTTATTTTTCGATGATCCAGTGGATGTTGGCAATTTGATCTCTGGTTCCTGTGCCTTTTCTAACAGCAGCTTGAACATCTGGAAGTTCATGGTTCACGTATTGCTGAAGCCTGGCTTGGAGAATTTTGAGCATTGCTTTACTAGCATGTGAGATGAGTGTAATTGTGCAGTAGTTTGAGCATTCTTTGGCATTGCCTTTCTTTGGGATTGGAATGAAAACTGACCTTTTCCAGTCCTGTGGCCACTGCTGAGTTTTCCAAATTTGCTGGCATATTGAGTGCAGCACTTTCATAGTAGCATCTTTCAGACACAACATAGTGATGTTTAAAGCAGTGATAATAGGCTCTCTATATTTTTGGCGACAGATTGAGATGGAAGGATCAGAACTGAAGGTCAGTAGACATTTGCTCAAAGGTGGTGTCCGCAGGACATTCTGGGGTCTTGGGCTCAAGGATGATGCATGTCTACAAGAGGAGGTTAAAGGAGATGGTAATAAAAAGAATACATTTTGATTTTTCTGATAGATCAAGTGATTAGACAGCAGAGAGTTGGAAAACCACTGTAGAACTGTTCAGGATATATGACTCCCTTCACAGCCTGTACAGTTTAAACCCACGGCCACAAGTACCTGAGACAAAACAGAATTCTGCTCAGATACTTCCTTAGTATTTCCCCATAGACACTTTTGGCAATTCAAAATAGAGCTGTTGTGTGTTATGCAAAAATACATAACTAAGAATAGAGACCTTGAAAAGTATATTTAAACCAAGAGGAATAGGAGTACAGATTTTTGCTATCAGCCACAGAGAGTGAGGATTTTTGTCATAAATGTTTGTACCTAGGTCTATGCTGCTATGCTGCTAAGTCACTTCAGTCGTGTCTGACTCTGTGCGACCCCATAGACGGCAGCCCACCAGGCTCCCTGATCCCTGGGATTCTCCAGGCAAGAACACTGGAGTGGGTTTCCATAAAGTCAAACAAAACCAAAAGACCACATGTTGAGGTCTGAGTTAAGCAAACAGGAATGGAAAACATGGAAATCACCAGATATTTATGTCCACTTGCAGTTTGTTCTTTGTTTTATGCAAGTATATTCATGTGGGAAATTGACTCTGTCTTATGATAGCCTTTTGAGAAAATATGTATATATATATTGGCTTTTGGATTTTATGAGAGATTTTTTTTTCAGAGGCATGAAGTCCAAACTTTTTACAAATCCTGCCAGCCTCTCTAAATCTCTGAAAAATATTAGAATATTCAGGAGCAAAGGTGAAAGTACTTGTGTTTTTTTTTTTTTTCCTCCTATTTTTCAATGGGGAAATCTCAAAGGCAAAGATATTTTTCTGCCTCTCACATTAGTGTTTGGTACATTGGTATGGAGCAAGGACTGTTTCTCTGGAGACTCTGGTTCCCTTTTCCAATCTCTCCCGCATTTGTTTGCAGGAGATATCAAGGTAAAGAACAAGCTTGAGTAGAGGAAAGGACAAAAAAAATAAAGAAGACGTGAAAACTCAAAAAGGCAAGCAGAGAAAAATGAAGACAGGAAGAGACTGCCAGTTGGATGGAAAGCTGGAACTGGGAGGGACTTCAGCAAAATGATTCCCTGACTTTACAATGAAAGAATCTGAGGTCCAGAGCCTATAAGTAACAAACACACTCAAACACAAGTACTCGGTCAGTGACCAAGATGAAACAGGATCTCATTTTCTTAGTTCCTACTTTTAAGCTTTTCTTCTAAATCAGGTTATCTTTCTCCTTTAGCTGATGTGTAAAAGAGAGAAACCACACAGTTTAGAGCATTTTCTAGATTTTTAAACTCTTTGCTTTCAGAAATCTGAGCTCTGCCTCTTCTTGTCACTGCTGAGAATAAGTCTCCAACCCAACTGGTGGTCAAACCTCATAATTCACCTTAACCTAAAGAAAGTCTGGACCACAGGCTAAACAAAGAATACTGGTAACCTGTGGAGTGACTACAGATTAGTTTGGAAAATGAATTTACACTTGCTCATCCCTCCTGAAATAGGAAACAGACTGTGTTGTATTGTGTAAATAGCTCTGGAGCTGGTTTGCGTGTTGTTCAGGACCGGTGAGCAGGTGTTTAGACCTGTTTTGGGTAGCAGAGGGAAAGCAGTGTTGAGAAGGGAGGCTTGGCAGCCAAGACTCCCTGGACATCAAGGCATAGAGAGTTGATGAGGTGGTTCCTCGTGCCTCTGTATTCCAAAAACTCATGGCAGTGAACAGAAAAGATGAACTTTTTTTGATATAAAGAGTAGGAGAACATGTAAAAAGATTGCACTGACAAGGTTGTGTGATAGTGCGGAAAGAAGCATATAGTCAAATCTTTGCACGGCATGCCTAGTCAATTTCAGAAGAGATGGGATAATATAATGAACTGTCATCCCTAGCCTAAGTGAGAGATAGCTGACCAAGTCACCAATATTTTAAGCATTTACTGTCTTAGGTGCATGGGCTCAAAGGTAATAGAAAGCCAAAAACTCATGATCATTTATCTTTGTGCATTAATGTTTGATGTGGCTGCATGCATCTTTTTGATCTTTAAGCAAATAGAGAAGAAGGTGCTGCCTCTCCTTGCCTTGTGAGCACTCTGGCACCAAGCCCCTGGGCCCTGCTGTGCCTGATGTTAGCTGTGTGCCTGCAAGGGCTGCTGGGGTGTAACCAGATCAAACTACCCACAAAAGAAAGAAATGCCAGTGCTGTTAGTGCTGCCTTACTTTGACGTTTTGTTTTGGTTTTTTGTTTTGTGAATGGTTATTTATTTTTTACTCTTTTAATTGTTTTTATTTCAAACATTATGAAATACACATAACAAATCATGAACACTTTTTCTAATCCTGTCCCAGACATCATGGTTTGGTATATACACATTTAGCCTTTTAACTATTATATATTTAGCAAAAAATGAGACATAAACTTTTCTTTGTAACTTATGGTTTCCCTTACAATATTATGGATAACTTTCTAGATCTCTACATCGCAATGTGCTTTATTCTTAATATTGGTTGAAATATTACTGAGAATCAAAAGAAAAATGTTGCTCATGATCCCACCTTGATTATGTTTTAAGTAAAATAAAAAAATCCCGGTTAACCATCAGGTGAAAGTTTGCTCTCCATTCACCCAATGCACATGTGCTTTCCATCACACATGAATGTTGTGATAGTAAATATGAGTAACAGTTGGGAGAATACGCTTCCAGATTTTGACCACATTGATACTGACATATCTATATACACATCTGCATATATATGCATTTTTAACATATACATGTATTTAATTTTAAAATGAAACAGAATTTTCTTAGTGAAAAATAACAGTAGTTTTTCTTTGGTGTTAAGGTTACAAAATAATTTGGTTAACTGTCAGTATGGAGGCAACCTAAACCAAAAGAAAAGAACATCACGTAAAAAGGGAAATTTCTGTTTAGTGTCTGCCTAACAAAATGTTCAGACTTACGGAAATTAAACATAGAAGCTATATGGGACCAACAGGAAAGTATTTCCTCAGTCGCTCATTCATTTACTTGTCTGTGTTACTATCTATTTGATGAGCCACATGTTAGATTTCATCCAAAAATGAGATCTGATAGGTGTTTCACATTAGAATTAAGAGACATGTAAAATGAGTTCCTGTGTTTTCTGTTCCTTGAAGAAAAGGACAAAGGTACAGTAATAGGGACATCGGTTATGTTTCCTCTCAAAAGTACATTTCCTCTCTCTCTCTTAAAGGAATTCCTAATCATTGTTTCATGTTGTGTCATTGAAAATGATGCTGGGGGTGGAGAGGAGGAAGGAATATATAATGAGCATCTGCAATGGATTCTGACTCCAGTTTTGATGTCTGGTTGCTGATAGCTTTCAAAATCCTCTCTTTTGCTTTCTTGCCTCACTTCTGGGAAAATCAATAAAAAGCTCTCAAGCTGCCTATCTTGTACCAGTGGGAATTTCGGACTAGCAAACTACCTGCCTTTGCTTGAGACCCCACAGCCAAGACTCACCTGCCGAGTCAATTGTCCCTCTCTGCTCTTTGAGTCATTTTCAAACTTGCTTGGGAGCACCAATCCTCCCTGGAAAGCCTCATGATGAGATAACAACCTTTTTCAGACCCACTCGCTGCATGCTTGGTGTCATTTGTTTCAACATCTGAATAAAATTTTGGGTGAGGAGTTGAACCACTCACTCCATGGGGCAACCACAAGGTAGTATTTAATACATGCAGGCATCTATGGGGTTTTATGTAAACTATCAAGCATAATATTTATCACAAACCAATGAAGTAGGCAAAAGAGCACATCAAATAAGTAACAGAGCTTCCATTTAAATTTAGATCTGATCCAACATTCATATTCTTTTTATATAACGTGTTATAGACATTATTTTTAGCTGCAAGGCACAGAGGATCCATCCATACAGATGCTCAGATAATCAAGAGTTCACAGAAGAATACAACCAAAGTTGATAAACTCAATAAGTATTTGCAGGAGACACAATGATAGCTTATGAATAAGAGGGACCTTTCCCAGCCTGTATCTATTTTTTTATCAATGAGTAGAACTTTTCCAGAAGCCATTAAGCAAATTTTGCCTCCCAGAAGAGGAATCACATTTGCAAGCCTCAACCAGATACTGGCAGAGGAACTGATACCACCTTGACTAGCCCACTTAGGCAATGGTCCCCCTGGGAGGAGGAAAGATTCTCTACACCTAACATGTGCCAGGGTAACCATCTGAGAAAAATAGAGGCTTTGGCATCAAGAAGGAAAGGGGGGTGCCTCTCAGACACGTAATCCACTGTGCCAACTATTCTGTCTTATTCTGCCTTTTTGTGCCATGCTCGTGTGAACTCTATTACTCTAGTTTATTATAAACTTCATATATTTCAGTGTATTTTAAATGACATTTTTACTAGCTCATATCTCAAGTTAAACAATAATAACAACAACGAAGGAACGTAAAGACCCCCCTTTCCTCATGCTCTCAGTTTCAAGCCATTTGTCATTCTGAGCCTGGTAGCTCCTGAGGTTAGTAGGTGACCGGGTCTGGCTACATCTCTGGCTCTATGTGGGTCTGTCTCCTATAGGTTCCTCCAGTGACTGAAGAAAGATAGCTAAGCCCAGAGGATTGGTAGGAAAGTGGGGGGTCTTAAGAAGACCTTGGTGTGTGGGAACCCATGGACTCTGTCGACAAAGAAAGTTGATGATCACTCCTTTTAAATGATCCTGGTCAACTTGACCCCTAAAGGCCAAAACTAGATTTTTGGCTGATTCTTTCCTGATCCAGCCTATGTGAAAAGGCAGGGAAAACAAAACAGAGAGACTGCTTTGTGTATTTCGGGAAGAGGCTGATAGCCTGCTATTAAAGATACCACAAGATACCACTTCTTTAAAAATAAAGAAGATAACCCTTTGGCCTTTTGTCCTGTGGAGAATCCCTATCCTAAATAAGTTCCAGCCATCAGGGCTGAGCTGCAGTGAGCTGCTTGAGAAAATAACTGCCCATTCATTTAAGGAGCCATAGCAGCCAGAGAGAAAAGGGTCAGGTTGAAATACAGAATACATGCCCAGTGACATACGAGCAAATGAGAAACTGAACTGTTTTTAAAAGAAAGGAAGGAAGGAAGGGAAGAAGGGAGGGAGGGAAAATGCATAAAAAATATACAGATGCAATATTACACACCCCCAGAAACTAAATTGTGGATTTGGCAACTAACAAACCAAATATGTTAAAACAGAGAATAGTTACTGTTGAGACTGGATGAAATAAGTACAAGAATATCTCAGAACACAGGAAAGAAAGAGAAAGAGAAATCACAAAGAAAATAAAATACACAAGAATACCTTTAAGAGCAAGAGCAGCAAAAGGTGATTTAGAGGAGGCAAAGGAGGGGATGGGAGTGAGGTCATTATGAAACAACTTCTAGACATAAATTTTGCTGAACTGAGAATATATTTGATTCTAACAATTAAGAGGGCTGAGTAAGTTACAGGTTGATTTAATAAGAAGACCTACAACACTATGTAAATCCTTGCAAAATGTGTGAACTCCACGGATAAAAGAAAAAATAAATGTATGTTTCCAACTTAAGAGAATAAGTTGCCAGAAAGGAAAAATAATCACAGTGTCATAGGCATTATTATTTGACATTGGAAGGTAATAAATAATAAGGTTATTTTTCAAGAGAAATAAAACCCAGCATGCCAAGAATCTCGTACTAAATATCCATTATTCACTGATATTTGGCTGAGGCCACTGGAAAAGATTGAACCTTGAAGTTTAGGCACGGCAACTGGCTTTTTTGGTCAGTGAGATGTGACAGTGTGTAATATGTGTCACTGTGAAGGAAGCATTTATTGCTAGTGTGTGTGAATGTCTCTTATTCTTCTCGGCCATGGCAGTTGTGGAAACGGGTTTAAATACCGCCGCTGTAGGATGATGGAACCTCCTAGGGGGCAAAGTCAGTGGTAAGACACCTAGACAAACCCATCTTTTGATCCACTGTGGTCTTAGAGCATGAGAAAGGAAGAAACTTTTTTTAGCACTGAAACTTGGGGCTGACAGTGACGCCTCACCTATTCTGAATGATTCAACCAGCCATCAAAGGGTCAGTCTGCAGTGGGGCTCTCAGAATAGATTGTTGTCTTCTGATTCCAGGACAAAAGTGAGGTCCTGGCAAATTAGATTGCCTCAATGAACAGGGAAGAAAAAGAAAGGGGGAGAATCTGAGAGCTAGCACATTTTAAAAGATGAGAGACAAAGTGTTAAACCAGAGGCAACTGTGTTCATGAATTAGCAAGATTAAATTTCTCAAAATCAGCAGAAATGGAGACAAAGAATAACATTCACTGAGTTACGGGAAAATAAAGGTCATCTCCACAAATCCTATTTTAGGCATTAATCTGGCCATGAAACATTATAAAGTATCTATAGTAAATCATATTGCTTAATGACATGATTGATTTAATTCAACTGTATTTGTTGTTGAATAAGTCCTGCCAACTTTTAAGAACAAACTATTAGAGTGAAATTGTGATATTATGATAATACATTGTTACTATTTGGCATTAAGTGACTTACTTTAGCAAAGAAAAAACCCTTCAGTTGGGCTCCCTTGTTCATAATCAAAATACCATGTCCAGGAAAGATAGTTTAAAACAAAAGAGTATGTAGAGGAGCAGAAAAAAAAAAAAAAGCTACCCTTTTTTTTTTTTTTTTTTTAATGAATGAATGTTGAGGTCTAAATTTTATAAATATTATCACTGGCTTAAAAGTGTTAGAAAATGGTGAATATATTGCCAGCAATGGGCTTACAATAAGGAACAGAACCTATAGTGACTGGAATAAAATTCTCAGCTGTTCAGAAGGCCATGAATATTCACATTGGAGGGGCAATTTCCAAGGTTAGTAATTTCTATCCTCCCATCATCCTTTACCAAATAAGCATGCTCACTGTTGCTATAATTACTAGCTTTATTGGATATACAGAAGTTCATCTAGTATTTTCTATTAGAAATATTTTATACAAATATTTACTATATGATTTTATCATATCACTTCAGTTCAGTTCAATGGCTCAGTTGTGTCCAACTTTTTGCAACCCCAGGGACCGTAGCATGCCAGGCTTCCCTGTCCATCACCAACTTCCAGAGCTTGATCAAACTCATGTCTATCAAGTCGGTGATGCCATCCAACCATCACATCCTCTGTCGTCCCCTTCTCCTCCTGCCTTCAATCTTTCCCAGCATCAGGGTCTTTTCAAATAAGTCAGCTCTTCACATCAGGTGTGTGGATCATAATAAACTGTGGAAAATTCTGAAAGAGATGGGAATACCAGACCACCTGACCTGCCTCTTGAGAAACTTGTATACAGGTCAGGAAGCAACAGTTAGAACTGGAAATGGAACAACAGACTGGTTTCAAATAGGAAAAGGAGTACATCAAGGCTGTATATGGTCACCTTGCTTATTTAATGTCTATGGAGAGTATGTCATGAGAAATGCTGGGCTGGAGGAAGCACAAGCTGGAATCAAGATTGCTGGGAGAAATATCAATAACCTCAGGTATGTAGATGACACCACCCTTATGGCAGAAAGTGAAGAGCAACTAAAGAGCCTCTTGATGAAAGTGAAAGAAGAGAGTGAAGCACTTGGCTTAAACCTCAACATTCAGAAAACGAAGATCACGGCATCCAGTCCCATCAGTTGATGGCAAATAGATGGAGAAACAGTGGAAACAGTGGCTGACTTTATTTTTTAGGGCTCCAAAATCACTTTGAATGGTGATTGCAGCCATGAAATTAAAAGACGTTTACTCCTTGAAGGAAAGTTATGACCAACCTAGACAACATATTCAAAAGCAGAGACATTACTTTGCCAACAAAGGTCCGTCTAGTCAAGGCTATGGTTTTTCCAGTGGTCATGTATGGATGTGAGAGTTGAACTATAAGGAAAGCTGAGCACCGAAGAATTGATGCTTTCGAACTGTGGTGTTGGAGAAGACTCTTGAGAGTCCCTTGGACTGCAAGGAGATCCAACCAGTCCATCTTAAAGGAGATTAATCCTGGGTGTTCTTTGGAAGGACTGATGTTGAAGCTGAAACTCCAATACTTTGGCTACCTGATGTGGAGATCTGACTCATTTGAAAAGACCCTGAGGCTGGGAAAAATTGAGGGCAGGGGGAGAAGGGGACGACAGAGGATGAGATGGTTTGATGGCATCACTGACACAATGGACATGGGTTTGGGTGGACTCCGGGAGCTGGTGATGGACAGGGAGGCCTGGTGTGCTGCATGCAGTTCATGGGTTAGCAGAGTCGGACACAATGGAGCAACTGAACTGAACTGAACTAGCATCAGTCCTTCCAATGAACATTCAGGACTGATGTCCTTTAGGATGGACTGGTTGGATCTCCTTGCAGTCCAAGGGACTCTCAAGAGTCTTCTCCAACACCACAGTTCAAAAGCATTGATTTTTCGGTGCTCACCCTTCTTTATAGTACAACTCTCACATCCATACATGACTACTGGAAAAACCATAGCCTTGACTAGAAGGATCTTTGTTGACAAAGTAATGTCTCTGCTTTTTAATATGCTCTCTAGGTTGGTCATAGCTTTTCTTCCAAGGAGCAATCACCTTTTAATTTCATGGCTGCAGTCACCATCTGCAGTGATTTTGGAGCCCAGAAAAATGAAGTCTGTCACTGTTTCCACTGTTTCCCCATCTATTTGCCATGAAGTGATGGGACCAGATGCCATGATCTTAGTTTTCTGAATGTTGAGTTTTAAGCCAGATTTTTTGCTCTCCTTTTTCACTTTCATCAAGAGGTTCTTTAGTTCCTCTTCACTTTCTGCCATACGGGTGGTGTCATCTGTGTATTTGAGGCTATTCCAGCTTGTGCTTCATACAGCCTGGCATTTTGCCTGATGTACTCTGCATAGACGTTAAATAAGCAGGGTGACAATATACAGCCTAAACGTACTCTTTTCCCCATTTGCAACCAATCTGTTTTTCCATGTCCTGTTCTAACTGTTGCTTCTTGACCTGTATACAGATTTATCAGGAGGCAGGTAAGGTGGCCTGCTATTCCCATCTCTTTCAGAATTTTCCACAGATTGTTGTGATCCACCCAGTCAAAGTCTTTGGTGTAGTCAATAAAACAGAAGTAGATGTTTTTTTCTGGAACTCTCTTGCTTTTTCAATGATCCAGCGGATGTTGGCAATTCGATCTCTGGTTCTGCTGCCTTTTCTAAATCCAGCTTAAACATCTGGAAGTCATGGGTCACATACTGTTGAAGCCTGGCTTGGAGAATTTTGAACATTACTTTGCTAGTTTTTGACATGAGTGCAATCGTGAGGTGGTTTGAACATTCTTTGGCATTGTCTTTCTTAGGGATTGGAATGAAAACTGACATTTTCCAGTCCTGTGGCCACTGCTGAGTTCTCCAAATTTGCTGGCATATTGAGTGCAGTGCTTTCACAGCATCATCTTTTAAATTTTGAAATAGCTCAACTGGAATTCTATCACCTCCACTACATTAAGCTCTCTTGGAGGATTTGAAATAGCTCAACTGGAATTCCATCCCTCTGCTAGCATAAGCCCTCTTGCAGGAGGTTGTCATTAACCCTATCATATAGCCACCAAGCAGAAAACCCACAAACTGCAGAATAATTATAATACCATATATGATGTAATAATTATGAATAAAATTATTATTATTTTACATATTGATAAATTTAATACTTCTTATTTGAAATTAATTTGCCATGTATACATTTAAAATTTTCAAGACACAAATGATAAATTAGAAATAAAAATCTTAAAGAATGAATATTACAAAAAACAAGAGAGAATTGACATTTGTGACAACATGGATGTTCCTTGTGGGTATTATACTAAGTGAAATAAATCAGACAGAAAGACAAATACTGTATGATCTCATTTATATATGCAGTCTAACAAGGCTGAACACATTGAAACAGAGAGCAGAATGATGGTTACGAGGGGAAACAGGGAGATGTTGGTAAGGGGATACAAATTTTCAGTTATAAGATGAATGGTGACTATAGTGAATAATACTCTATTATATACTTAGAAGTTTCTAAATGAGTAAATCTTAAATGTTCTCACCACACACACATACAGGAAATGACATGAGCTGAGAAGTGAAAACTAACCTTATTATGCTGATCAGTTCAAAATTTAAATATATGTATTTGTATATATATATTTCAAGTCATCAAGTTGTACACCTTAATCTTACACAGTGTTATATATCAGATATATCTCAATAACACTAGATGGAAAAAAGCATTTCAACACACACTCACTCAAATGAAAACTCCCAAATAGAATTGTGAAAGGTATGGATGGCAAAAAGATAATTAAGAACCTGTCTTTAGTTTAATAAAAATATCATTATTCACAGTCCTCAAATATTCATCACTGAGCAATGTACTTGTTGCTTTTGATTAAAAGTGTCCTGAAGCAAGTATCTCACTTAAAATCTTAAACCTATAGTACTCCATATTCCATATTTTGGTGGCATATTTAGTTTTAGATATTGAGAAATGATCCATTTTCATAGTTAACTTTGGTATAAAAATATTCATTATATGAAGAATGGCATCATGTTGTTAATTTTAAGATTTCTTATTTTAACATAAATTTGAATGAAAGCTAAGTGTGTGCATATACATGCATGTATTAATTGGCATACAGAAATGGAAGAAAACATATTTGTTGTCTGAAGTCAGCTATCTTTATTGTTTATTTTGATTCTACTGAAAATGTGATCTATGAATTGTTGTACCTAATTGCTGGTAACATATTTACAAAAATTAAGAGCAATAGTTTAGATACTTTCATGTTTAGCACTGCTCATGACATACAAACACAAGATCAGGGGACTCATTTCACAAAACAAGATACAGACTAGTTTCTGTTTTGTTTAAATTCTGTGTGAGTCACAAGTAAAATCAGTCCAAGACAGACTGGGGAAAAAAAATAAAAACTGATTTTTCACCTTGAATAATTTGAGCAGCACTGGTCTTCATCACCTAAGGTGGTAATCTGAGGTTAATACTGTTTACTTTTTATTTTTTGTTATTAGCATTTGTTTAATGATTCTCTCAACTAAACTGTAGCTGATTACCAGTGAGTAAGGTGCTTTACAAAATGCTGCCTATATTCCTTGTATATAATTGGTGTATTCTTGAATATAGTTATCAGTGAATTTATCAAGTTATACATGAATGGTTTTAATAACTAATGATAATAATATAATAAAATAGCTAGTAATTATACAGCACTTACAACTCGCCAGATTAAACACTTTAAAATCATTGTGTTCTTTACTGTTCACAATAACCTTAGATGTTAAGTACTATGTGTGTACTATATGATCCTCTGATTATTTCAGAAGTCAAAGCACAGAACAGTTAAGTGAATTACCCAAGGTCACAATATTTAGGAGGTGGTATTCCAGGTGTTTGAATCTTAGCAATACATAGGCTCTGTACCTCCTAACAGTGTCTCTAAATTTTAGCAGAATTGTTAAAGATATCCCTAGTCCAGTTAGTCTGGAGAGGTTCAAGAATTTGCATTTCTAGCAAGCTCTCAGGAGATGCTTAAAGATCAGATGGGGAGAATGCCATGGTTTAGTCAGAGAGCATTACAGGATATTCTGCTAGAAAGAAGCTGAACAGTCAGGGGTGTCTTTCTCTTCTTACCAGATATGCTATCCATTGTCAAAACCAATGAGACCATCACACAATACCTAGAATAAACAGCACAAAGCAATTTATTGCAGGAGAACTATGTCAGTCAGGTAGTCTCTTGGAGCAGAACAGAAAACTTATCTCATATGACTTTAGAGGAAGCATAGAGTATGCCTGCCTGCTGCCTGCTAGGTTGCTTCAGCCATGTGTGACTCTCAGTGACCCTACAGACTGCAGCCCAACTCCTCTGTCCATGGGGATTCTCCAAGCAAGGGTACTAGAGTGGGTGGCATAGAGTATAGGCACGGATAAACATTCACAAATGCAAGTGGGTTGACAACATCTTAGAGGCTTCGTTAGTCCTTACTTTTAACCATGGCTACAGAATAATCAGACTTTTCCTGAATCTGTGGCAACTTTTTTATTTTCACTACCAAATCTATATTTGCTTATCATAAATATACTGTCATCAAATTCAACCATGATCTTCTTCATGCCACTGTCCTGATTTTTACAAACGCAGTTGATAATTGAACCTAGGGGAGCACACAGCTAATTTTATGACTTAGTTTTTCAGTTCAGTTCAGTTAAGTCACTCAGTCATGTCTGACTCTTTGATACCCCATAGACTGCAGCACTCCAGGCTTCCCTGTCCATCACCAACTCCTGGAGCTTACTCAAACTCACATCCATCGAGTCAGTGATGATATCCAACCACCTCATCCTCTGTCGTCCCCTTCTCCTCCTGCCTTCAATCTTTCCTAGCATCAGGGTCTTTTCCATTGAGTTGGTTCTTTACATCAGGTGGCCAAAGTATTGGAGTTTTTTATAGAGTTCCTCATAGATTCCTAGTAGACGCTCAATGCATGCTTATTGAAGTTATAAATGGGGTGGGATCTGAAATAAAGTAGGATACCCGAGGCTCAAATACAGGAATCAAAGAAATATCCATGGGCATACTCACAGATACAAGAAAATGAAGGCTCTTCCAGAAGCTATTTGTATATTTCATAATTCCATATCTGGAATAAATTTAAACATTTTTATTCTTCTGTTCATTACCAATATAACCACTGATGTATTCAGGATGCTGTATGTGTGCATGTCTATAAATATATGTATATTTATACATGTATGTATATGTATACATATAAAACATATATGAAATGATGGAGAACAATTTATCATTTATAGCTTATGCTATTTTTATTCTCCTTGAAGTCGGACATTGAGACTTGTGAATGAATTATCTCATTACTGAATACTTGAATACTAACTGAAATATTAACAATGCCATAGAAATTCTGTGTACCATGTAGTTAAGGTTACTAAATGGCATCACTGATTTGTTCTACTTTTTCTTACAGGTTTAACTGTGTAATGGGACTTCCTTTTAGGAATGTAAGACCAATGTTTGAAGGTGACAGATAAGTTAACTCATAATTTCTATAACTACATGTTTTGCTGTAAGACTAATCATTTTCTCTATGAATTGTAATTTTGTAATTATTTTCTTATTTAGTCCTCTGTGACTGATTAAATGTTTTTATGTGTCTTATGCAAGGATTACCCTGGAAACAGATATACAGAGAGAAAGCTTACTGTAACTAAAATACTGATTTATTCATAGCTACTTAGGTAATACTGCCATTTCATCCATTCTGAACAGGTAAAGAGAAAAAAATGTAATTTGTAGACCATCAATAAGTAATTATTGAGTGCAAGTCTTCTCTATTTGTTTAAATTCTGCTTCACCAAAGAATTAACAAGGATAATACATCAAAATTTTCTGTAGAAATAATGTGCTTTATTTGTTTATGGACACTGGGGCTTTATCTCAACAGCCCAACTAAAGATATGATTTTTATCTATATTGAGAAGAGCCTAGAAGAGTGTCAGCAAATACTAAGTGCTCATGTATTGAATGAGTTATTGAGTGAACTTAGGAGTAGTCACCTATGAGAGCCTAAGCCACAGAATCCATGAACACAAAGGCAGGCCTGTTATGGAGAGATCAGAATGGGTTTATTTAGTCATGTGCTTCTCAGATTTGAATGTGATTTATAAATAACCTGGTGGTCTTGTTAGAAGGCAGATTCTGATTTAGTAGGTCTGGGACCAGGCTTGAATGTATTTTTTTTTTTGAATGTATTTCTAATAAGTTCTCAGGTGATGTCAACATTGCTAGAACCTGAGCCATAATTTGAATAGTGATGGTTTAGCCACTGCTGCTTGAAACTGGTCCATATCCTCACTTTCACAGCAGCTCTGGCAACTAACTTCATTATAAAAAAAATGGCAACTAAATTCTATGCTGGGGATATCAAAGTAAATCAAATACAATACTGCGTGACTGTTCATAGTTCTCTTTGTAAATCTACTTGGTTGAGCTTGGTAGTCTTGAAGACTGACTTATATGCACTGCCATGTATAAAACAAATAGCTAGTGGGAACTATTGTATAGCAGAGGGAGCTCAGCTCAGTGCTCCGTAGTGACCTAGGTGGGAAGAGGAGAGATGGAGGTAGGCATGGGAAGGAAGTGCAAGAGGGAGGGGATACATGCATACAGGTTGCTGATTCACTTTCTTGTACAGCAGAAATTAACACAACACTGTAAAGAAACTATATGCCAATTAAAGGTCTTTTAAAAGCCATGGAGAAAGTGTACTCTTTCTTCCAATGAAGGGATATGAGTCCTGACTGGGAACTATTGGAGCTGCTGTCAGTTGAGTTAATCGATGGTTCATACTGGAACCTGCACATTTCCTTGGTGAGCTGAGTGAAAAAAGTCACTATTTTAGTAAGTACAGTTGATTCACACTTTCAGTTATCACTCACTTTTTCTTCCCACAAACTCAAAAGTTTGGGTAACTTGTGCTTCATTTCCTTTATCTTTTTGAATAAGAATTCCTTATTTAGGAAGTTTTTAGAGAGTGTAGACAGTTAGCAGAGCTGGCCAAAATTTCTTTTGTATGAATGTGGAGAAAGTAAATGTTTTGTATTGGCAGAACTGTACCCATTCCAAACTTATGGAACAAACAAGAGCTGTAAAATATAGTCGTCTGGAGTGAAGTAATCATTTTCAGCATGTAATATGCCAAAGAGGAATCCCTGAGCAGGCTCTGTGAAATGTTTGATCATCCTAAAAACAGGATTTGAAAACAACACTGTAACATCCTGCTGCGTTTAAAGGCTGGGTGGCTGGAAGATGCAGTTTATTGAACAATACACCAGATAATCCTCTAGCTACCTCTTTTTCAAGGTCAAGTCCACACTAGCAATTACAGTAATGTTTGTTGAAGTTACTTGAATGGCAGGTATAAAGGCTGCCATTTAACCAAACTGGTTGATCCAGTGACTTTGTTTGTGAATTTTGCTCCTCACTTTTGCTTTAAAAGAATCACTTGTGTGGAAAGGAAAACAAGTTATCAGCCTAACCCAATTAACCGTAAAACTAACAGTTACCTGCAGATAAACCTACCAAGCATTCTCACAGAATTAAACAAAATCCATTCACATTTAGTTGAACACAATCTCTAGATTCTCACCATGTTGACACTCCAAGATTTAGGAGTAAAAATAGTTACTGGTTTTCTTCTTGTAATCATATCAACTAAAATAGGAACCAATGACAACTTAAATCTCAAAATAGGGGATTAGATTTTTAAATTTGGGAACAAACAGGGTTTTCTTTTGTTTGGGACTCAAGTTCTGACATTTTCTTTTTTTTTCTCCTGTCAACTCTTAGATGCCTACATCTATTAGATGATCGGGGAATAAAATGTACCCTGATTAGCACCTGGCATAAGCAAAACAAAACAAAATAAAACATAGTAATTTTTCGAAACTACTACTTTTTCTGCATAAAACAATTATGTTAGGAGCAATGATATTTTAATAGTGATCTAAATAAGAAAAACGAATCTGAAACAAATTTGACATTTGTAAGAGTTACAATGTTTATTTTAATATAATTTACTAAAGAAACTATAAAATAAGCCTTGACTATCAATATTATCACAGATCATCATTTGATTTAATAGGTTTTATATTTCAGTTCAGTTCAGTTCAGTTCAGTCGCTCAGTCGTGTCCGACTCTTTGCAACCCCGTGAACTGCAGCACGCCAGGCCTCCCTGTCCATCACCATCTCCCGGAGCTCACTCAGACTCACGTCCATCGAGTCAGTGATGCCATCCAGCCATCTCATCCTCTGTCGTCCCCTTCTCCTCCTGCCCCCAATCCCTCCCAGCATCAGAGTCTTTTCCAATGAGTCAACTCTTCACATGAGGTGGCCAAAGTACTGGAGTTTCAGCTTTAGCATCATTCCTTCCAAAGAACACCCAGGACCGATCTCCTTTAGGATGGACTGGTTGGATTTCCTTGCAGTCCAAGGGACTCTCAAGAGTCTTCTCCAACACCACAGTTCAGAAGCATCAATTCTTCAACGCTCAGCTTTCTTCACAGTCCAACTCTCACATCCATACATGACTACTGGAAAAATCATAGCCTTGACTAAAGGACCTTTGTTGGCAAAGTAATGTCTCTGTTTTTGAATATACTATCTAGGTTGGTCATAACTTTCCTTCCAAGGAGTAAGCGTCTTTTAATTTCATGGCTGCAGTCACCATCTGCAGTGAGTTTGGAGCCCAGAAAAATAAAGTCTGCCACTGTTTCCACTGTTTCCCCATCTATTTCCCATGAAGTGATGGGACCGGATGCCATGATCTTCGTTTTCTGAATGTTGAGGTTTAAGTCAAATTTTTCACTTTCCTCTTTCACTTTCATCAAGAGGTTTTTCATTTCCTTTTCACTTTCTGCCATAAGGGTGGTGTCATCTGCATATCTGAGGTCATTGATATTTCTCCAAGCAATCTTGATTTCAGCTTGTGCTTCTTCCAGTCCAGTGTTTCTCATGATGTACTCTACATAGAAGTTAAATAAGCAGGGTGACAATATACAACCTTGATGTACTTCTTTTCCTATTTGGAACCAGTCTGTCATTCCATGTCCAGTTCTAACTGTTGCTTCCTGACCTGCATATAGGTTTCTCAAGAGGCAGGTCAGGTGGTCTGGTATTGCCATCTCTTTCAGAATTTTCCACAGTTTATTGTGATTCACACAGTCAAAGGCTTTGGCATACCATTACTAAAGCAAACATTTGTTCTGAGTGTCAACTGCTCATTACATGCTTTGTTAATATGAAAGATGTCAAATTCTTCTTGGGATAACCAAAAGATACTGTTGCTTGTGAAAGGAAGTTGCGGATTAGTATTCATACTATCATCTCAATTTTGAAGAAATAGAAATAAAAGTATTTTTATATAGTCTTTGTCTTTCTCTATATGTATGTTATATACACAGGTATATTAGAATAGCAAAGATTTTTCTAGACTAATATATAGCCTTTAAATTTCAGTGATTTAAAGCAACAGGAACTTATGACTTACTGTGTTGTGGCCAAATCTATAGTGTAGTTGTCCTCCCCACTGACTTGGTGATCCTGACCATTTAATCCTCTGCCTTCTCTGCTACCTGAACAATAGGCTTGATTGGTTGATCTAAGCAGGAGGAAAACAGCCACTGTCTTTACTTAAAAGGGACACATTATTTCTCCTTATATTTTACAGACATAATTAGTCAAACATACTTGCTAAATACAAGGAGGCTCAAAAATGCAGAGGAGTCCATGGAATGCTTGGTACCCTGTATTTCCACAAGAAGAAAGGGTTCAAAGGAAGCAAGCCTAATTGTTAAAGAGTAGATAAATTTGAGGAGTGGAAGAGAAGTGGTAAAGGAGGATCACATTTTATTTTATTCAAATCTAAATACCTTGTTTTTTCAACAATGCTGTATTTTGTTTGATTTTATTAAAATATATTTTAGATTTTATGAATTCTCAAAATCACTACTTAGAGACCAGGAGAATCCTCTGGCTTAATTTTTGTAATAAGGTTGTGGCTAGTTCAGTGTCTGGTAGGACATTTAGACCTCTTTTCATTCATCATTCTCCTTTTAGTTATCCTTCTTAATTAACATTTTTGTAATGTTATCAGTTCTCTTTTGGCAACTAAAATGTTCTGAGCTTTGCTTTCATAGGTCAATGATTTTCAATATCCAATTTGCTCCTACGTCCTTAATAAAATAATCAGAAAGTATACTCCTCTAGTAAAGCCTCCATTAATTCCAATGGAGTTCCATCAAAATAAAGAGTAGCCTGTAATCATGGAGGCATGTTTCCAATGATAAAAAGTTTCCCATATATTTTATGGATAATGTGATTAAAAAACTAAGAATCTAAGATTGTCTAAGTTGGGTAAAGCCCTAAGAAGCCATAGGCTTTCACATGCTCACAGTAGGGAAGAAAGAGCTCTTTGGTGAATTTGCTTAGAAAATGGCTTCAGGGAAATCCCTGTTTGTCTTCGGTTAGCTAATTTAGGAGTATGTGACCTTTTCTGGGCTTTTATGTTTCCCTGGCTCACTTTGAAGGTATATAATTTGTTATTCCTTTAGAAACATATTCTTTAGATGTGAACAGTTTCACATGGATGTAATTCTTAACAAGTGCTACGTAACCATAGTTATTTTAGGTATAATATAATTATTAAACAATTGCCACTCCCAAGCTTTAAAAAATATATAGAGAGAGTCAGGCAAGATAGGACAGCTGAAGGTAAAACAATCATGAAGGAAATTTGAGAACTCAGTGCTCTTCAAAGGATTATTTGCATGAACAAAAGGAATATTAAGCTGAGGTAACCATAGGAGGAAGCGTAGGATGCATTCAAAAGCAAACCAAGACCTAAAAGTGCAAGCAAAATGCAGGCTAAAAGCCTGCATTAAAAGTAATAGTGTGACTTGAAGTCTGATGTCTCCCTGACCGCTGGATAAAATTATCAGCTACAAATTTTCATAGAACCATATTCATTGCAGAAAACAGACTTTATTGGAGCTACTATAAGAAAAAAAGGGCTATACAGTTCAAAGAATCTTCAGAAGACTCAAAGAATCAAGTTTAGACACCAGAGCTTGAAGTTACACAGAACAAAACACAACTAGGAGAAATGCCCAACAACCCAGAGTAGTGGCCCTCAAGCTGTGGCTTGTGGACCAGCCACTAGTCCACATCCTGTTGCGATTCTAGGGTGAGAATCAGAGTACACCAGAGTACACATGGACCATGTCACTAGGCACACAAGTTCAGCTGACAATCTTTTCCTTAGCAAGATTTCCTCAAAAGAGAAGCAGCATGACAATGCACATTCAAGTGAAAGCTCTTGTTGTCTGAAATGCAGACAAGAGGCAGCACTGTTTCTTGGGTGTGCCACTGCCTTCACCATTTGCTGCATGTCACTGATGCTTCTGCAAAATGGAGACTGAAACACTTCAACCTAGCAACCCCAGGAAGAATCATATGCGTCCACTACCTTACTCCCCAGAAGATTCAGTCCTCTTTTGAGCTACAGAAGTTACCCAAGTCTCCCTTTGACTTCCAGGTCTGATGACAATAAATAATAAAACATAAAGTTTACTGCTGTGATCAAATATTTTGAGAAATGAAAAACCTATCATCTAGAACATTTTTCAGGTCATGAATTATTTTGAGACTGTGATAAGAACCATGGACGCAGACTTCTCTGGTGTTCTGGTAGTAAAGAATCCAATGACCGATGTAGAGGACACAGGTTCAATCCCTAGTCTAGGAAGATTCTGCATGTCGCCAGAGCAACTAAGCCCTCACACTGCAACTACAGAGCATAAGTGCTGCACTTAGAGAAAGCCACGGGCAGCAATAAAGACCTGGTGCAGCCAAAAAACAGAACCATGGATGCTTATTCCTAGCAAACTGACATACATGCAATTGTACATGGACTCATAGAAGATTTATGGATGCTGCAAAGGCTGTCTTCAGACTCTAGGTTAAAAAATCCTGATCCAGAGTAAAGTAGAAATTATCAACTTTATCAATAGTTTGATTTTAATATATAACTCTCTATTTTACATAAAATGATACTTCAATTTGGAGCTGAAAATTGCAATTTGATTTACAACTCTTACTGGCAATATAATCTAGGCCTATAAACTCTTTGGATCGCAATTATCTTACTTGTCAATTGAAGATAATAATAATTATCTCAGAAGATTACTGTATTTCCTTTGGTATGTAACTAGAATAGCACTTGTCACAAAAATATTTAATAAATGTTCATTTACTCATTCATTCTTTACTTATTTATTTTTGATGTATTAATAAGATTGCTTACAATCTCCTGATTATTTTCTGGCTTTACAATTATGTTCAACACATATTTATTAAATGCTTACTTTGTACCAGAAGCTGTGCTAAAGGGTGTGCATAGATAAGTAAGTAGGAAACTCTGCTCTTGAGTAACTTACAGTATGGTGGCATGTTAAGAGAAACTATTGATATATTGTAGTAAATGATATAAGAAATGAGCCTAAGATTGTATGGGATCCCAACAAAGGAGCAGTGGAACAGATAATGAGGATTTACTGAACAATTCATGATGGAGATGATAGCAAGTTGTGCCAATAATATTAATTAAACTTTCTAATTGCTTTCTGTATGTTGATTATTTTGCTAAATATTGTTAAATACTAAATATTTAACAAATATTTAAATGCTGCTAAAATATAAAAATTTTTAACTTAAGAAAATTTTCAAACTTAACAGATGTCGCTACTAGGCTGAAACAGAATATCAGAGAGAGTTGGAATTAGCTTTGACTTCAACTCTATGTTCTTTAACAATTAGTTTAAGAAAGTTGGAAATATTGTTTCAGTCAGGGGGAAGTAACTTTAAAAATTACTAGAATGAAGATATGGCATGCTTTTTCTATGAAAGAAACTATACAGAATAACATTGATAATATTTATTATGAACACAAACCATAATAAATTATAAAACATAATTAAGAGATAACCTAGCATAATATCATTTGATTGTAAAAATAAAAAGAAAAAAGCAAGTTGTTATGATTGAATTACAAGTATCTAATTTGTGAATTCTAGATCTAATGGGGAAGGAACTAGATTAGATGTGGGAAGATGATGCATCCAGGTGTTAAGAAAATTAGGATATCCAGGAGGTAGTCAGAGATATATGTTTTTACTCCAGAGACATGGTCATAACTGGAAACTAATTTGGTTGACACTAGTCTAAAAATAGCAAAAAAAAAAAAAAAAAAAAAGAAAAGATCATTACAGTGTATAAAGACACCCAGTAATATAGAAGGAACATGGGGCATTTCACTGTGCTTATTTTGAACAAAAATATACCTGCATTTCAAAGCATACACACTGTAGTTTCTTATTCCTTCTTTATGAATTCACTTCAGTCACTCAGTTGGGTTCAACTCTTTGTGACCCATGGACTGCAGCAAACCAGGCTTCTCTGTCCATCACCAACTCTGGAGCTTGCTCAAATTCATGTCCATCAAGTCGGTGATGCCATCCAACCAATCTCATCCTCTGCTGTCCCCCTCCCCTCCTGCCTTCATTCTTTCTCAGCATCAGGGTCTTTCCCAATTTGGAACCAGTCCGTTGTTCCATGTCCAGTTCTAACAGCTGCTTCTTTACCTGCATACAGATTTCTCAGGAAGCAGGTAAGGTGGTCTGCAAGGAGATCCAATCAGTCTGTCCTAAAGGAGATCAGTCCTGGGAGTTCATTGGAACAACAGGTATTGAAGCTGAAACTCCAATAATTTGGCCACCTGATGCGAAGAGCTGACTCATTTGTAAAGACGCTGATTCTGAGGAAGATTAAGGGCAGGAGAAGGGGATGACAGAGAATCTCATCCTCTGTCGGAGGATGGCATCACCGACTCGATGGACATGAGTTTAGGGGAACTCCAGGAGTTGGTGATGGACAGGGAGGCCTGGCATGCTGTAGTTCATGGGGTAGCAGAGAGTTGGACACGACTAAGCAACTGAACTGAACTGAACTGAAGGTGGTCTGGTATTCCCATCTCTTTTAGAATTTTCCACAGTTTGTTATGATCAAAGGCTTTGGCATAATCAATAAAGCAGTAGATGTTTTTCCGGAACTCTCTTGCTTTTTCTATGATCCAATGGATATTGGCAATTTGATCTCTGGTTCCTCTGCCTTTTCTAAATCCAGCTTTATGAATTAACTAAAAATTATTTTATATTGTCTGTTTTTTAAAAATATGGTAAAACTAGAGTCTATAGCTAAGGAAACCTTTAGTTGAAAATTAGTAAAATTAGCAAAGTAACAGTTTATGCAATAAGACTATGCTCAACAGGAACTCTCTATAAATGAATTTATTGTAGTTCATATTATAATAAATACCAATTAAAAAACAAACAAAAAAATAAATCTAGCAACACCAACAACAACCAAACTCCCTTTGCTTTTTACTTGGAATTTAAACTAAACTGGTGATTGACAGCTTTTTTAGGGGAAGAGCTTCAGGGAATCAGTTGGGCCCAAATTTATTTAGATCACAGAGTCAATGTTTTTATTTATAAATCTCTTGTGATCTTTTACAAATTTAACCTTATTTTTAAGAATATCTGAAGATCCTATCTGAAGGCTGAAAGAAATTTGAATTGCTTCTTAAAAATTCCCTAAGTAGAATATTCTATTTACCAGACAGTTTGGTTAACAAGAGAGGTTAATGGTTAATAAGTGTTTCCCATTTTTATAGTTTAATTAGATGTCAAAGAAGATCATGTGAATAAACAGTTTTTATTTTACCATTGTATTTATTTTCAAACAATCTCAACCTAATAGCAGTCAACCTCACTGAAACAGAAATATAGATGACTTGTAAAGAAGACATTTTCCGTGATTATATGGTTAGCTTCATTCAAACTTACCGATCGTTTCAGATACATGTGTAGGCCCATTGACTGAAAATTCACTGCACTTTTAAATGAACAGATGCACAGTTACTAATCTTGGATGGATTTCATATGTATTTTTGATAGAGATCAAAGAAGGCAATGACAACACATCATTCAATCCTGTGTTAAAACATCAGCAATGCCAGGGCAAGACAGATGTATGTCCCAAAGTACCAGGAAGGAAAATCTGTCATCATTTTTTTTCTTTTTTATTAATTTTTTTAATCTTAAAGCAAAAATTTCACCTGCATAAGTAGTTCAAACATATATGTACTGACTAGAACTTTGCTTATTTACAAATGTATCATTTGCATGTTTGCTAATGTGTGATTTCTCTTCAGCTTCTTAAAATTTTTATGTTCTAACTCTCAAGTTGTCTCATGGTTTTCATTGTTTCGGCACAGGGAATAGGAAGAAAAAAGATGATTATTCTGTCAGTGTATCAGTTCAGTTCAGTTCAGTCGCTCAGTCGTGTCCGATTCTTTGCGACCCCATGAATTGCAGCACACCATTCCTCCCTGTCCATCACCAACTCCCGGAGTTCACTCAAACTCATGTCCATAGAGTTGATGATGCCATACAGCCATCTCATCTTCTGTTGTCCCCTTCTTCTCCTGCCCCTAATCCCTCCCAGCATCAGAGTCTTTTCCAATGAGTGAACTCTTCGCATGAGCTGGCCAAAGTATTGGAGTTTCAGCCTTAGCATCAGTCCTTCCAAAAAACACCCAGGACTGATCTCCTTTAGAATGGACTGGTTGAATCTCCTTGCAGTCCAAGGGACTCTCAAGAGTCTTCCCCAACACCACAGTTCAAAAGCATCAATTCTTCGGCTCTCAGCTTTCTTCAAGTTCAACTTTCACATCCATACATGACCACTGGAAAGACCATAGCCTTGACTAGATGGACTTTTGTTGGCAAAGTAATGTCTTTGCTTTTGAACATGCTATCTAGGTTGGTCATAACTTTCCTTCTAACGAGTAAGCGTCTTTTAATTCATGGCTGCAGTCACCATCTGCAGTGATTTGGGAGCCCCAAAAAATAAAGTCTGACACTGTTTCCACTGTTTCCCCATCTGTGGGAAATAGATGGGACCAGATGCCATGATCTTCGTTTTCTGAATGTTGAGCTTTAAGCTAACTTTTTCACTCTCCACTTTCACTTTAATCAAGAGGCTTTTTAGTTCCTCTTCACTTTCTGCCATAAGGGTGGTGTCATCTGCGTATCTGAGGTCATTGATATTTCTCCTGGCAATCTTGACTCCAGCTTGTACTTCTTCCAGCCCAGCATTTCTCATGATGTACTCTGCATATAAGTTAAATAAGCAGGGTGACAATATATAGCTTTGACACGCTCCTTTTCCTATTTTGAACCAGTCTGTTGTTCCATGTCCAGTTCTAACTGGTGTTTCCTGACCTTTATATAAGTTTCTCAAGAGGCAGGTCAGATGGTCTGGTATTCCCATCTCTTTCAGAATTTTCCACAGTTTATTGTGATCCACACAGTCAAAGGCTTTGGCATAGTGAATAAAGCAGAAATTAATGTTTCTCTGGATCTTTCTTTCTTTTTTGATGATCCAGCGGATGTTGGCAATTTGATCTCTGGTTCCTCTGCCTTTTCTAAAACCAGCTTGAACATCTGCAAGTTCACAGTTCACATATTGCTGAAGCCTGGCTTGGAGAATTTTGAGCATTACTTTACTAGCATGTGAGATGAGTGCAATTGTGTGGTAGTTTGAGCATTCTTTGGCATTGGGTTTTTTTGGGATTGAAATGAAAACTGACCTTTTTGAGTCCTGTGGCCACTGCTGAGTTTTCCAAGTTTCCTGTCATACTGAGTGCAGCACTTCCACAGCATCATCTTCTAGGAATTGAAATAGCTCAACTGGAATTCCATCACCTCTACTAGCTTTGCTCGTAGTGATGCTTTCCAAGGCCCACTTGACTTCACATTCCAGGATGTCTGGCTCTATGTGAGTGATCACACCATCATGATTATCTTGGTCGTGAAGATGTTTTTTGTACAGTTCTTCTGTGTATTCTTGCCACCTCTTCTTAATATCTTCTGCTTCTGTTAGGTCCATACCATTTCTGCACTTTATTGAGCCCATCTTTGCATGAAATATTCCGTTGGTATCTCTAATTTTCTTGAAGAGATCTCTCGTCTTTCCCATTCTGTTGTTTTCCTCTATTTCTTTGCACTGATCACTGAGGAAGGCTTTCTTATCTCTCCTTGCTATTCTTTGATACTCTGCATTCAGATGCTTACATCTTTCCTTTTATCTTTTGCTTTTCACTTCTCTTCCTTTTACAGGTATTTGTAAGGCCTCCCCAGGCAGCCATTTTGCTTTTTTTGCATTTGTTTTCCATGGGGATGGTCTTGATCCCTGTCTCCTGTACAGTGTCATGAACCTCTGTCCATAGTTCATTTGGCATTCTATCAGATTTTAGTCTGACAGTCTGATAGTCTATTAGTCCCTTAAATCTATTTCTCACCTCCACATTATAATCATAAGGAATTTGATTTAGGTCATACCTGAATGATCTAGTGGTTTTCCCTACTTTCTTCAATTTAAGTCTGAAATTTGGCAATAAGGAGTTCATGATCTGAGCCACAGTCAGCGCCCGGTCTTGTTTTTGCTGACTGTATAGAGCTTATCCATCTTTGTTTGCAAAGAATATAATTAATCTGATTTTGGTGTTGACCATCTGGTGATGTCCATGTGTAGAGTCTTCTCTTGTGTTGTTGGAAGAGGGTGTTTGCTATTACCAGTGTATAAGAGAAGAAATTTCAAAATCAGGTGAGAAAGATATTAAGCCAAGACCAAGTAGAACTATTCATGAGGTTATTAAAAAGAATAAATTAAAAATGAAGACCTTGGTGACAGTTAAGTCTCTTTTATGAGAGATTAATATTTCAGATAGGAGGTTGGTTACAGAGGTAGTGTGGTAAGTACAATGCTATGTACCCAGAAAGCTCCAAATGTGAACTTACTGAAAACATGTTGAGTGTGCATTTATAATAAAAATAAAATAATCAGTATTTTGAGGAAATGTTAAATAGTCTAACTGGGAAACACTTTTAAAAATGATACTATTTTCTTGAGTCTTAATATAGCTAAAAGCTGTTAGTGTGTTTGAATTACGAGTGAAAAAATCAAGAGAATGTACCTTGTTTACAATGTTGAGTTTGGCTCTTCGACAATCTGACATGGTGCAGGAAACTGTGTTGACACAAATGATTGGTGATAATTAGAAGATAAGTTGACTTTTTAAAAAATTGTTTGATGCTTTAGACATAAAGCTAATTACACTTTTAAGCACATTTATTTCTTTTATATGTTTTTAATCTTTCTGCTAACAAAGTTCCCGCTGAGATTCATGATTAGTGAATATAATCCTAAAAGAAGAGGTCAGGGAGATTAATTTGTGTGGAATCATCTCACTGGAGATCTCAGTGGCAAAAATTCCAAGCTGAGAGACAGGTTGTTTATCCCCCAAATATGCATGTTCTATTTCAGCTTCTTGGCTACTTAACAGAAAAGGGCTGTGCATAAAAAGAAGGATCCAGAATAGGTAGTATTTGGGAGTAGACAGACCTGTGGCTTGATACAAGTTAATTAATGTTGGGCACTCAATGGGAAAGCTGATTATTTAATAGCTATTAGAAGCTACTTCCCTGGTGGGTCAGTGGTAAAGAATCTGGCTGCCAATGCAGGAGACATGGGTTCAATCCCTAGGTTGGGAAGATCTCCTGGAGAAGAAAATGGTAACCCACTCCAGTATTCTTTGCCTGGGAAATCCTATGGACAAAGGAGCCTGGCAAACTACAGCCCATGGAGTTGCAAAAGAGAAGAGCATGACTTAGGGACTAAACAACAACAACAACAACAATAATTTAGACTCTGAAAATCTTATCTGCTAAGAAACTAAGGTGTGAAAATATTTAAAGTCTCAATAATAGACAAACATCTGTTCAGTTCAGCTCAGTCACTCAGTCGTGTCTGACTGTTTGTGACCCAATGGATAGCAGCATGCCAGGCTTCCCTGTCCATCACCAGCTCCTGAAGCTTGCTCAAACTTATTTCCATCGAGTCAGTGATGTCATCCAACCATCTCATCCTCTGTCATCCCCTTCTCCTCCTGCCCCCAATCTTTCCCAGCTTCAGGGTCTTTCCCAAGGAGTCAGTTCTTCACATCAGGTTGCCAAAATATTGGAGTTTCAGCTTCAGCATCAATCCTTTCAATGAATATTCAGGACTGATTTCCTCTATCTGTAAATTATCTGTAATAAGCTTTATTACAGAACTCTAATCTTTATTGTTTATATTTAATATAGATAACCTAAATGTAATGATAAATATCAACAATATATACATTAATAAAGATATCCTGCTTGTATAAGGTGTCTATAGTGTTTAGAGCTAGCTAGCATTATATGATTCCACCTACTCCCTCTACCCTCCCACTGGAAGAAACACAAGCTGGAATCAAGATTGCTGGGAGAAATATCAATAACCTCAGATATGCAGATGACACCACCCTTATGGCAGAAACTGAAGAGGAACTAAAAAGCCTCTTGATGAAAGTGAAAGAGGAGAGTGAAAACTTTGGCTTAAAGCTCAACATTCAGAAAACGAAGATCATGGCATCTGGTCCCATCACTTCATGGGAAATAGATGGGGAAACAGTGGAAACAGCGTCAGACTTTATTATTTTGGGCTCCAAAATCACTGCAGATGGTGACTGCAGCCATGAAATTAAAAGACGCTTACTCCTTGGAAGGAAAGTTATGACCAACCTAGATAGCATGTTCAAAAGCAGAGACATTACTTTGCCAACAAAGGTCCGTCTAGTCAAGGCTATGGTTTTTCCAGTGGTCATGTATGGATGCGAGAGTTGGACTGTGAAGAAAGCTGAGTGCTGAAGAATTGATGCTTTTGAACTGTGGTGTTGGAGAAGACTCTTGAGAGTCCCTTGGACTGCAAGGAGATCCAACCAGTCCATTCTGAAGGAGATCAGTCCTGGGTGTTCTTTGGAAGGAATGATGCTAAAGCTGAAACTCCAGTACTTTGGCCACCTCATGAGAAGAGTTCACTCATTGGAAAAGACGCTGATGCTGGGAGGGATTAGGGACAGGAGGAGAAGGGGACGACAGAGGATGAGATGGCTGGATGGCATCACTGACTCGATGGATGTGAGTCTGAGTGAACTCCGGGAGATGGTGATGGACAGGGAGGCCTGGCGTGCTGCAATTCACGGGGTCGCAAAGAGTCGGACACTACTGAGTGACTGAACAGAACTGAACTGAATAACTAAAGGGTTTTTACACATAAGTGTAGAGTTTCTTTTGTAGAAATGTAGAGACAAGTTTATTGAGTCGGGCTAATGAAGGGATAATGTTATAGATCAGGAGGATGTTAGCTAACTAATTAGTACAACTTAATATATTACATTCCTTAGCAATTAATAGACTTTGTTTTGTCTCTCTATCATGATATATAGTCATTATGATATCCCATCCAGTAGAAATCTCTTGCCCTCTATAATTGCACATAAAACACTTGTGTAAGTCATGGCTGTATAAATAGAACATATTTGCTTGGGACTTTAACTTAGGTATTTATTGATTTGTTTTCCAGTTTTATTGAGATATATTGACATATGACACTGTACAATATTAAGGATTACAGCATCATAACAATTTGACTTACATCACAGAATGATAACGAGAACCTTTTATACAGCACAGAGAGGTCAACACTCAATGCTCTGTTGTTACCTGAATGGGAAAGAAATCCAAAAATGTGGGGATATGAGCTTTCCCGGTGGCTCAGATGGTAAAGAATCTGCCTGCAATGCAGGTAGGCCCAGATTTGATCCCTGGGTCAGGAAGATCCCCTGGAGAAGGTGAATAGCCATTGTATAGATCTAAAATTGAAGTAGAAAAAAATTTCCTTCTAATGAGATCTTAGGATTTACTCCCTTTACCTAACGTTTGTTTATATATATATATATATATATATATATAGCCTATGGCAGTATTAATTATATTTACCATGTTGTACTTTATATCTCTAGTACTTATTTATCTTATAACTGGTAGTTTGTACCTTTTGACTTTTTCTCTTTCTTTCCACCACCCTCCTCTTATAACCACAAACCAGAACTCTTTTTCTGTGAGTTTGTTTGTTTCTGAAATATGATTGACCTATGATACTCTGTTAGTTCCTATTATACAACATAGTGATTCAATATTTCTACACATTTCAAAATGATCACAGTGATAAGTTTAGTTATGATTTGTCCCTATATAAAAGTATTACATGGTTATTGACTATATTCTCCACACTCTATATTTCATCCTCTTGACTCTTGTAACTGGAAGTTTGCACCTCTTAATTTCCTTCATCTTTTTATTTTCTCTCCCAACCCTCTTCCCCTCTGGCAATCACCTATTTGTTCTCTATATTTATAACCCCTTTGCTTTTGTTCTTTGTTTGTTTCTTATATTCCCATATAAGGAAATCACGCAGTATTTGTCTTTGTCTGACTTATTTCACTTACATAATGCTCTCGGTCTATCCGTGTTGTTGCAAATGGCAAGATTTCATTCTTTTTTGAATGGCTAAGTAATAGTCCATTGTGTATGTATATAAATCTTCTTTATCCATTCAGCTACTGTTGAGTACTTAGGTTGTTTCCATATCTTGACTACTGTAAACAATACTACAATGAACATAGGGGTATGTATATCTTTTCTAACATAGGTAATTATACATGCAGAACCATAGAGTTCTAATAATTTAGGAAATATTTGATCTATTAAATATATGTAAAAGCATTTCTTCAGCATCTAGATTAATCAAACTCTACTTCATAATTTTGAGATTTTCAGACAAACATAGCTCCTTATCCTTTATAACATCTTTCTAAAATTATTCACTTATTTATTTTTGGTTGTGCTGGGTCTTCATCGCTGCATGATGGCTTTCTCTGGTTGTGGCAAGAGGGCCTCCTCTCTAGCTGTGTGGTGCTTCTCATGCAGGTGGCTTCTCTTGTTGCAGAGCACGGGCTCTAGGCACTCAGTCTCAGTTGCTGTGGCACACAGGCTTAATTGCTGCATGGCATGTGGTGGGATCTTCCTGGACCAGGGATCGAACCCCTGCCGGCTGCATTGACAGGGGTGATTCTTAAACACTGGACCACCGTGGAAGTCATAACTTCTTTTTTCAAAGTATTTGCAATGGTTTCAACATTCTTTCAATGTGCAAGCTTATCTTTTCTCTATGTTTAGCATCTCCTGATAATGAAGTTATTGCTTAAAGTCTGAGCCATGAACTGTCTACAAGTAGAAAGGATCACAAAGGCAAGAGCAGCAACAGTCTTGCTTTGAACCTGCAGGTAAGACAGTAGAAGCTAAATTACCACTGCAAAGAGAAAGTAGGAAGAATAGTCTCAATTTGTTTTAGTTTAAATTCTTCTCAGCAAACCATAGGGTTATAAAACTAAAAAACAAAAAATTAAAAAGGAGATTGCAATTAAGATTCTGTGAACAGCTGACTATTGTAAATATTTTAGACAATATGATTCCCAGAGATACATTTGGGCACATCAATTGGATTGAATAGCTGTTTATTTGTAGTTTGTTTTCTTTCAGTCTCTTAAGTGAAAAATTGGAATGCATATTTTGGAGGGAAGGAGATTTATGTAAAATTTGGGATATGTCTGATGTCACAAATAAAAATGTGAACTATTTTTCATTATTTTTATTAAGACATGAGATATTTGTTAAATGTCACATTTGAAAACCAAGGGTTTTCTTTAAGGAGAAATGCATTCATTATTCTTAAACTATTGTTTTACACAAAAGAGTCTCATTTATGTAGACAGACAAAATATGTAAAATCTTCTATCTTTTTAACTATGTAATCCCTATACTCAGCTTTATATATAACCATTTCTGTATAAGCATATGACTCTCTAATAGATTTTTCTTGCAATCTAATGGGAATACTTTGACAATGTAAACAGCTTCAAAGTTAAATCTCTGTAATAATGATAGGTAGTAAAGTTTGGTGATTATAATCTCTATTGTTAGGAAAGGCTGTTAGCTTTTACTAAAACCACATTTCCTTAAAAACTGTAAAGAGAGTTTATGGCTAATTTAAATAATGTATTAGCATCCATTAAATGTAACAAATAAACTTTGGGAGAATTTCTCCCTATATTGCCCCCTACTTTTTTACTCTCTTGTTTTTTAAACATTATTCCAATTGTTCTTCCACAAAGTTTTCTCTGTCTACTTTGTCCATTTTGAAATAGTCATTTTAGTGGAGGTGAAATTTCTGCATCTTTCTTTTTTAAAAAATATTTAATTAAGAGAAAGTAGTCAAGAGTTGAAAGTAAGTGTGTCTGGTTTTCCTGTGTTTGACTAATACCACTGTCTGGCCTGGGGATGAGGCCAGTCAGGAATCACTATACTTCTGAAAGCAGACCACAGCCATGGATTTCCATTATCTAGCAGAGCATCTCTCCCTGTGCATGCTTCTTAGACTTTAGAGAACACACACTTATAAATGGAAAATTCTAACCTAAAAAAAAGACTAACATCAATTAACAGACCCAGAATCTGAGTGACTTCAAACCCCCAAAAGATATATAATTTAAAATATTTATATCAAACAGTTGAAATAATTGACCAAAGATCTATCCTAACATAATGCTATGATTTAAATCCTTGCATTTAGTACATGAATATAGATGCTGTTACCTGCCAACAAATTAAAATATTTTAAAGCTATTAATATACTCTTTATCTATTTTGCTCTTTTTCTCTTTCATGGAATTAATTTTGTTTACCTATTCATAAAATATCACAGTTTTAAGATAAAAGAGCTATATTTAGGTGTTAACTATAGTGTAATGCATAAATGTATCAAACCAACATGTTGTGTGCCTTAAAAAAAGCATTACATTTAGCCCTTCATTCATAAAAGCCATTACTATCTACTGTTTGTTGAATAAATTGTAAGACTGTGTTGACTGTGGGAACAAGCAAGTTATATAGGGTGCAGTCATTGTCATAGGGAAATTTGTGAATAGAATGAGTCTTATCCAGAAAGAATAATTTTTATATTAACTCTTAATTTTAAATGTAGTTCTGTAATTTTCTTCACGAAAGAACTAAAACACAGAAGTGGCATTCAGAGAAATCTTTTAGGACTACAGAATAATTCTTGATTCTTAGTATGACATCCATGTGCAAGGCTACTCTGATTTAAGTTTTAAAAACATATATAATGATTTAAAAATTATATAACACATTTAACTTTAAGGTTAATGATACTATTCTGATGAAGAAGGTGGATACTGAATATGGATGCTTCCATTACCTGTTGCTTGCATTTAAGGTAAATATGAATGCATGGGGAGACGTTGTTGAGAAATCTCCAGTGCCTGATAAATTGTTATAAGTGGCTTTGTTCAACTTCCTAGAAATGTATTTCATTCTGTCATCACCTCTACATTCTTTCATCCTGCCTAACTGACATGCTAACTCCTGGGAAAAAGATGAAGATATTTCAAATGGAGAAAGATGTAAAATGTGATTTTGAAAAAAGCATTTAAAACCTATGATCCATTATTACCTATCAAATCATTGCCTTTCATTAAAAATGGATGCTTAGTTTTGTATATTTATGGTATCTAATGAATAATAAAAAGCTATGACTCACTTAATAGACATACTACTAGACAATTTCAAATGAAAATCCCTGCAATGCTCCAAGTAGAATCAGCTATGATGGAAACAGAAAAACTCAAGTTCTCCAGACCCCTTTAGGTAGCTTCTGGTAATTGAATCATTGGAAAAGTGCCAAGAGGTCATCTGGCTGGCTGCATTCAAGAGTATGCTGACCTGCACTAACTGCAACACAAGTAGCTTCTTAAACTTACAGCCAGGGTAGTTCTCTTGATCTCACTCAACAAAAAATGTATGAGGCCAAATAGCCAGTATCTGTATGACTGTTCTATGGTGATTATGATAAAAACCAAGGAGGGTTTCAAGGCACAGATGAAGACAAAAGTGATACTGTTTTTTTTTTTTTTTTTTCCACCTGATGCAATTTTTGAGCCAGTCTCCTGGCACAGTTTAATGCATAAGATTCTGACTTGTGTGCTCATTTCCTTTGTGTATGAGGCTAATTGTAATGCATGTTACCTTCCTACCAACATCATTCGTGAGTCTCGCATGTAGCTCACGGTGCCAGCACCCTAAAGAATGCTTGTACAAATAGGTTACTGATGTTTCTTCCCTTTTGAGATGTCGATTGATGCTATGTAAAGTAGAAAAATGTTGTGAAAGAAATGATTGCAAACAATTTCATAGGAAGAATATAATTTCTCATCAAATAAACAATTATTCTGAGGGGGTAGCAGTAACTGGTAAAACTGAGCTAATCAGTTATGATTCTAACTATTCTAACTTTTCTTTTGCAAATCCCAGTATCTCACATACTTATTATTCTAGTCCAGATTTCCCTAACAATTATTTGATGGATCCACAATAATCCGTACCATAAGACACTATGGTCCCACATATTTATTAAAATAAGTTTAGAAGCCCTATTCTACTCTCATTTCCTATTTTCCTTTGTTCTCTTTCCTACGTCAGGTGGTTTATACTTTGTTTATCTGATAAGGCCTGACTTTCTGTTGAGAGAACAAAAATTAACAGTATATTCTGTATCTTCTTTGTAGCCTCCATTATCAACTTTCTTCTATTAAAAGATGGCACATTGACTTTCTCACTAATAAAGCATTACATGTGGAAAGGCAGTTCTTCAATAATAACATATGTTGTCTTGTTGTGTTGGGGAAATATGAGGAAGAATATGAGATAAATGAATATGAGTTTTAAGTGTGGAAAAAAACCGTCTGAAGATGTGGGAAAATGAGTAGAGAAGGAAAATATGAGAGGCTATGAGCTTGGAGATGTAGAAGAAGAGATCTTGAAAAAAACTTGGATTTGATGTAAAGAACCATAGCTTTCCAGCTGATGTGGAAAACAGTATCCTTGAACAGTCAAGGACAAGCATTTTGTCAAAGAGATAAGGACAAATGCATTGTTCGTTAAAAGAACAGGAGGAAAGGACTTGTGTGTCAGTCACCCCCCAAAGCCCCAAAGCTCTGTGAGTACAGGAGGATAAATTAAACACAGGCTGCTCTCTGTCTTTTAGAGGGAAACAGACAGGCTTATCAATAAGTGAAACAAATGAGAGCCCAGAAGGGAGGTGTGAGTCATTGGGAAGGGTTGGTTATAAGGAATCTCCCTACTCTCAAAAACCTAGTAGGTCTTCAGGAGGCCAGAAGTAATCTAAGTTTCTTCTGAGAATCCAATCAAGCTTCTTTTAGAACTTCAAGGGGTGAAGTGAGAGTATTCCCCTGACATACCAAAAAAAAAAAAAAAGAAAATCTAAGACACCAAGTTACCCATTTAAGACCTGAACTATATGTTTCAGGATCTTTTGACTATTATAGTCTATGGAAAAAGAAGAATGGAAAGTGTTACTCACTCTGCTGTGTCTGACTCTTTGTGATCCCATGGACTGTAGCCTGCCAGGCTCCTCTGTCCATGGAATTCTCCAGGCAAGAATACTGGAGTTGGTAGCCATTCCCTTCTTCAGAGGATCCTCCCAACACAGGGATCAAACCTGAGTCTTCTGCATTGCATGCCGATTCTTTACCAACTGAACCACCAGGGAATATAGATTCGACTAAAAGTTTTCAGGTAAAATCTATGATAAATTCACTTTAACCCCAACTCTAAGGGTTAACTCAAAATATTAAGACAGATTTTATGTGTATGTAGAATTTATCTTTTTCCTTTGCATTCTTGGTTATGGCTCTCCTAAATAAGTCATTCCCAGTTGAAACCTCTTATTTCTATTACTACAGAAATATGGAATGGCAACCCACTCCAGTACTCTTGCCTGGAGAATCCCATGGAGGGAGGAGTCTGATAGGCTACAGTCCATGGGGTTGCAAAGAGTCGGACACGACTGAGCGACTTCACACACACACACAGAAATATGATTTAAAATATTCTCATGTTTTAAAAACAAAACAAGCAAAAAGAATGACAGCCTAATTTTCAGTCAGTTTTGCTCACCAGACTTTGTCCTACAACAAGCTTATAAGTCTGAATAAGTTCATAAGAAACCATTCATGGGGACTTCTCTAGTGGTTCAGTGGTTATGAATCCACCTTGCAAAGCAAGAGGTACACATTCAATCTTTTGCTGGGGAACTAACATCACAGATGCCTCAGGGCAACTATGCCTTTGAGCTGAAAGTAGTGAACCAGATCATCACAGCTAGACAGTCTGTGTGCCACAAGGAAAGATTCTGCATGTTGTAATTAAGACCCGATGCAGCCAAATAAAGATTAAAAAGTAAATAAACACATCTGCAACAAGTTTACTAAACAGCACAACTACACAATGAAATATTATTTCATTTTCAGTTAAAGTCTTGCCTTGTGTGCTCAGTTGTGTCAGACTCTGTGTTCCTTTGGACTGTAGCTCACCAGGCTCCTCTGTCCATGGGATTTTCCCGGCAAGAATACTGGAGTGGGTTGCCATTTCTTCCTACAGGAGAACTTCCCAGCCTAGGGGTTGAACCCATGTCTCCTGCGTCTCCATTGCAGGCAGATTCTTAACCTGCTGAGCCATCAGGGAAGCCCAACACATCTGCAAACACCCTTTTAAAAAAAGAAATTATTGATTAAAGAACATGTATCTGTCCACTTAAAGGGTTAAAAAAATGTAAAATGATATGGCATCCTAAAATGAATTGATAACATGCTGGACTCCTGCCTTTATTGTGTGACTTTGTCTGTATTTGGCTGTATGTTTGTGCAATTCTTGAGAGTGAAAAGAGGGATAGAAAAGAAGAAAAATAAAAGGATTAGCGCCTTAGGTCACAGTGAAATTGCAATGCTCCTTTTAGTATGTTGACCAATTATAGACATCTGAAACCATGTGTACAATATTATGGAGTCATTAACATGTTGAAAATACTGGCAAGACATTAAAGATCTAGTTTGTGCCTGCACCTGTCTATGCCTGTTTGTTAAATATTAGGAGGAAATAAATTATTTAGCCTAACTCTATCAGGCTACTTTTCTCCCCTCCAACTCTTTGGCAGTAAAGGCATTCAAATGAGTGTAGGTAGTTGTTCTAAGCATTTTAAAGCAGATATTTAATGTCTAAAAAAATGTCTTACAATTACTGTATAAAAAAGCTGAGAGCATTTTCTTAAAAAGGAATAATGATTGAATACATTCTGCATCAAAGTGAAGGATTAATAATAGTGAATAAAAGTTTTCTATAAAGTTTTGCACAGTGTGCCACAGAAATTCATTTCCTTCTTTTTGCTCTCTCAGATGTGCTGGCTCCTTGCCCTTTATACAGCTAACACATTTAGTATTGCCACATTGTGGAAAGCACAGTAGATCATTTTATATGTGAACTTTCTGTAGAAAAGTGTATGCTCTTTTGTTGTCCCACAATAAGAGTCCTCCACTTGTTATTTATTTATTTTTTGCCAGCTCTTGCATTTATTGTTTACATGATGGGTAGAATTTCATCATTGAGGTGAAATTTTTCAGTATTATTTTCTGAGAAATTTAGAGATGCTCACTGGACATTTTAAAGGATTTTATATGGTCTCTCTGACTTACTAGCTTCAGATAATTTATTTTAATTAAAAGCAGATGGAACTTCAACTCAATGGATGGGAGAGACATTTAACAGGAAAAAGTCTGAAGTAGTCATTTTTAACTATCCTTAATTTTATTTCTATGAATTTAAAATTATGACTGTATTATTCAGGGTTTTATATATTAAAATTCCCATGCAAGAGAAAATAATAATTTATCTCACTAGGTGTGAAATAAAAGCATTTTTGCAGTGAGACAAAACTTCTCTTTCTGGTTAAAGATGTAACAATTTAAAGAAGATGATCGTTTTTTAAGACTACTTTGGTGTTCCCAAAGAGTCTATTGTTTAATCTGCCAAGAAATTCTGTTCCTGCATCAATAGACATTTTAAAACTCCAACATGACCATACTATTTCCTCAGTAATAGCAAGGGAATTAACTTTAATGCAGTAAATTCACAAGAAACTCCTATGATAAAAAGATGTCTCTTGCTCCTATTATTTAATTGATCTTTTTGGAACAGTTCATTTGTACTCCAGAAAAAAAAAAATAATTAAGTGGGTTATTAAGTTCTTTCAAATGTATGAAAACAATGATGACTAATACCCAGATATCTTTTTATGAAAGGCTTTTGTGTTTGAACTTTCTAACTTCTAATCTCTAATAGATGGTTCTAGGCTTACTATTATTATTATTTTAAGCCTAAAACTTCCTTAGCAGAATTGAAATCAATTTGATTTAAATTCCTTTTATTCATTTAAGATCGTATGAAATGGATTTTGCTTGCACAATGTGAAATATGTTAAATTTCAAAGCCTTATACTTTACTCTTCATTTCCTGCCTAGTCATTTAGAGAAAACCACACCGTGTGGCAGGAAAAACACCACTTGAGCAGTTAGGAGGCATGGGTTCTAGCTATTTGACCTTGAATTAAACTTCAATTAACTTCTCTGTGCCTCAGGGTCCATATCTGTTACATAAAGGAGCTGTCAGAGGTTGCAAATCTGCAGTTCTAGCTAGATTCAGTTCTCAGCTGCTTTGCTTGACCCACATGGTATTAAAAAAAATGAATGAACACGGTTGTATCAACTTACATTCCTATCATCAGTGCATGTGAGTCACTGTTGCTCTGTCTTCTTACCAATACATGGTATTGTCAACTTTTCTCCTTTATATATTTTGGTGAGTGTAGTTGTTTTTCACTATGAATTTAATTTGTATTCTCCTGATGACTAATAAAGTGAAGTGCCTTTTCATTCTCAGCCATTTGGATAGCTCCTTGGGTGAGGTGTCTGTTTGATTTTTGAGCCTTTTTTTTTTTTTTTTAAGCTAGATTGTTTCTTTTCTCTTATTGATGTGTTAATCAGTTTTCAGATATTCTGGATATGAGTCTTCTGTTGGATAAATGAATTCAAAGCATGTTCTCTCTCTCTGTCTCTTCACTCTCTTAAAGTTAACTTTTGATAAACTAAAATTCTTAATTTTAAGGAAGGTCAACTTTTTAAACTTTTCCTTTGTGTTTAGTGGTTTATTACAATTTTAAAGACACTTCTGCTTCCCATAAAGTTATAAAAATATACTCCTTCTACACAAACCATTCTAGAAAGTAGTATCTTCAATATGCTGTCTTCTAGAAACTTTATCTGTAAACCATCTTGATTGATATTCCTAATAGAAACTCCTTGAAACAACCTCAGTTCAGTTCAGTCACTTAGTCCTGTCTGACTCTTTGTGACCTCATGGACTGCAGCACACCAGGCTTCTCTGTCCATCACAAATGCCCAGGGCTTGCTCAAACTCATGTCCATTGAGTCAGTGATGCCATCCAACCATCTCATCCCCTGTCATTCCCTTCTCCTTCTGCCTTCAATCTTTCCCACCATCAGGGTCTTTTCCAATGAGTCAGTTCTTAGCATTAGGTGGCCAAAGTATTGGAGTTTCAGCTTCAGCATCAGTCCTTCCAATGAATATTCAGGACTGATTTCCTTTAAGATTGACTGGTTGGATCTCCTTGCAGTCCAAGGGAATCTTGAGTCTTCTCCAACACCATTTCAAAAGCATCAATTCTTTCCTTATAGTCCAACTCTCACATCCATACATGACTACTGGAAAAACCATAGCTTTTACTTTACCTTTGTTGGTAAAGAAATGTCTCTGCTTTTTAGTTTGTTGTGACCCACACAGTCAAAGGCTTTGGTGTAGTCAGTAAAGCAGAGGTAGGTGCTTTTCTGAAACTTCTGCATTTTTGATGATCCAACAGATTTTGGTCATTTGATCTCTGGTTCCTCTGCTGAAGCCTGGCTTGGAGAATTTTGAACATTACTTTGCTAGTGTGTGAGATGATTGCAATTGTGCAGTAGTTTGAATATTCTTTGGCATTGTCTTTCTTTGGGATCGGAATGAAAACTGATATTTTCCAGTTGTGTGGCCACTGCTGAGTTTTCCAAATAGCATATTAAGTTTTCTTAATAGCATATTAAGTGCAGAACTTTCACAACATCATCTTTTAGGATTTGAAACAGCTCAACTGGAATTCCATCACCTTCACTGGCTTTGTCTGTAGTGATATTTCCTAAGGCCCACTTGAGTTTCCATTCCAGGATTTCTGGCTCTAGGTGAGTGACCACACCATCATGGTTATCCTGGTCGTGAAGATCTTTTTTGTGTAGTTCTTCTATGTATTCTTGCTACCTCTTCTTAGTATATTCTGCTTCTGTTAGGTCTATACCATTTCTGTCCTTTATTGAGCCCATCTTTGCATGAAATATTCCCTTTGTATCTCTAATTTTCTTGAAGAGATCACTGGTCTTTCCCATTCTATTGTTTTCCTATATTTCTTTGCATTGATCACTGAGGAAGGCTTTCTTATCTTTCCTTGCTATTGTTTGGAACTCTGCATTCAAATGGGTACATCTTTCCTTTTCTCCTTTGCCTTTTGTTTCTCTTCTTTTCTCAGCTATTTGTAAGGCCGCATCAGACAACCATTTTGCCTTTTTGCATTTCTTTTTCTTGGGGATGATCTTGATCACTGCCTCCTGTACAATATCATGAACTTCTATCGTTAGTTCTTCAGGCACTCTATCAGATCTAATCCCTTGAAACTCTTTGTCACTTCCACTGTATAATTGTAAGGGATTTGATTTAAGTCATACCTGCATGGTCTATTGGTTTTCCCTACTTTCTTCAATTTAAGTCTGAATTTGGCAATAAGGAGTTCATGATCTGAGACACTGTCAGCTGCATGATTCAGTAATTCAGTTTCAAGGAATTTGTTCAGTAGAAGTGCATATAATTGTGCACCAAATAACATGTACAAAAATGTTTACAGCAGCATTATTTATAACAACCAAAATTTGGAAACCTGTATTTATCATTTATTAAATGTATTGTAATATATTCATGCAATGGAATAGCACACACACAGCAAGAAGAAAGTCTTACCATTATAAGGTTTTGAAGCTATGCACTGAAGAGTAAATGCTGTGTGATTTTATGTATATAAAATGCAAAACCAAGCCAAACAATATGATGATGATAACTGAATAGTGGAGAAGAAATATGGCGTGACATCCCTTATAAGCAGTATCTAGAAAGAAACGATACAAATGAACTGATTTACGAAACAGAAACAGGCTCACAGTCTTAGAGAATGAACTTACGGTTGCCAGGGAAGAAGGATTGGGGAAGAGATGAAGAGTTTGGGATAGACATGTAAACTCTGCTACATTTAAAATGGATAACTGACAAGAACCTACTGTACAGCATAGAGAACTCCACTCAGGGTTATGTGGCAACCTGGATGGAAGTGGAGTTTGGAGGAGAATGGATATATGTATATGTTAATATATGGTTGAGTCCCTTTGCTGTCCACCTGAAATTATTACTACATTGTTAACTGGCTATACTCCAATATAAAATAAAAAGTTAAAATGCAATAAAAATTTTTTAAATAAAATCTTTTGTAGAAGGGAAGATTAATGCTATGAGGCACCAAGATGATTTCTGAGGGGCTAATAATGTCCAATATCTGAATCTGGGTTGTATGCACACAGGTTTGTACACTTGGTAAAATTCATCAAATTATGCATATAATACCTGCCCTTTCAATCATTATTAATTATTAAGAAAATAAAATATTTGATGGAGTCAGTAGTTTAGGCATATATATATATAGATTAGAATATCATTTATATATGGAGCAGAACTAAGCTATTAGTTCAGTAATTGCTACTCACCTAAGTGAACAGGTTTCTAACCAAGATTGCATCTTCTAATTTTCCTGCACAATGAAAGCAGATTAATCTTTTTAAAAATACCCACTTTTGAATATATTGCTTGCCTATTTAGAAATCTTTTATAATTCTCCTCTACCTAGACAATAAACTGCAGATTTTAAACATTTAAGTTATCTGTAATGGGAACTAATTATATACCATGTACACTGAATTAGTTACTTTAGTGAATTTAACCCTTATATCAAATCTATAAGTTAAGTAGCATTATGCCATATTGTAGGTGGAAGACTCTAAGTTCCTGAAGTTAGTTAATTGGGAGAAGCAATAAGATTAAAATATACATCTCTATGACTCCAAAGTACATGCTATTTTTATTGTACCATGTTGCTCCTACAGTCATGTATATATTTCCTATCTACTTTATCCAATTTCTTATCTTCTTACACCCTCCATTCCAAACCAATTTAGCTCAAAGTCTGCCTCCCTCAATCAACTTTACACTTTCAAATCCTCTAATTTTTCCTAATCCTATTCCTTTAAATCTTTTTCTGTCTGCATACATGTTATTCCTTCTTTCACATGACTGTTAAAGTCTACCTTTATTTTAAAGCTTCATTTAACCACCACAGTCTGAGTAATTTTTTTCTCCTCTGAAACCTTAAATGCAATTATTGTTGTTACAAATCATTCATGATGTGTAACATGGTGACATTTTTCTATGTTGCCTTGAAATATTTAATTTTTTCCTTAATGTTTGCCTTATTTCCATAATTATGTTACAAGCTCCTGAGTACAGAGAAAATATTGATACTTTTTCATCCTCTCCCTCAGAAATATTAAATATAATGGAGATTGAAGTATAGTGTAAAAAAATATGAGTTTGTAGGATTAGGATAAAAATAAATTTTATGAGAGTTAGTCTTACAAGAGTACCATTAAGATCTTTATTTAGATACATGAATGTACATGATAAATAGACCTAGAGATTTTTCTAATCTATTAAAAAACAGTTCTTCCTAATTTCCTATTTATTCTCTATTTCACTCCCATTTCTCTTTGACCCCCCACCATCATGCTGATGTAGATTGCTCTTCTCAAGATCAAAAGCAGGACTTCCCTGGTGGTCCAGTGTCTAAGACTCTGAGCTCCCACTGTAGTGGGCCTGGGTTCCATCTCTGGTCAGAGAACTAGAGCCCACGTGCCACAACTAAAGATCCCACATGCCACAAGGAAGATTAAAGATACCACCAGCTGCAAATATGATCTGTCGCAACTAAATAAATAAATATTATTGAAAAAAGAAATGTGTGTGCTCAGTCATGTCTGATTCATTGTGGCCCCATGGACTGTAGCCTGCCAGCTCCTCTGTCCATGGAATTTCCCAGGCAAGAATACTGGAATGAGTTGCCATTCCCTACTCCAGGGGATCTTCTAAGACCCAGAAATGGAACCCTCCTCTCTTGTGTCTCCCTCACTGGCAGTCAGATTCTTTACCACTAGCATGACCTGGAAAGCCCCTCTCCAGAAAAAAAGAAAAAAGATAAACAGCAAAGACCATATTCAGCCAGTTAGTTCAGTTAGTTCAGTTGCTCAGTCTTCTACGACTCTTTGGGACACCATGGACTGCAGCACAACAGGCTTCCCTGTCCATCATCAACTCCTGGAGCTTGCTCAAATTCATGTCCATTGAGTTGGTGATGCCGTCCAACCATCTCATCCTGTACTGTCCTCTCCTCTCCTTCCTTAAATCTTTCCCAGCATCAGGGTCTTTTCCAATGAGTCAGTTCTTCACATCAGCAGGCCAGAGTATTGGAGCTTCAGCATCAGTCTTTCCAATGAATATTCAGGGTTGATTTCCTTTATGATTGACAGATTTGATCTCTTTTATGATTGACAGGTTTGATCTCCTTTATGATTGACAGGTTTGATCTCCTTGCAGTCCAAGGGACTCTCAAGAGTCTTCTCCAATATCACAGTTTAAAAGCTTCAATTCTTCAGTGTTCCGGTTTCTTTAACTCACATCCATACATGACTACTGGAAAAACCATAACTGACTAGATGGCCTTTGTTGACAAAGCTTTTTAATATGCTCTCTAGACTGGTCATAGCTTTTCTTCCAAGGAGCAAGTGTCTTTAAATTTCAAGGCTGCAGTCACCACCTGCAGTGATTTTGGAACCCAAGAAAATAAAGATTGTCACTGTTTCCATTGTTTCACCATCTAGTTGCCAAGAAGTGATGGGGCCAGATGCTATGATCTTAGTTTTTTGAATGTTGAATTGTCACTCTCGTCTTTCACTTTCATCAAGAGGCTCTTTAGTTGGTCTTCACATTCTGCCTTAAGGGTGGTGTCATCTGTATATCTGAGGTTATCAACATTTCTCCTGACAATCTTGATTCTAGCTTGCGCTTCATCCAGCTGGACATTTTGTGTGATGTACTCTAGATAGAAGTTAAATAAGCAGGGTGAAAATATACAGCCTTGATGTACTCCTTACCTAATATGGGACCTGTCTATTGTTCCACACCTGGTTCTGACTGTTGCTTCTTGACCTGTATACAGGTTTCTCAGGAGGCAGATTATGTGGTCTGGTATGTCCATCTCTTTAAGAATTTTCCACAGATTGTTGTGATCCACAGAGTCAAAGGCTTTGGCGTAGTCAGTAAAGCAGAAGTAGATCATCTTACTTGACTCTTTAGTAGTTTTCACCACATTTAACTACTTTCCCATTTGAAAAACTTTTCTCTGCATTTTCATTGGAAAAACACTTGATTTTTCTCCCATACACTTCTTTTATCAAAATCTCATTTACTTCCTGCTGCTGCTGCTAAGTTGCTTCAGTCGTGTCCGACTCTGCGACCCCATAGACGGCAGCCCACCAGCTTCCCTCGTCCCTGGGATTCTCCAGGCAAGAACACTGGAGTGGGTTGCCATTTCCTTCTCTAATGCATGAAAGTGAAAAGTGAAAGTGAAGTCGCTCAATCGTGTCCGGCTCTTCATGACCCCATGGACTGCAACCTACCAGGCTTCTCCGTCCATGGGATTCTTCAGGCAAGAGTACTGGAGTGGGTTGCCATTGCCTTCTCCCATTTACTTCCTACTCTCTCTTAATTCTTGTGTTCATTTAATCATTAATTTATTCTTTCATTCAAAAATCCTTACTAAGAACCTATAAGGTGCCAGACATATAGGCAGTGGAGACACAACAGTGAACAATATTTGTAATATCTTATTCCCATGAAATTTTGATAGAGGGAGACAAAAATAAAATAATTGTTTATGATAAATCAAAGTTGATAGGTATTGTGGAGATATAACTATACCTAGATGGAGGGTAAAGAAAATGGAGTGGATTAGAGCTGTTGGTTACAGAACTGATTATGGAACTTCTAGGATCCGGAGCAAAAATTAAAGTACAGGGCCTTTTTTCAGATATTGTTCAGCATTTCAAGACAACAGGAAAACATTAATCCAGAATATGAGCCCTTTTATTATTCTGGTCCTATATAAAAACAAAGGTCACACCCCTCATAAAAATGGTCTTGAGTGGTTGCAGAAATCATTGAGTTCATATACGAGTGGCACATATAATTCTAGGAGAAGATTGCTCCAGACAGAGAAATACTAAGATCAAAGGCCTTGGAGCAGGAGCACATCTGGTGGATTTGGGCAGTAGTGAGGTGAGCAGCATGCCTGGCTGGAGCAGAGAAGATCTAGGGGGGCATAGAAGGAGATTAAGCCCAAGATCTAACTGTGGGCCAGATGAGGTAGGATCTTATTTTTCACTGTAAGGATCTCATTTTCTCATCTAAGGAGAGTTTGGGGCACATCTGACTTAGTTTTCTTCAGGATCATCTTTTACTTGTCTTTTGTTACCCAAATGTTATTGACTGGTGTGTGTTTCAATATTCATTTGCATAACAAATGGCCAGCCAGTCACAAGTTTTAGTTTCTGCAAAAATCCCCTGACCAATAAAGTATTAAATAAATAATAATGATAGGTTGTATGAAAGAAGAATAAAAATAGGTGGGAGATGATTTGTGGTTTGAAATAATGCAAGCAAGAGATGACTATGATAGCAAAGATTAGGTGAAGAGAAGTGGTTGTATTTGGGATATAATCTGAGGAACCTTGGTGTCTGGTTCCAAGACTTTTTTTCTTCTCTATGTCTACCTGATAAGACCTCAGTCTCATGGTCAGAGGTATATTTTCAGGATTTAGCAGTTCTCATGCAAGGCAAAGTTATGACCAACCTAGATAGCATATTGAAAAGCAGAGACATTAACTTTCCCAACAAAGGTCTGTTTAGTCAAGGCTATGGTTTTTCCGGTGGTCATGTATGGATGTGAGAGTTGGACTGTGAAGAAGGCTGAGCGCCGAAGAATTGATGCTTTTGAACTGTGGTGTTGGAGAAGGCTCTTGAGAGTCCCTTCGACTGCAAGGAGATCCAACCAGTCTATTCTGAAGGAGATCAGCCCTGGGATTTCTTTGGAAGGAATGATGCTGAAGCTGAAACTCCAGTACTTTGGCCACCTCATACGAAGAATTGACTCATTGGAAAAGACTCTGATGTTGGGAGGGATTAGGGGCAGGAGGAGAAGGGGACGACAGAGGATGAGATGGCTGGATGGCATCACGGACTCGATGGACGTGAATCTGAGTGAACTCCAGGAGTTGGTGATGGACAGGGAGGCCTGGCGTGCTGCGATTCATGGGGTTGCAAAGAGTCGGACACGACTGAGCGACTAAACTGAACTAAAGTGATGCAAACCAAACATGTCACGTCCTATCTGACACATTCATTTGGATTGCTCATAGATATTATGAATATAAAATGTCCAATAAATAAATGAATGATTTTTTCTCTTCCATCTTCCTTTCATCAGAAAAATGGTTATCAATATTTATTTTGTTGTTCAAGCTGGAAACCTTGAGTGTTTTCTTCCCTAATCCTAGTTGACTAATTAATCAGAAGCCTTATGACTTAAGTCCAGAATAGAGATCTCAAATCCATTCTCCCGACCATCTTTACTTCCATTTTACTGCCCTAGCCACAGATTTCTCAATGCAGTGACCTCCTAACACTGCCCTCTACTTCTGTCCATGCTCTTTGTAGCAGCTCAAGTATTCATTTAAGATGCAAATCTTAAAAGTAGATCTTTCTCTACTTAAAACCTTTTAAGAGTTTCCCACTGTATTGGGAATATAATTAAAACTGCATGCCACGTTTTACAAGGTTCTTCAGGTTCTGGTCTCCTGCCCATCACATGCCCGTCTCTGTTAGCAAACTCATGCTCCCATTCAAAGTGTTCTTTTAACATCTTTTACACAAATAGAAAATCTATAACAATAGTAGTGATTTATAGCAGGTAAAGCTAAGAGAAAAAATTTTCCCACAAATATCTGGCCACATATTTAACCATTTAAAAGACTTAATGGTAAGAAGAAGCATCTCTCATTCACCGCTGTATAACTCGTCAGTTTAAAGTGAGTACCATATTGTAAGGATTCTATACCATACAGGGATGGAATAAATAAATGAAAAGGAAGTGCTTATTAATTCATACTCTAGGTCTTTCTGAGGGGTGTTCTATTACATCAGAGTAATACATTTATTTTATGTCTAAGACTTTAATTTGTGATATATTTTTCAAATTACATAGCAATACAGCAACAATATTCTCTTTAACCTCATGAATGTATGATCTACTTAAACTGCCTAAAATATTTGTCATAGCTAGTTTTCATTTCTGAATCTGAGAATAGTTTAAATGGCAGTAGATTGGTTTATAAATAAAATATTTTATAATAACTATCTTTTTTGGTTCAGTGATCTGGGGACATGAATAATCAATACCCCTGAAATGAAATACACTTTTGTGATATGACAGTTAAGTTTTATAATAAAGAACTGCCCTTCCCAGGTGGCACAGTGGTAAAGACTCCACTTGCCAATTTAGGCGATGCGAGAGATGCAAGTTCAATCTCTGGGTGAGGACTATCCCTTGGAGGAGGAAATGGAAATCCCCTCCAGCATTCTTACCAGAGGATCCTGGTGGGCTATAGTCTAGGGGAGTCACAAAGAGTTGGACATGACTGAGCATGCACACAGACAATAAAGAACTAGGGAAAAGATCGTTCCAAATATTTTCAGATTAGCCATAAATTTAATAACAGTATCATACTTATGGATGTAATTTTTAATTTGATCTGTAAAATTCCCTTCCTTTCCATTTTGAGTCCTTAGATACCAAAGAATACTGAAGGGGGAATTTAGTATTAGAAATAAAACTGAGATAACTTTCGGTTCAGTTCAGTCACTCAGTCATGTCCAACTCTTTGCGACCCCATGAATCGCAGCACGCCAGGCCTGCCTGTCTATCACCAACTCCCGGAGTTCACTCAAACTCACATCCATCAAGTCGGTGATGCCATCCAGCCATCTCATTCTCTGTCGTCCCCTTCTCCTGCCCCCAATCCCTCCCAGCATCAGAGTCTTTTCCAATGAGTCAACTCTTTGCATGAGGTGCCCGTAGTACTGGAGTTTCAGCTTTAGCATCAGTCCTGCCAAAGGACACCCAGGGCTGATCTCCTTTAGAATGGACTGGTTGGATCTCCTTGCAGTCCAAGGGACTCTCAAGAGTCTTCTCCAACACCACAGTTCAAAAGCATCAATTCTTCGGTGCTCAGCCTTCTTCACAGTCCTACTTTCACATCCATACATGACCACTGGAAAAACCATAGCCTTGACTAGATGGACCTTTGTTGGAAAAGTAATATCTCTGCTTTTTAATATGCTATCTAGGTTGGTCATAGCTTTCCTTCCAAGTAGTATGTGTCTTTTAATTTCATGGCTGCAATCACCATCTGCAGTGATTTTGGATCCCCCAAAAATAAAGTCTGACACCGTTTCCATCTATTTGCCATGAAGTGATGGGACCAGATGCCATGATCTTAGTTTTCTGAATGTTGAGCTTTAAGCCAACATTTTCACTCTTCTCTTTCACTTTCATCAAGAGGCTTTTTAGTTCCTCTTCACTTTTTGCCTTAAGGGTGGTGTCATCTGCATATCTGAGGTTATTGATATTTCTCCCGGCAATCTTGATTTCAGTTTGTGCTTCTTCCAGCTCAGGGTTTCTCATGATGTACTGCATCTCTATTTACATATACCTTTAAACATTGGAAGGAAACATAAAGCAACAAGACACTGTGATATTAAAGCCATTGGCTTGTTTGTTCCTCAGCGTATCTGGTATTATCTTATTGGATGATGACTGTAGTCTGTGGTCATTTCATGTCACTAGTTGTCTTGAAAAGTAAAGATACATTGAACAGATGAATATGCCCAATATCTTACCTCTCACACATTATAAAACACCTGTTAGCAAACTGAAATGATTACTTGGAAATGTTTCCATTTGTGGATCAGGATTGAAAACTTTCAGGAAAGTTTGATCTTACAACATTCAGCAAACTTTTATTCTCAATCTAAGAGGGAATGGGGTTAGCAAAAGTTACAATGGTAATACGGTTTAGTAACTAGAATATACGATAGAGGAGAATCTATCCCAGTCTGGGGAGGGTAACTTGAGGTCAAGAAAGTCTCTGTAATGAGATAATAGTATTTTTTTTTTTTAAAGTATGAAGAAAAGTAAAAAGAGAAGTCGAGAAGGAAGAGCAGGCATTGCAGTGAAAACCACATTAATAGATGGTTCTTGGGGATGAGAGATCAGGACATGTTTGAGAAAGTGAATTTTCACTGACAGGTAAGAATCTGGTGATGATAGAAGATGGAAAAGAGATTCCAAAAGATAAGGTCTTAAGGTCAAGCTGCCTACTCCATATCCAAACAGCCTCCTTTTTGGAGCAGATAAACAGTATCCTCTTAATGACACTCCTGTCTTGGCTTTCTTAGAACAAGGGTGATATGAAAAATGCCCTTATTTATTGTTGCCCGGTTCAGAGAGGGTAAAATTCCAGTTATGACAGTGTCTGCAGGACTTTTTTGTTCTATAGCTCTACTTTGATAGTTTCAATTTCTTTTTTCCTATAATGTCTCTGTTCCAATACTAACAAGTCAGAACATACACTAAAAAGGATATTTTACTGTTGCAAAGTCTGTAATAATAAGATTATATATTTCAACACCTAAACATGACACCTTCCAAAAAGAATTTCAATTGGTCTTTATTAAAGAATCACACTAGGAAAAAAAAATGAAATTTGAATGCCTCATTTTCTTAGTTTTCTCATGCTTTTTGGAAGGAATGCTGCACTTTCATTGAAAATTATCCTTTGATCTTCAGTGGAGTATAGATATTCTGTACCTCATTTATGCTTAAGACAATGAAACATGTTTGTTTTGTCATTAATACTAATCTTGCTTTGATTTCTTTGAACTGTTGGCAACAGGTAATTCAACTTGTCTTTTCTAGACAGATTTTGTTCCTTGTTGGATGATGAAATTTCTCTGGTGTTAACACCTAAAAAATACTGTCTACTTTCCCTTTCCTCTAATTATCAGATATATAGTTAGACTGCATCCAGTAATTGGATTTAGCATTTAAACTGAGGAAGAACATACTCATTTAAACAAGTTCCTGACTGTTCCTAAACATGAAAATCCAAAAAGCAAACAAAAAATTAAGTCAAAAGTATTAGGATTTAAAAAAAAAAGGTTTTTGGCAGATATTTCTGGGTATAATCACTCATACATCATTTCCTTCATTTTATATTTAACACTGTTGTGCTATAGATACACCAGAAACTTCCAATGTAAAATATCTTACAAACGAATCGTGGTCTTGGTTAAAGTATTGATGACTTGGCAAACATGTACAATGGTGAGCATGGATAAATATGTTTTCAGGTTTTTCTAAACCAGTCTTCTTTACCAAAATGAAGTCTTAATAAATGTCAAAGTTAAATCTCATTTGTTCTTATGATTTCCCGGGTACTATATATTTGCAAAAACACACAGCAAATTTCTAGATACAGTATCACAAAGGTAGGTGTGGAAGAAATTCATTAACTTCTAAGTATGTATGTCTGCCATATACATGCTTTGATACTACAGACACTTATTCTTGACAGCAGCCATTTATTCCTTGCCAGTTCCTAAGTGCTTCCTTAGAGCAGAGAATTACATTTCCACTGGTATTTGAAACACTGGCAACCATATCGCTATATATTAGAATACATGCTCAGAGATTACTATCATCCCAGAAGAGCAGGATAAGAGCTGCCATTTCAGGATGGTTGTTGAGCTAAAGGTCAACAAAGGACTCTTGGCTTTAGGGAGAGAATTCTAACAGGGGAAGGAAGTACATTTACATCACATCACTGAAGGGCCACTTCTTGAGTATTTGATTATAGACAAAAATAGGCTTACTTAAAAGGTCTTTTATAAGGGGCAAGATAGGAGTCAGTCAGTCTGATAACAGAAAAACTTCTGCTTTCTACTTTGGGGTTTCTCTATAAGCAACTGGAAAATGTTCCACAGTTTCCTCAAGTGGCCATGTAAGCAAATGGTTATCATGGAAACTATTTGTAGATATGACTTAGGTGCCAGGAAGAAGGCTTGACAAGGAAATGATTTGCTTCAAAGTGACCCTAAACAAAGAATATAAGAAGTCCATTGTTCTGTTGTCTTTCTTAAGTTCTCTTTCATTCCCTGTCTGTGTTTTGAAGAGACTGATGCTTTATGACTAAAGTAACTAATTCCTTATTTGTAAGAATGGCATAATGAAATTTGTAACAGATGGGAACAAAGAATATATATATGTATATGTATGTATATATTCCAGTGTTTAACTGTAAAAATTACTTGTCACAAATCATGATTAAAATAATTAGGCGGTAAAAATAAAAGTATATGTACCATCAGTGACCAAGTCTGTTTCAGTCATTTTTTTTATTCCAGAATCTATGCTGAAAGCACATGAAACCAATTTGCTTCCATTCTTGTAAAGAATGTCATCTTTTACGTACACTCTCCAAATCATCCCGGGGCGGGGGGAAAAATCTCTTTCTGGCCTCTCTATGGTTTAGTTACTTAGAAAAATCATTACAAAAGCACTTGTAATAGTATACATATATTCATTTGTATACAATAGTTCTGGTTATTTTAAAGTTAAGTGATGAAGAGATTTCATGTGTGACACAATGTTGAATTTTAATGAGTTAGTAATGTCTACTGTTGTCACTAGATGTGAAATAGCTAGTTAAATAAGATTTGGCTTGACACATAAAGTACAATGCTATCATAAATTATCTTGGACTCGCTAGGGAGGTTTTGCTTATATCAAATGCCAAAATAACCAGTCATGTAAGTAAAACAACTGTCAATTTACTGAAAATGCCAGTCAAAATTGATGTTTGCCTCAAATTATGTAGCAAATTAAATAAAAACACAACCAAATAGAATTCAATTACATATTGATGATGTACAGATCAAAACTCTCTCACAAATTAATGCAAGCATATAAATTGGTTGCCATGATGAATATCAGAAAGGTCCTAGAAATTTATTTAAAATCTAATCTTTGAAGAAATCATTTATGAATTTTGCTCCCACAGACTGGATCAGTCCTGCCTCAGGAATAACTGTGTTATGTACCCATCTCTTAAGAGTACAGGAATAAGTATTTTGGAGAGACACTTAGGGACTTTTTAAAAATTGGAGTATAGTAGGGCTCGCAAAGAGTCGGACATGACTGAGTGACTGAACTAAACTGAACCGAAGGACTTTAAAGCACCAGAGGTGATGCAGTTACTTCATTAGTTACAAAGTAAAAGAAAAACATATACAAAAGTCAGAATTTTGTTTGGTAGAAAGTTTCATATGATGAATTGTAGAACCTGGTCTTAATTTGTTCATAACTCAGAGCCACTTCAAATTTTTATCTCAGTTTTCAAGTGAATCCCTTCCTGTGGAATATTTTACAGGAAAAACAAAACACTGTCTTAGACCTAGGATTCTAAGACTAGACAAAAAAGCATGTCAAAAAAAGTAAAAAAATTGGAATGAAAAGTAATTTAGATACTGTCTTTGTTCAATTGCTCAGTTGTGCCTGACTCTTTGCAACTCCATAAACTGCAGCATGCTAGGCTTCCTTGCCCTTCTCTATCTCCCAAGTTTGCTCAAACTCATGTTCACTGAGTCAGTGATGCCATGCAGTCATCTCATCCTCTGTCATCCTCCTCTTCTCCTGCCCTCAATCTTTCCCAGCATCAGGGTCTTTGCCAATGAGTCAGTTCTTTGCATCAGATGGCCAAAGGATGGGCAGTTCAGCTTCAGCATCAGTCCTTCCAGTGAATATTCAGGGTTCGTTTCCTTTAGGATTGACTGATTTGATCTCCCTATAGTCCAAGGGACTCTCAAGAATCTCCTCCAGTACCACAATTCAAAAGAATCAGTTCGCCAGCACTCAGCCTTCTTTATGTTCCAACTCTCACATGCATACATAACTACTAGAAAAACCATAGGTTTGACAATATGGACTTTGTTGACAAAGTGATGACTCTGTCTTTTAATATTCTGTCTAGGTTTGTCATAGTTTTTCTTCCAATGAACAGGCATCTCAATTTCATGACTGCAGTCACCATTCACAGTAATTTTGGAGCCCAATAAAATAAAATCTGTCACTGTTTCCATTTTTCCCCCAACTATTTGACATGAAATGATGGGACCAAATGCCATGATCTTCATTTTTTGAAAGTTGAGCCTTAAGCCAGCTTTTTCACTCTCTTCTTTCACCTTCATCAAGAGGCTTTTTAGTTGCTCTTTGCTTTCTGCCATAAGGGTGGTGTCATCTACATATCTGAGTTTATTGATATTTCGCTCTGCAATCTTCATTCTAGCTTGTGCTTCCTCCAGCCTGGCATTTAACATGACATACTCTGCATAGAAGTTAAATAAGCAGGGTGACAATATACAGCCTTGGTGTACTCCTTTCCCAGTTTGGAACCAGTCCATTTTACCATGTCTGGTTCTAACCGATGCTTCTTGACCTGCATACAGGTTTCTCAGGAGGCAGGTAAGGTGGTCTGGAATTCCCATCTCTTAAAGAATTTTCCACAGTTTGTTGTGATCCACACATTTAAATGCTTTAGTGTAGTCAATGAACCAGAAGTAGATGTTTTTCTGGAATTTTATTGCTTTTTCTATGATCCAACAGATGTAGGCAACTTGATCTCTGTTTCCTCTGCCTTTTCTAAAACCAGCTTGAACATCTGGAAGTTCTTAATTAACATACTACTGAAGCCTAGCTTGGAGAATTTTGAGCATTACTTTGTTAGTGTGTGAGATGAGTGCAGTTGTGCGGTAGTTTGAACATTCTTTGGCATTGCCTTTCTTTGGGATTGGGATGAAAACTGACCTTTTCCAGTTGTGTGGCCACTGCTGCATTTTCCAAACTTCCTGGCCTTTTGAATTGCAAACTTGCTGCACATTGAGTGCAGCACTTTAACAGCATCATCTTTTAGGATTTGAAACAGATTAACTGGAATTCCATAACTTCTACTATCTTTGCTTGTAGTGATGCTTCCTAAGGCCCACTTGACTTTGAACTCCAGGATGTCTGGTTCTAGGTGAGTGATCACACCATCATGGTTATCTGGGTCATGAAGATCTTTTTTGTATAGTTCTTCTGTGTATTCTTGCCACCTCTTCTTAATATCTTCTGCTTCTGTTAGGTCTATACCATTTCTGTCCTTTATTGTGCCCATCTTTGCATGAAATGTTTCCTTGGTATGTCTAATTTTCTTGAAGAAATCTCTAGTCTTTCCCATTCTGTTGTTTTCCTCTATTTCTTTGCACTGATTGCTGAGGAAGGCTTTCTTGTCTCTTCTTGCTATTCTTTGGAACTCTGCATTCAGATGGGTATATCTTTCCTTTTCTCCTTTGCCTTTCACTTCTCTTTTCATAGCTATTTGTAAGGCTTCCTTAGGCAACCATTTTGTCTTTTAGATGTGGTAAGTTCATAAATAATTTCTAAAGGTGGGTTCATATGTAATTTCCAATGTGACATATCCCCATAAAGAGATGATGACTTGAGACATTTCCATAGAGGTTTTTAACATTTAAAAAATCATTTTCATGTTCTCTGTTCAAGTGTCCCAAATTCCATTCATTACATAAATAAAACTGGTCATCAGGCGATGGGAAATTTGTAGTACCTCTGACTTCAAGAGATCTTCTAATCTTTTCATTGTAAGGTACACACTATTGGAAGCTGCAGGTTTCCTTTTAAATCTCAAGGTGCCTATGCTATTTGGCTCCAGCTTCCTTACACTTGCTGCCTATTTTTTTAGTATTTTACTTCATTTAAAATATTTATTTATTTGGCTGCATTAGGTCTTAGTTGCAGCATGCAGGATCTTTTGTTGTGGGGCACAGACTCTCTAGTTGTGGCACACAGGCTCCAGAGCACAGGTTCAGTAGTTGCTGCACATGGACTTAGCTGCTCAGCGTCATCTGGGCTCTTCATTCCCCAATCAAGATTCATACCTACATCTCCTGCAATACAGGGCAGATTCTCAACCACTGGACCACCAGGGAAATCCCCACTCTTTCTGATTATACTGAATATAGTTAATGTTCTATTATATCATAAGTCATACTCCAGCTCCCCTCAGAAGATAAATTTGCCTCTAATTCTTCCAAGAAAATGAAGGGTATGTAATTTGAGCTAAATCAATGTCTGCCTTCTGTAACTATCTATTTTTCAAAATCTATTTTGTTCCTCTTTTCTCTTCTTTCATTATGAGTTTCCCTGGTGGCTCAGACAGTAAAGAGTCTAGCTGAAATGTGGGAGATCTGGGTTGGGAAGATTCCCTGGAGAAGGAAATGGCAACCCACTCCAGTATTCTTGCCTGGAAAATCCCATAGACTGAGTTGGCTGTTGGGCTACAGTTCACAGTGTCACAAGGAGTCAGACATGACTGAGTGACTTTCACATATATACATAATTTGAGCTAAATCGATTTCTTCCTTTCTAAGCTATCTATTCTTCAAAATCTATTTTATTCTTCTTTTTTTCTTCATTTCAGATGAAGAAATTGTTAATTTTCTATGATAGGCTAATACCTCTACCTGCATTTGACTCAATCTCCTAAAGGTTTCCTGTTTCATAATTTATTTCCTTCCAGTTATCTTTCTAGTTTTCAATATTTCACTCTGTATTTGCTTCTTGTTCTGACATCGTTAATTGCCACAGGGTTCTTTTTTTTTTTTTTTTTTAACTTCAAGTGACAACATTAAGCAAAGGAAGAGCCCTTACCATCACCACTGAAATAAACAATCACTATGACAACAAAATTCTGACCCTTATTCTGACCCTCTCTCTATGGTCATTTCTCCCTATGTCCATATTCTCATGGTCTGGGCCATTTCAAACCTGTTAAAATTTGGCTTCTATCTTTGACTTCAAAGAGATTGCTTTGCTGCATATATCCCAGAGGATCTTTTTATTCTGCATGCCTTTTCTGAGTAGACTTATTTAGTTCCATAACTTCATTAATAATTCCAACATTATTACTTTAATCTCCAGAACCAGACATATACATCCAAATAGTTGTGGATATCTTTGTGTCCCATGTATGTGTCAAATGAATACACTTCTAAGACTGAGGTCATTATCTTTTGTCCCAAACCTGCTCCTCTGCCTGGGTTCTCTACCTTAGCCAACACCCCAATTTTTTATCCAGTAACCTACATGAATACTGAGTCTCAGTCTTCTTGCTTTATTTATTTATCTATTTTTTACTCTCTAAATCTAATGAGCCTTCAGGTCGTGAAGATATGACCTCATTCACATATCCGTATTTCCCATTGGTCCTCTACACTGATGGCAAACTCATCTTTCCAAAATGTTCCTAAAATTTCTTTAGGCTACTCTCTCTGCTCAAAACCAACAGTATCCACACCACCTACCAGAAATAGCACTCAAACACTGATAATGTACCATTTGCTGATCTGAACCTTTGTACCTCAGCACAATATTCTCTTTGATTTTAAGCTTCCCCTACCCAATACATTCAGTTTTGTATGTTGAGTACAGCTCTTTTTAATGCCCAGCTCAAAAGGCACCAATATCAACAAAGTCCAATAGAAAGAGACTACTTTTAAGAAAAAGATCCAAGTTTTAAACACAGTTCTGCATCTTAATGGTTTTTTAAACAAGTTTTCTTAAAGTTTTTGAATCTGTTTCCTCATCTCAAAATGAGAAATTAATTCTTCTATAATGCAGAGATTGTGAATAGTTCATAATACAGTCATTGTGAATAGTAAATGGGATAATATAAGTGAAGTATCCATCAGCGCACCTGATATCATGGAACACATGCTAGTTTTCACTTGACTCCCTTCCCAGTAGTGATCTCTCCCCAGACACAGATTCAAGTCTCAGCCTTTCCTGCATGATCCTGGCCAAGTTACCTAATCTTTTTGCATCTCAGTTTCCTCACCCGTGAAGGTGGATAGTAAAGGAACCTGCCTCAGAGAGGTGTTCTGAGATTTAAATGATGTGATGGAAGTATACGCATGGGTTGTGCTTAGCATATAGAAAGTACTATATATGAAGTGCCTATATTCTCATAGGTGTATGGTACTTATTTATTTTCTAATTGTAGTTAATTGTACAAATATTATGCTTGACAGCCCTTGTCTGCAATGATTCCATGTAAACTAATATAGAATAAATTGGTTTGATGAGTGAACCTGAAGCAAACAGTGTAGTTAATAACGATTAGGAATAAGTTTCATTTCATTTTTTTGTGCTTTCCTTCATCTTTTTTCAATTATTAATGCACAGAAATAGAATTGAGCCAATGGGGAAAGTTAGCTAGATAAATGTTGGAGAGAAGCAGGATTTTGTTGTCACAAAAGGGAACTTACCTCTTTTGTGATCAATGGAGGTAGTCAGGGAGACTAATCAGCAAAGCACAGAAAAAAGCTATCAGGAAAACTTTGAAGGTCATATTAGTTTAGAAAGGAAGAGTAAAAACTTGCAACAAAATTAACAGAAATATGGTTCAAGATGAATAAAATTAAAATTATAGAGAAAATACATATGTGTGTGTAGATAGGTAGATATTAAAATACATAGAAAGATAAACAGATAGGTAGGTAGATAGAGAGATCAATGTAAATAACTAGGCTCTTCAGACTTGTGAAAGTCTCCTCCTAAGTATCAGATATTGGTAAGTATTACACACAAGGCTCTACATTGTATAGTTAGTACCTGATGGTGATGGTTTAGTCGCTGTCATGTCTGACTCTTGTGACCCATGGACAGTAGCCTGCCAGGCTCCCCTGTCCATGGGATCCTCCAGCCAAGAATACTGGAGTGGGTTGCCATTTCCGTCTCCAAGTTGGTGCCTAGTTGTCTAAAGTAATTCTCGCTAACAAGTTTACATTGCTACAATAGGAATCCTTAAAGTTAGTTATACCCCATAAACAGTATGAAAAGGCAAAAAGATAGGACATTGAAAGATGAACTCCCCAGGTCAGTAGGTGCCCAATATGCTACTGGAGATCAGTGGAGAAATAACTTCAGAAAGAATGAAGTGAAGGAGCGAAAGCAAAAACAAAACCCAGTTGTGGATGGGACTGGTGATAGAAGCAAGATTTGATGCAATAAAGAGCAATATTGCATAGGAACCTGGAATGTTAGGTCCATGAATCAAGGCAAATTGGAAGTGGTCAAACAGGAGATGGCAAGAGTGAACATTGACATTCTAGGAATGAGTGAACTAAGATGGACTGGAATGGGTAAATTTAACTCAGATGACCATTATATCTACTACTGTGGGAAGGAATCCCTTAGAAGAAGTGGAGTAGCCATAATAGTCAACAAATGAGTCCAAAATGCAGTACTTGGATTTGTACTGCAAAACGTTTGTACTCAAAACGACAGAATGATCTCTGTTCATTCCCAAGGCAAACCATTTAATATCACAGGAATCTAAGTCTATGCCCCGACCAGTAATGCTGAAGAATCTGAATGGTTCTGTGAAAACCTACAAGACGTTCTAGAACTAACACCCAAAAAAGATGTCCTTTTCATTATAGGGGACTGGAATGCAAAAGTAGGAAGTCAAGAAACACCTGGAGTAACAGGCAAATTTGGCCTTGGAATACGGAATAAAGCAGGGCAAAGGCTAACAGAGTTCTGCCAAGAGAATGCACTGGTCATAGCAAACACCCTCTTCCAGCAACACAAGAGAAGACTCTACACATGGACATCACCAGATGGTCAACACCGAAATCAGATTGATTATATATCCCTTGCAGCCAAAGATGGAGAAGCTCTATACAGTCAGCAAAAACAAGACTGTGGAGTGGACTATGGCTCAGATCATGAACTCCTTATTGCCAAATTCAGACTGAAATTGAAGAAAGTGGGGAAAACCACTAGACCATTCAGGTATGACCTAAATCAAATCCTTTATGACTATACAGTGAAAGTGAGAAATAGATTTAAGGGCCTAGATGTGATAGACATCATGCCTGATGAACTATGAGTGGAAGGTCGTGACATTGTACAGGAGACAGGGATCAAGACCATCCCCATGGAAAAGAAATGCAAAAAAGCAAAATGGCTGTCTAAGGAGGTCTTACAAATAGCTATGAAAAAGAGAAGTGAAAAGCAAAGGAGAAAAGGAAAGATATACCCGTCTGAATGCAGAGTTCCAAAGAACAGCAAGAAGAGATAAGAAAGCCTTCCTCAGTGATCAGTGCAAAGAAATAGAGGAAAACAAGAAAGTGGAAAAGACTAGAGATCTCTTCAAGATAATTAGACATACCAAAGGAACATTCATGCAAAGATGGGCTCAATAAAGTACAGAAACGGTATGGACCTAACAGAAGCAGAAGATATTAAGAAGAGGTGGCAAGAATACACAGAAGAACTATACAAAAAAGATCTTCATGACCAAGATAATCACAATGGTGTGATCACTCACACTCACCTAGAGCCAGACATCTTGGAATGTGAAGTCAGGTGGGTGTTAGGAAGCATCACTACGAACAAACTTAGTGGAGGTGATGGAATTCCAGTTGAGCTATTTCAAATCCTGGATGATGATGCTGTGAAAGTGCTGCACTCAATACGCCAGCAAATTTGGAAAACTCAACAGTGGCCACAGGACTGGAAAAGGTCAGTTTTCATTTCAATCCCAAAGAAAGGCAATGCCAAAGAATGCTCAGTTGCACTCATCTCACACTCTAGTAAAGTAATGCTCAAAATTTTTCAAGCCAGGCTTCAGCAATATGTGAACCATGAACTTCCAGATGTTCAAGCTGGTTTTAGAAAAGACAGAGAAACCAGAGATCAAATTGCCAACAAGTGCTGATTCATGGAAAAAGCAAGAGAGTTCCAGAAAAACATCTATTTCTGCTTTATTGACTATGCCAAACCCTTTGACTATGTGGATCACAATAAACTGTAGAAAATTCTGAAAGAGATGGGAATACCGGACCACCTGACCTGCATCTTGAGAAACCCGTATGCAAGTCAGGAAGCAACAGTTAAAACTGGACATGGAACAACAGACTGGTTGCTAATAGGAAAAAGAGTACATCAAGGCTGTCTATTGTCACCCCACTTATTTAACTTATATGCAGAGTACATCATGAGAAATGTTGGGCTGGAGGAAGCACAAGCTGGAATCAAGATTGCCGAGAGAAATATCAATAACCTCAGATACACAGATGACACCACCCTTATGGCAGAAAGTAAAGAAGAGCTAAAGAGCCTCCTGATGAAAGTGAAAGAGGAGAGTGAAAAAGTTGGCTAAAATCCCAACATTCAGGAAACTAATGGCATCCGGTCCCATCACTTCAGGAGAAATAGATGGGGAAACAGTGGCTGACTTTATTTTTCTGGGCTCCAAAATCACTGCAGATGGTGAATGCAGCCATGAAATTAAAAGACACTTGCTCCTTGGAAGGAAAGTTATGACCAACCTAGATAGCATATTAAAAAGCGGAGACATTACTTTGCCAACATAAGTCCATCTAGTCAAGGCCATGGTTTTTCCTGTGGTCATGTATGGATGTAAGAGTTGGACTGTAAAGAAAGCTGAACACCAAAGAATTGATGCTTTTGAACTGTGGTGTTGGAGAAGACCCTTGCGAGTCCCTTGGACTGCAAGGAGATACAACTAGTCCATCCTGAAGAAAATCAGTCTTGGGTGTTCATTGAAGGGACTGGTGTTGAAACTGAAACCCCAATACTTTGGCCACCTGATGTGAAGAGCTGACCCTTTGAAAAAGACCTTGATGCTGGGGAAGATTGAAGGCAGGAGGAGAAGGGGACAACAGAGGATGAGATGGCTGGATGGCATCACTAACTCGATAGACATGAGTCTGAGTGAACTCCGGGAGTTGGTGATGGACAGGTAGGCCTAGTGTGCTGCGATTCATGGGGTCGCAAAAAGTCGGACATGACTGAGTGACTGAACTGAACTGAATATATTCCAAATAGTGAAACAAGTCATATATATTCTTTACCATTTGTTTTTTTTTCTCTTGTTCCTCCCCTATATATGTTCTCCTTTATTAAAAAAGTTGGGTCCAGAAGGCTTCTACAGGCCTGTGGGATTGAATATGGCCTCATACTGCTGATGTGGGAGACAAATCAGCTGTGTAGCTGCATTCTTTCTCCTAGTTGAAAGATGACTACTTTCTCTTATTTATACTCAGAAAAATGTTCTTAGGAAGAAAACTCACATATAACTTAGAGTCCAAGTTAGCAATACTTAAAAATTATCTTTTATTTCATTAAGTACCACTGGTTCCTAATTGCTGAAAGAGACACAACCCACGCATCAAATGGTAGCCTGCTGTGTAATATTCAAGAACGGAAAATCTTACTGAGATTAAATTCAGCCGAAAATTTCTGAGTTCATTTCCAGCAGGCACCCTACAGATTCAGTGATAGGAGTTACAGAGTACAGACCAAGATTTAGTTGGAAGTGCACTGAAAATTTAGCTATCAGATGAAATTTAGCCAGAACATATACCTACCTTCTGAACCTGTGGACAGAATTTTGAGATTGAAAATTACCACTTCACCAAGTCACTTTTGAATTCCAGCTGATTAAAAAAAGGTTTGGCAATTTTGTCAAATAAAACCTAAATTAATTATTTTATTTGGAAAGTTTTAGTACCTTAATTAATTAATCATCAGGAAATGAAATGTGCAAAGTTTGCTCAGGCATAGAATGTGTTGGTGGAAGTTCTGGTGTGCTCAGTACTGGAATAATCATGATAATGACCACTGAGGACCAAAGGGAAAATTTTTAGCTGCAGACTCTGAAGATAAAAGTGTTAGTTGATCAGTTGTGTCCAAATCTTTGAGACCCTATGTACTATAGCCCGCCAGGCTTCTCTGTCCATGGAATTCTCCAGGCAAGAATACTGAATTGGGTAGCCATTTCTTTCTCCAGGGGATCTTCTCTACCCAGGGATTGAAACTGTATCTCCCTCATTGCAGGCAGGTTCTTTACCATCTGAGCCATCAGGGAAGGACTTCTAAGCTGAAGGACTTCTAAGTCGTTATTCCAGAACTTTCACTGCAGGTTGCCTAGGGCCAGGAAGCTCACAACAGAAACAAGGAAGGCTTTTGTACCACTGAGTAGTAGGAATGCAGTTACTGAGAAAACAGCATCTTGTTCAGGCCAAGTTTCTCACTAGACAGTGGAAACATGGGACATGAAGATTCCACTGTAGAATTGATTTCAATACAACAAGTACGTTGTATCACTTACTATGTACTTGGCAAGTGATATAACAACAAACAACTAGATTCTCAGCTGACAAGACTTTTGACCTTCTATAATTTTAATTCTTACTAAAGAAAGAAAGACAGAAATAAAGCATATTTGAAAAATGCATCCTCTATATTAGAAGACATTTTGCAGGAAATAAAACTTGCCTCATAAATGTTTGTTTGGTCACTTGTTCTTGGAATCTGAACAAATGTAAACTAAAGAGTTAGAAGTCAGAGAGTGAAAGCACAGAGTAAACGAAGACACATCTAAAGAATTAAGAAATCATTCACCCCAATGTTCATTGCAGATCTATTTACAATATCCAGGATATGGAAGCAACCTAGGTGTCCATCAGCATTGGAAATGGATGAAGAAGATGTGGTACAAATGTACAATGGAATATTACTCAACCATAGGAAGGAATGAAATTTGTGCCAATGCAGGCTTGGATGGACATAGAGATTGTCATACAAAGTGAAGTAAGTCACAAAGAGGAATACAAATACTGTACATGTTAATGCATGTATGTGGAATCTAGAAAAATGGTATGGAAGAACCTATTTGCAAAGCAGAAATAGAGACACAGAGAACAAACATGTGAACACCAAAAAGGGAAAGGGGAGAGATGGGATGAATTGGGAAATTGGGACTGATATATATATATATATATACACACACTGCTGCTGCTGCTGCTAAGTCGCTTCAGTCGTGTCCGACTCTGTGCAACCCCAGAGATGGTAGCCTACCAGGCTCCCCTGTCCTTGGGATTCTCCAGGCAAGAACACTGCAGTGGGTTGCCATTTCCTTCTCCAATGCATGAAAGTGAAAAGTGAAAGTGAAGTCGCTCTGTCATGTCAGACTGTTAGCGACCCCATGGACTGCAGCCTACCAGGCTCCTCCACCCATGGGATTTTCCAGGCAAGAGTACTGGAGTGGGGTGCCATTGCTACTATGTATAAAATAGATAATTAATGAGAACCTACTGTGGAGCACAGGGAACTCTACTCAGTGTTCTGTGGTGACCTAAATTGGAAGGAAATCCCCAAAAGAGGGGATATATGTATATGTATAGCTGATTCAATTTGCTGTACAGCATAAACTAACACAACATTGTAAAACAGCTATGCTCCAATACATTTTTTTAAAAAAGGAAATCATTCAAAGATAGCAGAACTAAAGAGAAATACAGGGTTGTAAGACAATCCTGTCTTACACTTCTTATTACACTTGTGAGTGTAAAGACAGGGTTGAGCACAGCAAAAAGAGACCCCAGTAAGCCATAACTCCTGGTATTTATGCATTTTATTGTTCTTACCCCTTCAGTCTAGGCTGGGCCTGTGACTAGCTTTAACTAGTAGAATATGGAAGAATATGTTGGTTCTGGGCTATGATCTAATAAAACCTCACAACTCCCACTTTTGTACTTTGGGGAGCCCTGAGCCACCATGTGAGGAGTCTGGCAACCCTGATTGAGAGATTATGAGAGAAGACTACATGGAGAGAGTCCCTGAGATTATGTTGACATGGAGAGAGGTCTGTCCATTGAGCATCCCAGGCAAATGGCCAGACGGCTTCACCCTCAGCTGACATCTGAGTGCTCCCCCCATATGGCCCCAAGTAGAACAACAGAAAGCTGCCTACATGGACCCAGTCAACCCATAAAACTATAAGAGTTAAGGAAGTTGTTGTTTTCAGATATTAATATTAAGTTTTAACGTTGTACCTTTTTTGGTGGTATAACTAACAGAATAGCATTTTGTTATAAGAAACAGAGGCAGAATAGTGAAATGCTAGTTAGATATAATCTTTTCCCATATATTCTGTTTCTTCTGAACTACTTTGAAGTGGGAATGGAGTTGGTTTACTAAAAAAAGTTCATACAAACAAAAAGCAATGAGTCTTTAGAAGAATTCAAAAAAGACATAAAATCCATTTAGAGGTAGTCATTGTTTTTTCTCTTTTTACTTGTATTTTTAAAGGCTTTGAACCATACATACTTATGATAACTTAAACTTAAAAGAAAGACACATTAAAAGTTGACCTGTTTTGATCAAGTGATACTGTAGCCTGCCCACAGGTCCATTCCTCCCTCTTCGTAGAGCCACTAAGACGCCACAGAACACAAATTAAAACCACAGATTTGGAGGATAGAAATAAATATTTACACTGGGAACCTGGGGTTATTTAAACCTAGATTAAACAACAAATGTTGGTTACCCAAATCTACTTCCCATAAGAAAGAGAGGGAACACAATATGTTACAAATCATTGACTGATGAAAAGAAGATTTCAAATTTGTCTGAAGGAACAAGCTTGAGCTGGATTGAATTATTTAATTGTGGGAGGATTCTGTAACATATATCCTTCGTAAAGACTGTATGTAAGTCGTGTCTAACTTGACAATTAAAAGTGATTTTTGTTATAAGTAGATAAGTTTTGTCAGTAGCCAAAATCCAAATCTCTCCTTGTATCTTTCAAATAAACCATTAAGAACAGCAGAAGAACAAACAGAATCACAAAAACACTTTCAGTATAATCAAAAGACAACAAAACTAAAGACTTCAAATGACTTAAGTTAAAAAAAAAAAAAGAAGAATTTCCAGCAGAGCTAATTCTGGAGCTCCTGCTGCAAACCTTTACAGATTACTGAGGTGGGATGGGGGAGCTATGTGGCAGAGAGAAGACATTGAATAAAATCATATTCAAAAGAAGTTAACCTTGAGCGTGAAAATACTGAAAAAAGAGTCCTGGCAAATTAGCGCTCTGACCATACAGAAGGGGCTTAAAAGTTCCTTGTGATTCAATAAATTAGTCTTGATAAGATGATGCTTCTGATGAAGAAGGTAAAATGAAAAGAATAGGCAATTTTGGAGACTGCTTAAGAATATGAGAAAAGAATAATATGCTCTTGAAAGATACAAAAGTTAACTTGAAAGATATCCCTTGTTTTGGATCTGATGAATCAGCATCATAAAGATGGCATGTCTCTCTAAGTTAATTTGTACATTTGAAAATTCCCATTAAAAACAACAACCCAAACCCCTAGCTTCTTATGGACCCATATCTGATACTAAGGTTTTTATGGAAAATAAACATTCTAGGAGAGTGAGGAAAACAGTGAGAAGGAAGAGCTCTGAGGGTGGACTGGTTTTGGTAGATATTAAACATACTGTGACGGCTCCATGGATCAGTGTCATAATGATGCATAAATGGATACAGATTAGTGGATGTTTTTTAAAATGCAAAAATAGATCCAAATACATAAATTTTAGGGCTTTCCAGGCAGTGCAGTGGTAAAGAATCTGCTTGTCAGTGCAGTAGATACAAGAGATATGGGTTTGATCCCTGAGTGGGGAAGATGCCCTGGAGAAAGAAATGGCATCCCACTTCAGTATTCTTGCCTGGAAAATTCCATGGACCCTTGAGCCTGGTGGGCCGTAGTCTAGGAAGTTGCAAAGAATTGAACATGACTGAGCAGAATCACACATGTACACATCTAGTTATTTATTATAGCTCATATTTATTATAGAATGGTTATTTATTACAGCACAAACACATAAATATGTATGTATGTGTGTGTGTGTATATATATATATATATATATTCAAATATTTATTGCAGCATTATTTAGAATTGTAAAGTTTGGAAAACCACCTAAATACCCATATATAGAAGAATGATGGAATGAGCTATTATAGAATGGAGTGCTATATTGCTGTCAAATAGAATGAGGAAAATATCTAGGAACATATAAATAACAGTTCCCAGGTTGTATTAAATAGAATAGAGCAAAGTGGATAAAATACCAATAATAAGCAAAATTTGTATAATAATGGACAGCATATATATATATATAGATTTATATACACACACACATATATATACATATACATGTGTATACATGTATATATATACACAGGGTGGTTTAAATGTGGTATAATGTAAAATATATATTATATCTTATAGAATGGTTTAAAAGATGGTAGAAGCAATGAGAGGGTGAAAACAAAATGGAAGGGAACAGGAAGTAAGAATGAGTGGAAACGAGGGGTGGAGGGATACTTTCCTGAGTCCACCTTCTAGTGTAGAGGCTCCTGGAATCATAATGTTGTATATATTCACCACCAGCACCACCAACAGTAATACATCAACAAAGGCAGGGAAACTCTAATACTAAATACCAATAGATAAGAATAATTCTAACTCCATTTCAAAATAATGACATAACCACATTGAAAATGTAGGAAAAGAACCAAAACTAAGACAAATAATGTTGAAAAAGTATTTTATACACATGTGGGATAAAGGCAGAAAGGACTATAAGCAAATATTCAACTCGAGTCAGTAAGTTTGATTTTTGCCAGTTTTGAAACTACTTTCAGTGTATTCTAGGATTGAGCAAACAAGTAAATCTATTGATGATAATGAAAGCCCAGTTTCACTGTCAGAGATGGGAGAAATAAATATTAAGAGAGGGCAGGCTAGCATAAACTTTCCAGTGTCAGGTTGGAATTGGAGGTATCAGCATATACTTATGGCATAGATAGATACATAGATAGATGGATGGGTGGATAGATAGAGAGACGAAGTTGAAATAATAGATGAACTTGTGCTTTCCTGATGGCTCAGTAGGTAGAGAATCCACCTGCAAAGGAGGAGACTCAGGAGACCTGGATTTGATCCTTGAATTGGAAAGATCCCCTGAGGAGGAAATGACAACCCACTCCATTATTCTTGCCTGAAAAATTCCATGGATGGAGGAGCCTGGCAGGCTACAGTCCAAAGGGTCATAAAGCGTTGGGACCTGAGTGAGCAACTAAACATACATGTGCTAGAGAGAGAAACCAGCTTAGAATTACTGGCTCTGTCCTCTGAGAGAGTCTGTAATCAATGTCTCTGAAGTAACAGTGAGCAAACCTACTGCTCACATCTTGGTTTCTAAATCATTCTCTGCTACCAGAAACCAAGGCTGTTTGGAGAAATGGCTGATACCAGGCTGGCATGGGAAAAGGGCATGATGGGCCTGTAACATTTGAAATAAAAGATATGCTAAAAAGAATGATAAACATGTCAAAAAGACTCAAGGGTCTGCTTGAAGGAAAGTCTACTAACTAAATCCATGACAATCTGAATCTTGAAAAAATAATGGAATATAACCTATGAAAGAAAACAAAACCCCATAACTCCATACTGATATAAATTAATGAATGGGGAGAAAGAAAAGCTCTTCCTTATGGTAGAATGCAAAGTAATGAGTTTAGAAGAAATGATTAGGAAAAAAAATCACCATTCAGCCTTCATTATACTAATAATTTATCAATGTAAACTAAATGAGGAATAGAATATTCACATACCTCAAAGTATCTCCAACCAAAATATGATTATTTGCAAAACTAGCAATTTTACAGTACAGAAATATGTCAGACACCACCTTAGCAAGTGGTCAAAATCAACATCTTCAGTAATAGCCAAATCCATGCTTCTGTCTAGAATGTGTAAAGAAAGACACGCCACTTCTGTATTACCATCAAACAGGCATATCTGTATCTGAAAGTCAAAGTGAAAAGTGTTAGTTATTCAATTGTGTCCAACTCTTTGTGACCCCATGCACTGTAGCCCTTCTCTGTCCATGGAATTCTCCAGGCAAGAATACTGGAGTGGGTTGCCATTTCCTTCTCTGGAGGTCTTCCCAACCCAGGGTTTCAATCCAGGTCTCCTGTATTGTAGGTACATTCTTCACCATCTGAGCCACCAGGGTGTATCTAAGAATAAGGAAATATCAGACAAGCTCAAACTGAGGAACATTTACAAAATAATTGCTCTATATTGTTCTAATATATCTAGGTCATGAGAATCAAAGAAAATCTGTGGAACTGCTTCATCTTAAATGAAACTGAAGACTGAATAGTTGAATCTAATGTGATACTGGATTGGACTCTGGACCAGAATTTTAAAGGAAAAATAAGACTCTTGAGAGTCCCTTGGACTGCAAGGAGATCCAACTAGTCCATCCTGAAGGAAATCAGTCCTGAATATTCATTGGAAGGACTTTAAAAATTCGAATAACATCTCTCCATTACATAATAGTATTGCTCTAATGTTAACTTTCTGACTTTTAGTGTAGTTTTATAGTTAGGGCTCCCCTGGTGGCCCAGACAGTTAAGAAACTGTCTGTAATGTGGGAGACCCAGGTTCGAACCCTGAGTCAGGAAGATTTCCAGAGACGGGAATGGTTATCCACTCCAGTATTCTTGCCTGGAGAATTCCATGGACAGAGGATCCTGGTGAGCTACAGTCCATGGGCTCACAAAGAGTCGGACACAGTTGAATGACTAACTCAACAACAACGATAGGAAAGTATCTTTGTATTTACAAAATGTACACAGAAGTAGTTAGGGTTCAAGGGGTACGATGCGGCCTTCCAACTTTCAAAAAGTGTGAAGAATGTTAATATAATTAAATCTGTCTCACAAGAATAAGGGCCTAAAAATCTAGATGCAACTAAACATTTAAATCAGAATTAATTTCCTAAAAAAAAAGCAAGCGAAGATATTTTCTAGGAGGTTGAACAAAATGCGTCCTTCTTTGCAATATCAAAGTTAATCATAAATAGCTTGTAAAAATACATAAAATGTTAAAAGTTATACCAGTGTTCAATTTCTGTAAAGCATGAGCTTAATGTAGGTGATATATCCACCTTTTTCAACAGGGCCAATAATATCTATTTTGACATCTATGTTAATAGCTTTTCTCTGCTTTTTCATGCAGTGTCTTCCTGTTATGTTAACTGAGATTTTCTTGTTAAGATTTAATTTAAAATTCACAAAACTATCCTCACAGAGTAAAATCTTGTGGCAAAGGGAATATTTTGCTCTTAAGTGGCAAATGGAAAGTTGGAAGATGCCTGTCATCTCATGTCATCATGGAACATTCTTATGATTTTTTTCATAGCCACTTAGTAAAACTTTATTCTATAAAGGTATTTACTTACTCATACATTCAACAAATACTATTGATCTGTTGTAAAATGAAACAGGTATTTAAGCAAAAGGGAAACTTAAGACTCCCCTTCACTTAAAAACAAGCAAAATGAGTCTCAAGATTCTTATGAAAAAGGAGCTCTTACTAGAAATCTATGAAACTGCTCTATGTTGCTGCTGCTGCTGCTAAATCGCTTCAGTCGTGTCCGACTCTGTGTGACCCCAAAGACGGCAGCCCATCAGGCTCCACAGTCCCTGGGATTCTCCAGGGAAGAACACTGGAGTGGGTTGCCATTTCTTTTTCCAAGACTACCAAAAAGACCAGAATTCTAATCCCAAGGCATCTAACACAATCTGCTTTATTGGTGGGTGCTGTGAACAATTATTTTACCACCACAATATTTTAAAAAAAAGTCCATCTCTGACCCCCATGGACTGCAGCACACCAGGTTTCCCTGTCCTCCACTATCTCACGGAGTTTGCATCAACTCATGTCCATTGAGTTGATAATGCCAACCGGCCATCCATCCTCTTTCACCCCCTCTTCTCCCCAAATCTTTTAAGAAAGAAAGGATTTCAGAATCTGTATCTTGAAATTCTATGTATATAAAGACATACTGTCCATAAGATTGCAATTAATTAATTTATGATATTGTTGAAATAGGACATAAATGACAATAAAAAGAATTTAATGTGTTGAAAAGAAAAATCTCTATATATACATATCTAGAATATATACTGTTATATATTATATATATATATATATATATATATATATATATATATAAAATCAAGAATTGCCTTGAAAGCCAGAAATAGATGCTTAGGGCTTGCATAGTGGCTTCCCTTGTGGCTCAGCTGGTAAAGAATCTGCCTGCAATGTGGAGACCTGGGTTCTGTTCCTGGGTTGGGAAGATCTCCTAGAGAAGGGAAAGGCTACCCACTCCAATATTCTGGCCTGCAGAATTCCATGGACAGTGTAGTCTCTGAGGTCACAAAGAGTCAGATAGGACTGAGTGACTTTCACTTCAGTTGCATAGTAAGAACAGAATCCTGGGCTGAGGACCTAGGTCAAAAGAGTCAATTAACACAAGAAAAACAAAAGCCATCTATTTACATTCCTAATGTTAAGATGATGAACTCAGATAAATTGTATCAGATCAAATGCTAAGCTGCTTAAACAAAGGGATTTTAAACTGTGGTGTATTAAATATGATTAAACTTTACTTCTATCACATATCAACCTAAAGATGATCCAGCTCAGTGGGTACCATGTTCCCCATGATCATTTAAGGATCCAGATTTCTTCTTTTGCTGATCCAGCTTTTCCTAAGGTGTTCCTTTCCTTCTTTTGCTTGGCCCAAACCAAGCTAGTGGAGGTGATGTAATTCCAGTTGAGCTATTTCAAATCCTGAAAGATGATGCTGTGAAAGTGCTGCACTCAATATGCCAGCAAATTTGGAAAACTCAACAGTGGCCACAGGACTGGAAAAGGTCAGTTTTCATTTCAATCCCAAAGAAAGGCAATGCCAAAGAATGCTCAAACTACCGCACAGTTGCACTCATCTCACATGCTAGTAAAGTAATGCTCAAAATTTTCCAAGCCAGGCTGCAGCAATACGTGAACCGTGAACTCCTTGATGTTCAAGCTGGTTTTAGAAAAGGCAGAGGAACCAGATATCAAATTGCCAACATCCTCTGGATCATGGATAAAGCAAGAGAGTTCCAGAAAAACATCTATTTCTGCTTTATTGACTATGCCAAAGCGCTTGACTGTGTGGAATACAATAAACTGGAAAACTCTGAAAGAGATGGGAGTACCAGACCACTTGACCTGCCTCTTGAGAAATCTGTATGCAGGTCAGGAAGCAACAGTTAGAACTGGACATGGAACAATAGACTGGTTCCAAATAGGAAAAGGAGTACGTCAAGGCTATATATTGTCACCCTGCTTATTTAACTTATATGCAGAGTACATCATGAGAAACACTGGACTGGAAGAAACACAAGCTGGAATCAAGATTGCCGGGAGAAATATCAATAACCTCAGATATGCAGATGACACCACCCTTATGGCAGAAAGTGAAGAGGAGCTAAGAAGCCTCTTGCTGAAAGTGAAAGTGGAGAGAGAAAAAGTTGGCTTAAAGCTCAACATTCAGAAAACGAAGATCATGGCATCCGGTCCCATCACTTCATGGGAAATAGATGGGGAAACAGTAGAAACAGTGTCAGACTTTATGTTTTTGGGCTCCAAAATCACTGCAGATGGTGACTGCAGCCATGAAATTAAAAGATGATTACTCCTTGGAAGAAAAGTTATGACCAACCTAGATAGTATATTGAAAAGCAGAGACATTACTTTGCCGACTAAGGTCTGTCTAGTCAAGGCTATCGTTTTTCCTGTGGTCGTGTATGTGAGAGTTGGACTGTGAAGAAGGCTGAGCACCAAAGAATTGATGCTTTTGAACTGTGGTGTTGGAGAAGACTCTTGAGAGTCCGTTGTACTGCAAGGAGATCCAACTAGTCCATTCTGAAAGAGATCAACCCTGGGATTTCTTTGGAAGGAATGATGCTAAAGCTGAAGCTCCAGTACTTTGGCCACCTCATGAGAAGAGCTGACTCATTGGAAAAGACTCTGATGCTGGGAGGGATTGGGGGCAGGAGGAGAAGGGGACGACAGAGGATGAGATGGCTGGATGGCATCACGGACTCGATGGATGTGAGTCTGAGTGAACTCTGGGAGGTGGTGATGGACAGGGAGGCCTGGCATGCTGCAGTTCATGGGGTCACAAACAGTTGGACACGACTGAGCTACTGAACTGAACTGAGCTAAACCATGGGCTGTAGCCAGATAAGAAGACAAAAATGTGAAGTCCAGGTATTTCACTGCACCCATTACTTCCATATCTCATTGTCCTGGACTTAGTCACATGGCCACATCTCATAAATATGGTGGAGAAATGGAGTTTTTAAACTGCACAGACGTTTCCAGAAGATCCTACAGCCAGAAGGGAAAAGAGGACTATAGATCTTAGAGTCAATCAGTAATGCCTGACTCACAGATTATTCCATAAGATAGAATCTTATAGAAATGTTAGTTCAAAAAGCTCAAATGGGAAAGAAAGTAAATCTAACAATTTGCTTTCAGGCTTCAAAAGGAACTTAAATCCTGGAATAAGACAAAGGGGGAAAAAAATGAAGATATGATGTAAGCATTATTAGGAAGTTTGAAAATTATATTAGCACCCATAATTATTTGGTATAACGACTTACTGAAATTTAAGTATCTTAAAATAACTCCTTTAAGTACTTCTTTTTTCTTTTCACCTTAATTAAGCTTACTATTATATTTAAAAATTTCAAAATATTTTTTAAAACTTAGAAAAGAAAATCAAGCTCTCCCACCTGGTGAATCTGCTCCATGAAACTTGTAACACTTGGTATCATTCAGATTGAACTCACATAAACACATATTTTTATAGGTACCATGCTGATCATGTAAATGCAGTTAGCTTTCTGGGGAAAAAAAGAAAAAGAAACCACACAAATTGTAACTGATTAGATGCTACTGCAATCATCCAGAATTTAGTCTTTTGGGAGGAGGAAGAGATTGCATATTATTTCTACAGGAATATAGATAAACTTCACTTTACTTAAAGATTATTTTGTTCTTATAAAGCAGAATGAAAATGTACAGAAGGGGTTTCATGCTTTGTAACCCCGCCAGGCTTCTCTTTGAGGAGGACAGTCATGATGCAAGCATCAACAGTCTGGTCTCAAGTACATTCTATTCAATTCAACAAATACTTATTTAATTCCCTTTCTGGACATGGAATCTCAAAATGAAAAACTCAGCTTTCCACCTGTGTATGGAAAACCCAGTTCTTCCCTACTGTGTGTTTCTTCACTGTAAACCTCTTTTACTATTCACATAAACTTCTGGTCACCAAAGTGTGAACCAAGCACTTTTCTGTGGCCCCAACTAGGAGTCCTAAGATTCAACTCAATTCTGACACTTTCTAGGGTTTCAGGAGCTCTGTTTCAGGCACTTTACTAGAATCCCGTGCAGTCATTAATGATCATTTTAGCTCCTCCTCATATAGAAAGGAAAGACATATTGAAAATGTCTCCCAGGGAAGGTCACTCAGGTTTGTAGGCTTCCATTCCATTTTGTCAGGTTCCAAAGGCAGGAGTGGTCCAGACAACCCTATAGATTCACCCTTTCAAGGCACTTGATATAATTGAGCTAAGAGACAATATCATCTCTTTCTCTAACCTTCTTTTGAGGCACTAATTCAATATTTGATTTCATTTTCCTTATTATAAAACCTATTTATTTGTTACTTTCCTCAGAGCCTATTCATCCTTCTCACTGTTTATATTCCAACTCTTCCTTCTTTAGAATAGACATTAGGTTTGGCCACTGTTCTGGTCTAGCTTACTGGTAGCAGTACTAGTCTACAAGTGTTTCACCCTTCGTCCACTCCTGTTCACATAGGGATGGTGATTGCAGCCATGAAATTAAAAGACACTTACTCCTTGAAAGGAAAGTTATGACCAACCTAGATAGCACATTCAAAAGCAGAGAGATTACTTTGCCAACAAAGGTCCATCTAGTCAAGGCTATGGTTTTTCCAGTGGTCATGTATGGATGTGAGTTGGACTGTGAAGAAAGCTGAGCACCGAAAAATTAATGCCTTTGAACTGTGATGTTGGAGAAGACTCTTGGGAGTCCCTTGGACTGCAAGGAGATCCAACCAGTCCATCCTAAAGGAGATCAGACCTGGGTATTCATTGGAAGGATGCTGAAGCTGAAACTCCAATACTTGGGCCACCTGATGCGAAGAGTTGACTCATTGGAAAAGACCCTGATGCTGGGAGGGATTGTGGGCAGGAGGAGAAGGGGACGACAGAGGATGAGATGGCTGGATGACATTACTGACTCAATGGACATGAGTTTGGGTAAACTCTGGGAGTTGATGATGGACAAGGAGGCCTGGTGTGCTGCGATTCATGGGGTCGCAAAGAGTCGGACACGACTGAGTGACTGAACTGAACTGAACTGAGCTGAACTGAAGGTTACACGGGGAAAAGATTGGTGAGCTATGTTTACCATCAGGCCTTCTGGTTGCTTTTACTCTTACACTAATTTTGACAGAATGCTAAAGGCATGTCCTGCCCCATCAGGCCTTTAGGAATTCTGGTGTAAGATGTAAAATATGGCTTCAATCTCTTGCTTAAGAATCATTTTTATTTCCAGCCCTGGAAGTTGCAGCCCTGGTCCTGTGACCACTGATCAAGTAGGGGAAAATGTTGAGATGATATAAAGAAGAAAGTATACCATCCTCTTCCCCACCCACTCTCTCCCAGATCCAACAGAAAAACAGAAATATCCAGTTAGGATATTCCCCAACCCTGCTCATGTTCATGTTGAGTGCAAGCACACATTCATGAAGGTATATGTAGGCTAGACCTTCCTGCCTTTATCTCCCACAGTTCTAGAAGACCAGTGTTGCCATTGCCCATTCTAATTCTCTGTCAAGCTAGTACTCTGAGGAGGATGTCTCACTGCTCATTGTTAGACATTTTGGTTTGCAAGTTGTGTTCTTTAGCCTGAAGAAACTATGGCCAGTTATCCAGATTGGGACAATTTTTTCTATTCTGATTATTTTATAATATTCTGAGCATTTGCATCTATCACTGGGTGAACAAAGCCTGGTCCAGAGATAGTGTCCATTTCTGCCAGGGCCCAGGGCCCCCAGTGTCAGGGTCCAGTCCCGGTGGATCCAGGGAATTTGAAGGGGGGATGGAGTTGGCGTCCTAGGAAAGAACTTATTTAATTACAGATAAAAAGAGAGATTAGAAAAGGATAGTATATTAGGAAAATTAGAGGAGAAAAAGAGGCTGAATAACTTGGTTTACATGGAAAACCAATAAAACTCCAAGACAAGGAGTTTGCACCATCTATGTAGGCCACCAGTGCCTGCTTGAATAGCGGAGGGTGCTCCACCTTGGGCTCCCTCTCGCGTGGGTCTTAGCAGCCAGGGCAAGTAAGTAGACATGGTGAGCCTCCACACTCCAGATGGGAATTCAGCCAGAAAAGAAGACAATGAGAAAAGACCACACGGGGTAACCAGTCTTTCCAGGAACTGGTCCGTTTTTATTGTTCAGGTTTGCTTATATACTTTTTGTTATACATAGGGATGAATACAGAGTCACGCAGGGTCAGCAGACATGACCATTATCAAAATTAGGTGCTTTATACAAATGTATACAAAGGTCTTAGGGGTTTTACATCATCTTCTGGCCATAAGGCCTGCTGACATTTTATGACCCTTTCTTTCTGATAATGGTCAGTCAACCAGAAAATTTATTTTTTCCAGGGGTGATTTTTGCTTAAACCAGACACCACCCTCCGAAGGTACCAGATAAAGTTGCATTCCTATAGATTGAGGGTGTAGTGGGTTACAATTAAGAAAGGAATTTACTTAGCCTAAGGTTTAACATGATTAATATCAAAGGTTAATACTTATTTCTCCTATATGCTAGTTGTATTCATTATAAGGGCAGGGAATATGGAGATTTAGCAGCAAATATTGGCTCAACAAATGAAAAACCCTTCACCAATACAATTACTAATCAACCCACTATACTATACTAATAATTATCTAACTTCTCAAAAGAATCTGTATTTAAAAAGTTTAAAGCATCTCATGCCTCTCACGGTTGGGAGGCTGTGAATAATCACATGTGGCCGGATGAACCTGCTCAGGCAGGCTAGAGAACCTTCAGAGGAGTTTGTAAGTTGAAACACTCTTGTCATGCCCAGGAATTTTTATTAACTGGAGCTGTAAGTTAACTCCTTCTCCGAGAGAGGTGGTGGGGGACAGCCCCCTGTAAAGTCAGAGGTGTAGGTGAGAGCATAAAACAGTAAAGTAGGCAGACTCTGGTTTTGGGGGTAGATGCTCGGGAACAGGGGGTCTCCTGAGGCTCGATCCCGCCTTTGCGTGTGCCGAGCCTCCTTCCTCATGACCTTTGCCATGGGCGGAGTTCCTCATGCTGGCTCCTGGCATCTCCCCCTTTTTTATTTCTTAAAAGAGCCAGATGCAGCTCAGTCACGAGCTTCTGAATGTTCTGCCAAAGAATCCTGACAATACAAGGAAGAATGATTACAGGAAACAAAATTAGAGCACCAACAGCAGCATAATGAAGGATATTAGACAGAATGTTTTTTCCAGAAGTAAAGTTAGAGAAGGTGTGGAAAAAGTCATTAGCGGCTCCAGCAGCAGTGAAGTCCAATCGAGTGTTCCATGGTCTGTATCTGATTATGAAGTTTCCCGAAGTCTAAACTAATATCTGCCAAACACCTAAAATATGATTTTTCAACATATCGGGCATTTGCTCTTGTTGAGTCAATGATATTGCTGCCACAGTAACAGTAACAGTAATAGTAACAGTAACAGTAATAGTAACAGTAACAGTAGTAGTTGTTGTTATTAAGGCTGAATTCCCTAAGATTAGTAAGCCCACAACCATAGTGATTGCATTAAATCTTGTAGTTGTTGTAACACAGCAAGTCCATAATTATCATACCAATAAGTAGTTACAGTTACAGACACCATAAGATAGGGTGGACGTTTTAACACCACAAAAGAACAAACATTATATTGAAGAGTTAAGCAAGATGAAATCATACATTTTTCACAAGGCACTACATTAAGTTCACCTGTATAATTCATTTATATATTAAGTTTTCCAGAATCATTAGTGAAAAGAAAAACCTAAGGAGAGGGTAGACAAGCCAAAACAAAATAAGTGAGCACAAAGGGATAAATGCTTGTTGATTCTGTAAAGGGAGGAAAAAAAACAAACAAACACCCTTTCCCTTCCCTTGGTTCTTTGGCTGGCTGAATAATTAAATTGACACAAGAGAAAAAAACACACAAATTTTTATTTTACAAGTATGGTATCTCATAGAAATAACAGACTCAAAGAAGTGACCAAAACAGGCAATTTTTATAGAAAAAAACAATAAATTTGAATTTACATGACAAAGAAGTCTGGGGCTTGGGGTAGAAATTAGTGAAAGAGTAACACAGTTTGTTTATATAGGCTTCTCAGCCTAAATTCTCTATCTCCAGTGACAAAGATGCCTTCTCCCTTCTGGTACAAGGAGGGTACATTTCACATGGGAGATTTATTTCCTGCTTTCAGGGGAACAAAGGATGGCCAGAATGTCCTTGTATTGGCTGCTTCTTAGGTGACTTTTGTTCAATACAGTTAATATGCCAAAGTTGCATACTTGGGGGTGGCCTGCCCTGGACCCCATATATTCTAATCATCTTCTAAATCTGGATGGGCTATTTTGGATGAGCCTTGATATGTCCTCTTTTAATGTACCCTCCAAATTCCTACAGTGGTTTCTGTAAGAATGTGCCCCAAATGGACCAGGTTTCCATTGTCCTCTTTCTGGACCATATGGCCATGCCAATGACCACCGCCCATGAACCAGTGAAAACCCAAACATAGGGGCTTTTTCTTTTCCACTGTTGAATTCTTCCATCAGTGCTAGGTAAACAGTGTGAAGTTCAGCTCACAGAGCTGAGCTGATTTGTTTTTACCTTCTTCAATTAGAACAGTGGCTTTTCAAATAAGCCATCCATTCACTGTGGAACTGTGCCATCCACAGTTGGTTAGTTGAGAGCTGTTTGAAGGACACTATTCAAGTGACAATAGACTCTAGTAGCTCCTCCTACAGTTCTAAAGTCAGCCCTAGGGGAAGTGACTCCTTGCTCATGAGTATCTCTGCCTTGCCTTTCCTCAGGCAACATGTTGTTTGTTGTTGTTCAGTTGACAAGTTATGTCTGACTGTTTGTGACCCCATGGGCTGCAACATATCAGGCCACCCTGTCCCTCACGATCTCTCAGAGCTTGCCCAAGTTCCTATCCATTGAATCTGTGATGTTATTCAACCATTTCATTCTCTGCTTCCCTCTTCTTCTGTCTTCAGTCTTTCCCAGAATCAGGGTTTTTTCAAATGAGTCAGCCCTTAGTATCAGATGGCCAAAAGACTGGAGCTTCAGCTTCACCATCATTCCTTCCAATGAGTATTCAGGGTTGATTTCTTTCAGGTTTAACTGGCTTGATCTTCTTGCTGTCCAAGGGACTCTCAAGAGTCTCCTCCAGCTCCACATTTTGAAAACATCAATTCTTTGGTGCTCTCCCTTCCTTATGGTCCAACTCTCACATTCATACATGACTACTGGAAGGACCATAGCCTTAACAACACAGACCTTTGTCAGCAACATTACTCTGTATAAATAATTTCCATTATATTATGGAACTGTTTGGGAGTATTTCCATCCCTATTAGAGTATTTTTCTGATATTGCCCTAGACATTATGAGTATTGCAGATATCAAGATCATTTTATGTCTTTCAGTCATTGGGTAGCTTCAGTTAATGTCTGATAGTGAGGTAGAATGGACTTCCCCTGGTGGCTCAGTGGTAAAGAATCTGCTTGCAATGCAGGAGCCACAGGAGACACGGGTTCAATCTCTGGGTCAGGAAGATCCCCTGGAGGAAGGCATGACAACCCACTACAGTATTCTTGCTTGGAGAACCCCATGGACAGAGGAGCCTGGCAGTCTATAATCCACAGGGATGCAAAGAGTCGGACATGACTGAAGGGACTTAGCATGCTCAGTGAGGTAGAAAATACCTCTCAAATAAAAATTTTCTAATCCAGAGTTCCAGTAATAGTTGCTGAGAGGTGCCCACAGGTTTCTGCCATAAGCTTCAGTCAGGGCTCCAGGTAGCATTATCATGTATGAGAATTTGTCCCCAACCACCTTTCACTCCAGTTCTCCAGCTTCTATTCCACACTATGAGAGCTCAGTCAATCTTACTAATTTCTATTTAGCATGTCCTAGCCTGTCCAATTAGTATCCTTTGGAAGGGAGATTTACATGCCTTCTGTTTTCCAATAGAAATAGGGGAAACATTCCCCAAACACAAGCCTCATCTGTGAATATAGTCAAGTTTTAAAAAATATCCAATCACTTCACTTAAAGTCTATCCAAACATATCAATTTTCCCATAAACTTTTACTATAATTCCATCAACTCTTATATTCCTAACTGTAGCCTCTATTAGGATTTCATCATTAGGGTTTTGCTTTACAATATTAGATAGAGAACGAGTTTCCCAGCCAGACCTAGTATCTATCCCCATAAAACATTCAGGTAAGGAAGACACAACCATTTCACATAAAGTCTGTTGAAACATTCCAACTTATCAGGATATAGAAGTCTTACTGGCTCTCACATTTTTCTGTCTCATATTTTCTCAATCCAATTTTCGCCTGTGCCAAGGCTTCACCAATGGGTTTTGGTACCACAGTTGGGGGTTCCTATATCAAGGAGTCTTGGAAAGTCCTCCTTCATTCCCTCCTATTTTGCCCACACTGTACAAAAGGCTTTGGGTCCCCAATGAGGAGTCAAGCCAAGGGACCCCTGGATCATTTGTCAATCTTTAACTTGATTCTTCTCCTCAACCCCTGCCACAAGTACAAATGACTGTTGGTCAGATTTCTAATTGTAATCCCTGTATTCAGGCTTTTAAATTTTTTTCCAAACTGGGAGAAATGAATTGGGCTTGTCTGAGGCAGTTTAACATTGGGGGACAAGTTGGGGTCCCTTCAACCCTCTCAACCTTTGGTAGTGCTGTACTTAGGCTTTTGCTTTAACTCCATCAATGTGTGTTTTATTTATCCCAATTTTCAATAGATGCAGAGAAGGCCTTTGACAAAATTCAACATCCATTTATGATAAAAACTCTCCAGAAAGCAGGAATAGAAGGAACATACCTCAACATAATAAAAGCTATATATGACAAACCCACAGCAAACATTATTCTAAATGATGAAAAATTGAAAGGATTTCCCCTAAAGTCAGCAATAAGACAAGGATGCCCACTTTCACCGCTACTATTCAACATAGTTCTAGAAGTTTTGGCCACAGCAATCAGAGCAGAAAAAGAAATAAAAGGAATCTGAATTGGAAAAGAAGAAGTAAAACTCACTGTTTGCAGATGACATGATCCTCTACATAGAAAACCCTAAAGACTCCACCAGAAAATTACTAGAGCTAATCAATGAATATAGTAAAGTTGCAGGATATAAAATCAACACACAGAAATCCCTTGCATCCTATACACTAATAATGAGAAAGTAGAAAAAGAAATTAAGGAAACAATTCCATTCACCATTGCAATGAAAAGAATAAAATACTTAGGAATATATCTACCTAAAGAAACTAAAGACCTATATATAGAAAACTATAAAACACTGATGAAAGAAATCAAAGAGGACACTAATAGATGGAGAAATATACCACATTCATGGATCGGAAGAATTAACATAGTGAAAATGAGTATATTACCCAAAGCAATCTACAGATTCAGTGTAATCCCTATCAAGCTACCAGTGGTATTTTTCACAGAACTAGAACAAATAATTTCAAGATTTGTGTGGAAATACAAAAAACCTGGAATAGCCAAAGCAGTCTTGAGAAAGAAGAATGGAACTGGAGGAATCAACTTGCCTGACTTCAGGCTCTACTACAAAGCCCAATTCTTAATAGTCATTTAAAAGTTTCCACCCTGCTGGGGTGAGTCTCATGACTTTTTCCTCTTGCTTCATTCCTATAAATATTTGCTTTATTACCTTTTTTGCTTAATAACCATTTAAAAATATGCACCCTGCTAAGACAGTCTCTTGATTGTTTTCTCTGCCTTCACCCAGTCACTCTTCTCAGAATGAATAGACCTTATAATGGCTTTTTATCGAGACTGGAATACCAGCCTGGCTATATCTGCAAGAACAGCCTTCTCTGGGTCTGGATCATGCAATATCTATCTGTGATTGTTCATTACTGAGCTGTGGGAATTGTATCAACCCAAACATGCTCTTCTATTCTGCAGCATCCCAAACCAAACTTTCAGTTCCCAATTAGTCACGTTCACAGCCCATTTCCTTAAAGGTTCTGCAGAAAGCTCATTTTACTGACAAACAAAATGAAATAACTCCTTCACACTATTCCCTCAGGTTTCAATAGTTTCTTGGTATTTTCCCCTGACATTGGTTATCTTCTTGGTAACCAGAGTTCTCAGAAGTGCTTTCTGTTCTCCCGGCACTGTTTTTACCTTGGCTACTGGTTAAAGCTCAGGCTCATTGAAATCTGAATCTGGTCTAATATTGAGATCCAACTCAGCATTTTTATTTACTTTCAAGTTAGCTATTTCACATAATAATAGCCAAGGGATAGGTTATTTTGCCTTTTTATTATTAGTTTGTATTTTCTTATGCACCAAATGAACTAACTCCCCTGAAGTTGGACCTATGTCTAAATTTCATTAATAACTTTTACCTTTAATATATGATTACAACACAGCTGCTTCTCCATAGCCTGGTGACTGTGAAGGAAAAGACTCAGTTTTTCTTTTCTATGTAGTGAAAAGTAAGAAAAACCTACCATGGATCACATGTGTTTTTCAACTCCTCTAGATGAAGCTTGTTTATATAGTCAAAATGAGAGATTGGAAAATAAAAGTAGTGATTTCATATTTTGAATGGCTGTAAGAGTAATGCTGTTGGAGTTACTGAGCATGGATTAATTAAGTGTAGGCTTAATGTATTAATCTATGCATCCCACATAAATTTACTGAACATTTAATATATGTACAGCACTAGGCAATTTTTTGACTCTTGCTATTACATTAAAGGATTGACACTGATCCAACAGGGTTAGTATTCTACATTACTATGCTGTGAATTCTTGTGTTCTTTACTGGTCCCATTCCTTCCTCATTCTTTCAGTAGATTTTCACTTTCATTATTTCCAGTTATCTCATCAATAAATCAAAGTATTTTGATAGAAGACATTTGAGATAGATGGAAGTGAATGAATCAGACATTCTGATTTCAAGGATTCATTAATCTTGAAAAGATAGGGAATAAAAAAAAGATGGTATATGATTAAATGCTAAATGCATTAGGTGACATGAAACTTTAGAATAGGAGTGAAGAGTGTACATTTAAAAAGCCAATGGAGTCTGAGCAAGATTTTGAAGGATGGGAAGGATGCAGAAAGTTATGACCAACCTAGATAGTATATTCAAAAGCAAAGACACTACTTTGCCTACAAAGGTCCATCTAGTCAAGGCTATGGTTTTTCCAGTAGTCATGTATGGATGTGAGAATTGGACTGTGAAGAAAGCTGAGCGCTGAAGAATTGATGATTTTGAACTGTGATGTTGGAGAAGACTCTTGAGAGTCCCTTGGACTGCAAGGAGATCCAACCAGTCCATTCTAAAGGAGATCAGTCCTGGGATTTCTTTGGAAAGAATGATACTAAAGCTGAAACTCTGGCCACCTCATGCGAAGAGTTGACTCATTGGAAAAGATTCTGATGCTGGGAGGGATTGGGGGCAGGAGGAGAAGGGGATGACAGAGGATAAGATGGATGGTTGGCATCACGACTCGATGGACGTGAGTTTGGGTGAACTCTGGGAGTTGGTGATGGACAGGGAGGCCTGGCATGCTGCAATTCATGGAGTTGCAAAGAGTCGGACATGACTGAGCGACTGAAATGAACTGAACTGAACTGAAGGATATGGACAGGAAAAGGACTGAGAGTACAGTTCTTTTGAAATCAACACATGCAGCTATAAAGTATTGAAAAAGAAGTACACATTAGCATAGAATACTGAGAAAATAACTTGTCTGGAGAGGAGATTTATCATAATGATTTCTCTAATTCATTCATCAATAAAGAAATTTGTCTTCAGCGAATATTGTAAACAAGATGGCATGCAAGGATCTTGAGGTAAAGTTATGGAACCAATATTCCAGCAAAGGAAAAACTAATTAAACAATTAATGCAAATTAACTAAGATTGGAGGGGGAAAACAGCTAACTATAAAGGGCAAACCAGATGAAACCCATTGGTTTCCAAATATACTCTAGCAGCTACCTAATGTGATTATGTAAGATATACCAATAATTTTTGAATACAGGTTAGTCTTTAAGTGCTTTAAAGTTCACTTTCTAATGTTTTTCTATCTTTTCTTCCCTGTGAAAATATGTGCCAAAGAGAGCCAGTCATAGAACAGCTTGATGTCTCTAACAGTTCAATATATATTGATGCATTTTTGTTGTTTCCACTTTTTCCAGAATTCCTTTAGGTTGAAGACATATTTTTTAGATTTATTTTTTTTAGTTCTCACTCAATACTAGTTGTCAGAAGGCTCTGGTGGAAAGGGGGAAGCACCTTGGACTTGAACTTAGATCACTGACCAGATTTCTTCATATGAACAGCCAGATGGCTGATAATCCAATTTCTAAACATGAGCTTCAGTGGGTATATTTGTAAATAAAATAAAATAAAAATAGGAATGACATGTATTTGAGATAATACTTTTTTACTATAAAGGGTTATATGATTATACATTTAGGGAGCTGCCAGTTCTATCCATGCCACTCTCTGCTTAAATTTCTTCTTTTACTGCTTAAGCTGGTTTCATTAAGACTGCTCTGCTCCTCTCCTTCCTCTGTGACTTTTCTTTGCCTACTGTTACAGTGTTCTGGTAAGATGTAGGCATCTAAGGACCAGGGAGCCCACAGTAGCAACAGGGAAGAAGTTCATCCAGGGCTATCCTAGGGCAGGGTTACAAGGTCATGATATAGTATGTGATATATACAGTGCATCAACTCAAGAGAGTTGGGGGTAGAGAGAAGGGGGAAGCAGGGCTTGAGTTTAGCTACCATTTGCTGAAGCTTCAGCTAAGTGAAGGGAGAGCCTGTTAGACAAACATTTTTATTGACTACTCTACATTGCAGGTACTTAATCAGATGGAGAGAAAGGGAATTATGAAATCAATGTAATTTTACTAAGTGCAAGGTCATATTAGGTAGCTAGACTATAGAAATGGTTTATTTTTCTCTCTCGATATTATTATTGGCTAGCAATTATTCTTTAGTGAAAAAGGAGAGTAAGTGGAATTAAAAACAAGTAACCATGGCTCTGATCTTTCATAGCTCCTACCACTAAAAGATAAAACAGAAGTTGAATGGAAAAAACTAGGCTAACTAGATTTATTCTAACCAACAGAAAACTAACATGATTTCTCCTATAAAAACTCAAAGTAATCTTCATTACTTCAGAGAATTTACTGTAGTTTAGCTTAAAGTTGTCATCATTAGCAATAAATAAACAAACAAAACAAAAAAGGACACTGTTTTATTTGATTTAAAATAAACAAAAAACACACACACACACATACATGCATACACAGCTCCAAATATTGCATGGGCATACTTATACTAAATATATGTTTATGTACATATATATATATGTGTATATATATATATATATGTATATAGTATGTATTTATAGGTTTATGTATAAATATTTAATATAAATACATCTCATGGAGTATTGGGAGCATATTTACATTTTATTCCTTGTTTATCTGAAATACAAACTCAGCTGTGTACGATGTATTTTACCTGGCAAATCTAGACCAGTTTCTGTCTTTAGTTCTCTAGGCTGATAAACAGAATGATGCTGGCATATTGACAGCAGATCAGGTCCTTGGGGGGACGCCTCACATTAATGAGTACTCAATATTGATGCATTCAAGTGCAGTTTAGATTTATCACTTGTATGATGAGAAAAATAGCAGTAACAGGAATCCTAATACTCTTGTTTGCTTTACCTCTGCAATCCATCAATATGTCCACTGGTACCAACTTGGTTCAAGTCACCATAATTTCTCACTTGTAATATTCAGATAGTGTCCTAGCTCCCTGCTTCTTCTTTTCATTTATTTATATATTCAGTCAACAGGAATTTATCAGGTGCCTGCTAAGTGCGTGGCACTATTCTAGGCTATGAGGACATAGAAATGAATGAATGAATGGAAAGTTATTTTACTCATGGAGGCTATTTTTAAGTTGCCAGAGACAGGTAAGTAAAATATATAGTATGGTAGATGGTGAAAAATAGAATAGAAACAAAATGGCAAGTGCTGTTGGGGGTGTCCATTTTAGATGGTGATCAGTGAAGGCCTTCCTGAAAAGATGACATTTGAATGAAGCCTGGAAGGAAGAAAGAGAATAAGCCATGCTGCTCTCTGGAAGAATAATATTTGAGTTTGGGAAAACAATTAGGCAAAATTCTCTACCAAGAACATTCTAGGAAGAACATGGCAGTACCAAGGAGTAGATTGCACAAAGAAAGTAGAAGATGTTTTTTATTTTAAGCTTTTGTAAAGAATTTGGGCTTTACTCTAAGTAAAGTTTACTCTGAGCTTTATTGAGTTTACTCTGAGCTTTCTCTGAGCTTTACTCTGAGAAAGACAGGGTGGGTTTGAAATAAAGGTATAATGTTATCTGACTTATCTTAGTTATCTGAATTAATTTAATTTGGATCATTCCTGCAACAGTATTAAAAGACTATTGCAATAATCATATAGAATAGGTGGTTAGCCTGGACCAGGTAATAATGATAATGGTGAAGTAGTAATGAGAATTGGTTTTCTTCAGAATATACTTTGAAGATAGAACCAAATGATACACTGAAAGATGTGGATTTTGTGAGTGGGAGGAATGGGGGAACTCATAATGACTTCAAAGGCTGTGGCTAAACCACTGCAAGGATAGAGTTATCCTTTGGTAAAATAATTAAGACTATGGGAAGAGGGTTAGGTTTTGGGGGGGGGGGAAATATTGGGAGTCTGATTTTAGATCAAATAATTTTGAATTATGCTTTATTCTTCCAAGTGGAATGGTTAACACTAAAAAACAAAGCCCTGGGCTGGAGGCGTGAGGTTGGAGTTGTTGAGGCATATTTGGTACTTAAAGCCCTTAGACCCACCAATGAGTAAGGAGATGACTGTAGATTTTAAAAGACTAGCAGATCAGCAAGTGAAACTTGTCATTTTCTAGCATTAGAGTTGTAAGTGTGAGAGCTAAAAAGGGCCCAGCATTGTCAGGTAGAAAGGAACCAGGGAAATATGATATACTGAAATCAAGTGAAGAAATGTTACATGAATGAAAGAGGGAAGTTAGGCCAGAATTTTAAGAGAAAGGTTGAGAAAAGGCATGAGATTTATCAACCTGGTAGTCATACGTGATCTTGACAAGAGAAGGGTTGGAGAATCTCTTAGGATGAAAGATGGGCTAAGTATGCATGCATGCTGTCGCCTGAATTGTGTCTGACTCCTTGAGATCCTGTGCCTGCCAGGCTCCTCTGTCCATGGGATTCGACAGGCAAGAAAACTGGAGTTGATTGCCATGTCCTCCTCCAGGGAATCTTCTCAACCCTGGGATCAAACGTGCAACTGTTATGTTTCCTGCATTGGCAGGCAGGTTCTTTACCACTAGCATCACCTTGGTTTTACGAGTTGACAATAAAGGAATTGAAGAAAGCCAGTATCAGTGACTCTAGCTAGCTGTTTTACTTAAACAGGGTAAAAAAGTTGGTGTGATAACTGGAGGGGGAAGTAGACCAAGAGATTATTATTTACTCAAGAGATTATTAAGTGGATCAAAAGATTATTATTTGCTGCCACATGTGCACATGCTGGTTTCCTTTATTCACAAATTTTGAGACGCTGTCTTGCTGAAGCAAACTAGTACTGACACACAATGTTTGCATGATAATAGTATCAGAGACAAAAATTTGGCTTTACAGATCACCAATTTAGCAGATAGCAAAGAATGTATTGCATTCCTACATAATTAATGAATCAGTGTTAGAATATTGTTATTTAAAATTATTGTTTACAGAATAAATATCTTTTAAAATTATATTTTAAAATCAAATAAAATTATTTTAGTTGGTGAATAAAACTTTTCTAAAGCTGTAGTCTTGGTCTTTGTTTAAAATGTATGAGCTCAACTCTATTTCCATGGGTCTAGGGGGATATGTCCTCATGACTGGACACTCGATTCTGATAAGATGGAGATGTGCCTTTGTTATCAGTGTTCAGTATAATACCCCAGCTCTCTCCTGGCCCTATTCCCGGGATTTCTAGTGTCAAGTAACTTTTAAACAAATACCAAGAGCATCAACAGGCTAAATTTAGACCTATCTCAGTGGGGAGGGAGTTTGAGCCAGGGCTGGCAGCAGTAGCATGGTAACTCACCTCTGCCAAGCCTTCGATTTCCCAAAGAATATTAATAACCAGGCCAAGGACTCGACAGATGGAGAGTGGCTATTGAAGAGGATAAAAGAGGAAGACAGGAAGGGAGATGGTTGGAAGAGGCCAAAAGGCAAATGTTATCATGTCCTTACAGCCCTACAGGTCTAATTGTGTATTCTATGTAAATTTAGCATCTATATTTGCAGGTATGTCTCTAGAATTATAGTTTTATTAGTTCTCTTCTTTCTAAGCCTGGGAAGAAGAGCTTGGCTACAATAATCCAGCCCCACTTCCTCCCAAGCAGGATGAACTCCTATTGGCAGGAATCATGCTGATAGAATGAACATACTAAGTGGGTTCGAGAGTATTTGTGGGCTCCAGAAAAGAATTGCACTGGATTATTAGCTCAGCGGTAAAAGAGTCCACTTGCAAATGCAAGACGTGCGGGGGTTTGATCCCTGGGTTGGGAAGATCCCCTGGAGGAGGAAATGACAACCCACTCTGGTACTCTTGCCTGGAAAATTCCACGACCAGGGGAGCCTGGGCTATAGTCCATGGAGTTGCAAAAGAGTCAGACATGACCTAGCAATTAAACAATGACCAGTGTACTAATATGTATCTTGAGTTCATCTTATCATGCATCTATTTTAAAGGCTAGTCAAAAACACAGCAATTTGTCCAAATATTAATATGTTAAGTTAGACTTTTTCCCCCAATAAAATGAAGAGGAATTGGTTTGGGGTATGTAATGGAAGAAAGGACACCTGAAAACCAAAGAAGGAAACGTGGGGTTAACTTTACAAATGGGTCCCACAGAAATACTGCACAAATTAAATCATCAACAATAGGGTAAAGATTAAGTGAATTTTCTTATCTTCTTATCTCATAGCAATCTCAAATTATGCTTTATAAAAGAATAAAGCAACACAGGAAATAATATCTTAAAGGGAAAATGACCGAGTGTAGAGTTCATGTTACTTTATCTTTAATCTATGGACAAGTTTATATATAAAAATCTGTAAAAGTACTCTAAAGTGATCTAGTAGTTACATTACGTGGAAAATTAGTACAGAACATTGTCTTTTCTTTATTGTTCAAATTGCTGTAACATATACTTTTTGGAAGGACATGTATCTATGAAGCAAACTGAGTGGGTTAAACAAAATTTTTTTTCTTGAGGACTAAAATCTTTTGTCTTATCTAACCTGAGTAACAGAACTAACTTATAGTCAACTAATGCTTAATGCATCTCAACTCCCAACAAACAGAAAAGACCCAGGCTTGTGTGAAGGCTTTATGGAGCTGAGCAGATGTCTGAAGCAGCTGACAAGACAGAAGTGCCTTCTAGCAGATAACAATACCAGAGCACACTGTTTAGAAATGTCTTGTCTCACTCTGCTCCGCCAGCAAGTTCAGGGAGTTAACAATCAAAACTGCCTCATGTATTTAAACTTTGTGCAGTGGGTCATATAAACATTCTTTGAGTTAAATGGTGTGATAGATCTAAAAATCTCATACCCACTTTCCTTTCTCTCTCAGATTTATCATACTGCGACATAAATACCCACAGTATTTTACAAGACAATGAACTTGGTTTTTTCTAAGGCCAGTAATTTTTGCTGATGAGTGGAAATCTAGAGAGCTGTAAAATGGCTGTTTGACACAATCTTGGGGCTTGTAAAAGTGCATCCTTAGAATATATTTTAAATTACAATATGATCATATTTCTAAAACTGAAAATATCTGAATATGCATAAATAGTCATAGGAAGAATAAAACATACTAAACTCCTAAGTTTTAAGGAAACTTCTAAACCCTGACAGTAGCCGACCCAGAAAACTTGTAATATTTGCTTATCTTCATCTGTTTATTTCTCATTTCATATCCTTTTGGGGGATGGGCCAGTTAGACTGAAGTTCGAGAGGATGGCTTCAAAGTCATTTCATCATACTCGCCCCAAATGTTTTGATAATTTGTCATATATGTGTCCACTGCACTGTTGCCAATACTAGTTGTGGTCCTTTGGGGAATTTCACAGTTTCTGGGGACTTTTTTCCTCTTCCCTTTTGTTTCAGCCCAGAACATGCGATGTTATCACAGCTCCATTAGCTCTACCATGACAATAAAAGCACATTATTATAATAAACGTGCTCCGGTGCTCATTACCAAGGAAGTGACTCGGTTCAGGAGTTGCCTCTTGTCTGTGGAGACTACCCCCGCCTGCCAGGTCTCTCTGGAAGGAGTCCTGGAAAATGAAGACATCAAACGCTGTTGGGATCCAGTGGCATTCCTCTCCTCAGTCCTCACAGACTGGGCTTGAAAAGCAAGTCTCTACTTATTTTGGTTCCAACAAAGACGGAACAATGGGGGAGCTCTATGCAAAGCCTTTTTTTCCTGTCCGATTTATAGGCATTATTCAAGGCATCTCCAGTCAAAGGAGGGTAGTGCACGGGGCCTTGCTTCTTGTTTAGACTAAGCTCACTCTGTCTTAGGTCTCCTCTTATTTTCTTTTTGGCATTCTAATCCTCAGACTTACAGAGTTACTGAGGAATTAAATAAACTAAATAAGAAAAATCTGATGTAGCCAAGTCATGGAATTATAATGACGTATCTCTTTTTTTGTTTTTCCTCCTCCAGATGCTAACTGTATTTGTGTTAAATACCTTCAGTGGAAACATGAATGATCTTTAGGTTCATATTTTCCCTGACAAATATTATCTAAACATTTTTATTTTTGATTTACTCTCATCTGGCAACAATTCTCTTTGTGGGGAGGGAGTTCATTTTACAATTAAAGTACTGGGTTTCCTCTAACAAAAGATGTGATGATGTTTTCGAGGAGGTCCCTTATTATATATTTGAGTTTTTAAAGTTTGGTTTGTCGATACTGAATTTTCTGATAGAAATAAGTGTGTACATTTTTGTAGGTGAAGAGCATGGAACAAAAGTTGCAGCTTCAGGGAGCACTGTTACATTTATAAAATAGCCAACAAATTCTATAAAAAGAATTTCAAGTATGTGCTTAAATGGTTGAATTTAGAAGGTACGTTGTCCATCAGCTGATATAGTAAATAATACATAATTATAAACTGGACTATTCTGGAGATTGAACATTATAATGGCAACCCAGAGTTTGGCCAAGCATCTATTACTGATTTAATTATAACTCAGCTTCTTTTGGAAAGTTTTCTGGGCTCTTGATTGTTAATATAATAAGCTATGAATCATTCAAGGCAAATTACAGACTATATGGATTCAATGAACTCTGGGTATGTTCTCTTTCTATAGGCACTTAGTCTTTCCAACAAAAGAAGAATGATTCTAAAAGTTTGGTGAAATTTTATAACTCATATTAGATTCATGCAGAATAAGATTCACCACTTAGATATGTATTATGTACCCTAAATTATGAATTTATATAAAAATATTTAGTAAAGAGCATGAAAGTATTTGATTTTAGTATAGATAATGAATTTTCTGGGGGAATATCTATTTGTCTTTAGTTCTTTTGTCTTGCACTTACATGGATGATTGAAAGTTGGCTCTGATAAGAATTGGAATAAATCATTAACAAAATTTCGATTTCAAAATAATGCCTGTTTTTATAGTGTACAATCTTACTTATTGGTCTCCATAGGAATTACTTTTAAATGCAGCCAAAAAAAGTTATCAGCTTGACATGCCTCAGTTTTTAATGTGTGGAAATGAAGAAACCTCTAAAGAACAATTTTTTATTCTTCAAAAATTATATTCTGTTTGTATTGGCTGCATAGGAGAGAAATTCAATTTAAAATAGTTTAATTGAAGAGGAAGAAGACAAAGAAAAAGAAACAGAATTAGGAGGAAGGGTAGAGGAGGTGGGGGAAGGGAGGAGGAGGAGAAAAGCAATTTATGAACCTAAGTAAAAGTCCTGAACTAAGTAACTGAACCTAAGGCCTGAACCTAAGTAACTGAAGTGGAAACAGTTACAAACTTTATTTTGGGGGGCTCCAAAATTACTGAAGATGGTGACTGCAGCCATGAAATTAAAAGACGCTTACTCCTTAGAAGGAAAGTTACAACCAACTTAGCATATTAAAAAGCAGAGATATTACTTTGCCAGCAAAGGTCTAGTCAAGGCTATGGTTTTTCCAGTAGTCATGTATGGATGTGAGAGTTGGACTATAAAGAAATCTAAGCGCCGAAGAATTGATTCTCTTGAACTGTGATGTTGGAGAAGATTCTTGAGAGTCCCTTGGACCACAAGGAGATCCAACCAGTTCATCCTAAAGTAAATTGGTCCTGAATATTCATTGGAAAGACTGATGTTGAAGCTGAAACTCCAATATTTTGGCCACCTGATGCTAAGAGCTAACTCATTTGAAAAGACCCTGATGCTGGGAAAGATTGAAGGCAGGAGGAAAAGAGGATGACAGAGGATGAGATGGTTGGATGGCATCACTGACATGATGGACATGAGTTTGAGTAGGCTCCGAGTGTTGGTGATGGGCAGGGAGACCTGGCGTGCTGCAGTCGCTGGGGTTGCAAACAGCTGGACATGACTGAATGACATAACTGAACTGAAGTCCTAGGGTAAAGCTTGTTTTAGTCAAGGTTGGTACAGGTCCTTAAAGCTTGCCTTCTACCTCTCAGCAATACTCTGGCTGTATATTTGCCTCATGATCTTCTAGTACAGAATGCCCTGCAATAAGGGAAGTTGATAAATGGCAACTGCAGATTTACATAATTTGTAAATTTAAGGAAAAAGAATTTATTTCTCTTGCTTTAGTACCTGTGTATTGGTAGCAGGAAGGAGAGCATAATGGTCACCTTGTGATGTCAAAGAGTATAAGGTTCAGTGACTACTCAAGATTATATCACATGGACCTCCTTTCTGGTGTAGAAAGATACTTTTAACATTGTAAAAAGGTGGAGAAGACAGTATGCTGAGGAGCCAAATTCAAGAGCATCTGCTAATAACTCACATTATGAATCTAAATAACTGTGGAAAATTCCTAAGAGTTTATGTATAGACCACTTTCCATTTTGAATTAGTCTTTGCCATACGACATGCAAAGAAAAGACTCACCACTTAGATACGCATCTAAGTCTAAGGGCTTCCCTGGTGGCTTAGAGGTTAAAGCATCTGCCTGGAATGCGGGAGACTTGGGTTCGATCCCTGGGTAGGGAAGATCCCCTGGAGAAGGAAAATGGCAACCCACTCCAGTACTCTTGCCTGGAGAATCCCATGGAGGGAGGAGCCTGGTAGGCTACAGTCCATGGGGTCACAAAGAGTTGGGCATGACTGAGCGACTTCACTTCACTTCGAGATATGCATCTAGCATCTCAAATTTAATGTTTAATACTGAGATTGCCCAAATCTGCCCTTCCCACAATCTCCCTTTCAGTAGATGCCTGCAACATTTTCCCATAGATATTTAGACCAAAGTCCACACGGTCATCCTTAACTCTCCTTTCCCATGGCTAATCCATCAGCAAAATCAATAGGTTCTATCAGAATCCAGTGAGCTCTTGCCATTCACACCAGCACCACCCTAAATGAAGGCATCATTATTTTATGTTTGAATTCTTTATTAGCCTCACAATGGGTCTGCCTGCTCTCGGTCCCCTTCAATCTGTGTCTGCCACTCAACAATCAGGATGTTTCTTTAGGGCTTCCCTGGTGGTTCAGATGGTAAAGAATCTACCTGTAGAGCAGGAGAACCACGTTTGAACCCTGGGTCAGGAAGATCCACTGGGGAAGGGAATGGCTACCAAATCCAGTGTTCTTGCCTGGAGAATTGCCTGAACAGTGGCCCCTGGTGGGCTACAGTCCATGGGGTTGCAGAGTCAGACATGACTGACTGACTGACACTCTTCAGTCATTTAATTCCTGTGCATAAGACTCTCCATCTCATTCAGAGTAAAAGCCAAAGTTCTTCAATGACCGAATCAGGTCTTTTAGGTACTTGTTCCCGGGGACTTTTCTGACCGCATCTCTCATTCACTCCTTAAGTTCCCTCTGCTCCAGTCCCATGGGGCTTCTGATCCTTGAACATAGCAGCCTTGTCCCTGACCCATGGCCTTGCATTTACTGGAATTTCTGACTGAAATGCTTGCCACTGGCAAGTAGTGATTTCTCTGCTCCATCACTTCCATAATCTTTATTTCTTAACCCATATACTACTGGGCTGCTCTGTTTAAAATCAAACCCCATCAGTTACTGACCCTTCTTTACCTAACTTTTTCCCATAACACTAACCAGTATCTGACATTTCGTGTCTTTTACTTAATTATCTTGTCTCTTCCACTTAGGTACCATATCTAGAATAGTGCATACTGGTCCTCGACAAATATCTGCATAATAAAGGGTTAAGTAAATGAATAAACGGCTGAGGGAGAGGCGTTGAAGACAGTTAAAATCAGCTGGGGTTAGGCCACTGGAACAGGAATTCACTTCACAGTGAACCACATGGTTCTGGCCACAAGGCACAGGGGACGAGTGATGAAACCGATGCATGTACAGTGTACAGTGATAGACAAACACTTACATGGCTATACTTGTCCTGTTTCTTTTTCTTTCCTATTATTGATGTTTCTCAGTGATGTTTGCTGGAGAAAATCTCTGCTTTGATCTGGTTTTGTTTGTATTTATTTACTGCAGCAAATAGGCACGTATAGCATCTATTGTTGGAGAAGAATGTGAGCAAAATATGAATGGAGAAAGTAAATTTGATAAACATCTTACAGTTATAAAAAACTGAGGTTATGGTGTTTGTAAGGCTGATCTAACTATATTGTTTTCATTTAAACAGGAAGTGAGTTGCTATCGTAACAATTGTTATTCTACTCTTACGACTCTCAAGAACATCTCCAAAATTATTCACTGGTGTGTGCGTGCTAAGTCACTTCAGTCATGTTTGACTCTGTGAGACCCTATGGACTGCTGGTAGGCTCCTGATAGGCTCCTCTATCCATGGGATTCTCTAGGCAAGAATACTGGTGCAGATTTCTGTGTCCTCCTCCCCGGGATCTTCCCAGCCCAGGGACTGAACTAGTGCCTCGTGTCTCTCTGCATTGGCAGGTGGGTTTTTAACCATTAGCACCACCTGAGAAGCTCTTAATCATTGGTAGCATATGTCAAAATAAGGGCAGTTTTATTTTATTTTCTTATTTTCTTCTTATTATTATTTTTTGGCCACCGCGTGGTATGTGGGATCTTAGTTCCCTGCCCAGGGATCAAACTCATGCCCTCTCTAATAGAAGGATGGAGTCTTAACCACTGGACCACCAGGGAAGTCCCCAATAATGACAATTTTAAAGACTAGTGAAATGGTTTTAAAAATGAATTGCTCTTCTTAATTTTAAAGTGTTTTTTTGTTTTCTCTTGGCCACCCTGCTTGGCATGGGGAGTCTTAGTTTCCTGACCAGGCACTGACATCTGGAGTAGAAGCATGGTGTCAACCACTGGACTGCCAGAGAAGTTCCTCACCTTTCTTAATTTCCATTTATTATTGAACTTTTCTTCTGGTAGACGTTGTCACCATAGTTAACAAAGGACTAACAATACTGCACACCCATATAATCTCTGTACTTTGCTACAGCTCACTGACCATTTCCATGCATGGATTAGTTTGAGAACTGCAGCTGGTGTACCTTAATCTGCAGCAGCTTTTCCGAGGATATTGACTTAAGAGCTTTGCAGAACTCTTTTGATGCCTAATTTCATCCACCCTCACAGTTTGCCAAGTTACATTCTTTTATCTTCTGGCAAGTGCATAGTCTACTAGCTCTGGCCCCCTACCCTTGAACCCCACCCTTTAAAAATTGTCTCTTGACCTCTGTTTTTCCAAAGTTTTACTAAGATATACCTAATGTGATCTTCTTTATATTTATCCTGTTCAGGTTTGTAGGGCTTCTTGTCTCTGAGGTCTGATATCTTTTGACAGTTGTGGAAAATTCTCAGCCAGTGACTATTCAAATAGGATTACTGTCTGTTGTCTTTCTCTTCCTCTTCCAAGACTCCAGTGATATTTCTTATTGGAACATTTTATTAAGACTCATATACCTCTTACCTCTTTTGCATATTTTCCAACATTTTTGCTCTCTGAGTAAGCTCAATATTTTTCACTGACCTATTTTATTTTTTTATGTATGTAGGCATTTTTATTACAATTCATGAATACATTAGAAATTGACATGGATTTCTATTAAGACATCTAGATTCTCACAGGCATCTGCTTTCCATTTATTAGAAAATCCACGGTTTACTTGAGAATGGCAAAAAAGGCCAATATCTTCATGTCATTATGACAAGTTTTCACCTCATAGGGTACCTGAAAGTGTCTCTGGGCCTCCCAGCTCACTGTACTATCTTAATAGACCTGCACATACTCAAGTGTCTTTAAGAATTCCTTATAAATCTCAAATGGCACCTGGACAACAGAACATTCTATTAGTCTGCTGGTTTTTAAGGTGAAGTTCCAGGGTTAAATATTGTGCCCAAATGTAATATTTTCAAATTGTCTAGGTTTATCTTCCAAAAGGTCTTCCCTGGTAACTAAGATAGTAAAGAATCTGCCTGCAATGCCGGAGACCCAGGTTCGAACTCTGGGTCAGTAAGATCCCCTGGAGAAGGAAACAACAACCCACTCCAGTATTCTTGCCTGGAGAATTCCATGCACAGAGGAACCTGTTCAGCCACAGAGGAACCAGTCCATGGGGGTCGCAAGGAGTCAGACACAACTGAGCAGCTAACACACACACACATGTTCCAAAAATAGTGTGTTACTCACTTAACCAACTCTCCCTGCAAAATAAAGGACCCCAAAGCATTAAGTGTTAAGCACAAAGAAGTTAGGTGAGACTCCTCTTCTTCCCCCAAATCAAGTTATTTGATTGACCACACAAATACTAACATCACAAACACAGTCTTCCTGAAATATCTTCACTGACATTTTAAAGCTCAGCAATCCTCTCTCCTGCAACTGAACCAATCTCCTGAGTTTTCTGTTTTATTATTTTTTTAATTTTTTCAATTTAAATTCTTCAATTTTAATTTTTATTTCTAGAGTTTCCATTTCATTTTTAACTTCTATATCTGTCAGCTATTTTCTTAAACACTTGAATTAGAGTCTATATCTGATAACTTCAGTTACTACGTTATCTAAGTCCATTAGGGCTGCTAGGAAAAAAACAAAAACAAAAACAAAACCATGAACTAGGTATCTTATAAATAACAGAAATTTATTCTGCACTGTTCTGGAGAAGGGAAAGACCAAGATCAAGACACTGACATGGTCAAGTATTGTTAAGGCCCACATCCTAAAGTGCACCTTCTTGTGTCCTCAAGTGGCTTAAGAGACAAGGGGGCACACCAGAATCTCTTTAATGAAACCATTGATCCCATTCCTGAGGGCCCTATTCTCATGACCTAAACCCCTCCATTGGAGAAGGCAAAACCCCACTCCAGTACTCTTGCCTGGAAAATCCCATGGACAGAGGAGCCTGGTGGGCTGCAGTCCATAGTGTCTCTAAGAGTCAGACACGACTGAGTGACTTCACTTTCAATTTTCACTTTCATGCACTGGAGAAGGAAATGGCAACCCACTCCAGTGTTCTTGCCTGGAGAATCCCAGGGACTGGGGAGTCTGGTGGGCTGCCATCTATGGGGTCACACAGAGTCGGACACAACTGAAGTGACTTGGCAGCAGCAGCAGCAAACCCCTCCATGGTCCCACCTCCTAACGCCATCACTTTAGAGTTTAGGTTTCAACATATGTCCTTAGGGAGAATACATTCAGACCATAACACACGTCATCTATAGATCTGTTGATTATTTTTTCCCTTTGTATTCTGTTCCTTCACATGCATAGTAATTTTTAACCAAAGAGCTAATGTGTGGATGAATGCTAAGTTGCTTCAGTCATGTCTGAATCTTTGTTACCCTACGGACTATAGCTTGCCAGGCTCCTCTGTCCATGGGATTCTCCAGGCAAGAATACTGGAGTGGGTTGCCATGCCCTCCTCCAGGGGATCTTCCTGACCCAGGGGTCAAACCCACATCTCTTACATCTCTGGCATTGGCAGACAGGTTATTCACCACTAGTGCCACCTGGGAAGCCCCAACAAACTAATATTACATACAAGAAAATGTAGAGGCTCTGAATGGCACTATCTTTCAGCAGAGAGTTCATTCCCTTCTGACAGATAGAGCTGGGGGCTCTATCTACCCAGATTGGAGTAGGGTTTTTCCTAGGACCCCATCAAACTCTCTTTTTAAATAGGGTTTGGTTCTCCAGGGATTCTAGTAGGGAGCCTGGAGTCTTTATTATGATACCATCTTTTGGGCATCTCCTGAAAGGCCAGCCTTTATTCCTTAGAGTCCTGAGACAGCCAACAAAACTTCATTCTACTTTTCAGACATTTTCTTTTTAGCCTTTTAGTCTTCTGCCTTTAAAGGTTTTAAGAATCTGGCAAATATGTGAACTGGAAATTGACTAGAGTTGGGCCCACTTCTTTATTATTCCCTTCTCTCCAAGATCTTGGATTTCAATCCTAGATGCTTGTAAGTTCTAAACCACAATTTTTGTTTTTGCAGTCTTTTAAGATGGTCAAAAGCTCTGTGGCCTTCCTGTCTCCCAGCAAAGTTTGCCTGGTTTCCTGATGCTTGTATATTTCAGTTTTCACCTGCACATTGGCCATCCTCCTAGGATTCTACTCTCGAGTATGTTTTGCCTCATTATACCTCTGATGTTTTCAAACACCTTTTTTGTTGTAGAGTGAGGGGGGAGACATAATAAACTTGGTTTCCATAGTTGTTCTTAACAAGAGAAATACACCACTAGATTTTAAAATAAGATTTTGGGATTAAATTTCTCTAGGGAATTCACTGGTGGTTCAGTGGTTAGGACTCTGCACTTCTACTGCAGGGGATTGGGTTCAATCCCTGGTCTAGGAGTTAAGATCATGCAAGGTACGTTGGGGGCCCCCCAAAAAAATTTTCTCCACTAAATTTTTATTTTAAAATTCCATTTAATGTGGAGGTTTTTTTTTTTTTTTTAAATAACAACAATGTTTCATTTCTATTAGTCTAGAGCAGCCCTATTCAATAGAAATAGAAGTCACATATGCAAGATATATATGTGATTTTCTATTTTTAGGAGCTACATTTAAAAAAGGTAAGCAGGTGAAATTAATTTTATGTGTTTTATTGAACCCAAAGTGTTTTCAACATGATATCAATATAAAAACCATTCATTTTACTTCACAATGATATAATTTACATCTTTTCCTTCAAACTAAGTCTGAAATATGGTGTGCCTCTTACTCTCAGTTGGATCTCAATTTATATTAGCCGTATCTTAAGCACTCACTTGTTGCATGTTGTTAAGGTGGCTCTTACCTATAACCATGTCGATCTAGACAGATAAGAATGAGTAGATAGTTAATTTTATTTTGAAAGGAATTTGTTACTTTTGGTGATATTTCAGTGAGCTAATTTGGGGTTTTATGCTCTCCAAATCTCTTAGAAGCTAGAGAGAAAAAGAGGTAGAATTTATTGAAAATCTCAATACTGGAATAAGAATGATGAGAAAAATGTAAATGAAACAGTACGAAATAAAAATCTTTTCTTGTCAGACATTAAAATAATTATTTTTGGAAAACACAGGCTGATCCTTATATTTTAATGCTTTGATATCTGATTTCCATTCCTGTAAGTGTTTGGACTGGGCAGGCCGTATGTGGAGGTGGAATTAGTAATGTAGGACTGTCTACTCTGTGACATGAAATCACACCTCTGGGCATGAAATACCTTCCTGACTCATTCAGAGCTGCTGCTATATCTGTGACAGATGGCAAACCTTTAATTGCACAATTAGAGGGGGGAAAAATACCCTCAAGAGTTAAATAGCACTGAGAGAGGTAATGCACTGACTTAAAATTCTAGGAGAAAAATAGAATCCGTTTTGACCTTTCTTCCTTACACATGTGGATGGTGATACAGGATGATCAAGTATTTAAATAACTGGCTATGGAAGATAAGAGGGAGCCTGGCCTGGTGAAGACGATCTGTCAAATGATGTTTGCTATTATTTATTTGGGCACGTGCAATGCCCTACCTTATATTTTAAAATTTGACATTGTCTTACAGTTTGCTAAAAGTCTCTAAGAGAGGCACTATAATTATTCTTAATCACATTCTGCAGATGAAGAAATCAGAACACACAAAAAGGTACTTGTTTAAAGTTCCACAGAGAATAAGGAAAGTGGAATTTTGGCTGAGATTGACTCATTCCAAATTCTGATATCTGAATTGCATCGCCTTACTCTTCCCTGCATATAGCATGTGATTTTAGATCACCTATACCTATTAGATATTATATGAATCATTATATTTTAGCTTCATGATTTTAAGGAATATTTGAATTTCACAGGTATTAAAAAGAGAGAGAGAAAGACAAAGGGTGTCAGTCTCTTTAAGTTTTGAATGGATAACTGAAAAGTTTCTCCTATAATTCAGGGCTCTCTGACAGTTAAATCAGTATTAAAAATATTAGGGTTAATATTCCTTGTCCTGTAGTGCTTGAGAGGACTTTATATAGTAAATGATTCTACATTTATTCTCCAAGATATTCTGTTATCAGGCAGATTCAACTATAGCCATCACTTCCTTAAGATGTAGTGGCTGTAAAGCTAACCACAGACTGGACTGCAGAGTGTGAGTGGTGAAACGCTTCTCTTTTTTGCTAAACTTTGTTCATGTGCCTTGGTCTTGTATTTCATCTTAACGTTTCATAAGTCACTCCAGCATTAGTAATGAGCGCTTTCAACAGAAACGTCACTTTAATTTTCCACACTGCAATGCCTCCTGTATCTTCCAGAAGTCTCATTTCCCCAGATGACTGCTATACACAATCACTTTCTAATGAAGATCCTTCTCCATCTCTCATTTTTGGGTGGATTTTGTGCCTGTGAAAGGTGCCAGACTGACAGATGACACAAACCTTTTTGTCTCCCAAGTCAATAGAGGAGGCAGACACCCGTCTATGTGGTAGCCTGCCAGCAGGACTGCCCTTGGCCAGAAAGAAAAGAGGCTCCATCGTCGTCTCTTTGCCAAAGGTATCTTAGCAAATGCCAACTGTAATTATGTGTCTGTTAGTCTCAAGCTCCAGGACTGATACAGAGGCAAAAACTAATAAACAAAAGTCTTCCCTGGACTCCAGTCTGACTATCTTTATGACCTCCTGCTTTAACAAAGCATCCTATTTTAGAAACACTGCCAGTTCCACAGCTGGCCTGACTGCTGTTTCACACCTGTCTCTTCAGAAGAATAGATACTTCCTAAGACTGCAAAGCTGGCTCTGAGTGCTGACTTTTAAACTGAAGAGATGCTAAAAGAAACCTCACTATTTATCATCAGTGAGTACTTCTTTATTTGACCTCTTTTGCAAACTGGAAGAGATGATTAAATACCAAGAAGATATGAGGTCAGCTTGTTTTAAATAAAATGCCAAGAAAGAACTTGAACTATACATTGCAGGTTTACTACAGCAGGGTAGCACTTGCAAACTAATTCAGTACTCAGATAATTGCATCAACACGAAGCAGTCTCAGAATGGGAGAACTTGGACAGTGTTGTAAAATCAGTTTTTCTTTGTATGTAACTACAAAATGGACAAATAAAATGAAAGTCAGTCAGGCGGTTCCATAGAGATAGCAGTCTCTTTGGTAACATATAAAATATATTTTATGCAACTAAACGTGTAAATATATCAGAATATATTTTAATTCTTTGCAAGAGGAAAAATTGGGACTTCCCTCATGGTCCAGTGGCCAGGACTCCATGCTCTCAATGCAGGGGGCCCAGGTTTGGTCCCTAGTGAGGAAACTATATCCCACATGCCCCTACGAAGAGTTTGCCTGCCATAACTAAAGAAGATGCCAATGAAGATCAGAAGTCCTAAGTTCCACAACTAAGATGTGGCACAGTCAAATAAATGAATATTAAAAAAGAAAAAAAATACGGAAAAAATTTGGGTATTATTGGAAAATAAAACAAAAAACACACAAACATATATACACATATATATGCATATATGTATATAAATTTTTCCAAAAGGGGGAAATCTTCATTTAAAAGGAAAAGAAAGATGTATTCCATATATTTTAAACAACAATTTCACCTTTAGAAATCTATCCTATATGTAGAAATATGCTGCCGCTGCTGCTAAGTCGCTTCGGTCGTGTCTGACTCTGTGCGTCCCATAGACATCAGCGCACCACGCTCCCCCATCCCTGGGATTCTCCAAGCAAGAATACTGGAGTGGGTTGCCATTTCCTTCTCCAATGCATGCATGCATGCTAAGTTGCTTCAGTTGTGTCCGACTCTGTGTGACCCCATGGACAGCAGCCCATCAGGCTCCTCTGTCCACGGGGTTCTCCAGGCAAGAATACTGGAGTGGGCTGCCATTTCCTTCTCCAATGTAGAAGTATATGTGACACATAAATATACATAAAGGAAAGATTTTAATGTAGCCATGTTATAAGTCAGAAGAGGAACATTCTCAATATTCTTCAATAGGAAAATTGCTGGAAAAATTATTATATACCCACTATAGAATACATTTTTGCCTTTTCGTACTGTTTATGGGATTCTCAAGGCAAGAATACTGAAGTGGTTTGCCATTCCCTTCCCTGGGGTCACCCTGCTTATTTAACTTATATGCAGAGTACATCATTTGAAATGCTGGGCTGGATGAAGCACAAGCTGGAATCAAGATTGCCAGGAGAAATATCAATAACCTCAGATATGTAGATGACACCACCCTTATGGCAGAAAGTGAAGAACTAAAGAGCCCCTTGATGAAAGTGAAAGAGGAGAGTGAAAAAGCTGGCTTAAAACTCAACATTCAGAAAACTAAGATCATAGCATTTGATCCCACCACTTCATGGGAAATAGATGGGGAAACAGTGGAAACAGTGGCTGACTTTTTTTTTTTTGAGGCGGGGGGGGGGGGGGGCTCCAAAATCACTGCAGATGGTGATTACATCCATGAAATTAAAAGACGCTTGCTCCTTGGAAGAAAAGTTATGACTAACCTAGACAGCACATTAAAAAGCAGAGACATTACTTTGCCAACAAAGGTCCATCTAGTCAAAGCTATAGTTTTTCCAGTAGTCATGTATGGATGTGAGAGTTGGACTATAAAGAAAGCTGACCACCAAAGAATTGATGCTTCTGAACTGTGGTGTTGGAAAAAAAAACTCTTGAAAGTCCCTTGGACTGCAAGGAGATCCAACCATTTCATCCTAAAGGAAATCAGTCCTGAATATTCATTGGAAGGACTGATGCTGAAGCTGAAACTCCAATACACTGGCCATCTGATGCGAAGAGCTGACTCATTTGAAAAAACCCTGATGCTGGGAAAGATTGAAGGCAGGAGGAGAAGGGGACAACAGAGGAGGAGATCATTGGATGGCATCACCGATTTGATTGACATGAGTTTGAGTAAGCTCTGGGAGTTGGTAATGGACAAGGGAAGCCTGGAGTGCTGCAGTCCATGGGGTCGCAAAGAGTCAGACATGACTGAGTGACTGAACTGAACTGAACTGATTTGATAGAATATTTTGCAGCTCGTTTTGTATAATCCCATGTTGGTAATTACAATGATTTAAAAAATAGCCCTTGCGACAACAATCCTTTTATATGTACAATGTCCTTAACTGAGCAAGGAGAAAGACATAGAAGGATACACTCCAGGTATAAAAATAGCCATGCATAGAAGGTAATAGAACTTAGGAAAAATAAAAATCTTTTTTTTATCAAAAAATAAAAACAAACAAAAAGATACTTCTGTGAGAAGGCCGTCTGCATGCTGGCATCACAGAGTTTCTTAAATATTGCCTGTTAAAATGTGTTAATTTTCCACTACTAGAATAATTTAGATTTTGTTAGTCTATATGTGCAACTCTATCTTTGAGTCATTAGGAACAATCTGTTTTTATCACAGTAATCTCTCATGTAGGTAAGTGAGATTGAGAATATCTTCAACATAAAGTGTTCCTGGGAGGTCAGTCCTAGAATCAGAGGCACCTGGGACAGATCCAGGCACCTCAAACTCACTTGAGAACTTTCAAAATAAGATGAATATTCAGCTGATATGCCTTTTTAGAAGAAAAAAATTCCCAGAATGTGTTTCTAACATCTTATTGGCCTGGTTTGTATCACATCCTATATTAAACTAGAATTGTCAAACGGAATGGAATTATCCTGATTTGCTTAGGTTAATTAACATCCTACCCCTGGAGCTGGGGGAGCAGAGGGGTGCATGAAACAGATGGCTGCCCAGTATCTGAACTAAATCAGAGGGCTTAGTAAGGAACACTGCTGCAGTAAATCTGGAGTATTTTCCAACACTACCAAGGAAATCTCTAATTCTTAGTGGACAGCCCACTCAGTATCTTACAAATTGAACTCAATTCTGATACTATCTACCTGGATATGGCATCTGTGTCCGTTGGTTAAGGGCTCAGCCCTGCACTTCAGACACCAGTTGCAAGTTTACATTGTTACTTGTATTTTGGCCTATGAACTATAAATTTGGTTCCCATATTCTCATCTCGGGTTTGATAATGATGCTGAGCAGGGCCCTGTGGGGCAACTGGGCATGAAGACCTTTTTTGTCTCATAGGCAACTTCAGCCTCTATAATTTTCCCTGAGTTTGAAAGGGAAGATTTGAACAAGGGTGGAATCACCAGGAAACCACCTAAGGCCAGAAAGGCTCATCAAGACAAGGAGACCTGACCACCTAGGACCCTGCATACATGCTAGTCCTGTCAACAACCCTGTGCTTTTGGAACTTCACTGAAGAAAGAAGAATGCAAGACCCTCACTGCCTTGATCCTTATCACATACTCGTTGTTGTTCAGTCACTCATTCCTAACCGACTCTTTGCAACTCCATGGATTGCAGCATGCCAGGCTTCCCTGTCCTTCACCATCTCCTGGAGTTTGCTCAAATTCATGTCCATTGAGTTGATGATACCATCCAACTATTTCATCCTCCCTTCTATCTTTCCCAGCATCAGGGTCTTTTCTAATGAGTCAGCTCTTTGCATCAGTTGGGCAAAGTATTGGAGCTTCAGCTTCAGCATCTGTTCTTTCAATGAATATTCAGGGTTGATTTCTTTTAGAATCTAGATTTCTTTTAGAATTTGGTTTGATCTCTTTGCTGTCCAAGGGACTCTCAAGAGTTCTCCAGCACCACAGTTCAAAAGCATCAAGTTTTTGGTGCTCAGCCTTTGTTATTGGCCAGCTCTCATTCCTGCCTGACTACCTAACCTCTCCCTGGGATTCTCTGGAGGCTCAGTGGTAAAGAAACTGCCTGCCAATGCAGGAGATGCAGGTTTGATCCATAGCTTGGGAAGATCCCCTGGAGAAGGAAATGACAACCCACTCCAGTATTCTTGCCTGGGAAATTCCACTGTCAGAGGAGTCTGGTGGACTACAGTCCATGGGATCACAAAAGATGTCAGACATAGCTTAGTGACTGTTGGCTAAAAAATAATGTGCAACCTGAGAGTAAGGACTGCAGCCTGGGAGACAGTGCCTCAGATAGCTCTGAGAGACTTCTCTAAAGAGGCAGTGGGGGAAGGTCAATGTATAAGGTTTTGGTGAAGGCAGAATTCAATGCAAGCAAGAGCTACTTTACAAAGGTTTTCTGCTAGTTACCCTGAAGGGATTTAGTGCTTTTTGAGATATGAAGAGATGCAAGCACTGGGATCATGAAGTCAGTTCCTGAAAATATCTAACTATCTAAAGCCCTGTTCCACCAGTTTCCCTGGAGCTCAGAGTGCCTCACTCTCCACCCTGAACTGCCTTCAGGGCCTGTTGAAGGTCAGCAGCTACAGCAGCACAAGGTTCAGTCTCTGCAGAGACAGATGGCAAATCCCATGGCAAGCACCAACACCACTAAACAACAAAATTCACCAGGGAGGGGAGCACGATTCTTGAGATGCTAGCCTACTGTGTCCCCGCTTCAAGGAAGTAAAGCCATACTTTCTTTCTCCTCCATAACTCTGTCTTCTGTTTGGCATTGGTGCACAGACAGCCAAGCTTTTGACAACAATAAAATGCTAGAATGGCTCACCTAGACCAGGAAATTGTTTATTTATGCTTACCAGCTTATTATATGGAGAAGGCAATGGCACCCCACTCCAGTACTCTTGCCTGGAAAATCCCATGGACAGAGGAGCCTGGTAGGCTGCAGTCCATGGGGGTCACTAAGAGTCGGACACGACTAAGCAACTTCACTTTCACCTTTTACTTTCATGCATTGGAGAAGGAAATGGCAACCCACTCCAGTGTTCTTGCCTGGAGAATCCCAGTGACGACGGAGCCTGGTGGGCTGCCGTCTATGGGGTCACACAGAGTCAGACACGACTGAAGTGACTTAGCAGCAGCAGCAGCAGCTTATTATAAGGGATATGATAAAGAATACAAACAAGTAGCTCAATGAAGAGGTGTGTAGTGCAAAGTTCTGAAGCATCCCCAAGCACAGGAGCTTCTGTCCTTGTGGAACTGGGGTGCATCACCATACCAGCATATGGATGTATTCACCAACCCAGAAGCTCATCAAATCTCATTATTCAAGAGTCTTTATGGAGCTTAATCTCCAGCCCCCTTTACCTTTCCAAGAAGTTGGTAGGTAGGGATTAAATACAACCCACTAATCACTTGGTCTTTCTGGTGATCAGCCCCTTTCTGAGGCCACTTAAGGGGTCCCACCTTAAGTCACCTCATTAACATAAACTCAAGTGAGCTAAGTTTATGTTAAAGTGCTGCATTCAATATGCCAGCAGATTTGGAAAACTCAGATTCTTGATGTCTCATCAGAGAAAGAATTCAGTGATAGACAAAATGATAGGTAGACAGTGTATTTATTTAGAGAGAAACATACTCCACAGAGTGTGGGCCATCTGAGAAGGAAGAGTAGCCTTGAAATATGCTATGTTAGCTTTTATGGGATGGGTAATTTCATAGGCTAATAAGTGGGAGGATTTACTCCAAGTATTTTGGGGAAGTGGGCAGAGGTTTCCAGGAGTTGGGCCATTGCCTACTTTTTGACCTTTATATCCATACTTGGAACGGTTGTGGTGCCTGTGGGTATGTCATTAGCTTGCTGATGTGTAACAATGAGTTATTCTGAGGCTCAAGGTCATTTTTAATCAGTTTATGTCTTTCCTGCCATTCTTTTAAAAGTGTGCCCTACCCCCTTCCCTCCTGTTTCAGTAGCAAGCCCTCTCCCTTTCTCCATCACAGTCAAGAGCCCCACTGATTGAGCCCTGCAAACTTCCCAGCCATCTCCATGGAGAGATATCAGACTAGTAACTCCCATGAAGCGACCTACAGAGCTGGGGTTTGGGGGGCCACTGGCTCCTTGAGTCCTCGTTTCCTACTGGAGGAGCCAGAAGCTTAGGAGAGACTCTACATGGTGCTGTGCTGACAGGGGGTGAAGCAAGATGGTCAATGCATCCTGCTTCTCTTACCCTTCTAATGCAGTCTGTCTTGTCTCCATGATGCGGGAGGCATGCTTCAGCCTCACCCCCATGTTCTAGGAGACTCTCAGTGGTGTCTTGTTCTTGAGTGGTTGTTAGTTCTTCTTCTTGGAAGGGAGAATGAAGTCAGGAATGACCTATGGTGCCCCTTTAGTGATGTCATTTTCTATCAAGTATTCTTTTCAAGGTTATATCTGGGCATTTAAATTACTTACCATACTTAGTCTCATAATTTGCCAGGATCCTGATAACTTCCAAGGAGGGGCTTTATATGAGTTCTGACTTCTAATTTAAAAATATTGGATAACTAATGAGTTTTAATAACAAAACAAATACTGGATTAAGCTTTAGATAAATGGTTTTCAGAGAAGTCAAAATACTTATCTGTGCAGAGCTTGTATCATATTTACTTTTGATATAAGTTTTAAATCAATATTTATTGCATTTAAGTTATGCTAATCTTTATTTTGAAAGCCAAATAATAAAAAATAAAAATAGCTGACAAAAGCTCATCTATTTAGATAAAGTGTGGTGGGTGGAAAATTGTTTTAAATGTGTTTCAGAAAATGGAAGCCAAAATTATAGTTTTCTGTGTGTATATTTTATAAAATAAATTTTATTTGAAACATGCAAATGACACAAAAATTTTTATTCAAATAAAAGTAGTTAAAGTGGCACACTTAGTAAACTTTCTCTTAATTCTTTTAATGAAAAGCATGTCGTGTTTTAGTGCTTTCTCCCTCTCTGTATCTATTTGTTGGTAATCTTGTAAATGGTAAACTTGGATATGGGTAATGGGGAAATCCTTAGAACATATCTACTTAGGATGAAACAAAGAGAGGATCAAATCTCTTGGAATTCTGAATGATAAACCATAACCATATGTCACATACTGCAATACAGACTAGCTGGATTCTAGATTCTTGTTGAAAGTATAATATTGAATTCAGTGGTTTCCAGTATCTAACAAAGTTCCACTAAAAGAAATAATATTGATGTAAGATCACCTGAAAGATATACAGTACATCTATTGTTTTAGAGAGTAAACAATATACTCCTGAATTAAGCCAAGCCATCCAAAGCATACTAGCCCACTTGTGGGTGGCATTTACTGAACGGGGTCTTGGAAGGAAGCCATGAGACTAAAGAGAAGACAAGTATAACAAATAAAGCTATAAAGTTCTTAGTGGTGCTTTCTTTGTGGTAACTGACACTCTTGAATGAAATGACACAGTGTCTTTATTTCTTTCTCATGCTATGATCACAGATGCCTGTGTTTCCTTACTACTTGCTTTTGCTCCTTGTAAAAAACAATGAGAATGTCATCAGACGACCAGAAAAACTTTTTTTTTTATCCTAATGAAAGTCAGTTTACCAACAACTTTTAGGAACTGTGTTGGATAATGGCTTGCATTTTTCTTTTTAAAATATTTTTAAATTTGTGTATTTGGCAGCCCCCAGGTCCTAGATGCAGCACGTGGGTTGATCTTCATTGAAGCACATGGAATCTTTAGTTGTGGCACATGGACTGTAGTCCCCTGACCAGGAATGGAACCTGGGCCCCCTGCAGTAGGAGCACAGAGCCTTAGCCCCTGGACCACCAGGGGAGTCACAGCTTTCATTTTTCATGGATTTCATTTCTAGCTATTGTTCTTTTCCTTGGCTTCATCTTTTTGTGTATTTGTAATTTACTTTATTTTGCTTTATTTTGTTGATATTTTAAGTTTCTTTAGATTTCTTTTGGATAAAAGGGTCAAGATATATAGTTTGGGAGAGGAGAGTTAGAAGGAGAAGAATTTGCTTTGCATTCCTCATAGCATGAGGCAGAATACTTTGCAACAGAGGGCAGAATAGAAATAGAATTGGTTTATTTTCCTCCAATTTGCAATAAGCATATTTTCTCCTGTGGAAACTCTAAGAATGTCAATCTGTTAAATGATACTGAAATTAACTTTTGAGAAAGCTATGAGGTTGGATCAAAATAGTTGGAGTTTCAGATGAAAACAAAACTGGAGGTTTTAGTAGTTGATGAACAGGCTTTATTAACTATGGGTTTGGACAGGCTAAACTTTGGAATTAAAAGTCAGTGTGAATTAGATGAAATGTATGCTCTTAAGCAATATCTGGATAATTTTCAGTTTCAGATTCTGTCCTCTCTTTCTGTTTGTGATCTTGGCTGTAAAAGAGTCTGAATGAAAGGTTTTCATTGAAACCCATCACCATACTGAGGGAAAAATCCTTTAAGAAATTGTTGAAGTATATGACCTTTTAACAAGATACAAAAAACAGCAATTTATTAGTTAATTGTTAGCATAAGCTTTACTGATAACTAAGATTTTAAAAAAGACAAATAGTTTTGTTTGGGTGGGATCAAAATGTATCTTAGCAGTTTATATTTTTTCCCCAGGACTGGAAAACCTTGACCTGGTTCCAAAAATGAAAAAAAAAAAAAAAAAATCAGCTGCAATGTTCAATCCTAAAGCATTCATGAGAGAGATGCTGTCATTCGAGAAAGCTAAGTTCAAAACAGGAGAAAATGAAAACCACAGCCTTCCAGACCACTCCCTCCTTCCACCTTCTCATATTGCAAATACAATATTTCCATTATCAGAAGATCCATTTTCAAGTAAAAGCTGCTGCTCAAATAGCCTAACGGGGGAAAAAAATAGTAAAACGGTAAAAGAAATGCTTTGTAAATCATCCTTCAAAAGCTGTCCTGGGAGGAATGTGATATACCTCAGCATCTTAAGTGTTTAGCAAATAATTTCAGCTGTGCATTCTAAATGGAGCTCTCCCTCCTTTACCTAATTACCGAAATATGTGCTGCAGTTTGCAGAACTTTGCCACTGTCATAACTTTTCTTGAAGTTCAGCCAACCAATGATAATAAAGCTGTCACGAGATTAAAGGGGGCTGCAAGTCATTGCTTCTGACATTTATATGTAACATGGGAAATGCAAACAAGGATGTGGAGTTATTAGTAATATTATGGGCTTTGAATCCTTAAAATAGAGTGCTTAAGACATCTGCCTCGCCAAGGAGAGTGAAAGTGAGGTAAATCCAAATCGCGTCCTCCTTTTGTTTAGATCAAGCAACCAGCTCTGAAAAAAGCAGAGGGAGCCGTTTATTTCGTTTTCTGCCTGTAGCATCAGTTTGAAGCATATGCCTCAGACACCCACCCTCAGAAGGAATCATCTTGAAGTCTTTCTTACCATCAAGAAAATTGTAAAACTTTATGAACAGCCCTGGGGCCCTTTTCTGGAGCCCCTTCCTGGTCTGGTATTCTGTCCTGGATTTCAACACCAGCTCTGGGCTTGGAACAACTCAAACGAGTGTAGGGTAAGCAAAAAAAAAAAAAAAAAAGTCTCCTCTGAGTTTTACTGCTGTTTCAGTTTCTCAGGTTTGTTTTTGATGATTGAAGGATACTACATTACAAAAGAGAGTTCAGAGGGAAAAAAACTGTGTTTTAAAAACTCTGGGGAAAACTCCAATTTTACCCTTGTTTTTAAATCTTATTCTTATATCTCTTCTTCTTAAGTTTGAGATTCTCTTCAAGAAGAGACCCACTGAAGGCCTGGACCATTTGTCCTTTGTTCTAATATGCAAAAGAGGCAACAAATTTCATTATCTATGATGGTGATAGATTGCCAAAATCTAGGATTAGGCTGATTTAGAGTTTTACTTCAATGAACACAATAAGAATACTTTAACTTTGAAAATTATTTTGGCACTGATTCAGTTCAGTTTAGTAGCTCAGTCATGTCCTACTCTCTGTGATCCCATGGACTGTAGCACGCCAGGCTTCTTCGTCTATCACCAACTCCCAGAGCTTGTTCAAACTTATGTCCATCAAGTCCGTAATGTCATACAACCATCTCATCCTCTGTCGTCCCCCTTCTCCTCCTGCCTTCAATCTATCCTAGCATCAGGCTCTTTTCCAATGAATCAGGTCTTCACATCAAGTGACCAAAGTATTGGAGCTTCAGTTTCAGCATCAGTTCTTCTAATGAATATTCAGGACTGATTTCTTTTAGGATTGACTGGTTTCTCTCTTTGCAGTCCATGGGACTCTCAAGAGTCTTCTCCACAGTTCAAAAGCATCAATTCTTCAGTGCTCAGCTTTCGTTATAGTCCAACTCTCTCTCACATCCATACATGACTACTGGAAAAACCATAGCTTTGACTAGACGAATCTTTGTCAGCAAAGTAACATCTCTGCTTTTTAATGTTCTGTCTAGGTTTGGCACTGATATTCAGGTACATATTTGGCTTCTAGAAATAAGCCAGTTGAAGAAGAAGAATGGCTACTTGTGGTTGAAACCAAGTAGGACCCTTTGAGAATCTCCCAGGCACAAAAGCCCCTCTGTGTCTCCCATTTCTTATTTGCAGAAAATGTATTTAGTCTCCTAGGCCTTCCCTGAGTTACAGAGAGCTGAACAGGGAGTTACTGAGTAGGAAAGTGAAGGAATGCAAAACAAAAAAAAAAAAAGGAAAATAATTCAAGCAAAAAAAGTAATGATAATAGTTCAGTGATAAAACAGAAACCTAAACCTAGTTCTTTCTCAGGGAATATACAGAACAATCTGACAGTTATCTTTGAGTAGTTCTTCCAGAGCTACAATACCCCTCTAGCCACCACACACACCCATCCAGGTGGAGGAAGGTGACTAAATGCTGAGCATAAGTATGTGGAACACAGACGGTTTGGAACCAGAAGGTTGATGATTAAGATTCCTGAAACACCACCTTGTTATTTCCTTACCACCAAGCAATCAGGAGAAAGTCACACATCCTGCAGCCCTCACCTCCAAATGCTGCCTTTAAAAATGCTTCCCTGAAAACCATCTGGGGAATTTGGTTCTTTTGAGAATAAGCCACCCATATTCCTTGCTTGGTGCCTGCAATAAAACACTATACTTTCTTTCACCATAAACTTGTGTCAATAAATTGATTTTGCTGCACAGCAGGTGAGTGAACCCAAAGTTCAGTCCAGTAACATAGTTGAAACAATAAATATTTGAAATAAGGTCCTTTTTAAGAAGGCTCATGATAAGGCATGGAAATCTTCGTGATTTGTTTATCTCTCTTCTGGTCCTGGAAACTACAGTTTGAGTGGGATTAGATCAAGGATGATAAATTGCAGAGAACAAGGTGCTGGAGGTTTATAAGGGGAAATGGGATGTGGGGAAAGGGACTGGGAGTCCTGAGCATTTGGTCTAGTTCTAATTCTGCTAATAACTATAATTGTCACCAAGTGAGTGCCTACTACATGCAAGGCACTAAGTTGGTGCTCCCACAAATGGAATTGTATATAATTAGAACTTAATTTTATCTGCTATGATCTTATTTTTAAAAGTAGCTATTTTTTTTTCTTCAAATAATTAAACATTGCTGAGAGTAAGTTTTGTTTTAAATCTAAGTTCAGGACTAACTAGTTTCATTTAGGGGATTAAAACAAATCTGAGTGATTGCACATAATGTTTGTTTTATAGCCCACCTATTGAGATGAATGAACTATAAAGGACTTGAGTCTACCAGTGATCAAGGAGAAAACTGCTTACTTGTAAAAGTCTATGAATTGTTCTCATAGTTAATAAATTATTTCTAGTCAAATAAATGTTGTACTATGTCAGTGATATAATTTAGTATGTTTCTTCCTATGAAAAACTATTGAGTGTGAAATAGATGAGACTAATAGGAATGCAGCAATTTCTTATAACATAGTGAACATACTGATACCAAGCAGGACGCTGTGGGGCTCTCATGGGTACCAAAGGACCTTTATATCCCCTATTTCTTATTTGTAGGGAAAGACTTCAGCCTCCTAGACCTCTCCTGAGTCTCCAAGTACAGATTTAAGTAGTTAATAACTGGAGAAGGCAATGGCAACCCACTCTAGTGTTCTTGCCTAGAGAATCCCAGGGACGGGGGAGCCTGGTGGGCTGCCGTCTATGGAGTTGCACGAGTCGGACACGACTGAAGCAACTTAGCAGCAGCAGCAGCAACTAGGGATGGAAAGGAATATGTAAACAAAGGAAAAGCAGTCAAGAAACTATAGTGCAGCAAGCGCTAACTCAGAGTTCTAGTTCCTCCTCCGGGATATACAAAACAATGAATCTTTGAGTTCTTCTGTAGGAACTAAGAGCCAGCTTCCTAGGTGGCACTGGTAGTAAAGAACCCACCTGCCAATGCAGGAGGCATAAGAGACACAGATTTGATCCCTGGGATGGAAAGATCCCCAGGAGGAGGGCATGGCAACCCACGCCGGTATTCTTGCCTGGAGAATTTCATGGACAGAGGAACTTGGTAGGCTACAGTCCATAGGGTCACAAATAGTCAAACATGCCTGAAGCGACTTAGCACATACACACATAGGAACTAATACCCTCATCCAGGTGAAGAACAGTAACTTCAAGCTGAGCACAAGACTCCTGGAGCACCACTCCGTTACCTTTACCAACAACCAATCAAGAAAGTCACACACCTGCAGCCCTCACCCCAAGGGAAACTTTAAAAATTCTTCCCTGAAAACCATCACGTAGTTTGTTTTCTTTGAGCATAAGCTACTTGTTCTTGGTTGGCCCTTGCAGTAAACTTTTCTGTGGTCTAAACTCTAATATTTTGATTTGTTTGGCCTTACTGTGCATCAGACATGCTAACTTAGGTTCAACAACAGTAACATAATAGTTATGTTATCATCACTGACTTTGTTGACTTAAAAAAACCCCACATAATGTGAGAGCTATGTGTTCAGTTATACTTGGGGACTTGCTGAGGACAATAGCCTGAGATAAATCCTCTCAGATACTTTTGAAGAACTGTTCTGAAGAGGTGGGAGAGAAGTCAACATATATGTAATTTACATGAAATCAAGCACACATCTCAGTAGAAAGTTGCTGCTAGCTATGAAGAGCAGATATCTTAGTTAATGGTTTGAGGGCATTCCTAAGTAAGGGAAGATGCAAGAATTTGAGTTTATAAAAATACTACTCCTGAAGATGTCTATTTGAAGGGCTGTTCTGCCAATTTTCCCAGAGCACAGAGTGCCTCATTCCTGATCTCCATCCTGAAAGCCTTCCTTTCATGGTGTGTAAAAGGTCAGTGAGTGCAAGGGCTTATGACTTCATTCCCCTAGAACCAGATGGCAAATGACATTTTCTAGTTGTCAGTTTAGTATCTAAGATTGAAATTTGATTATGGTCCAGAAAAATTTTAGAGGTGAAATAGATAGCAACCACTGGGAAGATCCTATTGCTGGTAAGCTTGTTAAATGGCATCCAGAAAGCACAGCCTTCTCCCACCCTAAATTTACACATCTTTTTCCCTCTGTGGCTCTCTTCCTTCATCTCTCTGTGTGAAATGATGGTCAGTGTACCTTGTATTCTATACACATTTTAAATTAATCCACACTGCTTTGTTTTATGAATTTATTATTTTTCATTGAAGTATAGTTGATTTACAATATCATGTTAGTTTCAAGTGTTCAGCACAGTGATTCAGTTATATATATAGTCTTTTCGAGATTGCTTTCCCTTACAGATTATTATGAATTATTGAGTAGAGTTTCCTGTGCTTGTTGGTTATTTATATATAGTAGTGTCTCAGTTCAGCTCAGTCACTCAGTCATGTCTGAATCTTTGTGAGCCCATGGACAGCAGCATGCCAGGTTTCCCTGTCCATCACCAACTCCCAGAGCTTGCTCAAATCCATGTCCATAGAGTCAGTGATGCCATCCAACCATCTCATCCTCTGTTGTCCCCTTCTCCTGCCTTCAATCTTTCCCAGCATCAGGGACTTTTTCAAGGAGTCAGTTCCTTGTATCAGGTGGCCACACTATTGGAGTTTCAGTATTGGAGTATAGTAATATCTACACTATTTTTATTTTATTTATTTATTTATTTATTTATTTTTTAGCCTCCCTGGTGGCTCAGAAGGTAAAGCATCTGCCTGCAATGTGGGAGACTGGGGTTCAATCCCTGTGTTGGGAAGATCCCTTGGAGAAGGAAAAGGCAACCATTCTTGCCTGGAAAAGTTCATGGACAGAGGAGCCTTGTAGGCTTCAGTCCATGGGGTCACAAAGCATCGCACACAACTGAGCAACTTCACTTTTTCACTTTATACTATTTTAAAAAAGTGATATTAAAACTGCAGAATGTTACTATGTGAAGAAACTACTGTCAAATGAAAAATTTCAGGGAAATTACATTGTAACTTTGAATTCAGATTGTTTCAAGGAGAAATGAGATGGTTCAATAAAGTTTACAAAATGACTGAGAACTATCAAATACTAATTTTAAACAAAGTTATAGCCAGTTATGTTTCTGTGCCAATTTAAGTAAATTAACAAGGTTCTCGGGTCTTGCAGGAACACTAAAATGTTAAGACTTCAAACTTTTAGAGCAAAAGCCCTCTGCGCCCTCATTCCAGCAGCCAGGCCTGTCTCTTACATGCTTAATGTGCATTTTCACATGACCTTTTCAGGGTTAGAACTAAGACCAAGAAGTTTTACCAATAAGGGAGAAAAAAAGAGTCAGGCAGAGGAGCAAAGCAGAAGTGTAAATAGTGAATAAGGTTTGGAATGAAGATATTTGAATCTGAATGGTGAGTTAATGATTCAATTAGTTTTTCACTTTGTTAAACTACATTAATCCTCCTTTACCAGGTCTCCATATTGAAGCCCTTTGAAAAGAAAAATGCAAAGGATCTTAAGAAGAAAAATTCTAAGAACCAGAGCCTTTTAAAATTATTAATGCTTCCCAAATACATGCTGCCTATTGGAAACAATGTGGATGCAGGGCAGATATTGTTTTAGAAGTCTCAAGACTTGAATAAGGATAGTTCCAGTGGTCATACAGCAGTGGTGAAGCTGTTTCTATCTGAAGGAGCCTTGCAAAATATGTGCTCTGTTTTTAACCCAGGGAAGGCATCAGTTAAGGTAAAAAAAAAAACAAAAACAAAAACATAAAACTGGGGAAGAAGGTAAAGGAATATACCTATAATCAGAATATTTCAAAAATAAATAATTACTAAAGTGGAAAGGCACAAATGACAGTGTTGAGAATTTTTCCCCCCTTTTTATATTCTGTTCTTCCTTTAGACTATTTTAAATTTATAAAGTAAACCTATTGATTTAAAACCTCAAACTCAGATTATCACTGTCATTTTATCATCCTTATAATCATCATATCAAGTATTTTATTAATCATTCAAGCATTCCCAATTCTGGTCTACCAAGTAAAAAGGAAGTCCCTATCTTGAATATTTACAGTTAAACAGATGTTAAGTTGATTCAGTAAATATATTAAGGACATGAAGAGAAATGGAAATTACTAAAAAAAATTACCCATAGGATAGTGAAACACAACCACAGCAGTCTAATGATATGGGTCAAATTGCCAGTTGGAGATTTGACTTAATTGGAGATTTGGATTAATTGAGATTCTGAATTTTTAACAGGAACGGTCTTATTTCAGATTCAAATCTGAAACTCCAACTCTGTTAACAAAGATATGGCAATGGTCTGTTGGAATCCATTTTAGCTTGGTTACTTTTAAGTTATGATATTGTTGTAGGAAAGGGGACCCCTTCCAGGGCCTGAAACTGGGCTCTTGTCTAACACTCGGAAATGAATTGCCCAATAAGACACATGTGCTGACAAGGCAAGAGATTTTACTGGGACAGGGCACCCGGGTGGACAGCAGTAGGGTAAGGGAACCCAGGAGAACAGCTCTGCCATGTGGCTCACAGTCTCAGGTTTTATGGTGATGGGATTAGTTTCTGGGTTGTCTTTAGCCAATCATTCTGACTCAAGAGTCTTTCCTGGTGGTGTACGCCTTGTTCAGCCAAGATGGATGCCAGAGAAAAGGATTCTGAGAGGTGGTCGGACCTGTGGTGTCTCCTTTTGATCTTTCCCGAACTATTCCAGTTGGTGGAGGCTTATTAGTTCCATAGTCTTTACCAGGACCTCCTGTCATAAAACAACTCATGCAAATGGTTACCATGGTACCTGGTCAGGGTGGAAGGTTTCAATCAGTGTGCTTCCCCTAACAATATAGTTGGCTCTATGATTTTGTGTAGATATACGTATCACACAAACATTCACTGTCTTTTAGTATGCTGAGCATTTAAGTGAAATACTGTCAATATCACTTATTTCCTAAGTTATTATTTCAGTTAATTGGTCTATAGGTCAGCCCAATCCCATTCTAAAGGATCATAAATTTGAGTTTTGATGAGTTTTGATAGTGTGGAAGTAGCAAATAAATTAATACATGGAGGATAGAGAGAAAGAAAGGGAAAGAAAGGAAGAAGAAAGAGAAAGGAAGAAACAAATAGAATGCAAACTATGAAATTTGCATATTTTGAATAAGAAAAGGAAATCTCTTACTTGTTAAGGGAAGGTTGTGTGTGTGTTTTGCTGTTATTGTTTTTATCTATTAGCTGGAATATCAGAGTTTCTTTTGAATGGAGTCAATTTTACAGTGTTTTTCCATATAATTTTCATGTATACTATCTGATCTGGGAAAGCATTTTGTATTCCATGAGGCACCAAGATATTAAATGATGCTTCATTGGCGTAAAGGCAGATAAGGGAGGACATGCAATGGCAGACATGCAACTAAGGAAATTGAATAAAATCAGAAACAGTTTAGGTGAAGTGTGTATCTACATGTGATTCATAATTAATACAGGTAAAATAAATAGTGTCTCTGATTTTACAAAACTGGAGACTGCAACCAAAAATACGAATTCTGTAATCTGCCATCTTGGTGTTATATCGAGCAAGTCATTTATACCCTCTTTGACTCAGTTTCCTCATCTGTAATGTGAGGATAATTATAATCTACCCCTTAGACTTGTTCTATATATAGAAGGAGATTACAGATGTGGAATTCTTAAATCTGGGTCAATGACTTATTGACTGCCTGATAAATGTCAGCTGTTATTATTATCTAGATTTTCTTGAACTAAATATACCATTACTCATTTTAGGAGTGAAAAGTATGACTCCAATAGTGTATGTATTGGAAGAGTGGAAAGGAGCAAATTCTCCTTTCTTTCTTTCTTTTTTTTTTTTTGTCAGAAAATTCAGTGAAAAGTTCTGTGAGTCTTTATCAAATATATACAGACAGCGGGTAAGAGTTCTGAATTTAAATATTAAGTAGTTCTGCTACTTCATTTGTTAAGTTTGGGGAAATAAATTGTTCTACTCTTCTCAATATCTTAAGGACTCTAACCATCATGTTTTTCATTAGGTGTTTTTGATTCTTTAAAATGTCACCATTTTTTATGCAAACAAGAAAAGATTTTAGAAGTTTAGACCTGTTAAAAACCTTAAGCCAGACAAAAGGCTTTTCTCTTCAATGATTAAGTTTAGGAAAAGACTGTTAATCTAAAACTAAGCTAATATATGTGATTTGTAAAATCTTTATAAAAAATACTTTCTAACTTTCTTTATAAACCTTCTAATTATATTTGCCAAGTTAATTATGTGTTACATTTGTTTTTGGTTGTTTTTCCTTCTACTGATCATATAGTTCCTATATCCTCCATTGTATAAAACTGACTGGAAATCAATTCTGTTCCTTTTTCCTGGATCAAATATGGGTTATTGCACTCCATTTTTGCCTCAGAAAAGCTTTTTGGGGGATCAACTACTTTCCTTGTGATCCCTAAACCCAGCATAAGATGAGTAAGTAACATGTCTTTGATCCCTACAGACCAATTAGGCTTACAAACATCAGATTCTGTTATTCTATCAATGTAGAGTGTGGAGCATAGTTTATAATACATGGTTCCAACAAATCTTACCAGAGTAGTCCCTGGAAACTCCAGCACCAAACATTTACAACTTTCACCAAATTAATAATCCTTAGCTTCTTTGAGAAAACAATTAGAAATGTGGAACTGATTAACTTGCAATCGGTTATCAAAGTGACTTTAACCAAGACCGAATACTTTCTTCAGACAGGAAAAAAAAAAAAAAGACTAGAAACAAAACAAAGGATACAAAAATCTATAATTGTGAGTGTTCTTTGAAACATTGTAATAATTCATCAAAAGTTAACTTTCCTTAGACTGCCATTTGCTAAACATTAAATCATTGCTGAAGAGTTTTACAATGTGAATGTTGAATATTTGTTTTTTTGGCCCAAGGCAAGCACTTTACATCCCTGCTAACCTATCCCAGATTAAAACAGTTAAAAAAGAAAACACAAGCCCGTCTTTCTTTTTCAAAAAGGAGAAACACATTCTTTCATTGCTGCAGAGTGATCCTTTCAGAACTAAGGGAAGAAGACCAAAAGGTCTCAAAACTAGATAACTTCAGATGAGACCTTGGGAATTAGCCTTTCTTCAGACCCTTGCAATCGTAGTTCCAAATACTAAAAGCACCAGTCACACCTGTTAATAGCAAATGCATTTCAGTCTGACTCTGGAGTTATCACATATGTGAAAGCATCCCCCACACAAAAATTCTATCAGAACTTTCCTTTCCCATTGTCCTCAGGGTGGTGCCCCAGAAAAAAAACAGGCTTTGCTGACAAGATTGTTATCTCTGCTTTAGTGCTTCCCAGGTGAGACCCTGAATTGTGGCTTATTTTAACGAAAACAAAATCTTATTTGCATTTCAGGAATACCTCTTCAGCATTTCTTGACATCCATACCTGTTTTTGGAGAAGGAAATGGCAGCCCACTCCAGTATTCTTGCCTGGAGAATCCTCTGGACAGAAGAGCCTGGTGGGCTGCCGTCTGTGGGGTCGCACAGAGTCGGACATGACTGAAGCGACTTAGCAGCAGCAGCAATAGCAGCAGCAGCATGCCTGTTTTTGGCTTCTGCACGTTCAGCCAGTTAGCTGATTAGCGTCTATATGTTTAAGGCTGATCTTTCCTGTGTGACCTTTGGTAATGAATTCTCCTTTATGAATAATATTCCTTTAGAGGTAGACATAGAGGAAGAACAGTAGGCATCCCTTCTATAAATGGAGCTTTAAGAAAAAATTTTTTTTATTGGAGTATAGTTGCTTTATAATGTGTTAGTTTCTGCTGTACAACAGCGTGATCAGCTATACTTTAGCATATACGCCCTCTTTTTTGTATTTCCTTCCCATTTAGGTCACCGTAGAGCACTTAGAGTTCTCTGTCCTATACGGTAGGTTCTCACTAGTTATCTAGTTTATGCATAGTGTCAATAGTATATATATGTCAGTCCCAATCTCCTAACTCATCTCACCCTACCTCCCCTTCCCCAGTTGGTGTCCATGTATGTTTTCTATGTCTGTGTCTCTATTTCTGCTTTGCAAATAGGTTCATTTTACCTTTTTTTTAGATTCCACAATACCTCATTTCTTTTAAACAGTTATTTCACAAATAATATTTTCTGGTATTAATCTGTTCTACACTGTGATTAATTTTCAGTTGAATTCTTTGTAGTCTTGTAAACGTTGGCTTTTCGGTTATCTCCCAACAATGAAATATTTGGGCCCAGGCATAGTGGCTTGCTGTTCCATGTACAACCCTGCGTCTTGGAGCAGTGGGTGTGTTTGCATTACTTTAAGGACATGCAGTGGGGGTGGCTGGAGAGGTGAGTAAAGCAAGATGTATTTCAAAGGAGCACTTGAATTCCACTGGGAAAGCATTTTATTTCTTATTAATTATTTTGAACCTTAAGGCACATGTTCCTCCTTACCACCAGATAAGACTGACCCTGAAAGGGTAGTCATCATCAATGACTGCACTTTATAAAAATGCAAAGGTCACGGAGAGTTAAAGATCCATCACAGTTCTTGAGACAGAGAGGGAAGGTGGACAGGAGGTGAGAGGGAGGGGGTTCCTCATGCCTACCAAGCACTTTGAAGATAAAAAGCTCTAATGAGTGTTAACAATGACAATGATAACTAAAATAACACATTCTTAAACATTTAGTTAGTTACCTCCTCCATAACATTTTTGGGTTGTGGAATAAAGTGGTCTTGATTTTTTTTTTTTTTTTTAATGGTACAATGGCTAAAGAAGAAAAATTAGATGTACTTAAGTCATTAATAGGTATCCAAGGCAAAGCCTCAAGGACCCTTAATGTTCAGCTTCAAAGAAGTAAGTAAGATAAGCAGGAGCAGCACTGGATAAAAGGTAAATACAGCAACCAAACCCCTACCTACTCCAGTGAAGTTACAAGGAATGAGGGAAACACTTGTCATGTTTCATCTATAGAAATATTTTTTATTGTTATGGCTGAACATGGGTATCTTTATACAAATGACTTTCATATCATTTATAAGTAAAAGAAGAAGCACATGTTTTTGTATCATCTATTAGTTTTAGCTATTTGTAAAAACTCCCACTGTAGCATTAGCCTCCAGGATAATTACTAACTGGTCATTGGTAGGATCATGTCCACTTAAGGGTGCTGTAGGATTCAAACATTAATTATACCTCTTGAAAGAAAAGCCTATTATAATTAAACTCAAATATGCAAGTTAAAAGAAAAGTGAGTTAATAAACTCTCTTAATGAGTTAAATTAAAAAAAAGTTGTTTTAGCTTAATAAACTTAAAACAACTTAGCTTTTAAACTCACAATTATACCATTGAATTTTAATAAAATGTAATTGCTCATGATAATAATGCTTATTAACATTTTATTTCTGGAGTAAGTGTTTTGAGTATGTGAGTACATCCTATTGGCCAGTTTGCAACTGAAGTGATTTCTGTGGGTCTATTTTTTTTTTTTTTTTTTTAACATATACATTTAAAGGAAGGGGAAGGAGTGATCCTCTTCTGGTCCTAATAATTACTTTCCTGAAGAATAACGTCTGTTAGTGGATCTCTCTCTGTTACCTGGGGAAGTAGGCAGAATATTGTGGAACTCAGGAAACATGGGTTGAGTTACACTGGTCTCAGGAAAAGAGCTACTATTGATAAAGAGGACTTTGTCAAACAGTTTTCTACAGCTTGATCTTGAACTTCATAGATGCCAGCCTCTTAATATATATACACAGGCTCTCCAGGAAACTTTGCAGACTCAAGCATGCTGTACAAGCTGCAATAAATGTGGTCAAGAGCTAATGAGTAAAGGTCCCTTTTCTCTATAGGTCTTTAGGTAGATGGTACAAAATTTATTAATTTTAAGCCACAATGATGCTGAGTTCTGTGTTGAAGTAGAGCACAGATGAAATTCTAGAGTGGAGTTCTTAGTGTCAGGCACAGGTAGGCAGGACATAAAAGAAATGGAAATCAAGGTTAGTCAATATACTGGCAGAGAAAGAAAGACACCTCCAAGATGACTGGTCGCCCTCTCAGATTTATAAACATTTCAAGATATCTCCAATATACAGGTACTATTCTTAGAGGAGGCATGCTCCCTCTAATTTTCCCCAGATAGTGGAATAGCAATTGTGCAAAAATTAACATCTTGCTCAGAGAATTCTCCCAGTTAAATAAATTCACAGGCAATTAGCAAATACTGACTAGCATCCTCCTGAGGCTATAACCAGGAAGGTTTTTCTTTGTCCTACTTCACTCAAACACTTCTGAGTCATCGCTAGTCTTTGGAAACGTATGTGTTGTCTTTTAGGAATATCACTGCCTCCTGGATAATCACTTTGGACACTGGGGAATGACTTCCTTTGAGGCCAATACTATGATTATCTTGCACATTCCATTAATTTATTGGAGTTTCTAAAAAGTATGACAGAGCAGAGGTTTGGCATTGGGTGAATTCAAATTCTGAAGTCTTTAAGGAAGCACATTTATTTCCACTGAAGATGGTGTAGTTGCATAAGAAACTTCAGCTTCACCTAAGCATTAAGTGTCTCTGTGGTTGAAACAGGATAATAATAAAATGGATATGTTTGTGTATGTATGTGTGTTTAATACCTTGGACTTCTAGCTTATAACAAGAAAATTATTTATATTAGTTTCCTTTAATCTTTGAACTTGGTCTTATAAGTGGTTTTTAAACTTGATCTCTCAGAGAATACGAAGAAGAGGGGTGTTTTATTCAAATGTGGAGCTTCTTTCTGTTTCTGACATTATTTTATTGTAAAATTTACCATATTATTGTTGGAATGTCTCTATGATAGTATGATACTTCATATTATAGAAGTTCTAGTGAGATATAATGAAAAATGCAAATAGATATAATTTAGGATTTGAAATAGAGCAGACAGTGCAGTTTAACCTTGGGTATAGAGTGGTCTTGTAGTTGATTTAGTGTGCTGTTTAATAACTTTTGAGGGTGTCTATATTTTCCTTAATATTTTCCCCCAAGAAAATACCAAGGAAAGTAGGGATTGGCATGGACCCAAAAAGGTACCAAGCAACCTGTCCTGATAGTCTGTTGTTCTCCATTCAGTCCCCCAGGATAATGGGTACCCGTGGGAGATAATAGGCAAAATGAGGCTAAGGCTTAATCAAGGGGTTAAACTGGGAAATCCTAATTAGTGATGCATTTAATTCCACTGTCAATAGTTCCTTACACCTAAAAACATATATTAGCATAATCCCGGGTCTCTCTCCATCCCCTCCTTCATGCCTTTCTTGGCTATGAGGAGATGCTAGGAGATACTACAGGTAACTCAAAGAGAGAAAGTAGTCAGGTCCCCCTCTCTTTCCTTTCTTTAGGAGTAAGCTGCCTACAGAGCATTCCTGCTATGCTACACACTGGGCCCCTTCACAGCTGGCGGTGGAGGTGAGAGAGAGCTCAGAGACCAGGAAGGGCTGGAGATGCACGCGAGCCAAATTGCATCAAGAGGCTCAATTATGCTGCATGTATATCACATTCTTTAATCTTTGCTTTACCAGTAATGAAGGGCCCCACTCCATCTTCCTTATTTTCTTTATTTCTCAATTTGCTTTCAGTCTGGTAGGAGAATAGAAGTATTATTATTATGGGGGCCCTCAAACCTCCAACAGTATAAATGTCATATTGAAGATGCTACCAATCTTGCACTAGTATTCAGTAACAGAGCCAAGATAGGAAGCCTGTTTCTTAGTTTTGGTGTTAATAAGTGGATTCTCCTACCAAATCAATGAAGTAGATCAATGGCCAAGGTTAGAAATATATTGATTACAAAAGAGGAAGACTATTTAGTAATAAAATCACAAACTAAATAGAATAAGAGAAGCGGAAAGCCTTCCTCTGATCATATTTCATTTCATTTAATGGCTTTCTTTACAATAAAGGAAAAAGAGGTGTGATTAAGAAGTTGATTCCCAGGGTTTAGTGTTTCAAAGTAAGGAAAAAAAAAAAAAACTGAAAAACTGATGGAATATTTTGGTGATGCTGTGTCCCCCACCTATGACTTTTTTCCTCTTTAATTCCCTCCCTCCACACACACAGACACACACACACACACACACACACACAATTAATATTAGCTTAATTAATATAATTATTAATTAATATAATATATAATATGTGTATGCAGTTCTGATCATGTTCAGACAGCATGGTAAGTGCTCATACATATATCACCTCACTAATTATCACAATTCTTCAAGTAGGTACCATTTATTTTTCGAATGAGACACCTGAGGCTTCGAGAGGTTACATAAATTGTCTGCAGTTGCAAATATGGTAATCGACAGAGCTGTATTCAAACCCAGGTTGCCTGAATCCAAAGCCCAAATACTGAACCCCTCAGCCAAACTGCCTTTTGGATGCTATACCAATGAAATTAACATGTGCAATGGCTGCAGCTGAGATTTCTTGCACCACCTGTGATGTTATTTTCTTCAGTTACTTTTTTCATCTACATAATATGCTACTGAAGAGAGAGTTCAGCCTTTTTTGATAAAAGTATATATATCCACCTAGTGTCTCAAGTCCCATTTCTTCTTGGTTCATAAAGTTTCAGATTTCATGATTTCTATCTCATGCATTTTTTTTTCAGCCAGAAGAAAACAGAGATTTTATATATACCCTGTCTTTTACTAAAATAAATCAAGGACAATTGTCTTGACTAGTCTGACATAAGATCTGATCACAAGGACATAACTGTGTAAAATGATTAAACAAGAACAACTCCTGAAAAAGAGATGAATGATTATACAAAAACTTTTCTAAGGTTATTATAAAGGAAGTAGAATAAAATCAAGCAAAATCAGCATGGCACAGGCAATTTGAGCTCTCTCCCATTTGTCCCATAACCAAATTTAATAGAAATGTAGAGCTTCCATTAAAAATTTAACTTCACATGTTTCATTCTATCTTGAAAATGCATTTGCTCATCATATGCAGACTAATGGTATGCATAAAAAATGCAGTTTATAATGTATTATGGAATACCACTAAATGCTTTATACTCTTAAAAATGTTTCCTTTTAATAATACAATCCAGCATACATAATTTAAACTCAATGCCTATGCTAAGTGTGTACAGTTAACTTTAATTTAGATTTGTCACCTAATAGAGGACACAAAGAATTTTGATTTTGAATCAGACAATTAAAAAGTTATCTTATCTGTCATAATACATTGTGACATATTTTATTTTGTCTAATATTTATTGCCTATATTGCTAATCATATATCAGAAACAAGGTATCATTAAACATTTCTAGCAATATTTTGAGATACATTTTCTTTACTATTGTTTATAGAAAATAAAGACTTTATTTCAGAGAAGCAATATGAAAATGAGCAATGTCACACAGCTGGATAGCATCCAAGAGGATCCACAAAGGGCAGATAGTTTATGCTTTCATTTACTAGGCTGTCTTACCTCCCCAAATGCTAAGGATTGAATCTCATTAACCTTTTCTTGGTAGTCTATAGTTGCTACCTCTTTCATTTTTTAATTGCAGAGTTTCAATCCTTATGAGGTTTTTAAGTGTAATTTCTTTTTCAGCTTTTTATCTTTCAGTTCTATCCCCAGAATCCTTGTAACTACTAAACTGGATTAAAGACTTGAGTCTAGATGAGATTAAAGATTAAGAAGCTTGAGGATAACAAGATAAACATTTAATAACTTTTATCTTCAGAGTAGAAATATGTAAAGCTTCAGCTGGAAGAGATTGGGGGCAGGAGGAGAAGGGGATGACCCAGGATGAGATGGCTGGGTGGCATCACGGACTCGATGGACGTGAGTCTGAGTGAACTCTGGGAGATGGTGATGGACAGGGAGGCCTAGGTGCTGCGATTCATGGGGTCGCAAAGAGTCGGACACGACTGAGTGACTGAACTGAACTGAACTAAGAATGCAGAGAGATGGACAACAACAAGATGGCAACTGCTTTGGGCCTTTTGTGAGTGTAGAACTATTTCAATATCTTAACAATTAAAGCCATTATCTCAGGCTGGAATTCAGTCTCTTAGAATCTGATAGATTTCTGCACAAGCCTAGCATCAGTGAACTTAATTTCCTTAAGAGAAAGTAATGATTGCCACTTAGAAATGATTTCCAATTGTCTTAATCCTGTAGGACTGTAGCATAGGTATAAACACATTTCTCCTATCCTTATCCATAGTTTTCCTTTCCTTTCTTTATTTTCTCTCTACCTAAAGGAAAGAATAAGTTAAAAAGCCAGCTGATAGAAAGCTCTGCTTTAAATTCAGGAGGTGGTTCTATGAGAACCCAGGGATTAATTTTTTTGTTGTTTTTAATTTAAAAATACAAATTGTATCTACCCATTCTCAAGAAAAATAGTTAAACAATTATAGCAGATTAGTTTATAATGTTTAACTGTAGCAAAAGTGAAAGTGAAAGTCACTCAGTCCTCTCTCACTCTTTGCGATCCACCCCACGTACTATACAGTTCATGGAATTCTCCAGGCCAGAATACTGGATTGGGTAGCCTTTCATTTCTCCAGGGGATCTTCCCAACCCACGGATCAAACCCAGTTCTCCTGCATTGCAGGCAGATTCTTTACCAGTTGATCCACAAGTATACTGGAGTGGGTAGTCTGTCCCTTCTTCAGCAGATCATCCTGACCTAGGAATTGAACCGGAGTCTCCTGCTTTGCAGGCAGATTCTTTACTAACTGAGCTATCAGGGAAGCCCAATTATAGTAAAATCCAAAAATAATAGCTGTTTTTCTTTATTTTAGTATATTCATTGTTTAGAATTGTTGCATTGTTTTCACCTAACACCTTTAGACCTTCTAGAACAGTGTTGACTAGTAATGGCAATGCTGCTGCTGCTGCTACTGCTAAGTCACTTCGGTCGTTTCCAACTCTGTGCGACCCCATAAATGGCCTCCCACCAGGCTCCCCTGTCCCTGGAATTCTCCAGGCAAGAACACTGGAGTGGGTTGCCATTTCCTTCTCCAAAGCATGAAAGTGAAAAGTGAAAGTGAAGTTGCTCAGTCATGTCCGACTCTTAGTGACCCCATGGACTGCAGCCTACCAGGCTCCTTCATCTGTGGGATTTTCCAGGCAAGAGTACTGGAGTGGGGTGCCATTGCCTTCTCCAAGTAATGGCAATAGGAAGCATCATCAACTTGTTTCTAACTTTTACTTTCAGCTTCCTAAGAGAGCATCAGGCTTCCCAGGTGGCTCAGTGGTAAAGAATCCACCTGCCAAGCAGGAGACGTGGGTTTGATCCCTGAGTTGGGAAGATCCCCTGGAGAAGGATAAGGCAACCCACTCCAGTATTCTGGCCTGGGAAATCCCATGAACAGAGGAGCCTGGTGGGCTACAGTCCACGGGGTCACAAAGAGTCATACACAACTTAGCAAATAAACAACAACAAAGTGAGTATTTTTCTTTCTCTAAAGTTAGAAATGGATGTCAAATTTTATTTAATATGTAATCAATATCTATGAAGATAACCACTTTTTCACTTTATATGGTCACAGAGTTGGACATTACTGAGCAACTGAGCATGCAGGCACATCATAATACAACAAATAGCCATATTGAAATATTTTTCTATTTCTGGAGTAAATCAACCCTGGCCATGATGTATTAATCTTTTAGTATTTTCTTGGATTCTAATTGCTAATATTACATTTAGCATTTTTTCCAAATACATGCTCATGAAATTTGGGCTAGAGGTGTGTGTGTGTGTGTGTGTGTGTGTGTGTGTGTTGTATTCATCACCACTGATTTTCACAGCAGACTAATGTTGTTGTAGTTTAGTTGCTCAGTCATGCCCAGCTCTTTACGACCCCATGGACTGTAGCCTGCCAGGCTCCTCTGTCCATGGGATTCTCCAGATAAGAATACTGGAGTGGGTTGCCATTTCCTTCTCCAGGGGATCTTCCCAACCCAGGGATCAAACCCAGGTCTCCTGCATTGGCAGGCAGATTCTTTTACCAATGAGTCACCAGGGAAACCCAAACTAATGTTAGGATGAGTAAAAATATTAAATAATTTTTCTATGCTATGGAATAATTGAAATGATAATTATTGCCTGAAGTTTTGATAGAACTTTCCTATACATTTACCTCGATTTTATGTCTTTTATAGTGGATCTTTGACATTTTACACTTCTTCTCTAGTATTGGTCTGATTAACTTTTGTATTTTCATTTTTCTTGGTCCAAGTTTGATCATCTACATTTAAATGCAAAATCCTTCAATTTTTTTGTTTTTCAAATACACTTACTGAAATATATCTATTATTCCCAGAATTTAAAAAAGCTCTTATTTATCTCTAGCTTTGTCTCTGTTTTTCTTAATGATATGCCTATGTATTTTTTTTTATAATCAGAACAGCAAAAAAAAAAAAAAAAAAAAAAATCAGGAAAAATTCAGCTTTTGCTGTTTTCAATGTTATTAAATTTTATTTTTAAGATTTCCCTGCCACACTTTCTTAGATTATATAGTTGGGTCATTACATTTTTATTTTTCTTGTTTTCTAATAAAATTATAATATATCACTTCCCTGCTCTTCCATCAGCTGGCTAAATTCCATGCTTAATTTGGAATTTTAATTCTATTTTATTGTACACTTCTTAGTTTATTATATAAAATTATCTTATATATCTTAAAATTATAACTTATTGGATATTTTATATTTATTATATAAATATATTTATTACTTATTTTATTGATTTATATACACTTTATACTTAATTGGAAGTGTCACTTTATTTCATTTTATTTTTCTCAGTATTATTTCTTATAATCCATGCCTTCCTTTTTCTGAATTCATATTTAAATTTTGATTTGTTTTGTTACTCTTTTAGAATCGCGTATTTGTACAAAACGTAACTTCTTTCGTTTGAAGAAAATATCTACAATTTATCCTCCCATGTGAAAGCTAATTTAACTGACCATGGGATTTGAGATTCAAATTCACTCTGTCAGGAGCCATTGTTTCTCTGACTTATAGCCTCTAATCAATGAGAAACCTAGGGTTAATATGAATATTAATCTTTAGTAGATAGCTTTTAAACTTTTATCTCATTGCTAAGCTATTATTATTATTATTGGTTAAAAAAAAACCCACTTGTATATTTTAGTATTGGTCAGTCATAGTTTTCATAGAAATTGATGAGCTTTTTGATCTTTGCTCTCTTTCAACTCTAGAAAGTTTTTATTAAATTGTTTTTTTATTTTCGGCTGTGCTGGGGTTTCGTTGCTGCGTGGACCCTTCTCTAGTTGCCGCGAGCAGGGGCTGCTCTCTCGTTGCGGTGCGGTTTTCTCATTATGGTGGCTTCTCTTGTGGAGCACAGGCTCCAGGACACGTGGGCTTCCACACTGTCTCCAGGGCTCAGGAGCACAGGCTCAACAGTGTGGGCCATCGACTTAGTTGCACTAAAGCATGAGGGATCATCCCAGATCAGGGATAGAACCCCTATCTCCAGCATTGACAGGCAGATTCTTTACCACCCCAGGGATGCCTGACTCTAGAATATTTTTTCTATTATTTTACTTTTTACTGTCTTTTATGTTTTGTCTATATTCTTGCCTTCTGGAAATTCTATTATATAGATTATATAGATTTATTTTCTGACTCTTGAATTTTCATATATTTTTCAACCCTTTTCAAAACATGGTACATTACCGAGGGCTGGCTATCTTTTTCCTTACTAAATAGCTTTTCTGTTGTCCCATTATATTTTTAAACCTGTCTTTGACTTTTTTCTTACTCATTTTGCTAATCAAATAATTTTATTTCCAATATCATAATCATTTCTGTATTATTTTATGGGAACATTATCTCGCTAAATGTCTCTAAAGAAAATACTGATTATTTTTGCCTTTTTAATATGTATCTCTTGGGCTTCCCTGGTGGATCAATGGTAAAGAATCCTTCTAGTGCAGGAGATAGGTTCGATCTCTGGTCCGGGAAGATCCCACATGCCTCAGGGCAACTCAGCCCATGTGCCGTAACTGCTGAACCCACGAACTCTTCAGAGCATAAGAGTTCATGCTCTGAAACAAGAGAAGCCACTGCAATGATAAGCCTGTGCACTGCAGCTGGAGAGTCCCCTCTGTTTGCCACAAATAGAGAAAGCCCTAAGGCAGCAATGAAGACCCAGCACAGTTAAAGAAAAAAATTAAAAATAAACAAATGAACTGTATCTCTTTAAAAAAGTATTTTTAAGTTTTGTGCCTCTCTGTCTTGATGCTGGCCTTCCTTCATTATTTTCTGGTGTATGGTTATCTGCTAGTATGTTGTGTGTAAAGACCTTTTGCCTGTCTTTGGATGCTGGACACAATGATGGAATTTACCTTGTTAGTTGAGGAGGAAACACAGGCACAGGGACTGATAGTGGATGTTCTGAGTTTTTGAAATTCTTGCAAGGTCCGTGGTTACTCAGGCACGTTTATTTACACATTCTATTATCTTTACAACAAAAATTTGTTTTATTTGCATGTACATAGTCACAATATCCACTGAAGATAATTTAATGGATCAGAATACAAATATAATTTAAGATTCAGTTTTGTCCTATAATCCAGTGTTAAAGCAGAGTTTTTTATTCAGTATCGAGGTAGACAATCTCCAGGCTTTAGAACTGAAAATAATTGTCTGAATCCTAATCTTAATTTTTTTTACATTACTAGCTATGAGAATTTGAGCATTACTCAACTTTTCTGGGTCTGTTTTCTTGTCTGTAAAATGTGGTTATAGTAGTAATTAGTCAACACTATTATGAATATGAAAATCTATAACAAATGTAACATCCAAAATAGCACATAGACAATATTTGTTGCTCAGCTGACATCAGTCACCCTTCCAGTGTGCAGTTAGGTAGATGAAAATAGCATAATCTAGTATAAGAAAGTGAGCCAGTTTGGGAATAGGGACAGCTCTTCTATTAGGAATTTAAGATTTATTAAACTCATAGATATGTCTATTTTTACTTGGAGAAAGGTGCTTACTTTTTTCTTTACTGCTTGTGACTGGCTCTTTGAAAAGAATAAAAAGATAGCTATAAAGCACCTGTCAAAACTCAGCTGTCATTTATCAAAAGGTATTTTCTAAACATTCAGCAAATAGTTGATAAATGAAAATTTTGTTATAGATACTGTTCTAAATTTTGGAAGATTGGAGTATTAGTAATATGTTAATTTAATTAAGATACTTTTTTTGCAAAGGAAACAAAGTAGATTTAGATTCTAGGTTTGCCATTATTTCTATTCACATTATGTGTTCAGCTATCCAGGATCATATGACGACTGCTGGAAATGCTGTTTTGTCCAAAATATTATCCCATTATATATATATATATATATGGTCACTTATGTATTAAGGTTTCTGTAGAAAATAGTGTGAGCTCACCCCGTTGCATTGTCTTGCAGTTACAGGCTCACAGTATTCTTTATTCTTTATTATTTAGTGAAATATTAGTGAAGGCATTTAGTAATCACAGGTTAATGCTAATTGATTTGTCACTTAATTATCTTTCTTTATGTCATCAGAGACCTAGGGAAGCCTGAAGGCATTACATTTTTTGAGGAAAAAAGAGCTGAAAATTTGTAATGAGGTGAACAAAGGAGATATAGCATGGTCTTATGATGGTTGTGAGGATTATGCTGAATACAGATTTTACCCAATTGTTAATTGCTTTGTTGAATTCTTTGGGATGCTGAATGCATGTAGGGTCCTCATGTGAGTCTCTTTCCATCCATGAGCCTACATTTCTTGCTCTTGCCTGAGAGGGCTCCTGAGGGGTTTGGCAGTCCCATCCTGATATTTAACCTTTTATCCTCTTTCAAAGCATGTGGGTTTATTTACCCCTTTAGAGTTTGCCAAAACAAAGTAAGAAAATTCCCTGCTCCTTGCTCTAAAACAAGAGATTTATTAGAAAGGATACCATGTAGCAGAGATAAAATATGTGATTAACTGAGGGCAAAGTGATTCCAGATGCTGTTGTATTGGCCATTTGGCCTCCTTGAAGGGTCACTCATGGGTTTCTGCCACAGTTGTCCTGGCCTTGCCATCACCCCATGCAGTTTCTGAAAAGGGCAGTCAGAGGGCTCAGTGGACAGGTGACATGCAGATCTAATTCATAATTTTGGTGAGTCTCGATGGGATCTCTTTGGGGTCTCACAAAGCAAAATTGTCTTTGCCTTTGTTTTTTCCCCTACTCCAACCAGTGCCACTTGCTTCTCCAGGTATGCACTGTAGTCATTCTTCAAATCAACGATATGTGAGAATTGGGCCCCCAAAGACCAATATTTTCTGGACTTTTGAAATAAGCACTCTGTGATCAGTTGCCTTCTACCCAAGCAGCAGCATGAAGCTACAAGGAGGTGCTAGGAAGCTAAGATTGCACAATTTATCCAAGGAACACAAGGTCTAGGAGAACAATAAATCATTGTTCCCATAATCACCTTCAGACTAAAACCAGGGCTTTTCTCTGTTTACAAAGGGAGATTTATTTGGTAAAGGGCAGGAGGATGTAGCATAATGAATGTTTTGAAAAAAAATGTCAGAGTGTGTATTTGTTAAGTATTTCAAAGAGGCCTCTTGGACTACTTCAAGTGTGGGGTTCACCAGCTCTCCTTGTCTGGAAGGAAGGACATATCAAGGACGTTCCTTTCCAAAGAGGAGTGATGTTAATATCTGTTAGTTAAATTTCCTTAAGGAACATTTCCTTTCATATGGCTTATAGTTTTGATTTGGATGTTCTAAAATATGCCATAGTAATCAGAGATTTAAAATAACTACTTATGATGATTCACTTTTCTTGTTTGCTCCATTCTTTTTTTTTTTTCCATGTACAAATATTGTGCACTGGGTATGTGAGTCACAATGGGCTAGGTTATGCTGCCTAACTGAAATCTCGAAGACTTTGGATACTAGAGCTCATGCAAACTCTGCTGTATATCCAAAGGCTTCCCAGGGTAGCATCCAAGTGAGAACTCAGGAATCCTCCATCGTTGGCTCCATGATCTCAACCTGTGACTTTGTGGTTTCCATAGCAGGAGAAGAGAGTATGGGACTCAAATCTCCTCTTAAATGCTTTGACTCATAAATGACATACATTATTTTTGTACAAAGAAATGATCACATAACACTACCTAACTGAAAGAGGCTGGAAAATATGGAGCAACATATATACACTTGGTAAGTGGTAAATCCCTCTACCTTATCGAGCAAGCTGTTTCTCCTTTCCTTCCCAGTATTTACCATATCTTTAAATCCTATTTCATGTAACTCTCCTTACTATTTATATGTGAACAAATGATAAGTAGTAAACTTGTTCATTCAGTTTACAGAGACAATCAGCACTAGTGACAATTAGTAATAGGATGATTTAGAAAAGACATTTCTATCGGATTCTATCATACAAGATATATGCTTCCTCAGAATAGAGATGAATGATGATCATAAAGGACATCTGGAAATTTATTTTGAATAATTAAGTTTAGGAGAATAACTCTCAGGGAATAAGTTTCCATTGCCCTCTTCAAAAAAAAAAAAAAAAAAAAAATCCAAACCAAATGCATCCTGCTCTAAAATTTCCTCATTCATTTCAGTCTGGGCAACTTCCTATTACTCATCCTTCTTGATGACTCAACATTTATGTGAATGATATCTTGGCTCCCTAGTTCACTGCCATCATATTGCCAATGATTCTCCAACCAAACTATCTACACATCTCCACGGTCTCATTCAGTGTATTGTCAACACCGGCATACGCACTACATTAAAATTCATGAATTTAAATATTCTTCAGTAGTCATATAATATCCAATTTGGGAAAAATTTGAGAATGAAGGGATATCCTATTAATTATTTTACCAATCATATGCTGAAACAACAGGAATAAACAAGGATTATTCTCGACAAGAAGGAATGTCATCATTCAAAATATGTGACTCTGACTCCATCTTTCTCTCTCTTCAGTTTAAGTGCAAGTGCTGATTTATATAATCTTAGATCTTAGAAACTGAGTTAATTGATTGACTCCTTTTTGTTCTTAGTATTTGACATGGCTCAGACAGTAAAGCGTCTGCCTACAATGTGGGAGACCTGGGTTCAGTCTCTGGGTTGGGAAGATCTCCTGGAGAAGGAAATGGCAACCTACTCCAGTATTCTTGCCTGGAAAATCCCGTGGACGGAGGAACCTGGTAGACTACAGTCCATGGGGTTGCAAAGAGTTGGACATGACTGAGTGACTTTCACTTTCTTTCTGTTCTTTAGCATCCTCCTGCTGTTGATTCTCTCTTCATTACTCTTACAGTCCATAGTTCATCATTGTACTTATTTCATGTAAAATAGATTCATTTCCATTATCCTCACTTTTCTCTACTTGGAAAAATCCCAAAATCTGTCTTCTATGGGTCTGGTCAGTTCTACAACACATATGGACATCATGTCATGATCTCTAACCTCAGATACACCTTACCACTCTATTCAGCAGTGTTCCATTTCATTTATTTTAGAACATCTAAATACTACTAATTCCAATGGACATTTCCCTCACCATCTGATTCATCTTCACTTTTCCTCCCAACAGTGGACAATTCCTTGGGGCCACTCCAGATTCAGAGGTCTCTGTGGGGACTGCAGAGGCATCCACTGAAACAGTATCAGCCCAATTTCTCCCTGCAACAGTTCAGCACACTTGCTGCCCCATATAGATGTTGACTTTCTGGATGCCAATCTCCATCTCTAAGTCTGCTTTCCAGAGAACACAATCTGTGTTACTAACTAACTTAATCTCATTTTTCAGGTCTCAGCTTAAATGTTACTTCCTATAACAGCACTTTCCTATTCCCTTCTCACATAGACTCAAACCCCTCCCCATAGAAATGCTCTCACATGGAATTTTATTGTTTCTGCTTATAGTTCTTATCATACTTTGTTACTGTACATTTCTTGTTTACTATATATTTATTTGCTTCTTGAGGAAGAGGGCAGGAGCAATGACTGTTTTGTTTGCCAACATATCTGTCCCAAGTACTTAGCATATGGTTTAAATAATTGGGAGACTAATTAACCCATCATTGCTGATAGCTGGTGCCCAAAACTTTTCTTAAGAATGTAACATTTTAAAGCAAATATATAGTATATACACATCTATATAAATATATATATATAATATATTTAAATAAACAACTAAGAATGAATCTATTTGTTTACCTCAGGATATTTTTTTTGGACATAATGCAAACTAAAATCTTGCAGACCACTAGGGTCTTAGTAGCAGACTTTTAGCAGCACTTAATTGACTCTCAAAGGATATGCTATATTCAAATACTCAGACTGTGAGCATGACTATAATCTCTTCTGAAGGATTAAGGCTTTACTGAGTAATATTTGTCATATGTGCTTTGTGTTGGGAATTATTTTTTTTTTAACAACCAGCTCCCTGCATTTGTGATTAGTTAGATCTTTTTGAGTAATTAAATACTTATTTACATTAAGTAAAACATACTAAATTTCATACAGCAATGACAATTCCATACAGCCATGAGGTAATAGATTTCAGTGAAGTAACTGATATCTTGTCCTTGATTGATTAGTTAGTAACTGACACAAGGAATTTTAGATAATTTGTTACAGAAAAAATGGAAAGTAAAACATTCCTGGACTAGTTGGATCTTCTTGCAGTCCAAGGGACTCTCAAGAGTCTTCTCCAACACCACAGTTCAAAGGCATCAATTCTTCCATGCTCAGTTTTCTTTATAGTCCAGCTCTCACATCCATACATGACTACTGGAAAAACCATAGCTTTGACTAGACTGTATTGTAGCAACTAACTCATTGTTGAATCTCAGACTAAGCCCAATATCTGGCCCATAGTTGGCATGCAATGAACGTTTATTGAATGAGTATAGGAATATATCAATCAAAATAGTATGAATACATGTGCTTTCACATGCCTTATTTAAGTTTATTATAATAAACTATGAAACAGGCAGCAGACTTGCTATAAAATCCACTTAAAATGAGACAACTGAGAATCAGATCACTTAAATTCAACGTCTTAGTTAGGCATTGTTGGCTGAAATGAAGAGAAACTCACAAAGTGTAGCTCAGAAAGAAATGAGAACTTTTTCCAAGGACACCAGTAAATATCATGGGATAGTGAAGTTGAGAATGGAGAAAACTGGAAAGTCACAAGACAGTTAATCACATGCTCTGTCTGTCCCTCTGCGTCTCCCTCCCTCTTTCTTTCTCTCTCTCTCTCCTTAGCTACACATTCTTTTCTCTCTCTCTGCTTCTTATCGCATCTTTTTCTGTAGAACAACTCCTGCTTTCTCTTGGTTTTGTTTCTCAGTCATTTTGGCTTCCTGGTATATTTGCCTTGTCATCATTCCAAACTGGGCTTTGGTGGACTACATATGACTCGAAGATACTACCATTTGAATAGAACCTTTGATTTTAGTTATGATAAGAAAATACACGACCTTTACATTAGACAATGAATGTGGGGCATATACCATTGGTGTATAATTATAGGGCTGGAATCTGCAGCAGTACCCCTTCTGTGGTCTGAGGATAAAGCACACAGAGTAGTCCAAGTTCACACTCCTAATAAGTAATCAAGTAAAAACCGAATGCAGAGATTTCACTTCCTGGTTCAGTTCTCATTCAAATATAGCATGTATTAATGAGCAGGTGCTATGTGCCTGTAACTATGCTAGGCACCAGGGTATAAGCTACTTCATTGACTACACTAAAGCTTTTATTGTGTGGATCACAATGAACTTGTGGAAACTTCTTAAAGAGACAGGAATACCAGACCACCTTACCTGCTTCCTGAGAAAGCTGTATGCAGGTCAAGAAGCAACAGTTAGAAATGGACATGGAACAAGGGACTGGTTCAAAATTGGAAAGGAGTACATCAAGGTTGTATATTGTCACCCTGCTAATTTAACTTATATGTAGAGTACATCACAAGAAATGCCAGACTGGATGAAGCAAAGCTGGAATCAAGACTGCCAGGAGAAATATCAACAACCTTAGGTATGCAGATATACCACCCTAATGGCAGAAAGTGAAGAGGAACTAAAGAGTATCTTGATGAAGGTGAAAGAGGAGAGTGAAATAGTTGGCTTAAAACTCAAAATTCAAAAAACTAAGATCATGGCATCCAGTCCCATCACTTCATGGCAAATAGATGGGAAAAAGTGGAAATAGTGACAGATTTTACTTTCTTGGGCTCTAAAGTCACAGTGGATGGTGACTAAAATCACAAAATTAAAACACACTTGTTCTTTGAAAGAAAAGCTATGACAAACCTAGACAGCATATTAAAAAACAGAGACATCACTTTGTCAACAAAGGTCCATACAGTCAGAATCATGATTTTTCTAGTAGTCATGTACGGATGTGAGAGTTGGACCATAAAGAAGGTTGAGCATCAAAGAATTGATGCCTTTGAACTGTGGTGGAAATTAAACCAGTTAATCCTAAAGGAAATAAGTCCTGAATATTCACTGGAAGGACTGATGCAGAAGCTCCGATACTTTGGCCACCTGATGCGAAAAAAGACTTATTGGAAAAGACCCTGATGTTGGGAAAAATTGAGGACAGAAGGAGAAGGGGATGATAGAGGATGAGATGGTTGGATGACATCAGACACTCAGTGGACATGAGTTTGAGCAGACTCTGGAAGATAGTGACAGAAAGCCTGGCATGCTGCAGTCCATGGGGTTGCAAAGAGTTCGATACAACTTAGACAGTGAAGCGCAACAACAAAATCTATAAAGCATGAGCCAAGCCAAACTCTCTTTCTATATTCATGAAGCTTATAAGGAAGGTAGAGAGTAAAAGTGAAATCAAAAAGATAACGTATGGTAAGTGTAATGAAGAAAACGTACGTGGGTGGCTTGTGATAGAGGCAAAGTTGACAGTTACAGGGTTTACAGGAAGGGATGTTTGAACTGACATCTAGGTATAGGTAAATATTTGAGTAGTGAAGATATTTTAGAAAAAGTAAGAAGACAAAAGGTAAGCAGTTTGAGAATTTGTCCTGAGGGTCTTAGACAATGGTGTATTTTGAATGTGACAGCGATTGTATGTTGGAAAGGTCACCCTGAATACATCTGAAGGACAAAGGAAGGTCAGCAAGCAGGATGCAGACTGTGAGGGTTACCTGAGTGGTAATGGAGATGTTTAGATGAAGCTTTGCAAATTAGCTACAGTTACTGAAAGACTGATTTCCAAACGATGCCATGCGTGCAATACGAAGGTCTAATACATAATCTGGTTTATGTTCTTTCCCTATTAAGTGATTATTAATTTGATAATTGTTATTATTAATGAAGAGATATGAAAGTTAAGTGATATGAACAATCTGCTAAAAAAGCTCTCATGTATACTGCAGAAGGCAACTAAATCACAAATTCCTTGATGAGGAGGAAGAATGTTTCATGAGTGTCAACGGCAATAGAATTTTCATAATAAAGGACTTGACTACTCTTATAAACTCAATTTTCCATACCACCAAATACCTTTAAATGAAGTTATTTAATATGCTCAGGAACTCAGTTTTGCCCAACTCTTCTGTGACCCCAGGGACTGTACCCTGTGAGGCTCCATGGAATTCTCTAGGCAAGAATACTGGAGCATGTTGCCATTTCCTCCTCCAGGGGATCTTCCTGACCCAGGGATTGACTATGATTATTTCTTACATTTATGTGAAATTATTTGAATTATTGCAATTCATTATATATAAGTATTCTCCAAGCCAGGCTTCAATAGTACCATGAACTTCCAGATGTTCAAACTGGATTTAGAAAGGCAGAGGAACCAGAAAGCAAATTGCTGACATCCGTTGGATCATGGAAAAAGCAAAAGAGTTCCAGAAGAACATCTATTTTTACTTTATTGACTATGCCAAAGCCTTTGACTGTGTGGACCACAACAGACTCTGGAAAATTCTTAAAGAGATGGGAATACCAGACCACCTGACCTGCCTCTTGAGAGACCTGTATATAGGTCAGGTTAAAACTGGACATGGAACAACAGACTAGCTCCAAATTGGGAAAGGAGTATGTCAAGGCTGTATATTGTCACTCTGCTTATTTAACTTATATGCAGAGTACATTATGAGAAACGCTGGGCTGGATGAAGCACATGCTGGAATCAAGACTGCCGGGAGAAATATCAATAACCTCAGATATACAGATGACACCACCCTTACGGCTGAAAGTGAAGAAGAACTAAAAAGACTCTTGATGAAAGTAAAAGAGGATTTTGAAAAAGTTGGCTTAAAACTCAGCATTCAGAAAACTAAGATCATGGCATCCAGTCCCATCACTTCATGGCAAATAAATGGGGAAACAGTGGAAACAGTGAGAGACTTTAATTTTTGGGGCTCCAAAATCACTGAAGACAGTGACTGCAGCCATGAAATTAAAAGATGCTTACCCCTTGGACGGAGAAGGCAGTGGCAACCCACTCCAGTACTCTTACCTGGAGGATCCTATGGACGGAGGAGCCTGGTGGGCTGCAGAAGAAAAGGTATGAACAACCTAGACAGCATTTTGAAAAGCAGAGGTATTACTTTGCCAAGAAAAGTCCGTCTAGTCAAAGCTATAGTTTTTCCAGTAGTCATGTATGGATGTGAGAGTTGGACTATAAAGAAAGCTGAGCACCAAAAAATTGATGCTTTTGAACTGTGGTGTTGGAGAAGACTCTTCAGAGTCCCTTGGGCTGCAAGGAGATCCAACCAGTCCATCTTAAAGATGATCGGTCCTGAGTGTTCAGTGGAAGGACTGATGTTGAAACTGAAATGTCAATACCTTGGCCCCTGATGCAAAGAAATGACTCATTTGAAAAGATCCTGATGCTGGGAAAGATTGAAGGCAGGAGGAGAAAGGGATGACAGAGGATGAGATGGTTGGATGGCATCACCAACTCAATGGACATGAGTTTGAGTCAATTCCGGGAGTTGGTGATGGACAGGGAGGCCTGGTGTGCTGCAGTCCACAGGGTCACAAATAGTTGGACACAACTGAGCAACTGAACTGAAATATATGTAAATTACAGTTTTTCAATTAAATCTGGTGTCTTCCTGAGTTACAGGAGAAATTTACTTTCTCCAGAGAATATCTTCCAAAGGGTCAGTCTTTTATTTCTTTATAGAATTTTTTCCCATGGACACAGAAAGCAGATTGCTTATTGTTGTTGTTGCTAGTTAACATACTGTAAGCCTTCACACTACTCACAGAAGAATTATGTCAATATTTCCTATCTAAATAATAGAAAAAGCCATTTCAGTATTTTTGGTCAAAAGCTTTATTATTAAAAAGTGGCAGAATATGGGACTCCATAATTAGACAGTAACAGCTGCAGTTGTTATTCCTTTTTTCAGGCTAATGGATAAATAATCTGTTGTCAAAATTAATTCATATGTAAGCATATGTATTTACATGATAGACTGAAGTGATGTTGAAGAATTATTTTGGTCTACTGGATAATTAATACATTTAAAAATTGGCATAATATGCAAAACACATAGATATAAATGGCTAGCAGTATGCTTTATTCTTGGTTAATTTGGTACATGTTAATATGTATATTGATACTTGGCCTTGTCAGTAGGCTATCGAAAGGCCAGTAGAAAGGTTTGGAAATAGAAAAAAATTTCCTGTCAAAGTGAATTTAAAATTTGAAATATACTAATTGAGTTGCATAATATTAAGATGACAAGCAGAGATAAAATATAAACAAGATCAATAAGTCAATCAGCTAATGGTTATTGATTGACAATTCTGTTCCAAGGGGTATTGTTACTCATTGTTTGGTGCTATTTTTATAACTGGAGACAAAATAGAAAACACCAAAAGTAATGAGGTTGTAATGTGTTCCTAACATGGTGGTGACAAATTTGACTTAATACAAATCATATTCTGTGAGGAGTTTATAAGAAAAACTTGAGAAAATACTTTATAGGAGGAATTACTGTAACTATCAAAGATCATTTATGCTAAAGATCTTTGAGTGGAAACTACATACAAAATAAGAAATTTTGTATTAGGAAAGAAGTTCATGTTATATTGAAACTTGGTGTGATTTTGCTCCTTTATTCCTTAAATAATTGTGTTTCTGCACATTTTTCTGCATTATTTCTGACTGTTCATCATAGTGTTACATTAAAGGGTTCTATGTCAAGACTTCCTCACCTTCCTCAAGAAAAATAAACATACACAATGGAGTATTACTCAGCCATAAAAAGAATACATTTGAATCAGTTGTGATGAGATGGATGAAACTGGAGCCGATTATACAGAGTGAAGTAAGCCAGAAAGAAAAACACCAATACAGTATACTAACACATATATATGGAATTTAGAAAGATGGTAATGATAACCCTGTATGCGAGACTGCAAAAAAGACACAGATGTATAGAATGGACTTTTGGACTCTGAGGGAGAGGGAGAGGGTAGGATGATTTGGGAGAATGGCACTGAAACATGTATACTATCATGTAAGAAACGAATCGCCAGTCTATGTTCGATATAGGATACAGGAGGCTTGGGGCTGGTGCACGGGGATGATCCAGAGAGATAATATGGGGTGGGAGGTGGGAGGGGGGTTCAGGATTGGGAACTCATGTACACCCGTGGCAGATTCATGCCAATGTATGGCGAAACCAATACAGTATTGTAAAGTAAAATAAAGTAAAAATAAAAATTAAAAAAAATAAAAGAAAAAGTCTGAAAAAAAAGAAAAATAAATTCAAAAATTGAAGCTTTCTCTAGGGAAAAAGAATTAATTTCTTATTAATAATGAATGAAAATTTTCTGTATCTCTTATGTGCCCAGCACTGTGCAAGACCTTAAGCACACAAATATGGAAAAGCATCTCTTCTCTTGAAGGTGTTCAGTGGACAGAAATTCTACTAAGAAACCAGTCTTTCTATGCAGTTCAGGTCTTCGATTTATGTTTTCATAGTCATATGACTTAAAATGATTTGTCTGTTGGCCACCACTTTATTTCAGGCTTGAGAGAATTGGGGACTCACCTGATGCTCTCATGGCCCCATAAGCTTCCTATGCTCTAACCATCATCTTTATAAACTAATATCCTGCTCATAATTCAGAATATAATAGTATTCCATAATATGGAAAATCTGAACAAACTTTTTGGCCAGCTCAATAAAATCCTCAACTTCCCTTACGAATTCCTAGATAACTCTTATACGTGTGAAAAAATGAAGAAAAACTGTAGTGAATTGTTTAATATCTGCCTCTGTTGCAGTTATGAAACACAGTGCCTCATAAGGGCATTGATCATGCCTGTGTTAATTTCCCCCAGTTCCTTGGTTCCTAGCTCAATGCTGGGCACAACATAGGTGCCCATTAAACATTTGATAAGTGGACCAATGATAAATAGAACAGAACCTGGCTCAGACCACATAAATAGAAACCAGATTTTCATAAAAGGCAACATGGTTTTGATTAATATTTGCAATACCAAAGAAATTGCAAATAAACTCCTAAAATTGAAGTAGAATGCAATTGTTTGAGTAGTTGATTGAGCTCATTAGTTTCACTTAGTTGTCTTATATTTTAACATTTTTTATTTGAGTATTATTAAGTATTCACTATGTGGCGTGCAGTGATGCTGAGAAGATGAATAAGGCTAACTCTAGTAGTTCACGGGAAACTCAAAGCCTGGTGAAAAAATAAAAATCATTACAATCTAAGACAGAAACTGCTGTGGGACTCATATACAAATTATTGTTGGACCCAGAGGAGCTAATAATAAGTCTGAGCCTTGAATAATCAGAAGGATTTTACTGGTCCAGCCATAATGGAAAGTAGACTTTAGGCAGAGAAAACAACATATGTACAGACATGCAGGTGCATTCCATTTGTAGGGCTATGTGCTCAGTTACTGCAATGCTTTAAAAAGGAGCATGGCAGGAATATACACTTTCAAATAGATGAAGGCAGCTTCCAATGTGATAAATGTACAACAAAGCTATCAAAGAAAGAGTATAATAATGTTAAAATGGGATTCAAATAAGTGATGGGCAGAAAATCCAGAAAAAAGAACTTGCTGCAAATAAGCATAAAACTTAGCTCTGAATTTTTGGGCAGCAAAAATAAAAATATAAGGAAAGAAAATGATATTTTACATATAATGTTATTAATTAAATCATCAGGAGAGTCTAGCTTTTCACTAATATAAACTTAAAGAAGAAAGTATGACACAAATCTTTATTCATATTTTTTAACACAAGAGTCTAGATCTGCAAATACAATTCTTAGAGTTTGTGGTAAGGTTCTCAACAGGCATACTTTAAAAAAAACTTCTTTAAAAGGTTGCCTTCATTTTCTGATTATAAACTAATGCAGGCCTGCTATAGAATACTTGGTAACTATGAAATAATAAAGAATAAGGAAAGAAAGTAAACTCTAAAGTCATACCACTTAGAGATATCGCTGTCAACATGTATATGTACTCACTTCCTGTCTTTCTTCTCCCTAAGTTATTACTCCATGAAAGTCTACATTATCTAAATGAGATTTCCTTTAACCTCATGGCTGCTTTTCAGACTAACCCCAATTTTGATGCAGATTTAGTGCTCTCAAAGAATACCCCAAATTTCAAACCCAAGAAAGGTGTGTGTACAATGACAACTTTTAGAGAAATGCAGAACGCTTCACCATAAATGTTTTTACAACTTAGCAAACTCTGATGGGCTTACCAGAGATGGGTCTCATTGCACAGGACACAGCATTCTACTCGGTACATTCACAGTAATGTCCTCTCCCAAAGGTACTCCTATCTCTCATTGCCCGATTCTATCTAGATATCTAACACCAAGGTCAAAAACCACTGCCACAGATGTATACACACACATTTGGTCAACACACCAGAGGTTTACAAAGTGTGAGAAATTATAAAGATATTAATCCACATTTTTGAATCACCAACTCAATGGACGTGAGTGTGAATAAACTCCAGGAGATAGGGAAGGACAGTGAAGATGGGTGTGTTGCAGTCCACGGGGTTGCAAAGAGTTAGGCAAGACTTAGAGACTTAACAACAACAATCCACATTTCTACTTTCTCATCTTCAAAGATAGACTTCCAATATCTATATAACACAATAGGAATGTACAAAATATGTATTAACCATTCTCTTATTCTCAAAAATGGTGCAACAGAGACTTTGTGTTTGTGTTTTCCTTACAGTAATAAATATCATTATGAAGAAATTCTTGTGTATAAAATTTGAAGGCAGTTCTGATTATCTGTTTAAAGCTCTTCACTAGTTGTTAGAAAGATAAGATATAGCATTTTTTCCAGCATTGTATGGATTCCTATTCTTAAAAATAGATAATAATACACATACATAATCATTGATTTAACTTTTTATTGCTCATGAGGATAAAGTTCTTTTATCCATACATATTTCATCTGTATTCAATTTATGCTTCATCTTATGTAAATGTCCTGATTCTTTCCCTCTTGGGATGTGCAGTGTTTTGTCTAACCTAGGTTCTGATGCTATAGTTTTCAATGACAAAGCTTTTTGTTTTGTTTCATTTTTTTTATTTGTGCTACCAGTCCTGGTGGGTGGACAAGGGTTCTGCTTCATGACGACCTTGCTATCATGCTGGGACCCAGCTGACAGAGCAACCACAATCTGAAACTGCCCCTTGTCGTCACTGTTGTTCAGTCTCTCAGTCATATCCACCTCTTTGTGACTCCATGGTCTGTAGCGTGCCAGGCCTTCCTGTTCCACACCATCTCCCAGAATTTGCCGAAGTTCATGTTCATTGCGTCAGTGATGCCGTCCAGCCATCTCATCCTCTGACACCCCTTTCTCCTTCTGCCCTTAATCTGTCCCAACATCAGGGACTTTTTCAGTGAATTGTCTATTCACATCAGATGACCAAAACATGAGCTTCAGCTTCAGAATCAGTCCTTCCAGTGAATGTTCAGGGTTGATCTCCTTAAGATTGACTGGTTTGATCTCCTTGCTGACCAAGGAACTTTCAGGAGTCTTCTCCAGCACCACAATTCAAAGGCATCAAATCTTTGATATTCTGCCTTCTTTGTGGTCCACCTCTAACAATCATATATGAACACTGGGAAACTATCCCTACTCTACATCTAATAAATAATAAATGTTCTTTGTACTTTTATTTTATCTTTATGTAAATATGTATAATTAAAATATATATGAATTAAAAAAACTAAAAAATTAACAAAGTAAAATTTTGTTTATTTTCAAGAATATATTTCATCCAGCAATGAAACTACTTTGTTTCCTGGGGACTTTAGTGCTACTATCCCTAAGAACTTGGAAATTTCTAGAAATATTTTTCAAATAGGTAAGTATGTTTCTCTCTAATCAAGAAGGAGAGTTTTCCTGGTGGTTCAGTGGTAAAGAATTCTCTTGCAGTATGGGAGACGTGGGTTCAATCCCGGGGTCGGGAAGATTCCCTGGAGAAGGAAGTGACAATCCACTCCAGTATTCTTGCCTAGGAAATCCCATGGACAGAGGAGCCTGGCAGGCTATAGTCTATGGGGTTGCAAGAGATACGATTTAGTGACTAAAAAACACCAACCAATCAAGAAGGAACTGAGTGCGTTGGGGAGGGAACTTGCCTAAGCTTTTCAAAGATTCCCGTGAAAACCTTCAGAGATGGAGCTCTTAGAAACCTTAATTCCGCTCTCCCATTTCAAGCAGGTAGAAGCCACTCCAAAGGCTTTCTCACAGTTTCCTTTCCTGCCCTTTCTTTGGATTCCCCTCTTGCCTACCTGTCACATTTCTTCTTCTTATGCCCTTCATAGTTGAAGTTTGCTCCACTTGGATCCAAAGACAGACTTCACAGTAGAATAAGGCAAGAGGGAACAGGTATCATTCAGTTCAGTTCAGTTCAGTTCAGTTCAGTCACTCAGTTGTGTCAGACTCTTTGCGACCCCATGAATTGCAGCACACCAGGCCTCCCTGTCCATCACCACCTCCCGGAGTTCACCCAAACTCATGTCCATCGAGTTGGTGATGCCATCCAGCCATCTCATCCTCTGTCATCCCCTTTTCCTCATGCCCCCAATCCCTCCCAGCATTAGAGTCTTTTCCAATGAGTCAAAACTCTTTGCATCAGGTGGCCAAAGTACTGGAGTTTCAGCTTTAGCATCATTCCTTCCAAAGAACACCCAGGGCCGATCTCCTTTAGAATGGACTAGTTGGATCTCCTTGCAGTCCAAGGGACTCTCAAGAGTCTTCTCTAACACCACAGTTCAAAAGCATCAATTCTTCGGTGCTCAGCTTTCTTCACAGTCCAAATCTCACATGCATACATGACCACTGGAAAAACCATAGCCTTGACTAGACGGACCTTTGTTGGCAAAGTAATGTCTCTGCTTTTCAATATGCTATCTAGGTTAGTCATAACTTTTCTTCCAAGGAGTAAGCGTCTTTTAATTTCATGGGTGCAGTCACCATCTGCAGTACTTGGAGCCAATAATATTTTTTCTTCCCCACTATGCCCAGAAGAAATATGCCAAAGCAATTAGAAACAAAAGTAACAAATTATTTTATGTTGCCTGTTTCTTTGCTGTCCTGAGATTCTGTTGAAGAAGGTGAGATCAATCGGTCTTCCATCAAGTCTGCATGTTCAACTACCCATTAAATGACACACCTCGAAGGTTTTTTTTTTCCTAACTTGGAGTAGTCATACTGATACACACATTACTTGATCAGTGTTTATTTTCCTTATGGTTTACTTTAAACTGGTTTAATTTAAATTGACTCAGTTTAAATGATTAGTTATGATTTATAAAGTTTTTAAATGTTCTGGTACAAATATCTCATTTCTAAAAGTTTATTCTATGGAAATGATTTATATATTGGGTTCCTCATTGTGATTTTATTTCCAGTAGAAAAATTAAGCAAATAACCTAATTATTCAATAATTAGAACTTAGTTTAGAAAGCATGGCAGACATCTTTACAATCATTTAGAATGATGAAAAAATATATCAATCAGCATACAGATAAATGAATAATATTGCTCTCAAAATATGCGTGCTCTGAAACCATACAAAAATTCAAGTTTAGAGAAGCATGGATAGTTTGTTATGTTGCTGTTTAGTTGGTAAGTCATGTCCAACTACTTTGCGACCCCATGGACTGTAGACTGTCAAGCTCCTCTCTTTGTGGGATTTCCCAGACAAGAATACTGGAGTGGGTTTCCATTTCCTTCTCCAGAGGATCTTTCCTACCCAGGAATTGAACACAAGTCTTTCACATTGGCAGGCAGATTCTTTACCACTGAGCCACCAGGGAAGCTAGGAAAGTTTTATAGAAATAGTAATTTTTTATTTCTGGGGTATGGTATTTCAAGTAATCGTACTTTTTAAAAAACTGTCTTAAAATGAAAAACATCACTTTGGCAAACAACAGAAAATAAAATGACAATAAATGTCACAAACATTATTTCTCCATGTATATGAATGTATGTGTTTATATAAACGTATAACAAACTTTCTTTCAAGCCAAATTTTCTGAGTTATAACAAAAAGAGCAGAGGAAATAAAAGTCAATGTAGTAAAATTATCTTTAGGGATACTTTTCATCTCCTTTTCCTTCACCTCCATCCAGATCATAATGACCTTTTTGAAACACTCTGCCATGGTTTTCTCAAAATTAATATTTTCTAGCTATCTATCTTTTTTCATTTTCTTCCTCCTTTATTCCTTCTCCCTCTCTTTCTTTTTTTCTTTCTCTATTTCTTCCCTTCCTTCCTAGCTTTTTATTTGTCTGTTACTAACTATATGTAATAACTACCATATATTAATAACTAATAATTTTGTTATGTGCTTTAACTATTTAATGCAATTTTATCTTCTTCGTAACTCTGAGATTTTGATGTTCCCGCCAGTTCATAGATTAGGAAAGTGAGGATCAGAGAGAATAAGTAATATGCCAGAATTATGCTAGTATTTACTCGTTGGAAGGAAAGTTATGACCAACCTAGATAGCATATTGAAAAGCAGAGATATTACTTTGCCAACAAAGGTCTGTCTAGTCAAGGCTATGGTTTCTCCAGTGGTCATGTATGGATGTGAGAGTTGGACTGTGAAGAAAGCTGAGCACTGAAGAATTGATGCTTTTGAACTGTGGTATTGGAGAAGACACTGAGAGTCCCTTGGACTGCAAAGAAATCCAACCAGTCCATCCTAAAGGAGATCGGTCCTGGGTGTTCTTTGGAAGGAATGATGCTAAAGCTGAAACTCCAACACTTTGGCCACCTCATGCGAAGAGTTGACTCATTGGAAAAGACCCTGATGCTGGGAGGGATTGGGGGCAGAAAGAGAAGGGGATGACGGAGGATGAGATAGCTGGATGGCATCACTGACTCGATGGACGTGAGTCTGAGTGAACTCTGGGAGTTGGTGATGGACAGGGAGGCCTGGCGTGCTGCGATTCATGGGGTCGCAAAGAGTCAGACACGACTGAGCGAGTGAACTTTATTGAACTGAACTGAATTTGAAATTAAACCCTATTCAACCTCATTGCAAATATTTGATCCATTAATCATATTTCATGCTCAATGTGCTTCCCTATTCTTTATTAAATATGCCTATATCAGAGTATCAGAGTGTTGAGAATTGACTTGTGTGCTTTTCTCTTTGTCCTTTTTTTTTTTTTTTTCACAAAAATCATTTATTTTCATGGCTTCACCAACAGTTATAGATTCTTAAAACTTAAGAGTATACAATACGATTATCATCAAAAATATCCACAAGCAATAAATGCTGGAGGGAGTGTGGAAAGAAGGGAACTGTCCTACACTGTTGTTGCTAATGTAAATTGATACAGTCACTATGGAGAATAGTATGGAGGTTCCTTAAAAAACTAAAAATAGAGTTACCGTATGATCCTGCAATCCCACTCCTGGGCATATACCTGAAGAAAAACATTGTCTGAAAGGACACATGCATCCCAGTGTTCATTGCAGCACTGTTTACAATAGCCATGGCATAGAATCAAGTGAAATATCCATTGGCGGAGGAATGGTTAAAGAAGATGCAGTACATATATACAATGGAATGTTACTCAACCATTAAAAAGAATGAAATAATGCCATTTGTAGCAACATGAATAGACCCAGAGATTGTCCTACTGAGTGAAGTAAGTCAGACAGAGAAATAGCTGTTAGTCCACACAGTCTAATGTGTATTGTGATGCTTAACTTTCAATTTAGGGATCTTATGAATGACCACAGATAACTTTGAGTCTATCAGCCAAGACCTCTACACTGTGCTGGGTACTGGGGAAAGAGCAAATGTAAAAGATGCTTCCTGATCTCATGTAGGTTCAATTTACAACCCCAGTAAAGGCAATGACACGTGCATTCATCCCAGTTCCTTCTACCCTCCAGGCCAAAATTGGACAGGCAAGAATTTGTGTTACTTTTATGTGCCTTCTTAGACCTTGTGCATAGCATAGACCCAGATGATGGCCCCTGAAGCAGGCATGCCTCATTTCATAGAACTTGTTTATTTATTGGCAGCTAATTAAATTATATTATTCTCTATTTCATGAAGTTCCCTATTTTAGCTAGGTTCTCTTTGGACAGCAAGATCAAACCAGTCAATCTTAAAGGAAATCAACCTTGTATACTCATTGGAAGGACGGATGCTAAAGCTAAACTTCCAATACTTCGGCTACCTGATGGGAAGAGCCAACTCATTGGAAAAGACCCTGATTCTGGGAATGATTGAAAGCAAAAGAGGGTTTCAGAGGATGAGATAGTTGGATGGCATCACCAATGCAATGGACATGAACTCGGGCAAACTCCGGGAGATAGTGAAGGACAGGGAAGCCTGACATGCTTCAGTCCATGGGGTCATGAAGAGTCAGACACGACTTGGTGACTGAACAACAATAATATAAAATAAAGAATTTACCCAAATATTTCCTCAAATTTTGATATTTGTCAATGACTATGGAAAACTGTATTCTGTTCTTACTAATACTTTTTTTCCCATAAATTATTAACAAGCAGTTTGAGAAAAGTGATGAACCATTTATTGGGGTATCTATAATGTTACTTGGGATTCCTTGATAGCTCAGTTGATAAAGAATCTGTCTGCAATGCAGGAGACTCTGGTTCGATTCCTGTGTCAGGAAGATCGGCTAGAGAAGGGATAGGCCACCCACTGCAGTATTCTTGGGCTTCCCTTGTGGCTCATCTGGTAAAGAGTCCACCTGCAATGCAAGAGACCTGGTTCAATCCCTGGCTTGGGAAGATTCCCTGAAGAAGGGAAAGGCTACCCACTCCAGTATTCTGACATGGAGAATACCATGGACTGTATAGTCCATGGGGTTGCAAAGAGTCAGACATGACTAAGTGACTTTCATATAATGTTACTTAAGATGATATTTCAGACTTCCTTGGTGGTCCAGTGGTTAAGAATCCTCCTGCCAGTGCAGGAGCTATTTGCTTGATCCCTTGTCTAGGAAGATCCCACGTGCTGAGGGGCAGCTAAGCCTGTGTGCTATAGCTGGTGAGCCTGTGTGCTACAACTGCTGAGGCTGTGTGCCACAACTATTGAAGGCCATGTGCTTACAAGCCAAGAGCTGCAAGAAGATAAGCCACTCTGATGAGAAGCCCATGCTCTGCAACTAGAGAAAGCCCACCTATAGTAACAAAGACCTACCACAGCCAAAAATAAAAACAAAAAATAAAAAAGTATTTTTTTTTAAAAAGATAATATTTCAAGAATCAACAATCTTTTTCAATAGCACAACCAGATCAGAAACTCATGCCATGGACTATTTCCCTTATTTTCATATTTTACAGACAGATTATTCTTCTCTTGAAGAATCAGCATTCCTCTTTAATTCTTAGAAGTTACCCACTGTCAGAGACAAATGAGAAGGGCTGAATTTTGGTGGTTTTTGCTTATGTGTGTGTGTGTGTGTGTGTGTGTGTTGTTCATTTTGTTTTTGACAGAGCAGCCAATATTCTTTATTATTAATTGATGAATATTTTGGTTCAACATTAATCATTAATTCACCCATTATAAAGTAGTTGTGTTCACTACATAATGCTCTTAAATCAAATGAATATTGAATAGTACTGTAGAGTAGAAACTTGTCATTAAAATTTCTTCTATTTGGATGCAATGGTCAAAGAGTTATTATAAACTGCTTTCTAAGACAGACTAAGAAAAGATAGGACAAAATAACATGAAAAATACCAACAAAGGTAGTTAATTGCAGTTTTAATCCCATATTCCTCAAATAAGTGTTTTTTTTTCTTCTTCTTTTCTCCCTTTCTTTCAATAGTATTGTGATTCAAAGTAGATATTTAAGTTAAAACACACATAATAGATTTAGTGGTTATTTGCATTGCAAAACTCCTACTTAAAAAAAAAATATATATATATATATATATATATATATATATATATCTGTTGGAATTTTGCTACAACTTAATCCTGGGGTCAGTTCTGTGGGACTATTTAATAGGTGAAAGGCTCTGGGTAAAATAAACAAGCCATTGTTCTCCCTAACCCCTTTCTTCAAAACTTGATGGAAATACAGGTATTGTGAAATGGGAAACAAAGAAATTTTAAATTATAGCCCTTGTATAGAGCAAAGATAAGCTTTGTTGCACTGATTTAAAGATATAGGATATTTTCTGAAGAAGATATAAAAATGGCAAAACATTGTAGAAATATTTTCCAACCACACAACTTGTAAGTATGAAGTAAGCTGACATGTGATTTTTTGGGTCTGTTCCTCAGATATAAGAATCTACGTATCTTATGGTTGTCAGTGTAAGGTGGAACTTGCCCTTTAAGTTCTTTAAAATGAATACCAGGAAATCAGCATTTTCATGAGTATCATTAACAAACAAATAATTACAAAAAGGTAGAATAAATATTCTATTACATTGATCTGTAACATATATGCAGCTGAAAGGGAGGACCTATTTCTTTCTCAGCAGGAGATAGTTTGAGGCTCATGAAATACATGTTGCAATAAGTTTTTGCGGCATGTACTTTCTTACACGTGTGGTGGTGATGCCATAAAAACTGATCCAGACTTTATTTTCTCTAGGTAAAATCCCACTTCAGAAAGAGATAAATAAAATATAACTGTATAGAAATTGCTTCAGATCAAATTCCTGATCTCCTTAAATCTACTCGGACTTTTTTCACTCTAATTATTTGAATATTTGTTAATGGCTTTGTATGGGTATGTTTTCTATCGTGTACCATGTGGCTCTTCAGGTCTTCCAGGATCAAAGCACTGCCCGTGACAAAATTCCAACTCCAGCAGTGTATATATTTTAGATTATATACTAATAAATGCATACATATGTGTGTATAAATATGAATATATTAACAAATATATCTACACGGATATATGTGCATATACATTCATGTACTTTAACATAACAATCTTCAAAAATATTAAAAATAATTTCTACAATGTTCTCCTATAAATAAATGTATTTGAAATACTAAGGAAAATTAAAACAGTTCATTGGCTATCATCAATCATGCTGTTTCTGTGAACTTCCAGAAACTGGCCAGAATTTCAAAGGTTTTTGAGAAGTTTGAAGATAAATTGTGCAATTGGAAGAGATGAGCACATCTTCAGATTTTAACCCAATTCATTTTACTTTTCTGAAGTGTTTTCTTGCTTAGCTATGCCTATGGGTAGGGGACATTTAACCCACCCGATTCTGGTAAACCAAGAAACAAAATTTCAAGGGAAGGGGAGTGCCCAGGATTAATATGTGGTTCACATAAAGACATTTTTCCTCTTCTAAGTTTGCCTTTTAATTAGAGAAATATAATTTGCTTATTTTTTGTTTTCTTTTGTTTTAATTCCTTAGAAGTTGTTGATTTCACTTTGGAAATTGGAGGAGGATAAAACTAGTTTTAGTTAAACATGGAAAATTTCTTGTAGTTAGTTTCTAATATACAAGCATTTCTATTTATAAGTCCATAAGATCAAGGTTTCTTGGTTTCTTTCTTTTACCATATTGATATCATAAGAGTTTTTCATCTCTTTCTTTTAGGGAGAACAGCTTTCCCTTTTCTCATATTTTCTAATTTGTCACGCGAAGAAATGTCTAAAGAGAAATAAAAATTGAATTAGAAACCTTTTTTCTTATTTTTGATAAAGTTTAAGAGCCATTTGTTTTATATTTTTGAATAAGACATTGCTTTAGGGTTAAATGAGTTTTGAAAGGGCGTAACTAATCATAAAGGCAACATTAAATGTGGAATTTTATTTGCACTCTTTTGACCTTTATTTTATATTAGTCTGTCCTGTGTTTTTTCACTTTGTGCCTCAGCCATTTTACTAGCTGTATGACTGCGTGAAAGTTAATAAACACATCTAAGCTTCAGTCTCCAGTTTCCTCAGCTGTAAAATAGAGATGACATTATGATATAATGCATGTAAGAATATAAAGCATGATAAATTCCATATGTGCATGCACAAATGCCTTACATATATGTATATATAGTGTGTGTGTATTCACTATACATATATAGTGAATATGTGTGTATATGCGCATAAAAAACATATACTCACATTTATAAGTGTATATATATGTATATATATGTCATTTATTGGCTTCATTTATTTTTCTTAGTTTCATTTGTTTTTCTGGTAATCTTATTTTTAATATAAGGAAAAATTGTTTCCTTATATTGCTGTTTAATAAGGTGTTTGAAAATGATTATATCCAATTAAAAAATCAGTAAAACACTTTAAATATATTACACTCAATGTATACTTTCCCTTTATTGGGGGAAAATATGTGGCTTTTGTTACTGATTTGGAGATTTCAGTTTTAAAAGATTTTCTGAGAAATTTGAAATGATAGAGAATGATGGCCTATAGAAAAATAAGACTCTACAAACTTTTGAAACTAAAAGAATGTTTCTTCAACTTGGTGTTGTTCTTTCTCTCTCTTAATAATTTAAAAGGGAAACATAGAAAAAGGAGATAAAAATAAAAATTTGTTAAAAATAATAAAATTGTAAAAATAGTAAGGAGTCCTTTCCGGTCATCACTTCAAATTGAATTACATTCTAATCGAAGTTGAGAAATCTTAGGAAGTAGCCTACAAATATTCACCCTCAGACTGAAGCCAGGCAATCTTTGCTGATTTAGGCCCTTAATTAGGCATAAACTAATCGTGCTGTGAACTCTAGAGAGGAAATGACATAATTGTTAGTACTAATTTCTTAATTGTTAGAAAGTGATACTTCAGTGTGTGCTTCATCCAGCAAGAATGATCTGCAATGTGGCATCACTTCTCTCTACATGCCAACAATTTGCATTTAGAACATATCAAAGAAAGAACACTTAACAATGCACTTAATTTTCTTTACTGCATCTTCAAAACAAATATGATGTTCTAAAATATAACCCTCTTTCGCTCATGGAACAATTAATGTACCTTTTCAGTATTGAGAATGGGAAATCCAATCAAAATGTAGAAACTCTTTTTCATATGAAAATGCTAGTGCTAAACTATCTAATGTTAAGTCCAAATGGCAACCGAAGACAGAAATATCTATTGGACACATCAATTTTTTCTAACTTTTCTCTATGTACATTCTCTTGAAGAGACAAACTGGGATAATAATCAAAATCATTATTAATTCATATTCATTCTATGCTGTGACTTTAAAAAGGTTAAGAAATCAAACACATAATGGAAATCTGTTTTCCTTCCTTTGAAAGAGAGTGGGATTTCAGGAAGACTATAGCCATTATAAGAAGTGCTTTACTTGCATGTTCTTGAATAAGTAATGAAAAATATGGAATTAAAAATTCTAGAAAAGGGCAGTTAGAAAAGTGAGCATGTGAACAAAAACAATATTGTTGTTGCATTTGTTGGTTAATAAACAATGAGATCTTTCTAGTAGGAACCAAGTAAGAGTTATTCTTGTGCTCTGGCCCATTTAGTTGGCATAAACATAGAGGTGGAACCATATATGCTTATTAGAGAAAAACTGTCTTATATTATCCATGGAAACCATCATACAAGCTCATATATGGTAATACATTTCCTTTTTCCTTCCCAACTCTGACTCATTTGTGCTACTGAAAAGACCTGAAAGGAATGAAAACAGCCTAGCAGGAAGTTGGTTTTTATATTAGACTGAAATTAAAAGGAAAAAAGAGACTTTTAAGCTACATTATTAGTAAATTTTAATACATTGTGGTTTGCAAATATAGAATTGTTGCTATTTTTTGTTGAAACTTCATTTCAGTGAGTTTTTGCTTTCACTAACAGAACAACAGTGTGCATCCATTTGGCGATAACAGTATTAGAGAACACATCGAGAGTTCTGAAGGCCGAATATTCCAAGTCCTGAGAGAAGTTCAACCCAGCTCAAAGCAGGCAAGAGAGTCTGAGTATAGTCTGTGTGCCTGGACTAAGATGCAGAGATGGGCCCCTAGGGATTCCCAGGCTTGAGAGGCGCCTTTTCTCCAGAGTAAATTATTGTTATAAGAACCACACAAGACCTACCGGCACAGTGTTCAGCGAGTAGAGGCAAAGGAGAGACACTTGTCTTTACATATCCTTATCCATAGCACACCCAGTGTCCTTACAACGTGTTGTCCCACTTTCCCAACTTCTTAACAAACACTTAACCTTGCATATGAAAATATTTTTATTTCAACATTGATATTTCTTATCTTTCCTAATAATTTACCACTATTTTTTAATGATCTTTTCTGTTTTAGAAAGCTTATTCCATTCTTTACAGAAGTCCAGTTAAAATGTTTCATTTTAGCAGTCTTATAGTATGGGCACATTTCCTATGAATTCATTCCAATTTGATCATGATGCATATTTTCCAAGAAATAAGATCCTCTCCTTTTTTTCTTAAAAGGTTACATCTTCTTTTAAAACAGTATTGATAATATTTGAGATGATGGATCTGAAGCATTGAATTAGAGCCATATCTAGGTAGCTCTTAGACTTTCATGGGAACATAACCTGTCTCTAATTTCCACATATTTGAAAAAGTCTTTATTAACATTAATAATATGTGTAGTGCTCAGTGATATGACATATTCCAGATTATAGCCATAGTAACAGAACAAATTGTAGTGGCGTGCCCAGGAATTCTCCTATCTGAGAAAATTAATAAACCATGGAAAATAATGGAGTTAAAATACATAAACATCATGAAAGTCTGGATATAATGAACAAGGTATGTGTTTTGGGGAGATTAGCTAAAGCAAAACTTAGATATAATGATGTAAAATGCATTCATGGTTTTAAATAGCACGTTTGTGTAACACATTAATGCCTCCAAAGAGATAGAAACCTCATTATCAGTAATATTTACAATATATTCAGACAATTAACATATCACCATAAGATTTCTTTCCTCTAAATAGGCTGGTGTGATCTGTGTATATATTCTGTACTATACTTTATAATAGGTTTTATAAATAAAGCAATGATATACTTAATAATGATTTATAAATATGCATTAATTGTGTATTTATGCAAAACTACCAGATTTCCACTTATTGAAATCACTATCTACACTAGATATTTACTCTATTAACCAATTAATCCAACTAAAATGAGATCTGGTAAAAATCATCTATGCATACTTCCAGAATCTGATATTTGAAACTATATGTGATTTTTACTTATATTGTTTCACAAATCACTACACTGTTCAATTGGATTTTTAACCTTTATAATTGATTTTAAATCTAGTATATCTTATATCTGAAATCTATCTATTCATCAATTGTTGACTGGCTTCAAAATTAGTTGAACACCACTCAACTGTTGTTTTACCATAAGGACTGGTTCATGTAGCAAATTGAAACTACAGGCTTTTAAAAGAAGCCATTTCAACTCAATTTGATCAATCTTAACAAATGTTTCTTTAGTATTCCAGAGTCTTCCAGAGGCTAGGTGAATAAAGATGGGTAAACTTTAATTCCTGTCTATAAACATATTTTAAACAGTAATTTTAAAAGAAAAGTATGATGCTGCAGAACTATTATTTAAAAGCTGAAGCAATCTTCTGTCTCTGGAAATGGAGATTGGAATTTACCTTTGGAACAGAGCTCCTTCAAAGTCGACAAAACTGTGGGGCCCTGTTACTCATGTAGCTGTAGAGAAGACATCTCATTTTTCCTGAGTGAGTGAGTGAAGTCGCTCAGTCGTGTTTGACTCTTTGCGACCCCGTGGACTGTAGCCCACCAGGCTCCTCTGTCCATGGGATTCTCCAGGCAAGAATACTGGAGTGGGTTGCCATTTCTTTCTCCAGGGGATCTTCCCGACCCAGGGATTGAACCCAGGTCTCCCGCATTGCAGGCAGACGCTTTAACCTCTGAGCCACCAGGGAGGTCTTCCCAAATGCAGATACTGAAAAATAAGTTATATGCTCAGCTTCATAAGGTGAATTGGGGGCTTCTAATGATTTAGAATGATTTTCCTTTTTTATATTTGGAATTAGACTTCCCAGTGTCTAAAGACTTTTATTCTTAGACTATACTTTAAAACTTTTGTCCTTAGTTGTCAGAGATTGGAAGCTAGAACCAGAAATACTAGTGAGGATTAAACTTTTTAATCTCATCCTTCAGAAAAGCCCATGAAAAGAACTGTGTTGTTTTGGGTTCCCCTTGAAGCAGACTTGGAAGTAAGATTTTTGAATCCAAGTAGTTGATTTAGGAAGTGATGCCAAGAGTGACAAAACATCAGTAGGAGAGTAGACATGAGGCATGGGGGAAGACAAGAAAAATAGAGGCTGAATGAGGAAGCCAGTGAACACAGAGGGCAAGTAAAGCTCAACCCTGCTGGCAAAATGTGAGAGAGTATAGACAATGCCTGAGTTACCTAAGTAGGTGGATGTTTGGATGTTTACCATTAACATCTTGTCTGTTAACAGTCTAGGGGAAGTTTGGTATTATTAACTCTTTGGTATTTTCAGCTCACCTTGCATGTGAGTTGAACATGCTTTATGGCTGAGAAAAAGCCTTCAAGCCAAAAGAATCAGGGTACTCACAGGGAGCAGTCTTTAGTATGCAGATGTGTACTTAAGAAAAATAAAAACTAGAGACACCAAAGATTGAATCGATAGGAAAAAAAAAAAGAAAGTTTCACTGCCAAGCAGAAAACCTCATCTAATATGGAGTTCAGGAAGAATTCTGAAGAGAAGGAACAGGGTGGAAGTGGGATGGGTCTTTTAAACCTCAAAATTCCAAACTGTTTCTGTCCCATATTAGGGAAGCAGAGTCTCTGACTGTGGCTGAGGGGCCAGTTGTACTGGAGTTTGCTCATTATTTAAGCTTGGAGTTAGCTGGAGATGGTCGACTGTGCAGTGTTCACTTTGAGATGGTGGTGTCCAGGTGCTTCTGCTTTGTATGTGACATCTCCACTGTGTGTGACTCTGCTCTGGGTGGAAACTCCCAGAGTAGGGATTACGGTGCCAGGCAGGTCTGTCCCAGTATCAGCAAACAGTTTTTATTGTTTAGTTGCTAAGTCGTGTCTGACTCTTTTGCAGTGCCATGGAACTGTAGCTTGCCAGGCTCCTCTGTCCATGGGATTCTCCAGGCAAGAATTCTGGAGTAGGTTGTCATTATCCTTCTCTAGGAGATATTGTCAACCCAGGGATTGAACCCACGTCTCCTGCATTCGTAGGCGGATTCTTTACCACTGAGCCACCAGGGAAGCCCTCATCAGCAAACTGAGAATCAGGTGAGTGCCAGGGAGAAAATAGTACCATTTTCAAGAAGGGCTGTATTAACTTAGACAGCATCTGGGGAATAGGCCACATCCTTCTTGATAGAATTTGCAATTGGTTCTGAAAAAAAATGGTGTTCCCATAATTAATCATCATGGGACTTGGAAGTTTCAAGGAAGAAACTAGGTGAGATTTCCTAAGTCTTAATGATGTGATTTCTAGAAATTAAATATTAGTGGTAATGTGAAATCTGTCCATATTGTAGAAATCTGGGATTAAAACACAGGTAACTACTTCTGTATGGATATAGGTTTACAGGGTTTGGCATTTAATTTTTTTTATTTTTTGGTCTACAAATTTAGCAAAGAGAGATTAAGATTAGTGTAAAGATGATGATGGGAAGAAAGAAGATAGGACCAATGATACATATACACATTAGTAAGAATGTGGGAGAAAGACACATATTTTCTCTTATATATGCAATAACGCTAATTATATAGATTCAGAAATATGCATTTCCTAAAGACCTAGAGATAAAAATTTAATCCAAGCCTCTCAAATGCCAATCTAAAACTTTTTATAATTATACGACACTACCTGACATTCCAAATAGACCCAGAAACCACAAAAGCTGTACTTCAGATGTTCCATCAGTTTAATTAATTTTGCATTTCTAATAGTTTTTGAATCAGAAGAACCTGTAGGGCCAGTGAGATGCTGAGCCTGTCAGAAAACAGTTCTGGGTCAGACCTCCATGTGTCCTGGTTGAAAAGTGCAGTTTGTGTAGAATACTTCCATTCAGGGAGAGGGTGTCTCAGATGACCCTATCTTATTGAATAGTCCATCAATTAAATATTATCTGGATCCATGTAGCTGAGACATTCAATAGCAAGGATGAAAGCCCCTTCTCATTTCTAAAATCAAAAAGCATATTTATAATATGAGAGATCATTTTCTTTTGTTTTATTTAAAAAGATAAGACCCAGTGGTCTTATAAAAACAATATATTTCTTTATATTGCAAAAAGTTTTTTATAGTTGAGTAATTTTAGATTAGTTCCTGTGTCTGTTTTTGGAAAAGAAATATAAAGTAAAACTGAAAGAAAACTGAAGCAAATGCAAGTTTATTTCAAATAAATCTTAAGCAAACTGAAAGAAAAGGGAAAAAATAAATCCAAGTAGGTTATGAATATATTTCAACCTTTAGTGGTGTCTTTTTGGGGAAAATTGCAAGCAAATCCTGACCTCTTTTACAGTAGAGACTTTTTTTCCTCTTTTTTAATGGTATGGGCATAGCAACTCTGAAACTGTAAGATATAGGGTTACACAAATAAGTAAATATGTTGATGTTTTAGAGTTCTCACTATGGGAAAAGGAGCACCTAAATAAGAAATAGGGGAAAAACAAAAAAGAATTTTGTGAAGGTGGCATGGAATTCAAAGCATTGGTATGGGTTCATGATTTCTAAAATATGTGTATATGTATACTATGTGCATTTATGTGACATGTATGTAGATACCATAGTATATAGTTATGTATGTTAATTATATATGCTTATCTCTATATATTACATAACTATAGCTGTATATGCATAGCTCTAGTTATCAGCTAGGTCTAGAAGCAGTAATGCCCCAGCAGTAATCAGTATACCCACAGCCCCACATCTCGCTCTTTAATAGCATCCATCTCCCACTGAAAGGAAGCAAGACTCCTGGACTCCAAGACTCGTAGACTGGGGCAAGATGGATATAAGATGAGGCTGCAATAGCTTGTTATGCCAAGAAAATTAGAATGTGCTCAAAAAGTCATGGGCATATCACAAAAACATTGGGCCAGTTTGAAAAACTTCCCCCACCACCCGGCCAAATATAATCTGTGCCCAAAATAATTAATGATAGTAATGAACTGTTAGATAATTTCTGGAAAGTAAGCATTCATAATTCTAAACCAATAGTAAGTAGACAGGTAAATAACTGAGAGAGAACAGGCTTTCCTTACTGCAAAATGCCAAGGGCCAACTGGCAGATATGGACAAGTGCTAGAGCTGGTTCGGGAAAGCATTAATGTATGCTAAATTGAGAGACAAATGCTTAGGAGGTGTAGGATATTTGTATTATTGTGAGGCATCTTCCCAGAGATTGTTTGGTAACTCAAGAGGAAAAACAGTATGAGAAATGGGATGACACTTTGACAATTTTGTCCAAATTAACATCAGCAAAATCCTGTGCACCTCCCATGTAATGCTCCAAGGATATCTCTCACTATTACAACATTGCAGCCCATATGCATCTGAGTCTAAATATGAAGAAATCTCAGACAGACCCCTAATGAGGAACACTCTAAGCAAGGGGAGGGGGAAGCTATATTCCTCAAAAATACCAATGTCATAAAAAACAAGGCTGTGGAAAATGTTCTAGATCAAAGGAAAAGATACAGACATGCCAACTAAAGGCATACCTGATTCTAAATTAGGCAGAAATTTTACTATAAAGAATATTACTGAGTCAACAGAAAAACACTGGAATATGGTTGTAAACTTATATAAACCTTTATTAATGTTAAAGTTTACTGAAGTAGATATCTGTACTGTGGTTATTGTAAGAGGATATCCTTATTCTTAGAAAAGACATACTGAAAAGTTTAGATTAAATGGCCATTATGTATGTACTTTTCTCTCAAATGGTTCAGGAAAAATTATATATAATATATATTAACTTTAATATATAAGTATATACTATATTAATATAGAACATAAATATATATATAATATTTATAATCAGTACTTACATGTTATATGTTAATATATGTTTATTACATGAGCAGAGAGAGAAAGAGCACATGGCAAATCAAATGGCATAAACTTAACAAGAATTGAGTCTGGGTACAGGGTACCTGAGTATTCTATGTGCCTTCTTATTTTTACCACCTTCCATATATTTGCAACTACTTCAAAATAATGCTTAAAAAATAATCAAAGGTTTTGGCTCAAAAAGAAGCAAGTCGGAATCCTGAGTGGTCTTAAGTCAGCTATTTTATTTTCTCTATATCAATGTTCTGTTCCTTGAAACAGAGATAATCGCATCCCTTCCCAATATTATCATGAAATAAAATGAGCTCCTCTTTGAAATGTAGCAAATAGGTGATCAGCAATGACTATCCCTTCCCTCAGAGCCCGAATTTCTCTCCCAGATAGCTATCATCATTAAATCTAGTTTCCACAAGATTGATTAAATTCTCAGGTCTTTTAAATAACTTTTACCTAACAATTTAAATTTAATTTAACCTAATAATGCTTTTAAAATTACACAGTGGTAGAGATTTTAAGTCTAAATTATGGTCTTACTCTGATAGAATAGGAAGTCTTTCAAGTTCAGCTATATTTTGTATTCATGTTGGCATTCTTAGCAGTATAATTATTGGCACTTAATAGATGCTCATTGTGTGTTTGTTGAAGTGAGTTCAATAATCTATGCAGATATAACCAGAATTTGACATAATTATAGGATTGAAAAGATGATATTATTTTCATATTGTAATATCTGCATCTGAATGTCTTCATGATTGAAGAGCCATGTGACTGGTCTGAGGTGACCTGAATTGACTGAAGTGCCTTCTTTAGTTTCTGCCCTAACCATTCAGATCTATACCACATACCAAGCCGTTTTTCTTTCTCCTACAACCCATACTGTTTCTTTCAAAAAGACTCGATGCCAAGCATTTCATGCAGTCTGCAAGTCTCATTCCTTAGAACAGCTTGCTTCTAACATTTTCCTAAACTTTCTTTCTTTTTTTTTTCTAGTGAGGCAAACAATGTTTAAATTGAAATCAGTCTTTGTTTTTCTATTTCTCATTTTGAGTCCAGGAAATGTTTTTAAATGGAACCAGTGAAGGCAAATATTGATTGAAGTTACATGTGTTTGATAGTTCATTTAACACAGAAGTTCTTAACAAGCATGATTCTGCCCCCAGGAGACATAGGGTAACTTTTGGATACATTTTTGACTGTCAGAACTAGGGTGGTTGTGATGCTGGCATCTAATTGGTAGAAGCCAAAGATGCTGCTGAATATTCTACAGTGCACAGGACAGCTACCAACCAGGAAGATTTAGCTAGTCCCAAATGTCCATAGTGTTGGAGTTGAGAAATCCTGAGATAAGTGAAAAGATTGCCATTATGACATTTAGGCAGATTCAGATTTGATTTTCAAACAGAGATGAAACTTCAAATTACTGGAGTCATGCTTGTATTTGCAGACAGTGTAATTACATTTCAGCCTTCCATTTTGCCATTATAACAGGTCCAGCACAGATGCTTACAGAATATCCAACTATCACATGACAGTGATGCTTTTCATTTGTAATAGCTTTCCTAAGCCTTGTCCTACTGTTTTTCAGGGCCATCTAGAGTTTGAAACTCAAATTCATGTGACTTTTTTGAAAATTGTTTTAATTTCTCATTGATTTCTTATATTTCCCACGTCTATATAGCATTTGGTGAAAATGTTTTCTCTTTTCTCACCTTAGTATAAAGGTTCTCAACTTAAGATCTATGTTGGAATCACCTAGGGAGGTTTTAAAACTCCTAATGTCTGAGTCTCAGCCCAAATATTTTGATTTGCTTGACTTGGGGTGAAGCCTGGATGTTGGTATTTTTAAGAAGTTACTTAGCTGATAATATACAGCCATATTTTAGAAACATCCTTTAGAATAGTCTCTTAAACTTATTGCAAAAATAGTATTTTAAAATCAACAAAATAAAATAATACATTGTGAACAGACTCTGAGAAATAAGTCCTTAACTACCAGGGTCTGCTCTTGTTCCAGAAAAACTTAATTTTTATTAGCCCTTTCCTCCATCCTGTTAATGAGTGTGGGGATGATCCTACTAGACTGAGCTCCTAAAATAAGCTATAATTTTCTTTGAACCTTAAGTTTTTGTCTCAGTACCTGATTATTTTCTATACACTATCAATATCATGGAGCATATACACCACCTTAGGTTAATTTATAATTCCTAAGCATGTTGTAAATTTTACAGTAAGCACTTATGGACATCATGTCATCCAGTTCTCAGACTATCTCACTGAGGTGGTCATTATTTTCTTCCTTTACAGATGAGAATTATTGTTTAACTTGCAACACCTCTGTTGCCTCTGACTGGATCCAGCTAGATTCTTCATTCCTCTTTTCACTCTTATCTTTCTAGAAGTGTTGGAACTAATACATCCAAATGTCCTTTCCACAGAAAGCCCACATCTGAGATCAAGACGGCAAGTTACTATGACCTCTTCTGGAGCTGATCTAAGCTTCCACATGGTTCTTTGGGTCAAGAACTTGTGCATGACCCCTTGAGCTTTCCCTTTGTATGGCCTCTTTCTGATCATCCAGCTTCTATCATTCTTCCAGACTACCAATTTAGCCCATGAGGACATTTGCCCTGGCTCGTGTATCTAAAAGCCTTTTAGACTTTGCTGTTGAACTTTTTTCCAATAAGTAAAGCTAGAATTCATCCCCTAGCTGGTCCTATGAGGGATTGTGATTCTATATAAGGCCATGAAGGCACTCACTAAGGATTCCCTCCACCTACTATCCCAACTTCTTCCCCTGATGGGCAAATCATCTGTGTTAGGTTATGTGTGGCTTTTGCAGGTGACCTGGAGAAATTCCACCACAGACAAGATGTTTATTCAGCCAATCATAGATAGAGCCAACAGTCAGCTTTATGTATCTTTTTCTTTTCTTTTAATCTGGACTTTAAGCAAAAATTTTAAATATTCCTTTATTTATTTGGCTGCACATGGTCTTAGTTGCATCACGAGGGAGCTTTGATATTTCACTGTGGCATGTGAACACTTAGTTGTGCCATGTGGGATCTAGTTCCTAGACCAGGGATCAAACCCAGGCCCCCTGCATTGTGAGCATGGAGTCTTAGTCACTGGACCACCAGGGAAGTCCCAAGTAGGCATTTTAGAAATATATGAGAACTATAACCTGGGTCTCCAGCATTGCAGGAAGATTCTTTACCATCTGAGCCATCAGGGAAGCCCCCCAGAACAAAATGTATTATGTCATAGCCGTAGAACTTTTTTTTTTTTTCCTGACAAATGGAATGAAAAGATTGCAAAGCTGCAGAGTTACAAAGTAAAGTGAGCAAAGTGTCTTGGAGAAATCTCTCCTGGAGAAACCAGAAGGGTTTTCTCTACTGTTCAAATTTGATAGCACTGTGGAATGGGCAGCCCAAACAGGCTGTCCAGTTCACCCTCAACTTTGTGGCTCCTTTTCAGTGGTTCTCTAGTAGTTCCAGAAATTGTCTTAAGTGGCTCTGTGGAAACATGGGGATCTGTGGGCAACTCTAGGAAGGGAGTTTGTGTAGGAACCTTGTCAGCCAGGTCCACGGAATCTCAGGCGAGATACTGTGACCCTCCTGAGCTATGCTAGCAACAACCTTGCCTTCAAGACACTTTGAAAAGTCCTACTGTAGAATCGGTCACTATTCCTTCACTGAACATCAAAAGAAGCAGTTGGGTGGTGTGTAGAAGCCATGCTTTATGGAAAAGAGGTAATTTAAACATTAGGTTCATCTCCAGAGTGGCAAGTTGTTTTCACTGATATTGGGACACATGCTTGTGGAATAGAATGGCTAGGGGTGATGGCTGGGAATATACCTAGTGTTTAATTTCTTCTATAAAATTTAAATATGTTGAATATATGTGAATTAGATATCATACATGCATGTGTTTATAACTATGTTGAGGAATAAGTCTTGCTCCCCGAGATGGAACCATTTTTTAAACTGAATTTTTAAGAAATGTCTTTTCCTCTAAATATGCTGGGTAGCCATTTTGACACATAAATAGTAGCAAAAGTTTCTTGTTTTAGCTCTCTTGGGAGTACTGCATAAGATGAGATTTGGCTTTTGTGCTTAGGTAGGCTAATTAGATGAAGAAATAAGTAAAAAGTAAAAACCCACTGACACATCCATGTGTGAGCAGGGGGTGTGGGTCGGGGCTGATGCATGTGATCGGAGCCATCTGCCTGCTTCCTGCCATACAGGTCAATTCATTTTGATAGCCTTTGACTTGCAGGTCTGCAGGTAACTTTCATCAACAAAACCTACATTTCAGAGTTCAGATTAAATAAATTATGCACTATTTAAAAAAATTGTCAATGCAGATTAAAATGGGAAAATAGAATTTTTTACCTTTGGCTATAACTTTATTCTCTCTTATTTGTATTATGCTTCAATTCTACCTTTTTGAAAATAAGCTTTATTCCCATTTTCAACGTTTTTAATGGCTTATATATTTGTATGCAAACTATTAGAATAATACCTTGCTGTAAAACTGCTATAAATTCAAACAAAAAAGAGCAACAGCAGCCCCAATTCTTCCTTTCTTTTGAACCTTTGCTCCAGAATTTTGCAGTGCAGAGAGGTCATGACATCTAGAAAATGTTTTATCATTCTTCACTCCAAAGGATAAGGAGAAAGAATACAAGGTGGAACAAAACAGAATTTCAAGAAGGGCCATAGAGCTAGAAGAGGTCTGGGAAGGCAGAATGTCTTGGAATCTTTTCAGAAACCTGTTCCAGCTCCTTCCTGAGAGCAGTTACTGTCCCTGCACATATGTGAGTACACAGGGCTGCAGAGAAATGGCAGGACAGGGAAGACATATAATTATGCTACAGACACAGACTTATAAAGGGACTTCTTTAAACTGTTCCTTGGGGTTTGATTAATTATTGGCTTATTGCGAGAGACAGTATAGTGACCAGAACTGGGATTTTTAATGGAGAAAATGAAAGAACAGTTGGACAGTTCTTAGTAGCGGAGAAACGATGCACTAAAGATGTAAATATTTTGGATTTGTCTCCTTCCTCTCAACTCCCAGTTCCAGGAGACCTTGAGGTTTCCTTGGCTGCTGTAGTTTGCAATGAGACATTCAGTGCTCAGATGAGAATGCTAATCCCATTTGTTACATTCCATTTTAAAGCTATTTGGGGCAGCTAGATTACCAGACAGTAATCATGCATAGTTTACCACCATGCGGTTTTAATAACCCAGGCATTTGTGTTTATGAGTTTAGTGTGGATTAGACTATATTTCAGCTGAATATTAATGGATTTAATCAATCCTTTCTTAATTCATGAATTTTTTTACACTTGTAAGTCACATTTAGGCTTTGACTTTTGTCCAAGACACTTTAGAAAAACCCAACTGAGAAGAATAATTTTATTATATCATCATCAGCGTCACTGTCACATGTTCTCATTTAATTTATCATAAGCATGGATATTACTCTATTGTTCTGGCTGCTGTGTGAGCGTCTACAGATGCTTTATTTTTTATGTCCCCTAGATCTTGAACAGAGGCCTCATTTATACTTCTGGTCCGGCTTCAAATAAATATGAAATATTGGCCTAAAGCAAGAAATCTTTTACTATTGCAGAAGGAAAAAATACAAACACCCTCTGCTGATAGAGAGTGGACACACATATGCATTCACACCCATTCATGTAGGCGTACATGTCAGAAAACATCACACAGAATGAGCAAACCAAAAATTATATAAGAAACATTGGTAACTTAGTTTCTATTACCTTGTTCAAAGGGATGCCACAAATTCTGAATGAGACTCATTCAGTGCCAAAAATCTGCGCCAGGTTTTAGGTGTAGAAAGTGTAATCAAGCATGGACTCTAGCTCTGTACACCTCTGTAAAACCACGGTGTCAGTAAGACTATGCTCCTTGTGGGGCTCTAAAGGAGGATATGTTTCCTTGACTTTTTTTTAACTCCTAAGGGAATCCTGCATGCCTTGGCTCATGACTACTTCCTTATCTTCAAAGGCAATTGGATCTGCTATCCCAAACTCCCATAGCAGAGGCAAACTATTATGTGCAGGATGGATAGACAACAAGGTCACACAGGTAACTAAATTCAATATTCTGTGACAAACTATAATGGAAAAGAATATGAAAATATATTTATACATGTATAATGGAGTCATAGAAGAAATCATTAATAATACAACATAGTAAATCAACTATACTTCAATAAAGTAAAAAACAAACAAACCAAAAAAGCCAATCATAGCATCTTCAAATCTTATCCTCCTACTCTTCTTCTATCACTACCACTTTTTCCCTAACTCTGACCCTTCTTCCTCCTCTTATAAGGACCCTTGAATTCATTAATTACATCAGTCTCACATGGATAATCCAAGGTAATCTCTCCATATCAATATCCTTAATTTAACCACATCTTCAAAGTTGTTTTTTTTTTTTTTTTCTTTCTATGTAAGGCAACATAGTCACAAGTTTCAGAGACTAGGATATGGCCATCTCTAGGGGCCACGGTTCTATGTACGACACCTATAAAATTAATGGTGCTTGTATTTTCTCCCTTCTATTTCAAGTCCTTATTTTTAATTGTAGAAAGTCTTCTTTTTTGTGCACTTGTCCAACACATAAACTTTTAGGATAAAATCTTTGTTATTTCCATATTTGCTTTAAATCTGCTTCACAAATTGATAATTATATATTTTATCAGTGTATTCTGGTGGTTCAGACAGTAAAAAATCTGCCTATAATGTAGAAAAGTTGGTTTAATCCCTGGGTGGGGAAGATCACCTCGAGAAGAGATTCGCAGTCCACTCCAGTATTCTTGCCTGTAAAATCTCATGAACAGAGAAGCCTGGCAGGCTACAGTCTAGGAGACGTTAAGAGTCGGACATGACTGAGTATATGCTCTATCTGGTACCAGAAGCACACAGGATGAGCTCTCCATGGCTGTCAGTTTTGACTCCCTGCTTGGAATCAGCTTCTCCTGCGACAATTGACAACCTCTCTCTTTGATTTCTTGATTTCTTTAATCCTCATTGGCAGGAAGAAACAAGGTGCTTGGAGCTTGTTCTGAAGAATCTCCATATTGCACGGTAGCAGATATGGTATTATTGATTCTCTCCTCCTTGCTCCCCTGACCATACTATCTGCAGCATTCAAAGGAGAGTGGAGAGTTACTGAGCACTTAATATTTCCATTCACTGTACAGCACACTTCAATAGTATGAACCCACTGAATCCCTACAACCTTCTGTGAGGTAAGCACTGTGGTTGTCTTCCTTTTGTAGATAAGCCAGTAGTCACATATGGATATGAGAGTTGGACTATAAAGAAAGTTGAGCACCAAATAATTGATGCTTTTGAACTGTGGTGTTGGAGAAGACTCTTGAGAGTCCCTTGGACTGCAAGGAGATCCAACCAGTCCATCCTAAAGGAAATCAGTCCTGAATATTCATTGGAAGAATTGATGCTGAAGCTGAAACTCCAATACTTTGGCCACCTGATGTGAAGAACTGACTCATTTGAGAAGACCCTGATGCTGTGAAAGATTGAAGGTGGGAGGAGAAGGGGATGACAGAGGATGAGATGGTTGGATGGCATCACTAACTCAATGGACATGAGTTTGAATAAACTCCGGGAGTTGGTAATGGACAGGGAGGCCTGGTGTGCTGTAGTCCATTGGGTTGCTAAGAGTCGTGCATGACTGAGTGACTGAACTGAACTGACTGAAATTTAGATAATCTTTATCTAAGGACCATGTCTGCACTGCTATATTCTACAGCCTCCTTATTTTAGAATGTTATCATTTAATCAGTTTATGCCATTTTTAGTCATTTTATTTTATAAAGTAAACAGCAAGAAAGCATATCCATGGACAAAACTCTATTTGGAGCAATAGCCAATAACTTTAATACTGGGCAAAAAAAAGAACTTGCCACTTTTTGCCAACATTCCACTATTAGGTAGTATTTTCCTTGTTTTCTTGACTCTTTTTCTTTAAATTCTGCTTATAGTTCACAGAGATAGTGTGAAGATATTCAATTTTTAGTACTGATAAAGAATAAGAAGACAAGCAAATATATTAACCTTAAAATGATCTTACCCTTTTCTTAGCTATGATTATGATCTTTGGTTTCCCTTTCACAAACCATTTTGCTCACTATGATCTCTTTTGGGCACTTTCTCTCGAAGGAGGCAGAGGAGCATCTCTTTTGCTCACATTTCATAAGGAATGACCTTAAATACAGACTCAGTTGGCAATTCCTTTGTGTAGCAAATGGAATGGCAGTTAGAATGCTAGGTATTACATCAACTAAGTATAAAACCACTTTAGAGAGAATTTAAATAAGAGAGTGGGAGACTACCAAAATTTGGGATGGGAAAAAAAGAGAAAACTTGGCAAAACCACACACTGCTTTAGACATTCAGTATTTGTGAGTTCTGAGGGATTTGCTGATGGTGTAAAATTTTTCTTAACATTAAATATATTGAACTTATTTGAATATAAACAAATTGAAATGAGTATTAAATAAGAATAAATACACAGATCATGTAAGGGGAGAAGCCATCTGCTAATTTAAGATACAGGTGAAGAAAGAGAAGAAATAAACATTTTCAGTTATTTTTTATAGGCATATGCAAATGAGTGACAGAAACTAGTGGTTCATGCCAAGAGGAGTGAAATGAGCCAAAGAATTGTCTTGGTATGAAATTTTCTTCACATTTTTTATCCATAAGTGGATTTGGTGACACCAAAGATGACACGTATGAAAAATGAAAGTAAGGAGTGCTTTATCTTTGCTATGTTTGTGAAATGCAAAAGAAATTATAAAAATAGATCCATACTTTAAATTTTAAAAAATCTTAAATTTTAATATAAGAAAACGGAAATGTTAAAATGAAAACTTTAGGGTATTGATCTATCACATATATATTTGGAATGAGAAATGTCAACTGAAAGATCATTATACATCATTACTCACATATTAATTTGTGACTAGAAAGTATAGAAGCAAAAAGAAGATTATTTGGAAAAAAAAATAGATACTAAAGAAATAGATGAGTCCACTGGCACAGCTGAAGACTTCAACACTCTTCATCATAGACAGATTCAGCAGGCAGATCAGTAGGACATGAATGAGCTCAACCAACACAGTACTTCATACAACTGCAGAAGAATAATCATTCTTCTCAAGCTCACATGGAATATTCACCAAGATAGAGTACATCCTGGGCCATAAAATACATCTTAATAAATTCAAAAGAATAGAAATCATAGTGTCTTTTCTCAGACCACAGTGGAATTAAACTAGAAATCAATAATAGAAAGGTAACTGGAAAATATCAAAATACATCAAAAAACACATTACTAAATAACACATAGGACAAAGAAGAAATCTCAGAATATGGTGGGAGAAATGGCAGAGTAGGAAGATTTTGGACTCACTTTCACCAATGGACATACCAAAGTTGCAGCTATCCAAAAAGAAACTATCTCTGAGAATGACCTGAAGACTAGCAGACAAGATTTTCCACAACAAAGATAGAAAGGAGAATCCATACTGAGATGGGCAGGAGGGGCAGGGATGCAATCTGGCCAGGACCCACACCCCTGGAGCAGCAATCTAAAGGCAGAAAAGATACCACAACCCTGGAATTTTCTCCTGAAGAGTGAGAGCTCTGAAACCCATATTAAGCATCCCAGCCCTGGGAAACTGCATCAGAAAGATAAAGCCACATAATATCTGGCTTTCAAAACCAGTGGGACTTGTGTCTGTGAGTGTTGGAGGTCTTTATATTACCTGGACTTTGCTCTGAAAAAAAGGTGCACACAAAAACTCACTTGCTTTCAGTTCTAGCAGAAATATTTACTGATATTTGAAGTGTGTGGCCGAAAGGCAGAGAACTGTTGGAGCTTTTTCTAGTTATGGAGAATCTAGTGGGTGCCAGCTTTCTGTTTGTTTGTGGCTCACCCTCTACTACCCTGGTACTAGCAGGCACAATTTCTAACTCTTCATCTCTAACCTATTAGCATCACTTGCCCCACCCTGCATTCACAGGCAGACCCAATACTCTAAGTACATGGCCCTCTCTGCCAGACTTGGCAATTGCCCTTAGCCAGCAACAGAATCCCCTAAAGTAGTCCCTAGGCTCATCAGACCTGGTGGGTCCCCTTGGCTGGCACCAGAGCCCTTTGACATGGCCACTGCCTCACCACTTCCAGTGGATGCCCTTCGTTGGCACAGAGAACCTCCAAAGCAACTCCTCACCACACCAATTCCAGCAGAAATCCTCAGCCACCACTGGAGCACTTTGATTTTCTGCCCCAAAAGACCCAGTGGTTGCCTTCAGCCAGACTTGCATTCTTGCAAACAGAGTTCCACCCAGGGGCTAGCCCTATACACCATAGTTCCTGTAGTAATCACAACCAGACCCATGGCCAGCTGCACCAGGGGCCAGCTTTACCAGCAAGCACAGTCCAGTCAGAACAGGAGGACATACACAGCTCACACCGGGGACAATCTTGGAGCACCTGGCTCTGGTGACTGAGGCAGACCACACTACTGGGCCACAAAAGACACAGTCTACACAAAGCCTCTCCTTCAAGACCAGGAGACATACTTGATATACCTAACACACAGAGCAGACACAGAAAGTTAGACAAAATGAACACAAAGAAGGTAAGCAAAAAAGACAAAGAAATAGGTCTTAAATAAAAGGATGAGACAAAATCTCAGGAAAAGTACTAAATGGAACAGAGATGAACAACTGTCCAGATAAAGAGTTCAAAGTATTTGTCTCAAAGATACATAATGAACTCAGGAGAAGAATGGAATAACACAATGAGAACTTCAACAAAGAGATGGAAACTAGAAAAAAAGTGCTCACCAGAGGTGAAAAATATAATAATGCAAGTGACAAATACACTGGAGGGAACCTATAGCAGATTAGATGATGCAGAAGAAAGAATCAATGAACTGTGAAAATCATCCAATCAGAATAGCTAAAAGAGCAAAGAAACAAGAGGAATGAGGATTGTTTAAAGAATGTGTGGGACAATATCGAGCTTGTTCATATTTACATTATTGGGTCCCAGAAGCAGGAAAGAGAGAGAATGTGACAGAGAACATATTTGAAGAACTATTGGCTGAAAACTTTTCTAACTTGGTGAAGAAAACAGACATCTGAGTCCAGGAAGCACCAGGAGGCCCAAACAAGGTGAAAAGAAAGAGACTTACACTAAGACACGTTATATTAAAGTGTCAAAAGTTAAGGACACCTTGAAAATGAAAGTCACTCAGTCATGTCCAACTCTTAGCGACCACATGGGCTATACAGTTCATGGAATTCTCCAGGAGTGGGTATTCTACTGGAGTGGGTAGCCATTCCCTTCTCCAGGGGATCTTCCCAACCCAGGGATCAAACCCAGGTTTCCTGCTTTGAGGGCAGATTCTTTATCAGCTGAGCCACCTACAGAGAGAATCTCAAATGCAGCATGAGACAGCTGGTTACATATAAGAGAACTCTCTTTCATGGCTGGTAGAAATGCAAAATAGTACCACTACTTCGGAAAAAGATTTCTTACAAAACTAAATATACTTTTACAATATGATCCAGGAATGACACTCCTTATTATTTACCTAAAGAGGTTAAAAATCTAGGTCCATACCAAAAAACTGCACACAGATATTTATAGCCAGTTTATTCTTAATTGACAAAATTTGCAAGCAACTGATATATCCTTCAGTAAGTGAACTGATAAATAATCTGTGGAAAATTATTCAGTACTAAAAAGATGCCACCTATCAAGGCATGAAAAGACCTGAAAGAAGCTTGAATGCATGTTACTAAGTGAAAACAGTCAGTTTAAAAAGACTACATATTTTATGATCTCAACCATATTCTGGAAAAGGAAAACTATGGCTATGTTAAAAAAAAAAAAAAGTTGTTGCTTGAGGTTGATGGGTGGAGGAAGGATGAACAGTAAAGCTTGGAGGATTTTTAGAGCAGTGAAAATACCTTGCATGACACCATAATGATGAATACCTGTCATTATTCATTTCTTCAAACCCACTCACTGTATGATATTAAGAGTGAAACATGGTGTAAACTATGGTCTTTGGGTGATTATGATGTGTCAGTGTACGCCCATCAATTTTAACAAACGCACTACTGTGGTGAGAGATGTTGATAGTGCGGCAGGTTATGCATGTGCAGGCAGGGGCTATGTGGGAAATCTCTGTATCTTCCTCTCAGTTTTGCTGTAAACCTAAAACTGATCTAAAAAAAGTAAGTCTTGGTAAGATAAAACAGATAGTGTATTTTGATGCAAATTGCATTATTTTTCCTCTCTGAGACTGTGAATGAGAGTTCAAAGAAGTGTACATTTAGGAATTAAAAGCAACCATAATAACCTCTGGCATGGGTGTGGGAAAAAAAATCATACTGTTTCTTGTGTAGGAGAAATCAGCCTCCTGGCTTAAGCCTGAGTTTCCAGCTTTGTGTAAGAAATTGATGAGAAAGACATTTATAGAATCTTCTACAAGGTTTAGGTAAAGTTGAATGCTTGAATGTTCCGACAAAAACGTTACATAGCTTATGAGGGAATTGTAATAGGTCACTCACAGGAATTATATTGCTATCATCTTTTGATTAACACCACAAACTGATTGCATCTGATTTCCTACAAGGGGTGAAAGAAATACTAAGGTATTAAAGAAGCAATTGGAAGTCTTAATACAGAGGTTGATTAGATGAGTTGTTTTCATTTGTTTGGTAAGTTGAATTGCATTCATTTTTTAGGAAATAAATTATTCTAATTTAATATGTTCTTACATACCTAGGACAGCTAAATATTTTTCAAAATTAATAGCTAGAGATGAACAAGTTTATTTCCAAATCACTTCTAATTTCATATTTATTATATTTTAATGACAGAACTGAAGATAAAATGATTATTTTAGCAACTGAAAGATAAATAGTTAAAATATTTCTTTTAATATGCAGATTTTTCAACTATAAGGTAATTATTAAAAATATGGATTAGTCTAGTCATTAGCCTGTTTAGAATGTGTATATATATATATATATATATATATATATATATATATATATATGTATTTACATAAGAACATATTGCAATGTCACTAATGACCTGAAGAGGTAAAATGGGAGTACGTTATATTTCTTTCTTTACCTCTGCTGCTATGCTTCTCTTATTGTCACTGAAGCATTCATAACATGAAAGGGTATTTCCTAAGTTAAGACCACCACATTTTGGCTACTGAAACTTTATGTTAAACTACAGAAGAAATTCATTTAAAATTTGTCCTTAGAATATTATTAATTATTTAACATAATTATTATATAAAAAGTGCTGGACAGGGTGAATGGAAATTATGGCACAAGTAACATGAAGCATCTAGATAGAGGCATTGATTTCTCCTTATAACTGTGGGCACAGAGGTTCGAATTTTGGCTCTGAAATTTACTAGTCATGCAACATTGCATTATCTGTTCAAACTCTCTGACTCTACTGTTGTCCTCTGTATACTCCTCATGAAATAACATTGCATTGTATAACACTGTTGAGAGGTTTTAATTAGATAATGCCTGTTGAATATTTATTCTTGTATCTTGTACCTAGTAGGTAATCAAATAATGTTATTTCTGCCCTTAGAAGCAGAAGCATTCTTCTTTCCACATCTATTCTTTATGGGTGAAATTATACTTGTTTGATAAACAATTTGGTGCTGATAACTTTTTAAAAAAATGAAAAGGGACATGATATTTTGACTGTCTTAAATTGTGCAACTCCATATTCCTTGAGACAGTGATGAATTTCTGATTTCAGAATTCTGTTTTCACTACAGGTTAGAACTGGAACATTGATATATTAAATTGGATTTTCTTTATTTAATCTTTTTGTCGGCAGCAGCAAAATATGCTTGAATTTCCCTGTTGAGAATAATGTACACTTGCTCTGCTATTTACTTGCCTAGGAAAGACATTAAAGTACTTTTGCTTAGCAAATGTTATATTGTTGGATTAGAGGCAACCCTACAGATACACTGTAAAGTATAATTTAATATCAGAATGCAATAATACCTACTCCAGTTCACCACCATGTGGCTGTTTCTACACAAAGCCTCTTAATATGTATTGCAAACTGGCAGTCCTTACTAATGAGTCAGATATGCCCGAGCAACTGAACAACAGCTAATGGTCATACACCATAGACTCAGCACCCATGACAAGTGACTCGCGTCTACTCTCAGTGAAGGTGCCTTCATTTTAGAACTTCAAATCCAAATTTCTGTTGGAAGGTACTTAACTGAGGACAATTCCTGGCAATTTTCAATCTCTAGTTCAATAAACTCTGATAATATATCCATGGGTGTCCCAGGTAGCTCAGTGGTAAAGAGTCTAGCCTGCCAATGCTGGAGATGCAGGTTCCATCCCTGGTTTGGAATGATCTCCTGGAGAGGGAAATGGCAACCCGTTCCAGTATTCCTGCCTGGAAAATCTCATGGACAAAGGAGCCTGGTGGGCTGTAGTCCATGGGGTCTCAAACAGTCAGACATGACTTAGCAACTAAACAACATGTCCATATGGCAATACTCAACTCAAAAGTGGGAATGCACATTCTTTAAAAGTATTCTAGGGTACTTCATATATATATATAGTATCTATAATATTTGTAATGCATATGTATACAATCTACTATATATATTATGCATATATTATGTAGAAATAGGCTTTATCATGTCATGGCATGTCCTCTGGTCAACAAATTACAAATGCTTTCCTATCGCCACTCAATTTCCATAGAAAACCAGGTGGCAAAAGGCTTGACAAACATTTTAAATTAACATATATACATTTCCAAGGACAATAAGAGTTTGGAGGAAAATTGAAAACCTTAATCCCCAAAATGCTCTGGGGGAAAATCTTGGGAAACTTGAATGATGAGAATGTGAGAAGAGACCAAACTCTTCACATAGTGTTTAAACTTCTGTGTCTCTATTACCATCAGAGCATAGATTCTTTTCCTTTGTTTCTGGGCAGAAAACAATAAATTCTAACTTTGTGAGAGATTGGAGCAGAAGGTATTAAGAACTTCAGCTATGGAATCATAATACCTGGCTTTGAATCTAGTTCTGCCACTGCATCGGGGTATATATTTGAATCTGAGCATAATTTAAGCTCTTTAAATCTCAACTTTTTTGACTGTGAATTGGCACAATAAGGCCCACATTTCAGGACTGTTCCACACACTAGATGAAATAAAGTGAAGAAAGTACACGTTATACAGTAAATGCTCTCAATAATGATTGCTGTAATGATTATTACATTGGGTGACAGAATGAGTCATAGTGAAATAATAAAATGGGGCTTCCTAGTGCTCAGTGGGTAAAGAATCCTCCTGCAATTCAGGAGACTCGGGTTTGATCCCTGGGTTGAGAAGTTCCCCTGGAGGAGGGCATGGTAACCCACTCCAGTATTCTTGCCTGGAATACCTATGGAGAGAGGAGCCTGCCAGATTTCAGTCCTTAGGGTCGCAAAGAGTCAGACATGACTGAAGTGACTCAGCATGCACAAAATAATAAAATACTGTATAAAGCTGTGTGCTTTGGTTCAAACCTACATAAGAAAGGAAGGCCAACACTTTGTTATCCCCTGAGATATCATTCCCTTTCTTTCATCAATCCCAGTTAATTCTATTCTCCTTCTGAAATAGAATTAAATAATAGTATTTTCCATACTTCCGCCATGTAGACCTGTCATTTGAAAAAAAAAAAAGCTAAGTAAAGAGAGAAGCTTCCAGAAAAAGCTAAATTTTTAATATATTTGTTAAACATTAAAATTTTTTTATTTCAAGTCTGATTTTTAAAAATCCAGCTGTTCATTGCATTATCTCTTTGCGGTAGAAAACAACACTGTCCTCCATGAATGGCTTTTTTCATTTGCTATGTAAGTAATTACATGTGTGAATGTATGAACGTGAATGTAATTACATGCGTGAATGCAGAACCTGCATTTTACTCCTAGTCTACAGTCTAGCTAACAGAGGATCTCCCTAACATCCATCACTGAGGAAGGATAAATCCAGCCACAAAGAAAATAATCCCACATCCATATGCATGTATCTGTTCCTTTCTGAAACAGAAGCTTACTTTACCCAAACTGCCCTTGAGACTTGCTCGTTCAGAACTTGGTATGAGTTCTTTCCTCCTTGGAAGTAATCCAAAAAATCTAGTTATAAAAAATTCCAGAAGGCCTTAAAAATTAATAACAGTATATCTATAGCGTTTTCCTCTGTGTTTGATTGACTATTTTCTCCAGTCATTTTGGGGTTTTTAAAAGCACTTTTATTACTAAATAGTAATAATTCCTACATTAGATGTCCATCTCCAAAATGTTTCCCATAAATTTCCAGTGTTAACTATCCCAACAGCACTTTTATGAACCAGGTTTAGGATGGAAATACTAAGACTATGATTTCCTTTTACTTCCTATTATCCCAAACTGGGTAGAAATACAAGCATTTCTTTTAAAGATTTTAACTTTTCCCCACAGATTAAAGATCTACATAGGCAACTTTAAAATGGGAAGATAAGTCAGAGCAGGGTGGGTGGGGTAAAGGAGGAAGACAGGTGAGGCCTGGTCCAGTGTTACATAAAGAGAGAAAACAGGACTTCCCTTATGGTTTAATGGTTAAGAATACGCCTGCCAATGCAGGGGACGTGGGTTTGACCCCTGGTCTGGGCAGATCCCATATGACGTAGAGCAACTTAGCCCATGCACCGCAGCTATTGAAGCCTGTGCTCTAGTGTATGTGAGTCACAACTACTGAGTGGGCACACCTAGAGTCTCAGCACTGCAATGAGTGGCCCCCACTCACTACAACTAGAGAAAGCCTATGGACAGCAGTGAAGACCAGTGTAGCCAAAAATTAGATAAGTAAATTAAAAAAAAAATTTTAAGGGGAGAAATCAGACACTTTAATTTTTTATAATCTATTACCTGGCACTTCTATTGTCCTGGAATCTCTACTAACCAGCTACTGGATGAATCTAGACAGGTAGAAACTGGTTTCCTAAAATCCATCACTTTAGAGGAAGGCTCTGGGACCAGCTGCCTGGTCCCAGAATGAGGGCCAATTCCAGATGTAGATTTGAAGCACATGCCTTCTTCAGAGTCTGGTCCTAAAAGTTGTAACTGGGATCTTACCAGTTATGACCACCCCCCTTTAAAATTCTTGAGAAAGTGTTTCTACAATTCTCTAGATTAAAGCAGCCCATGTAAGTCTGACAACTTACCTGACTTGCCATTTATATTCCATTACAGTGAGTTGAGCCTCTACTAAAATATACTGTTTTTAACTTTTAAAGCAAAGAGTAGTGACTGCAGCACATACAATTCTGAAATGATACAAAGCTGTAATAGTAAAAATAATGCTTTACTTATAATTTTTGAATCACATTTTTATGTACTTCTATTAAACATTTTTCTCTATTTTTAATACCTAAGTCCATCCTCACATAGCATCAAGAATCTAGCTCATAATGATCATTCTTATCAGCATTTTGCTAATATATCATTTTGTTTCAGATGGCTATATAGAATATATATGTTATACATATAATTTATAATTTGTTTGTCTTGTGAATTTTCAAGCAACTTGCCTCAGCACTTTTTTCTATGTGGATCATCTTAGCTTTATACAAGCTGATTTAATTTCAATTTTTCTTTCTCAAATAAGTCATGTACCTTCAGAATCATAGCATTTCAGAATGGAAGTGAATTTAGTTGTCATCTAGTTCAGTGAACTATTTTGGGGAGAAAAGAGAGTGGAAGTGAGGGTATAAATTCTAAATCAATGATGAGATATATCTGCCTATTGGGATTTCCATAAATATGGATGTCAAAAAATTGTTAAACTATTTGATTACTTATTTTTACCTAGTTGAGTAAGTTAGCCCTAGATTCAGTGGAAATCAGTACATAAGATGATTAAGATCAGCACCTGATATATAGCCATTAATGAATATGTACTGTAAGTTATAAAAAAATAGTATGCGTATCACCTTATCCTCAAGGAAAGCAATCAAACAAACAAAAAGAAAACTTTTGCATTTCAAGCCACTAGAGGAAGAGTTGGCTTATATACTCATAGCAAATAGAGCAATACTAGAAAGGGAAAATCTAATTGGAACATAATATCATGGAAGAAGGAAGGTATAAACTGTTTTTTTATGGACTGGAAAATTTTGGTAGATAAATGGGTGACAGGAAGTAATTTTTATAGCCAAGTGAGTGAAATAGGTTTTATCTATGCCATGTATTGTGCATCATACGCAGCTGGTAGTAAAAGTGCGTACATGTGTGCATGCTCAGGTGTGTCCGACTCTTTGCTACCCCATGGGCTCTAGCCATGAGGCTCATCTGTCCATGGAACTTTACAGGCAAGATTACTGGAGTGGGTTGCCATTTCCTCCTCCTGAGGATTTTCCTGACCCAAGTATGGAAGCTGCATCTCCTGTGTTCTTGCGTTATAGGTGAATTCTTTACCACTGAGCCACCTGGGAAGCCCCATAGTAAAAGGACAATCTGTATAGTATTAATTGCTCAATGGTGTCTGACTCTTTGCGATCCTATGGACTGTAACCCACAACTCTCCTCTCTCCATGGGATTCTCCAGGCAAGAATACTGGAGTGGGTTGCCATTTCCTTCTCCAATAATCTCTATATTAGGGAGTAATAATGAAAAATAATATTAATGTGAGGAAAACCAACAATGTAAAATCATCACACATTCTTGAGCAGAGAGTTGATCCATTAAAAATAAAATTTTTAAGAAAGCTTGCTTAAGTGAGAAATTTAGAGATAAGTGATTTCAGGATACTGAATTTAAGAAGAGTAAATAGGAGAACACCAACTGATTTGAAAATGTGGTGATGAAGAATGGGGCAACAATAGACAGAAATAAGATGACAAAAAATGGAATGCATAATTTAAGATAAATAAATGTTAAGACTCTGTTTCTATACATGTAAGTGATTAAGGTGCGAAGGAGATAAACTAGGAATTCTTAATTAAAATGAAAGAATGGATGTTTCTTCTGAGATAAAAGGTGGTTTTCAAGAGTTGAAGAAATTCTTTGTTCATCACAATTTTAGGACCAAAATGCCCTTCAAAGTCTACTGAATTGGAGATGATGGTAGACATATTCAATAGCACTGGAATACACATATGAGATAATGAATTTTACCTAAATTTGCCAGTGACCTAAATAAAGGTGATAATTGAAGTCAAAAAAGTGTATAAATTTTGATGTGCCTATTTAACTCTAGATTCCAGTGTTCATGTTCCTTTCTTCTTCCCTGGTGTTATTTTACACAGTGCTGCATCCTGACACAGACTGGAGCCCAAGCTGCTCTTGGGCACATTCTGAATCCACCACCACTCTCTTCAACTAGGAAACCCAATTCTTGGGGGGAAAATTTGAGAACCATCATGTACCCCTCATCAAAAATCTCATCTAATATATTTCCTCAACCATGAATATTTACATGTTAAGCTTTATCTGTATTAGTACATTAAAAAACATCTGTCCCCTGGTAAAATCACTTCAGAGGTTTCTGAGCAGCCAGGTGTAGCCTAGCAGGGATGCCTCTGAAATCACAGTAGTAGTAAGACAACCCTGTTTCACTCTGGGCCCACGATGGATGACTCCTACAGAGCTAGTTGTGAGGTAGCAAAGACATGAACTATCTTCTGAATTATTGAATATTTATTAAAACGTGCTTAATGAATTTTCAGTGGCTATGTATTTTGACGCTTTGAAAAATCCTATCTTAACAAATTAAAAATAAAGTTAACAGAAAAATCCCACTGTGTTTTTATGCCACAATATTTGCTATGATTCTTTCAAAGATTCTGTAACTGTATATTTATAAATGAGGGTCAAAGGGTCAACCACTTCTCCATATTTTGATTCATAGTTACTGTTTTTTGCCACTGATGTGTCAACACTCAATTTCCCTTATTTTAATTTTATCATAGTATTTATGGCCAATCTTGGTTTGACAGTTTTTCACATGAAGCCTGATGTTATAAAGAAAAAAAGGTTTAAAAAATGTTCTAGTGATATTTGGTGTAATCTTTTGAATTGTAACTTTAAAACTGATTTCTGTTATCATAAAAATGGCCACCATAGAAAAAATATAAATATTTTCTACATTTCTGCTATATTCAACATGAAGAATCTTCTATCCATAATTTCATCATAAAAACTTAATGGACTTTGCTTTTTCTGATAATTTACAGATGTAAACACAGATATATATTTTTTATTAAGTAATTATTTTTCTCTAAATTTTTCACTGAGCATTATTTCTGGGGATTGCATAAAGAAGTGTCTCTAAGTAAACTAAAACAATTCTATAGGATGCTTGCAGCATATGTAATCTGCAAACAAAACCAACAGTTATATTATAATGGAAGCATATGGTAGCTATATTGCTTCTCAAATTATGATGTAACTTCATTACTTTCACACCAATTATACTGGCACTAAGCAAGTTCAGTGTAAAATGACTATCAAAGACTCTAATCCATTTACTGACAGGCATGCCGAAGAAGTACAAAACAATATTGAATACTAGTTTTGTTTGCTACTGATATTTATTTATGGAAAGTGGCAACTGTAATTAATGTAGTCAAAGTTCATAACATGTAAATGAGCTATTAAAACACAGTGAAACTAGATATATTTCAAATATTTCCACCAACTTGCCTCATAGAGGCAGAATTGTATTGTGTACTCAACTCTAAAATGGTATTCCATGGAGGTTTCAGAATCCTTTTTGAATTACCATTACTACTTTGTACTTTCAGCATTGGCAAATTGGAATCCAGAGCAGTGACCAATAGATTCAGATATTACTTAATTGCAAATGAAGCCTAACATGATTTCCACAATAAATCTGGATCCAGGCTTCTTAGAGTCTGTTCCCTATATAAGTGAACTAACCCATTTATTTAGAGGACTATTACCACTTCTTACAAGAAAGCAGAGGACCATGTAGTTATTGGATAATCTGCTACAAACATTAAATAATTCACCAATTATTTACTGAGAGCTCCTTATGTGGAAGAAAGACACCTGTAAACCTGAAGAATCAGAATGGATTCTTTTATTGAAATTAGAGATTGTGGAAGGTTATAAAGCAGCTAGTCTCTGCAGACAAAGACTCAAATCTTGATTTGAGCATTTGTGAAATATATAGATGTATTCAGCTAAGTGTTTTAGCCTTCCAGATTCCAAGCTTGCTTCTCTTTCCAGAGGACAAAACCCTAATTGCAAGATTTTGGTCTGAATTGTGCACGGTAATATTTATAGACTATATAACACAGTGCTTGTCACAGAGTGGATGCTGAAAAATTGCTGCTTTTGGTGTGAGTTTAATGAGATCAATGCTCATGAACATGATACCAGTAGAAGTGTAAGGTTCATCCACAAAGAATGAAAAAGCTTTATCCTATGAAAAGGATAAAATTGAGAAAGGAGAAGTTCAAGTAGAATAAGAAGAGTTATGAAAATGTGTAACTTTGCATGCATTCTTGCTTTCCTACATGGGTATGATCATACAGTGTGCTTCATCAAAACAATGGGAGAATAACTTGTATATATCACTACAGAATAAACACATGCAAGAGTCAACACAAATGTTCCCTGCTCCCAGCTGTTCCTTATGGGTGTGGTCAACCTGCGTGCCTGAGTTAGGAGGACTTGAAGTAGAGTCCTCTGTCAACTTGTGACGCTTGTGAAATAAATCTTTCTGTTTTAAGTCACTGAGAATAAGGAGTTGTTTGTTCAGTTCCTACAATTCAATAACAACAAAAAGCAAACAACTCAATAAAAAAAATGGGCAGAAGACCTGAACAAACATTTCTCCAGGGAAGACATACAGATGGCCAATAAGCACTTAAAAAGATGCTCATTTAAAAAGTCACTAAGTTGTGTCCAGCTCTTTGGGACCCCATGAATCACAGCACGCCAGGCCTCCCTGTCCATCACCAACTCCCAGAGTTCACCCAGACTTATGTATATCAAGTTGGTGATGCCATCCAGCCATTTCATCCTCTGTTGTCCCCTTCACCTCCTGCCCCCAATCCCTCCCAGCATCAGAGTCTTTTCCAATGAGTCAATCTTCCCATGAGGTGGCCAAAATATTGGAGTTTCAGCCTCAGCATCAGTTCTTCCAATGAACATCCAAGACTGATCTCCTTTAGGATGGACTGGTTGGACCTCCTTGCAGTCCAAGGGACTCTCAAGAGTCTTCCCCAACACCACAGTTCAAAAGCATCAATTCTTTGGTACTCAGCCTTCTTCACAGTCCAACTCTCACATCCATACATGACCACTGGAAAAATCATAGCCTTGACCAGATGGACCTTTGTTGGCAAAGTAATGTCTCTGCTTTTGAATATACTATCTAGGTTGGTCATAACTTTCCTTCTAAGGAGTAAGCATCTTTTAATTTCATGGCTGTGATCACCATCTGCAGTGCTTTTGGAGCCCCCAAAAATAAAGTCTGACTCTCTTTCCACTGTTTCCCCATTTATTTCCCATGAAGTGATGGGACCAGGTGCCGTGATCTTAGTTTTCTGAATGTTGAGGTTTAAGCCAACTTTTCCACTCTCCTCTTTCACTTTCATCAACAGGCTTTTTAGTTCCTCTTCACTTTCTGCCATAAGGTGATGCCATCTGCATATCTGAGGTTATTGATATTTCTCCAGGCAATCTTGATCCCAGCTTGTGCTTCTTCCAGCCCAGCATTTCTCATGATGTACTCTGCATATAAGATAAATAAGCAGGATGACAATATACAGCCTTGATGTACTCCTTTTCCTATTTGGAACCAGTCTGTTGTTCCATGTCCAGTTCTGACTATTGCTTCCTGACCTGCATACAGGTTTCCCAAGAGGCAGGTCAGGTGATCTGGTATTCCCATCTCCTTCAGAATCTTCCACAGTTTATTGTGATCCACACAGTCAAAGACTTTGGCATAGTCAATAAAGCAGAAATAGATGTTTTCGTGGAACTCTCTTGGTTTTTCCATGATCCAGTGGATGTTGGCAATTTGATCTCTGGTTCCTCTGCCTTTTATAAAATCAGCTTGAACACCTGGAAGTTCATGGTTCATGTATTGCTGAAGCCTGGCTTGGAGAATTTTGAGCATTACTCTATTAGCATGTGAGATGAGTGCAGCTGTGCAGTAGTTTGAGCATTCTTTGGCATTGCCTTTCTTTGGGATTGGAATGAAAACTGACATTTTCCAGTCCTGTGGCCACTGCTGAGTTTTCCAAATTTGCTGGCATATTGAGTGCAGCACTTGCACAGCATCATTTTCAGGATTTGAAATAGCTCAACTAGAATTTCATCACCTTCACTAGCTTTGTTTGTAGTGATGCTTTCTAAGGCCCATTTGACTTCACATTCCAGGACGTCTGGCTCTAGGTGAGTGATCACACCATTGTGATTATCTTGGTCATGAAGATCTTTTTTTGTACAGTTCTTCTGTGTATTCTTGCCACCACTTTTTAATATCTTCTGCTTCTGTTAGGTCCATACCATTTCTGTCCTTTATCGAGCCCATCTTTGCATGAAATGTTCCCTTGGTATCTCTAATTTTCTTGAAGAGATCTCTATTCTTTCCCATTCTGTTCTTTTCCTCTATTTCTTTGCATTGATCACCGAGGAAGGTTTTCTTATCTCTCCTTGCTATTCTTTGATACTCTGCATTCAAATGGGGATATCTTTCCTTTTCTCCTTTGGTTTTCACTTCTCTTCTTTTCACAGCTATTTGTAAGACCTCCTCAGATAGCCATTTTGCTTTTTTGCATTTCTTTTCCATGGGGATAGTCTTGATCCCTGTCTCCTGTACAATATCAGGAACCTCCATCCATGGTTCATCAAGTACTCTGTCTATCAGATCTAGTCCCTTAAATCTATTTCTCACTTCCACTGTATAATCATAAGGAATTTGATTTAGGTCATACCTGAATGGTCTAGTGATTTTCCCTACTTTCTTCAATTTAAGTCTGAATTTGGCAATAAGGATTTCATGATCTGAGCCACAGTCAGCTCCCGGTCTTGTTTTTGGTAACTGTATAGAGCTTCTCCATCTTTGGCTGCAAAGAATATAATCAGTCTCATTTTGGTGTTGACCATCTGGTGATGTCCATGTGTAGAGTCTTCTCTTGTGTTGTTGGAAGAGGGTGTTTGCTATTTATTAATTATAAGACAAATGCAAATCAAACCTATCATGAGGTACCACCTCACACCAGTCAGAATGGCCACCACTAAAGAGTCTACAGCTAACAAATGCTGGAGATGTTGTGAAAAAAAGGAAACATTCCTACACTGGTGATGGAAATGTAAATTGGTCCAGCCATTGTAGAGGATAGTATGGAGATTCCTTTAAAATTAAAAATAGAGTTACCATATAATCCAGTAATCCCACTCCTGAGTATATATCCAGGGGAAAACATAGTTAAAGAGGACACATGCACCCTGATTGCAGCACTGTTTACAAGAGCCAAGACATAGAACCAAACTAAATGTCCACTGACAGATAAATGGATAAGGAAGATGTCATACATACAACAATGGAAAACGACTCAGCCATAAAGAGAATGAAGTAATGCCAATTGCAGAAAAAATAATGGAAATAGAGACTCTCATACTGAGTGAAATCAGAAAGAGAAAGACAAATACCTTATGATATACTTTATATGTGAAATGTAAAACATGATACAAATGATCTATGAGACAAATATACTCACAGACAGAGAACAACTTAGGGTTGCCAAGGGACAGGAGGAGTAGGGCGGGAATGGACTAGGAGTTTAGGTTTTAGCAGATGCAAACTATTATACAGAGAATGGATAAAAAACAAGGTCTTACTGTACAGCACAAGGAACTATATTCAATATCCTAAGATAAACCATAATAGAAAATAATATATATGTGTGTGTGTGTGTGTATGTATTTCTACTGTGTAGCAAAGTGAGTTGTTTGTTACTATAACATATCCTATTCAATCCTGACTGATAAAGCCTGATACATTTGAGGAGTAGATGTGATTAGAATATGAGGTAAAGAGATTAGAAAATAGATGGGAATAAGACTGTCATCAACTATAAATAATCTAAAACATAATTATGAAGAGTACAGAATTTTTTCTTATAGGCAACACAAAAACTTCTGATAAACCCCATGCATTTTTAATTGAGATGATGACACAATAGATTTATAAGGATGATATGTGGCACATAAAATCTAGAGTCAGAAAGAAGCTTTTGTGATGGACAGTAATGCAGATATTGGAATGTAAAGGGATATAGGAGGAGAATAATTACAAAATGTTCGAAATATTTGTGGAATATGCTGGTTAGATTTATATGAAACAAGAGAACTGAGAAACAAACAAAAATAGTGTCTATAATTTCTTGCTCTGTTGACTGGGTAGGTGTTAATTATGTTAGGAAAGGTAACAGAGGGAAATCATTAACTAAACGCATATGATTTTAAAAGCCCTATCTTTGTAAATTTAAGGATACTTACAAATCATCATGTATATCGACAATAGAACACATTTAGGTAAATTATTGGGCTTCTGCAATGTAGGAGACCTGGGTTTGATTCCTGGATTTGGAAGACCCCCTGGAGGAGGGCATGGTAACCCACTCCAGTATTCTTCCCTGGAGAATTCCATGGACAGAGGAGCCTTGCAGGCTACAGTCCACAGGATTGCAAAAAGTCTGAAGTGACTTCACACACACAAAGAAGTACATAAACTTCCTTAGTAAATATCACAAATTGTCACTTAAAATTTTTGAGCTATCAGTCATTTATGAACTATTTGTAGTGAAATAAACAGGAAAGATAGACCCAAATGGACATGAAAGTAATTGATTATGAAGATTTTGATCATGGGTTCTGTGCCTAATGATTCCCGTAATTTCATTTAGAAACTATCTGAAGTGAGATATTAAATCAAAATTTGTTATATATGTACAGAGCATTGATTTTCTAAAATAATCAATTGATTGGAATATAATTTCTCTTCTGGAATATATATGTTATTGTTATGAGCCTGCATAAACAATTTAAATAACAGTGAATTCTTTAGTGTAATACTAATTGGTTGGTTCCCAAGTGGCGTTAGCAGTAATGAACCTGCCTGCCAATGCAGGAGACATAAGAGACATGGTTTGATCCCTAGGTTGAAAAGAGCTGCTGGAGGAGGGCATGGCAACTCACTCTAGTATTCCTGCTTGGAGAATCTTATGGACAGAAGAGCCTGGTGGGCTACATTCCACACAGCCGCACAGAGTCAGGGATGCTTGAAATGACTTAGCATGCATGCACACGATTGGATGGTAGCAAAAATATATTTAATCAGAAAAAATGAAATGTACATCATAAAGTCTCTAATTGTTAAAGTGTAGTTTGAATATATACTGGTCTCTCTTATTGGGCCTTGAGCTTACTGATTTTAGGAAGTATATGGTTTTCCTTCCTTGAAATTTCAGCTTATAATAAGTACTAAATGCTTGTTGGTCACGGGAACTGACTCAGTGATACTTTTTGATGCAAAACATTCAAAGACGTTTTCATACGCCTAGCATAAATCTCCTGAGACATAATTTCACGGTAATTTGGAGTCCATGAAAAGAATGATAAACAACGAATATTGCTAGAAGTATCCATAGTATGAAAATGTAGTTATGTTCTAAAACACCAGTATGAATACTATAGTGGAGAGTCAAAGAGTTGAGCTAATAATATGGAGCAATTTTATTTTTCCTAATAATTGCCATCAAGTGCTTATGGCTACTCCCCTTTCACTCAGAGTAGCAGACTTCATTAATAATGAATGTATCCATTTCTGACTCTAACTTTTCATATTCTTCATTTACTAGATCAGTATAATATACTTTTATGACTGTTTTTAGTCATTTAAAATCATCAACCTAATATTTGAATCACACCAGACTCAGAGCTTCGACAGCTTGGCACTGGGTAGGACTTCTCCTTCCTACCCTTCCCTGAGACATATCTCCTCCCCTGTGTTAGCATCATCTAGAATAATTATCTATTTGTTTAATTTTTATTTTTTTTTTTTTTTGCCAGTGAAAAATATCTCCTGTCAAGGGCTTCTCTCCAACACTGGTGGTCCTGGGACTACATTTATGGACTGAAACTCACTTAGGAACCTCATACCTGGTGGCCTCATGGGATTGAGATTCCAGGCAAGACTGGAGCCTCCAATCTTATTCACCTTCCACAGCACCAAAATTTACATACAATGAGCACAAATACAGCTCATCTTAGATATCATTTGGAAACTGAAAAATGGAGAGGGTGTCTCTGTATTTCTTTTTGGCCAGCCACCCTTTCTTCCATGTCATCATCTGTTCCCAAGGCCATTTCTCTTTGTACTAATCCAACAGAAATTTTCTCACCTTTCTGGAGGCTCACGACCAAGATTTGGATGCCTGCATAGTTGAGTTCTGGTGAGAACTGCCATCTTGGCTTGCTGAAGGCCACCTTTTCTCTGAGTCCTCATATAGCAGAGAGAGAAAGAGTGAGAGAGAGAGAGAGAAGTGGGAAGAGAGAGAGAACACATGATCTGTCTTTGGTTTCTGTTAGAAAGCTACCAGTTCCATCATGAAGGTCTAAGATTCATGACCTCATCTAAACCTAATTACTGTCCAAAGGCCTGACCTCTGCATGGTGGGTATTAGAACCTCAACATACAAATCTGGGAGGACACAATCCAGTCCACCAGCACACTGCCAGGAGCAGTGTGGGTGCCTTAGCGACATCCACTCAGGCAACAAAAGTCAATAGGTCTCGCCATAATTATTTCCTAATTTTATGAGCAGTTCATTTTTCTTTTGGGCTCTGTACCTGACTCTCTCTCTTATAGGGAAAGGATGCACCACATTTCCCTTCTTCATCAGGCGTATGAGGAGAGAACATTCTCTTTTCAAAAACACTACATTTGCTTAAAATGTGAGATTACTCTCCAGTGTTCTCCTCAGTCCTGTCCTGTGCTGCCCAGAGAGTGTGGTGAGCTGGGGGACAGTGCTCATCTCTTGATAGTCCTGGGCTCTCAGCAAAGGTTAGTCAGTCTCGGATCTATCTTGGACTTTGGTGTTCCTCGGGCTGCCTGTTCTCAGCTATGATCTCTGAGCAGTGATTCTTGAAAAGAGGATCCCATTTAGAACTAAACATGATTCATGCTAAATTTGAACACAAGAAAATGCGGATATTTGACTTATACAAATGGCAGTGCCATACAGTGTACCCCAGTCCACTGGTATCTATCAGGACATGTGATCTGCTCATGTTTTGAACTGTGTAGGGACCAGGTAGACAGAATTATTCTTAGCACATTTCCTTGTTTGGTGATTGGAATCCATGAAATACAGCACTGTTGCTATTCATGATAATACGCAGATCACCTTCCTCTACCCTGGTCCCTAATGAAGTGGGGAGCATCAATTTGCCATAGTTTGACTGTAGCATGCATGTGACAAATGACAAACATATTGGAAACTCTCTATTAGAACAATGCTGCCTCTGTGCTCTGAATTTACATCCTAAGATAGCGTCATCATCAACAGGAAGCGGAATAACAAAACAACTGCATTCTATCTGTCTCTACTTTAACTCAGTTTGAATTAAAGCCTTCCCCATACCAAAATCACAGCATACTTTATAAGCTATTTCCAGATGCCACGTTTAGTTTCAATATGAGTGAATCAGATATTTGTCAGTTTGCCTTTGGTATGTGTGGCCCTCATGCTCGTGACACGCAGCTGTAAGCTGTCTCTCTCACAAGGAGAGTGGCAGGTCAGCTTGACTACTAAGACAGTTTTCAACTAAAGAATCACTGGGATCATCTCTCTCTCTAGTCATTCATATTATAAATGGATTTCATGATTTCCAATTTATTGTTAAAAACCTGATCATTTCATTATTTTATATTTAGGAAAATCATATTTCTTGAACTAGGTTTAAAATACAATAATTTATTTCTAAAAGAAATCATATTTGGCAGAACATAGGAAATAAATCCCATAGCATAGGTGTTGTAGACGATGGAGAATGATGAAATCTCGATAATCATTGAAATAATACAATGATGCTTTCTCTTAATCTTTATTATTCTGTTCCCTACTGAATAAATCATATTCACATTTGACCCAATTTAATAAAAATTTACAGGTGTGAAAAAAGGGGGGAATTTTCAGATAGTTTAAAAGTTATAGTTAAAGCTGCTCTTGGCTATTGTAAAACAAATTATTTTCTTGTTTGTGTACAAACACACACTAAATTTAATAACCATGAAACTAAAACTCTTGTAAATAACTTATGCTCTAGACCCCTCTTTCCTCTGACTTTGTAATACAATTTTTTTACAGATATTTTTAATGAATGTTTTCTATTTTGAGATGATTTCTATATAATTATGATATATTTGTTCTGATTAATTCAAGAACCACACCTACCAGTGCTGATATAATAATAATGAAAAGTAATAGTACAATTCTAAACTAGAAAGACAGTTTTCTTAAGTTCAGCCAAAATAAACTGCTGGTGAGCTCTTATAAATCAGCATGAAATGGTAATAGAAATAAAATTAACTGAGTGAGTCTAAAACCAGACTTCTGGTGTTTCTGTTCAACAGTACTCTGTTAGCTGAGGTTGAAAAGATAAGAATAGAAGTAACTCATTTCTTTTTTATAGATTCAGATAATTCTATGCATAATAGTTTTTCTCCAATATTATATATCATATGTCAGTATTTTAATGATTATTTTATCCAGTAAATTATCTCTAAAACTATGTATTTAAATGTCCAGATTAAGCAAAGGTTTTTGCCATATTTCAATGTACTTGCCAATATAAGCCTTATATCTATTTTATATTAATTTTTTCCTATGACATTTCACTAATGGCTTGGCTTTGTATGATAGGTATTAACTGATTTCTTAATGATAATTAGTTTTATTATATTAAGATTCACTTAATAAAAATATATTGTGATTTACTTGGAGGTCATTGGCAAAAAATTAAATAATAAAACCCTAAAAATAAAGCATATATACCTTCATTATGTGAAGATATAACACATAACCGGATGCTGAAATGACAATCCATAACAGCACTGAATTTTGAGACAGTATCAGAAATTGCCAAAATTTATCCAGCTTGTTTCTCCATTTGGTCAAATGAAGAAATCTGGACCTAGAAGTTTATCTAAGAATTAAATATGAGTAGGGGATTTGGATTCAAACTCTTGACATTATTGAATATGATTAACTGTAAAATTGCAGTAATTCACTTTGCTTCCCTCACATAACTGATAATTCTGGAGGTACCCAAAAGTCATAAAATTCTGCCTAGTAAACAGATATTCATAATTCACTGTAAATTTTGACATTGTGAAATTAATTTTAAAAAATGAAATCTAAAATTTTTCACAGGAGCAAATGACACACTCAATTTTTTTAATGTATATTCACCATATTTGGCCACTGGATGTTTCATAACACATGTAAACTCATAAACAAACCTTCCATAGAAAATGAAATTAAAAGAAAAATACTTTGAAAAAGAAAAGTGTAACAATTTTATAACTCTTTAAAATAGTCTACTCTTTTTATTTTTATTTATGATTAATATCAATATTGAAGATACATTTGAAATAGACACATTTTGATAAGTTTAAATACAAAGCAATCTGTCCATTTCTTTCTAGTCTGACACCAAATTATCACTATTACAAATCTAACAGTAAAAAAATGTGGCTATTCCATTCAAAAGGTGGTTTTCTGTTAGATGTTGACAGATATTGGAGGGAAAATTCAGTCAATAAAAACAGAGAAAGGTAGCCAAATTGTCTCTAATTAGAGACTATCTGGGAACACCTTCTGGAAAAACAGTTCTGCATAAGATTTCAAAGATATTATTTCTATTTGCCTTCTAACTATATTCTTTCCCTATCTCAGCTCAGGTCATGATGCTTTTATAAACACAAATATAAAATAGGTCTATAGATTGCTCTGAATAAAATCAAGATAATTATTACTTTATCATGAAAAATCCACTAGAAGCCTGAACAATGCTAACCCCTAACACGATCTCAGTGAGTCCTCCTACCCAAGTATTTGTTCTGGGGTAGTTTAAATGTTGAGACTATCAATGACACAATTCTGATTGAAACAAAATGCAGAGTCCTCATTGTGTAATGTCCAAACAGAACAATATTCAAGAAAGACTACATTGTAATATATATAGAATTCCAAGTCTATATGAATGGATCACTTATGAACATTTGTAAATATATAAAACTATTAAAAATTTCTTAAAGATTATTTATGCACATTATTGAATTTTTAAAAATTCAACATATATAGGAGAATACATTTTAAAAATTTCTTTCTTAAACTTACTTTAAAAAGCTCTAAGATATTTCAGTGAATAGCTTCAAATAGTTTCATTCTCTTATAAATTTGCCTATTCTAACTCCAGTACTCTTGCCTGGAAAATCCCACGTATGGAGGAGCCTGGTAGGCTGCAGTCCATGGGGTCGCTAAGAGTCGGACATGGCTGAGCAACTTCACTTTCATGCATCGGAGAAGGAAATGGCAACCCACTCAAGTACTCTTGCCTAAAGAATCCCAGGGATGGGGGAGCCTGGTTGGCTTCCATCTATGGGATTGCACAGAGTCGGCCACGACTGAAACGACTTAGCAGCAGCAGCAGCATAAATTCTAAAACTTCAAAGAAAGTAAATCTAAATAGACAAAAATCTCATCAGTTTATAAATTACACTTGTAGTATTTATTTGTAAAATTTTTATGTCCTAAACATTTATTGTTGTCAACCTAAAAATTACATTTTAGATAATCAGGTGTTATAGACTTAGTGTGGAACATCTTCTTTTCAACATTTGAAAACTGACTAGTAAGAAATGCAGTTACCATTTGCAATGCAAAGCACAATTTTATTACTATACTTACAGGATAGATATTGAGTTCTTTATTGCAAGTATTTTACACAGTTTTCTTTTCACCCTTCATGATCATTCATCTTTGAATAAAAGCTACAATATTTTATTCTTGCAATTTCCTAGGGAATAAAAAATGTAGTCAATGTGGTAAACTCTGAATTAAATTAGAGATGCCACATATATCTTCTAATTTAGAGAACCTGTTGGTATTTGCAGTACGTTATAGCACCTCTAGCTTGATTTTTCTGTATGTATTTGTTTGTAATACATCTCCTTTAAGCAAATGTGAAAATATTATTTTTTTCATTTGAAGGAAGTAGTTTATATTGACTAGTGTTTGTAGCTTATTAAACTTCAATACATGGAATCTAAAGTAAAAAAACTTGCATTAATTCATCTTGAATAAATCATAAAAATGCAGAGAATGGAAAATGGGAAAAACCTGCAACTTATCTAGTCTATCCCCTGAGGCTGTAATAAAATTGTTGCATGAAATACATCCTCTAGTGCTTTATCTCCCTCATATTAAACCGTTTAATGGCCCCTGTTAAATATATGTTCTGAGTAATTGCAAAACTTGACTCAGCACAAAAATCACACGTGACAGAGTTATAGTGTTTAGGGACACTTTCAGGTTGTTGGTTTATCACATATACAAATACTACAGCCAACAAAACTCTCAAACAGGAATTTGCTTTTCAAGAAGTAATATAAACCTGTGTAGAGCAGGGGTTGGCCAGCTATGGCCAATGGCCAAATCTGGTCTTGCTGTATATTTTTGTACACAGGCTAGTGGTTACAAGAGGGGAGAGAGAAGCTGCTGCTGCTAAGTCACTTCAGTCGTGTCCGACTCTGTGTGACCCCATAGACGGCAGCCCACCAGGCTCCCCTGTCCCTGGGATTCTCCAGGCAAGAACACTGCGGTGGGTTGCCATTTCCTTCTCCAATGCATGAAAGTGAAAAGTGAAAGTGAAGTTGCTCAGTCCTGTCTGACTCGTAGCGACCCCATGGACTGCAGCCTACCAGGCTCCTCCATCCATGGGATTTTCCAGGCAAGAGTACTGGAATGGGGTGCCATTGCCTTCTCCGGGAGAGAGAAGGGAGAGGGGCAAATTAGGAGTATAACATTGAGATATACATACATACTACTATATATAGAACAGATAAACAACAAAGATATAGTGTATAGCACAGGGAGTTACAGCCATTATTTTATAAAAACTTTTAATAGCATGTAAATACTGAATCTCCACTCTGCTGTACTGAATCACCTGAAAATAATATAATATTCCAAATTAAACATAATAAAATCAATTTTAACTAAAAAAAAAGGGAAAGAGTAAAAACAGATTTCAAAAATTTTATGTTCTTATGATACTACTGCTGCTGCTCCTGCTAAGTCGCTTCAGTTGTGTCCGACTCTGTGCGACCCCATAGACAGAAGCCCACTAGGCTCCTCTGTCCCTGGGATTCTCCATGCAAGAATACTGGAGTGGGTTGCCATTTCCTTCTCCAATGCATGAAAGTGAAAAGTGAAAGTGAAGTTGCTCAGTCGTGCCCAACTCTTAATGACCCCATGGACTGCAGCCCACCAGGCTCCTCCGTCCATGGGATTTTCCAGGCAAGAGTACTGGAGTGGGGTGCCATCGCCTTCTCCGTATGATACTACTGGTTCCTTTTATTTCACTATACTGATTGGGGTACATTTAGTATTGTACATTTATTATTATATCATAGATTTATTATTATTCATTGCTTATAAGTTTAAATAAAATAATTCATGATAGTTTTTCTTGCTGATTGGGTGATGTTCATGTGAAGAATAGCAATGGCCTTAAACTTTGTCACCCTCCCTCCAGTGCCTAATCTTGCATTTTATACATAATAGGAACTCAATTAACATGTATTAAAGTTATGTCATTTACATTTTAAATTCATTTCTCTGATAGATGGAATTCTGGCATATTTTAAAAATAAATGCTTTATTTCTGTAATTTCATTAGATTTCCATAAACTATCTGGTATTTAAATAACTATTTGAAATGCAAATATCTCACTGAATAAATACAATTGGTGAGAGAAGAATGTGCTTCTCTAATAAAAACTTTTGGGGTAACAGGGTAGAGAAGTTCTGTTTTGACCTAGTCTGCAACCCACTATTCATTAATTCTCACAATCCCCTTAGATCACTTAGATCAAGAATACTTAAAAGTAGCCTTTCAAGTACTGTTGAATCCCCACAGGTTTTACCTATACTGTGATGTTTTATTATTTTTTTTTAAAGAACAACTTTTCCTTTCACTTTCCAGCAAAGTTTAATTCTTTTATTAAAAACACAAGAAAGCCCTCACTGTGGATATTACATGCATATAGCCTTTCTAACATTGTAAGCGATGAAAGTTCACACATGATGCTCACAGCGGGAAAAGTTGCATCCAGAATGGGAGAGAGAGAGGTCATGGCTTCAACCCTAGAACATTTTCTATAGGAGTCTTTGACTTGAAGTTACACCATTTTTACTTACCATGTGAACATGTTAGCAATTTGGAGAGGTTAGATGCAATGTCTCCATGCCAATACTTTAAACTGTGAGTATTAATGCAATTCTAATGATTTCAACTTATTGTGGCTAATGTATTCTTAACTATGCAAATTAAGTTTTGCTTATTCAATTGCTATGATTATCTGGATACTTATATTTTACATTTTTTGCTCATTTGAACAACAAGAAAAAACTGTCCTAGGGAGATGCAATTATTGACAGTTTTTGATATTTATAACACAGGTTAGAGGTCATTTCCTGTTACTAGGTGTGTGAGGTTCATGGGGACATTGCAAAGCTTCCAGGAATCTAGCTGCCTGAGAAGATTAGAATAGGAGTCCAGGCTTGCTACAGTCTCACCAGGTAAGGAGAAAATGTACATAGTATGTGATCACATTCTCACAAAGCTGAATGGATTATCTAGGACATGGATCCTTTCCCTAGGTGTCAGGGTTCAGAAACCATTAACTTTTGGGGTTCTCTCTTTCCTCATTAAACAGAGGCAGAAACAGACCTCACCACTCATTTGTATGTTCAATTTTCAGTTTAAATAATGTGGTTAAAATCTAAAGCATGCTCCTCCAAATAGTGATTATAGGGATAATTTTATTTTTTAATGAAAAAGATTAACAAAATATCCAGTAATAAAGCATAATTGTGGTAAATATCATAGAGTAATAATGTGCCATCAGTTCTCAGAACTTCTGCATTTTATTCTCAAATATTACTTTGTTGTTTAGATGCTAAGCCCTGTCCAACTCTTGTGACCTCATGGATTGTAACCCGCCAGGCTCCTCTGTCCACTGGATTTCCCAGGCAAGAATACTAGAGTGGGTTGCCATTTCCTTCTCCAGGGAATCTTCCCAATTCTGGGATTGAACCCATGTCTCTTGCATTGACAGGCAGATTCTTTACCACTGAGCCACCAGGGAAGTTCCCAATATCACTTAGGAGGTAGAATATTAAAAATAGATATAGGAAAGAAGTAAAAAATAACTGGGGGGAAAGTTCCATATAAGTTACACTTTTTTTTTTTTCAGGTTTAATACCCAGGTTTGTTACATTTTGTCCTAAACTTCCTAATCCAAGTACCATCAGAAGAATGAGAAACCAGGTAAGTCTGATGCTAAGTTAAGAGGAGAATGTATTTGCCTTGTGTTTTCTACGTGCTCACTTCAGAGAATGGTCTGACATTCATATTCTAGCTAGTTATCTCTGCCAAAAAGCTCCCTAAATCTGTGTATAAACGATTCCTGAAGAAAATGACTTTTGGGGGTGTTTTCTATCTTGTAGTTCTTTTGGGGAATAAAAGAACACATTTATGGTATTTTTCTCAAATCGGACTAAGGCAGTTATTTGTTGTGAATGATGCTTTTAGAATTGCACACTGGATTGCTTCGTATTACAGGACATAGGACATAGATGGCGGTGAAGCCAAAAGCAACAAAAATAATGAAAAAGAGGCAGAACTGCATGGCCACGCTGAAAAGCACTGATACATTTTGGAACACTGGCAGGCTCTGCAGGTAAAGGCATGGAAACAGAATCATTTCCACAAATACACAGGCTCTTTAGGAGGCAACAATTGCAAGGTATTCTGAAAGCAAACACCTTCCTCTTTCAAAGGCAATGTTTGTGTGTCAACTTCAGAGTGACTCACTAAAGAGAATAGTAACCCCAAACCTCAAATTTACAAAAAAATTAAGCATTGTTTTAATAAATTTCATTCAAAATTCCCCACAACAGACAAAATATGTTTACTCTCTCTTAAGGTTTTTTTTCTCAGAAACATTGAACAAAGTAGTGTTTTAGAGCCATGGTTTTCAAACTTTAATATACCTTCAGATAGAGATCTTTTTAATATGCCCAGTTGATTATGACTAGGTAGTTCTGAAGGTGGGGCTGAGATCCTGCATTTTTATAAGTTCCCAGGTGATTTTGGAGCTGTTGGTTTATGGAATACATTTTTAGCCTTTAGATTTAAAAGGCTCTCTGAGGTCTTAGTGGTTAAAATTAGATGCTGGTCAAGGGGTATAATGTTTCAGTTAATGCAAGATGAAAAAGTTTCAGAGATCAGCTAATAGTTAACAATACTGTGTGTGTATTCCTAGTCATGTCTGACTCTTTATGACCCCATGGACTATAGTTGTCTAGGCTCCTCTGTTCATGGGATTTTTTTCAGGCAAGAATACTGGAGTTTGTTGCTATTTCCTCCTCCAAGGGATCTTCCTGATCCAGGGATCAAACCTGAATCTCCTGTGGATCCTGCATTGGCAGATGGATTCTTAACAACTGAGCCACCTGCAAAGTCCAACAGTGTTATACTGAACACTCAAAATTTGTTGAAGGTAGATCCCATGTGATTTTGGGGGGGGGGGGGGGGACAATACATTAAGAAAGAAAAAAAAAGTTCCTGTAGGTCATTTTCTCCATAGTTACAAACACCACTGATGTCTTGTCTGTTCTGGAAACTCACCTTAAAACTGGCAAAGTGAGCTACAACTATTTCTATAACAACTCTATGTCCTATTGACTATGTTCCTATAGAGGCTGAAAAATCTTCAGGCATAAACAAAAGAAGTCATAAAACTTCAATATGGTAAGTTAATCAAGGAAACATGGTTGCCCTTTTCTTACCTTTCTTGTCACCCAATGTACCCTGAGGTACACACACCCTGAACATGTTGATCTGTGTGTGGGTAGGACATACAAATCATTTGTTGATACAGGTCAGTATATATTTGGTGCAGAAAACATTTAAAATATAATTTCGTTTGTTTGTTTGTTTAAAGGAAGGTTTTCTAGGGACTTCCTCGGTGGTCCAGTGATTAGGAGTCCACATTCTGATGCTGGGGATGTGGGTTCAATCCTAGATCCAAAAACTAAGATCCAACATGCTGCAGAGCAACTCCCCCCCCACCCCAGCCTTACTCTGCAGCTAGAGAAAGCCTGAACACTGCAGTGAAGACCCAGCACAGCCAAAATAATAATAAACAAATTATAAAGAAAGATTTCCCAGATTTGACAAAATCTTCCCAAATGAAACAGAAGAATGACTCAATCTATTCCATGCCCTTTATACACTCTTATAATGATACTGAATATGTACAGAGATAAATAGATTTCTTTTGGTTTGTTTTTTTTTTTTTCATGATTTTTACTTAACTAATCTTTAGCTATATGGAAAACTGAATTTACTTTAAAACTTTTATGCCTGAAACCAAATTTCACATAATCAAGCTGTTTTCTTTCATATGTACCCCATTTCCAGGTACATATCAAGAAGTTACTTGTCTTGCCAAAATATAGTTCAAAACCCAACTCAAAGTATTCTGTTATGTTACAAATAGTCATCCTGAAAAACCAACAGGACATAGAACAGCAAAAAATAGCTAGATGTAGCTTTACTTAAAATTAGTTTTATTAAAATAAAGTTTTAAATACCCATAAATTCTAAAGTAACCATATAATTAATTCACTCTGATAATAAAGGAATACGTATCTAGAGGGGAGTTTTATTTTGATGAAGTCAGGTGAAGATAAAAAAAGAAAGAAATTCAAATGCTGAGTATGCTCTACAAGTCATAAAACATAAGGCTTTTATTGCATGAAATGGTCATTTCTTTATGAGAGAGAGAAAAGGGCAAAGATACTTTCAGAGAAAGAAATTGAAAGTTATAAAATTTAACTAAAAATTTGAATAAGCACTCAAATATGCATTACAAAAGCTGGTTTAAAAAGAAAACACAAAACATGAACACAAGTACATGGAGGTTTTAAACAATGTATATTTAGAGGCTAGCATTGTATATGTGTCACACATGATGCTGAGGTGGAAATCACTAAAAAGAGTTTCATCCAGAATTGTTGAGGCCAAAAGTCTGTTTACTGTTATCATGCAAATTCTATAAAACTTGCAATGGTTTCCATGATTCCGGCCACTGGGGAAAATCAGATTTAAATTTGGATGCCAATCAGGAAGTTAGTTGCTTCTCAAAATATTATAAAACATAGATCCCTTCTCTGTAGTCTTATCAGAATCATCGAATAGGAGACACTGCAGGGAGATAGGCAAGAAGCCAATGTGCCCCATAAACAGAAACAGAAAAGCACAAACCAGCAGAGATGAAAGCAATGTGAGACACAGAGAGAAAACAGCAGAACTTGGAAGAAGTGGAGGACTATTCCTGGAATAAGAATGGAAATAATATTCCTAATGTTAGTGAGTTACTCAATTTTTTTAGTGAGTGACTGGGAAACATATATTGACATTAGGACTTAATTATTTCTGGATGTGAGATTTGGACTATACAGAAAGCTGAGCACTGAAGAATTGATGCTTTTGAACTGTGGTGTTGGAGAAGACTCTTGAGAGTCCCTTGGACTGCAAGGAGATCCAACCAGTCCATCCTAAAGGAGATCAGTCCTGAGTGTTCATTGGAAGAACTGATGCTGAAGCTGAAACTCCAATACTTTGGCCACCTGATGCAAAGAGCTGACTCACTGGAAATGACCTTAATGCTGGGAAAGATTAGGGGCAGGGGGAGAAGGGGACGACAGAGGATGAGATGGTTAGATGGCTTCACCGACTCAATGGCCATGGGTTTGGGTGGACTCTCAGAGTTGGTGATAGACAGGGAGGCCTGGCGTACTGCGGTTCATGGGGTCATAAAGAGTTGGACATGACTGAGTAACTGAACTGAAGTGAACTGAATTTAACAGTCAAGTTTTTTTGGTATATTTATGCTTAAATTAACTACATTATAACTGGGACAATCCTTGGGCAAACTGAGTAAGTTAACCCCCCTAAACAGATCTGAGCATTTTGAAACCCTGGGATCTGTTTTTCTCACATAATTTAATGAGTATGTGTTTTTTTTTTTTTTTCTAATTCTAAGCTATTATTTCATTCGGACCAAAGGAAAAACGTAGAGCAGGTGATTATTCACTTTGAAGAGATAATGAGAAGGAAGAGACGTGTTTAAAAATCCCATCAGAGTGACTTGTTGAGTTTTTGTGTGTCACTGTGCTGGTGTTTTTTCCAGCCATGTTGACTGGTTTGCTTCTGTAAGCACTCAAATCACTGCATTTGTCTGTAAGGTTTAATTACCTTTTATCAAAAAGAAGCCCTGCTGTTAAGCATCTGGCCAGTCTCTCATCTAGATAAAATGAAGGAAATACAGGATTCCAGCCACATATCTTGGGCCCAGTTGGTTCAGTAATGTGATGTTGCCATTCTGTGCAGCAACTCTGTCACTTTGTAATTAAAACTCTGGTGAGTTAAGTCGGTCAGGCCCAGTAACTTAGAGATCGTGAAAGCAAAAAAATCAAGAGATATTTACTTCACCACATGAGTCAAATAGCTAAGAAAGCAGTGGAACAAAGATGTAACCCTGAAACTGCACTTACCTTTCAGTGTTGTTTCTTAGAGTCACATTGATTTATTTGAGCTTGCCAGGATGTTCCTTTTTTAAAAGACCTAATTTACTAACAGTGTGGGATTTTCCAAGTTGTTCACTCCCCTTGGATTGCATTTTCATTTGCTCTAGCAATAAAGACCTCTAATATAGAGACATCACAATTGAACTCAGTGTGGGAGTCTCTCCAAGGCAGAGAAATTCCCATATATCTTTTGCTCTTGTATGGAATCTTTTCAGTCTTTGGATTCTAAAAATGGAGAGCAATTTGGCACTTGTTAAAATTTATTACTGATATCCACCTCTTTTTTTTTTTGTTTTTTGTTGTTGTTGTTGTTCAGTTGAGGAAGTTATGTCCAAATAGTTTTATTTTTTAATAGACCAGGTTAAATGACCATAATAACTCATCAGAGGGGAAAAAAAGCTGTAATTGGACTTCTGCCTGCTTGACACTCGTCCCTAAAAAGGGTAAATTTCATTTCTTCATTTTGAACTTGGAGAACCCTGACATTTTATACAGGGTGTGAAAAAGTTCAAGCATGGTGGCTTCAACCAAGAGTAGGGGCACTGTATAATTTGTTATCTAACCCTGGGTATTTTTCAGAGGGAAAGGGAGTGCTTTTAATAATTATGTTTGGACATCCGGTGCAAACCAAATTCATTCCAGGCAAACTAGGATTTGTGGTCACACTTGAGAACCTCTAGAATATCACAATGCTCAGTTCTTAGCTGGATTAAGGGGTACAAGGAAAAGACAGGGAGGTGGAGGAATTATTATTCACACTACTTATCAACCCGCTCCTACAGGGCAAAGGGACATGGAATTCTATTTTCCAAACATTCTCGGTTTATAGAAACAAAAAGAGAAAACACATTCATTTAACAAATATTTATCAGTTACTTATCATATGCTAGGTATGGGACTAGGTTCTGGAAATATAACAGTGAGCCAAAATACAGATGGTTTGACATAATTTTTTGACTTTACAATGGTGTTAAAGGAATAAGCTTTCAGTAGAATCTGTACTTCTAATCTGAATTTTGATCTTTATAGGGTATCCATATGTGGTATGACACTCTCTCATGATGCTGAGCATTGCCAGTAAGCCACAGCTCCTAGTCAGCCACATGGTCTTGAGGGTAGAAAAGTGATATACTCACAGCCATTCTTTATCCATGCTGCCATTTTGTTTTTCATGTTCGGTACAGTATTCAAAAAATTATGAGATGTTCAACAGTTTGTTATGGGCTTCCCTTGTGGCTCAGTAGTAAAGGATCCACCTCCCAATGCAGGATATGCAGGTACGATCCCTGGATCAGGAGAATCCCCTGAAGAGGGAAATGGCAGCTCACTCTAGTACTCTTGCCTGGAAGGACATCCCATGGACAAAGGAGCCTGGTTACGATCCATGGGTTCTAAAACTAAAAAACAACAGTCTGTTAAAAATATAATAAAGTATAACAAAATATAATACTTTGTTAGGCTTTATGTTAGATGATTTTGTAGGCTACTTAAGTGTTCTGAGCATGTTTAAGGTAGGTGAAGCAGTGATCCTCAGAAGGTTGTATTGTGTTGTGCGTTTAGTCGCTCAGCCATGTTCGACTCTTTGTGACCCCATGGACTGTACCCCACCAGACTCCTCTATCCATGGAATTCTCCAGGCAAGAATACTGGAGTGGGTTGCCATTCCCTTCTCCAGAGGATCTTCCAAACCTAGGAATCGGACCCACGTCTCCCTCATTGCAGGCAGACTCTTTACTGTCTGAGCCACCGGGGGATGCTTTTCTGACTTAAAATATATTTAATTTACTGGGGGTTTATCAGGACAAAATGTCTTCATAAGACTAGGAATATCTGTGGCATCCTTGCCTTCACAGAGATTGTAATTTTCTTAATAATATATGAATTAATGAGATAACCACAGATGTAAATATAGTCTTAAAAAATGATTAAAAGTTATAAACAGTAGTGCACAGTCTTGTGAGAACAATAAGGGAAAGTCCAGACCAAATCTAGTGCTCTAGGAAGGCTTTTCTGAGTTGGAGTTGCATGGTTGAGTGCATAATCATTTTAGACACTCAAAGTTGGCAGACACCCTCCTGGCCTAGCTTGGGTTCTGCTCACTGGGATGAGCCTCCTGTCAATTGCTCCCCATGGCTCTGGGTTCTGCTCACTGGAAGCTTCTGGGTTTTCAATTTGTCTTCTTGGTTAAGTATGAAGGGAAACTAGAAAATATGTCTCCCTTGGGGGCTGATATTTCTAGGCCTGCTTTAAGCCAGTACAGATTGGGAACGCAAAAGTCCTTTTGTGATTTAGTAGGTCTTTTAGTTTAATGGTTCTTTTGACCATGTCAATTTTCCTAAGATAGGAACACTTTCCGTTTCTTACTGGCGACATTTTAACTCTTTGAAAGGATTCTCTGGGTGTCTAGCGTCGCATGAATTCTTTTCATTCTCCCTCTCTTCCTTTTTTAGTACTTTTTTTTTTCTTTCTAGGAGTTATATGTATGCCTTGATTTGCTGCATATTTCCAGTGAGACTGAGTTTTAATCAGCCATTGCTTTTCAAAGACCTTCTTATTTTATAACCTTCACTGGTAGGAGATGACAACTGGTTACATCTTCCTGGAATTTCAGACTTTTTCAATTGTCTTTCAAATGTATTTGCAATCTGTTCAAGTCTTTTCTGAACTCATTTCATTTTGTCTTGTCAAAGGCTAACAACTCAAGCTATTAATATCCTATTTTCCCAATTCTGCAACCAAAGCCAAAATGTACATTAGGTACATTATTGGCTTTCTAAGAAACAGCAGATGATAGTTTTCCCAGTTGTTTTGCCACTGCAAACATATGTTAACATCTTTCCAGCCTTCATAATAGTTTTCTCGATACCACTATGGAATACTCTAAAGCCAATATTTTGTATCTTTCTTACATTAAAGCAGCATTTCACTTTTGAGCATTACTTTCTGTTTAATCACCTTAGATTAATTAGACTGTGGCAATAAATGACACCCCAAATCTCAGTGGCTCAACAATAGCTATTTATTTCTCGCTCATGCTGCTATTCGTCATGTATCAGTTCAACTCCTCATTCCAGAGCTCAGTGACAGAACATCCCTCATTTTGGATATGGGCAAATAGAAGAGGAGATTGACCAATGGAATATGCCTTTAGAGCAAGAGACCCGGGTTTGATCCCTGGGTAGAGAAGATCCCCAGGAGAAGGGAATGGCTACCTATCCAGTATTCTTAGCTGGAGAATTCCATGGACAGAAGAGCCTAGCGAGTTACAGTCCATGGGGTCACAAAGAATCTGACAGGACTGAGCAATGAACACTTTCCTTTCACTTGGGTTTCCCTAGTGGCTCAGACCAACTTCACTTTGACTTTTCACTTTCATGCATTGGAGAAGGAAATGGCAACCCAGTGTTCTTGCCTGGAGAATCCCAGGGACGGGGGAGCCTGGTGGCTGACATCTATGGGGTCGCACAGATGAAGTGACTTAGCAGCAGCAGCAGGAGTGGCTCAGACAGTCAAGAATTTGCCTGCAATGCAGGAGACTTGGTTTAGTTCTTGGGTCAGGAAGATCCCTTGGAGAAGGGAATGGCTACCCAGTGCCATATTCTTGAGAATTCCATGGACAGAGGGGCCTGGTGAGCTACAGTCAGTCAGACATGACTGAATGACTAACACTTCAAGTTCCTGGGCTTTCCAGGTAGTGCAGTGGTAAAGAATCCACTTGCCAGTGCAGGAGGTACAAGAGGCGTGGGTTTGAACCCTGAGTCGGGAAGATTCCCTGGAGAGGGAAATGGCAACCCACTCCAGTATTCTTGCCTGGAGAAGCCCATGGACACAGGAGCCTGGCAAGCTACGTTCCATGGAGCTGCAAAGAGTCAGACACAACTGAGCACAGAGCATACATGCACTTACAAAGTTCTCTCAGGAAAGCATCAGATGTTATAGTCCGAATGAAGGGATAATTATTTCCTCATCAGCAAGGAGCTTTAAAAAAGAGAAACTTCAAATTTTATGGAAATGGGTCTATAATTTCACTAAGTGTTCTTCCCTACCAACCTCCTGACTACCATTTCATTCTCTGCTTTTCCTTTGAGAATTGTCCCACTCTCTTTCCTTTATTCAATAAGGCAGGTTCAAGATGCCATGCACAGGTTAAAATGAGTATCTTTAATATAAAAAAAATTCACCCAAGTCTGTTTACTGGTAGTTCAATTTCCTATTAGATCATAAAGAACTAGAAAAGTCAATGAAATTTATATTCAGTTTTATTCTGTTCCATAAACTTTATAGACTCTAAAAGATTAGGTAGATTTATATTTTCAATATATGTTTAGAAAAGGACAAATGTGATTCATGCATTTGGATAAAGGAAATATAAATAAATAGAGAAAAGAAATAATATAGCTAAATACAATATGAACCAATATTTCATTAAATTGAGTGAAACTTTATAATTTTATATGTATATTTGTATAAAAACTGTTTGAAGTACTTTTCTGTTTAAGCACTACACTATTTTTAGACAGTCTGGCCTTCAATTTCTCACTTCAGAAAATGGGAGCCACAATATTGACTTTATATTTTAAATTTAAGGTAAATAATATATAGAAAGCACACAGTTCCTATATGGCTCATTAAAGTTGCTTAATAATTGTTCAAAACTATTATTTCAGTAAAGTTTCCATTGTAGGGTTCATATGCATGAAAATAAAAGAAATTATAAACATTGGGCTTCTGTGGTGGCTTAGATGTTAAAGAATCCGCCCTCAATGTAGGAGACCTGGGTTCAATCTGGGTTGGAAAGGTCCCTTGGAGGAGGGCATGGCTAAACCACGCCAATATTCTTGCCTGGAGAATCCCCATGGACAGAGGAGCCTGGTGGGCTACAGTCCATGCGGTTGCAAAGAGTTGGACATAACTGAGTGACTAAGCACATAAATATTCAGAGATGGTTAGAAATGCAATAATGCCAGGCCACAGAAGCTGTGGTGGTGATGTTTAATCTCTAAGTCATATCCAGCTCTTGTGACCCCATGGACTGTAGCCCACCAGGCTCCTCTGTCCATGAAATTTCCCAGGCAAGGATACTGGAGTGGGTTGCCATTTCACTCTCCAGGGGATCTTCTAGACCCAGGGATTGAGCCTGTGTCTCCTGCATTGCAGGCAGTCTCCTGCACTGTAGGTGGATTCTTTACTGACTGAGCCAACAGGGAAGCCTCATAAAAATAAAATAAATTATAAATATTCAAGGATGGCTAGAAATGCGATAACATCAGGCCACAGAAAGTGTAGGACCCATGAAAGATTCAAACATGGCCATCCTTATGAATCACATACCCTTTATACAGTTTCTGTATTCTTTATCATTTCTATTGCTACTAGATACTTTGTTTCTCTCTTAATTCTGTACAACTTGTGTCTGTCTCTGAGCCTCTTCTTATTTGGAACTTCTACATCTTCTTTCATATATATCTTTATTCTTCATAATTTTATCATTCAAAGAAGCTAGAGAGGGTACTTTCCTGGTGGTCCAGTGGTTAAAAATCCACCTTTCAATGCATGGAATATAGATTTGATCCCTGGTTGGGAAACTAAGATTCTACATGCCTGGGACAACTAAACTCAAGCACTGCAGCTAGAGCTCTCATGCTTTACAGCCCATATTCCACAACAACAGAAGACCATGTGGGGCATCAAGCTCAGGGATTTTCTTTCATTGCTTTGACTTTTGGCATAGTCACTGCAAACTGCTGCATTGATTTCCCAGGTATAGCTTCACTCAGAGATTTTTACTCCTCTGCACTGGCCATGGCCTATTTTGAGCATTTCTAATGTAACTGGCAACCCACTCCAGTTCTCTTGCCTGGAAAATCCCATGGACAGAGGAGCCTGGTAGGCTGCAGTCCACGGGGTCACACAGAGTCGGACACAACTGATGTGACTTAGCAGCAGCAGCAGCAGCAGCAGCAGCAGCAGTGTAGCTACAAGATCAAGGCACACTGTCTGGAACATTTTACTGCAAGTTTCAGGTATATCTGTATACACTACACAGTGATATCTGTATGCACTACACAGTGATTACCACCTCAGGTCTAGGCACCATCCATCATCATACAGTGAATCTCCTTAAATGATTTTGCCCACCCTTCCAACACTCTTCCCCTCTGGTAACCACTAATCTAATTGCTGTATCTATGAGTTTGTTTTTATTTTATTTTACTTCTTCAGCTTTATAGATTCTACATATACATGAAATTGTACTATATTTGTCTTTCTCTGACTTATTTCACTTGGTACAATACATTTCAGTCCATCCACATTGTTACAAATGGCATAATATTCCTTTTTATAATTTTCCATTGTGTATGTTTATCACATCTTCTTTAACCGTTCATCCATCAATGGACACTTGTTTTCATATTTTTGTCTATTGTAAACAATATTGCAATGACCATGCGGGTGCATACATCTTTTTGAATTAGTGTTTTCATGTTCTTTGGACAAATATCCTAAAGTGAAATAATTGGGCTATATGATACTTCAATTTTTAGTTTTTTGAGGAATCTCTAAACTGTTTTCCATAGTGGCTGCTGTTGGTTTACATTCCACCAATGGTGTGTGTGCATTCCTCTCCTCCACATCTTTACCAACACATTTGTTGTCTTGGTAAGTCATTCTGACATGTGTAAGGTGATTTTTTGTGGTTTTGATTTTCAATTCTCTATCAAATCACTTTACTAGCATTCATTCTATTCAAATTTTCTATTTATTCACAATTCAGTCTTGGAAGATTGTATGTTTCTAGAAATGTAGCCATTATTTCTAGGTTATTTGATTTTTTTATGTATAATTTTTGCAGTTTTCTTATAATGCTTTGTGTTTCAATGGTATCAGTTGTAACTTCTTTTTTTTATTATTTTTTAATTTTATTTTTATTTTTTTAATTTTTATTTTTACTTTATTTTACTTTACAATAATGTATTGGTTTTGCCATACATTGACATGAATTTGCCATGGGTGTACATGAGTTCCCAAACATGAACCCCCCTCCCACCTCCCACCCGATATCATCTCTCTGGATCATTCCTGTGCACCAGCCCCAAGCATCCTGTATCCTGCTTCGAACATAGACTGGCGATTCGTTTCTTACATGATAGTTTACATGTTTCAATGCAATTCTCCCAAATCATCCCACCCTCTCCCTCTCCCTCAGAGTCCAAAAATCCACTCTACACATCTGTGTCTCTTTTGCTGTCTCTCATACTTTTTCATTTTTGATTTTGAGTCTCCTCTTTCTGTTATTGGATAATCTAACTAACATTTTTCAGTTTTGTTTGTCTTTTCAAAAAGAACAAGCTCTTAGCTTTGGCGATCTTTTCTCTTGCTTCTTTTTTTAGTCTTTGTTTAAACTGTTTACACTGTGATCTCTATTATTTTTTTTCTCCTATTAATTTTGAGGTACATTTTTTACTTCTTCATCTAGTTACTTTAGGTAAAAGTCTGATTTTTAAATTTTTTTCTTCTTTCTTGAGGTAGGTCTCTATTACTACAAATGTCCCTCTTAGAACTGTTTTTGCTGCAACTCATAGATTTTGGTATGTCATCTTTCTGTTTTCATTTGTCTCTAGGTATTTTTTATTTATCTTTTTATTTCTTTGATGGCCCTTTTGTTGTTCAGTAGCATGTTATTTAATCTCCACTTTTTTGTGTTTTTTACCACTTTTTTCTTGTGATTGACTTTTAGTTTTATAGTATTGACTGAATGAAGAACACTTTAGGGGAAAGTTTTCTTCATGGACAAAAAAAGAAGAGAAGGGAGAAAGTGAAAAGTGTGAACAACAACAACAAAAAAACCTAACATCTCTACTTGATTTTATTCACTTCAAAAACAGGATGGATCTGTGTAACTGGGAAGCATAAGAAAAAGACATTAGAGGACTTCTTCTGGAATTTGGGGACTTTTCAGGAGGTGCTGGTGGTAAAGAATCTGCTTGCCAATGCAGGAGACATGGATTCACAGGGCTGCAGGAAATAAAGTTTCCAAGTCCTCCAGAGCATGGTCCATAACACAGAAGCAAGAATTTAGGGATTAGACAAACAAGGAAGCCATCCAGGTATGCTTCAAACTTCTGGTACCAAAAGGAACATGAAAAAATCTTGACCTAGGGGATTCCTTGCAAGCACAAAGCTGGTCTTGGGAAATATCAGGGATTTGTAGATTGGTTAAGAGCCAGGTTTTGAGTTGTCAGCGAGATAATTGACCCTCAAGGAGACTTTTTGTATGCCATGATGTAAAAATGCCTTACATTTCTTTTGTGAGAGATGCACTGAGTGGGATAGACAAGTTGGAAACCAAATGTACAAGATGGAATGATTCTCGGCTTGGCCTATTACAGTACGTCTTCTCTTTCCCACCATAATCCCTAGAAGAAACTCCAGATCACAGGAAGATTAAGGGGAACATGGGAAGCAAAATACAACTTGAACACTTTGTAGACTGAAGATGCATCTTACAAATAAAAGCACAAAGTTGCTCAGCAGTCTAATTTCATTTTGCTGAGCTTCAAGTTTGCTTTGACTCATAAAAGAGAGGACCCTAGGCCATCCTTGACATTGATATTTGTGTATGTGTGTGTGTTTTTTTAATTTTGTGCATGTGAAATAGCTCAATGTAGAATTTTGCCAGGAGCCTTAATCAAGCAGTTTTTGGCAATTTCCAGAGTTGATCCTTTGCCGCCTTTGAAAAAGCAGAGCACACATGAATGTTTCCAGTCCTCTGGCATGTCTCCATTTCATAAGCAGTTTATTCATAGACTCTTTAAAAGTCCCTGGAAGATAGAGTAGACCTGACACCACAGAATTATTTGAAGTGTTCAAATGACTCCTTTATGGTCTCATTTCTACCTTGTTTTTACATTTCTTCTTTTGTGTTGCTCTAATGTCTAGATTATATCCATAGAAACTCATGCCATCTAGTTTCTACATAGACCATTTAGTTAAGAAATCATGTTCAGTTCTCTACATAAAGTACCCTTTCATTTTATATAAAAATATAATACACACTATTAACACTTTTTGCAGTTCTCTATGCTCATCTAAATGTGATTTCTCTGCCTATGCAAATCCATTTAAGTATAATTCATTTCTTATTGGAGAAAAACGTTGATATTATAACATATTGTGCAGTAATGACTCAATTACAAAAATAGGATAAACTGTATTTTTACTCTTGAGATTATCTTAGCTTTTACTCTTCCTTGTGGATGGCATCACTGACTTGATGGACATGAGTTTGTGCAACCTCCAGGAGTTGTTGATGGACAGGGAAGCCTGGCATGCTACAGTCCATGGGGTCACAAAGAGTTGGCCATGACTGAGCAACTGAACTGAACTGAACTGAATTCCTTGTGTTAAACTTTTTTTTCGTTTTAGAAACTAGCTTGTACAAATTAGATCCTTAATGAGTTGAAAACTCTGAGAAGAGTCAGGCTTTCCTCTCTAGCAGTACTTTGAATGGGTTTTCTGAAGTGGGGAGTGGGTGAACTGGTATGAGGGAGAGGTGATATTTGTCAAAGAGCAGTATTCCCTGGAGCTTATGTGCTGTTTCCCATCAGTGCTTAAAACCAGCAGGGTTGTTAGAACTAGTTACAGTATTACAGATGTTTCAAGCCATTAACATATGGTTTAAATATCATTGTGGTAGAATTTGCTACAGATATATTTTTTTTGTCATTTAACTGGAAGTTAAATGTCTTTTCATTAATCTACAAATGCACTATTTATTTGTCCCTAGAAAAAATAAAGATTTAGTTTGCTACACTTTGTTCTCAAACACAAGAGAGGTGACAAGGGTTGACATGCGTCAGTCCTTTCCACACCAAGTATGTGAAAAGATTCCCTAGGAAATTGTTAGCTGGGTACTACATCTATTTGTGAAGTGAATGATAAACTATTGTTCCTCTTGTTTCATGACCACTAGGGAGATGAATGCAATTTGCACAGTGCAGTGGTAATAACTAGTGTGACATTTTCAAAGGAATCTAATCATGGATTCTAAATATTCATACCCAGGGCCTCTGCTGGGAGACTTTTTTTTTTTTTCCTTTTGAAAGTGTTCTTTGAGTAGACAAACACATTGCATGCCTTGAGATAGGTAAATATTGTACTTTTAAACATATGGGTTTTAGAGCACTATTCCTGCAAGTTGCTTTGCTACATTTGTGCTAGTCATCTAAGGCTTATAACTAGGTGACCGCACAACTTATCATGCAAACTTTTGAGGGTAGAAGGCACCTTTCATAATTATACAGAAATAAGAATCTTAAACTAGTACAGTCCTGGGCAAACCAGGAGTGACAATCAGTCTACACATAATGGATTTTGAAAATTGCTAACATTTTAGACTAATTATTTCGTGAGGATAAATAGCAGAGGATAGCCCTGCTATTAGGACAGCAAGACTTTTTACTTCTAAAGACAAAACCATACTAAAGTAATTTGTTAAACTTCAAACTAGAAATTGTCTTTATAATTATTCTTTCATCTTATCTCCAAAGAAAAATGCACTATTTCTAGTCTCCAATGCTGGCATTCACTCAGTCTTCAAAGAGGTATTGAATTAACACAATGTGCCACGCACTGTGTGTGCCTCCCTTCTATGATTCGTTCATTCATTCCTTCCTCCTGTGTTCCCTGTCTCTGTCTTGGTCTTCTTTAACATCTTCTCACATAATCTTTTTGTCTTTCTAGTAACTTGTGTATGTTTTTTACATAGTGATTAATCCTTCAGCTGCCCAATTGATTTTTTAAAGCAACTTTTATTTCATTTAGCAAATATCATATTCATTCAATGAACACTTATCAAATATATATTTTGTTCCAGGTACTAGAGATACAGTGGTGAGCAAATAAATGCTGCTTCTGCCCTCATGGAATTTATGGTCTAATTGAACAACTGTGTAATTAGATAATTATATAAGCCAATGAAATATTATAACTATGTTCACTTCAATTGAGAATTTGTGTACTGTGAGCACCTATAAAATGGGAAATAAAGGTTGAAATAATAGCTGATGGAAGATATGACCTCAATGATTAAAGAAAAAAATTGATCTATCAGAAAGAACCCTTCAACATATGGGCAAATGTGACCAAGTGTGGAGAATATAAAGAATGGACAGAAAGAACAGATGAGACTAAACCAAGAAAGAGACCACAAAGCTCAGTTCAGTTAAAAATCTATTACATTTTTTTTTCATTGTTGTTAAAAAAGATTGGAGGAAGCCATTGAAATATTATATATAGATAAGCTGATTAGATTTGTATTTTTAGAAAAGATTCACTGTGATTATAATGGAAAGAATGGATTAGAGTTTGTGGCAGATAGATCAGTTAGAATGATTAGGAGATGCTGTGCAATATGCCTGCAATAAGGAGACTTAGGAGATGTGAGTTCAATCCCTGGGTCAGGAAGATCCCATGGCAACCCACTGCAGTATTCTTGCCTGGAGAATCCCATGGACAGAGGAGTCTGGTGGGCTGTAGTCCTTAGAGTCACAAATAGTTGGACACAACTAATGTGACTGAGCACGAGCACGAGCACATGCAACAGCCTGGGGCTGGCCCTGTGGCTCAGCAATAGAGAATCTACCTGCAGTGCAGGAGCTGAGGAATCTACCTGCAATGCAGGAGGCTCGAGTTCAATCCCTGCACTGGGAAGAACCTCTAGAGAAGGAAATGGCAACCCATTCCAGTATTCTTGCCTGGGAAATCCCAGGGACAGAAAAGCCTGGTGGGCTACAGCCCATAGGATTGGAAAGAGTTGGACATAATCTAGCAACTAAACAACAACAACATGCACCAGTCTAGGTTGAGAGAAGATATTATCTTGAACCTATATGGAGCTGGTAAAGTTGGAGTGAAGTGGAAGTAATAGAGAGATATTTAGGGAGCAAAATTCAAAGGGCTTGAGAAGGATTGACATGGGTGGTAATAGTGAGAGTTGCTGGGGACATATTCAAGTTTCTGTCTTACTCAGTTGCTTGACAATGTTTATGCCATTCACTGGGATAAGGACCTCTGGAAGAGAAACAGTTTGTATTGCACTAAAGCTCAAATTTTAATATGTTTTTGAAGTTCTTTTATATAATCCCAAATGAGATATCAAATAAAGAGTTGATCTAGGGCTTAGTGTAAAGCTTAGTACCATAGACTTGAGGAACTGCAAATTTAACAGTTTAGAAGAGGAGGTTGGTCATGTGAAGGAAACAGAAAAAATGATCAGAAGAAGAAAACTAAGAGAGCGTTGTACCTTGAAAACCAAGAAAAGAGGTTGTGTCAAGGAGTGAGTGTTCAAAGGTTGGCAAGCTGCTGAAAGGTTGAGAAAAAGATGGAAAAATACATTGGAGAGATCTGAGAGTCAATGGAAGCTATAGCAAAATCTTGGTACAGAAGGTTGTGAAAGTTGCTCAGTCGTGTCTGACTCTTTGTAACCCGATGGACTGTAGCCTGCCAGGCTCCTCTATCCATGGGATTCTCCAGGCAAGAATACAGGAGTGGGTTGCCATTCCCTTCACCAGGGGATCTTCCCAACCCAGGGATCGAACCTAGGTCTCCTGCATTGCAGGCAGGTTCTTTACCAACTGAGTCACCAGGGAAGCCCACTGGTACAGAAGATTGGTTGGGCAAAAAACTGTTGATGGAGGCAAAAGAATGAGCTGCAGAGAAAAAGAAAGTAAGTACAGATAATCTTCCTTTATTTCTTTAAATTGATTAATTCATAAAATATTACTGAGAATTTGCTATGTGCCAGGAAATGGCTAAGAACTAAATTCTTAGTGAATAAGACAATATCTGTTCCCAAGCAGCTTATAACCTGGTCAAATGTCAGAAGTGAGTGAAACCTACTACTACATTTGCTTCTTCATTAATTAACTCTCAGATTCCTAGAATCTCACTTCCACTTCGAACAAATTGGTGAAACTTTTTCTGGCTTCCAAAGACCTGCCAGTCTTTGGACTGGAAATATTCAAGATTTCCTCAGTGTTCAGCCTCATTATCATCTGGGACTATGGTACTGATCACTACATCTTTCTAGAGAAGCTCTCTAAGCTATTGCATTTTAAACCTTCTCATCTGATAAAATGATATGCTTCTTTGTGTTTTTTTTCTATGGTAAAATTCTGATTTTTTAAAAAATATTTTTCACGTCACTAACAATTTTATATCATTCTTTATGAACAAATATTTTTGGATATATTATCCTAAAGGTATTTTTATGAAGTGACAAATGCACACTATTAAAATTTAAACAATGCAGCAAAAGTGTTAAAAAGCAAAGGCAGACATTACTACCTTACCACAAATAATAACCATACCTAATATTTAGTGAAGCAATGTTTCTCTCACTTATCTCCACAACTTACACACTGAAGTACAGACAGGCAGACATGAAAACCAAATTAACAACATAAAAATGAGAGCCTGCTTTAATGGATTTTAATGAAAATATTATTAAATTTAATTTGTATTTGAAAGAGAAAAACATGCAGATGTGAAACTCAAAGAACCTGTTGTTGTTTAGTTGCTAAGCTTTGTCTGACTCTGCAGCCCCAAAGACTGTAGGACACCATGTTCCTCTGTCCTTCACTATCTCCCAAGTTTGCTCAAATTCATGTCCATTGAATTGGTGATGCTATCTAACCATCACATCCTCTGCTGCCCCCTTCTCCTTTTGCCTTCAATCTTCTCCAGCTTCAGGGACCTTTCCAGTGAGTTGGCTCTTTGCATCAGGTGGACAAAGCACTGAAGCTTCAGCCTCACTCAGACCCTCCAGTAAACATTCAGGGCCGATCTCCCCTAGGATTGACCAGTCCAATCTCCCTGCAGTCCAAGAGGGCCTCGGGAATCCTTTCCAGCACCACAACTCAAAAGCATCAAATCTTCAAACAGCCTAGACTGTGTTTTACCAAGGAAATATATTGCTGTCTAAAATATTTATCTTAGGGTAAGTAAAATAATATTAAGAACATAGAGTTTGAGATCATTCTGGTTTTCTCTTTATTATATATACCCTTTTAACATACTTTTCCTACTTGTTCCCAAAGTAGTTCTCAGACACATTTTCCCTCCGTCATTCCTCACTCCAGGTATAGCACAATATTTCAAAATATATCACATCTAGATTTTATTATTCAAACACAAACATCTGTAGTTTTATTTAAGTTCTATTTTAAAATGGTTCCTGGTTTCACACTCAGCTTTTATACCATGGTTACTTTTTCCTGAATTATATACTTTGATTCATCTATTTAACTGACTTATTTTTGCCAAGTGATTTTTCAGTAGGGACCCCTGGGTCGTATTTCTCCGAGTTATTTCATCTTTAGAATGTCTATCTGTTGATTTATATCCTGAGTGACAATTTGACTATAATACTCATGGATCAAATTGTCTTCTCAAAACTGGGAGACATTGTTCAATTTTCTTTGGCATACAGAGCTCCTGTACCAAAGTATGAAGCTTTCTTTATTTTTCTCCTTCTTATAGTTGATCTTTATTCTTTCTACTCAGATCTCTAGGTAATTTTCTTCAGTGTTGAATCTGAAAAAGAAACAGGTTATGTCTCATTAATAGTTTTATATTTTTTCATTTCTGCTTGAATGCAAGGTATTCTTTACACGTTCAAATTTGGCATATTTCATTCTTTATCTGTTTAAGAGAAATGTCACTTTATTATGTCTCTAAATATATTTTCTGTTCAAAATGCTGTTTCCTGTTGATTTTATCATTATATCTGTCTTTTTCTCTCCACATTTACATATATTTATATACATGCAAATGTTCATACATATGCACATGAACAATATACATGTGAATGTGTCAACGATTGTTTGAAAATACTTATTTTTATTTTTCTTCTATGCTCATTGTGATTACCTCAAGCCTTTCACCTACTTGTATAATTTGATTTTTAACCATATCTATTCTAGTTCTCACTGTCTCCAATTATTAATTAGTTTTATAATCAGTGTTGTATTCTAATTTTTCATCAAAATTAGTTGCTTTGTAATCTTCCTGTTTTGTTGAATTTCCATCTTTATTAGACTCTTCTTAGCACAAAGGTTATAGATGCTTACTTTTCTGTTATTTGCATTATATTTTTAAGATTTTTCTCTTTGTATATTCCATATATTTATAAAACTGCAACATCATGTTTCTCCCATTCCTTATTTTGCTTGATAAGCAGATATGCTAAAATCTTTGTTTTTTCACAGAGATATTTGTGGATTTTCTTTGACCTACATCATGCAAGAGCTGTATTAAAATATTGTTTGGGAAAGAGCAGGTGTAAGTATAAATTCACTTTCTGTTGCCTTGCAGGGCAGGGGGTGGGGAGGAACAATGGCAGTTTGCTAGGATTTTCCTTCACCCCATTATTTGTGCATTTCTCACACAAAGGCTTGTCCCTCTTCACCAAAACTTGACTACTAGGATTTTGTTTTCATGTTTGTGCTTACACATTTTTAATTTGGTTAAGGTTGTATACTTTTTTCATTTTTTTGTGCTGTTATGGTGGATTTTTGCTATTCAAAAACAAGGAAAATAAATCAATAGTATTTGAAGTCATAATAATAGTTTTACTTGGGGAGGAAAAAGAAAGTAATGACTACAGGGCAACATAAATGGGCTTCAGGGGTACTAAGAAGCTTATACTGTTTAGCCTGGCCTTGGTGCCATGGATGTGGAATAAACCATTGGGTTTTACATTCCTTTTGTGAATTTATGAGTTTATACTTCAAACTAAACAGCCTTCATATTTTAAATAAGTATTTTTTTTTTAGACTTAGGAGCAAAGATTTTAATTTGTGACTGTTAAAATAGAGCTAATAATGTTATTTTCCAAATCCTGGATATCCTTAATTGCTTCTACTAGCTTAACCTGCTTAGGACTGAACTTATTAAAACCCTCTATGCTTATTCTACTTCTAATCTTTATTCCATATTTTCTCCCTCCTGACAGCTTTGCCTTTATGTCTTCCAGTGCTGTGTTGTTATTTGATACATTCAAGTTGTTTATGATTATTTTATTTTTGGTGTATATTAGCCTGTTTTTTCTTGTCTGCTTAACTGCTTAATAGTATTTTGTTCAGTAGTAATTCCTGATTTATTTTAGTTTACATTTTCCTAGTATATTTTTCTTATTTTAACTTTCCTTTTGATTTCTATTATTTAGCTTTATCTTTTAAAAAAATTACTCCTTTTTTCACTTTTATATTTTGTAATGCTTTGGAAGTTCTAGGTCCTATTTAAAATCTATAAGTGGTCGCTGTTGCTGCTGCTGCTAAGTCGCTTCAGTCGTGTCCGACTCTGGGCGACCCCATAGACAGCAGCCCACCAGGCTCCCCAGTCCCTGGGATTCTCCAGGCAAGAACACTGGAGTGGGTTGCCATTTCCTTCTCCAATGCATGAAATTGAAAAGCGAAAGTGAAGTCGCTCAGTCGTGTCAGACTCTTGGCGACATCATGGACTGCAGCCCACCAGGCTCCTCCGTCCATGGGATTTTCCAGGAGTGGGGTGACATTGCCTTCTCTGAGTCTGATTCCTATTCAGTATTAAAATGTAAAACTTGGTTTCAGTGCTTACCAGTGGTGAATACATGTTCCTCACTTTTGAACTACTACTTTTACTCTACATCTTGTTAGCTTAGCTTCTATTGTAATTTTAAGAAATTGTTTTAAAGAAATGTATATGAACAATCTATTTTCTGTGGGCTTAGTTATAAAAGTTATGTTTCTTTCTATGTTTGTTAATATTTGCTTCACTTTATTTTTCTGTTTATAAGTTCTTAGGTAAATAATTTTTGTGTCGGCTTGGTACTTGAACCAGATGTGGTATACTGTCTGGTTTGTTGACTTGAGTGGCTGTCAAATATTTTAGGATTAAAAGTTGGAATAGAGTGTAATGTGCACAGGTCTTGGTCTGCTCCCAGAATGCACTGCATTCAAGGCAGCTCCATTCTACCACAAGCTTTCTTTACTGTTGGTCTCCATGAGAAGCACCCTCAGAGGATGCGGTTTGGGATTCCCAGTACTTTTTCTCCATCTCACCCTTGGAGTTACCTCCAGAGACTCTGAAATGATGAATATAGGTGGGTTTAGATACAGTTCTACAATTGCTCCAGATTGTGGCATTAGATGTTTCATCCATCTCCTCAGAACGTAAGTGTTAACACAGTTTTAAAAGTATGCCTTTAACTTTCTTTCTGGATTCTCAGGGTTTATTGTTTTTCCTGGAAAATTAAGAGATGCTGTGTTTTCCCTCCTATAAATATGCTATTCAAAAATAATATGTCTACTTTAAAAGGAAATTTATATTTTAACCTTAGAAAAATAAATGTATCAGACCATAAGAATCCACAAAAAGAGAGGCGACAGGGGAGAAATGTCAATGCAGGGGAAGGGAGGCTGCAACTGCTTTTTGACACTTAGCAGCCGGAGTAAGTGACAATGATAAGTAGATAATGCTTGTGACAATAAGAGCAATACACACTGAAAATGATGGGGCCACCTGAGAAAAATCTGTAGCTAGGAAGAATACAGTATATAATTAGAAAAAAAGAAAAGAGAAGAAATTAATGAACTGGAAAATAATTATTCATAGGCTTTGCTTTTTACATACTTGCTCATATTAATTGCCCACAGTATGCTAAGTACTTATAAGCTTTATTTCATTTCCATAGTAATATGGAAAAGATATCACTTCTCTGTTCTATAGGCGAGAAACATACAGTTAAAATAATTTGCTAAAAGTCACAGAGATATCTTCGTTTCCTGTCTATGATCTTGAAAAATAGACTCTTCCATAGTCAGCCTGACTCTTTCTACCTGATGATATTAATTTTGAACATATTGTTTATTAAGTATAAAATGAAGCTATAAAGCATATATTTTATTTAAATTTAAGTGTAAAATGTGTGTTTGTCAGAATTATGGTATATGTCTATGCTTTTCTCACTCATGTAACTAAAGTAAATGAAATTGTAATCAGGTCCTTCTTGATTAGTCTAGGACAACTAATCACCTGTTGCCAGCTCTCCTAGGTAAAGACAGACTTGTATAAGAAACTGAACAGTGTCTCTTGGACTTTTCTTAGAAACTACATTATATTTCTTAGAAACTAGACTAAAATTGGATTATTTCACAGCTAGAGGAATGGTAGAAATATTACTAATATAGATATTAACTTTGTAAGGGCAATAGGTACCGAGTTGTAGTTCATATTCAATTGCTCTGATTACTCATATTAAATACATTAGCATGAGTCTGGAAGCCCTACTTAATTATTAACCTTAATAGAGGAGTTGATGATATTACCTTAAAAGTTTTTGGCTAGAAAATGACACTTGGCATGCATCAGGAACTCCATGGTCTGCCAAGAAGTGCAATGTTAACACCCATATAATGAATTATAATAAGCTGGTTATGTGCTACATGCCCATATTTCTACTTGAAACTCCTCAAACGAACCATAAAATCAAGCCCATTAGGAATATCTTTAACATCTTTGGGAGACTGAAGATCAAACTCTTTATGTACTGTAATTTCCAGTTCCATACACATAGGATAAAATGTGGAGCTTCTAGCAAAAATGTCCTGTACATAACTGACCAAGTATTATTTAACACTGAGCGCATCTAGGTGTCACATGACACAGGGGAACACACTCTCGCTGTTGGGGTGCTGTTCCTGTACCTGAGCAACTGGGAACCCATTGGTAGGGATGGAGTTTTGAATCATGGATGCAGATTTTAAAATTATTTTGCTTTCATCTGTGTCTGATAATAACAGCTCTACCTTGTTAATAGTTTCAGAGAGGGGAAGGGGAATCTAGTTATCAGGCTAAGGGCAAAACCCTTTAATTTCTACAGAAAGATATTTCTCTACACACTTTTCTTCCTATCATCTCTTTCCATGTGAACACAGTGGAAAATAATACACGGATGATACCAAGAATGATTCAGGGATGTCTTGCTTTTCCTTAACCTTAGCTTAGAAAATATTTGCTTAAATCTAATAGTGTCAAAGTGGGAGGCCAAATATCAAGCATAGGTGTGCTCTCTTATACAGGCAGTTGTGCATTACTATCTCACCACAATGACCCTGGATTTAATGAAGAGTGGAGATGGAAAGGAAGAAGGGAAAGAAATCAATGCATTTTTCACACCAGCAACTGGTATGCATATTACCTGGACTCATGTCCAATGTTGGGTAAGGTTTTATTTATTTATTTATTGTTATTATTTTTAATCAGTTCACAAAGGAAGGGAACAGTAAGGGGGTTAGAAACAGGGGTCTGTAGGGGGAACCTGGGCACAGGTGAAGTTCATTATAGCTCCTTGCTGCTCTGTGGTTTTTTTTTTTTTTTTTTTTTTTTTGTAGCAGAGCTTAGGTAGCTGCAAACAAGAGTAATTTATGTTCAGTTCTCCCAGCAAGACCTACTCTGAGACAGACTGTCTGGTCAGTACTCCATTCCAAGAAAAAAAAAATCACAGAAAGGAAGAGGTAAGACTCCATTTATTTCCTAATGTAGTCTTTTCTCCAACTTTCTTACCAGTAAACCTTTAGAATGAAAGCCCAATGGAGAAACTAACTTTACCTCATGATGTGGCTAATTTAAGAGAAGCTCAAAGGCTTGATCACTGTCATCTATTTCTGGCTCTCTGATTTAGCAGACAGATGAAGTGCACTTATAGCTGACAGATGTGGAAATCCATATATAGCCAGACAAATCTCTAGTGGCTACTGATGCAAAATAATATGAGTTGTTTCTGCAAAGGTCAGTTGAAATTTGCATTTGAATTTTTCTTCCTGGGGTGCTTTTAATGATAGGATCAGGTCCTCAGGCTCTTGTAGTAAAATGTGCTCTCTAAATTTGTCAATTATGTTGAGGTAAAATCTGAGTTGAGGAAATGCTAAAGGAAAAAAAAGGTGCTCTGAATATTTACAACGTACATACATAGAGAGTGGCTGTGAGATAACTGAATGAGAATTGTGACATTAATCTACCCTTGCAATTACTCTGTTAATTGGCAACTCGATTATCAAAATTAGAGTTCATTAAAGGTAAAATGTTTCTTCTGTAAATTTCATCTCCAGTACAAGATAATACAAAATATGATGCTCAGTGGGGAGACTATTTTATCCACTTGATTCCTTTTATGGCTTACATTTCTGAATACTAAATTGTGATTATCTGTCTGATTCATTCTTTTTAAAGAACTCATCATTGTTATTGTTTTTATTTATATAAAGTTAGATTGCTTTCATAAACTATCTAATCCCAGCTCTCTGCACTGTAGAGTGTATGAGTACACTTAATTTAATTCACATTTTCACTTTTTATTGCTCAAGAAAATAAAACAAAAATCCAAGATTATGAAAAGTCAATTAGATCTATATACCATTCCTTATTGACCCAATTTAATAATATTTTGATTAGTTATTTCAATAGCTTGACTCTAGAGTTAAAGAAGTGTTCACTGTATAAAAATAAAGGAGTATAATCGATATTATAACTTAGCGTGAGTCAATTTGTTTTGGTTGTAGGGAGTACTCATTGTGAAACATCTTGAGATTTTTGTGCAATAAAGGGTATATGGGTTTTTTTCTCTCTTATTTCCATATTTAGGACTGTTTGTTCAAAAACAAGAAAAAAAGACAAGCTACATTAATAAAGTAGGTCCCTTAGTCATTGCCAGATATAATACATAAAGAAATATCTCAGGTCAGTAAGTGTAGTTGATAATCTTTTCCTAAAATATATTGTAGGTTACCTTTGTACCTACCAGCAACCATCTCAATGTATAGTCTATAACTCATATTTCATGAGTGTTTTATGAACCCATTAGTAAACATGTAAAGCAAATTCTGTCCGTATAACTGTAAAGATGTTTTTTAAAGTTTGATAGGTAGTTATGGATGCATATCTATAGATGACTATGCACATGTATTTATTTATTTATTTTTAAAATTTATTTATTTTAATTGGAGGCCAATTATTTTACAATATTGTGTTAGTTTTGCCATACATTGACATGAATCTGCCACAGGTGTACACGTGTTCCCCATCCTAAAACTCACTCCCTCCCTCCTCCCTCCCATACCATCCCTCTGGGTCATTCCAGTGCACCAGCCCTGAGCATCCTGTATCATGCATTGAACCTGGACTGGTGATTCGTTTCACATATCATATTATACATGTTTCAATGCCATTCTCCCAAATCATCACTCCCTCGCCCTCTCCCACAGAGTCCATAAGACTGTTCTATACATCTGTGTTCTTTTGCTGTCTTGATACAGGGTTATCATTACCATATTTCTAAATTCCATATATATGCATTAGTATACTGTATTGGTGTATTTCTTTCTGGATTACTTCACTCTGTATAATCATTTCCAGTTTCATCCACCTCATTAGAACTGATTCAAATGTATTCTTTTTAATGGCTGAGTAATACTCCATTGTATATATGTACCATAGCTTTCTTATCCATTCATCTGCTGATGGACATCTAGGTTACTTCCATGTCCTGGCTATTATAAACAGTGCTGTGATGAACATTGGGATACACGTGTCTCTTTCAATTCTGGTTTCCTCAGTATGAATGCCCAGCAGTGGGTTTGCTGGGTCATATGACAATTCTATTTCCAGTTTTTAAAGGAATCTCCACACTGTTCTCCATAGTGGCTGTACTAGTTTGCATTTCCACCAACAGTGTAAGAGGGTTCTCTTTTCTCCATATCCTGTCCAGCATTTATTGCTTGCAGACTTTTGCATAGCAGCCATTCTGACTGGTGTGAAATGGTACCTCACTGTAGTTTTGATTTTCATTTCTCTGATGATGAGTGATGTTGAGCATCTTTTCATGTGTTTGTTAGCCATCAGTATGTCTTCTTTGGAGAAATGTCTATTTAGTTCTTTGGCCCATTTTTTGATTGGGTCGTCTATTTTTCTGGAATTGAACTGCAGGAGTTGCTTGTATATTTTTGAGATTAATTCCTTGTCAGTTGCTTCATTTGCTGTTATTTTCTCCCATCATGAAGGCTGTCTTTTCACCTTGCTTATAGTTTCCTTTGTTGTGCAGAAGCTTTTAATTAGGTCTCATTTGTTTATTTTTGCTCTTATTTCCAATATTCTGGAAGGTGGGTCATAGAGGATCCTGCTGTGATTTATGTCAGAGAGTGTTTTGCCTATGTTCTCCTCTGGGAGTTTTATAATTTCTGGTCTTACATTTAGATCTTTAATCCACTTTGAGTTTATTTTTGTGTATGGTGTTAGAAAGTGTTCTAGTTTCATTCTTTTACAAGTGGTTGACCAGTTTTCCCAGCACCACTTGTTAAAGAGGTTGTCTTGTTTTCATCGTATATTCTTGCCTCCTTTGTCAAAGATAAGTTGTCCATAGGCGCATGGATTTATCTCTGGGCTTTCTATTTTGTTCCATTGATCTATATTTCTCTCTTTGTGCTAGTACCATACTGTCTTGATGACTGTGGCTTTGTAGTAGAGCCTGAATTCAGGCAGGTTGATTCCTCCAGTTCCATTCTTCTTTCTCAAGATTGCTTTGGCTATTTGAGGTTTTTTGTATTTCCATACAAATAGTGAAATTATTTGTTCTCACTCTGTGAAAAATACCATTGGTAGCTTGATAGAGATTACATTGAATCTATAGATTGCTTTGGGTTGTATACTCATTTTCACTATATTGATTCTTCTGATCCATGAACACAGTATATTTCTCCATCTATTAGTGTCCTCTTTGATTTCTTTCATCAGTGTTTTATAGTTTTCTATATATAGGTCTTTAGTTTCTTTAGGTAGATATATTCCTAAGTATTTTATGCTTTTCATTGCAATGGTGAATGGAATTGTTTCCTTAATTTCTCTATTTTCTCATTATTAACGTATAGGAATGCAAGGGATTTCTGTGTGTTGATTTTATATCCTGTAACTTTACTATATTCATTGATTCACTCTGGTAATTTTCTGGTGGAGTCTTTAGGGTTTTCTATGTAGAGAATCCTGTCATCTGCAAACAGTGAGAGTTTTACTTCTTTTCCAATTTGGAATCCTTTTATTTCTTTTTCTACTCTGGTTGCTGTGGCCAAAATTTTCAAAACTATGTTGAATAGTAGTGGTGAAAGTGGGCACCATTGTCTTGTTGCTGACTTTAGGGGAAATGCTTTCAATTTTCACCATTGAGGATAATGTTTGCTGTGGGTTTGTCATATATAGCTTTTATTATGTTGAGGTATGTTCCTTCTATTTCTGTTTTCTGGAGAGTTTTTTTTTTTTAATCATAAATGGATGTTGAATTTTGTCAAAGTTTTTCTCTGCATCTATTGAGATAATTGTATGGCTTTTATTTTTCAATTTGTTAATGTGTTGTATTACATTGATTGATTTGCGGATATTGAAGAATCCTTGCACCTGGGATAAAGCCCACTTGGTCATTATGTATGATCTTTTTAAGATGTTGGATTCTGATTGCTAGAATTTTGTTAAGGATTTTTACATCTATGTTCATCTGTGATATTGGCCTGTAGTTTTCTTTTTTTGTGGCATCTTTGTCTGATTTTGGTATTAGGGTGATGGTGGCCTCATAGAATGAGTTTGGAAGTTTACCTTCCTCTGCAATTTTCTGGAAGAGTTTGAGTAGGATAGGTGTTAGCTCTTCTCTAAATTTTTGGTAGAATTCAGCTGTGAAGCCGTCTGGACCTGGGCTTTTGCTTGCCGGAAGATTTCTGATTACAGTTTCAATTTCCATGCTTGTGATGATTCTGTTAAGATTTTCTATTTCTTCCTGGTTGAGTTTTGGAAAGCTGTACTTTTCTAAGAATTTGTCCATTTCTTCCACGTTGTCCATTTTATTGGCATATAATTGCTAATAGTAGTCTGTTATGATCCTTTGTATTTCTGTGTTGTCTGTTGTGATCTCTCCATTTTCATTTCTAATTTTATTGATTTGATTTTTCTCTCTTTGTTTCTTGATGAGTCTGGCTAATGGTTTGTCAATTTTATTTATCCTTTCAAAGAACCAGCTTTTGGCTTTGTTGATTTTTGCTATGGTCTCTTTTGTTTTTTTGCCTTATTTCTGCCCTAATTTTTCAGATGTTTTTCCTTCTACTAACCCTTGGGTTCTTCATTTCTTCCGTTTCTAGTTGCTTTAGGTGTAGAGTTAGGTTATTTATTTGACTTTTTTCTTGTTTCTTGAGGTATGCCTCTATTGTTATGAACCTTCCCCTTAGCACTGCTTTTACTGTGTCCCCCAGGTTTTGGGTTGTTGTGTTTTCATTTTCATTCATTTCCATTCCAATTTTGATTTCTTTTTTGATTTCTTCTGTGATTTGTTGGTTATTCAGCAGTGTGTTGTTCAGCCTCCGTATGTTGGAATGTTTAATAGTTTTTCTCCTGTAATTGAGATCTAATTTTACTGCATTGTGGTCAGAAAAGATGCTTGGAATGATTTCAATTTTTTTGAATTTACCAAGGCTAGATTTATGTCCCAGGATGTGATCTATCCTGGAGAAGGTTCCGTGTGTGCTTGAGAAAAAGTTGAAATTCATTGTTTTGGGGTGAAATGTCCTATAGATATCAATTATGTCTAACTGGTCTATTGTATCATTTAAAGTTTGTGTTTCCTTGTTAATTTTCTGTTTAGTTGATCTATCCATAGGTGTGAGTGGGGTATTAAAGTCTCCCACTATTATTGTGTTACTATTAATTTCCCCTTTCAGACTTGTTAGCATTTGTCTTACATGTTGTGGTGCTCCTATGTTGGGTGCATATATTTTTATAATTGCTATATCTTCTCCTTGGATTGGTCCTTTGATCATTATGTAGTGTCTTTCTTTGTCTCTTTTCTCAGCCTTTGTTTAAAGTCTATTTTATCTGACATGAGTATTGCTGCTCCTCCTTTCTTTTGGTCTCTATTTGCATGGAATATCTTTTTCCAGCCCTTCACTTTCAGTCTGTATGTGTCCCCTGTTTTGAGGTGGGTCTCTTGTAGACAACATATATAGGGGTCTTGTTTTTGAATCCATTCGGCCAGTCTTTGTGTTTTGGTTGGGGCATTCAACCCATTTACATTTAAGATAATTATTGATAAGTATGATCCCATTGCCATTTACTTTGTTGTTTTGGGTTTGAGTTTATACACCCTTTTTGTGTTTCCTGTCTAGAGAAGATCCTTTAGCATTTGTTGGAGAGTTGGTTTGGTGGTGCTGAATTATCTCAGCTTTTGCTTGTCAGTAAAGCTTTTGATTTCCCCTTCATATCTGAATGAGATCCTTGCTGGGTACAGTAATCTGGGCTTTAGGTTATTTTCTTTCATCACTTTAAGTATGTCTTGCCATTCCCTCCTGGCCTGAAGAGTTTCTATTGAAAGATCAGCTGTTATCCTTATGGGAATCCCCTTGTGTGTTATTTGTTGTTTTTCCCTTGCTCCTTTTAATATTTTTTCTTTGTGTTTGATCTTTGTTAATTTGAGTAATATGTGTCTTGGGGTGTTTTGCCTTGGGTTTATCCTGTTTGGCACTCTCTGGGTTTCTTGGACTTGGGTGATTATTTCCTTTCCCATTTTAGGGAAGTTTTCAATTATTATCTCCTCAAGTATTTTCTCATGGTCTTTCTTTTTTCTTCTTCTTCTGAGACTCCTATGATTCTAATGTTGGGGCATTTAACATTGTCCCAGAGGTGTCAGAGATTGTCCTCATTTCTTTTAATTTGTTTTTCTTTTTACCTCTCTGATTCATTTATTTCTACCATTCTATCTTCTACCTCACAAATCCTATGTTCTGTTTCTGTTATTCTAGTATTTATTGCCTCCAGAGTGTTTTTGATCTCATTTATTGCATTATACATTATATAGTGACTCTTTTTTATTTCTTCTAGGTCCTTGTTAAACCTTTCTTGCATCTTCTCACCCTGTCTCGAGGTTATTTATCTGTGATTCCATTTTGATTTCAAGATTTTATATCATTTTCACCATCATTATTTGGAATTCTTTATCAGGTAGATTCCCTATCTCTTCCTCTTTTGTTTGGTTTGGTGGGCATTTATCCTATTCCTTTACATGCTGGGTATTGCTCTGTCCCTCATCTTGTTTATATTGCTGTGTTTGGGGTGACCTTTCTGAATTCTGGCATTTTGTGGAGTTCTCTTTATTGTGGAGTTTCCTCACTGTGGGTGTGGTTTTACGGGTGGCTTGTCAAGGTTTCCTGGTTAGGGAAGCTTGTGTCGGTGTTCTCATGGGTGGGGCTGGACTTATTCTCTCTGAAGTCCAACGAAGTGCCCAGTAATGAGTTATAAGATGTCATTGGGTTTGGAGTGACTTTGGGCAGCGTGTATATTGAAGCTCAGGGCTATGTTCCTGTGTTGCTAGAAAATTTGCATGGTATGTCTTGCTCTGGAACTTGGTGGCTCTTGGGTGGTGCTTGGTTTCATTGTAGGTATGGAGGCATTTGATGAGCTCCTGTCAATTAATGTTCCCTGGAGTCAGGAGTTCTCTGGTGTTCTCAGGATTTGGACTTCAGCCTCTGCTTCTGGTTTTCAGTCTTATTTTTACAGTAGCTTAAAGACCTCTATATATACAGTACCAATGATAAAACATCTAGGTTAAAGATGAAAAGTTTCTCTGCAGTGAGGGACACACAGAGAGGTTCACAGAGTTACATAGAGAAGAGAAGAGGGAAGAGGGAGATAGAGGTGACCAGGATGAAATGAGGGGGAATCAAAAGAGGAGAGAGCAAGCTAGCCAGTAATCACTTCCTTATGTGCGCTCCACAGTCTCGACCTCTCAAAGATGTTCACAGAGTTATACAGAGAAGAGAAGAGGGAGGAAGGAGACAGAGGTGGCCAGGAGGATAGAGGGGGGGAATCAAAAGGAGAGAGACAGATCCAGCCAGTAATCAGTTCCCTAAGTGTTCTCCACCATCCAGAACACACAAAGAGATTCACAGAGTTGGGTAGAGAAGAGAAAGGGGAGGGAGGAGATAGAGGCAATCTGGTGGAGAAAAAGGAGAGTCCAAAGGGGGACAGAGCAGTCAAGCCAGTAATCTTGCTCCCAAGTAAAAATGGGTACTGACGATTGGGTTCTTAAAGGTACAAAAATGATACTAAATACCAAAAAGCAAAGATTAAAAATCTAGAGTAGAAGTTTGATTTTCAAAAATACAATATTAAAGAAAAAGAGAAAAAAAGAGTCACAAAAATTATAAAATATATATATATATGAAGTTTGCTTTAAAAAATATCATCTCTCTTTTTTTTGGTAAGGTAATAGTAGGTTATAAAAGAATAAAAGAGGGCTTAAAAATAAAAAGAATTAAAGAATGATAGTAAAAATAGTAAAAATATATCTAGGAGTTTCTCTGGTGTTGTGGGCAGTGTGAGGTCAGTTCATTTTCGGATAGTTCCTTGATCTGGCTTATATTTCTCAAGATCTATAGGCCCTTTCCTATGTAGTTGGTACTGTCTACAGGGTTTTAATCTATTGCACCTGTCACTTCCAAGGAGGGTCCCTCTGTTTTAGCTTCTTCTGTTTGCTGGTCTCTTCAGTGTCTTAATTTCTACCCTGGCACAAGGGGGAGGTGGTGGACACTTTTTTAGGCTCACTTGTTCAGTCATGCTGTGGGGAGGGAGGGACGCTGCAAACAAATAACACTGGCATGTGCTCGCAGTGTCTCGACCACACTGGGTTTGCCCCTGCTCACAGCGTGTGTGCTTTCCCTGTCTACACTGCTTAGGCTCTAGGTTGCTCTGCTAGGAACTGTCTGAGGCCGGCCCTGGGTTGTATGCACTTCCCAGGTCTAAGCCACTCAGGTTCAGGTACTCGGGTACTCCTCAGAGGTGCAGACTCGGTTGGGTCTGTGCTTTGTGCCCTTCCCATGTCCGAGCAGCTCATGTGACCAGGTGTTTGGTGAGCATGGTCGCTATGACATATCACCTACCCCGTCCTTGCTGCTCGGTTTTCTGGGTGTACAACCAGCACACCTTCTCAGGTGGAATTTGACTGTCCAGAATCCCAAGAAGTCTTGGTTAGCAATGAAGCCTGCTTGCAGTTTGGTAGATAATCCCTCTTTGGGGCTGCGATTGCCCTCTTCTAGCTTTGGCTGCCCTCGCCTGCGTGTCTCTGGAGGGGGATAGGCTGGCCTGCAGCCGCTGGCTAGCTCTGCTCAGTACTTTGTTCTGTGAGCATCCCAACAGTATCTTAGGTTAGGGCCTTTCACTTAGTTCTAGTCAGTCATTTGTTCTCTGAGCGGCCCTGGCGGTGTCTTAGGTTGGGACTTTTTGCGTGGTAGCTATCCCACAGTCTGGTTTGCCAGTCCAAGTTAGTTCCCTCAGATTGCCCTTGGGGCATTCAGGCCCAGTCCTTACTCTAAGCAATGTAGCCGGTGCCTCCCTGCCCAGCTCCCGCTTGCTAGTGGCTTCTCTGCAGGGAGTTACCGTTGGGCATGCAATCTGTGGGTTTTAATTATTTATTTTTCCTCCCAGTTATGTTTCCTTCTGTGGTTCTAAGGCTCACCACAGACTCAGCAGTGAGAGTGTTGCCCGGTGTTTGGAAACTTCTCTCTTTTTTAAGACTCCCTTTCTGGGGCAGAGCTCCATCCCTACCTCTTTTGTCTCTCTTTTTATCTTTTATATTTTTTCTTACCTCCTTTTGAAGACAATGGGCTGCTTTTCTGGGTGCCTCATGTCCTCTGCCAGCATTCAGAAGTTGTTTTGTGGAATTTTCTCAGCGTTCAAATGTTCCTTTGATGAATTTGTGGGGGAGAACGTGGTCTCCCTGTCTTATTCCTCTGCCATCTTAGGACCTATGCACATATATTTAATTTCTTACTGTAAAGTATGATACTATTTGCTTAAGTTATAAGTGAGTTTTGTTAAAAAATAAACATTTAGAATCAGAATCATAAGTTAATTCAAATGGAAAATCTGAATTCTTCTTTCTGCTGTAGGAAAACACTCTACTATAGTCTTCATTGTCCTCAGAAATTTCTATGAAAACAGATCTTTCTTCTTGTCAAAAAAGCATATTTCAGTTAGAGTTGAGGTGCCATTCTAATTTTTTAATTGGAATTCCATCTGCCACTCCCTTAACCTGCTTCTCCTTGTCTTTTCAGTGTAATCATAATAGTCTTCACTCATAATTACTCATGAATATGATGACTTCAGATAATTCCTGCCTTGTTCTCAGATAGATTGTGTCAAACTATAAACAACTGTTGCTTAATGAAATCTTTTTCTAACTTTGCTAAACTGACTTTTGTGAAGGCTGATTATTTTAGAGATATGATTTGCAAATTCTGATATAGCAATAAAAATGTAAAATTTTGATATGCAAAACCTAGGTTTGCATTCATTGTATTGGGTCAGTGATCATATTTATTTTTTGGAGAATAAGGTCATGCATAAGGCTATAGTTAGCTTCCTGTTTTTCTTAATTATGAGACTACTGAATATGAGGGGAAAACAAAATTTTTTTCTTAAATTTTTTTCTCTTTGGTTTACTGAAGATTGGTGTTTGGGATCAAGTACTCTTAGCTATTGTCTATGAGGTATATAACACATAGCACTCTTTTATTGAAGTATAGTTGATTTACAGTGTTAGACTAGTTTCAGGTGTACAACATAGTGATTCAATATTTTTATAGAATATACTCCATTAAATGTTATTACAAAATAATGCCTATATTGCCTGTGCTATATAATATAATCCTACTGCTTACTTTATACATAATAGTTTGTGTCTCTTGATTAAGAGAGAGACACAATTGCTATTGCTATTTGACCCTCCCCGTTTTCCTCTCCCCACTGATAACCACAAGTTTGCTGTCTATATTTGAGTCTGTTTCTGTTTTGTTATAGTCTTTGTTTTACTTTTTTACATTCCATGTATAAATAATAGTATATAGTAGTCATCTTTCTCTGACTTATTTCACTAAGCGTAATGCCCTCTAGATCTACCCTTGTTATTGCAAATGGCAGAATTTCACTTTTTTCATGAGTAATATTCCATTGTACATATATACAACATCTTCAGTACGCATTTATCTACTGATAGAAAGTGAAGTCTCTCAGTTGTGTCCAACTCTTTGCAACCCCATGGACTGTAGTCTACTAGGCTCCTCCATCCATGGGATTTTCCAGGCAAGAGTACTGGAGTGGGTTGCTATTTCCTTCTCCAGAGGATCTTCCTGACCCAGGGATTGAACCTGGGTCTCCCATATTGTGGGCAGACACTTTACCATCTGAGCCACCAGGGGATCACCAATCTACTGATAGGTACTTAAGTTTCTTCCATATCTCAGCTATTGTAATTAAATGTGTTATTCACTCAGTTGTGTCTGACTCTTTCTGAACCTATGGACTGTAGCCCTCCAGGCTCCTTTGTCCATGGAATTCTCCATGCAAGAATACTGCAGTGGGTTGCAATTCCCTTCTCCAGGAGATATTCCTGACCTAGGGATTGAACCCAGGTCTCCTGCATTGCAGGCAGATTCTTAATGTCTGAATCACCATGGAAGCCCTAGTGTAAATAATGCTCCTATAACGATTGGTGTACATGTATCTGGTCTAATTAGTGTTTTTGGTTTCTTTGGATATATACCCAACAGTGGAATTTCTAGGCCACCTATGGCTACCATATGCTAGGTCATATGCAGCCATGATGGAATTTTTTGAGGAATCTCCATATTGTTTTCCATCATGGCTTTTTGAGGAATCTCCATACTGTTTTTCATCATGGCTGCACCGATTTACATTCCCACCAGAGTGTACAGGGGTTCCCTTTTCTCCATATTCTCTCCAATGTTTGTCATTTCTAGACTTTGATGTTAGCCATTCTGACAGGTGTGAGGTGATGTTTCATTGTGGGTTTGATTTGCATTTCTCTGATGATTTTTAGCAGTGTTGAGCATCTTTTCATGTGCTTGTTGGCCATCTGTATATCTTCTTGAAGAAATGTATATTCAGATATTCTTTCCATTTTTAAATTAGTGTCTTTGATTTTTTAAAAATTGAGTTGTGTAATCTGTTTATTTATTTCCTTTTATTCCTAATTATTCCCTTATTGGTGATATCATTTGCAACTATTTTCTCCCTATCATCTCCCCATGTTGTCTTTTTGCATTGTCATTTTTTTGCTATACAAAACTTTTAAGTTTAAGTAGTTCCTGTCTGCTTATTTTTGCCTTTTCTTTTTTTTTGTCTTATGAGACAGATACAAATATATATATAGCTACAATTTATGTCAGAGAGTAGTCTGCCTATGTTCTCTTCTAAGAGTTTTATGGTTTCAGGTCTTAAATTTAGGTCTTTAATTTGTTTTGAGTTTATTTTTTTTGCATATGGTATCAGAAAATGTTCTAATTTTATTCTTTTACATGTAGTTGTGCAGCTCTCCCAATATCACTTATTGAAGAAACTTTTTCCCATTTTATATTCTTGTCTCCTTTATTGTAGATTGATTTGACATAAGTGGGTGGATTTATTTCTGGATCTTTATTCTATTAATCCCCATGGACAGAGGAGCCTGGTGGGCTATAGTTCATAGGGGCCATAGTTCATGACGAAGCGACTAAGCACAGCACAGCACATTCTGTTCCATTGGTCTATGCATCTGTTTTTGTGCTATTAATATGCTATTTAATTATAATAGTTTTGTAGTATAGTTTGAAGTCAGGGCAGCATGGTGTCTCCAGCCTTGTTCTTTTTTTCTCAAGATTCCTTTGGCAATTTGGGGTAATTTGAGGTTCCATATAAATTTTAGGACTATTTGTTCTAGTTCTGTGAAAAATGTCATGGGTATTTTGATAGAGATTTCATTGGGATATAATCTTATTTCTTTGTATTATCTTCACCTTCTATCATGAGTATCTTAGAGTTTTCATCATAAAGGTCTTTCACCTTCTTGGTTAAGTTTATTGTTAAGTATTTTATTGTTTTTGATGTAATTTTAAATAGGATTGTCTTCTTGCTTTCTCTTTTGATAGTTCATAAATAGTGTTTAGAAAAACACCAGGTTTCTGTATTTTAATCTGGCTTCTTGCAACTTTATTGAATTCATCTATTAGTTCTTTTAACTTTTGGTGGATACTTTAGAGTTTTCTTATATATAGTATTATGAAATCTGCAAATAGTGATAGTCTTATTTCTTCCCTTCCAGTCTGGATGCCTTTATTTCTTGTATGACTGCTGTAGCTATGACTTCCAATAACATATTAAATAGATGTATGGGAGTCCTTGTCTTGTTCATGCCTTTAGAGGAAATGCTTTCAGCTTTTCACCATTGAGTATGTTAGCTGTGGGTTGCTCATGCATGCATGCATGCGTGCTAAGTTGCTTAGGTCAGGTCTGACTCTTTGCAATGCTAAGGACCATAGTCCGCCAGGCTCCTCTATCCATGGGCTTCTCCAGGCAAGAATGCTGAAGCTGACTAACCATGCCCTCCTCCAGGGAATCTTCCTGACCCAGTGATTGAACCAGTGTCTCTTCTGTCTCCTGCATTGACAGGCTAGTTCATTGGTCATCAGTTCAGTTCAGTTCAGTTCAGTCACTCAGTCGTGTCCGACTCTTTGCAACCCCAATAAATAGCCTTTATTATCATTATTATGGATTGGTCTTTTCTGATTGTATATTTCTTCCCAATTTTCAGTCTTGGACAGTTGCATGTTTTTAGTCATTTGTTTAGTCATTTCTTCTAGCTTGTCTAATTTGTTGGCATATGACTGTTAATGATGTTTTCTTATGATTTTTGCATCTCTGTGATATCAGTTGTTAGTTCTGTTCTTTCATTTTTTACTTTGTTTATTGGGTCCTTTCTATTTTTAATGTGATGAGCATGGCAAAAGAATTATCAATTTTATCTTTTTTAAAAAACTTTTCATTGATCTTTTCTTTCTTCCTTTCTTTTGGTCTCTGTTTTATTTATTTCCTCTTAATCTTTATTATCTCCTTCCTTCTGCTGACACTGGGTTTTGTTTGCTCTTCTTTTTAAATTACTTTAGATGGTATTTTAGGTTGTTTATTTGAGATTTTTCTTGTTTCTTGAGGCATGTATCACTACAGACTGCCCTCATGGAACTGCTTTTGATGCGTCCCATAGATTTTGGAAAGTTGTGTTTACATTTTTACTTGTCTCAAGATATTTTTTGATTTCATCTTTCATTTCTTCATTGACTTATTATTGTTATTATTTTTAGTGGCTGTTTCTTTAGTCTCCACTAACATAGAACTTTCTTAATCAATAGAATATATTACAGAAAAAGTAAGAAACCTCTTAATGTGTTTACTTTTCTTTTTCTATGTGTTTTATGATTTGTTTAATGTTAATTAAGGTCACAATTATTTCTATAAGGCATTTTTCCTTCTATTAGATGACAAACTCCTAGAGAATGGAACTTGTATACAGTTCATTTGTATATATTTATATTCCATATCATCCACCACAGTACATTCCCAGTGATGAAAAAGTACTTATGGAATAAAATCGAAGCAAATATGTTTATTTGGCTTCTATTGGTTATAGGGAAAAGAAAGTTAAGATAATTTAAGTTGGTAGTTATTTATTATAAAGACAAATGTGACAGTAAGAGAGAAGCTAATTAAAATTTTAGGTTGCAAAATATATTAGTTTGTGGCCTTGCTACTGCAAGTAGATGAGAGTTCTCGACCTATGACAGTTCTAGCAATTTCAACAGCAGGAATTCATAAATCTTCACTCTAGTGCTGCATTATTTCTTCTTGTTAGCAACTTGCCAATGTGCCTATCCTTCTCACTTTCTATTCTGAATCTCTTGCAAGATATTTTCAAGCTTTTTCCAGCCACGTTGAGAATCTTCTTTCACAGATTGTATACCTATGCTTCTGCCCATTGAAAACTACTGTTATATTTTCCTTCAATATTTCATTGTTCTAGGTTCTACATAGTTTTTTAAATTGATTTTTTACTCATCTTGCCTCGCTGAATGCAGTTTATACATTTTAGATTTTATAGCTAACTACTTGATTCTCTTTTTATTTCTATGTTCAAGAGTACAGATTAATTGGTTCCAATAACTTAGAGAAGAACCTGTTCTTGGGTCACATGATCTCTGTCCAGGAGGAGTGAGGGGCACTAATATAAACTACTTGTGATACTCCTCAGTTGACACTATGGGTGGAGAACTCTCTCCTAGAAGCACTGTTAAATATGACGATATGTCAAATACAACACTTCTTGTTAAATCTTACTTAAAGATAAAAAGATCTCAAACTACCTATTTATCTTGTATCTGAGTTTCTAATCATAGAATATTTATATTTTTAAAACAATGAGAGTTTAAATTACGCTCTGTGAGGAAGTTTATGTTAAAAGGTCTACTAATTCTCAAAAGCTATATTCTTTATTATTTTTCCAGTATTGGTTCTTCTTTTCCCAAAGGATATAAATAAATAATTAGGGCCCAATTTACTATTTCATTTGACCATTTAATATTTTAAGGAGATTGAACATAATATTAAAGGGGATATCTGACCAAAACTGAAAGATTTTATGATATAAAGAACAGTTGCATATATAAAGAGAGTTAGAGAATAGCCCAGGATAGAAGACTAGACTATGGTGAAGATATTATAATTGCATCATGTGAATTGAATTAATTTAAAATATCTCCTTTGTTCACAGTATATGTACACACACACACACACACATACACACACATGTGGAGTTTAAATACTTCCCATAAGAGAAGTGGAATGTGAACCAAAGAAGAATTAAGGTTTGCAGGAAATTTAATAGGCTGCAGAAAGTTAGTAAGAAAAAAAAGAAGTCTGAGATAAGGAAAGTGAAAAAGCATTGAGGAGAAAAGATGAGGTTTTACAATCATATCAGTAAAAAGAAAGATAGAAAATAGGCTAACTAATAAATTAGGAGACATATGAAACTAAAGAAATCAATGATAACCTCAAATGACTGAGGTGCTAAACTACTTTAATAAGAAAAATGAAGAAAATTAATATGCATAATTAGAACACAATGGAAATCTTGAAAAAGTAGAAATTTACAAAAGCAGAAAATACACACTTGAGAGACTTGGCTAAACTGGGTAAAACACATTGACCTAATCTATTCTGCATTAGTTTTAGGAGAGAAACATAGACTTTACATATATTAATCCCATAGTGCTTAAAATACTCCTTTGATTACATTGAAATATTACCTCATAATGGTCAATGGAGAAAAAGTATGAAATTCCAACTGCTAAAATTCCTTGACAGGCAATACAATTTTGAGTCATTAGTCATTAAATAGAGATGTTACAATTTTATAAATCTTCCAAATAGTTCCTATTGTCATAGCATTGATAACTATAGGAAGCTAGACATAATATGGGGCTTCCCAGGTAGTGCAGTGGTAAAGAATCTGCTTGCCAATGCAGGATACACAAAAGATGCAGATTTGATCCCTAGGTGGGGAAGATCCCCTGGATAAGGAAACGGCAACCCACTACAGTATTCTTGCCTGGAAAATTCCATGGATGGAAGAGCCTGGTGGGCTACAGTCCATGAAGTTGCAAAGAGTTAGATGCAACAGAGCACACATGTGTGCACAAAAACATGCATATAACGTATGAATCAGTTCATATAAAGATTCTGCCATGGTGATGCAAATTCATGATCGAGAAGAGAACAAAGGGAAGAGCAAAGTATGAGCCACTGAGAATGTTTGAAATGTTCTAAAAAAGTTACATTTAAAATTGTAAAAAGCATAACTTTTTTTCTTATTCCATAAGCTTATTTAGTAGGTTATGATCATAAATGCAGCTTATATAGACATTATTTGACATTGTTCTGGCTAACTGAATTTAGAAAAGCCAAACATTTGATCTTCAGTTCCTTTATCTGAACGTGAGTTATTACAGAACCAGTATTAATCCAATAAATAAGAAACACATGATAGTCTTTCTTATTTCTAATTTATCAGTAACATTTTCCCAATCAAGTAGCAATCCCTCTCTTAAAATTTAGAATTTTATTTCTTTTATATATCTCTTTTATTTTTGGAATTCTTATTTTTCATTACTTCTGACATTTTGGCAACATTCTGCATAGTTGTTTGTTTGTTTGTTTTTTGCCTTTGGTTAAGTCTTTATTTTCATTATTTTTAACCATCATTTTAAACACTGAATTGAACACAGTCCTCCCTGTAGTCACATGGAATCAAAAAGCATATGTTTCACAGATTTTCAGTGTATAGCCAGAAACATTTTGACTATGACAAAAGCTAGGCATTGAAAAATTAAGTTAACTATTCAAGGTCATTTTAATTATTTCTAGCCAGTGCTATTTAGTGGCAGTTGATGTTTAGACATGATATCTCTATGAATATAGTCAGTTTGAAATAGTTAATATCTTTTGATAGATTGTTTCACCCAGACTAACAGTACTTAGTATACCTTTGCTGGATAATGTTAAAATACTGAACTTTTAGTTTTATGTACTTTTCAATTAGATAGAAAACCACTCAGAATAATTTAGCATTTTGATTTTTTAAACTGTTGTGATCATTGGATCTTCCATTATAAGCTGAATTTATTCTACATTCATTCTAAAATCCTGGAGTTGTGTTAGCACCTATAAACTTAGGAAATACAATGATTCTTATAAACATAAATTACCCATGGAACATAGGCAAATCAGATGAACCAACTTTGGAGACTGATGTAGGAAGGGAGGATGATGCTTAAAAAGATCTGTAATCCTAATCACCTACAGAATCTTTGATTGTTAGTTTTAAAAGCAGGAGTTCCAGGTGAATGTAAAGCTTTCCAGTATAGCAGAGGTTCACATAAGACAGTCCTCAGGTGGGCAGTATCAACATCACCTGGAAACTAGGTAGAAATGCAAATTCTCAGGCTCTTCCCTGGACCAACAAACAGGGCCCAGTAATCTGTGTTTTAACAAGCCCTTCAGGTGGTCCTAATACTACATCTTAATGTTTGAGAAGTACTATATGAGTTTTTAAAAGTGTAATAACATTTGGGCAAAATTATTACATTTTAAGGGCTTTCCAGGTGGCACTAGTGGTAAAGAACTCACCTGTCAATGAGGGAGATGAAAGAGAATTGCCTAGGAAATTTCATGGACAGAGGAGCCTGGCAGGCTACAGTCCATTGGGTCACAAAATAGTCAGACATGACTGAGGTGACAGTAGAGCACAAACAGCATATTTTAAGTTGGACAGAATCTGGGCTGTCATTTGTGTGTGTGTGTGTGTATATATCTATATCTATGTATCTATCTATATATATGTGTGTGTGTGTGTATGTATGTATGTATATATAGAGAGATAAATTTAGTTAATTTTGAAAAAAACACATACATATTTAAATCAAGTACTGATAGTTTATAGTAGCATAATCGTTAACACCTATTTTTGTGTCCAGCATTTTTGGTTATTATATTTCTTTTTCACAAGCAATCACACTATATCTACATATATCAATTTTATATTACTACAGAAATATTTTTCTTAACTTTGAATAGAGGTAGAATTAATTTTAATATTCAAAATTTAAATTCTTAAGTAAATAACTGCCTGGTGATTTAAATACAAACAAGGAAAATATCTTAGTACACTGCTGTCTTGTAACAAATTCAGTTTATTCATTCATTTCCTCCACATGTCTGTAAGAATCTGCCATGTGTTAGGCCATATTTTAGGTTCTGGGAATAAAATAGTACAAAATGGCCTTCCTATTAATATTTGTAGTAATATATATTCCTTTTTAAAATTTATTTTATTTATTTAAAAAAATTTTTGGCTGTATTGGGTCTTTGTTGCTGTGCCTGGGCTGTCTCTGGTTGCAGCTTCTAGTCTGTGCAAGTTCAGACATACTGCTATAATTTTTCATCTGCTTGAAAACATTTTAGTTTTAATTTACTTTCTGTCAAGTGTCCTTTATATTAGTGTTTGAGTTGGTTAAGAAAAATCTCAAAAGGACAATATTTAGACAATCATCTCAAAAGGACAAAAATCATCTCAAAAGCACAAATGCATCTCAATAAACAAAGTGAATGACATTGAAAAAATCAGTGTTCTAAACCTCATCAATTTTATTTGCATAATTGTAAAGATAACAGCTTTGAACTTAAGCCACAAGATTACTTGAAGAGCAAACTAGATAATGAACATGTAAATTCACTGTAACTGCTATAAAGTTTTACATGAGTTGTGTGTGTGTGTGTGTGTTTTTATTGTTTTAACAAGCCACCATTTATAAATTAATCAGTTTCAAGTATTGAAATTCTGGCTCTGATACTTACTTGCTTTTTGACCTTAAGTAAATTACTTTATGTCTTTGTACTAGAATTTCCTCAAATTAAAATGGTGGTAACATTATGGGACTCATAGCAATGTTTTAAAAAACAACTGATATAACCAGTGTGCTTAGGCTACATTTTATTATTCATTACTTAGATATATTTAACACAACTATCTTCGTTGTTAAACTATTTCAAAAAAGCCTTATGACTAAAAAGTATTCAGGTTCATCTTAACTATTAATTCTTAGAATTCTGTATTCCCTTATTCCCATTAACATGAACATTAAATCGCTTATTGCAAGTTCAGTTTCATTTAAACCTCTTTGACACATTTTAGGATATTTTGTTTTGAAAAAAAGAATAACAATTTTAGCTATTTCCTTGACTTTTTCTGACGAAGCAGAGTCTAAAAGAAGATGAAGTTATTTGAACTCTTTGGTCTTTTTGATTTCAGATGAACTTTTAGCTAAAATTAACTAAAATCTTTCCCATAGAGGTAGTTTGTTTGCTATTTACTTATTTGGTCCATATATCTCAGAGATACGGATAATGATATATACTAAGGTGGGAATCTACAGCAGAATAACTGAAAGGCAAGTATAAGTTTTAAAGTTGGAATTAGATTTTTGGCCCAGTAATATAAACTTAATTATATTTAGTAATATAAACTAAATGGTTGTACTGTTCCTTAGCTATAGGTAGCCCATGAAACCAGTCATACAAAAATTATGTTAAGCCTTTTCTGGAGCTGTAGAAGGTGACTGTAGGTGGGGTTGGGGGTTGGGAGCAGGGATTGAATGGCTGTACCAACAGAGAATCATCTCTCCTTTGCAACTGCCTTCCCAGCCTCATGATCTGGTGAGCTCATGGACCACAAGAGGTATGTTTTGCTCAGTGAGAATTTTAGATCTAGCCACTGACAGGGTGCACAGCACTGAGCTAGCCTGTGACTACCATCCCTGGATAACCAAGGAAATGACCATTTCTTGTCTCATAGAGACAACTTATCCACCAGGGTTAATAGGGTAGCTTTTTGATGGATAACAATCTGGAACGGAAACAGCAGGAACCACACACCTGCAGCTGAAATCTCAGGTTTACTGAGTTTTCTTTTTTTATGTTCAATATTCCAGTGTCTATGTGAATAGGGTTTTTACCCCACTTGAAAAGTTTAAGATTTTTGTTTGCATCAAGTTTCATCATTCTCCACTAAACTCAGCTTGTATTTATTTATTTTACTCAGATATTCCTACAAATTTCCACATCTTTTTTTGTCTTTTTCCATAATACTATCTATCTCATTAGAACTCAGTGAAAATGACTGCAGGCTGACTAACTTCAGGCTGAATGGAATTAGCAGAGCACTGAATTATTCCCTGGCCGTCAGCAGATTTCAGCGTACTTAGGTAAATTGCCTTTGCTCTGAATGCAGTCTTAAATTGATCATATGCCCTCGGTTGAGAAACCTATATGCAGGCCAGGAAGCAACAGTTAGAATTGGACATGGAACAACAGACTGGTTCCAAATAGGAAAAGGAGTACGTCAAGGCTGTATACTGTCACCCTGCTTATTTAACTTACATGCAGAGTTGCTGCTGCTGCTAAGTCACTTCAGTTGTGTCCGACTCTGTGTAACCCCATAGATGGCAGCCCACTAGGCTCCCCCATCCCTGGGATTCTCCAGGCAAGAACACTGGAGTGGGTTGCCATTTCCTCCTCCACTGCATGAAGGTGAAAAGTGAAAGTGAAGTCACTCAGTCATGTCTGACTCTTGGAGACTCCATGGACTGCAGCCTACCAGGCTCCTCCGTCCATGGGATTTTCCAGGCAAGAGTACTGGAGTGGGGTGCTAGCAGCTCTTTATTCCTTCAGATGAGCACAAGTTTCAGGGGAAAAATGCCTATGTTAATATTATCTGCAGTAATGTTTGTATTGGGGGAAAATGTAAACCACCCACTGCCTACCAAAAAAATACACTAAATCAACTACTCAAGTAGTTTTTGAAAAGAATGAGAAATGCATTAATGTATTGGTATGGAAATGCATTAATATATTGATATGTCTAAGAGAGTTAAAGCAAAAGGTAGAGAAGAATATCTTACAGAATGAGAGTAGTGAAACTATTTATCTATTAATCTACTTATCTCTTCATCCATATTTCTATCTAACCATTCACAAAAATACATAAAATAACAGGAAGTATGAAGAACAACAAAATATTAACAATGATACTTTTGAAAAAGATGAAGTTAGGAGAAATTCTATGGGGAGAATTTAAGCTGTTGTTTTATGCTTTTCTGCATGAGTCTGTTGTCCATTTGCTGTCTAACAAAGCACCCCAAAACTTGGTGACTTCATATAACAATCATTTATTTGCTTCCAACTCTATGGGTAGCAGTTCAGACAAGGTTCAGCTGGGATAGCTTGTCTTTTGCTCTGTCATGTCAAGATTCATTCCTGTGGCAACAGTGAGTTGGTAAGTTAGTTAGGGACTGCTGGTCCTTAACGACCTCACTCTCATGTCTAGAGTCTGTACTGGAATGGCTGAGGTGGCTACACTTCTCCCTGTGATCTCTGTTTGTTCACAGGCAGTAGTTTTCCAAGAGAACAAAAAATAAACAAACATATAAACCTTCTTGAAGCCAAGGCTTGGTAGTAACCCAGCATCACTTCTGCTATTTTCTTTTGGTCAAAGCAAGACCAGCCAAGTTACAAAGATAGGGAATTCAACTGCATTTCTTTTTTTCTGTTATGTTTTATGTTCATTTCAGTTCAGTTCAGTTACTCAGTCGTGTCCGACTTTCTGTGACCCCATGAATCGCAGCACGCCAGGCCTCCCTGTCCATCACCATCTCCCGAGTTCACTCAGACTCACGTCCATCGAGTCCGTGATGCCATCCAGCCATCTCGTCCTGGGTCGTCCCCTTCTCCTCCTGCCCACAATCCGTCCCTGCATCAGAGTTTTTTCCAATGAGTCAACTCTTCTCATGAGGTGGCCAAAGTACTTGAGTTTCAGCTTTAGCATCAGTCCTTCCAAAGAAATCCCAGGGTTGATCTCCTTCAGAATGGACTGGTTGGATCTCCTTGCAGTCCAAGGGACTCTCAAGGGTCTTCTCCAACACCACAGTTCAAAAGCATCAATTCTTTGGTGCGCAGCCTTTTTCACAGTCCAACTCTCACATCCATACATACCCACATGAAAAACTATAGCCTTGACTAGACAGACCTTAGTCGGCAAAGTAATGTTTCTGCTTTTGAATATGCTATCTAGGTTGGTCATAACTTTTCTTCCAAGGAGTAAACGTCTTTTAATTTCATGGCCGCAGTCACCATTTGCAGTGATTCTGGAGCCCCAAAAAATAAAGTCTGACACTGTTTCCACTGTTTCCCCATCTATTTCCCATGAAGTGATGGGACCAGATGCCATGATCTTCGTTTTCTGAATGTTGAGCTTTAGGCCAACTTTTTCGCTCTCCTCTTTCACTTTCATCAAGAGGCTTTTTAGCTCCTTTTCACTTTCTGCCATAAGGGTGGTGTCATCTGCATATCTGAGGTTAATTGATATTTCTCCCAGCAATCTTGATTCCAGCTTGTGTTAGTCAAACCTTTTATTAAACTTCATTGGTAATATCTGCCTTTGACTTATGTGTAGAAATCCACCCTAAGATATTTGATTAACAGCTACTTTATTTTTTCTTGAATACTGGTGTTTTAAAAATGAGAAAAATGTTTATGAAATAGAAAAGGAAAGAGAAGTGTATTGAAACAGAAACATTTCTGATACTTAGCTTAACCCTGATTTCTTGATGAGAAGAGCAGAAACAAATTTATAGCCATGTTTAATCCACATATTCAACTATTTGAATGTTTCATAATAAGCATTGTTTTAACAACAATAATAAGAACAAAAGCATTAATACCATAAATTACTGATTTGTCTAACTGCTATCTCTGTCTTTGAACTATATCTGAGCCTATTGCTATTTTAACAACTAAATGTGATGACTGGTTAAGTAGGATCCTATGACTTATACAAAAACTGGGGAGTAAGTTTCAGTCTCTGCAAAGAGATCCATTTCAGATGTGAAATTTCAACGTGCATATGAAATGCACATATATTTTTATTTACTGGTAGGCACTAAGAATTTGTCCAAACAGAAATACCCTTATATGAAATTGCATTATCTTTTGCTGATCTGGGCATCTGAGGGTAGCTTTAATATAATTAAAAATCTTTTTTCTTTACAAGCATTTATCATTTAGCATTTTAATAGTACAATGCTCTCTACTTTATGCAGTAATGTCCTACTAAAAGAAAATTTAAATAGAAAAGTTATGAATTGATTTTCAATGGCTATTGTAATTATTCTTTAGTTTTCTACCTAAATGAATCCAGTGATTAATGGTCTTATTAAAGGTAAGCAAGCCCAAACTGTTTAGTTTCTACTGTGGAAAAGGATTATTCTCTCCTGCTTCATTTTAAAAATTTTCCTGTTGCCTCACAATTCCTGTACTCTCCCCTCTCCTCTGCCTCAAATTTGAGTTTCCTCAGTTATATGAATTTCTAGCATTACGGAAGACCTGGGTTCAATCCCTGGTTTGGGAAGATCCCCTGTAGGAGCACATGGCAACCCATTCCAGTATTCTTGCCTGCAGAATCCTCATAGTCAAAGAAGCCTGGTGGGCTACAGTCCATGGGTCTCAAAGAGTTGGACGCGACTGAATGACTAAGCACAGCACAGCCCAGAGCAATGTCATATGAATTCATTTTGTCATGACAGAATTGTACCTCTAGCACTTGTCGACTCTGTATCTACCTTTGCTTCCTTCTCACTGGCACACCAAAGTGAGTTTCCTCTTCTAGTCCTCAGCAAAGTCAGAACAAAGAGGCAGAAGCAAAATTTCAAAGGAACTGTTAGCCAATGAGCCATATGATAAGACTCAAAAGCTAGGCTCCAGTTTCACCCACCTCATTAGAACTGATTCAAATGTGTTCTTTTTAGTGGCTGAGTAATACTGAAGTAAGCCAGAAAGAAAAACACCAATACAGTATACTAACGCATATATATGGAATTTAGAAAGATGGTAACAATAACCCTGTATGCAAGACAGCAAAAGAGACACAGATATATAGAACAGTCTTTTGAACTGTGTGGGCGAGCGAGGAAGAGGGAGGGATGATTTGGGAGAATGACATTGAAACATGTATAATACCGTATATGAAACGAATCGCCAGTCCAGGTTCAATGCATGATACTGGATGCTTGGGGCTGGTGCCCTGAGACGACCCAGAGGGATGGTACGGGGAGGGAGGAGGGAGGAGGGTTCAGGATGGGGAACACGTGTATACCTGTGGTGGATTCATGTTGATGTATGGCAAAACCAATACAATATTGTAAAGTAATTAACCTCCAATTAAAATAAATAAATTTATATTTAAAAAAAAAGCTAGGCTCTTGCTTGAAGAGCCTAGTTTTTTGCTCTATCTCTGAAACTAGATATGCTCCACCATGGAAAAGAGAAAAGACAAACTACCCAGTGGTGAAGCTAATGTTAGTGTAAGAAAGCACAGAGGGTGAGGAGTTCTCAGGGCTAGAGCTAAAATTTTCTGTTTCTCAGCGAAAAGCAGAACCCTCAAATTAGGACAATGCAAGAGCAGGATGGTAAAATCACTGTGTTCAAATATATGGTGTACATGTGCAGAGAAACTGCAGGGGTAGTGCAATACTCTGGGACTTGTTTTCACTCTAGGCACAAAGCGATGAAGAAGGAGACTTTGTGGTTCATAGGTTCGGGGGCATGGCCATCTAGAGATGACCCAGCATTGTAAGGAGTCGGGGATATAAATGCTCTGAGCTCAGTTGGTTCCCCTCTTTCTACTCCTGGTATGGCTTTCCATTGGCCATACTCAAATGCAAGCTGAAGGTCAAAGAAGTGTTTTGATGTACTCCATTTAGAATCAATCTCCCAAGCCAAGAATAGGGCAGAGAAGAGCACAGACAGGTAGGTTCCTAAAAGGCAAGAGAAGACCGAGTGTCCAGAAAGGAAAGTGCAAATAGGAGCTAGGGTAGGAATGAAAAAAAAAAAAAAAAAAAAGAAAATAATGGATGTTGAAAAGGAGAAGGAATAGGAGAGAATGAATGCCTGAGGCTGTAGCTCTTTGTCAAGCTTTTCATTATGAGTCCTAACAGTGGCTTTTACTACAAGAACTGTGAAAATTGATTTTCACTTGCTATTTATTAACCTTATAAATGTTTGCATACTAGTTCCCTTCCTAGTTTAGACTGTAAGCTACCTGAGGGAAAAGATCCTGCTGACCTTATTTACTAAGGTATCTTCACTGAATGATAAGTGCATTTTACTGATTTTAAGTGTTTTGAAAAATCAAGAATAACTTACATTAAGATTTTTAAGGCTACATATCTTGTTTCCAGTGATACCATCTTGCAACAGATAAGACTTATTACATCCTATCAGCTGTCAATGTTGTAATCATTAATCTACCACAATTTTTCCTGACAGCAGAGAATCTCTGCTATGATAACTACAGTATTAGTTGGTTTGCCAGAGAAGTTTACCAACAGCTTGAAACTTTCATGATGAAATGACTGGTCAAGTTAGTGTTCATGGCATTTGGCTGGAGCCATCCATCATTAATCCTGGGAAGCAGGACTATCTAATGGTTCCAGTTTTATTCAATCTATTACATGCAGCCATGCTTGACTATGCAACAAGAGACCTCGGGGTTGATATTAGGATATATTTTGGCCTCCTAAAAGACTTTTCCACTTCAATAACTTGCAATCCTCCTCAAAAGTCCTTGAGGCAATTGTTCATGAACTACTGCTTCCTGATGACAACATACCCAACATAAGCTAAAATAGATTTCAGAAAACTTTGTAGGCTTTGTGTTAGAAGTTGTCTATATGCTGAAAGTGCCTTAGTACATGCCAGATTTCACTAACAAAATCCTACAACAGTTCAACAACACTACCTTTTTTTGAAAAACTGTTTGTAACTTCGTCATTTTACTAATAATCACCAGGTAGATAAGTAAATTCAGGGTAAGTACTGTGATTAGCAGTATCATCAATAATTATCACTTTTCATAATGAAGTAAAATAAATTTTATCTTCTTGAGTGCATAAATTGGGAAGCATTTATTGACTGCCTATACACTGAGTTTGAGTGAATCTTAGAATTCTCTCCCTGATAGTGTATAACTGCTAGAAAGTTAAATTAAAATGGGATAGTCCTTCACTCACACAATATTCAAGTGATCTAAGAGTTTATTAACCAAAGTCTTTCATCTTGAATATAAAAGGTAATTGACTGGTCAGTATCTGAATTATGCTCCAAGTATCTTGACCACCTCAGTATTATTTTCATTATTCTAACTTGAATATTGTGGTAGCTAATTTCCAAGATGGTTCTCAGTGATCCTTACCACATGGTACTCATGCCCTTGCGAAATCTCCAAGCACACTGTACCAGAGTTGGTGCCTGTGACAAATAGAATACAACAGATTACTGCACTTCTGTGCTAGGTCATCAAAGATACTGTGGCTCCCTCTTCACACGGGTCTTGTTTCTCTTGGGAGATGCCAGCTGGCACATCTGAGGAACCCTATAAAGAGGCCCATGTGATAAGGAGCAGAAGACTACAGCCAAGGGCCAGCAAGGAACTGAGAATTCTTGCCATTAGCCATGTGCATGAAAGCAGATATTCCTGACCCAGTTAAACCTCAGGATGAGTGTAGCACCAGCCAATATCTTGTCTGCAACCTCATGAGAGACTCTGAGCCAGAACCACTAAGTTCAGCCACTCCAAGATGCCTGACCCTCAAAAACGATGGGAAATATTGCATTTTGTTGTTTTTAGCTGCTGACTTTTGGAATAGTTAAGGTTTATGTAGCAACACAACTAGTACAATGTGATAGTAAAAAATTCCCTCAGTATGTCAGGCAGCTATGAAGTGAGGAATTGCTGTAGTTAAATAGGTCTAGAAAGACCATCCAAGCAGTGGTTGTAATCTGTGATCCATGAACCCCTGGGCCCATGGATAAATTTTAGAGATGTGTAAACCCCCAAAAGTACATGTGAAATTATGTGGCTATCTGTGCAAATGTGTGTCTTTTTTCTCCTAACAAAGGTCTCATAATTTCTGCCTGACTGTCAAATATATATATATGATTTCTTGCATAGTGAGTCGCTAATCTATGGTCCTATTTTACGATTATGTCCTGGGCATATATAGTGCAGTCAATCACATTTTTTATTATAACTTAATAAACTTTCCATAGTGCCTTACATAATGGGTCCTCAAGAGATGAATGTCAGTTGAAGGACTGAGTGGGTTCATATATTTGGATGTGCATATACCCACTATGGCCTTCCCTGGTGGCTCAGTCAGTGAAGAATCTGCCTGCAATGCAAGAGACCACCTGCAGCTCAGGAGCCCTGGGTTCGATCATTGAGTTGGGAAGATCACCCGGAGAAGGAAATGGCAACCCACTCCAGTATTCTTGCCTGGAAAATTCCATGGGCAGAAGAGCCTGGAGTTGCAAGAGTCCAAGGGGTTGCAAGAGTCCGACATGACTTAGTAACTAAACCATACCCACTATGGTTGGCAAACTATAGCCACATACTCTCAATTGTTTTCCAACTATGGTGCATCCCTCATGTCTTATCGCAATGTTTAGATATATAAGGGTGTTTAACTCATGGCTTTGGAATGATCTGAAGATAAGTGGCTCAAGCTGAGATTGCTTCTTTGGTTTTCTTGCATGGTATGTTCAAAAGCTGGAAAGTGAGGTAGCCATTAAGTATGCATAAAAAATTTTCTGGATACATTTTTGACCATTTTGCCTGTACTTTACACACAAACAGTTTGATGTAACAAATATTGACTTTCTCTTAATGTTTTTCTTTGACTTTCAGCAGTGCAGGATAACCATTACCTCCTCAATTTAAAAAAATAGTCAGTCATTTGCTGTTTTGACTGCTTATTGCTTCTGTCACACCTACCACATTTACCAACATCCTGCCTGTCTTTTGGAAGTAGTTAATTATAATCTCATGCAATCTTTCTGGGAACCCATATCCATTAACAAAATTGGTTTTTCTTTCAATTGTGGCTATACATTGATGGATCCCAGTTTCACCTATGTTTTCACTAAGGGTAATGTTCCTCAGGCCCATACAATGGACCCAAGTGTGTTTATTTTAAGAACTTTGTGGAATTATACCCACTTCCCTCTTCAAAGTAATGTTTGAAGTTCATGTTGCAATCTTGATGAGTCCTGTACTCATTTACTACTTAGCATTGTGTTGGCATTTCACAGGCCGCTGGTAACACATCCCTCTTTACTTCAACAAAAATTAGTTTTCATCCAAAAGTTACCTTTATGAAATTTCCCTTTGAAAAACATTATTTTCTTAGTTCTATTATCTTCAACATATTTACTTACATCTGGGAATGTTTCCAAAAGGAGTTTTAAGAAATATTGTACACTCACTGGGGGCAAGGGGAATACTTCTGTTAGAAGTCCAGAACGCTGCCACATGGAAAACAAATGAGGGCAATTAATCCTGGTAATTCTCAAAGTGAAAATACTTTATAACATGAAAAATATAGATTTAGCAAATTGATTTTTCCATTTGAGATATGCTTTCTCCCTTATCTTGAGGAAATACATACAATTGTTATTTTTTTGTCAAGATACTAGTTAATACAAATACTTAGATTAAAAAAAAAGAAAGAGGATGAAAGCAGATACATATGTTTAAGCCATATAAATAATTTATAGCCTCACAATAATGTTTTATAATTTAGCCCGGATTCAGCATGGTAATTAAATTGCTCATTAAGTGTCTGTTAATGTACACTGATATGCCTCTAAGTCTTGTAGGCCATTCACAGTTCTGTTTCTTCAGGCCCAAGGCGAATTACCCACTATTTAATACCTTTAGCTCTATTCATTCCTCCAGTTATGCGTGCACATAGTCAAAACATTTTTGTGCTGCCTATTCTATGATATTTGCTCTAGGCTAGGTTGTAGGAACACAGAGGTAAGGTATGAGAAAATAATATGAACTTGAAGACTGACTTAAACTCAAACTTTAGTCCAGCCTCTACTGTGTATGAAATAGGCAAATGGTCCAAAATATACCTAGGAAAAATTTTTTGTGCACTTTGAATGGTTCCTTCAATCTCTATTTAGCACTGCCAGGAACTTTTCACTGCACCATGATTGAAGAATTGACTGAAATTTTCCAAGAAGAATGTTCTAGAACTCATCTCTATACCCATTACCTTTGTTCTTAATAATTGAGGCTCAGGGAAGTGAGATGGGTTCTTCTGAGAACCTCTTCATGTGGTTTTTATATTAGCCAAAAATATATCCCTAAATTATTTGATAGACTACACTGTCTCCTTCTGTTTATAATGCCTAAAGGAGATCAGTCCTGGGTGTTCACTGGAAGGACTGATGCTGAAGCTGAAACTCCATTACTTTGGCCACTTCATGTGAAGAGTTGAGTCATTGGAAAAGACGCTAATGCTGGGAGGGATTGGGGGCAGGAGGAGAAGGGTTGACAGAGGATGAGATGGCTGGATGGCATCACTGACTCAATGGACATGAGTTTGGGTAAACTCTGGGAGTTGGTGATGGACAGGGAGGCCTGGCGTGCTGTGATTCATGAGGTTGCAAAGAGTCAGACATGACTGAACGACTGAACTGAACTAAACTGAATTTAATTTGAGGACTATTTATATCAACTTCCCTGATAGCTCAGTTGGTAAATAATCTGCGTGCAATGCAGGAGACACTGCTTCAATTCCTGGGTCGGGGAGATCATCTGGAGAAGGGGTAGACTACCCACTCCAGTATTCTGGCTTGGAGAATTCCTTGGACTGTATATATTCCTTGGACTGTATATTCATGGGGTTGCAAAGAGTTGGACATGACTGACTCTACACATGGACATCACCAGATGGTCAATACTGAAATCAGATTCATTATATTCTTTGCAGCCAGATATGGAGAAGCTCTACATAGGCAGCAAGAACAAGACCAAGAGCTGACTGTGGCTCAGATCATGAACTCCTTATTGCCAAATTCAGACTTAAATTGAAGAAAGTATGGAAAACCACTAGACTGTTCAGGTATGACCTAAATCAAACCCCTTATGATTATACAGTAGAAGTGACAAATAGATTCAAGGGATTAGACCTGATAGACAGACTGTCTGAAGAACTATGGATGGAAGTTCATGACATTGTACAGAAGGCAGTGATCAAGACCATCTCCAAGAAAAAAAAATGCAAAGGGGGAAAATGGTTGTCTGAGCAGGCCTTACAAATAGCTGAGGAAAGAAGAGAAGCTAAAGGCAAAGGAAAAAAGGAAAGATATACCTATTTGAATGCAGAGTTCTAGAGAAAAGCCTTCATGAGTGATCAAAGGAAATAAATCAAGGAAAATAATAGAATGGGAAAGACTAGTAATCTCTTCAAGAAAATTAGAGATACCAAAAAAAAAAAAAATTGCATACAAAGATGGGCACAATAAAGGACAGAAATGGTATGGACCTAATAGAACCAGAAGATATTGAGAAGAGGTGACAAGAATACACAAAAGAACTATACAAAAAAGATCTTCATGACCCAGATAACAACGATGGTGTGATCACTCACCTAGAGCCAGACATCCTTGAATGTGAAGTCAAGTGGGCCTTAGGAAGCATCACTACGAACAAAGTGGAGGTGATGGAATTCCTGTGGAGCTATTTCAAATCCTGAAAGATGATGCTGTGAAAGTGCTGCACTCAATATGCCAGCAAATTTGGAAAACTAAGCAGTGGCCACAGGACTAGAAAAGTTTCATTCCAATCCCAAAGAAAGGCAATGCCAAAGAATGCTCAAACTACCACACAGTTGAGCTCATCTCACATGCTAGTAAAGTAATGTTCAAAATTTCTCAAGCCAGGCTTCAACAATATGTGAACTGTGAACTTCCAGATTTTCAAGCTGGTTTTAGAAAAGGCAGAGGAACCAGAGATCAAATTTCCAAAATCCATTGGATCATGGAAAAAGCAAGAGATTTTCAGAAAAATATCTATTTCTGCTTTATCGACTATGCCAAAGCCTTTGACTGTGTGCATCACAGCAAACTGGAAAAGTCTGAAAGAGATGGGAATACCAGACCACCTAACCTGCCTCCTGAGAAATCTGTGTGCAGGTCAAGAAGCAACAGTTAGAACTGGACGTGGAACAATACACTGGTTCCAAATCAGGAAAGGAGTATGTCAAGGCTACATATTGTCACCCTGCTTATTTAACTTATATGCAGTGTACACCATGAGAAATGTCCAGCTGGATGAAGCACAAGTTGGAATCAAGATTGCCGGAAGAAATATCAATAACCTCAGATATGCAGATGATACCACACTTATGGCAGAAAGCAAAGAACTAAAGAGCCTCTTGATGAAAGTGAAAGAGGAAAGTGAAAAATTTGGCTTAAAACTCAACATTCAGAAACCTAAGATCATGGCATCCAGTCCCTTCACTTCATGTCAAATTGATGGGGAAACAAGGAAACAGTGTGAGGCTTTGTGTGTGTGTGTTGGGCAGGGAGTGGTTCCAAAATCACTGCAGATGGTGATTGCTGCCATGAAATTAAAAGACACCTGCTCCTTGGATGAAAATCTATGACCAACCTAGACAGGGTATTAAAAAGGTGAGACATTACTTTGCTAACCAAGGTCCATCTAATCAAAGCTATGGTTTTTCCAGTAGTGATGTATGGATTCACATATAGAGTTGGACTATACTATACATACATAGAGTTGAACTATAAAGAAAGCTGAGCACCGAAAAATTGATACTTTTGAGCTGTGGTGTTGGAAAAGACTCTTGAGAGTTCCTTGGACTGCAAGGAGATCCAACCAGCCCATCCTAAAGGAAACCAGTCCTGAATAGTCATTGGAAGGACTGATGCTGAATCTGAAGCTCCAATACTTTGGCCACCTGATGTGAAGAACTGACTCATTTGAAAATTTCCTGATGGTGGGAAAGATCAAAGGCAGGAGGAGAAGGGGACAATAGAGGATGAGATGGTTGGATGGCATCACCGACTCGATGGACACAACTTTGGGTAAAGTCCGAGAGTTGGTGATGGACAGGGAAGGCTCACATGCATGATGTCCATGGTGTTGCAAAGAGTTGGACAACACTGAGCCACTGAACTGAACTGATTTATATCATCTTCATTTTTGGAATGTTTATGCATTGTGCTTACATTTAGAAATATAAATTTGATGGAATGTATATAGGTGGGATGGATGAAATCTGTTGTCTAGATGGTATAAATGGGTAAACAGTGGTGAGCAGTGATTTTGATGGTTGCTTAGAATTTCTGAAGTTGAGCCATATGCTGTATAGAATGTATTTTAAAGTAATTATGATCATGCTAAAATCAAGGTAATCAATTTCTGAAGTCTGAAGCTGTAATGAAAGAAACAGAAGTGGGAAGTTGAATAAATGTAAGACAGAATTACAAAGAAAAGAAAATCATTCATTGCCTAGAAAACATTGTACTCTTGGAAAGGTAAAAGACTGATAAAGTTATCAACTGAAAAGCCATGATTTAGATGTATAAGGCTAAACCTATATTAGAAGCCAAATAACTCATTCTGAAATTTTTAGATTTCTAAAAATAAGAAATATAAGCCAGATATTTGAAGATTTTCTATTTACACACTTTAGACTGATTTTATATCATTTCACTCATCCTTGAGGAGATTGTACATTTGTAATATTTTTACTTTGAACTATGTAATATTTGTAGAAAATCTGAAGTCTGTATAATTCATTGAATTTTCAGAAGCTAAAGGCAATTGTTGAACTAGCACCAAGATCAGAAAGCATCATCAGCTACAGGAGCCCTCATCACATTCTTTCTAGTCACTAACCACGTCCCAAGGGTAACCACTCCCCTGGCTTCGAACACTACAGATGATGTTTGCCAATTTTCAAACTATATAAAAGGGATCATACGGTCCAAACCCTTGGCTCAGGTTTCTGTTTTCTGTCCGTGAGACTCATATATATTTGAAAATGTATTTGTAGATCATTCATTCTCATGGCTATATAGTCTGCTCTTCTGTGAATATGCCACCTATGCCATTAGCCATTCTACTGCCAGGGGGCAAAAATGAGCATTTTGGAAGCTACCAGTTGGGGCCTCTTGAGCACTATGCGGGTATGGAAATTTTCTGGGCCCTATATAGGGTAAGCACATGCTCAGATGTAGTGGATACCGTCAAAGAGGTTTAAAAAGTAGTTGTAAAGTTTTTTGTTTTTTGTTTTTGTTTTTTTAATACAAAGAAGGTGACACAGATTGGTAGATGTGTATCGGCTGAATTTGCAGACTATAGATAAAATTGTGTGAGGGAATTAATGAAATATCAGCTTATAAATGATTCTTCCCATTGTAGTCCTATCATATTTTCTCTCCAAAAACACATCTCTTGAGGAGGAATATATAGATAACAGGAATATATAGATAATGCCATTACTTTCCTCTCATCCTCTTGGCACCAGCACCTGGGAAAGAGGTTCACTGAAACAGTCTAAATGTTTTGGAAGTGCATCTATGTCAAAAAAATGCCTGAAGTTGGAGATAAGGGGGAAAAAGTGCATATCCTTGTAACCTATACCAAGTGGGTAAATAAGCAGAAATATTTTTCAGCAAACAATAAAGTTAGCTGCACACATATTATATTTAGATTTGAAATGTGAAAATTGTGAAATGGAATAAGTACACAGGAGATATTTTCAAAGGAAAAAATTATGACTATCTGGAACTTTAAAAATAGTTATATCCCACCATTATATTATAAATTTTCTTAAAATTAAATAATGGCTATGTTACCAAGCTATGGGCTTTGAATTTATGGGGAAAGCTCTTACATAATCCTAGTTATACACTCTGTTGTGTTACACTAGAAAAATAATTTAGTGTTCATTTACTCAATTCTTATAAACATAGCATCTTGAAGTCTTATGATGAATAAAGGATGGAATCAAATATTTTGTGCACGTGGTCACCACTTGGGCACTTGGGTTGAAGGTGGGGAGTAGAGGTCTTCTGTCAAAGCTGAGATTCAGCATTTTAGTTCTGGAATCCATCACAGGTTTTCTTTCTTCAGCTAGCACCCTAAATAGAGTTGTTTATGATATGACAATGCACAGAAATAGATCAAATTTTCTAAGCACTAATAGTTGCTGCAAAAGAATGATAACAATTAAAAGTAACTTAAAACACACCTTTGCATGTATACATGAGTGATATTCACATAGTGACAACTCAAAGTCGAAAAGCTATCATGGAAATTTTCTTGTTTCCTACTGGCAGCAGTTGGGTGAGGAATCAATCAGCTAAGCCAATAGAGCAAAATTGTTTTAAAAATACTCAAATAATTTTGAAGGAATAGTCCCCCTTACCATATTCTAGCTTTGTTAGGTTATGCAACCTTTTTTGGTTTGTTTATGCTATGGACTGAATTGTGTCCTCCCAAATTCATGCATTGAAGTCCTAAGCTCCAGAGTGACTGTATTTGGACATAGGGTTTTTAAGAAGTTTTTAAGTGAAGTGAAAGTCACTCAGTCATGTCCAACTCTTTGACCGCAAGGACTATACAGTCCATGGAATTCTCTGGGTCAGAATACCCGAGTGGGTAGCCATTCCCTTCTCCAGGGGATCTTCCCAACCCAGAGATCAAACCCAAGTCTCCCACTTTCCAGGCAGATTCTTTACCAGCTGAACCACAAGGGAAGTCCTATTAAGATTAAATTAAGTTTTAAGGGTGGGGTACTGATTTGATAGGATTAGTATCCTTATAAGGCAAGACACTAGAGACCTCTCTCTCTACCTGTCCTGTTTCCACTGCCATGTGAAGACACAGCAAGAAGGCAGCCATCTATAAACCGGAAAGAGAACTCCCACCAGGAATTGATACTTTCAGACATTAAGTTGGGACTTCTAGCCCCGAAGGCGATGGCACCCCACTCCAGTACTCTTGCCTGGAAAATCCCATGGATGGAGGAGGCTGGTAGGCTGCAGTCCATGGGGTCATAAAGAGTCGAACACGACTGAGCGACTTTCACTTTTCGCTTTCATGCATTAGAGAAGGAAATGGCAACCTACACCAGGGTTCTTGCCTGGAGAATCCCAGAGATGGGGGAGCGTGATGGGCTGCCATCTATGGGGTCGCGCAGAGTCGGATATGACTGAAGCGACTTGGCAGCAGCGGCAGCAGCAGCCTCTCACAGAAATGTGAGAAACTAAGTCTCCAATGTTTAAGCCTTACAAGCTGTGGTATTTTGTTTTCTCAGTCCAAGCATACTAAGACAATTCCTTGAAAAGATGAATCTTTAGGCCTTCTCTTGTTGGTTCAGTGATTAGGACTCGAGGCATGCACTGTCTAGGGCTTGGGTTCAATCTCTGTTCCAGGAACTAAGATCCATCATGCTGAATCAGCCAAAAAAAAAAAAAAAAGAAAGAAAGAAAGAAATGAACTCATATTGCGTAGTACCTAAAGAAAAATTAAAGTTGGCACTCGAATGTAGTAGTAGCCTTTCCACTTAGCCTCCTAGAGATATTAGGAAATGGCCAACAAAGATCAGAAATAGAATCTCCTCACACGGTAGACTGATAATTTTTGGCTGATTTGCATACAGAAGGAGATCAGCCCTGGGATTTCTTTGGAAGGAATGATGCTAAAGCTGAAACTCCAGTACTTTGGCCACCTCATGCGAAGAGTTGACTTATTGGAAAAGACTCTGATGCTGGGAGGGATTAGGGGCAGGAGGAGAAGGGGACGACAGAGGATGAGATGGCTGGATGGCATCACTGACTCGATGGACGTGAATCTGAGTGAACTCCGGGAGTTGGTGATGGACAGGGAGGCCTGGCATGCTGCGATTCATGGGGTCGCAAAGAGTCGGACACGACTGAGTGACTGAACTGAACTGAACTGAGCTCTTTGGTCTCTGAATGACCACTTCCTTTGTGGTGGTGGGTAGCGGGGACAGGTGAGGCGAGAGACTGAATTCTCTGACAGTGACATACAAACTTTTGATTTAAATTTTATGCTCTGTAAAATCCACACTGTTTATGGTAATAATACATCTACAGCATTTGTACTCACAAAACTCTTTTATTCCCTTGACTGTATTCCAACCAAGCATGAACCAGCAATGTACAAACTGACTCTTTTCCACTCCCATCTGCCATCCTTCTTCTATCCAGAAATATATCTCATTACAGAAATTCCAGCTTATGTCTCAGAAGTCCTGATGTTTCAGTCTTTAGTTAGCTCGGCTTTTATACAAAGATATTTTGAAATGGTAATATCACTTGTAAAGAGTCCTTCCTTCTGCTGGGACTGGTAATCGTGTTTTGTATTGTTTCTGAAGTGTAACACTGGAAAGAGGTAATATATCTTTCAAGCTGAATGCTTTCATTGTCACTGGTTTTCATTTTTCACACAGACGTTGACATATTTCAGTATTGTTGGTCATGATGCTGTGAAAAGCTGGGAGCCTAGTGCATCAACATCCTTGGCTTCCCCTCTCCCTCTTTTCATATAAAAATTGTAAAACTTAACGGATGATGACTAGCTTAGCGGTGTCATTCTTCTTAAATTCTTTGTGAACTTTGTACTTCAGCTGGTATTGATTTCCTTTGTCACTGTCTGCACAGCATATTGAATCATTTTTGTGCATTTATCCTTCAAAGATCAACATGTAACATTTTCTAAAAATTTGGGGGTAGAATCTAATGATCCAAGATGCATATGTGAAATCACACCAAAATAGTTACTGGGTGGTCATTGGATAAATATAAGTAAAACTGTGAACATAAATATGAAATATCAAAAGATAGATGTCTGTTTTGATAAACCTAAAAATTTTATACCAGTAGGCATAGTAAAGCACTATCTGCAAAGAATATAATTATCATCTAAGTTTTCAACTTAAAAATAGTTCATATAAAACAGTGGTTAAAAATTTTATATCAATGAATGGACAGAATGAAGGATTTATTGTAGCACTATGTGAAACTTCAATAGTAGACAATAATCATAATTCTGTCACTGCTTTAATTTTAAACAATGAATGTAGATCCTTCTGTTGACTCTTAATTTTACTATTCCTATTTTTATACTAATTTTTCAAAGGTATTTATAAAGATTAGAGTGCCATTTTGTTTTTCACTATTCACATCTTTAATTAGAAAGTTTATAGTCTAAATTTTTTAAATTTTATATTTATTTTGATACGTATTTATATATTTTACCTAGGAACATCTGATCTATAATTTTTTTTCAGTGGCAAAAATCAGTCTATGTATAATAGCCTGGCTTCTCTGGTAGCTCAGCTGGTAAAGAATCCACCTGCAGTGCAGGACAACCTGGTTTGATTCCTGCATTAGGAAGATCCCCTAGAGAAGGGATAGGCTACCCACTCCAGTATTCTTAAGCTTCTTCGGTGGCTCAGATGGTAAAGAATCTGCCTGCAATGCAGGAGACCTGGATTCGATCCCTGGGTTGGGAAGAGCCCCTTGAGGAGGGCATGGCAACCCACTCCAGTATTCTTGCCTGGAGAATCCCCATGGAGAGAGGAGCCTGGCGGGCCACAGTCCGTGGCGTCACAGAGAGTCAGACTTGACTGAGTGACTACGCACAGCATAGTGCATAGGAGCCCATCAAACAATCACAAACAGTAGTGCCACATTCTTTTTATAAAATTAAATGAGTGGCCTACAATCCAGTAAAAGCACATTGTGAGATTATTTGTATTTTCTTGTTATTATCTATGGGTATGGCATGCTTAGGGTTTCCTTAGCCCACATCAGTTTTGTCATGTAAAATATTACTTTACTTAGTATAACTTCTGTCACATTGCCCCATTCCATAACTCATGCTAGCTTGCTTTGTTCATTTTTTCACTGTTACAAGAAAATGGAATTACAATTCTTTAAGTTCATGATTACTCAAAATGAGTATCTCTTAAACAGAATATCTAAAAGATCTGAGCTCAACAAAAAAAAAGATTATCTTAGTCACTCTACTGTAAAAACACATATTCATAGCAATTCAGATACACTTTATGCAGATGGTCTGCTTGAAATTAGGGAACATGGGTTTATTTTTAAATTTCAAGTTACTTTCTTTTCAATACAGAAAATTTCTTTTCTCATAAAGTGATACATTTTTGTGTTTTAATTTTTATTAGAGTATAGTTGTTTTGCAATGCTGTGTTAGCTTCTGCTGTGCAGCAAGGTGAATCATTATACATATACATATAACCACTTTTCTTTATATTTTCTTTCAATTTAGGTCACCACAAAAGATTCCCTGTGCTGCACAGTAGGTTCTCATTAGTTATCTATTTCATACATAGGCATATATATTCATCAATGCCAATCTCACAATGCATCCCACGCCCTTACCTTTAACTGATTTAAGTTTATTTTAGTGATAAAAAGAAAATTCTCCCTGCAATTTTAGTCCTGCTATGTTCATCTGAAGTACCATTAAAAAATGTTTTTCCACAAATATCTCATTTAGAGGATGGATGTTGAAGAAACACTCTTCCACAACAATTTCAATTAGAGATTTATGTTTTGACATAAACACACTGCCATTTGTTTTTGCTATTGTAAAAGATAGGCAGTTCCAACTTCAGATACTTAGGATCTTTTGACTGCATGGTGGTATGAAAGCAATATGAAGTCAGAAGAAACTGTACTTCAAAATTTGAATTTTGACCTTTTCCCATGTTTGTGGTATGCAGTACCTACTCTCCTGATGTGGGCAGAGGCAGTGAGCCACAGCACCCGGTCAGCCTTGTGACTGCCAATATATACATCTGAAACTCTTACAATCATTACATATCCATAAAACTGTTCTGTTTTTCACTTTCAGTACAATATCCAAAAAGTATCTGAGAGAGTCAACACTCTGTTATTATTATTTTAAAACATTTATGTATTTGGCTGTGCCTGGTCTTAGTTGTAGCATGTGGAAACTTTATTTGTAGCATGAGAACATTTAGTTGTGGCATCTGGGATCTAGTTCCCTGATCAGGGATTAAACCCAGGCCCCCTGCACTTAGAGAATGGAGTCTTAGCCACTGGCCCACCAGGGAAGTCCCAACACTTTATTATAAAATAAGATTTGTGTCAAATGATTTTGCCCCACTGTAGGATAATGGTAGTGTTCTGAACTACTTTAATATAGGTTATATTAAGCTACAAATGGTTGGAGAGGTTAGTTATATTAAATGCACTTTCCACTTATGAGATTTTTAACTTGCAATGGGTTTATCCAGACTTAACTCCATTGTACGTCAAATAAGATCAGGAAAATAATGGTAATAATATATTGCTCCTAAATCTACAGAATGACTACAAGGCATGGTATTATAGGACACAGAACTTTAATTTATTAATTATATAGGTAAAACATTTACATATACACTTGGGAAATATGTATATATATGTACATACAAATATAGAAATATGTGTATCAGTTCAGTTCAGTTCAGTTCAGTCGCTCAGTCATGTCCGACTCTGTGCGACGCCATGAATTGCAGCATACCAGGCCTCCCTGTCCATCACCAACTCCTGGAGTTCACCCAAACTCATGTTCATCGAGTCAGTGATGCCATCCAGCCAATTCATCCTCTGTTGTCCCTTTTTCCTCCTGCCCTCAATCCCTCCCAGCATCAGCGTCTTTTCCAATGAGTCAGCTCTTTGCATGAGGTGGCCAAAGTATTGGAGTTTCAGCTTTAGCATCAGTCCTTCCAAAGAACACCCAGGACTGATCTCTTTTAGAATGGACCAGTTGGATCTCCCTGCAGTCCAAGGGACTCTCAAGAGTCTTCTCCAACACCACAGTTCAAAAGCATCAATTCTTTGGAGCTCAGCTTTCTTCACAGTCCAACTCTCACATCCATACATGACCAATGGAAAAACCATTGCCTTTACTAGACAGACCTTTGTTGGCAAAGTAATGTCTCTGCTTTTGAATATGCTATCTGTGTTGGTCATAACTTTCCATCCAAGGAGTAAGCGTCTTTTGATTTCATGGCTGCAGTCACCATCTGCAGTGATTTTGGAGCCCCCAAAATTAAAGTCTGACACTGTTTCCACTGTTTCCCCATCTATTTCCCATGAAGTGATGGGACCAGATGCCATGATCTTAGTTTTCTGAATGTTGAGCTTTAAGCCAACTTTTTCACTCTCCTCTTTCACTTTCATCAAGAGACTTTTTAGTTCCTCTTCACTTTCTGCCATAAGGGTGGTGTCATCTGCATATCTGAAGTTATTGATATTTCTCCCGGCAATCTTGATTCCAGCATGTATATCCACAAATATTTAAAGTATCTGTGTACTTGTGTGAGTGCATGTATTATATATACTTTTAAACTAAGTTAGAGCTGTGTATATTTTTCATTTGTTATTACCTTTTGGACAATTTTGTGCATTGTCAAAAGTTTTCAAGAACATACTTTTAATGATTTCATAACATTTTAGTTTATTCATGTACCTTAATTTTTTGTGCACTTTCTATTGAGCATTTAAACAGTTTTTATTTATTGTTTCATTATTGCAAATAATACAATGTTGTCTATTTGTAAAATCCAAATTTGAGATTTATGCATTCATAAATAATTTAAACATTGATTGGATGCCTTTGATTTGTCAGGCAATCTTCTAGGGGCTTGGCACACAAGTATTGAAATAAATTTTGAAAAAATACATAGAAATGCTTTGAAAATAATTTGAGTAAGGATCAAGAAGTTATGTGCCACCTCTTTTTATTTATTATATTCTCTGTGTTGTAGATTTCCAGAATATTTTGATCAATACAGCTCAGAAAATTAAATAGAAAATAAGCAATATCATGAAATATTACTCAAAGGTGTTTTCTCCTTTGCATTCAGCAAATCCAATAAAAAGCATATATGTCCTTCTTTCCTTACTATTGCATTTTATGTATAAATAAAGCCCTGAATTTGTTGAACTCTGGACTCCATGGGTCCCCAAACCTAACAAAGTTGTGTTTTACAGTTGTTATTTGTCAGTGGGCCTGTGTGTCATACACATGATCCTACAATCACCATGGTACTTCCTCTTCAGTCTCTAAGAATCTAATATTTGCCTCTTTATTTTTACATAGTGGTAGCCATCAGCCATTAATGTTAGAACTTAATTATTTTATAAGTTTTAAATTCAAAATACCTATGCTTATAGCCTAAGTAAAAGATAACCAACTTGAAAAGAATACAAATTAGTGTGATACATATATTTAGAAGGAAAATATTACATTTATATCCCTTAAGAATTTAGTGCATTGTACATAATCTAATTTCCAGAAAGACATAGTATATTGATCTACCAAAGAAATTATTTCTACCCTTTATTTTTGTGAATCTTTGTTTTTCCAAACTCTATCAAGGAATTCAATCTCAATTTTAAAATGTTGCCTCCTGAAAATCACGCTGTCTTTTAGCTGTGTTTATTACAATATATAAAACATTCTAATCAGTCAATAAAATGATTTCAAATTCAGATCAAATAGTTGAGAAAGCCTGTGGCAAAAAGAGACTGAAGATCACAAATAGGGCTTTTACTATGGACATCACTTCAGTTTTTTACTGTTCAATAGCCATTATGTTCTAAGTTGTGGAGATACAGAAATCTATAATTCAAAGTTAATAAACTTAAAACTCAAAGAATGTAACCCATTTAAAGGATGTTCAAATAATCACACAGGAAAATGTTTACAATACAGTATGATGAATTTCCTTGAATATTTCATGCAAAGTACCTCTGGAGTACACCAATGTTCTTAGTAGCATCATAGTAGTCAAAAGGTAGGAACAACCCAAATGGCCGTCAATGAATGTATGGATTATAAAATGTGATAGATACATTCAATGGCATATTATTCAGCCTTAAAAGAATGAAATTCTGATACATGCTCCATCATGGAAGAACCATGAAAACAGTATGCTAAATATAAGAAGCCAGATACAGAAGAACAATTATTTTATGATTCCTAGAATAGTCAAATTCATAGAGACAGAAAGTAGAACAATGGTTACCAGGGCCTGAGATAATGGGAGAATGGAGAATTATTATTTAATGGGTACAGCGTTTCTGTTTGGAATGATGAAAAAAATTTTGGAGATGACTGGTGGTGAAATTTCCACAACAATATGAATATACTTAATGCCACTGAATTGTACAGTTGCACAGTTAGTGGTTAAAAGAGCAAATTTGATTCTATGAATGATATATACCATGCTATAGTTGAAAAATACAAAGAAAACCCCTCACACCTCTGGGTTACAGAGGAACACTCACTGCGAAGAATAAGGCAGGCTGAACGTAAGACAGCTGATTGCTGAAGCTGAATAGGGTTTTGCTGAGTAGATACAAAATAAAAAGGACAACTCATGCAGAACCAACAATTCAATGGCTGGGAGATAAACATATAACAATATTTTAGAATCTTAGATAGTTCTTGTGATAGATGGTTGTATATGAAGAAAGGGAAAGAATTAACCCTGGCAAATATTAGCTGGGGTCAGGCTATGAACAATATCTCTGGCTGATAGTAATTTTTTAAGACAATAACACTCTTTCCTGTCTCACATACTCAAACAATTCCTTACCATTCCTCCATTCCTCCACCTAGAAGCATATCATAACCCCTGTCCTTTTGAATTGAGGAATATTTGTGACCTACTCGACACAGATTTGTGACCTGCTTATAAATAATGGAACATAACAAAGGTAACGTGCAGGATTTCTACAGGACTAAGTCATACAAGGTGAATCAATGTCCACACAGTTCCCCAGAAAGATTCCCACAGAAGCCTTCAGCCACACTGTAAGCCATTTGACTTCCCAGTGGCTACCATACTGTGAGGAAGCCTGAATTAACCCATGAACAGTGATGACATAGAGAGGACCTAAAACAAAGTTAGGGCAGATACTCAACCAGCTCTCAGCTTCTCCAGCTCCCAGTTACTGCAGCTTCCCAAGAGACCATGATCCTGTACTGTCAAGCCAAGATCTTTCCCAATTCCTGACCCACAGAAACCATCAAAGACAAGAAAATGATTGCTGTTCTAAGGTACTGAGTTTGGGGGTACATAGTACACAGCAATAGCTAGCCTGAACAAAGACAGATGTCAAGCTTTGGAGTTGAACTTGACTATTTACTATCAATATTTTATGTGCGTCCCTTGCTTTTTACCTTTGTTCATGCTCCTTTCTTCACCTGAATTGCTTCCCACTGAGATTTCTGTTTAAAAGTCTTTATATTCTTTAAGGCTCAGTCACAAAATATACCATCATGACCCCTAGCTTTTTTAACTGAAAATCACCACATCTTCTTTTGAATAATAGTTTTTTTCTTACTGTGCAAGTCACATGTGTTACATCCTACACCTTTTTTTGGACTATTATGTTGCCCTTTAACAGAATGTGGGAGACTTGAGGCCAGGCATTGTACTTTACCTGTCTTTGTGGTCTTTGCAATGGCCAGTACTGTGCTTTAGAGTTAATGTATAGAAATTGTTTGAAAATAGTTACTGAAGGTATGGAAAATTCAGAGAACACTGAAAAATTTAATTTGTAGAAAGTTATTTTCATTGATTTAGATAATACTATGGACTGTCATGAACTTATCTTTGTTCTTTATTCACATTTAAACATACACACATGCACACATATATATATATATATGTGTGTGTATATATATATGTATATATATGTGTGTATATATATATATATATATATATATATCATGAAGTATATTAGATGAAGCCAACTTGCATAAAAACTGAGGATATGTTATTTGACCTTTATTTAAGGTGGCTAATTTGAAAAAAGTAGCCAAAATGTTCAGAAAGCTCAGAGAATTCTCAAGAATTCTTGTCCTAACTGTATAAATCAGAACTTTTATGTCTTTGTAAACCAAACAGACTTTACTTTTAATAACAACTCATCTAAATTTTGGAAACAGTCCAGGAAAACACCGGCTGTCCTGACAGCCAAGTTCCCCACCAGTTTTCTGGCAGCAGTGAATGCTGAGAAATGAATGCAGGAATTGCTCCTATATTCTAAGGCTTCATCATCCTTTAAGCTAAACAAATGACAATCAAGCACACTTCCAGCAAATATACTTTCCTCATACTGACCTCCACAAAATCATTTGTGAGGCTGAAGCCACACTTTTTCTTTTGATTAAAAAGTTCTTCTAGACTTGAGATAATTAGTAAAGTAATAGAGATATCTAGCAATGCAGCCATAAAATAATAAAAGCATCAAAGATCATAAGATTTAAGAAACTCCAATCTGAGTTCTACTAGGAGTTGTGACTTCACACTTTCACAAGAATTATAAGACTTGTTTAATGCCAGCATTGGATGAGGGAAGTTAGGGGACTTGCTCATTTTTTAGACAAAAGAAGGAAAACAAAGAGAAATGCAAAATCTGGAATTCCTATACTATTCACTCATGGCTTTCAAGTTTTATTTCAAGGTCTTAACTACTAGTCTGTTGTGTCTAGAATTAATCTGTGAGGAGTCTGTTTAAGAAGGTGACATTTGAGATGAAATCAGTTTAATTTATAATACAGGTTGGAAGGGAAATGGGAGAAGTACAAAGGAAGCCAGTTACATCCACAACTTTTATGGAAGTTAAGCATGGTTCTCAAGGAAAAATATCTAACATCAGGCCTTTGCTGTTCCTCCACGATATTATTGCAATGGCAGCACAACCTAGAGACAGGCTGATGCACAATATTTGGCCTTGCTTTTAGCAGACTTCCATACCTTGGAAGTTTAAAAAATAAAAGACAGTGAAATTATTGTCAGAGGGTGAGTTTTACTGTCTCAATAAAACATTATTTTATATTTTACCTTGTCCTCATCTATTTCTCCTAGAAGCTAATTTTTTAAAATTGTGATGTAAAAAATGTTTGATTTTAACTTTTCGTCAGTATGACAAGTATGACCCATTCCCCCACCAACTCAAATGTGATTAATATGTCTCTATATACTGGTTACACATGGCTATATGAGATTGTCTCCATTTTCTTTGTTCTCTACCTCCCTAAATGTAACACAAACTAAGAAAATTAAAAAATGTAATTAGAGAAAATAATAGATGAGAGGTTATTTGTGACGATTTTGCAATGGCATCAGTTCAAATCTTCACTTCAGTTCATTTCAGTTCAGTTGCTCAGTCGTGTCTCTTTGTGACCCCATGAATCGCTGCACGCCAGGCCTCCCTGTCCATCACCAACTCCCGGAGTTCACTCAGACTCACGTCCATCGAGTCCGTGATGCCATCCAGCCATCTCATCCTCTCTCGTACCCTTCTCCTCCTGCCCCCAATCCCTCCCAGCATCAGAGTCTTTTCCAATGAGTCAACTCTTCACATGAGGTGGCCAAGGTACTGGAGTTTCAGCTTTAGCATTATTCCTTCCAAAGAAATCCCAGGGCTGATCTCCTTCAGAAAGTACTGGTTGGATCTCCTTGCAGTCCAAGGGACTCTAAAGAGTCTTCTCCAACACCACAGTTCAAAAGCATCAATTCTTCGGTGCTCAGCCTTCTTCACAGTCCAACTCTCACATCTATACTTGACCACAGGATAAACCATAGCCTTGACTAGATGTGTTCTTTAAAGCTGGTTTGGATAACAAGTTATTTCTGTATCAATGGCCCAACTTGTCTACTTAGTCCTGTAAAAGTTACTCAGTATCTACCTTATAAAAGTATGTTAGTGTTAGTCACTCAATTGTGTCCAACTCTTTGAGACCCCATGGACTCTAGACCACCAGGCTCCTCTGTTTGTGGGATTCTCCAGACAACAGTACTGGAGTAGGTATCCATTCCTTTCTCCAGGGTATCTTCCTGACCCAGGGATCAAACCCAGGTCTCCTGCATTGCAGGCAGATTCTTTACCATCTGAGCCACTATAAGGGCAGATTAATAATACAGGGAATATGCTGAATGCTTTGCAAAAATATAAAAAATGCTTACTAAAATGCACTTGAAGACTGAACTATTTTATAGATGAGAATATTGGAGGTATTAAGTCTTCAGTTCAGTTAAGTTCAGTTCAGTTGCTCAGTCGTGTCTGACTCTTTGTGACCCCATGAATCGCAGCACGCTAGGCCTCCCTGTCCATCACCAACTCCCAGAGTTCACTCAGACTCACGTCCATCGGGTCAGTGATGCCATCCAGCCATCTCAACCTCTGTCGTCCCCTTCTCCTCCTGCCCCTAATCCCTCCCAGCATCAGCGTCTTTTCCAATGAGTCAACTCTTTGCATGAGCTGGCCAAAGTACTGGAGTTTCAGCTTTAGCATCATTCCTTCCAAAGAAATCCCAGGGCTGATCTTCAGAATGGACTGGTTGGATCTCCTTGAAGTCCAAGGGACTCTCAAGAGTCTTCAACATTACAGTTCAAAAGCAACAATTCTTCGGCGCTCAGCCTTCTTCACAGTCTAACTCTCACATCCATACATGACTACTGGGAAAAGCATAGCCTTGACTAGACAGAGCTTATCTTCTAAGACATTGCCTTTTCTACTAATACACATTAGACACATCCTAATGATTATATTTTAAATCCTCTGGGTATGTGTGAATGATTTATTGAATTAAGATTTCAAATAACAATCTTAAATGTAAATGATTTGAGAAAAGATATAATTTAAGATCTCATTTGTGTAAGAAGGTTACTAAACTTTTAAAACTAGAAGAAAAAAAAGATTATCAGCAGAGATATCCAGAGACTGGGACAGAAAATTTGGAAATCAAGTTGGTTATTCCAATCCTCTGGTCCTTCTTAAACCAGGCCTTGGTGGTAATGTTGCAAATTTGTGTCTTATGAAGAAATTCAATGTTAAATAACTTAGAAAAGAAAATGAGTTTACTTCTTTCAGATTCAGAAGCTTGCAGTGCTGCAGTCCACGGGGTCACAAAGAATTGAACATGCCTTAGCAACTGAACAAAAGCTTTGTCTCAGTATTTATACCACTGATTATTGTTAAAAGTAAATAAAGAGATCTAGTAAAAATGTTCTCAGGTAAAATACTGATGTTTATTTTACAGGAAAAAAAAAAAAGTAGAAATGAGCTTTATTCCAGATTTTATTGGTATTCAAAGCAGACAGAAAGACTATAATTCCTAAAAAAACTTTTTTAAAAAGAGAAAAGTCATTTAAATAACTTCAAGCCTGTATTGAATCTTCCGATTATGACTCTTGCAAGAGGAGGTTTATCTTGGCCTGGACCTCAGTGTCCTTATTCCTAGGGCATATTTCATTCTGTTGTCTATAAATCCTGCCCAGGAAATAAGTAATACGGCAGCCATGCTGGTTTTGAACTGAGGAGAGAGAAATATCCTTTTCTTCAAGTACCCACATCACTTGGAATTACTGACAGCTGCCTTTGTACTTACACAATGGAATTACTGTAAGAAATGTTACCTTGGGAATTTTAATAGAAAGGATTATAACTTGAAGATCTGCATGAAATTTATTATGCATTATTATGAAATTATTTCTGAATTATCTAGGGAAATTTGAAATTATTTCTGAATTACCCAGGGAAATTTGAAATAGGCCCTATGGGAATTCTCTTGTAAGTCAATTTTACTCCTCAGTTGAGGATGGGCTGGAATGGGTGAAAAAGAATTAAAATAGTGGTCAAATAAATCATTCCCATGTAAGAAGTAGGTCACTTAACAATGGTTATCTTTTTAAAAACTAAAAGATGTCTATTGCCATGACAAAATGTTCTATGAATAAAACTCATATTGGAAAATCACTATGTCTTGATTGCATTCATTTACCCATCAGGGATTTATAACTGAGGTATAAATATTTCATTGAATTTTTAATAAAACCTTAATGTGCATGATATACAGAGAGTACACTACTACTTGAAAGCTCTGATATATGGAAACTCCAGCAGTTTTGAGGTGGATCAATAAATTTCATGACTTTGTGTTAAGAAGGTTTAGTATCATCTTGTCATTTACCATCCATTTCTTGAAAGAAAATAACTACAGTTAGAGTCCTGGACTGTGCTTTTGGTAAGAAACCAGATATCTTCCAGACACATCACTGAGGCTGTCTGAAATATCCAATGTGTCTGTTGCCTGACAATTAATTATTTCTTTAATTTCAGTTTGCTCAGATGAAAATCAGGCCAGTGGAATACAGCAAACCCCTTTGGCATGTCATAAAACAAGACAGTAAATACAGCCAGAAAGTTACTCTGTGAGGAACTAGAATTTCTACAGTATATCCAATATGATGCAATGGGTCAGATTTTATGACATCAAGTGACAAGATCCTTTGAATTTCAAATGTCCTTATTAATGGCACATGGGAAGTAAAATCACAATGTTTCTAATGATTTCTATTGGAAAGCTGTCTAATGTTGAATTTATCCATTTGTAAAGTGAGTCTTGAGCTGGATTATTTCTAGATTCTCTTCTTGAATGAAATGCATTTTCCCCATGTTTGTGAATAAGAGCAATACATAAAATTTAAACTACAGTAGACTCTAGTAGCGGAGAAGGCAATGGCACCTCACTTCAGTACTCTTGCCTGGAAAATCCATGGACGGAGAAGCCTGGAAGGCTGCAGTCTATGGGGTTGCTGAGGGTCAGACACGACTGAGCGACTTCACTTTCACTTTTCACTTTCATGCATTGGAGAAGGAAATGGCAACCCACTCCAGTGTTCTTGCCTGGAGAATCCCAGGGACGGGGGGAGCCTGGTGGGCTGCCGTCTATGGGGTCGCACAGAGTCGGACACGACTGAAGTGACTTAGCAGCAGTAGCAGCAGAAGACTCTAGTAGAAAGATTCCAATCCCTTGAAAAAATCTATTTCATTTTCACTCTTAGTAGAAAGGCCCTGTAAACAGTAAAAACTCACGGGCCAAGAGAAGAAAGCAAACTGGTAAATTACCAAGCTTTCCTTAAACACTAATGTGTATTTTTTCACTGTTTAAAATTGGAGAGATTTTCTAGAATTCAGAATCTGGCTGATCTATCAGTAGACTTATACTATGTTTTAATGAGACTCCAAACATTTATGTATGATGCTCTGTGCTCTGTAAATTGGGTAACATTGCAAAGTACTTCACTGGAAAATATGAATTATTTATGTACTTCATTTATTTTGACCTAAATTACCCAATTGACTTAGTGTGTTTGCATAGATATATATTCTTTTTCTTTTCTCTCTTTCTTTTTTTTTTTTTGGTAAAATGTCATATACTGAAGGGTAGCTAAACACCTACACTTTCAGTCACATACTTTTGTCCTTTGCATAATAGATATTAATTTATAAGATCACCTTGAATTAAATAATACACACAAAAAGCCGTCAGTACATTGTGCCAAACTCAGTTGGTTTGCACATGCTATTGACATCATCTGGAGACTAAGCAAATTTTAACCCTGAATTTAGTGTATTCTCTGGGAGCTTAAATGTTGGACTGGTTGTGATTCAGTTTTTTAAAGTGTGTTTCTTAAGACCCTTAAAATTTCTTTTGAATAAGTTTACTTTTGTATCATAAAATCTGGAGAATGAGTGACAGTTGGAAAAAGTACACTATTCAGTGAAGATTCAAGCAATCATCAGATTTAAATACTCTGATACTATCAATCCTGTTTTAATCTTAGATTATTCAATATATTACAAAAAAGGCAATACAAGATTTCTTTACTTGGAACTCTATTTCACTCTTGATTCTTTCTAATTCATTGTAAACCTATTTAATGTGAGTCAGGAGGTGTTTTTCAGTGCTTTTAGAAAGGAAAGTGTAATCTTTCCTGGGAAAATTTAATTTCTAATTTCATATTAATTATTCTCTTGAAGTGAGCTTTAAGTCTCTTTTTTAAAGGTGTCACATTCAGTTTTTCTTTGGACTTCTTTAAAGTTTAAATTTCTCTATATGTATTGAGTATGTTCTTTCTGGGGCAGGGAATATGATAGCAAATTTAGGATTGACTGGATAGCCTCAATTAAATGGGGGAAAATGATTTTTTAAAATGTCTTCTCAGGCCTTGCACAGAGATTGGCACTTCCTAGGTACTCAAAGGTATTAAACTATTGAATTAGGTTCTCCTCAAGGATTTTGACTCTTATGGTTCAGGCATGTGGTCCTGTGTTATTATCTCAGTTTTTATTTTAATGACCATACTTTGTGAATGTGCTTAGTCACTCAGTCATGAAACTTTATTAACATAATGTGTACATGCTCGCTAAGTTAGTGGTGTCAGACTCTTTGTGACCCCTTGGACTGTAGTCCCTCACCAGGCTCCTCTGTTCATGGGGATTCTCCAGGCAAGAATACTGGAGTGGGTTGCCATGCCTTCCTCCAGGGGATATTCCCAACTCAAGGATCGAACCCAGGTCTCCAACATTTCAGACAGATTCCTAACCATCTGAGCCACCAAGGAAGCTCATACTTTGTGAATATTTGACTAAAAATATGCAGCATGCATAGTGTTAAAAACTGACTCTTCAATATTAAACATTAATATGGATACAGCTCACATTTGGAGATTTCAAACAGTAATTCTCAAAGTTGTGTGTATTACAGTCATTCCTGATCTTAATGCTGCAATAGCTAAATCACTCTAACTGATGTTTGTTTGTGTTATCCTCAGTAATACTCTGAAAGGTAGGAAATCAAGTATCATGGTTGCAACTTTTGGTCCCTGGAAAATAAAGGAAGCAGATGGAGTAGACTAGTTAGGAGGTGATGTAAGGGTCAATGATGGCATCCAATAAGGGAAATAGGAAAGATGACCAAGCCAGGGGAGGCTGCTCTATCCAGAAGCATTGAAAATGGCACCTAGGGAAAGGTTTAATTTTTGAATAATATGGCAATCATTCTGTTAAGGATAGGAAGAGAAAGATTCTTTTGGAACTTGAAGAGAGAGAGATGGAGGGAGGCGGGAAGAAAAAATAAGGTAGGCTGCAAGCCTGGTAAGTGTTTGGAGATCAGTTTAATGGTTATTTAACTCTAGTCATTTGGCCTTCACTCCCAACTCCTTTACGTTTCCTGGAGGAAAGAGATGAAGCTGGGGAAAGAGACACACTAAGTAAAATGTAAGTGATTGGGGAGATTATTTTTTGCTTCTTTGCTCTACTCTTTTGTCCATTTTTGCATCTCAGGGCTCTTCCTAGGCTCTTCTTCCTTGGCTACCAGCCCTTCCTGCTTCTCATGTTCTTTATTAGGCAAAATCCTAACTTTTTTGTTTTTGCAGTCATAAGACTTTTAGAGAAATTTCATCACATTAACTACAAAGAATCAGTTTTCAGAAACTCCCAAGGTAAAACATTTCAAAACTCACTAAAAAAAATAGAATAAAAACAAATTCTGACCTTAGAAATGAAAGGTGTTCTTCAAACAAAGTAAATTACTGTTGGCCTTGTCTTGTCTAGTTATCACCAGCTATTGTCTCTCCTTTCCTCAATTTGCTTCACTGACTTATACATTTGAAGGACAATTTCCTATTTTGAGATTAGTTTTTAATTGTATTTTTGTTGTGGTAAATATTTTTTGGGCTTGCCTTGTGGCTTAACTGGTAAAGAATGCCTGCAATGCGGGAGACCTGGGTTCGATCCTGTGTTGGGAAGATCCCCTGGAGAAAGAATACCCACTCCAGTATTCTGGCCTGGTGAATTTCATGGACTGTACAGAGGCTGTAAATTGATCAGGATAGGAGGATCATGTTTCTTCCTCAACATATGCACATACCCAGGCTAGTGTGGCACATGGTAAAGCATGATATTAAAGGATGCAGGAGCTGGAGCCATACATCAAGGGCAGACGTGAAGCACCTAATTAACCTCTCTCTGTCTCAGTACAATGATATACTGAGACAATATACCCTAGTACCAAATAGAGATAACAACAGTTCCTACCAGGCAAGGTTGTTATGAGAGTTAAAAGATTTAAACATGCAAAGTTTTAGAAACCTCCTTCGCATGTACTACTTTCGTTCTGCTGATTACTATTATTATTGATGATGGTAAGGTAGAACTTGATAACTGTTTAAGTAAAACTGGAAACAGAGTTTTCACAGACTAGTTAGAATTGAATAAAATAGCACTTATGTGCTCAGTCGATTCAGTTGTGTCCAACCCTTTGCAACCCCATGAACTGTAGCCCACCAGGCTACTCTGTCCATGGGATTATCCAGGCAAGAATACTGGAGCAGGTTGCCATTTCCTTCTCCAGGGGTCTTCCCAACCCAGGGATCAAACCCATGTCTCCTATGTCTCCTGCATTGATAGGCAGGGTTCTTTACCACTAATGCCACCCAGGAAGCCATGAAATAGCACATAACAAATGGAAAAATTGTTAATAGTTGCCATGGACAAGAATATTCATTTTAAGAACTAGTGTCAAGAATCTTTGCCCTTCTTTGTTTACACAGAGCTGGGAGAAGCATATGGCTTTGCACACAGCTTGCCTTTCCCCTCTACCACATCTAAATACCTCTTCTTCCTGACATGTTTACAAAAATGCCTCAAGGAAGGAATCAAAAATCCTTTTCCTAAGACCACATCCAAGATTTCTTCTACTCCCCATGTGTTGTTCTTATCATGTCATGTTACAGCTTTTCTCATGGTAAGATGTGGAATGCTCACCTAAGATATTAATAGTGTTTCATTTTTTAAAATTACCATTTGCAAATCTGGCAGACTAGACTTGATTCCTGAAATTACAGGATTTCTTGGAGTCTTTGCCTTATATGTGAAGATTTTTTTAAATTAAAATAACAGTAGGCATATTTCCCAAATTAACTTCAGCCTGTAACCTTTTCTAATTCTTGACATCTTTTAATACCAATTGAAGTAGTGTAAAATAGAAATTAATCCAATAAGCTGGGTGCATAATTTCTGCTCTCCTTATGGAGAAGTAAGCTGGTTTGTAAGATTCCCTGGAGTACAAAGTGGCTACCAACTCCACTGTTCTTGCCTGGAAAATTTCATGGATTTGGGGGTTGCAAAGAGTTGGACACAACTGAGCACACACACCTTTGTACTTTTTCTGCTTCTATTGTCCATCTGATGTATGAACATCTTTGAACACTTTACCCAATAATGATTGAGTGATAACTACATACTAGACCAAATATAAGGCACTGGGAATACAAAGATAAATGAAGTATGATTCACATCCAATTGAACTTATTTTCTAAAACAGTACTTCTCATAAAATCTTTATAAAAATAGGCATTGTTGTAATCTTGATTCCTAAAACTACTTCAGAGAGACTTAATCAGTGAGTCTGGCATAAAGCTGTTGGTTCTGGGTAGTTTCTGATCCATTTCATTATAATGACACTGGTGCATTAATTGGGACATTTTAGTTACAAGTACAAAAAAAAATCTACTCAAAAACAGAAAGTTTTACCCAAAAAGATGGTAAAGTCTAGGCATTGCTATGTCAGAGTCTTAAAATAATATTTTAAGGAAATTATCTCTTTCCTTCTGTTGGCTATTTACTTCCTCTTTGTTGGCATAGTTCTCAGGCAGGCTCTTACATTCTGAAATCCCTAAGCAGTTTTAGGTGTACATTCTCACAGCTGAGCAAAAGGAGAGCAATGAGAATGTTTCTATTTTGAATGTTTCAATACAAATCATGAATTAAGTTTCATTGACCTGGCTTTGGGTGCATGCCTAACCGTGAAGCTATTCGGTAGCATCAACTGCATAGATTTAGGTTGAAGGAATGGTGAATTTAAAAAGAAAACTAAGATGATGAATTCCCAATCCTCCAATTCAAAAGAAAAAAAAAAAGAAAGAAAAGAAAAAAGAGGCATAAATAAATGCCAAGTGGGCAAATACTACTCAAGAGGATCGGCTGGTATTTTAGAGAGCCTGATCAATCAATAAAATAATTTTGTAAGTGTATGAGAGGAAGGATAATTTAACCTTGTTTTCCAAATAGTGATAATAATTTTTTTTTAATTTTTATTTTTACTTTATTTTTCTTTACAATACTGTATTGGTTTTGCCATACATTGACATGAATCTGCCACGGGTGTACATGAGTTCCCAATCCTGAACACCCCCTCCCACATCCCATCCCATATCGTCTTTCTGGATCATCCCCGTGCACCAGCCCCAAGCATCCTGTATCCTATATCGAACATAGACTGGTGATTCGTTTCTTACATGATAGGATACATGTTTCAATGCCATTCTCCCAAATCATCCCACACACTCCCTCTCCCTCAGAGCCCAAAAGTCCATTCTATACAGTGATAATAATTTTTATTTTCAATTCTTTATATAAATTCTGCATTAAGGGCAAGACAGTGATATCTATTTCCTTAAATTTTTTTTTCATTTTACAAAACATTTTTTTGGTGAATTAAAGGGTTATAATTTATAATCAAATTTTACAGCTGAATGCTTTTTAAGAGAAGAGAAACTGAGTGACCTAATAAATAAATTCTAGTGGTGGCTTGTATTCCAACTATATTCACCTTAGGTAAACTGTTAAAAACCACTGAGGAAATTATCATTTTTTACCTCACTCAGTGCTGAGAATGATATCAGAAAGTAAAGTGGTTCAAATATACATTCTGACAGGGATAGCACATATGGACCACTAGGTCCTTACCCAACACTTACATTTTTCTCTATCTTGTGCTTCATTTGATTCTGACAACAACTTGTTCATCTGAGGAATGGAAGAGCTTGATGATTCTAGTTTTTTGAATATCATGAGCATGCATGCTAAGTTGCTTCAGTCATGTCCAATTCTTTGCAACACTATGGACCATAGCCTGCCAGGCTTCTCTGTTCATGGGATTCTCCAGACAACAAAACTGGAGTGGGTTGCCATGCCCTCCTCCAGGGGATCTTCCTGATGCAGGGATCTAACCCATGACTCTTTCTTCTCCTGCATTGGCAGGTGGGTTCTCTAGTGCCACCTGGGGAAACCCTTGATTATCACAAATCTATTCAAATAGATATGCTGTGTTTCTGAGATGTTTATCCAGGACACATGTCTATGGGAAGACCTGACCTGATTCAGGAAACCGACAATTATTAAAAATTTGATTATAACGTTGGGTGAAGAGGAAAATCTAGCTTTAGTTCATGTTTGCAATTATAAACTACTGTCTTTACCAAATCATTATTTACCTACTTCTGAAGCAAAACAACAAAACCAACAGCATAGCAAGTAAGTTAAACACAAGTCTTTCTACCAGAACCACTGCCAAATTGTATCCTGTTTCTTTCATAAACTTTGCTTGGAAATGCTACAAATGCCAAGTGCTGAATGTACAGAAAACACTTCTGTTGCTGCTTTTAGTGTATTAGTTTACAATTTATATCCCAAAGGGTTGTGGATTTGTTGCTTGAGGGAGGAAAGACTATCAGTACAGTACTGGGAAATAATATTAGAAAGCAAATGCTTGCCCTTAGACATGGAAAGACATCCAGAAACAAAGTTCCCACCTTTGAAATGAAACATTAGGGTAGAATAAGTTAAAATTTGCAAAGGAAATCAAGAATTATAGTATATTAGGTAGTCAGGGAAATATAAATTGATCTATCTTTGCAGCTGATACTATTTTGAAAATTCCACCAAATTTAGAAGTATTAAATAAACAGAAAGAGAGAAAAAGAGAGAGAACTGAGAGGTAGAGAGAAGGCTAACAGTGAAATATGCTTTACATTACAAATAAAAGGATCTCTTCAAGGTCTAGCCAAGATTGCTTTAGAATTTTCACCATATTTCAGTAACTAATCCCCAGTCTTGCTGGCTTGAGATTTTTGTCAAAACCGTAGAGTTGATCGCATTCACACTGAATTTTTTTTTCTTTACATTGTCTCATTAATTTATTTACTTGAAACTGCTTAGTGTTTAATTTCAAAACTTCTTTTTAAAATTTTTTTGTGACTGTAAATCTGTTCAAAATGAACTAGTCCAGTCAGTCAGAGAGTCAAGAAAACTGAAGGGAATTCAAATATACTGATTAACTACTACGTTTGAGAAACTATGATAGATTCTTTGAAACACTCTCCCTCACGTAATCCTACTAACAGCTCTCCAAGATATGTATTACAACCCCACTTTATAGGTGAGACTGCAAAGGCTCCAGGAGTTGGTGAACTGATAAACAAGTTCACTTACTTAATACCGATAGACTCAAAATTGGAATCAACAGACTAGTTTAATTAACACACACACAATTCTGCCAGTACCACAAAATAACAACAACAACAAACCCTAAAAAGAGTCTATTTTTTTTCATTTAAATATACATACTGAATATTAAGTATCCATCACTCATCATTCATCCTACAATTTCATGCCTCGACATGTAACTTGTTTCCTCTTTGATTATTAACATCCCACTAACAATCCCCACTCCAGTACTCTTGCCTGGAATATCCCATGGATGGGAGAGCCTGGTAGGCTGCAGTCCATGGTGTTGCTAAGAGTCAGACAAGACTGAGCTACTTCACTTTCACTTTTCACTTTCATGCACTGGAGAAGGAAATGGCAACCCACTCCAGTGTTCTTGCCTTGAGAATCCCCGGGAGCCTGGTGGGCTGTCATGTATGGGGTCACACAGAGTCGGACACGACTGAAGTGACTTAGCAGCAGCAGCAACAATCCTTTGCCAACAAAGGTCTGTCTAGTCATGGCTATGGTTTTTCCAGTGGTCACGTATAGATGTGAGAGTTGGACTGCGAAGAAAGCCAAGCACCAAAGAATTGATGCTTTTGTACTGTGGTGTTGGAGAAGACTCTTGAGAATCCCTTGGACTGCAATGAGATCCAACCAGTCCATCCTAAAGGAGATCAGTCCTGGGTGTTCATTGGAAGGACTGATGCTGAGGCTGAAACTTTAATACTTTGGCCACCTCACACGAAGAGTTGACTCACTGGAAAAGACCCTGACGCTAGGAGGGATTGCAGGCAGGAGGAGAAGGGGACAACAGAGGATAAGATGGTTGGATGGCATCACCAACTCGATGGAAGTGAGTTTGAGTGAACTGCGGGAGTTAGTGATGGACAGGGAGGCCTGGCATGCTGTGATTCATGGGGTCGCAAAGAGTCGGACACGACTGAGAGACTGAACTGAACTGAACTAAACAACCCTTTCTGACACACTTTTTTTCTCTCCTTTTCATCTAGCCAAACTTTACTCATTCATCAGATTACAGTTTAGATGTCATATCATTGAAAGAAATCCCTCCCTGCCAAATCTGGTTTATCATCTCTGATTTGTGCTCCTATGATCCCTCTGTTCTTCCATGACAATGAATTGTACTTATTGCATAGAATTACAATTTCCTCTTAATTATCTCATCCCTAAAGTCGAAGCTCTCTGAGAGCAAGAACTGTGTCCATTACATTCACCATTGTATCTCCAGCAGCTAATGTGGCAGCTATAATGAGAAATTGTTAAATGAAGTACTAAATGCATATAGTTAAAGAAAATTCCCAAATACATAATGGATTTTGACTGATTTCATTAAATCAGAAGTAAAACCAAATGTTTTCTGGACTGTTATAGGAAAGCAACCTGAAATTTGGGTTTGTTCTGTGTACTACATACAGATTCATAAGGTACATGATGATCTTTCCATTAATTCAATTTTTTTTTTTTTTTTAGCAAAGAGAAATGTAAGAATTCTAGAATTCTTCAGGATACTCTTTCATTATCACACTCTTCTATTTCTCTTCTTCTGATATTCTAATTTCTTATTAAGGATTTTCCTCACCTCATGATTATTTTAGGATATTATACCTTGGGTATCTATTTTTGTTAACCCTTTATTTTGAACCCAAACTCACTGGTAGCAACTGTAATTGGCTCTACACCCTAGCCAGGGTGGGCCTGGAAGAACCAGTTTCCTTAATTTGGAGGAAAATATTAGCTCCTTTTATTATTTTCTTTCAATTACTTTAAAAAAAAACTTTTTATTTTATATTGGAGTATAGTCAATTAACAATAGTTTCAGGTACACAGCAATGTGACTCAGTCATACATACATATTACATGTAACCATTGCTTCTTTTTTTGCATTTTTATTGGAATTCAGTTGCTTTACAATAATGTGTTAGTCTCAGCTATACAATGAAGTAAATCGGCTATACTCATACATCTATCCCCTCCCTCTTGGACCTCTCTCTTAGTCCCAATCCCCCATCTCAGGTCATCACAGAGCACTCAGCTGAGCTTCCTGTGCTTTATAACAAGTTCCCACTGGCTGTCTGTTTTAAACATGGGAACAGAAGATGAGATGGTTGGATGGCATTACTGACTCAATGGACATGGTTTTGCATAAACTCCTCCAGGAGCTGGTGATGAACAGGGAGGCCTGGAGTGCTGCAGTTCATGGGGTTGCAAAAAGTTGGACAAGACTGAGCGACTGAACTGAACTGAACTGAACTGAATATATATATGTCAATCCAGTCTCCCAATTCATCCCACCCTTCCCTTCCCCCCATGTCCACTTTTGTTCTCTACATCTGTGTCTCTATTCCTGCCTTGGAAATAGGTTCATCTGCACCATTTATGTAGGATACGAGAGACTATCGCAAGCGACTATATGCCAATAAAATGTACAACCTGGAAAAAATGGACAAATTCTTAGAAAGGTATAACTATCCAAGACTGAACTAGGAAGAATTAGCAAATATAAACAGATCAATCACAAGTAATGAAATTGAAAGTGTAATTCAAAATCTTCCAACAAACAAAAGTCCAGATGGCTTAACAAGAGAATTCTATCAAACATTTAGAGAAGAGCTAACACCTATTTTTCTCAAACTCTTTTAAAATCTTGCATAGAGAGGAGCACACCCAAATTCATTCTATGAGGCCACCATCATCTTGATACAAAAACCAGACAAAAATATCACCAAAAGAAGAAGTAAGTTAAAGACCAATATCACTGATGAACATAGATGGGAAAACCTTCATTTTGTACCCATTACTACGAATGGTGCTTACAAACGGCATCCACAATTCTCAGCATTCACCTAATAGGACTAGACATGGGTAACTTTAGGAAAGAACACTTGTGATTATGTCATCTGTTTCTATTATTTGAAGTGAGACCAAAGAATTACCATTTCACTTTGATTATTAACAGGGGAAGTTTTTCCTTTCTCTATTTTACATATTTCTGACAAACAAAAAAACATTCCTTTAACACTCCTATGGACTGAGGTTCATGACATTATACATGAGGCAGTGATCAAGACCATGCCCAAGAAAAAGAAATGCAAAACAGCAAAACGGTTGCCCGCCTTACAAATAGCTGAGAAAGAAGAGTAGTGAAAGGCAAAAGAGAAAAGGAAAAATACAAGTATCTGAATACAAAGTTCCAAAGAATAGCAAGGAGAGATAAGAAAGCCTTTCTGAGTGATCAACACACAGAAATAGAGGAAAACAATAGAATGGGAAAGACTAGAGTTCACTTCAAGAAAATTAGAGATACCAAGGGAACATGGCAACCCACTCCAGTATTCTTGCCTGGAGAATCCCATGGACTGAAGAGCCTGGTGGACTGCAGTCCACGGGGTCACAAAGAGTTGGACATGACTGAGTGACTTTACTTACTTACTTATTTAAGGGAACATTTCATGCAAAGATAGGCTCAATAAAGGACAGAAATGGTATGGACCTAACAGAAACAGAAGATATTGAGAAGAGGTGGCAAGAATACACAGAAGAACTATTAAAAAAAAAAAAAAAAAGATTTTTATGAAGCAGATAATACAACGGTGTTATCACTCACTCAGAGCCAGATACCCTGGAATGTGAAGCCAACTGGGCCTTAGGAAGCATCACTATGAACAAAGCTAGTGGAGGTGATAGAATTCCAGTTGAGCTATTTCAAATCCTAAAGGATGATACTGTGGAAGTCCTGCACTCAATGTGCAGCAAGTTTGCAACTCAATAGGCCAGCAAGTTTGGAAAATGCAGCAGTGGCCACACGACTGGAAAAGCTCAGTTTTCACCCCAATCCCAAAGAAAGGCAATGCCAAAGAATGTTTAAACTACTGCACAATTGCACTCATCTCCCACGCTAGTAAAGTAATGCTCAAAATTCTCCAGCCAGGCTTCAGCAATACGTGAACCATGAACTTCCAGATGTTCAAACTAGATTTAGAAAAAGCAGAGGAACCAGAGATCAAATTCCCAACATCTGTTGGGTTGTCAAAAAAGCAAGAGAGTTCCAGAAAAACATCTACTTCTGCTTTAATGATTTCGCCAAAGCCTTTGACTGTGTTGGTCACAACAAACTGTGGAACATTCTTAAAGAGATGGCAATACCAGACCACCTTACCTGACTCCGGAGAAATCTGTGTGTAGGTCAAGAAGCAATGGTTAGAACTGTGCATAGGAACAACAGACTGGTTCCATATTGGTAAAGGGGAACATCAAGGCTGTATATTGTCATCTTGCTTATTTAACTTATATTCCTAGTTCAGTTCAGTTAAGTCACTCAGTCATGTCCAACTTCCTGTGATCCCATGAACCGCAGCACGCCAGGCCTCCGTGTCCATCACCAGTTCCCGCAGTCCACCCAAGCTCATGTCCATTGAGTCAGTGATGCCATCCAGCCATCGCATCCTCTGTCGTTCCCTTCTCCTCCTTACCCCAATCCCTCCCAGCATCAGAGTCTTTTCCAATGAGTCAACTCTTCGCATGAGGTGGCCAAAGTATTGGAGTTTCAGCTTTAGCATCAGTCCTTCCAAAGAAATCTCAGGACTGATCTCCTTCAGAATGGACTGGTTGGATCTCCTTGCAGTCCAAGGGACTCTCAAGAGTCTTCTCCAACACCACAGTTCAAAAGCATCAACTCTTCAGTGCTCAGCTTTCTTCACAGTCCAACGCTCACATCCATACATGACCACTGGAAAAACCATAGCCTTGACTAGATGGACTTTTGTTGGCAAAGTAATGTCTCTGCTTTTCAATATGCTCTCTAGGTTGGTCATACCTTTTCTTCCAAGGAGTAAACGTCTTTTAATTTCATGGCTGCAGTGACCATCTGCAGTGATTTGGGAGCCCCCCCAAAATAGTCTGACACTGTTTCCACTGTTTCCCCATCTATTTCCCATGAAGTGATGGGACCAGATGCCATGATCTTCATTTTCTGAATGTTGAGCTTTAAGCCGACTTTTTCACTCTCCTCTTTCACTTTCATCAAGAGGCTTTTTAGTTCCCCTTCACTTTCTGCCATAAGAGTGGTGTCATCTGCATATCTGAGGTTATTGATATTTCTCCCAACAATCTTGACTCCAGCTTGTGCTTCTTCCAGCCCAGCATTTCTCATGATGTACTCTGCATATAAGTTAAATAAGCAGGGTGACAATGTACAGCCTTAACATATTCCTTTTCCTATTTGGAACCAGTCTGTGGTTCCATTTTCACTTCTGACTCTTGCTTCTTGACCTGCATATAGGTTTCTCAAGAGGCAGGTCAGGTGGTCTGGTATTTTCATCTCTTTCAGAATTTTCCACCGGTTATTGTGATCCACACAGTCAAAGGCTTTGGCATAGAAAATAAAGCATAAATAGGTGTTTTTTTCTGGAATTCTCTTGCTTTTTCAATGATCAAGTGAATGTTGGGAATTTGATCTCTGGTTCCTCTGCTTTTTCTAAATCTAGTTTGAACATCTGGAAGTTCATGGTTCACATATTGCTGAAGCCTGGCTTGGAGAATTTTGACCATTACTTTATTAGCATGTGAGATGAGTGCAATTGTGAAGTAGTTTAAACATTCTTTGGCATTGCCTTTCTTTGGGATTGGAATAAAATTGACCTTTTCCAGTCCTGTGGCCACTGATGAGTTTTCCAAATTTGCTGGCATATTGAGTGAAGCACTTTCACAGGATTATCTTTTAGGATTTGATATAGCTCCACAGGAATTCCATCACCTCCCCTAGCTTTGTTCATCGTGATACTCCCTAAGGCCCACTTGATTTCACATTCCAAGATGTCTGGCTAGGTGAGTGATCACAACATCTTGGTTATCTTGGTCATGAAGATCTTTCTCGTACAGTTCTTCTGTGTATTCTTGCCACCTCTTCTCAATATCTTCTGCTTCTGTTAGGTCCATACCATTTCTTTCCTTTATTGAACCCATCTTTGCATGAAATGTTCCCTTAGTATCTCGAATTTTCTTGAAGAGATCTCTAGTCTTTCCTATTCTATTGTTTTTCTCTATTTCTTTGCATTGATCACTGAGGAAGGCTTTCTTATCTCTTCTTGCTATTCTTTGGAACTCTGCATTCAGATGTTTACATCTTTCCTTTTCTTCTTTGCTTTTCACTTCTCTTCTTTTCACAGCTATTTGTAAGGCCTCCTCAGACAGCCATTGCTTTTTTGCATTTCTTTTTCTTGGGGACGGTCTTGATCCCTGTCTCCTGTACAATGTCACAAACCTGTGTCCATAATTCATCAGGCACTCTGTCTATCAGATCTAGTCACTTAAATTTATTTCTCAGTTCCATTGTTTAATCATAAAGGATTTGATTTAAGTCATACCTGAATTGTCTAGTGGTTTTCCCTACTTTCTTCAATGTAAGTCTGAATTTGGCAATCGGAAGTTCATGATCTGAGCCAAAGTCAGTTCCCGGTCTTGTTTTTGCTGACTGTATAGAGCTTCTCCATCTTTGGCTGCAAAGAATATGATCAGTCTGATTTTGGTGTTGACCATCTGTGATGCCCATGTGTAGAGTCTTCTCTTGTGTTGTTGGAAGAGGGTGTTTGCTATGACCAGTGTGTTCTCTTGGCAAAACTCTATTAACCTTTGCCCTGCTTTATTCTGTACTCCAAGGCCAAATTTGCCTGTTACTCCAGTTATTTCTTGACTCCCTACTTTTGCATTCCAGTCCCCTATAATGAAAAGGACATCTTTTCTGGATGTTAGTTCTAAAAGGTCTTGTAGCTCTCCATAGGACCATTCAACTTCAGCATCTTCAGCGTTACTTGTAGGAGCATAGACTTGGATTACCGTGATATTGAATGGGTTGTCTTGGAGACAAACGGAGATCATTTTGGTTGTTTTTGAGATTGCCTCCAAGTACTGCATTTCTTATTTTGACTATGATGGCTACTCCATTTCTTCTAAGGGATTTCTGTCATAGTAATAGATATAATGGTCATCTGAGTTAAATTCACCCATTCCAGTCCATTTTAGTTGGCTGATTCCTAGAATGTCTATGTTCACTCTTGCCATCTCCTCTTTGACCACTTCCAATTTGCCTTGATTCATGGACCTACATTCCAGGTTCCTGTGCAATATTGCTCTTTATATCATCGGACCTATCTTCTATCATGAGTCACATCCACAACTGGGTATTGTTTTTTGCTTTGGCTCCATCCCTTCATTCTATTCTGGAGAAGGGAATGGCAGACTACTTCAATATTCTTGTCTTGAGAACCCCATGAACATTATGAAAAGGACACTGAAAGATGAACCCCTCAGATCGGTAGGTGCCTAATATGCAACTGGAGATCAGTGGAGAAATATGCAGAGTTCATTATGCAAAATGCTGGGCTGGATGGAGCACAAGCTGGAGTCAAAATTGCTGGGAGAAATATCGGTAACCTCAGATATGTAGCCATGACTACCCTGGTGGCTCAGATGGTAAAGTGTCAGCCTACATTGCAGGACACCCAGGTTCAATCCCTGGGTTGGGAAGATCTCCTGGAAAAGGAAGTGGCAACCCACTCCAGTATTTTTGCCTGGAAAATCCCATGGACGGAGGAGTCTGGTAGGCTATAGTCCATGGGATCGCAAAGAGTCAGACAGGACTGAGCGACTTCACTTTCACTTTCAGATATGCAGATGACACCACTCTTATGGCAGAAAGCAAAGAGGAACTAAGGAGCTTCTTGATGAAAGTGAAAGAGGAGCATGAAAAAGTTGGTTTAAAGCTCAACATTCAGAAAACTAAAATCATGGCATCTGGCCTATCACTTCATGGTAAATAGATGCGGAAACAATGGAAAGAATGAGAGACTTCATTTTTGGGGCTCCACAATCACTGCAGATGGTGATTACAGCCATGAAATTAAAAGACACTTGCTCCTTGGAAGAAAAGTTATGACCAACCTAGACAGCATATTAAAAAGCAGAGACATTACTTTGCCAACAAAGGTCCGTCTAGTCAAAGCTATGGTTTTTCCAAGTATGGATGTGAAAGTTGGACCATAAAGAAAGCTGAATGCTGAAGAATTGATGCTTTTGAACTGTGGTGTTGGAGAAGATTCTTGAGAGTCCCTTGGACTGCAAGGAGATTCAACTTGTCCATCCTAAAGAAAATCAGTCCTGAATATTCATTGGAAGGACTGATGCTGAAGTTGAAACTCCAATACTTTGGCCACCTGATGGGAAGAAACTGATTCATTTCAAAAGACCCTTATGTTGGGAAAGATTGAAGACAGAGAAGAAGGGGACAATAAAGGATGAGATGGTTGGATGGTATCACTGACCTGATGAACATCAGTTTGAGCATGCTCCAGGAGTTGGTGATGGACAGGGAAACCTGCTGCAGTCCATAAGGTTGCAGAGTCAGACATCACTGAGTGACTGAACTGAACTAATACTTACATTGTAACACATTGACTTATTTGCTCCTGGTAAATGAGACACAGTTGCTGAAGAAGCTTGATGTTTGTGCTAACTTGAAGTTTGCGCTAAGTGTAAGAGAGACATAAATAAATAAACTAACATGGATTTTAATTTGTAGATTTTTTAGGGGCCCCCTATGTCTATGAAGATCATAAAAACAAGAAGTGGTAGAATAAGTGATAGCATTTCATAGCCTTAAGTAAATTTTACCTGTCAAAATAGCATCCTGGATTGATAAAAATAGATGTGAAAGAAAGGAACACATTTGACTATTAAAACCACATTGTTTTTAGCTTTCAGAAATCAGTTGAGAAATAATAAGTGTGACCTGGAAAGAAGAGCACTCAGATTGTTTGGTTTACTTAGTAAGTGTGTGTGTATGGGAGAGAAGGTAATGCGAGACAAAGGTATTTACTCCTTCAGACCAGTAGATTTCCATTTGTTTTAATAAAAGAGGTAATTTAGCAAATGGACACTAGTGGCTCATCCAAGATAATGTGCTATCACAGTGAAGAATGACTTTATTTTTAAAAATCAACTTGATCAAGCCCATTAAATGATTTGTTACAGTCACACTGCTATCACTTCCCTTTTCCACCCCAAGAGTCTAAAAATTCTACAATTGTGTAATGGTGAAGCAGGGGACAACAAAAGACATGGAAGATAAAATTATGAAAATGTAACCAGACAACAAGAAAAGTCTTAAGTTTTCATGTCTAAAAGGGTCAAATTAAATGTAAGTTTCCTCACTTGTTTTAGTTTTCCATCTGGGATATAGCACTGATAATGCTCTACTGGCTTCATGCATTATTAACTAATTAATTAGTTCCTACACTGTGAAAATCTTTGAAATTAAACCTGCCTATGTAAAAGAGCTAAATTTGCAGTTTAAAAGGATAAACCTCTCAGAGCCATTCTTGCATTTGCTTTCATTTTGCTATAATTATAACTTTGGCATATTTAATTTTGAAGGCACTTGTGCAACAAGTGCTGCTATGAGAAATGTAAATGGACAGTTTAATATGTCCAACTGGGGGAGATATTTTCAAATGAGTAGACTTTAATTTTCAATATTTTAAAGCAGGTCAAGTGAGAAGAATGGAAGTCATATATAGTAAATTATAGCATTTATATGTAGACCTACTTATAATACATATTAAATAAACTGAATGTGAAAAGCAGAAAGCAAATATGTTTGTTAACCTTTAAGGGACAGATTACAATAAAACAAGGGCAAGACATGGTTGAATATTGTCAGTAAATATCCCTCTGATCTTTACATATGAATGTATGCAAGTAAACACATATATACTTACAAGAATATCCCCTAGAAATAATTTGAAAACATAACATCAGGGTTTCCTCTTTTATGTCTAGACTTGACTAAAGATAAGATGCTTTCATCCTTCTGATCAGAATTGTAGAACACTATTACCAAAAATTTAATTATCATGTACAGTTATTACTCTAAAAACAAGGGTGATAAATCCTTGCTTTTAGACTTACAGGAAATATTTTAGATAGAAAGCCTGTTGTTTATATAAACTATTCTCCCTAATTAACTAAATAACCACAAGCCACATTAACAAAACCACAGCAATGCAGTAAAGAAAATCTGTGTTTCCAAGTGCCCTCAGGGTCATCTTCCAGACTTTTCCAAATCACTATAATTAAGAGGCAATTGACAGCTCAACTTCTTGTTGGCCATTTTTGATTTGCAAAACTTATTGAATCAATTAACAGAGCCAACATAAGAAGTAAATTTAAAGGAACCATATAAGAGCAACTCTACCAAATCCCTCTTTAAAAAAGTTGGCATTGTGTTATTAAAATAAGAAAGCTTATATTAAGTTTTATAATCCTGTGTGTTTTTATTGCATGATTAAATACAGAATTTCAAAGAAAATACCCTTTCTTCATCACTCATCACATTGTGGTCATATTAGGTAAACTGTTCCTTTTGATTCGTCAGTTCTTTATGTTTTACTGTTGTGAGTACTCTGGACTAAAAATGTTTTCTCTTCTCTATATCTATATTTATGAGTTATAAATGTATTATGCTTGCATGTGTAAAATAGGTAATGTTCAAACATTAATTCATTCATCTATGATTGCAACACAAAATTATCAGGCATCAATTATATCCTAGGTATTATGCTGTTTTCCTGTCTACAATGTCAAAAATTGTTTTCAAAGTTTTTAGGACTTAATTTGAGAATAAGAGAAATACTTGTTTATAATAATAAAGTGTGGTAATTGCTCTATTAGAAGTTTCTATAAACTGCACTGGGGAAAGACTTCTCAATCCAGATAGGTGACTGTGAAGAGCTTGTACAGAGTTGTGGGAAATGAGTAGATATCTTTTAATGGAGTCAGGGTGGAGGTGAGAGGACTTCTCTGAGCTTCCAAACAAGCAAGTAGCTTAAAATAAGGTATTGCTAACTGATGAACGGTACTTTGTGTTAAGTAATGACATTTTAATACCCTGAAAGCTGCACGGAGTCACCACAGGATTTTTAAATATCTAATAAAATGATCAGATTTGAATGTTCAAAAAGTTCACTCTAGGAGCAGGTTGGAAGACAGATTATACTTGGGTCCAGGCTGGAAGGAGACAGTAAAGCTGGTACTTGACATCATTACTTCATGGGTAATGAGTTTTAAATGTAGGTATTAAAAATTGGGAAAGGGATAAAAGAGATAGGACAGATCATAGATGGCTAGATGGATAGGTGATTGACAGAAAGATAAAAATTTAGCTAGCTAGATAGATAGATAGGACATAGATATACAAGTTTAAGGTATAAATAAATGTTGATTCAGAAATGTGAACTTTGAGATATTTGCATAATTTTTGAGAAAAAGTATCTATTGTCATAAAGTTATATGAGGCTGTCCTCAGAGCAAAGGTATGCAGATATTAAAAGGATCAGCCAAGGAAGACAACAGATTGCTGAAGAAGGTGACTGACATCTCCTTACAGGAGGCTACTGCAGTGGTTAAGAACCCACTTGCCAACGCAGGAGGCACAGGAGGCATAGGAGACACAGGTGCAGTCCCTGGGTCAGGAAGATCCTCTGGAGGAGGAAATGGCAACCCACTCCAGTATTCTTGCCTGGAGAATCCCATTGACAGAGGAGTCTGGTGGGCTACAGTCCATGGATCACAAAGAGTTGGACATGACTGATCAAACACACACACACACACACACACACACACAAGTAGTCACACAGGCAGAAGCTAAATTCACAGACTGCAATAGAGGAATCATTTTTGCGAACAGAATTTCTCACAGTAATTAACAAAACCCCAGAGAGGCAATTTCCTACATCTTTCCCAGGACAGTTAGTCCTAAGTTTTACTTTTTCTACTTGCGATGATGATCCTACTAGCAAGCATCCTAAAGTAGTTTGTATTAAAACTAAGAGCAAAATAGCCTTGAAAATTCCATAACCTGACAAATTATCCCCTAAAAATAGAGTCTGACTATAAAATTGGAAGATATTATGGTGAGAAAAAAAAATCCCTAAAATATGTCAATCAATTTATTAGAAACCTAGACACATTATGCTTGACTGATTCTAACAAAAATAAATTTACATTAAACATAATATGATATCTCAGTAGACTTACCTTTCTCTGATATTTAAATTAACAAAATTTATTGCATTCAGAATTATCTTGATTATACCTAAATTGATATAAGAAAGTTATTGTAAATCTCTCAGGAAACATCACCCTACACTTTAAATGTGTGACTGTTTTGTTGAAGACTGTGTCGTGAGAACTAGTCCCAAATCTGGAGGCCTGCCGAGTCCCAGGCCCTTCTGAGCCCAGATCAGAACTTTTTCATTCCTGATAACAACCCCTAAGCCCCCACTGTATACATCCTCATGGATACTCACTGGCTACAAAGAGGGAGGTCTTCCCAGGTGACTTTGTGGTAAAGAATCTGCCAGCCAATGCAGGAGACTCAAGTTTAATCCCTGAGTCAGGAAGATCCCCTGGAAAGGAAATGGCAACCCACTCCAGTATTGTTGCCTGGGAAACCCATAGACAAAGGAGCCTGGTGGGCTACTGTCCATGGGGTGGCAAAAGAGTTGGACATGACTGAGCAACTAAACAGCAACAGAGGGAACCTTTTCTTTCACCTTCCACATCCGTGTTTCCCCAAACTACCTGTATATAAAGCTTCCCCCTCAATTTCTGAAGGTTTTCATTCTACTGTTTACTGCAAAGAAACATATAGTTGACCTTAATAATTGCCAACTAGAGAGATTACAAAGCTGCCAAGAACACACATATTCTTTAAAACAATTATGAATGAGAAAAGACAATCTTTGGACCCCTATTTATCTGCTATTTTTATGCTACATTTTACACACATGAATCTTTTAAGAGGCTGTCTGAACACACCAATTTTTTTCTCTGGGATCTTGTCACTTTCCTGAAGATGCAGTTAGTGAGGTTTGCTCTGCTCTGGGAAACTACAGAACTGCAGTTTGGGAGGAAGATAATCCAAAATAAGCCAAGTTTCACAAAAAAATTGAACCCATACTTGACCCTGGTCTGTCCTTAATTGCATTAAAGTGATCTGTTGCATAATAGTGAATAAAAGGAAACCCTCTCTGGTGGAAGATAACACCATCAAGATTCTCCACAACTCTAATCAAGCAATCTATCTCAAAAACAAATTAGAAAAATTCAGGCTTTAACCCAGGGATGCAAGATTAGGTTAAGATTTATGAATCAACCAATGTAATTCTCTAAAAAGGAGAAAAATCACACATTTCAATATTTCAACATATGCATGAATATAATTTGATACAATTTTAAAACTATTTACTATAAAATTTCTTAGCAAATAATAGACAAAACCAGACATCCTTTACATGATTAATGAGTTGTTACAAAGACTTAGTAACCTTCACATTTAATACTGGAAACTTTCACTCTGAGCTCAACCATGAGAAAGCATATTGAGTATCGTACAGGACAGTGAAAAAAAAAGTCATAAGAATTTGGAAGAATGAAACAATTATCATATTCAGGTGACAGTATTGGTTGTTGTTTAGTCACACAGTTGTATCTGACTGTGGCCCCATGGACTGTAGCCCACCAGGCTTCTCTGTCCATGGGATTTCCCAGGCAAGAATACTGAAGTGGGCTGCCATTTCCTTCTCCAGGGGATCTTGTCAACCCAGGAGTCAAACTTGTGACTCTTGCATTGGCAGGCTGATTCTTTACTGCTGAGCCACCAAGTACCACTGGTAGTATTGGTAATGTAGGAAATAGAAAAGGATATACTGTTTATATTTAAATTTTTGAGTCAGCAATTTTTTTCTAAACAAGGCATAAAAAGCATGAACCAGAAAGGGAAAAAAAAAATGATGACTAAATTAAGAACTTCTGATCATCAAAAGACATCACGAAATGAATTAAAAAGCAAACAATAAAATAGGAAGAGGTATTTGCAACAAATCCATGATAAAGTTCTCTTATCCAAAATATATAAAAGAACTCTATTTTATAGTTAGTCAAAGTCAGACCATTTAATAGAAATCAGCAAGAAGTTTGATTTACTTAGAGGAAGAGGACACAAAACATAAGAAAACGTCCTTGATCTCATGAGCCATCAGGAGAATATAAATTAAAAACAAGCCAATTAATTTAAAATACAATTAAATTAAAAGACTATTAAATTAAAAGACACCAGTACACCCACCTGAATGGATAAACGTGTAGGTGATAGAAACTGATAATGACATAGTTCCTCATGTTCCATCTCTATGTATGCCATAGATACCAAAGTGTGTTCACTTTATGAAAATATTAAGAACTAGAGAGTTATGATCTGTGCACTTTTTTGTATGTGTGTGCATGTGCACATTCTCAGTCATGTCTGACTGTTTGTGACCCCATGGACTATAGCCTGTCAGACTCCTCTGTTCATGGGATTTTATGTATATATTATACATCAATAAACATTTTAAGAAAAAAGTTACAATTGAGAAATCAAGTGGCAAGCAGGGCTCTAGATGAGGTTTGAAATTGATTATAGAAAATTTATATTGATAGGAAAGAAGGCTTCTGAAATTCCAGTCATTCTCCTGAAAGATCTGGGCTTAGATTATAGACACTGAGAAAAGAACAAAAGTGAGAGTGCCCTGCAGAGAACCACAACTAGAAATATCCACAGAATGTATATCAAGAATGCAGAAACTCAGGACTTCTTATGATGGACATGGAAGCTGTGTGACATAAGAAATTTCAAGAGAAAGATTTTGTGCAGGGAAAAAATAACTTAGAAGAGGAAATATGAGCATTTCATTTTCTATTTAGGGTATAGTTTCCAATGGATTCTCATTTCCTATAATGTTAATGCTAGGTGCTTATACTTTTCACATGCGTTGGGGGTGAGATCTAAAAAATAATAAAGCAAGAGTGGAAAGAAACAGTATTTGAAGATGTTTGTTCAATTTTCTTCCCATAAAATAATGCAGGCCTCTACTGATCTAGCTTTATGTGGCACGTCTCCTTTCATTAGCTCTGAAGCTATACTTCTGTGTTTCTATATAAACCAAATACATAAAATGAACTAAGTGACTGAGGCAGCTATTTTTTGTTAAGTATTGACAGTTTTTAAAAGAAAATTCTTAATGGAAACTAGTCATTACCATCCTTTATTAATAAGACAGTTTCTACAAACCACAAGGCAATAATCCAAATTCTCCATTATAAATAATATACAATTCTTTACAAGCCTGAAATCTACATGCATTTGCAAAAATCACCCACAAAGACCTCCTGTTTTCAAATCCTAACCAGACTTTTAAAAAACCTTCTTCAAGTTAAATAATATTTTACCTTAACCTCAAAATTTCATCTGCTTCTTTGTTTGTGAGCTCCTTTTAATAATATTAAAGTACTGGATTTTATCAAGCATTTGAAATAATCTAAGTACTCTTGTTCCTTAACCATAATTGTAGCAGCTTATGGGGTGGTGCAGTGGAAAAGAAACTGCCCACCAATGCAAGAGATGTGAGTTCGGTCCCTGGGTCAGAAAGTTCCACTGGAGTAGGAAATAACAACTCACTCCAATATTCTTGCCTGGAAAATTCTATGGACAGAGAAGCCTGGAAAGCCACAGTCCATGGGGTCATAAAGTGTTGGAAATGACTAAGCACAAAGTGCTTAATTTATCCTTAAAGTTTTGTTTACATCCTAGGAGAAAACATTCACTTTATGACCATTTGAAACTGACAAACTGCATTGAAGGTATTCATTCATTCAACTATGATTTATTTATTCACTGTAGACAGGCCGATGATAGGTAGATAGATGGATAGATGATAGATAGGTAGATAGATAGATAATAGAAAATATGTGTTGATCAACAACTATGTACTAGTGACTAAGGCTATGATACAGTCCTTACCCCCGGTAGTATTGACAGTATTGTCATCTCTTTGTCAGTTTATTATTCAGTTCAGTTCAGTCACTCAGTCGTGTCCTACTCTTTGCGACCCCATGAATCACAGCACGCCAGGCCTCCCTGTCCATCACCAACTCCCGGAGTTCACTCAGATTTATGTCCATCGAGTCAGTGATGCCATCCAGCCATCTCATCCTCTGTTGTCCCCTTCTCCTCCTGCCCCCAATCCCTCCCAGCATCAGAGTCTTTTCCAATGAGTCAACTCTTTGCATGAGGTGGCCAAAGTACTGGAATTTCAGCTTCAGCATCATTCCTTCCAAAGAAATCCCAGGGCTGATCTTCAGAATGGACTGGTTGGATCTCCTTGCAGTCCAAGGGACTCTCAAGAGTCTTGTTAACTTAACATCTACCATGTATCTGGGCCTAAACAGACGTTCAATAAATGTTTATATATTTAAGGAGTCTTAAAGAGGAGAAATCTAACAAATTTTGTGACTAAGTCAGTCAAAGAAGATTAAAGAAAAAGAAAAAAAAAAGAAAATTAACATTGCTTGTTATAGTCTCTAATACTGTTTTAAAAGAAAATCCTTATTCACATACACCCTTTAGGTATTATCCAAGTTAATTCAAAAATAATATCACAAACATTTGATATTTGATTATGCATAATTAAATAATTTTCTTGAGATTTGTATACAATATGATTATCAGAAAAATTCAATTATGCATGTTGGAAAGAATGAGATTTCCATGGAATGATAAGCTTTGTTTGTTATGACTGATTAATATGACCAAGACATATGCTAAGAACTGGGTATTCCTGGGTCACCAAGGCATGGTTTTGCCAGATGATTTAGCTGCAGAAAATCCAGCCAACCATAAGTTACAGTGGATTTGACTGTATACTCATCTCAGTCTTTTGTTCTGCTAAGGCTGGCTCCAAATCAAGTGGTAAACAATTAAACAAATATACCACCTACCAACTTAGCTGGGCAAACTCTTATAATTATACCATTGACCCTAAAAAAGGCAAATTTAAAGACATAATTGCCTTCAAGGGATCTGTAGTCTGTCAAAAGGAGGAACACACATGGTCTACAAAAGAAAATAATTTAAACCAAAATGTCATCAGCACTGAGGACTTTATATTTTGTGGGTTTTTTTCACTGAAGCAGGAAGAGTATTACAATTTGTAACATATTGGTATGATTATCTTGGACTGAGCTGATCTTTGCTGAAGAAACCTGATGCCACTCTTTTTTTGTACGTGAGGATTTCACTGTTCATATAGGGAAAATCCATTTGAGTCCTGTTTGTCAAATTTTAGTATATCCAGGGCAAACTATGTAATTGTATAAGTTTTTCTAATGAAAGAAAAGAACTAGTGTTATTACTAGAAAAGGAAGAGTCAAAGAAGGCTACTGCTGCTGCTGCTGCTGCTGCTGCTGCTAAATCGCTTCAGTTGTGTCTGACTCTGTGCGACCCCATAGAAGGCATCTGCATACAGATATACAGTGGTGGAGAAAATATAGCCACATAAAAGAGGCAAAACCTTGTAGTTTTTGTATTTTGTTGTTTAGTTGTTAAGTCATGCCCAATTCTTGCCATCCTAGGGACTGTAGCCCCCCTGGCTCTTCTGTCCATGGGATTCTCCAAGCAAGAATACTGAAGTAGTTTGCAATTTCTTTCTCCAAGTTTTTATAGGATGTCTATTAAAAAAAAAAAGTCTAGGTTAAATCTTTCTAATTAATTACTCCTGATAAGCAATAGCTGTTGGATCTTTGCTTGCAATTTTTTTTGAAAATTAGGCCATATTTCTAAAAGTAGAATGCTTATTTCTAAAATACTTCAACACTACATTTAGTTTAATCACAATAGTATTTGGAAAAAAATCACTTGGTTTACCATAGTAAGATGTTCTGGCAAACACTGACCATATGTGTTGTCTGTTTTTCAATCACTAAATTGTATTCAACTGTTTGAAACATGAACTGTAGTGCACCAGGTTCCTCTGTGCATGGGGTTTTTCTAGGTAAGAATACTGGAGTGGGTTGCCATTTCCTTCTCCAGGGGGATCTTCTGGCCCAGGGACTGAACCTGTGTCTCCTGCATTGGCAGGAGTATCCTTTACCCTGAGCCATGTAGGAAGCGTGAGCATCTATGAGTCTCACTTGAAATAGTCAACTTTTACACTTTTTGTAATGTGAAGGATTTATCTAGTTAACAATTAGTTTTGGTGAGTGCTAGGGAAAGTAACTGAAAGTAAGTGAGAGCCTACTGTCCTGTTTCAGAAAAAAAAGAAAAGCAGAAAGCAGTTTGACTACCTGCCCAATATAAAAACTGGAGTTACTAACATCAATTCAGATCTAAGCAAAGCTGACTATTTTTAGTGGAAACCTTTTAGTAAAATAATCATGTACAGATCCGAGCTAGAAGGATGCTTAGAGATCTTGCAGATGAAGACCTTTATTTCACAGGTAAACTCAGCATTGAGGCAGCTGTGACTGGCTGGAAGCATAGAGCAAAGTGAGCCAGAGTCCATGAGAATCTTGGTCTCCTATCTCCGGGGTCCTGTGGATTGTTGTCTATGACAATACTTTCCCTTACTAATTATCAATGTGTACAACTACATTTTTAAATTTTAAAATATTATTTCTCCTTTTTTCTTAGTATGATGGGAAATATAAAAACATAAAACCAAAGAAAAAGTCATACCTCTCCTAAAGGTTTTCTATTTCAGATCAAGAAAATGTTATTTTTAAATGAACAATTATTCTACTTATTTGTTTCCTTTGTTGACATGTTGGTATGTCAACTGCTTGACAGTAGGCACAGCCCAAGAAAAGCCATATACTTAGCTACCTCTTCTCTGCAGGAAAACCCGTGAGTTGGAGCCCTCCATATGGGGAGGGAGGGACTTGCCTTTCTTAAAATGGTTTGACTTCAAGACAATAATGAGCTAGATTGAAAAAAAAAAAAGTTGGAAAAAATCTATAAGCAGACTTGGAGTAGCTAATTATAGATTTTTTTAAAGATATATTTCAAAGATAATCATAAAAATTGCTTTGTGGACATAGCTAGATTGTGCCTTCAAGCATCGATATGAAACATCAAGAATAGATTTTGATTTTACATTCATATTAGATTCTGGGGCTTCAATGCTACTATAATTCAAACTGTAATGATGTAAAAGAGTTCGATGTAATATTTGTTCTCGTATTTACACAAACTATTACTCAGCTATTAACCCAATAACAATTGAAAATGAATTAAAATTAATTTATCAAATGAAAAAGAGATGAAATCTTCATTGTGTACAACTTTCCTATAAAGAAAGTGGACCTCAGTAAGAAAAGATATTCTGGGATAGCAAATATGAATTTTGAGACTGAAGCAAAGATTGGCCAACTTGAAATTATAAAAAAGAAACTAAAGTGATTTTTAAGACTTAGGCATGTGTCATAACCTTATTTTGCAGGATGATTAAGGTCAACATCTACATATACAGTAATATACATATAAAATATTTTATATAATATACATATGTCATGAATTATAAATATCTATCCACATAATATATTACATATTCTATTTGGTACATATGTTTGAATTGATTTATTTATCATTCATATAGAAACCTATATGTAACTTGCCTACATTGATATATATGCATAAACAAACCATTACATATATTATGGAGGTATATTACTATGAAGGCAGTACTGATTTCCTTCAAACATCTAGCTATTTAGGTAAAAATAATTTTTGAGGTTCTGTTATAAAGTCATCTTTTGTTGAGCATTTTATTTGAAAAATGAGGCTAATAGTGTCTTAACAAAGAGATAGACATTTGGAGATAGGTCAAACAAATTTAGACTTTGACTTTTTTAATTATACCCTTGATACTAATAATTGAAAGTTATTTTTGTTGCAAGAGAATAAAAAGGATATAATTTAATGGTTCTATGAATATATATATCTTTTATATTAAAATTTCTAAATCTAAACTACAAAAAGCTTTTTCACTTAACCCAAAGTATACTAGGTATTTTTTTTTAATATAGAAAACTAACCATGTTCTCATCTTCTCAGACATTAATATCATGTCACCCCTTAGGTTAACAATGATAGTGTAGAGAAGGAAAACATAAATTCCCTCTACCCTCTTAGGTATTTTACCTGGGCCCTGCAAATTAAATTGACAAAAGATAGATAAACAGAAGAAAAGACATACAAAATGTATTAACACTGCTTTGTTTATGGGAGAACCACAGCAAGAAGAGAAAATCCTGAGAAGTAGTTAGGTTTGGCAACTTAGAGGCAATAGATTGTAGAAAAGTGACTAGACAAAAGAAAAGGGAGTTTGGGCCCCTAGAGGCAACTGTGGGAATGTCCATAGCAAATGTATGGTAGATAGGGTTGTTTAGTAAGGTTTGTTATCCAGACTCAAGTTATTTGTGGTAATTCTTCCCAGAGTCATTCTCCTCTTTCTGGTATGGGAAAGGGAGACACCTTTACAATTGGAAATTTATATCATCTTTTTAATAGGGAAAAGTATGCTCTGCTTTTAGACAGAAAAGCGGACAAGAGAGAGCCTCTCCTGTGTCTGCTGTTTCTCAGTTGCCTTTAGTTCAAAATAACCCTTTTGTATTTTAGGGCATATTTGGGAATGATATATTCTAATTCCATTCAACAGTAACCTATCTCATCTGTTTCCCACCCTAGTTGTGTATGTGAACAGGCAGAATAAAGAGAGATGGAAGAAAAAAGAAAGAAATTCACAAAACAAACTACTGGTTCCTTTAATGCAATTACCAAAAGAAAAATGTCTCCTGTTTTTGAGATTGATTATTTACGGGCAATTTTAGCAAGTCATTTGTTTTTATATAAAGATGGCCTACTAGAATTCTGTTTTCTTTTGTTTCCAGTTGATGATTTATTGTCACAGATAAACATTAGTACCTGTGCTCTTTCACTTCATTCTCTATATTTTATGTAAGTAATATATCTTTCTCAATAAGTAAATAGAAATTAAAAATGCATAAGCATCCTTTGTACTCATTCTAATCAAAATTAGAATTTAAACTGATCCTTTATCAGTGAACTCTATGATACATGAGTCCATAAAACTTCATTTATTGACATACATTTAAAATTAGTTTGGGTAGATTTCCTTAAAGGAAAGGATCATGCTAATTATTTTTACTCCATGGATGCTTGCCTGTCTTTATTTGTGTCTATTTTGCATGTGTTAAATCAGTTTGCAAATCTTATTTGTAAAATGTTGATTCTATAAATTCAAATTATTTAATAGGAAAAAATTCCATTTGGGAACTTACAAGAATGCACATTATTCTTTCCTTCTCTCTCTCTTTTTAAATTTTTTTTTCAAGCAAAGAAGAAGAAAATGAGTGCCCTTAGAGAGAGTTGCTGTCAGTGCTAGTTTTTGGAAAGTTCATGTCACACAGTATGACTTTCCTAATAGCTGCTTTCAAGAATTATGATTGATTAGGGCTTACTAAAAATTCCAGTGTCAGTTGCAGCCTTAAAGGCAACAATTCCCCTGTATTTGTAAGAAAAACAGTCTAACTCTTCAGATCTTGACATTCTTTTCTCTCATCTTGAGGAGAAAGGTAATACTGTCTCCGTCAAAAGCACTGCATGAACTGGTTGTAATTTTTAGCCTTAAGTTTATTCATATTTTTTTCCACAAATAACTTCATCTTTTCTCTAAAAAAAAGTTTCCAAGTAATAAATGAGAATTTAAAGTACCACTGAAAAATCAAAGTTTTATTTATTTTAATCTGAATGTCAAATTTTTTTTGTGGTGTGGGGGGAGAAAATTTGGTAGGTGAGTTTGAGGGGTTTTGGTGGCTATAACTGTTTTCTTTGGAGTTTTTGTTTTGTTTAGCTTGTTTTGTTTTTTTTTGATCAGTCTTACTAGATCTCTTTAAGTTCTACTTCATTTTCCTGAAGATAAACATGGACAAAATTATTATTGTTAAAATCAAAACAGACTTTTCTAAAGTAAGACAAAACTTACTAATAACGAAGCAAGTTATTTAGCAAATTATTAGGAACTGGCAAATTAATGACTGTCAAGATGTATTAGGAGTATGTCAAGGCTGTATATTGTCACCCTGCTTATTTAACTTACATGCAGAGTACATCATGAGAAACGCTGGGCTGGAAGAAGCACAAGCTGGAATCAAGATTGCTGGGAGAAATGTCAATAACATCAGATATGCAGATGACACCACCCTTATGGCAGAAAGTGAAGGGGAACTAAAAAGCCTCTTGATGAAAGTGAAAGGGGGGAGTGAAAAAGTTGGCTTAAAGCTCAACATTCAGAAAACGAAGATCATGGCATCTGGTCCCATCACTTCATGGGAAATAGATGGGGAAACAGTGGAACCAGTGTCAGACTATTTTGGGGGGGGCTCCAAAGTCACTGCAGATGGTGACTGCAGCCATGAAATTAAAAGACACTTACTCCTTGGATGAAAAGTTATGACCAACCTAGATAGCATATTCAAAAGCAGAGACATTACTTTGCCAACAAAGGTCCGTCTAGTCAAGGCTATGGTTTTTCCTGTGATCATGTATGGATGTGAGCGTTGGACTGTGAAGAAAGCTGAGCACTGAAGAGTTGATGCTTTTGAACTGTGGTGTTGGAGAAGACTCTTGAGAGTCCCTTGGACTGAAAGGAGATCCAACCAGTCCGTTCTAAAAGAGATCAGTTCTGGATGTTCTTTGGAAGGAATGATCCTAAGGCTGAAATTCCAGTACTTTGGCCACCTCATGTGAAGAGTTGACTCATTGGAAGACTCTGATGCTGGGAGGGATTGGGGGCAGGAGGAGAAGCGGACGACAGAGGGTGAGATGGCTGGATGGCATCACCAACCCAGTGGGCGTGAGTTTGGGTGGACTGCGGGAATTGGTGATGGACAGGGAGGCCTGGCGTGCTGCAATTCATGGGGTCACAAAGAGTCAGACACGACTGAGCGACTGAACTGAACTGAACTAAACTGAAAGTGTATTAATGAATTTGATCACTAATAACATGAAAAATAAAAAAAATGAAGACAAAAGCTGGTACTGATTAAATAGAAATGTCAGTGGGAATCTATCAAATTTAATTATAGAATTTGAATTTTTCTAATTTGAAAAAAAATTGACAAACAAGAAAGCTTTGGGATCAAACTCTCAATATGGTTACTTTAGATGGAGACAGAAAAATTGAGAGCAATCATGCAAGCAGCACCATAACACAAGGACATTGCTCTGTTAGTGAAAAACTTTGCTTCTTACTATAATGTGAATTTACAAAAAAACTTTACTGTTTTAATGATGTTATGAACTGTTGATTCTAATAATGATCTCTTGAGAGGTTAAGCTAGTTCTTATATTTAGCAGAAAGTAAAATTACTGGAGGGCATGGAACTACAAATAAATTACCACTTAAAGTTATTTTATGAGTTGAAGAAAGCAGATTCTGGAGTATTTATCTAAGGTAAAGTCTTCTTCAGACTACCCAGGGATTAAAATTCAGAATGAAAAAAAACAAAAAAACAAATGTTAAGCCTCTTCTTCAACAATTGTGAATTGTCAAAGTGCAGGAAACTTCATACATAATAATGTGGTCTTTTCAGGGTTAAGGATATCTTTATAAAAAATGCTTTTTCGTTTTCTATAATGGGAGTGGTGCTTTCTTAATACTAAGGAAAATTCACTCTATTAGAATCCAGAAGCTGGAATGGATCTTGTAGCTAATTTTCACGGAATGAACCTCAATTCCCATTAGGTTAGGATAAAAAAAAAAAAAAAAAAAAAAAAACCTGTTCATGTTGATAATGTAATTTTACTGCACATGTGAATAAAACTGTAAATAAGTCTATTCTGAGAAATATCTACTATGTTCCTTACAATTAGCAAATATTTACTAATACTCTAATTCAAGTGTAGAACTTATTAATGCTCAAATTCTGCCTTACTGTCAGCAAAAACAAGACTGGAGGCTTACTGTGGCTCAGATCATGAACTCCTTATTGCCAAATTCAGACTTAAATTGAAAGTAGCAAAAACCACTTGACTATTCATGTATGACCTAAAGCAAATCCCTTACAATTATACAGTGGAAGTGACAAATAGGTTTAAGGGACTAGATCTGATAGACAGAGTGCCTGATGAACTATGGATGGAGGTTCATGACATTTATAGGAGACAGGGAGCAACAATCCTCAAGAAAAAGAAATGCAAACAAGCAAAATGACTGTCTGAGGAGGCCTTACAAATAGCTGTGCAAAGAAGAGAAGGGAAAAGAAAGGAGACAAGGAAAGATACACCCATTTGAATACAGAGTTCCTAAGAAGAGCAAGGAGAAATAAGAAAGCCTTCCTCAGCAATCAGTGCAAAGAAATAGAAGAAAACAATAGAAAGGGAAAGATTGGTGGTTCAGAGGTTAAAGCATCTGCCTGCAATGCGGGAGACCTGAGTTCAATCCCTGGGTCAGGAAGATCCCCTGGAGAAGGAAATGGCAACCCACTCCAGTATTCTTGCCTGGAGAATCCCATGGACAGAGAAGTTTGGTGGGCTACAGTTCATGGGTCGCAAGGAGTTGGACACAACTGAGTGACTTCACTTTCACTTCGCTTTAAGAAAATTAGAGATAGCAAGGGAACATTTCATGCAAAGATAGACTCAATAAAAGACAGAAATGGTATGGACCTAACAGAAGCAGAATATATTAAGAGGTGTCAAGAATACACAGAAGAACTGTACAAAATAGATCTTCATGAACCAGATAATCACGCTGGTGTGATTACTCACCTAGAGCCAGACATCCTTGAATGTGAAGTCAAGTGGGCATTATGAACCATCACTACAAACAAAGCTAGTGGAGGTGATGAAATTCCAGTTGAGCTATTTCTAATCCTAAAAGATGATGCTATGAAAGTGTTGCATTCAATATGCCAGCAAATTTGGAAAACTCAGCAGTGGCCACAGGACTGGAAAAGGTCAGTTTTCATTCCAATCCCAAAGAAAGACAATGACAAATAATGTTCAAAGTACCGCACAATTGCGCTCATCTCACACGCTGGCAAAGTAATGCTCAAAATTCTTCAAGCCAGGCTTCAGCAATATGTGAACCATGGACTTCCAGATGTTGAAGCTGGATTTATAAAAGGCAGAGGAACTAAAGATCAAATTGCCAACATTTGCTTGATCATTGAAACCAAGAGAGTTCCAGAAAAACATCTATTTCCTCTTTATTGACTATGTCAAAGCCTTTGACTGTGTGGATCACAAAAAATGGTGGAAAATTCTGAAAGAGATGGCAATACCAGACCATATGATCTTCCTCTTGAGAAACCTATATGCAGGTCAGGAAGCAACAGTTAGAACTAGACATGGAACAACAGACTGGTTCCAAATAGGAAAAGGAGTATATATTGTCACCCAGCTTATTTAACTTATATGCAGTGTACATCATGAGAAATTTGTGCTGGAGGAAACACAAGCTGGAATCAAGATTGCTGGGAGAAATACCATTAACCTCAGATATGCAGATGACACCACCCTCATGGCAGAGAGTGAAGAAGAATGAAACAGCCTCTTGATGAAAGTGAAAGAGGAGAGTGAAAAAGTTGGCTTAAAGCTCAACATTGAGAAACTAAGATTGTGATATCCAATCCCATCACTTCATGGCAAATATATGGGGAAACAGTGGAAACGGTGTCAGACTTTATTTTTGGGGCCTCCAAAATCACTGCAGATGGTGACAGCAGCCCTGGAATTAAAAGACGCTTACTCCTTGGAAGAAAAGTTATGACCAACCTAAACAGCATATTCAAAAGCAGAGACATTACTTTGCCAACAAAGGTCCGTTCAGTCAAGGTTATGATTTTTCCAGTAGTTGTACATGGATGTGAGATTTGGACTATAAAGAAAGCTGGGCCCTGAAGAATTGATGCTTTTGAACTGTGGTGCTGAAGATTCTTGAGAGTCTCTTGGACTGCAAAGAGATCCAACCAGTCCATCCTAAAGGAGATCAGTCCTGAGTGTTCATTGGAAGGACTGATGTTGAAGCTGAAACTCCCATACTTTGGCCACCTAATGCGAAGAACTGACTCATTTGAAAATACCCTGATTCTGGGAAAGATTGAAGGCTGGAAGAGAAGGGGAGGACAGAGGATGAGATGGTTGGATGGCATCTCCAACTCAATGACCGTGAGTTTGGGTAGACTCTGGAGTTGGTGATGGACAGGGAGGCCTGGCATACTGCAGTTCATGAGGTCACAAAGAGTCAGAGACGGCTGAGCGATTGAACTGATCTGAACTGAAGACATAAAACCTACTATGGAAGAATTAGATACAGGAGATAAAAACAACCTAAACAAGCTAAAATATTATTCAAGCAAACATAACTTTTCTCTCAAAATTATTTATGTTTCCAATTTAATGTCCTAATAGAATAATTATATATTTTAGTATAAATATTCTACAATGATATGTTCAGTTCAGTTCAGTTCAGTCGCTCAGTCGTGTCCGACTCTGCGACCCCATGAATTGCAGCACGCCAGGCCAACTCTCACATCCGCACATGACCACACTTGACTAGACGGACCTTAGTCGGCAAAGTAATGACATGATAATAAACTATAAATAGGATATTTTGAGTGAAATTTATTGAATTTTATTTCCACATTAATAGATATACATAGTGAGATAGATACACAACTATATGTGTCAAAAACTTACTTTTGGTACTAGTTAGGCTTTTAGTTAAAAAATAAGTTGTGTCTGACTCTTATTCCCAAAGGTTATTTAATATCAAAAAACTAACTCTATACTTTTTTATATTATTTATTTCACTTATGTTTGTAGCACTTGAACTTCCTTCGCCTCATTCCTTCAAAAAAAATAGATTCAGGGGGTTATTCAAATGGCAAGGAGAGTGTAATATTTGAAACACCAAAATAAAATAAAATAAAATAAAATAAAATTTTTGCTTTAATTTTTTTACATGGCATTAAAGAATTTAATGAATGAATATAGTAATATAACTTGTAAATTATATGTGTGTATATTTTGAACCTATAGTCAATGAAAACTTCCAGAAGACCAAATAAAGATTAAATAAAATTGTTCATAAATACAAATTAGTTTGTAGAATCACAGAATCTTATGGCAGGAAAATTCCTTAAAGATTAATAAATTCATTCTAAAAACTGTGGAATAAAATTTATATAAATGCTATAATTGAGTGATCATTCTTTTTGCATAATCTCACCCTACAGGAAAAAGCACTAGTTTAGTGGCCATCTAGATAAACATTATAAAATCTTTTTTAAATTATGTTTACTTAAAGAAAAATTTCCACCTGTTGATTTTATTAATAGTTCTACCCTCTAGAAGTTTCCAAGTTATGCATAATCTCTTTTTTGCTCTATGATCTTTCATATATTTTAAGACAATCTTGTATTTTCTCACACATTTTTCAGCATAAACAATTCAGCTCTTTTAATTACTATGTAAGTCTTTAGAAAAAATAAAGGAAAGTTATACTTAGAGGTATTGACTGCAAGGGGATCCAACCAGTCTATTCTAGAGGAGATCAGCCCTGGGTGTTCTTTGGAAGGAATGATGCTAAAGCTGAAACTCCAGTACTTTGGCCATCTCATGTGAAGAGTTTTGACTCATTGGAAAAGACTCTGATGCTGGGAGGGATTGACGGCAGGAGGAGAAGGGGACGACCGAGGATGAGATGGCTGGATGGCATCACCGACTTGATGGACGTGGGTTTGGGTGAACTCCAGGAGTTGGTGATGGACAGGGAGGCCTGGAGTGCTGCGATTCACGGCGTCACAAAGAGTCGGACACGACTGAGCAACTGAACTGAACTGAACTGATACTTAGAGGAAGGAGGCTTATGTATGCAGGTAAAACCTGATATGTCTCAAAGCAATTTTACTGCATCATAAGGCTCACAATAATTATAAGCAAATCTGCTTCAGTTCAGTTCAGTTCAGTTCAGTCGCTCAGTCGTGTCCGACTCTTCGCGACCCCATGAATCACAGCACGCCAGGCCTCCCTGTCCATCACCATCTCCCGGAGTTCACTCAGACTCATGTCCATCGAGTCCGTGATGCCATCCAGCCATCTCATCCTCGGTCGTCCCCTTCTCCTCCTGCCCCCAATCTCTCCCAGCATCAGAGTCTTTTCCAATGAGTCAACTCTTCGCATGAGGTGTCCAAAGTACTGGAGCGTCAGCTTTAGCATCATTCCTTCCAAAGAAATCCCAGGGTTGATCTCCTTCAGAATGGACTGGTTGGATCTCCTTGCAGTCCAAGGGACCCTAAAGAGTTTTCTCCAACACCACAGTTCAAACGCATCAATTTTTCGACACTTAGCCTTCTTCACAGTCCAACTCTCACATCCATACATAACCACAGGAAAAACCATAGCCTTGACTAGATGGACCTTAGTCGGCAAAGTAATGTCTCTGCTTTTGAATATACTATCTACGTTGGTCTTAACTTTTCATCCAAGGAGTAAGCGTCTTTTAATTTCATGACTGCAGTCACCATCTGTAGTGATTTTGAAGCCCAAAAAACCAAAGTCTGACACTGTTTCCACTGTTTCCCCATCTATTTCCCATGAAGTGATGGGACCGGATGCCATGATCTTCGTTTTCTGAATGTTGAGCTTTAAGCCAACTTTTTCACTCTCCTTTTTCACTTTCATCGAGAGGCTTTTTAGTTCCTCTTCACTTTCTGCCATAAGGGTGGTGTCATCTGCAAATCTGCTTAGATATACAAAACCTATGTGAATGGCTCCCACTTGTAGGGTGAAATAAATGAGATCTCCTTAAATGCACATTATGATAGTCTCCACCTCCTAAATACTCACTATCTCAGTATCAATAAAAATGTCTATCATTCTAGGTATTTACCTGTTTTACCTGTCATCCAACATCCCAGATGAATTCCTTTCTGAGATTTATCTTCTTTTTAGCCATATGTCACACCATGAAGACTGAATCACCAGTCACTGGAAAATTTGAACTGTACCCTCCCATTTCTATTCCCATTCTTGAGAGAGATTGTGCTTGGATTTAATTAAGATCTCATCTAGCAAGTTAATCGTTCCTCCTATTTTGTGTCATCTGCAAATTTAATAATCATGCTTCATATATCTTTAGTCATTCATAAGTCATTAGTATAAAAAAATGATGGTCTGTAAAGTGAGGCATCTTCATCCCAAGGATTTTGCACGATGACTTGAGCCATTGGACTGGAGAGATAATATTAAATGACTTATACTTATCTATTTTTTATTGTAACAATTAAATGATGTTAACTTTTACAAATATTGATCATATTAATCAATTGATAATCCAACTAAACTCTGATGTCATAAAGAATGAGAGTTCTCTAACATAGAGGTTTTGGTGACTTCAGCCTAAAGAGTTGATTCATATTTAGTATACTGCCACATATTCCAGTTTGTGTGTTGTAAGTGGATTTCCTCATTATTTAAATATACAAGTAGCTTAAAAAATTTCTGCCAAAATACTGCAAATGGAAAATCATATTACTTACAAATGTAAGAAGAAAACAGGGGACGGTCCCAAGATGGTGGAGGAATAGAACAGGGAGACCACTTTCTCCCCCACAAATTCATCAAAAGAACATTTAAACGCTGAGTAAATTCCACAAAACAACTTCTGAATGCTGGCAGAGGACAGCAGGCACCCAGAAAAGCAGCCCATTGTCTTCGAAAGGAGATGGAGAAGTCTTGAGACTACTGTAAAAATAAGATTGAAAACCAGAGGCAGGAGGCTTAAGTGCAAATCCTGAGAACACCAGAGAACTCCTGACTCCAGAGAACATTAATCAACAGGAGCTCATCAAACATCTCCATACCTACACTGAAACCAAGCACCATCCAAGGGCCAACGAGTTCCAGAGCAAGACATACCATGCAAATTCCCCAGCGACACAGGAACACAACCTTGAGCTTCAATATACAGGCTGCTCAAAGTCACCCCCAAACCACTGACATCTCATAACTCATTACTGGATACTTCATTGTACTCCAGAGAGAAGAAATCCAGCTCCACCCAGGAGAACACCAACACAAGCTTCCCTAACCAGGAAACCTTGACAAGCCACCCGTAAAACCAAACCCACAGCAAGGAAATTCCACAATAAAGAGAACTCCACAAACTGCCAGAATACAGAAAGGCCACCCCCAACTCAGCAAAATAAACAAGATGAAGAGATAAGAATACCCAACAGGCAAAGGAACAGGAGAAATGCCCACCAAACCAAACAAAAGAGGAAGAGATAGGGAATCTACCTGATAAAGAATTCCAAATAACGACAGTGAAAATGATCCAAAATCTTGAAATCAAAATGGAATCACAGATAAATAGCCTGGAGATAAGGACTGAGAAGATGCAAGAAAGGTTTAACAAGGACTTAGAAGAAATAAAAAAGAGTCAATATATAGTGAATAATGCAATAAATGAGATAAAAAACACTCTGGAGGGAACAAATAGTAGAATAATGGAGGCAGAAGATAGATTAGTGAAGTAGAAGATAAAATGGTAGAAATAAATGAATCAGAGAGGAAAAAAGAAAAATGAATTAAAAGAAATGAGGACAATCTCAGAGACCTCCAGGACAATATTAAACACCCCAACATTAGCATCATAGGAGTCCCAGAAGAGGAAGACAAAAAGAAATACCATGAGAAAATACTTGAGGAGATAATAGTTGAAAGCTTCCCTAAAATGGGGAAGGAAATAATTACCCAAGTCCAAGAAATCCAGAGTCCCACGCAAGATAAACCCAAGGCAAAACACCCCAAGACACATATTAATCAAATTAACAAAGATCAAACACAAAGAACAAATATTAAAAACTGCAAGGGAAAAACAACAAATAACACACAAGGGGATTCCCATAAGGATAACAGCTGATCTTTCAATAGAAACTCTTCAGGCCAGGAGGGAATGGCAAGACATACTTAAAGTGATGAAAGAAAATAACCTACAGTTCACATTACTATACCCAGCAAGGATCTCATTCAGATATGAAGGAGAAACCAAAAGCTTTACAGACAGGCAAAAGCTGAGAGAATTCATCACCACCAAGCCAGCTCTCCAACAAATGCCAAAGGATCTTCTCTAGATAGGAAACACAAAAAGAGTGTATAAACTCGAACCCAAACAGTAAAGTAAATGGCAACGGGATCATACTTATCAATAATTACCTTAAACGTAAATGGGTTGAATGCCCCAACCAAAACACAAAGACTGGCTGAATGGATTCAAAAACAAGACCCCTATATATGTTGTCTACAAGAGACCCACCTCAAAACAGGGGACACATACAGACTGAAAGTGAACAGCTGGAAAAAGATATTCCATGCAAATAGAGACCAAAAGAAAGGAGGAGTAGCAATACTCATGTCAGATAAAATAGACTTTAAAACAAAGGCTGTGAAAAGAGACAAAGAAGGACACTACATAATGATCAAAGGATCAATCCAAGGAGAAGATATAACAATTATAAATAAATATACACCCAACATAGGAGCACCACAATATGTAAGACAAATGCTAACAAGTCTGAAAGGGGAAATTAACAATAACACAATAATAGTGGGAGCCTTTAATACCCCACTCACACCTATGGATAGATCAAAGAAATCAAGAGGACACTAATAGATGGAGAAATATACCACGTTCATGGATCAGAAGAATTGATATAGTGAAAATTAGTATACTTCCCAAGGCAATCTATAGATTCAATGCAATCCCTATCAAGCTACAAATGGTATTTTTCACAGAGCTAAAACAAATAATTTCAAGATTTGTATGGAAATACAAAAAACCTTGAATAGCCAAAGCAATCTTGAGAAAGAAGAATGGAACTGGAGGAATCAACTGCCTGAATTCAGGCTCTACTACAAAGCCACAGTCATCAAGAGAGTATGGTAGTGGTACAAAGTCAGAAATATAGATCAATGGAAAAAAATAGAAAGCCCAGAGATAAATCCATGCACCTATGGACACCTTATCTTTGACAAAGGAGGCAAGAATATACAATGGATTAAAGAAAATCTCTTTAATAAGTGGTGCTGGGAAAACTGGTCAACCACTTATAAAGGAATGAAACTAGAACACTTTCTAACACCATATACAAAAATAGACTCAAAATGGATTAAAGATCTAAATGTAAGACCAGAAACTATAAAACTCCTAGAGGAGAACATAGGCAAAACACTCTCTGACATAAATCACAGCAGGATCCTCTATGACCCACCTCCCAGAATATTGGAAATAAGAGCAAAAATAAACAAATGAGACCTAATTAAAATTAAAAGCTTCTGCACAACAAAGAAAACTATAAGCAAGGTGAAAAGACAGCCTTCAGAATGGAAGAAAATAATAGCAAATGAAGCAACTGACATGCAACTAATCTCAAAATTATACAAGCAACTCCGCAGCTCAATTCCAGAAAAATAGACGACCCAATCAAAAAATGGGCCAAAGAACTAAATAGACATTTCTCCAAAGAAGACATACTGATGGCTAACAAACACATGAAAAGATGCTCAACATCACTCATTATCAGAGAAATGAAAATCAAAACGACAATGAGGTACCATTTTATTCCAGTCAGAATGGATGTGATCCAAAAGTCTACAAGCAATAAATGCTGGAGAGGGTGTGGAGAAAAGGGAACCCTCTTACACTGTTTTTGGGAATGCAAACTAATAGAGCCACTATGGAGAACAGTGTGGAGATTCCTTAAAAAACTGGAAATAGAACTGCCTTATGACCCAGCAATCCCACTGCTGGGCATACACACCGAGGAAACCAGAATTGAAAGAGACACGTGTACCCCAATGTTCATCGCAGCACTGTTTATAATAGCCAGGACATGGAAGCAACATAAATGTCCATCAGCAGATGAATGGCTAAGAAAGCTGTGGTACATATACACAATGGAGTATTACTCAGCCACTAAAAAGAATACATTTGAATCAGCTCTAATGAGGTGGATGAAACTGGAGCCTGTTATACAGAGTGAAGTAAGCCAGAAAGAAAAACACCAATACAGTATACTAATGCATATATACGGAATTTAGATTGATGGTAACGATGACCCTGTATGCGAGACAGCAAGAGACACAGATGTATAGAACAGTCTTTTGGACTGTGTGGGAGAGGGAGAGGGTGGGATGATTTGGGAGAATGGCATTGATACATGTGTAATATCATATAAGAAACAAATGGCCAGTCCAGGTTCAATGCAGGATACAGGACGCTTGAGGCTGGCTCACTGGGATGACTCAGAGGGATGATACAGGGAGGGAGGTGGAATGGGGATTCAGGATGGGGAACAAGTGCACACCTGTGGTGGATTCATGTTGATGTATGGCAAAACCAATACAATATTGTAAAGTAATTAGCCTCCAATTAAAATAAATAAATTTAAATTAAAAAAAAGAAAACAGCATGGCTGATATTCCTCTTCTACTACAACCTTATAATCAGGCACATCACACACATCATGTGACTCAACAAATTTGATAAGAAATTTGCTCCCAAATTCTGTAATCATTGAGAAGATTATTTTAAATATAGTTTTATATCCTCAATTGTTGTGAATAAACACAACAATAAATGTACATTGTGTGTTGGGATATTGCTTAATAAAATTAAGTGAAAGCATCACAGATAAAAAGACATTTAACAAGAAAGAATTCAGAACATTATTCAGAATATTGGTTAAAACAATCCTTACATGTTCATTCATGAATCAAATGTTAATTTGTTCAATCTTTATCTGATTCTTGTCCATTTCAGCATTGTATAGGTTTCATATTCAACATAATTCTAGCCCTGAATATATGAATCATTTATGTGTGAACAAACACACAGTGAATTGTTATTGTTTTTTTTTTTTTAATATTCCTTTCCATGTTCCAAATAAAAAAAAGTTTGATGATCACCACTTTCAGAAAGTTCCCCCAACTAAATGATAAAGTTCTAAAGAGAAATATTGGTCAGCCAACTACAAATTTTCACAGCAATCCATACTTATTTTCCTGACAGCAATGGTCTGAGAGGCTTGCCAAATATTCAGCTGAAACCCAACTAGGTGGAATTTCCTGATTTGCTAACTTGTTATCTTAGTGCAAAAATATGCTAATTTATAACTGTATTGTTCTTATTGGTTATTCTTAAATATTCACAAATCCTCTATTTAGTTATCAGGGTTAAGACTGTTCTAGGACATATTATCAAACTCACTGTATAGTTTTCACATTCTACTTTTTCTTCTCTGGATTGGGAGAAGTATTTTCTCATTTTTAGTCTTTTATTATTTCTCTTCTTCTTCATAGTCCTTAAAAGATACTAATAATAGTTGTAATACCCAATTCAGGAAATCTGGATTCATTTCAAATTACCAAATGTATGTTTTAAGCTTTGTTTCTCAGCTGTTTAAGCTTGTACCCTTTTCAATGTTAATTCCATTTTTCAGTGAAGAAAGATTATAACTATCATACAAAGTGCTGAGTAGTCTTGCTTTATGTCTTTTCATTGTAGTGTTTGGGCTTCCCTGGTGGCTCAGATAGTACAACATCCACCTCCAATGTGGGAGACCTAGGTTTGATCCCTAGTTGGGAAGATCCCCTGGAGGAATGCCGGGAGCCAGCGTGAGGAACTCCGCCCATGGCAAAGGTCATGAGGAAGCAGGCTTGGCATACGCAAAGGCAAAGGCGTGACCAAGTCTCAGGAAACCCCCTGTTCCCGAGCATCTGCCCCAAAACCAGAGTCTGTTTTATGCTCTCACCTACACCTCTGACTTTACAGGGGGCTCTCCCCCATAACCGTTTCTCTCGGAGAAGAGTAAATGTGCAGCTCCAAGGCAATAAAAATTTCTGGGTGTGACAAGAGTGTTTTAGCTTAAGGACTCCTCTGAAGGTTATCTAGCCCACCTGTATACGTTCCTTCGGCCACATGTGATTGTTTACAGCCTCCCAACCTGAGAGGCATGAGATGTTTTAGACTTACTAAAGGCAAATTCTTTTGGGAAATTGTCAGTATAGTGGGTTGGTTAGGAATTATATTGGTGAAGGGTTTTTTCATTTGTTGTGGCAATAATTGCTGCTAATTCCCTGCCCTGGGTGTGACAAGGGTGTCTCAGGTCAAACCTCTCTGCTGACAGACTAGCTTGTGTGACAGGATTATCCATACTCCTGCCACTACACACATGATTGTTTGCTACCTCTCAACCATAAACAGCACAGAGAGTTTTGGAGTATTTTGGAAGTCTTAATTAGCATAGGGCTTTTCTCATTGTTGAGTCAATGATTGCCACCAGGCCTCCATATCCTTAGGCACCTGAGAATATATTAATCAATGTATTTGGAATATAGAAAAAGGAAATATAGTAGTTTTTAAGGTTAGCAATACTAGACTTTTTGAGTTAATGAATTTTCTCTTTTGTAATATATCACTTTACTTTGTTATAAATCACTGTGTCCTTGCTATGTAAAAATGTAACTTTATCACTATCTTAAGACTAAATAGATCTTAAGGGGAACATTGGTGAAAGGATTTTCATTTGTTGGGTTGATGTTTGCTGCTAAATCTCCATGTTCCCTGCCCTTATAATGAATATAACTAGCATATAGGAGAAATAAGTATTAACCTTTAAGATTAATCATGTTAACCTTGGGTTAAATAGATTCCTTTCTTGATTGGAACTCACTACACCCTCACCCTATAGGAATGCAACTTTATTTGGAGGGTGGTGCCTGGCTTAAGAAAAAACACCCTTGGTAAAATAAGTTTTTTGGTTATCAGAAAGAAAGGATCATAAAATGTCAGCAGGTCTCATGGCCAGAAGATGATGTAAAATCCCTAAGACCTTTTTGTGTGAAGCACCTGATTTTGATGAAGGTCAGGACTGCTGACCCCTGCATGACTCTGTATTCATCCCTATGTGTAACAAAAGATATATAAGCAAACCCAAAAAATAAAGAAATGGGATCAGTTTCCGGAAAGACTGATACCCCCATGTCGTTCTTTCTTGCTTCCCGTTTTTCTGGCTGAATTCCCATCTGGAGCATGGGTGCTATTCCACGTAAACCAAGTTATTCAGCCTCTTTTTCTCCACTAATTTTCCTACTACACTATCCGTTTCTAATCTCTCTATATATCTGTAATTAAATATGTATTTTTCCAAGGACGCCAACTCCGTCCCCACCTTCGAATCACCCTGGATCCACCAGGGCTGGACCCTGGCAGAGGAAGGCATGGCAACCCACTCCAATATTCTTGCCTGGAGAATCCCCATGGACAGAAGAGCCTGACTGGCTACAGTCCATGTGATTGCAAACGGTTGGACACAACTAAGTGACTAAGCACAGCACTGTAATGTTTAATTACATGCCTAGTCCTATTTCCCTGGTTACAAACTCCTTTGAATATTAGTTTGAAAAACAGACACTGTTAAAAACTGAAAAATAAGTTGGGCAGATATATGTACTAAATTAAGCAACAGATAATGTCCTCCAAATAATGAAAACATGCTTTCAAAATATAAATATAAATTTCTGGTAAATGAGCAAAGGACAAGAATTGCAATTTTCCAATGAAGGTCTATAAATAATTTAAAAAAAAACATAAAATATTCAACATTTCTAAGAACTGGACAGTTACAGATTAGAACAACAAGATATTTTTAAGCCTCAGACTACTCAAGATTTAACAAATCTTTATAATTTATAAGATAGCATTTTAATATCATTGAACAAAAGATGTTCAAAATTCTATGTAAGTATAGGCTCAACATTGCTTGCTCTAAAAAGTTCTTCAGTCACTCAGTCATGTAAGACTCTTTGTGACCCCATGGACTGCAGCATGCCAGGCCTCCCTGTCCATCACAAACTCCTGGAGTTTACTCAAACTCATGTCCATTGAGTCAGTGATGCCATCCAACCATCTCAGCCTCTGTCTTCCCCTTCTCCTCCCACCTTCAATCTTTCCCAGCATCAGGGTCTTTTCAAATGAATCAGCTCTTCACATCAGGTGGCCAAAGTATTGGAGTTTCAGCTTCAACATCAGTCCTTCCAATGAACACTCAGGACTGATCTCCTTTAAGATGGACTGGTTGGATCTCCTTGCATTCCGAGGGACTCTCAATAGTCTTCTCCAGCACCACAGTTCAAAAGCATCAATTTTCAGTCATGTCCAACTTAGCAACCCCATGGACTGCAGCACACCAGGTTTTCCTGTCCTTCGCTATTGAGGATAATGTCTAAGTTTCTGGGCTACACACCAGGGAAGACAGAAGTTTGGTTTAGTGAGATAGATCATTTATGAGATGAAGGAGGTTTTCTGGGGGAGACAATATATTCATTTGAGGGATATAGCGTGGTGCAAGCAAACATTCAAATATGCAGTTGAGTTTGATACACAAAGATACCATTTCTTTGCTGTTTATCATTTATCCTTCTGGGGGCTTCCCAGTGGCTTCGTAGGTAAACAGTCCACCTGCAATGCAGGAGATGCAGGAAATGTGGGTTCGATCCCTGGGTCTGTGGGCTCCTCTGGAGGAGGGCATGGCAACCCACTCCAGTATTCTTGCCTGGAAAATCCCATGGACAGAGGAGCCTGGTGGGCTATAGTCCATGGGGTCACAGAGTTGGACGCAACTGAAGAGACTGAGCATGCATGCACAACTGTTTCCCTCTCAGAGATGCTTCTGACTATATATCATTTTCCAAAATATCCACTGCTTTCTGATATCAAGTCACATCGTGCCTGAAAATGGAGTAGCTTTTTATGCATCACCATAAGCTGTTCTAAACCTGAGTCTCCTATGTAGACCTCAGGTAATTGCTCTCATACAGAATTTCCATGAAATCTTATAGGGTTATTCAGTTTTCCTAAGCAAAAACCTACTTGAAGAATAGACAGTGAAATGTGCACTGAAAATAAATTTACAAAACAACTTCTCTCTCATTGTTTCTTTTCTTCTGACTCCTGATGGTTCTCTGAGTTTTCATAACCTGCTCCCAAAAGCAGCTAATGCATCCTATAGATGTGATCCTATTAGTGAGAAAAGCAGCTTCAAAGGATCAGATGCTAATGCCCATGAAGTATGGCTTTTCACTTTGCTTCAGGTTTTTATGTTATTTTATTTCTCAGGAATAACTAGAAGTTTGAGACTGGCATGAATATGAAACATAGAGCTCTGCCTACGTGTAAAATAAATTAAAGATTTCATTTTAATGAGGGTTTAGTGTCATTTTCATAAACACACAAACACACATAAGCATAACAAACCCTCTTTATAATGTGACAACCAGAATGCAAATTAAACTAATAATAAAAAATGTAGACAACTTTGAATTAATGAGAGTATCTTGATGATCAGTTTTCCTATTAGCCATATTTTGCTTTAAAGTAGAGAAAACAGAATCTCAATGGGAAAACCTTATTTATTTCTCTAAAATGACTACTGATCCATAGCTTTACACTATTTAGTTGACACTTAAAGTATCTCAGCAGTATAATTATTCCTTTGTTTAACAAATATCAATTAAGGAGACATGATCATGATAAATTCACCAGCCAACCACATGTTTCCTGCCATAGTTTATTTGAATCTCTCTTTAAACCATATTACTCAGTACAGATTTTCCGTGTGATAGAGCTCACTGTGATGCAGGTGATTAGTAATGTCAGAGCTGCTCTCACATTTATTTTATTCTAGAATAAAAAATAAGTTATACCATGCAAACACACAACTGAGAGCAGAGGCCTTTTTCTTAAGCTTAACTTTGGAGTTGATTTGGCCTATTACATGCCTTATTGCATTTTGTTCAGAATGTTGTGTAACTCAGTTTGCTATTATCGCTTCTTTTCTGCCGAGAATATTCAGACAGTGTAATTTATCCTTTGGTGCCAGCGACAGCGTGAATAATACGCTGTCTAGAATACAACAGGAAGAAAATCATCTTCATCACTTTCCTGGAGTCTTTCCTTAGGCTGGCACCCTGGTTGTTCAGGCTGCCTCCCGAGCATGCTGCACGCTGTGGTCCCCAGGGACTAGGCTTTAGCCTGGAGGGAGGCTCCAGGTTTCTCTGACTGCTCACTGCTCTACCTGCTCCTCTTCCTTCTCTGCTAGGACATGACATGCACCAGGAGCAAACTAGAGAAATTCATAACAGTGGGCAAAATTGGTGGGAGAAACAAAACTACCTAGTAAAGAATAGGACAAATGAAGGACATAAAGCTATTCTTCCTTATGGTCATCTTTTCCTCTACTGGTTTGTAGCTCATGATGCTAAAGGGGTAGCATGGAAATGGAGCTACTACCTGCTAGGGATGCCGCCCTAACATTAGGAGAATAAACAATATAGCGATAGGAGGTGCTGTAGACCATCTTTGCCTTGGGTTTCAAGGGAGAAAGTTTTTTGTGGTCTCTTTCTTCTTATACTCAAATTGTTAAAAACCAGAGGAACAAATAAGAACAGATGAGATTCTTTCTTAGGGCTGCTGCTAAAGTCTTCCTTTTTTTTCAATTGGGGGATAATTGCTTTATAATGTTGTGTTAGCTTCTGCTGTACAACAGAGTGGACTGTCGATATGTATACATATATCCCTTCCCTCTTCAACCTCCTATTCCACCTTTCTACCCCGTCCCATCCATCTATGTATCATAGAGTACCGAGCTGAGCTGCCTACGCTATACCAAAGATTCCCACTAGGTATCTGTTTTACACATGGCAGTGCACATACGTCAATCCCAGTCTCACAATTCATCCCACACCTCCTCTGTGTCTACATGTCTGTTTCCTATTTCTATATCTCTATTCTTGCCTTGAAAATAGGTTCATCTAAACCATTTTTCTAGAGTCCACATATATGTGTTAATACACAATATTTGTTAAACAAAAATAAACACATGGGAGCTAATTAAATGCAAAAGTTTTTGCACAGCAAAGAAAACCATAAATGAGACAAAAAGACAGCCCTCAGAATGGCAGAAAATATTTGGAAATGAAGTGACTGACATGAGATTAATCTCTACTCTAAGTCTTTGAAGAAATGAGAAGGAACCTCACCACTCCTCACTAGAGTGAAAAGAGATCTAAGTGGTAAAACAAGAGAGTTTACCAGTCTCAGAACAATAGGAAGACAGGAACTGATAACTGCTCTATTTCTAGTGCTAAGCATATACAGCACCTAGAACACTGGAGGAACTCAGTATGTTTTCATTTAATTAATCATATTATCTGGTTGTGGGTTCATCAGTTAAATGGTTAATTGTCTGCTATATGGTGAATTAAATCCGTTTCAGAAGGAGGCTATTAAGTGAATGAATATAAATCATTTGAATATTGGTATTTCTGGCTCTAACTTATTATACTCAAATGGTTAAAAACTGACTGTGTCTAACTGACAGCTTATTACCTGAAAAGTAAATGTTAGCTAAACTGATCATACAGGGTAGAGTGATGACTTTGAAACATGTTAGCCATCCTCCAACCAAAGATGAACAGTTCCCAATCAGAAATGTATGTTTTGCCTCCTCTTGTTAGTTATGATAAAAGTAGGCCCTATTTTTTCAAACTAAAGTAAGACCTGTAACCCTTGACCAAAACATCACATGAACCTAAGCAGAAAAGCTTATCATAGTGAAAGTGTCCATCCGTCAATATTTTTCTTGACAACTATCAACATGCCTGTAATTCCACAACTACAGATTTTTTCATTTTAGGTAGTGAATGTTTTGGTTTTCAAATGTCCTCTTTTATAATGTCAAGGCCTCAAATTGTTATTAGACAACCTCTTATTTGGAGGATGGCCTTTTAGGGGTGATTAATACTGAGAGCAAACTGAGTCTATGAGACTATCTGTTTCCATTTTTGCAGTGACCATTAGTTGGCCAGTGAGGTACTGATAATTCCATCTATGTTTTCTGGCATGTTTTATATTTATTTTGTGGACTTTTTGTACTATCTTAGACAATTTTGAAGTCCAGTCCTTTTTCAAATCCTTAAATAATAAGCACAGTGTTAAAACATCAAAATGTTTAAATAAATAAAAAACTATTTGATTTGTGATTATAGCATTATAGATTTTTAAGAAGTAGAAGGTAACTTAAGGTTTGTCATACAGTCATTGCTTCTGGGGCTTTTCATTAAATTCAAGTATAGTATGTGGTCTAGGTGCTTTATTTTGGGGTTTTCCTGACAGCTCAGTTGGTAAAGAATCTGCCTACAATGCAGGAGACTCCAGTTTGATTCCTGGGTCAGGAAGATCCCCAGGAGAAGGGATATGCTACCCACTCCAGTATTCTTGGGCTTCCCTTGTGGCTCAGCTGGTGAAGTATCCATCTGCAATGCAGGAGACCTGGGTTCCACCCCTGGATTGGGGAGATCCCCTGGTGAAGGGAAAGGCTACTCACTCCAATATTCTAGCCTGGAGAATTCCATGAACTGTGTAGTCCATGGGGTCACAAAGAGTCAGCCATGACTGAGAGACTTTCACTTTCAGGTGCTTTATTTTACAAATAAAGCAAATAAAGTACATAGAGATTGTTGTTGTGGTTGTTTAGTCACTAAGTTGTTTCTGACACTTTTTGTGGCCCCTTGGACTATGGCCTGCCAGGTTCCTATGTCTGTTGGATTTCCAGGCAAGAATACTGAAGTGGGTTGCCATTTCCTTCTCCAGGGGGTCTTCCCAACCCAGGGATCAAGCCCACATCTCCTGCTTGGCAGGTGGATTCTCTACCACTAAGCCACCAGGGAAACCTGTGTAGAGATTAAGTCATAGCTTTAACTTTATATAGACAGAGAGAGGCTGGGCCCATGGCAAAACTAGATCAAGAATTGACAGAGGAGGAAGGAAGTTTTCTTCTGATTCTCGCAGTTTCAGTCTCCCTTTCTACAATTTTCTCCTATTAGAGATTGCTAAGTTTAGTGTACTAGGATAACCATTTCCTTCTATTCCTGCTCTATCCACTACAGTTGTTTGCAGTAGTAAGAGTGAGTGATAGTTGCTCTGTCATGCCTGACTCTTTGCAATGCTATGGACTGTATGTAGCTTGCCAGGCTCGTCCGTCCATGGAATTCTCCAGGAAAGATTACTGGAGTGGGTTGCCATTTCCTTCTCCAGCAGTAATAAGAGGCTTCATGGATATCCCTCTGTTGTCAATAGAAATTGGTTATTTTTCCTGGCTGCTTGATTTTCTATTTGGAGGCCAAAAATCGAAAAAAAGAAAAAGAAGAGAATATGCAGCTTTGGGTTCATAACACTTTCAGTTAGCCTGATTGTTGTTGTGGTTTGTTCAGTCACTCAGTCGTGTCTGAGTCTTTGCAACCCTATGGACTGCAGCATGCCTTCACTATCTCCTGGAGTTTGCTCAAAGTCATGTCCATTGAGTTGGTGATGCCATTCAACCATCTCACCCTTTGTTGCCGCATGCTCCTCCTGCCCTCAATCTTTCCCAGCATAAAGATCTTTTCCAATGAGGCAGCTCTTTGCATCAGGTGGCCAAAGAATTGAAGGGTCAGCTTCAGCATCAGTCCTTCCAATGACTATTCAGGACCAATTTCCTTTAGGATTAACTGGTCTTATCTCCTTGCTGTCCAAAGACATCTCAAGAGTCTTTTCTAGCACCACAGTTCAAAAGCATCAATTTTTTGGCACTCAGGCTTCTTTATGGTCCGACTCTCATATCTGTATGTGAATTCTAGAAAAATCATAGCATTGACTATACAGGCCTTTGTCAGCAAAGTGCTATCACTGCTTTTTAATATGGTATCAAGGTTTGTCGTCTGTTTTTTTTTTTTTTTTCCCAAGGAGCAAGTGTCTCTTAATTTCATGGTTTCTGTCACCATCTGCAGTGATTTTGGAGCCCAAGAAAATAAAGTCTCTCTCTGCTTCCATTTTTTTCCCCATCTATTTGCCATGAAGTGATGGGACCAGATTCCATGATCTTAGTTTTTTGAATGTTGAGTTTTAAGTTAGCTTTTTTACTCTCTTCTTTCACCTTCATCAAGGGCTCTTTAGTTTCTCTTTGCTTTCTGCCATTTAGGTGGTATCATCTGCATATGTGAGATTATTGATATTTCTCCTGGGAATCTTGATTCCAGCTTGCGATTCATCCAACCCAGCATTTTGCATGATGTACTCTGCACATAAGCTAAATAAGCAAGGTAACAGTATGCAACCTTGATGTACTCCTTTCCCAATTTTGAACCAGTACATTTTTCCATGTCCAGTTCTAAATGTTGCTTCTTGACTTGCATACAGGCTTGTCAGAGGCAGGTAAGGTATTCTGTTATTCCCATCACTTTCAGAATTTTCCACAGTGTGTTGTGATCCACATATTCAAAGGCTTTATTGTAGTCAAAGATGTAGAAGTAGGCACTTTTCTGGAATTCCTACGTTTTTCTATGATCCAGTGGATATTGGCAACTTGATCTCTTGTTCCTCTGTCTTTCTAAACCCATATTGTACAGCTGGAAGTTCTCAGTTCATGTACTGTTGAAGCCTAGCTTGAAGGATTTTGAGCATTACCTTGCCAGCATGTGAAATGAATGCAATTAATCAGATTATTTACTGACTCATTTGAAAAGACCCTGATGGTGGGAAAGATTGAAGGTGGAAGGAGAAGGGGATGGCAGAGGATAAGATGGTTGGATGGCATCACTGACCCTATGGACATGAGTTTGAGTAGTCTCTGGGAGTTGGTGATGGACAGGGAGGCCTGGTGTGCTGCAGTCCATGGGGTCACAAAGAGTCAGACACAACTGAGCAACTGAATTGAACTGAACTGAATCGAATTACAAGAATTCAATTTGTAAAATATTAGAAAAGAGAATGCAAGGGAATGTAGACCTGAATTCTAGGACTGAGTTAACCAGTAGCTATAATACATACCTGTCATTTTACCTCACTTTTAATCCTATTTAAAAGATGTAAACTGGGAGCAAGTGGTCTTTATATTTTATCTCTAAAATATCACAGCTTGTTCTAAATGTGACAATTTACACAGAGGCCCATTATTGAATATTTGTTGCCCCTCTCTCTAATTCAATATAATATTAACTAAATTTAGAGATAGGAAGATGGCATGTGTTAGTCTGTCTGTATCAAGGATATATTTCTCCAATTATAGTTAACTTAAAAAGATTATTATACAATGCATTGGAAAATATCTTCATTTCTCAATTTCCATATATTCCCTGATCAAGTAATTCTCAACGTGTTCTCCTAAAGACCCTGAGGTCAGGAAATCCTGACTTGTCCTGGGGGGAAAAAAGAGGCACCTACCAACGCAGGCTTAAAAATGTGAAATCATAAAATTTGTCTCAAGTCTTTCTTTTATACCTGAAAAATTGTGTAAATATTACATTTGATTTGGTGACATGCTTTTTTAAAATGAAATACAATGTTTTTAGTAATTGCTACCAAGTAAAGTCCATGTTTCTAAAAGGTATACGGTATTTATCTTTAGGCTCTCAGCACAAATGTTGGCTCACACCCAATTTGTTGGTCTTGTGGGGTTATTTAGATCTCATTTTGAGAAGTATTATATGGACTCTTCTCCTTCCCTTCTGGAACTCCATTCCATGCAGGTCAAGCAGAGAATGGATCATATCAAGTTTATTTTATTTTTTAATCTGAATACTTTGGTAAAAGGAAAATTAATGATTAGTAGATTTTGAAGAAAGTGATTATTTTCTAAAATGTTGATCTTTTGAAACAATTTAATTGGAATGAATGTTAAGTAAATGGGCCAAAATGTTAGGGAAGTTTAAAATATTTTATACAGAAGGATAAGTTGATAATGGCCTGAGAGCAAGTGTACATTAACACAGAAGGGGTTTTAGGAGAATTTCTGGACACTCTGAGAAGAGGGGAGTTGAACAGGAAGGGAAGGTATGCCAACCTTTCTTCAGAATTCTGCCAAGGCCAAGAACAAACCCAGCTTCTATGTACTAGTGAAAATCAAATACATTACATACTCTATGCAGACAAGATGAAAAGCTATTTTGAAAACCTCTTTAGATAACTCAAGCACTCTAGTGTTAACCAAGGAACATTAAATATTTTACAGAGAGAGAAATACACTGTCGTGGTTAAGAGCACAGGTTCTCACGTTCAACTGACTCACTTCAAAGCCTGGTTCAGCAATTATGGCTGTCTAAACTTTGATAGTTTTCCTGTTCTCCAGGGGCTTAGTTTCTCATTTGTAAAATGAGGACACTAAAGAGACCTCTCCCCTACAGAGCTGCAACCAAGGTTAAGTGAGATGTGGCAAATAAAGCATTTAGATGGTACCTGGTGCCTGACATACAGTTATCAGCATCAGCTGCTATTACACACTGCCTAAAACCCCAGAAATAAGATATAAAAATATACGCCCATTTGTTTGAAAGATCATGTCATGTTTTTCATGAAATTGACATATACATTTACAGTTTTCCATATTGTATTTGGAGGAAATATATTTATTTTGAAAACAAATTTTATTAAGGCCTTGATTTGACATAATATAATATAGGAGTACTTCTAGACTTCCTGGAAAATGTTAACTTCATTAATAAGAGATATATTAGTCTGTGAGCCTTCTAAGGGATAAATAGGAAAAAGAAACCTCATGATTGTAAAGAACAGGTCTTTATTAAACAGTGGGCAACTCTGTTACAGCAAGTAAGAGTACACATACATTTTTAAGGATGCATATGGATTCTTGTATAAGAATTCTGTGCTCAGTGTTAAAAATTCTTAAACTTATACATAAAGCATGTATTGAAGGGAATTATAGAACATTGTCTGAAGACCATATTTATTTTTAAGGTTTTAAAATTAAATGGTTAATGATCCAAGACTCATTGGTGTATTTAGTACTTTGAATTTCTGCTAAAGAAAATTTAATGGATGATATTAACTCTGATTTAAGCCTTGTATTAGTGTCTAATATCAGTGCCTCTAAGAACAATGTATCTTTGTCATAAAGCATCTTGGAAGAAAATTTTTATAGCATTCCACTCAAATTGGTTTTAGTTAGATATTCTAAAGTTGAAATGTTAATCAAAACTGATTTTTTGGAACAGACTTCAGAATTTCTTTTCCTGTTGGGGAAATAAAATTAGGAGATCTATGATTTTAGAGTTGAACTTGCTTTGAAAATAGAAACAGAAGATGAAAATGTATTCCCTTTTTATATGAAAGGAGTTTGGGCTCTAATCTTATCATCTTTCTGTATAACTCATGAATTCAATCTGAAATATACTGATTTCATTAAATTGATTACAATTTACCCAAGTTGATATTGTTTATATAATAAATTTGTAGGCTTAATATGACTTCCCTGGTGGCTCAGATGGTAAAGAATCCACCTGCAATGCAGGAGACCTGAGCTTGATCCCTGGGTTGGGAAGATCCTCTGGAGAAGGGAATGGCAACCCACTCCACTATTCTTGCCTGGAGAATTCCATGGACAGAGGAGCCTGGAGCCCTACAGTCCATGGAGTCACAAAGAGTCAGACATGACTGAGCAACTAAGCACACAGCACACAGGCTTAGTATGCTATTTTCCAAAAGCTGAATTTTTAAAACATTATAAAATACATATTTATGTATTTATACCCCAGGAAAGTGAGTTATTTAAATACTAGAACTGCCTGCTAATTTGCTGTGTTATTTCTTTTCTTCTTCATATGAATAGTTTTCAAATCCCATTACATAAAATTTTTATTTGCAAGACTGAATACTTTTAGTAAGCTGCTAAAATTGGTTAGAATCTTCAAGCTTAACGTGAATATTATAATATTTTAATTTTATTGCCTTGTAGATAAAAATGTGATTCTAGTTTTCCCTTTTAAATGCAGCTGACTGGTGTAAAATTTAAGAAAGTGAAATGAGAACTCTGCTTAATAATGCTAATTCTTACTTCTTTCAATGATATTGTCTTTCTGTAATAGTCATGATAACCTAGCAAACATGTTAGCTTCTTCTCGGTTCCTGAATATTGACCTATATTTCATTCCATACTGTTAAGGGTAGCATGCTTGAGAGTAATTAGCTTAAAACTCTAAGAATATTCATTTTTCCTGATTACTCTCCTTGATTATATAGGTAGACCACAGATGTTTGAAGTCTGAATATATACATAGATACATTTAGAAATTTACTCTATTTTTGAAAATATGATTTTAATCATATTGAAAATGATAGCCTGTGTTTTATAAAGTGTCTTTTTCTGTGTCACTTACTTTATATTCCCTGATTTTTGTGAAGTAGAAAGAAAGAACATGCCATTAATTTCATTTTTTATCAAAATTGATTCAGATTTGTCCAAGTTGACAAGCCCAGTGATTCCAGTGTGCCTTGCAGCTCTTTATTCAAAAGTTTACTCTCAAGCAATTTTATGTACCAGTGTATTTGATTCTATCAGACACTGTGCTGTTACTATTTCTCATAGATCAGAACACCATACTGAGTTTTAAAGCACCAGCGTAGGATGATGGTGAACCAATTGCCCTATGAATGAACTGGAAGAAATGAGTAAATATAGGAAGACTATTTATATCTATTTGAGCAAGCTCAATGTCTTTAATGCACTTATTTCTGAAAAAAAAAATCATGTAAATAATTTAACTGTGATTATTATAAAAAATGGGAGATAATAAGAGTATTTGTTAAAATTCAAATAGCTTTAATTGATCACAGTGAAATGTTTCCTTTCAGGAAGGCATGTAGAATTTGCCAAAATAATTTTTTACATTAATATGGGAATTTCAATCATTGTTTATAAATGGGAATGTGATTATTTCTCTGTTTGCGTTATACACACTTTAGCATTAATAGCCAGTGAATTATTATAGCCCTCCTCCCTCAAGTAAGTAAGTGTCAGTCGCTCAGTCATGTCTGACTCTTTATGACCCTATGGGTTGCAGCCCATCAGGCTCCTGTGTCCATGAGATTTTCCAGGCAAGGATCCTGGAGTGGGTTGTCATTTCCTTCTCCAGGGGAGTAACTACCAAACACTAGTTCAGGTGACAAGAACTAATTTCTAATTTGGTAGTAGTAGTAATATCCCTAGAATAAACAAAAGAAGTAGAATGATTAAGATGCTTCAGTTGAGTTACAAATGCTGCACGAAGTTATGATGGTATCAGAATGATGGTACCATCAGTTATGATGGTATCAGACAAATGGTATTAGATAAATTGTACATTTTACCTCTCCCTTTTCTATATGCCTTTTCATTCTTAACATTTTTTTATGTGAACGATTTTTAAAGTCTTTATTGAATTTGTTACAATATTGCTTTTGTATAATATTTGTTTTTTGATTGCAAGGTATATGGGATCTTAGCCCCCAACCAGGGATCTAACCTGCATCCCCTGCATTGGAAGTGAAGTCTTAACCACTGGATTACCAGAAAAGTCCCCTTTTTATTTTCTTGGTTTAAATTTTCATCTCCAATTCATAAATGCAGTAAAGCCCAAATAAAAAGTATTGGAGTAATGCTATCATTTTATTCATGAGATGTAAAAGTACATATTTACCATTAGATTGACCTTACTTCTTCACGTTTTGATGAGAATTTCACCTTATCATTAAAACGGTATTACTTATCAAAAATAAACTTGTAATGGCAAGAAGCATAGAGAGCTTACATAGATGAATAGAAGAAGAGGTTTGAACTAATTCCAAAGATCCCCCGAAGTAGGAGAAATCATGGAACAAAGTGTTTTCAATATTTCATAAGTGCACATGGTCTCCTTGGAGAGATGTCACAAAAACTTACCTGAAAGTTAGTATCTGATAATGATAGATTTTGCTTTCAGTACTCTATTTAATTGGGCTTTCCAGGTGGTGCCAGTGGTAAAGAATGCACCTGCCAAAGCAGGAGACATAAAAGACATGTGACCCATGCCTGGATCAGGATGATCCCCTGGAGGAGGGCACTGGCAATCCGCTCCAGTATTCTTGCTTGCAGAATCTCATGGACAGAGGAGCCTGGCAGGCTACAGTCCACAGGGTTGCAAAGAGCCAGACACAACTGGAGCAACTGAGCGAGCAGGCACTAAATTTAATAAAATATAAAATAGCTAAATAAGTTATTGAATAGACTGTGAGAAGTCTATATACATAGTTCTGATTAATCTTCCTATCTCTCCACAGCTCTTGTAAATGGCTAGTGAGAGCTGGAGTCATCACTATTGATAGGAAGAGAAGAGACAGAAAACAAAAAGAAAGGGAAGAGAGGAAGAGAAGGAGACCAAGAAGGAAGGAAAGACAATAATTTTAAACACATTATTAGAAGGACAAATACCATTTTATTTCATGAATCTATATCTCTTATGCATAGACGTGTGTGCATGCTAAGTCAATTCAGTGGTGTCAGACTCTGTGACCCTACGGACTGTAGTCTGCCAGGTTCCTCTGACCATAGGATTCTCCAGGCAAAAATACTGGAGTGGGTTGTCATGCCCTCCTCCAGGGATCTTCCTGACCCAGAGATCAAACCCGCGTCTCTTATGTCTCCTGAATTGGCAAGCAGGTTCTTTACCTCTAGAGTCACCTGAGCAACATTACCCATAGGCGATGGACTCTAAAAACAAGCTAACTCGTGGTTAATTTTAATTCAGACGCAGGAATGCTCAGGTTCTGCACTGAATCCATCCAAATACTTGGAAATGTCTTAGAGTTTATAAGTATGCATTTCAGTTTTATCTAATACACAATTAACAAAGGGAAGATCAGAAAGGTATGATGGCCAGTATAAATGTCATTGTTCATCATTAAAATGCCTCTTCTCAAAAATTCAAAAAGAAAAAATAATTTGAGGTATATATGTGACCAAGATTCTTCAAGTGGTTCATATTCTACTTTTCCCCAGGTGGAATGATTTTGAGACTGTGTGTGAATGTGCTTACCTAGCAACTATCCTGCCGTTGTTATATTTTTTATAGCACAAGAATATGATTGTTTTTTACATTTACATGAGAGAATCTTTTTCTTTTTTCTTGTTCTGCTCCTGGCATGTGTATGCAGTGATGGTTGTTATTATTTTGAAGTACTGAGAACAAATACCCCCTGAGGCCCCAGAATTTAACCCTCATGTCTAAACTTACAAGACTTTAAAAGTTGTCCCAGAGAATTCTTACCCAGAAAGATAAGGCTGTAAAGTAGATACAACTATATTGCTTCTTCTATGTCTTTAGAAAAAGTCATTTATCTAAACAATAAAGTGTTCAACCAACCCCTTTCCCAAGACAGTAGATCACTGGACTGGTCAAACCCACTTGCATATCAAAGAACTGTTTATTCACCAATATTCACTCTGTGCCTCCCTGTGTCTCTCTATCCATCACTCTTATATTGAGAACTATGATCAATAACGTCAGTTCAATCCCATACTGAAATACATGCCTTAAAGCATTGGCAAGGGGATCCCAAACATTAAAAATATCAGCTTCAAAACCCTCTTACAAGATACTACTAAACTTCAGTCAAGATACTGTTCTCCCAGATGTAGTTAGTAAAAATGTCATTCTGGAGTTCTCTTTGGAGGGTAGACACTGCTTTTATTATTTATTATAAAGAAGAATTAAATTTTAGTGGGAGCTCCCTAGGAGAATAGGCTCAGAATCTAGACTTGGTCTGTGAACAGTGTCTAATATTAGTCAACGGACTATATGTATTAGTGTGAAGTAATTATTAATTATGAACATGTATTAACATAAAATATAATCATTATTTCAATAATGAAAAATGAAAAGATAGCTAAAGAAAATATGATTGAAATCTTTGGAATTTATTTACTTAATATTTTTCTAATTTGGCTATGAATGTAAATGTTTTTAATATTTTAAATGCCAATTTTCTTTTAATAAACCTGAAATATCATGTTCATTCATGTTATGTGGGAAGAGAATGTTGAAATCAATTTAAGCTAATTGATCATTCTATTTTATGTAGCTGTAAACAGACTTTCAGTTATAAGAAAAATTTATTTTCATCAAACTGCTTATTCTTAAGCATTAGTTTTAAAGACCTTTGTTTATGTTTCAGTAAATCTATAATATATAATACTTTCTCCTTTAACACATTTAAATGGCTTTTTAACCTTTGGGGATCAAAGAAGGGAAAATCGTATTAAATTTTATAAAATACAAGGTGCAACTTAAGATCTTGAGACTTTCAGAAGACCTGAAGTTCAATGGTATTTTTTCAAACAGCTATTTTACAGTACTATAAAACCCACCATAATTGAATGTGGCTTTCAATGTGGACTGCTATGATTTTGTAAACTTTTCCTCATACAGAGTTTTGGTTTTGAGCTGAATCTAAAAGAATATGCCACTTCTATAACTGGTTTTACATTTCTAAAGAAGATAAGTAATAAATGTTTATTTCCTTAAAAAAAATTGAACTGGAGGCATGCTACTTTTAAGCTGAACCTAAATGCTCATTTATGTGAACATAGCATCCTTTTTCATAATCTTTTGAAAACTGAGATTTTAAATAGAATAACATTATTAGGACCATATATATAATGTCACAGGATGAATGTGTTTGATCCTGCAAATTCTCCCCTTTCATAGAGCTCCACTTATTTACCAAGGAAGTCTGATTATAGTCAAGGTTATTGAACTATTCTCCAGTTCACATATTAAAAATAGTGAAGTCTTTCATTCAAAATTATGTTCCTAATGAATACAATCATTACTCAAATTACTCATAGGACATTTAGATTAATATCCAATAATTCTTTGTTTTGGAATTCCACACACATCTCAAAAGTGGGCATTTCATTTTACTCTAAAATAAAAATACTCACCAAAGTGTTGAAATTGCCTCCAAAAGGTAATCACATCAATTATAGGTGGTATTTTGTGTATTTTGTAATGTCAGCATTTTTCAAATTATTATTTTTCCTTAACAAGAACCCTAATTTGCTCTGTTTTTTTAAAACATGAGAATAAGTTGAACAAGTTTTTCTTTTGTTTGTTAAGCATCATTGATTTAAACAAGAAGCAAAATGCAAAACCTGGGAAAACAATAACTGTTACAATTACCCCAGGGGTGGTGGGGTGGGTTGAGACAGACCCTTGCTCATGCCAGTAATAGGCAGATTGTACGCCATTTTTCATACTAGGTTCAGAGGTACACTTTTCTTTTAACCTGTCACATCAAATAAGTAAATTGAACACAAGAAATAATTTATATTATTCAGGCTAAAATTAGCAATGGAAGAGTGGTATGATATTGCTTAGGATGGCATGTAGCTAATGGAAAATATGGTAATGGATGTATCTTGAGTGTCACTTCTAGACTAAATTCAGTTTACTAAATAATCACAATAATAATTCCCTTTTGGTTTTTCACTACCAGCTTCTTCTCATGCTTTATTTTTGCATTGTTTTAGAATCATTGCTTCTATTTACAAAATCTCAAATGTCATATTTACATGTGACCTGGAAGAAGGATCAGACTTCACCTCTCCAAGAGAAAGATAATAATCTATGATATGTTTCCTGCCATTTCTTGATGAGGTATTGCATTTAATGTTCACTTCTTTAGGTGGGTATGCACAGCAGAAAGACAAGGGAGGAAAAACAGAGTTACAGTTAATGTCAAATGTTCAAGGAAGGGAGAAAAGGACAAGTCTTTCTAAGAGCTTGTTTCAAACATGCAAAGTAAGATGTCCAAACAATTAGGGCTCCCATTTGCTTTTCTTAACATAGTTAATTCTATTTTAATGATGTAAAAATGGAAATTAAAACATTAATCTCTTTTTGTTGTCATTTATAATATACTGGTAAATTTAAAACTCTGAATGTTCAAGTTTGAATGCCAATACTAATCAAGAGATAAAACAAGAGGGATGAGGTTATATGCTTTGTTTTAAAAATAGAATAAATCTTTGAATTGTGATTAGAAATCAACTATTTGTCATCCAGTTTGGGGATAAAAACTGCTTCTTTAAGAAATGTGTAGTAATTTTATGCTTCAGTTGGATAAGTTCTATTTTATCTCTTGATCACTCTTTTTAAAAAACTTTTTATTTTATATTGTAGTATAACCGAACAATGTTGTAATAGTCTCAAGTGGACAGCAAAACAACTGTGTCATACCATATACAGGTATTCATTCCCCCTCAAACGTCCCTCTGTCCAGGCTCCCACACAACATTAAGCAGAATTCCCTGTGCTATACAGTAGGACCTTGTAGGTTATTCATTTTAAATAGAGCAATGTATATATGTAGATCCCAAATTCCCTAACTATCCCTTCTCCCCATTTCCATTAATGTTACTGATATCATTACCTTCACATATGTCTTAATTTCAGTCAGATAATATGGATGAGGTATAAAATTTGTTGAGTACTTATTTATGTGTCAGATGCTATTGAGTCCTTTTCTTCTTTAATTTTACAACCATCTATCAGCAGAGATAGGGTTAATTCCATTATATGGCAAAAGACACTGAAGCTCAAAGAATTAAAGCAAACTATCTCTAAATATAGTTAAAGCATATGGTGGAGACAAAATTTGAACTAAGGTTTGCTTAATTCTAACAACAATTCTCAATACAGCAGATCTTCTCCCAGGAACTTTTTCTGTTAAATTACCACTTGCTTTTGCCTTGATTCTATATTTACTGTTTTTTATTTCAATGGTCAGTCTTAGAAGACATTAAAATCTTAGAATTTGTTTTTTAAGAGGACTTCTCTCTTGACTGAGAATAACTAAATGATACTTTTATAACTCATGACTTTTAAATATATTTTTATATTTAATAAATGTATGTATTTACATAATGTGCATTTAAATTTTGTTTTAGTCTATATATTTTATTGTTATACATTTGCATATTCTAGTTTTATATTAAATTCTACTTTAAGTTTAATTTTATATTTTAATTTTTTTCAGGCAACATGGACTCATCAGTTTTGTGTGTGAATAGTGATGAATGTGTTAGGTAGTTAGAATAGGAAAAAGGAGTCCAGTATAGCGGTGGCTAAAAGACAAGGGAAAAACCCGAGAAAATAGAACAAAGGAAGGTGAGAGGACTGGAGTGAGGACCCCAAGTAGAACAAACAGCACTCCTGGCTAGCCCAACTTACATAGGGCAGGCCCAGGAGGGAGGAATAAACTTATAAAAAGAGGAGCCAAAGGGCCAGGAGAACAGAGGAGGTTACACTCCCCTGACAAAATCCAATATAGCAGTGGGGCTTCCCTGATGGTTCAGCTGGTAAAGAACACCTGCAATGCTGGAGACCTGGGTTTGATCCCTGGGTTGGGAAGATCCCCTGGAGAAGGGAAAGGCTACCCACTCCAGTTTTCTGGCCTGGAGAATTCCATGGGCTGTATAGTCCAGGGTGTCGCAAAGAGTTGGACATGACTGAGTGAATGTTATCCTATCCTATATAGCAGCAATGTTCTTGATGTCAGAGTTGCACAGTCATCGTTGTCCCTGCCCTCCACAATCTCACAGGTGCAGGAGAAGAGACAGTCCTGCAAGTAGTTAATTGTGGCATCATGGATGTAGCTATAACAGAGGTCCTGATCAAAAGGGAAGTATACATGAACTTGACCATTCAGGCCCCAGTGTGAGATATCAGAGGAGGTTAAGAATAGCTTTGATTAGGTAGATCATAGAGCAATAATAAATAGGGTAGTTTCAAAAACTTATAAGTAAACTTATATTCTTGGAGTACTGAGTAAATGAATGTGAAAGGCCAAAGAGTCTAGAGAGTTTGATATAGGTAGGACATTTTGTACTTGAGTGTTAAACTAAGGTGTTTGTGGGCTCAATCCCAAAGGCAAGAAATGGGAAAACATTTTTTTGCTTGATCTCTGGTCACTTAAAAGCAGCAGCTCATCTTCATACCTTGGGCAGAGACCCTTCCAAAGTTATCTATGCAGAATGTCTGGGACTCTGGCATTTGCTCTGAACTGTTGACTCAGTTCAGTTCAGTTCAGTTCAGTTGCTCAGTCATATCTGACTCTTTGGGACCCCATGAATCGCAGCACACCAGGCCTCCATGTCCATCACCAATTCCCGGAGTTCAAACTCCTGTCCATCGAGTCAGTGATGCCATCCAGCCATCTCATCCTCTGTCATCCCCTTCTCCTCCTGCCCCCAATTCCTCCCAGCATCAAAGTCTTTTCCAATCAGTCAACTCTTTGCATGAGGTGGCCAAAGTATTGGAGTTTCAGCTTCAGCATCAGTCCTTTCAATGAACACCCAGGACTGATCTGCTTTAGGATGGACTGGTTGGATCTTGCAGTCCAAGGGACTCTCAAGAGTCTTCCCCAACACCACAGTTCAAAAGCATCAATTCTTCGGTGCTCAGCTTTCTTCACAGTCCAACTCTCACATCCATACATGACCACAGGAAAAACCATAGCCTTGACTAGATGGGCCTTAGTCGGCAAAGTAATGTCTCTGCTTTTGAATATGCTATCTAGGTTGGTCATAACTTTCCTTCCAAGGAGTAAGCATCTTTTAATTTCATGGCTGCAGTCACCATCTGCAGTGATTTTGGAGCCCCCCAAAGTAAAGTCTGACTCTGTTTCCACTATTTCTCCATCTATTTCCCACGAAGTATGGGACCAGATGCTCAAGAGCGTACTAAACATGTTTGTATTTTCTGTGGTCTTTAGGTGGCATGACTTGGTGCTCTAAGTACTGAGAAATGCCTCCAGCCTTCCTTTATGCCCAACTTCTTTGCCTGGTTTAGTGACCTTGATGCCTTTGCTCAATGCCTACATCTATATATTACATTACATATTCCCTTACATCTAGTAGCTTCTGCCATTTGTGAAACCATAACTGACTGAGGAAGTCCATTAGCTCTCTGGAAAAGAATATCAGCCTTTTGTCCAGAAATTCTGATTCTCAAGACACTTTGGCAGTAATGAGAGCCAAGAAAATGGTTGAAGTGGAATCTACCATTTTAGTGCTAGGCAAGACAGTATCATTAGATTAAAAACACAAAACCATATATTTAGTTGGATTTACAACTCAACATATGTAAGGACAGAATGCATTAATTTGTATTTGCCCAACCCTGAAAGAACATGGAGCTTGAAACAGTGTTGCTTTGACTCTTTTGGAGAGTCAAGGGAGATTACAAACGAATCTGGAGAGAAGAGGTGGTGGCAACCTCTCTCCCCTCCTCCAGGTTAGGGTCTTTTTAGGCTGTAATAGAAGAAGGATTTTTGTAATGTGACTCATGTTCAGAAAAGGAGACTCCATATAAGTAATGCTCAAAGATAAGCTAGCAGGAAATTAAACTTGGCAATATGAGAGAGCCATTCTTTTAGATTTTTCTTTTCTTTTTTTTTAATATATTTTAACCTGGGGCTAGACTACCTCTCCTAATACTGCTTCATTCCTCTTTCAGCAGTTAAAAAAAAGAAAGAAAAGAAAGCATAGATGAGAGGGGTTGTGATTGAAGGGTGTGGATAAAGGGGTGGAAGGCATGAGGAAGAAGGTCCAGAAGGAATTTTTCTGCTGAGGGATTGAAGGTGTGGGTCTCTCAGAGGTCCATACATGGGGTGCCCTCTGATGTCAGAATTGAGGCCTGATTTTATACTCTTCATAGCTGAGTGTGTGTGTGTGTGTGTGTGTGTGTGTGTGTGTGCATACATGCGCAAGTAGTGTTTCTTTGTGTATTTGTATTAGATGTGGATCTGATAAAGACAGAACCTAAAATTTCCCCTCTGATTTCCAATAATTGCAGATGTCTTCAAGACTGGTATTAGATAGGGTGACTCTAAACCCCAGTGTTCCCAGGATGGTCCTGGTAATACATGTTTCAGTGTGTTTAGTAGCATTTTTTCTGAACCTGCTGAATCAGAAATTTTAAAGGCCACGCAATCTGTTTTAACAAGCCTTCCAAGTAATTCTGATGCACTTTCATGTTTGAAAAACTACATATTAGGTGATTTGTGTAATGCTATGGGGCCCATTTTTGTTTGATATATTCTGATAATTGATTGTGGGGAAAAATAGAACAAGATCTAGTTTCAGGCCTTGAGCTGTCATTGGAACTGCTCATTGTGTATGGAAAACTCTAACTGAGCAGCCTTTGACAAAGGGATTGATAACAATTAACTTTAAGCACCAGTGATTAACCTTAAATAGCCTAGGCTGCTCCCCCAGGAAACACAATTTTCTCAGAGTTTAAAGAGAAGCTGTAGCTATTTAGCATGTGGATTGGTCCAGGCACAAACATTTTTTGAAGATTCCATTGTGGCTTCTGTAAAATACTATTATTTTTTCTTTTTTAGTGTAAGTACAACATTCAGAGGAAAGACAGTGGCAAATCAACTCTAATGAATCCCTACTATGCTTTTGGCACACACCTAATTTAACAGAAGAGGTAGTTGATTCTCAAAATGGTTCCGTAAAGAGCCCCAGAAAAACTAGCACAGATAGAAAATTTTGTGTAAATTCAAAACTCATGCCAACTATTGAGGGGACAGAATAGGATGAAAGCTCTCTCCATCTCATAACAAAATAATGATTTCACGTAACACCATGGAGAGCGTTAGTCAAATCAATGAACCTATACTATCTCCAGCTCCTTTTTCTGGCTTAAGTATGAACAAAATAAAAGCATTATTGGATCTACTGTATAGCACAGGGAACTCTTCACAACACTCTATCTGGGAAAAGAATCTTTTAAAAAAATTGGATATATGCATGTGTATGACTGATTCACTTTTCTGTACAGCAGAAACACAACTATATATCAACTATACTACAAAAATTTAAAAAAAAATAACAAATAGAAAAAAAAATATTTGACAATTACTGAGTGTTTTCTGGCAGGCACAGTGCTACATATTTGACACATATAAAAATCTCAGCAAATCTTTACAACATATGTAGAAGGTAAATTCTGTCACCATCATCACTCTCTTATTGCAATAAGCAATAAAATGACTTATTCACAGTCATTCAGCAAACTATTCTGGGAACTGGGATGTGAGTCTAGACAACCTGCTTCCTCTATGCTCTTAATATCGAAGACACCTCACTCCTGAACTCTTCCTACTCATATAACCTGATACTGTTGCAGGCAGGGGGACACTTTCCAGGGCTCAAAATTGGGCTCTTGTCTAACACTCGGAAATGAGGAGACACATGTGCTGATAAAGCAAGATATTTTATTGGGAAGAGGTGCCCTGTTGGGGAACAGTAGGTTAAGGGACCCCAGCGGGACTGCTCTGCCATGTGGCTTGCAGTCTCAGGTTTTATGCTGATAGGATTAGTTTCCGGTTGTCTTTAGCCAGTCATTCTGATTCAGAGTCCTTCCTGGTGGTGCATGCATTGCTTAGCCAAGGTGGATGCCAGAGAAAAGAATTCTGGGAGGTGGTCGGACGTTTCCCAAACTCTTCTGGTTGGTGGTGGCTTATTAGTTCCATGTTCCTTACCAGGACCTCCTGCCATAAAACAACTAAGGCAAATGGTTACTAGGGTACCTGGACAGGGTGGGTGGTTTCAGTCAGTGTGTGTCCTCTAACAATACTGTAAGGACTTTCCTCAAGCAATAATGCCCAGGGCTCCCTGGAGAATTAATTTTTAAGGGTTTGTCTCTTTCAAGAGCATCCATAGCACACCCCCAAGAAATGATCCTCTTCTTTCCCATTCACAGGGTGGTGATGCTTGTGACCTCTAGATGCCCAAAGAAATATCCTACTTTTCCCAAGTTCCCCTCTGTAATCTGGGTGTCACCACACTGTGATGCAACCAATGGATTCTCCCCCAGGATAAGCATCATCCACACAAAAGTCTGGTACACACTTGCCTTTCTCCCCTTTCAGAATACTCTCCTTCTTTTCCTGGAAAAGGACAAATTGGTGGTCCTGATAACTTAATGGCTAAGAATGATTTAGTTACTCTAGGGACTGCAATCTGATCCCAAACATCCGATCATTTTCCCCTTCACATCTTGATCCCTAGTGAGAAAAGGCCCATAGAGATTCTGTCTCACTAGGTGTTCACAGGGAGGCAAGTCTGTGTCAGCAGCTCTCACCCTGGGGAAAAAGTGCGTGGATTTTTCCTCATTATTTTTGGGAGGCCTAATTGCACTTCTTCTGCAAGAATGTCTATTTATCATGACTAGCTCAATCTTTTACTGAGAGATAAAACACTTTTTGGGGAGGAAAATAAGACACATGTACTTGGTTGGGCTGATGAGAAGAACTGGGATTGGAAGGGTTTGGCCATAGCTATGGGAGGTTATGGCAATATGGAATATTGGAATATTGTCCATCAGGATAAACCCTCTTTGACCCCATGGGGAAGTGTGGGCAGAGATATGGTGGGGGAGAGAAAAGCAGTCAAAATCATAGTACAGTCATAGTATTTTTAAGGAAAAATATCATTTTGATATTAATAGTAATGGAAAAGAGTACAGAATAGGAACAAAGTCATGCTTATAAATTATTGTGACTGTTTAAAAAGTCACCTACTATTACTTAGTTAGATGGTGCTTTAAAATAAATGAGTTCTATGTTTGCTCATAGCCATCTCTTTTGACTTTATAATTATGTATGAAAAGTATTTCTGTCACTTGACATTCTAAGGAATATTTAGGGGTGTGGGATTTAATGCTGGTTGCATGAAGGTATTGTAATCTGAGCTCAAATCAATAGCTAGGTATAATTATTTGGTATAATGCTCAAATGTGTGTGTGTGTGTGTATACTTTGACTTGAGTTTTAATGTGTCAGTTTTAACCATGTCTCTATATAAATAAATTATGTGGTGCAGTGGCATATAGAATCTTAGCTTCAAATATTGTCATATTGACATATTGAAATAGGTACTATTCAAAATTAATTTATTTTCAATAAATTTTTAATTATGTCCATGAATACATACATTCTTTAAGATTATAGGATCAAAGGACACAGAGATTTTTAAGAAGTTAAGCAGATTATGATAGTGAGTTATGAAATAGTGTTGAGTTTTAGTTCCATTTAAACTAATTTGGCCATTTGATAAAATTTCATATTTAAATTAAAATAAGGTAAAATTTTTAGCATGGGCCTCCCAGGTGGTTCAGTGGTAAAGTATCTGCCTGCCAAAGCAGGAGTCACCAGTTTGATCCTTAGGTCAGGAAGATCCCCCTGGAGAAGGAAATGGCAACCCAGTCCAGTATCCTTGCCTGGGAAATTCCAGACACAAAGGAACCTGGCAGGCTACAATCCATGGGGTCACAAAAGAGTCAGACACGACACAGCAACTAAACAACAACAACAAAATTTTAGCATAATGATCAAAATTAATTTTTTAGAAAATTAAATGTTATATGTAAAAATTTTGATTTGAAAAATATACTTTCAAAGATTGAAAGCTTCAACAGTTCATGATTTTTGCTGAGTTTCTGATCTATAGACCTAAGACTAGATCCTAATGACAATTGTATCTCCTTAGAAAACTCATTGTTTGAAAAAGCTGGACTCTTTTCACCTAAGGTTCCACCACAGTATAGATGATTAATTTTTCTGCCAGCAACTTGCTCTGTCATTGCCAGGTGTAAAGTTTTCAGGACTTATGGAGCATGTCCTATATCAGAGGTACCAGATAGAATCTCTTTACCTTTAAAAGGATGTATGATAAAATTTGACATCTCATTTCTAAGGGTGTTTGTGCACAGCTGATTATACAATTGCATCTTTGTTCTACTGTGGTTGCCACTGCCTGTCAATAAATGGAGCTTCTGGGATACCCACTGTCACCTAAAAATTAATTCACATTAAGTACAGTTTTAAGGTATTTATTTTGTACATGATAATAAACATAAGCACTACTAACCCAATAATCCAACCACCAGTGATCAATTTATCTTTGAACAGATGGTGTAGTGACAAATGAGCCAAAATGTGGCAACCATGGCAAGATCCCAGGAAATACAAACAGATGTTTACAGCACAATGATTGTGATCACATTCACTTACACGTTCATTGAGTGCTGGTGCCTTCTGCCGCAAAGGGATCTTTATTTTGTAAAAGGAGTTTTAATGTCTGCATGAGTGTAATCAACAGTTCCCTCAACATTAGGAACACTCACTTGATACCAGTGTAAGCATTTCATATACTATAAGTGTGTCTACAGGACAGAAATGTAGCAAACACTCACTGTTCAGCCTTTACTCATAGGTGTCAAGTAATTTGGGTTATGGATTTCTTCAACTCCATTTCCTATTAGTCTAACAAGAAAGTAGCAGTCATTCCATGGTGTTGCTATTGTTCAGTCCCCAGTTGTGTCCAACTCTTTACGACCCCATGGACTGCAGCACGCCAGGCCTCCCTCTCCCTCACCATCTCCCAGAGTTTGCCCAAGTTCATGTTCATTGCATCGGTGATACCATCCAGCCATCTCATCCTCTGACACTCTCTTCTTCTTTGGCCCTCAATCTTTCCCAACATCAGGGACTTTTACAAGGAGTAGTCTGTTCACATCAGACGACCAAAATACTGGAGCTTCAGCTTCAGCATCAGTCCTTCCAATGAATATTCAAGGTTGATCTCCCTTTAGATTGACTGGTTTGATCTCCTTGCTGTTATATATATATATATATATATATATATATATATATATATATACACATACACATACACACCCACACACAGCATAATATGTATATATAGCATAATATATATATACCATGTATGTTTACATGTATGAATACCCATGCATGAATAAATGTATGGTTATACATGTATGTCTACACATACATTAATAAATTGAACCTAAAGAAAAATAAAGTAATATGACTAATGTTTATTTTGTATATTAGTTTCCTGGGGCCACTGCAACAAATTATTGAAAACTGGGAGGCTTAAATCAACTAAAATGTACTTTCTCACAATTCAGGAGGTCAGAAGTCTGAAGTCAAGGTGTCAGCAAAGCAATGCTCCCTTGGGAAGCTCTAGAAGAGGATTTGTTTCTTGCCTTTGCAGCTTCTGGTGGCTACAGGCATTCCTTGGCTTGTGATCCCATCACTCTAATCTTTGTCTCAACAGTCACATTGCTTTTTCATCTTTTCTCTTCTCCTATGTGTTTCTGTCTCAAAACTTCCTATAATGAGAATGTATATGATTACATCTAAAGCCCATTTGGATAAACCAGAATAAGCTTTTCTTCACTCAGTCATATCTTTTGTCACATAAAGCAATATTCACACTTTTGTTAGGGGAAGCACACTGAGTGAAATTGCCCACTCTGGCCAGGAACCATACTAACCATTCGCATAAGTTATTATACAACAGGATGTCCTGGTAAGGAATACAGAATTAATAAGCCACCATCAATGGGAAGAATTCGAGAAATATCAAAAGGAGACAACTTGTATCCTTCCACCTCCCAGAATCCTTCTTACTGGCATCCATCTTGGCTGAGCAATACACGCACCACCAGGAAGGACCTTGAGTCATAATGACTGGCCAAAGACAACCTGGAAACTAACCCCATTGCCATAAAACCCAAGACTGTGAACCACATGTCAGAGCATTTCTCCTGGGTTCCCTTACCCTCCTGCTCTCCACCTGGGTGCCCCTTCCCAATAAACTCTGTTGCTCTGTCAGCATGTGTGTCTTCTTGGACAATTTATTTCCAAGTGTTAGACAAGAGCCCACTCTTGGGCCCTGGAAGGGGTCCCTCTTCCTGCAACAGTTTTGTTGTATAGGTAATAGGGCTTCCTAGGTCGCAGAGTGGTGAAGAATCTGCCTGTCAAGAAGGAGATATGGATTTGATCCCTGGGTTGGGAAGATCCCCTGAAGGAGGAAATGACAACCTACTCTAGTATTCTTGCCTAAGAAATGCATGGACAGAGAAGCCTGGTGGGCTACAGTCCATGGGGATGCAAAGAGTCAGTCAGACACAATTTAGCAACTAAAAAACATCAACAGCAAATTACATTTTCCAGGGATTAGGAAATGAATGTATCTTTTGGGGGACTGTCATTTGATCCACAACTTATTAATTCAATGATTCTGATAGCAAGGGCATGCATTTTGTTCAGCTGAAGATTTCAGTTCTTATTACACTAAAATAATTTCCACATACACATTTTTAAATCCATTATTTGATTTAAATTTAGTGTACTTACTAAAACTTATGCCAAGAATTTTACTTTTCGTCTTTAAATCTTTTTTCTTTCACCTCTGATTCTAGAAGGATGATTCCTAATTCTGAGTTAGCAAATGGAAACCGTCAGAAGCGCATAGACACGTGTCCTGAGTGGCCAAGCAGGACTGACTTTAAAGAGAATGAAGGAAGCAGCAAATTCCCATACATGTACACAAGCTGGAAGTTCAAAATCAGAGATCAAAGAGAGAGACAGGGAGACTCAGATGAAGAATATCCTAGGTAAAAGCACATGTTTAAACATACAGACTTATTCTGGAGAGTGAATAGCACTGCATCACTTGAAACTGCTCCCCAGATTGCTTCCTTCTGAATTTCACACAGGCTCACTTGACAGCATTTGTGTCTCATACTGTGTTTCATGCCCCATTGGTGTTCCCCAGGGCTGAGATATCAGTAATTCCTATTGCTCCCCCATTGCAAACTGGAGGAAGGAAATTTTCTTTCATTTATGACTACATTGCAAAACAGTGGTTGATATTTCAACTTGTCCAACTGGTACATCTTTTTCTTTGTAATCATGATACACAGGGAGCCAGAAGCATATTCCAGGTTTGAAGACCTCCCAAAGGCAATCAGACTTACAAAATGCTCCACTTCACATGTTATGTGACCTGCTATCAGAAGTGTGGAAGAGAAGGCGACCAGAAAAGAACAACCAAAGCATCCCAACACATGGAACATGACACATGAGACAAAAAAAAAAATTCCTCTAGAGCACATTCTTGCACACAAAACTAGGAGGAAGTGCAAATTAAACAGGGCCCCATATTATGTCTTGAAGCAATCTCTTGACCCTGCCTCTTTCCTCAGTACCCTTTTTGTTTATTTCATTTTGCTGACAAACTTCTTGAAGAAGTTATTTATTCATGGTGATGAAATTTCTTATTTATTTAGTCGTTATCCAACTTCAAGCAATATGGTTCTTATCCCAAATTCCACCAAATCTGTTTTATCAACCATATATTTATTCCTTCAACAAATATCTTATGCCAGAAATTCTGCTTTGTGCTAGTGTATGGCAATGAGTACAACAGTCTCCACACTCACGGAGCTTACAGTCTATTGCAGCCATTCAAAGGATTGGGATTTAAATATTGAGGACCCCAAAGAGCTAGTTATATGGATTATCACTGTCAATATTTACTAAGTTAGAATTTATGCCATACATTTTAAAATATGATGTGGCCTGGATTAAAGTAATAGTAGTAGAAACAGAAGAGTTTTAAAATATATCTTGAATGTAGAATCCATGTGAATGACGGATTGGGTATACTGAGGTTGAACTCCAGATGACGTTGATAATAAAATAATTGAGTTGTTTTATACTGAGATATAAAGGAAAGATTCACATTTCCATGTATATATTTTGAGATGTTACTTTTGTTGTGTACTTTACATGTATTTGTTTTATGTTAGAAAAAAATCCTTTAAAATTATTTTAAAAGTAAAATAGTCACCTTTACTTTTCTTTTCTTATAGATCTATGTTAATATTGTTAATAGGTAGCAACAGAGCATATCCTAAACTCTAGCCTGTTACCATAAATTCAAAAGTTACATCATGTTCTCTCAAAGACCCTGACTGGACTTCTATAGGAAGATTTTCCATTCTTGGTGTCCTAGTACTTCTCATGGCCTATATATACAGCTTTAGTAGCATTTGGCCACAGAGAAGGCAATGGCACCCAACTCCAGTACTCTTGCCTGGAAAATCCCATGGACGGAGGAGCCTGGTAGGCTGCAGTCCGTGGGGTCGCTAAGAATCAGACACGACTGAGCGACTTCATTTTCCCTTTTCACTTTCATGCATTGGAGTGGAACCCACTCCAGTGTTCTTGCCTGGAGAATCCCAGGGACGGGGGAGCCTGGTGGGCTGCTGTCTATGGGGTCACACAGAGTCGGACACGAAAGAAGCAACCTAGCAGCAGCAGCAGCAGCATTTGGCCGACCTTTCCAACTTAATAGCCAAGAGTGATAATCAGGTCAAATGCATGTGTTTTAGCCAAATCCCACATCTTTTGGTGTATCCTAAAAATTGCTCTAAGTAGGTCACCTTTTTGGCTCAGTTGTTCAGTTCAGTTCAGTTCTGTTCTTAGCCATGTCTGACTCTTTGCAACCCCATGAATCACAGCACGCCAGGCCTCCCTGTCCATCACCAACTCCCAGAGCCTACCCAAACTCATGTCCATTGAGTCAGTGATGCGATGCAACCATCTCATCCTCTGTCATCCCTTTCTCCTCCTGCCCTCAATCTTTCCCAGCATTGGGGTCTTTTCAAATGAATCAGCTCTTCTCATCAGTATTGGAACAAAAGTATTGGAGTTTCAACTTCAACATCAGTCCTTCCAATGAATGCCCAGGACTGATCTCCTTTAGGATGAAATGGTTGGATCTCCTTGTAATCCAAGGGACTCTCAAAAGTCTTTTCCAACACCACAGTTCAAAAGCATCAAGTCTCCTGTGCTCAGCTTTCTTTACAATCCAACTCTCACATCCATACATGACTAACTGAAAAACCATAGCCTTGACTAGAGGGACCTTTGTTGGCAATGTAGTGTCTCTGCTTTTTAATATGCTGTCTAGGTTGGTCATACCTTTCCTTCCAAGGAGTAAGTGTCTTTTAATTTCATGACTGCAATCACCATTTGCAGTGATTTTGGAGCCCCCCAAAACAAATTGTGCCATTGTTTCCACTATTTCCCCATCTATTTGCCATGAAGTGATGGAACTGGATGCCATGATCTTAGTTTTCTGAATGTTGAGCTTTAAGCCAACTTTTTCACTCTCCTCTTTCACTTTCATTAAGAGGCTTTTTAGTTCCTCTTCACTTTCTGCCCTAAGGGTGGTGTCATCTGCATATCTGAGGTGATTGATATTTCTCCCAGCAATTTAGATTCCAGCTTGTGCTTCCTTCAACCCAGCATTTCTCGTGATGTACTCTGCATATAAGTTAAATAAGCAGGGTGACAATATATAGGCTTGATGTACTCCTTTTCCTATTTGGAACCAGTCTGTTGTTCCATGTCCAGTTCTAACTGTTGTTTCCTGACCTACATACAGGTTTCTCAAGAGGCAGGTCAGATGGTCTAGTATTCCCATCTCTTTCAGAATTTTCCACAGTTTGCACTGATCCACACAGTCAAAATCTTTGGCATAGTCAATAAAGCAGAAATAGATGTTTTTCTGGAATCGATGATCCAGCAGATATTGGCAATTTGATCGCTGGTTCCTCTGCCTTTTTTTCTAAAACCAGCTTGAACATCTGGAAGTTCACGGTTCACGTATTGCTGAAGCCTGGCTTGGAGAATTTTGGGCTCAGTTAAGATACTTATATAAAGAATCCTTAAAAATTTTAACCAAAAATACAGATTATTTTTTGAAAACCAACCGAGTTACTTTTATAATAGGCTTATAATTGACATTTTAGATTATATAAAGCTGATTTTTAAATTTATTTTAAACTTCTTAATATGTAATAAATAAACACTTGCTCAACCTTATTCTTCATTGTTCATACTGATGACTCAGTACTTCTAGGCTTGAAATCCTTCAGTGATTTTTCCATTGCCTAGTGACTGATTGTGAAATTAATCTTTGCTTTCACAGATCTATGTGATTCCATTCTGTCCTGCTTCTTAATTTATGTGTCTCTGGTATTGTATATCATTGAGTTAGATGATTATAATGGCATCTTTCTAATGCTAAAATGATATAATTTCATCTCCCTGGAATAGAATTAAGGATCAGGATTGATGGGGAAATGATAATTGTTTTAGATATTTGATATAAGTTAAAACTTACTATATATGAAAGGTTTCATCTAAGGTGCCTAGCCGCTTACATGGAGAGTATTGAGCTACTATCCCCATCCTCTGAGGGAGGGTTATTGGAACCCTGGAGTGTTACTGGAAAACTGGACATGGACAGTTGCTCATAATTTCGGAACAGGAGAGTTTCGTGTTAATCTCTGGTATATTCATAACTGGATGTTTTGGAAATATTTTATAAAGTAGAAACATCAACAGAGGTCTTCATAGCTTCAACATGGAAAAGTATATACCTGTGTTAGATTAAACCATATTCTGTTTTTCCATTTGTTAAAATTATTTACTTGATAGAGATGCCTAATTTTTCTGAAGATAATCACCCATACCTTTATTTATTAAAAATTCTTCTACGTTTTCCTCTGGATAAGGTCATTTTACTATTAATGATAAAGTTGGGAGTTAGAATCTGTTTAGGCTCCTGACTAAGAGATCTTTCTTTAATCTCATGTTTATCATTGCACTTGGACACTGTGATGGTTTTCACAGGTGTCTACAAATTCTTTAATATTCCTCTTATCAAAAGGTGAAAAATGTACCCGAGGAATTAGATCATCCAGCTGAGGAGATTTCCAGGAGGGTGCTTAGGGTACTGCCTAGCTTCTTCTAATTACTTAATATGAATGGGGAGGGAAAAGTTAAAGAAAGCATTGTTAAATATAAAAGAGCCTGGGCCTGCTGGATTCAAAAATAAAATGGTTCCTTATTCCTAGACTCTCCAGATTGCAAAAGATGCTATAATTAAAAAACAGCTTCCAGGCAAAGATCAAATCTAGGGCACTCTCAGAAAAACATGATCTAAAGATAAAACCAAAGATATAACTGTAAAATCCTTTGTTAAGACCTCAGAAAAATTTAAGGAGGTGTCATATAGATGCATTCAAACAGACAAAAGGCCCCATAAGAGTCTTGAGAGAACTGTCTCCACAGTGACATTCCAGGGAACCCTAAAGTAGAGCAAAACTCATCTTGAAGGGATTTTTTTGAGGGGGTAAGTGTCTTTTGTCTAGGATTTTTTTTTTTTTTTTTCAATTGTATCAGCTTGAACTCAAAAAGGGAAGAAGCATTACGAAGTTAAAAGCATCCCTTGGGCTCCAGAACTATTACAGGCAGTAAGAAGAAAGGAAAATAATCAGCTACAAACAACCAGCCATATTTCATGTAAAAGGAAGGAAAACTCAAAGGGTGGAGCCAGGAACCTAGAGGGCAGCTCTAAGACCTTTGAGAACTGTTTCAAGAAATTAGGACTAGCAACATGCACTGGGCTAGAATTCAGAATTACTATGGGCCATTGACTGCTTTATACCTCCTGTCCTATTTTTTTCACATGAGTTTGCCTTGAGACACTATTCTATGTCTGTGGCACCATTGTATGAAGCACCATCTATCTGGGTATCAGATAACTTTTTTTTAATTCAAGACCTTTAAATTGACAGAAACTACTCAAGCAGCTGTAGTCAAGTGATGACACCAAGTCTCATGTTACGCTGACCTGATATGAGTAATGAAATCCTGGAGCTCAACCTTCAGCCCAATACTTAAGGGCCTGTTAGGAGACCTTATAAGGGGATGAGATATTTTTCATGTTGAAGACATGTAAGTAGTTTGTGGCTCACAGAGGAAGGGCTATGGTGGTTTAAAACATGTTCACATTCCTCCCATGAAAAAAGATAAGAGATTGCTTACTCTTCCCTGGAATATGAGTTATTGCTTTCTTCTGAAGAATGGAAAATGGTACCATTGACAATGCATGACTATGAGGCTAGAAAAGTCACCACAATTTCTATCAAGCTTTCTCTTGAGATGCTCTTCCTTGAAACCAGCCTCTCTATCATGTGTCATGAGACAGGTGAGACCACATGGAGAGGTCACACAGGCATTCTGGCCAACAGCCCCAGTCAAGGTCATAGTCAATAGCCAGACATGATCCCCAGGGTTGTGACTGAACAGACTTCATTTGACTCCAACTTTCCAGCTGTTCTGGCTGTCACCAAAAGGAACAGAGGAAGAGGCTTACCAAAATTATAGATTTAGGACCAAAAGATATGGCATCATCAATCCAATAGACATGAACTTGGGCAAACTGTGAGAGATGGTGAGGGATAGAGAGGCCTAGTGTGCTGCAGTCCCTGGGATCACAAATAGCTGGGCACAACTTGGCAACTGAACAACAACAAACATGCTATTTGAGTGAAAGTTTCAGGATGCTTGTAACATAGCATCAGATAAGTAGAATAGACATGAAAAGTTAAGTTTAATAGGAAAAAATAAAGAAGTTTTACATTGTAGTGCATGTAAAAAAAGACATAGAGGTATTTCACTTGTCCAAGCATATTAGGAATAATTGCATATTGTAATTTTATTCATAGTTTTCTTGCTTCCCTGAAGATTAGGTCCTTGAGGGGAAAGAGTGAAGTCACTCAGTCGTGTCCAACTCTTTGTGACCCCGTGGACTGCAGCCCACCAGGCTCCCCCATCCATGGGATTCTCCAGGCAAGAATACTGGAGTGGGTTGCCATTTCCTTCTCCAGGGGATCTTCCCGACCCAGGGAAGCCTTTGAGGGCAAAGCCTAGGTCTTAGTCACCACAGATCCTCTGGCACCAAATAGTTCCTAGAACACCACAGCTGCTAAACCAAAGAAGTCTATTTTCAAGAGCTTACATTCTACTGTGAGATAAAGAACAAAAATAGACTGAAAGAAAGAAAAAAAATAAAAGACAAAGGGAAGGAAATGGTAAGGATCAGATAAGTTCAGTCACTCAGTCATGTCTGACTCTTTGAGACCCCACGGACTGCAGCATGCCAGGCTTCCCTGTCCATCACCAACTCCTGGAGCATGCTCAAACTCATGTCCATCAAGTCAGTGATGCCATCCAACCATCTCATCCTCTGTCATCCACTTTTCCCCCTGCCTTCATTTTTTTTTTCCCAGCATCATTGAAGAGAGTAAGGATGGAAGGAAGGAGAAAAGGATGGAAGAGAGAGAAAAATGAGAAAAGAAAAGAGAGAAGGAAAGAATGGTAAGAAGGGAGAAAGGAAGGAGGAAAGAAAAAAGGATGGGAAGGGAAGGAAGAAGGAAGGGAGGAAAGAAGAAAGATCCACCTTAGTGATAAGTGCCATGAAAGAAATTACAAAGCTTGACTTAATGACGAATGTCTGGTTGTATTAACAGCACTGTTTCTTCAGATGGTGTTCTCTAAAGCTCAAATTAAAAAAAGAAAAAAGAAAAGCATGTATAATGAACAATCATTGATAGTTATTAATTCTATCCTTAGACCAATGGGTGCAGATACAATAGCAGACATCACTGAGTTAAATCTCCAGGCAGGTCATGATCTCCAGATGTTAGGAATGGCACTCCTCCTATTTCAGTAAATCCCTCTTGTCTTTTTGGTCAGTTTGAACACAGCCCACTGCAGATTCCTCTCAGCTCTGACATCCTCCATTTATTCTTTCCAGCTCACCGAATAATGAGGAAATCATTAAAAATAGGAATTAACTAAAATCTGAAGCAGAGAAGGCCCAGGCTTTTGGTGGTAAGGAGTTAGTCCATGAGGCCCTGAGCAGTTGCATTCATTTTCCTAGGATTTCAAGCACACACAAAGGATTTCAAGCCTTTACTAATCTTGTCCCCACAGGGTACCACTAGCAAAAGTGAGATTCAAAGAGAGGAAGTGTAGCAGCCTCAACAGCAGCCCATCTACTCAAGGGACAGAGAGTAGTCTTGATCTGAAGCACGGATCAACAGAGGTTCCTGAATAGTTAATTCACTTCTAGAATTTGTGAATTAACTGCAGTGTCAGAAAAAATGGAGTCAATGACCCCACTCTATTGCTTGCCTAACCATTTTGAGAGGGATTTATTAAACTATGAGTGCCATGGATTGGGTAGCCATTCCCTTTTCCAGGGGATCTTCCCAATGCAAGGACTGAACCTGTGTCTCCTGCATTACAGGCATATTCCCTACCGTCTGAGCCACCAGGGAGGCCTCATGAGTGCCATAATCTAACAAATATATGTTAAGCCCTGTGGCATACAGTATCTTAGTTCCCTAACCAGAGACTGAACCTCCTGCATTGGGAGCATGAAGTCTTAACCACTCAACCACCAGGGAAGCCCCCTAAAAATATATATGAATTCACTGATGAAAAGCATAAAAGTGATGATTCAAAATACTGTCATATAAAGGTAGTCATAGGACCTGGTCATGGTTAGACTGAAAAAGAGGATTTTGTAGAAAGTCTGAAAGATAAAAATACATTTTAAAATAGGCAAAATATACTTATGAGCTAGAGTAAGGGTCAGCAAACTATGGCCCTTGGGCCAAAACTGACCTGCCATCTATTGTATAAATAAAGTTTTAAAGAAACAAAGCCGCATTCATTCATGCTGTGTATTGTCTATGGCTGCTTTTTCCCTATAAGAGCAGAGCTGGGGAACTGTGACAGGGACCATCTGGCCTGGGAGCCCTAAAGTATTTACTATCTGAATCTTTAGAGGGACAAAATCATCTGTGAGCTAGAGGGATATAAGTGTAAACCTAGAACCAATGGGTGAAACTTACACTAGGGTGAAAGTTTTGCCAAAGAAAACAAGCTTTCTAGTAATTAGGGCCACCCTAATATGAAATTAGCTGTCACATATAAAAGGGAGTTTTATATCACAAAATGTATTTATGACTCAGCTAGATGAGATGGAGAGTATTCATATGATGACAGATCAAGAGCACCTTCAAATTCTTCTCCCTCTCTTCCTATAGTCAGTCATTTACTAAGTTTTCTAATGATTCTCTTCAAAGCTCTTGCCCATTCATGTGCTTCTATTTCCACACTTGATCTTCTTGACCATGTCCTCCTCCATCTCACCCAGCAATTTCTATTCTAATTAGTCTCTTTGCCTTTGATTTCCCCAATTTGAATCTTTTCTACAAATTATGTTTCAGTCTAATATTATGTTGTACTTTGCTCTTTTAAAAAATATTTATTTATTTGGCTACTCTGGGTCTTCATTGCAAGAATCTTTAGTTGCAGCATGTGGGATCTTCAGTTGCGGCATGTGAACTGTTACTGCAGCATGTGGGATCTAGTTCCCTGACCAGGGGTTGAACCCAGGCCCCCTGCACTGGGAGCAGAGTCTTAGCCACTGGACCACCAGGGAATTCCCTGTGGTACTTTGCTTTTGAAACCTCTCTACACCCTTAAGAATCATTTGTGGTTTTACCTTTTGCCTATAGGGTAATATATGAAAATTTTTAGACTCTTTTCAACTTTTTTCACTGTCCAGCCCTTACCAGTTTCTGAACTTTATCACCTACACTCGCCTCCCTGGATACTGAGAGTGAACAAAATGAAGAAACTAATTATTCCAAACATTTTCTGTATATTTATGCCTTGAGCTTTTTAATCTTTGTTACAGGTTTGACTTCAAACTTCTCCAAAAAATTGCCTTGGAATCCTTATAGTTTTTCTCTTCAGCACAATTTTGGTTCTTGGCATATGTGATACTTATATGGTCCTTTACTCTAGATGTGCTCAGCTCAGATGGAAGTTCTTGGTCCTATATTTAGAATGGAGGTTCTTGATATTTGGAATGAAACTTCTTGATTCAGGACATGAAACAGAGGTTCATTAGCATGTTTTATTTCATGTTCCCTGTGTCTGGTGTGCTACGTAGCCATAGAAGCTACATGATACAAGTTCATAGATGGTAACAGAATACTTCCTTTTTTTTTAAAAAAAAAAAGGGGGGGACACTAAATTTAAAATATTTTTTGCAGGGTTTTTTCCCTTCTCCATCCCTCAGTTCATTTCAGTTCAGTTTAGTCGCTCAGTCATGGCCGACTCTTTGTGACCCCATGAATCACAGCACGCCAGGTCTCCCTGTCCATCACCAACTCCCGGAGTTCACTCAGAGTCGCGTCCATCCAGTTGGTGATGCCATCCAGCCATCTCATCCTCTGTCATCCCCTTCTCCTCCTGCCCCCAATCCCTCCCAGCATCAGAGTCTTTTCCAGTGAGTCAACTCTTTGCAAGAGGTGGCCAAAGTACTGGAGTTTCAGCTTTAGCATCATTCCTTCCAAAGAACACCCAGGACTGATCTCATTTAGAGTGGACTGGTTGGATCTTCTTGCAGTCCAAGGGACTCTCAAGAGTCTTCAACACCACAGTTCAAAAGCATAATTCTTCGGCACTCAGCTTTCTTCACAGTCCAACTCTCACATCCATACATGAACACTGGAAAAACCATAGCTTTGACTAGATGGACCTTTGTTGGCAAAGTAATGTCTCTGCTTTTGAATATGCTATCTAGGTTGGTCACAACTTTCCTTCCAAGGAGTAAGCGTCTTTTAATTTCATGGCTGCAATGCCTAGGGACAACTTTACTAGATGAGGAAGTTAAGAATTAGAATCCCCCCACCCCTTATTTTCTCAGCTGCAGTATTTATTAATTGCATAACTGTGGGCAATTAGTTTTAGCCCCTTCATGCCTGTGTTTTCCTATTTGTAAAACAGAAATAATATGTAGTTTATAGGGATATTGTGAAGTACAATTAATGTTTGTAAAGTGTTTTTTAACAACTTTGGTGTCATAGAAATGTAAAGTAGCCTTAATTTAAAATTTAAAAATATGTATGCATAATGATTTATTTAATAAACACAGAAAGAACTGTTTATATGAATTTACATGTATGAATCTGGTTTGCAATATTAACAATTTGTTTTAACTTGGAAATAGACTTTGCTCATTTCTGACATTTTGCATTTGCATTTTGATATCTTCTCCTAACAATGAATACTTATGTGATTCATGTGGGTCAGTGGTTCTCCACTGTGGCTGCACCTTAGTGTGTGATGATGGCCATACTTCACTGAATTAAATAAACTGTCTGGGGATGGGGAGCCTAGTTATGGGTATTTTTAAAAGACATCTCAGGTGATTCTAATATGCAGCCAAGATTGAGAATGGCTAATGTCTGTCTCAATGTGTATGTACATTATCATAAGACTACTTGATGAAAATATTCATCTATAATGTATTTAAATATATTTTGATTGACATTTTGAACTGCATGATGAATTTGTACAAAAAGATCTCGAAATTCCCTTTTGACCATAATGTTCAATGAATCTATGATGTCCTTTTTGAGTTTGTCAGATGGAATAGCATAGACCCACACGAGTAATCCTTAACTATTACTTACTGGAGAAAGAGTGGTGGTTATTCTTGCTTTCAGATACTTATATTTGTCTACTTATACACAGATATATGCTGGAGCAGAATGTGTATATAAAATCATATGTCATAAAGCATATAATACACCTCACAGTTACATTGTTTTTACGTGGGAAGTGTTATTTTGTAAATCACCTTTTGCATTTTTTAATGCAAGTTGATTTTTTTGTTGTCACTGGGTTAATTGCTATCTTTCACTGCTATTGGTATATAATGAAAGTTTTAAAAGAAGGTTTTGAAAATATAATTAGATAAGTAAAACTTATAAGTAATTATATTTATGTATGATAAATCTTGGGCTTCCTTGCTGGCTCAGTGGTAAAGAATCTGTCTGCCAGTGCAGAAGACATGGATTCAGTCCCTGAGCTGGGAAGATCCCCTGGAGAAGAAAATGGCAACCTGCTCCAGTATTCTTGCTTGGGAAGTCCCATGGACAGAGGATCCTGGAGGGCTACAGTCCATGGGGTGGCAAAAGAGTCAGACCTGATTTAGTAACTAAACAGCAACCACAAAGAAGACAAATCTATTATTTTATTGTCAAGTCTGATACTCCATTTTCAAGTGGATTTTTAGAAAGTTAGCTTTAGGCTTTAGTTTTAAATGAACACAAGTTGAGAGATATAAGTGTAGGTTATGTGCACGTGTGTGTATAAATAAAATAGACCTTCGAAAGTCCATGACTTTTTCCAGTTAATAAGTTCTAAGAATTTTTCTCACAGTTCTTTAATGCATAAAGGGATCAAGAATCCAACTAGAATATAGCCAGGTTTAAATCACCTACTAACTTTTCAAATTACAGTTCAAAGCAGAGAGAAATTTGAATTCTGATGATGAAAAATGCAGCTCTTGTTCATCCTGGGGTGAGTACATTGATTTTGAGTGTTTGAGTTGCCCTTTTGCTCCAAAGGCTTAACTTTCTACTTTTGATGGCACAATATTATCTCTTCTTTTTAATACTTTTTCTTAACAGATGATCTAAAACTTCAAAGTATCTAGCCAGAAGTGTACAGTATTTTAATAAAATACTTTCTGAATGATCTCAGATCATGCTCATGGTTCCTAATCATTCATCATTACATTTAAAACCAATCCACTGGCAGTGACAGGGACAGTATTATATTGTGATGTTCAGATTTGCCTGACATGACATTTTTCTCCCTTTGTTACATTCTGTTAACAACCTATCCAGTATAACATAATTTTTGCTTGGATACCAATTAAGCAAATTGCAATACATCCATAATCCAATTGCTGATGAATGATGTGAAACCAGAGTTTATTATAATTCAGTGATATAAAATACAACAAGAACAAATGGGCTGCAGCGGTATGGATGATATTTGTTGAACTATTTATGTGATTAATGCTCTTAAAATGTTTGCCTTCTCTTTGTCTTCTATCATCTGTATGTTTTTAGTTTTATTTTTTCCTGAACAAGACAACTTCAATGTTGTAAAATGAAAAACAGAGTATTGCAAAGTAAAATTATGCTGGAATAATATAACAATACCTGAGTATTGCCTATGTAACAAGCATCTCTCTCTTAAAATAGTTTAATTCTAACTTAATTTAGGTCCAAAGACACTGTTAATAGTGGTAGAATTTCATTTCTTTGGAATAACAGAAACTCACTTCATATTTTCTTTCACTAAACAACTGGACTAATTTCAAATGCAACCTGTAATACTATGTTATACTAATGAAATAATTTTTTAAATATAATAAACTATTATATTTTAACACATATCCTTAGTAAAATGGTATCTCTAATAAAAAAACTAATTATATCTTCCTAGTAGTGTTTCATTATTAAAAAGAAAAAGGATCTTTTTGAAACAATTACAGATAGAGTTTGATTTATTAAGCCACGGTTGTGAGCTGACTTTTTATTTTAACTCCTGATCAGCCCCAACAGAAAGCTGTCAATGGTCTGCTTTGTCCCCACAACTGTTCATGGGTTTATTGTGATTTAGTGTTCTTGGAATGTTAAGTTACATATTTTTCTTTACTTAGAATTTACTGTCAGGAATTAATAATGGGTAAAGGTTCTAAGACCTCTAATGCTCCTGCTGTAGGCTACTGAATTTATACCTTGATTGTATTTCTTATAATTTTGTTCATCCTTCTACCAAGCAGGTAGTTCTTGAATCCCATGTTGTGCCAAACCATATACCTTTCTGAATGTCATCACATTTTGCAGAGGTGAATTGATGACATATTTATGCATGAAAGCAGGTATTATTTTTTTAATTGATCTCAAACATAGCAAATGTCATATATATTTGCTGTCTAAAGCTCTCAGTTCTGCTGTGTTTTGAGACTCGAAAATGTTTCTGGACTTATCAGCATCTCTTATTCCTCTTTTTCTTCTTTGTTATTCTTGCTGATTTTTTATACTCTTAGAACAAGAAGTCTGTTTATTGTTAGAATGTAAATCCCTTTCCAACGACACTCTGAAAGAAGGCTAGATTTGCTCCCTGAAGTAAGCATTACCCACTTCAAGCCAAAGAAATGACAGTTATGGAAAAGGCAGGCTGGGAACAACATAAATTTGGCTATATTTCATCCCCACAAATACAGTGCTTCATAAATATGGAGGAATGACAATGTCGAGAAACCCCTCGTGTTAAAGGATGCTACATGGCTTTGGCTTGCTGAGAGACAATAGCAGCAGAAACAATCTGGCATCGAGCAACCAGAAATGAGTGGTTCTTTATGATCAGAGCCATTGACCATGATATAAAAAGGCAGAGATGAAGACTGTGCCAGGTTACTCACAAAGTAGCTATGGCTCTGAACCCAAGGATAATATTTTCCTCTGCAGTACATGGGATGGACCATTGGACCCTTCAGTTAGGCCTCAAACATGTGTAGGATCAATTCTTTTAAAAGGGAATTGTGAAATGTTAATATCAGGGACTTACCCAGAATTACAGAGTCTTTCCAAGTTTAAGATTGACACTGCCAGATCAAGATGAGAACTCAGGAATGTTTGACTTAGAATAAAAATTTTTAAATGCATGACAGTCATGCAATGCTATAAACACTCAAATGTTTCTTTATGTGATACATACTTATGATTTTTAACATAGAATAAAGACAGCATGATTCTTTAACAATAACTCAACAAGTAGTTATTGAGTATATACTATGTACCAATAATTAAATAATTCCTGGATTTGGGGAATCAATATCAAGTAACCTAGTTTTTAGACACAATTCTATTATTTTTTCCCAAATCTACTTTCTGTTTTGGGGTTTCTGGTTCGTGAATGATGCAATAAGATAGTTAAACTAGATGATTTCTAAGGGAAATTTCCAGGTAAAACTTTTGCAGCTCTATTCTATTTGGAACTATTCACTGTATAACCATGCCCTTATTTATATGGTGTATAATTTTAGGTTTTTCAGGTGTCAAGTTTGCTTGAAATATATAAAATCTCCCTTTTAAAGGATTTGATTGTAGCAACATTTGCTGAGATTGTGGGCAGTAGCACATAAACATTTGGTGTGCATTAAGAGAGACATTGGATACTTATATGTCAGTCTTTAACTATACCCTCTATAGGAGATTAAATTGTAGCTTGTCAGATTTCCAAGGTCAGGTGTTGAAAACATAATAGGAAGAATTCCAAATAGTCAGTCTTATCCAAAATAGACTTGTCTGCAATATCTATACACACACAAAAAGTAAACCAAAAAGAAACTTTTTTTGGTAATATTTATTTACAAGACTATGTATGCGTATAATTAATATAGCAAATATACAGAGATATATAGAGCTAGAATAAGTTTAATGATAAAATGACAAAGGAAAAAAGAAGGTAAGAATATCATTTAGCAAACAACAGATGATTACTGAGCACATGAATTAAATATTCATTCAATTGGTTGGGACTTTTCAAATTATACACAAGTATGAAGTGGGTTTTTGTTCATATTTTATGTTTAATATGGTTATATTTAGTAAGTGTTAATTGAAATAAAGATAACTTAAAACAGTCAAATTAGGAATAGTAAGGGGCCAAAGAACTAAATAGACATTTCTCCAAAGAAGACATACGGATGGCTAACAAACACATCAAAAGATGCTCAACATCACTCATTATTAGAGAAATGCAAATCAAAACCACAATGAGGTACCACTTCACACCAGTCAGAATGGCTGCGATCCAAAAATCTGCAAGCAATAAATGCTGGAGAGGGTGTGGAGAAAAGGGAACCCTCCTACACTGTTGGTGGGAATGCAAACTAGTACAGCCACTATGGAGAACAGTGTGGTGATTCCTTAAAAAATTGCAAATAGAACTACCTTATGACCCAGCAATCCCACTGCTGGGCATACACACCGAGGAAACCAGAATTGAAAGAGACACATGTACCCCAATGTTCATCGCAGCACTGTTTATAATAGCCAGGACATGGAAACAACCTAGATGTCCATCAGCAGATGAATGGCTAAGAAAGCTGTGGTACATATACACAATGGAGTATTACTCAGCCATTAAAAAGAATTCATTTGATTCAGTTCTGATGAGATGGATGAAACTGGAGCCGATTATACAGAGTGAAGTAAGCCAGAAAGAAATACACCAATACAGTATACTAATACATATATATGGAATTTAGAAAGATGGCAATGACGACCCTGTATGCAAGACAGGAAAAAAGACACAGCTGTGTATAACGGACTTTTGGACTCAGAGGGAGAGGGAGAGGGTGGGATGATTTGGGAGAATGGCATTGTAACATGTATACTATCATGTAAGAATTGAATCGCCAGTCTATGTCTGACGCAGGATACAGCATGCTTGGGGCTGGTGCATGGGGATGACCCACAGAGATGTTATGGGGAGGGAGGTGGGAGGGGGGTTCATGTTTGGGAACACATGTAAGAATTAAAGATTTTAAAATTAAAAAAAATAAAATAAAATAATAAAAATAAAAAAAAAAAAAAAGGAATAGTAAGTACTCTATGAGCCCACCTAGCATCTCATCTAGAAGTGAAGTTATGACATTCCAAAGGATATAACTAACCTTAGCATATCACGGATAATCCTAATTTAGTGGATAAATACCAGAAATAAGGCACTATTCATGTATTCAATAATAATCATTGACCACTTTGTATATGTAGGCAGTATTGTAGACCTGGACTTACTATAGAGCAGTCTACAAGATAGGCAAGGTTCCTGCCCTTGTGGAGCTTCCACTCTGAATAGTAGAAGAAAAGAAGCAGGTAATAATTTAAACCAAAACCAGGAAGTAAAGAAGAAAATATATTTTATTAATGACTGTTATGTAGAGAAAAAAAATAAGGTGATGAACTGGATTGAAAAAAGAAGCCTACTTAAAATCAAGGGATTAAAGAAATTCTTTACCAGAAAATGAAGATTAAACTGAGATCTAATGACAAGAATCTAAAGGAAGGGCATTCCAGGGGTGCAAAAATCAGGATGAAGCTCATCTTAGGGAAAAACACAACTAGTAAATAAATCCCAGGTTAGAAACAAGCTTTTTTTATTCCAAGAATAGAAATGGCTGGAGTTTAAGCCGTAAGGGCATAGGAGTGTGAGATGAAGACAGAGGAACACAGGAGCAGATTACATTGGGGTTGAAATACTGGTTAAAAAGAGAAATTCAGATGCTATTCTAATGACCATTGTTATCATAAAAAGGTTTAATGCACGGGGAACTAGAAGAGGCTCTTACATGAAGATAACTGGCTTTTCGGTACGCGTATGGGGATGGTGTGGGGTGGGGGCTACTTCAGGAAGCCAGAGTGGAAGAAAAGGTGAGCAGCGAGGAGATGATGGTGATGTACAAACAGATCTTTTAGAGGAAAGAAGAGAAGAGTGGGAAATGGACATGATTTGGAGATGAATGGAAAATTCTGAAAGAGATGGGAATACCAGACCACCTGACCTGCCTCTTGAGAAACCTATATGCAGGTCAGGAAGCAACAGTTAGAACTGGACATGGAGCAACAGACTGGTTCCAAATAGGAAAAGGAATATGTCAAGGCTGTATATTGTCACCCTGCTTATTTAACTTATATGCAGAGTACATCATGAGAAACGCTGGGCTGGAAGAAGCACAAGCTGGAATCAAGATTGTTGGGAGAAATATCAATAACCTCAGATATGCAGATGACACCACTCTTATGGCAGAAAGTGAAGGGGAACTAAAAAGCCTCTTGATGAAAGTGAAAGAGGAGAGTGAAAAAGTCGGCTTAAAGCTCAACATTCAGAAAATGAAGATCATGGCATCTGGTCCCATCACTTCATGGGAAATAGATGGGGAAACAGTGGAAACAGTGTCAGACTATTTTGGGGGGGCTCCCAAATCACTGCAGATGGTCACTGCAGCCATGAAATTAAAAGACGTTTACTCCTTGGAAGAAAAGGTATGACCAACCTAGAGAGCATATTCAAAAGCAGAGACATTACTTTGCCAACAAAAGTCCATCTAGTCAAGGCTATGGTTTTTCCAGTGCTCATGTACGGATGTGAGAGTTGGACTGTGAAGAAAGCTGAGTGCCGAAGAATTGATGCTTTTGAGCTGTGGTGTTGGAGAAGACTCTTGAGAGTCCCTTGGATTGCAAGGAGATCCAACCAGTCCATTCTAAAGGAGATCAGTCCCGGGTGTTCATTGGAAGGACTGATGCTGAAGCTGAAACTCCAATACTTTGGCCACCTCATGTGAAGTGTTGACTCACTGGAAAAGACTTTCATGCTGGGAGGGATTGCGGGCAGGAGGAGAAGGGGATGACAGAGGATGAGATGGCTGGATGGCATCACTGACTCAATGGACATGAGTTTGAGTAAACTCTGGGAGTTGGTGATGGTAGGGAGGCCTGGCGTGCTGTGATTCATGGGGTTGCAAAGAGTTGGACACGACTGAGCAACTGTACTGAACTGAACTGAACTTGGAGATGAGTACCATTCTTGATTTTCCTCATTGATTGAATGAGTGGAGTGAGGTCAAGAGGAAACAAAGTAGGCAAAGTTGAGTCTTAAACGATATGATTTTCCACACTATCTATAAACAGCTTTTGTGGGTCACACCATTTCTGTTATAGCTAATAAGTTTGTTCACTTCATCTGTTCATTTACTCTTTTTTTTTTCCTGAACTCAACCCTGTAATGATTCTATTGGCATCTGAACTACAGCTACAAAACCTGTCAGAAGAGTCTCTACTCTGTTTCCTACTGAGATCTGCATACAGAATGAGACCAAAAATTTATTTTTTCTCAGGAAGCACTATTTTGGAAGGAAAGCACTGATTTATTGACTGAATTATAGTAGGAAAGCCATTATCCTAGGCATCAGCATTTTAATCTATATCTCCCAAGTTTTTCCCTTTTAGTTATCTCTAGGGGAAATAAAAGGAAAAATTCAAACCCAGGATAAAGATAATAGGAGAAAAGGTCATTCATTTTTGCTCACTACAGTGTATTACAAAATACACTGTGGATATAATGAGAAACAAATGAAAATGTAAATGCAATGTATATTTTATGAAACACACTATAATGAATTGATCATTTATATTAAACTATAGAATTGGGAAGGGAAATAAAGAACAACCATGTGCAATATTGCTCAGGTGGAAAGAGTGAGTTTACAGGCAAGATTTCTGAATAATATTCAGTGCTTCATACAAACATAAAAAGGTGATATCATTTTTCAACCATTGACACTAATGGAGTAATTTTCATGATTCCTGCTCATGGCTAGAGCATTGACTATGAGAAGCAAGAACAGCTCTCTTTTACCACATACAACTTCATTTTGTTAGAGGCGCTCTGCCTTCAGATACCACCTTAATTAGCTAGTTAATTTAACAGTATCTTTGAATATTAGAAGTGACTCAAGAAATTGAATTAGTGGTACTTATCTGTACAAAAAGAATTTGTCATAAGTATTCCACATATTTATATTTGATTATTTAAAAGAAACTAGGTAACAAAGACATTAAACTAAAGTGAGAGATGATAATGAAAGTGATAGGAAAATATCTACATCTGATATTTTAATGGAAATCAATGTGGAAATTTCGACCCTTTTCAGGACCATTTCATAGATAATTTTTAAAAACATTGAATGGGTAAAAGATGAAGTACTTGTACATCTATGAAAATTGTTTGGTATTGTTGTGATAGTCATTTTCATGTTGACATTTAGATTTTAGCAATTTTTATTAAGAAAAAGGCATTAGTGTACCAGTGTTCTTTCTTATAGCTTTATTATACTAAACAGTAATTCTCCACTAAAGTATAGAATAATATGTATTGTTTATTATTTTGCTTGACCCATTTATCTCTAAATCTAAAGGGTATGATAACGGTTTGTACCTGCCCATGAGCCTTACCCTGAGAGAAGTCTGGATATCAATACAGTCTTTCTGAGGGTTTCTCTTTAATTCAGGGGTTAATCACACTATTGCAATATTCTCTTGTGTTCGTTCTCTTCATTCTGTTAGCAAATTTGGACAGCATTCTTCTTCAGCAAAGTCTATGTTGAGATCATAATTTAAATTAAAAACCTGAAATTTGTCTCCTATTGGAAGACTTTCATATAGAGATATGTTTGAATATTATGAAATTCTTTAATACATAATATGTATCTGTTTTACTCATTGTTTGTTGTAAAGTAAAAGTTATGTTCAATATTTCCTCAGTGTTGCTGAGAAAGCTGGCTCATTTCCTAACCAAAAATGGTTTGTGCTTATGAGGGTTTTATCCTTATTTATATATGCATTATTTAAAATCACTATTATGCGAAGATTGAAAGAATCTGTCAGCTGCCTATTTCACAACAATTTTTCAGGAAAAAAATAAAAATGCTATCCCATTCATTGTGCACAGCAATTTTGAAACTTTTCTCAATTCCAAGCACTTTAAAATGTGATTAAGAGAAGTAGGAACCTCTTGGAACTTAGGAAATAGAGTAACTTAAATCCATTATCACTTTTATTCACAAATACCACTAACTTTATGCCTGAGAGCAAAGATCAGGGAAAAAAATTAAGATTTCATCTAATTATACTTACTAATTTATGCTAATACCAGAATCTTTAAAATGCTATAGTTAGTATCAAATAATGAGATTGAGTAATGCAGTGTCTAAAATGCTTCTTCAGAAAAGTAATTATAATTCTGAACAATCTGGTCTTCCTTGGAGAAATGCTTCCTACTCTTTGGGAAAGCAAGGACCACCTCAAGTGCATCAGATAAAGGAGCAATGGTGGCCATAGTCCTTAACAATGGCCTGCCGAGCATGTTATAGAGGGACGAACAGCTCTCTGTTGGACTATGACAATCATTGCCGCCATTCGTTAGGCATGTACTTTGTGCCGAGTGTTCTGTGAAGTCTTTGACGTATCACCTAAGCTCTAGCATCTGTCATCCTGACTCTTTCAGTAGTTTCCTGACTGGTCTTCTGGGTTTTAAATTTGCCTTCCATTCACTTATTCTTCACATGTCAGCTACAGACCATCTTTTCAAAGGCAAAAAATATATACCATCTTACTTCTTAAAACCCTACAGTAACTTCTCACAGCCCTCAAAATAAGTTAAACCTTTTTACAATGCCCTGCAAGGCTCTATGCCATTCAGCCCATGGATCTCTCTCTGACCCTCTTCTATATTACTTTTCCCTTACGCAATGGCTTCCTAGTATTCAGATGACACCGTGTGTTAGCTCAGACTCTCTGCCCTTGTTTCCTCTGCCTGTGCAGTCCTTCTCTTGACTTTTTGGGTAGGTGTCTCCTTCTCATTCATGCTTCAACTGATATATCACATCTCAAAGCAAAGCAAGTCTAACCCTTCTCTCTGTGAAACTGGAGATTTTGTCCATCTTCTTCCTTATTGGATCCATACCTTAAGTACAACCAGCACATGGAGGCACCCACATGTTTGCATAGTGAGAAAAGTTTAGAGTTCATGCCAGCTTTATATCCCAGCAGAGTAACCACCTTGCAAACCACGTGATTTTGGGGAAAGTCACATAACTAGCCTGTCTCCTCATCAGTGAAATAGATTGATAATAATAATTTTTGTCTTATAGGATTGTAAAAATTAAATGAGAAGTTACAAAAAATGTTTTAAACAGTGCTTTGCTATGTAATTATTAGTATTAGCTATATTTATTATACATTTTTCTCTAATCCAACAATTCTGAGAGTGTGCTTTCCAAACTAGTAGCATCAATATCACTTCATTTCTTAAAAATGGAAACTCTTCTATCCTGACCCCAACATTGAGTTAGAAACTCTGGGAATGAGGGTCAGCAAGCTGTCGTTTGACATGAACTTCAGGCAGTGCTGGTGCCTGCTAATATTTACTGTCGTCCATGTACTTCTCAAAAGAGGTCAGGAGGATTAAATAGACAAATCTACAAATTCCCTTAACATGATACCTGATAAACTGGCAATAAAATATAGCTGTTATTTTTATATGATAGGCTTTTCTTCCCTCAAATTTAGAGAATCAGTAGTTAAAGGACAAGGATTTTGTCTGTGTTTTTAACCTTTATATCTTCAGTTTCTGGAAGATTGTCTACCACATGTTAGTTGAGTGAATGATTAAATGATGAATGAATGCTCAGTAAGATGCTGCCTAGGAGCAAAATGTAGCAAACTTTCTTTTTTTTATCTTAACAATAGCACTTCTTCTTCTTCTTTTTTTTTTTTCTTTTCTTATTAGGATTTAGAGGATAGGTGGGCAAATTTGCATAAGATTTCTCAAGATCTCTTGGGAGATAAACTCCAATACTTCCCAGGATTCAGAGTAAGGAAGATTTTGTTTTCTTGGGACAATCAAGGTTGTTGAAAGTGAGGCTAAATGGCAGGGCAGGAGAGGTACTGGAAATAAAAGAAAATTTAGTCTATTGACCATCCCTTGATTAAAGGATCTAAGTGTTTATGTCCTGTCATGTTTTGTGACAGGTGTTGAAAGCTTTCATAACCCACTTATTCTAGTGCATTTTTGAGCTTGGAAAACAGTGTTTTTATTAATTAGAAAAGCTACAGCTTCAGAAGTCCAGATTGAGGATCCTATGTAACCAGGGCATTGCCAGAAAGGAGGATTCTCAATAAACAACTGAGAGTCTTGTACTAACACTTCCAAAGGGTCATAAATTCTATTGCAGTTCACATGCAAACTCAACTTTTTCAAATTTAAAAGCCCAGGATCTTTATAAAACATCACATTGTCAGAGAACACAAGGAGGCTTGAGGAACAGTGGATAGAACCCTTGCTTATACTTTTCAAATACTACAGTTCATTTAAAAGATCTATGGAATATAGGAACATAAGTTCAAAGCTGTGTTTGATGCTCTGTGTCAGGAATCTGAACGTTTCACAGCAGGGCTAGAACACCTGCATAGCCAGCAGCCTGGGACCCACGCAGGCCACTTGGGGTGAAAGGTCCACTTCTGTGGATGCAGAACTGCCTGAACCCGCTGCCAGTGTGGATAACTGGTCCTCCTCCTAGGTCCAGATGGCTCTTCACTCAGCTCATCCCTTACTTGAATAAAAGTCATGAATATGGTCCAGAGCAACAGCCTCACTTAGCGTTCTTGCTGGCATCAAGCTCAACATGCTGAGAGTAGAAGTTTAATAATGCAGAACGGCTTCTTTAGTTACCTGTAGTAAGCAGTTTCTTCATTTGAAATATCCCAGTGAGCAATTTCTATTAGGGGCTTCATTTTAAAGGTTTATTTGTTAGTTTATTTATGTATGGCTGTGCTGGGTCTTCTGCACATGGGCTTTCTCTGCTAGCAGCAAATGGGAGCTGCTGCCGTTGTGCGATGCCCGGGCTTCTTATTGCAGTGGTTTCTCCTGTTGCGGAGCACAGGCTGTAGGTGTGTGGGCTTCAGGAGGTGCGGCTCACAAGCTCTAGAGTGCTGGCTCAGTAGTTCTGATGCTCAGGCTTAGTTGTCCCATGGCATGTGGGATTTTCCCACACCAAGGATGGAACCCATGTCCCCTGTATTGGTAGGCAGATTCTTTATCACTAAGCCTCCAGGGAAGCCCTAGGGTCTGCATTTTAAAATCTTAGCTCAGCCTTCTAGAGATTTTTCCAGAAACCAGCCTTAATGATCTTCAGTAACCAGTCTACTCTGCAACCTGAGAGTTAGTAGCCTGTGGAATTGGGGCAACTAGGGACAGGTGGGGACTGGGTGTCTGGTTAGATTGGGGATTATAAAAATAAAGGAAATTTCAACCCACAGGTCTTAATGATTTTATTCATGTTTTTCTCCTGAACTGAGACTATCTAAATTCTTTCTCCACAGAGTGGCCTTGGTCCCAGAGCAGCTGCTTGGCATCCCTGGGAGCTTGTTACAAATGCAGAATCTCAGACCTCATCCCAGAACAACAGAAATAGAATATTCAGCTTAACAAGATTACCAGGTAGTTATATACACATTAGAATTTGAGAAGTTTTGTTCCAGGCCAACATTTCTCACTATTATTGTGCAAGAGACTCACCTGGGGAACTTTCCAAATTCTTATGCCCAGGTCGACTGTAGGCTGATTAAATTAAAATCTCCAGATGCAACCCTAGGCATCTTTTTTTCCTTACAACATGCCAGATGATTTAGATGATTTCAATATGTGGCCAAGACTAAGAACCATTTTTCTAGATTATAAAAAGTTCCTCCAGCTTTTATACTATTTATAAAATTACTGAGATGCACATGATCTATTTGTGACGAGAAACATTATCCACTCCTTCAGAATATTGTTATTACAAAGTGAAGTATATTAGATATATTCCTATTATACCTATTTTATATAAACTGTATCTTTATATCTTTATTTTTCTATAAAAACAAAATTAAAATAAAGAGAAAATGTATATTTCAGCAAATGTAACACATACTTTTTCTCAAGGACTATATTCTTGTGTGTAGGTTGTGCAGAAGTATATTTGATGACTTAAAGTTGATCATTGCTATTTTTCAACTAATTCCACTGCATTCTTACCACCTGGGCTTGGCAGCTGGGGACATTTTTTCACTTTAACTCCAATCCTGAATAGACACTCAGCTACAAAATATTGAATAAAAATTTACTAACAACCATTATAGCTTGGTGGAAGGGATGAACCTGAGCGGCTGAAATGTCAGATGCAACCCCATAAGTGGGTTGCTTTTAAAAGTCTCCCCCGCAGGCTTACCTTCCCTTCTACCCAGCAATTGCATTAATAGGTGCTTTTAAAAGGTGGCTGGTCCTCTCAAGATGTTATCTTCTTTTAAAATTCTTTTAATCAAGATCTGACTCTAATGGTCTTCATTTACTTTCTTCAGTGAAAGTCTAACATGAAAGCCAATTCCAAGCCACTGTGGGGGGGAAAAATAACTGCTATAGAGGCTGGACCAAAACAGAGACCTGGTGCCTTGTCTTTGAAGTGTGGCCACCTGTGAGCTGCCATTGATCTTGGGCAGCCAAGCTTCAAAGGCATAAGGCGGCATTTCTCCCCCACCTGGCCACTGCGTGTTATAACACTTCTGAGTTAGCAGGGGCTACTTTCAAGTGAAAATTTGGATTAAAAAGCTAAATTGTGAGTGGTGAATAGCTCATAAGATAGCTTTTAAAACATAAATATGAATTGCGATCTGCTCAGCAGTGTCTTCTCCACCTCCTTCCTTTGCCCTCTTGTCACCCTCAAAGGTCAGGCTTCTTTCAAATTAGCTTCTAAATCGGAATTTAATGAAGTCACTAACATGAAGGTGAATAGTTGATAGATCTAGAGCAATCAGGAAACTAAAAAGCCAAAATAGTTTCCCACCTACATCTTTTGGCCTTGTCATGAAAAAGAAAAGGTGACTGAGAAACTAATTTTTTTTTCTTTTCTTGACTGAAATTGAATGGTGATATATTTACAGAAATAAAATTGAAGAGTTGCATTTTGTCATTGTACATATTTACTAAAGTATGTGAATTGAGACTGTTTCTAATAACATGTTTTAATCCTAAAGGATTCCCTACTCTTTACCAGGTCTTTTTAGTATGTGAGAGTCAAAGGAGAAGAAAGAGAGCATAAGAAAAAATTGTAATATTAAGGTTTAGTGGTGAAAGATATTTTCCTTGTATTCTTTGATATTAGAATGTAGTTAAGAATAAAAGAAGGGTTTCCCAGGTGGTGCTAGTGGTAAAGAACCCGCCTGGCAATGCAGGAGGCATAAGACACGAGTACGATCCTTGGGTCAGAAAGATTACCTGGGGGTAGGCCGACTGCAGTATTCTTGCCTGGAGAGTCCCATGGAGAGAGAAGCTATAGTCCACAGGATTGCAAAGAGTCGGATATGACTAAAGCAACTTAGCATACACGCACGCACAAGAATAAAAGACTATTCTCTTTACATCAATAATCATAGCATTTTCCTTTAAACTGAACTGTTATGTTAAATACATTTTAAAATATGCTGTCCACTAAGAACATGCTAACCTTCAAAGATTTTATTTCCCATTTTAAACCTCAGAAAAGGACTATCCTTATGTTACTATGCTTTGAGAGGAATTGTTTCCTGGATGAACATCTTATTCATGGAGGACATGTGTGTGGTGTAGTAACAGAGTTCCCCTACGCAGATGTTCTCCCATTTGAAAGGATTCAGATCCACTTTGGGTAAAACCAGAATACCCTGAAGGCTTGGCCCAAATGTCAAAATGTATTGAAATCTACAATCTGGTTCCAAGATTAATTAATAACAATTTATTCTACTTTTCCACTAGAAAAGTAGTCAAAATCATCTGAAAGTGGCACCTGCCATTCAGGATAAGGAAGAGTGTAGTCCTAGATGAGAACATGGGAGAGAAATGGAAAAGTCAGACAAAGGAAACATGTAAAATCACTAACTTTTGAGGTAATCACATCACATAGAAACGACAAAGGTTGCTAGAAACTGTATTATCTATTAGGCAATTTGTGCGACTTGCAATTATTTATATATTAAACCTATCTATAGATACGCATTTTCAAAGCACTCTTACATTCTGCATGTTTTATACACAAAATGTTAATAAGAGTCTGCACTTTTAGAAGGGGAAGAACTGTCAATTTTATGCTGTGGAAGTAACATTTTATTTTTGCCAGCACTAGCAAACTATGAAACAAAGCCCTCACTTTTTCTTTTTAACATTTTAGAGTTATATGGCAATCACAAGGTTTTGCTTAGTTTCTGATAACAGAAATAATGTCAGCTATGCATTTGATATGCACAAGTAACATTTCCATAAAAGTTTTGCCCTGCTGCTACAATGAGGCTTGTTCCTGATTTCATATGATAAGGAAATGACCTCCCATGTCCTTTTCTGATTAAAGATCTTGGCAGGACAAAATATAAGAATACCAACCCTCCGTCAGTATTTCTTTAATCTGTGACCCTCTACTTATTGGCTTTTATTTATTTATTTGAACCACCATCTATGACAAGTATTGTAATTGTGAAACATACATGTACCTGAAGCATAAAAATAAAAATTTTTTTGAATCACTTATTGGATGATATTTTCTCCCAAGTGATTAAGATTTAGAGTATTTTTGTGCGGTACGTACTCTCTTGTGTGTGTTTGGGTGTGCGTGTGTGTATGTAGTGTGTGCTCAGTCATGTCTGACTCACAGCCCCATGGACTGTAGCCTGTCAGGTTCCTCTGTCCATGGGACTTCCCAGGCAGGAATGCTGGAGTGGGTTGCCATTTCCTTCTCCAGGGCATCTTTCTGACTCAGGAATCTAACCCAAGTCTCCTGCTTGGCAGGAATATTCTTTACCACTGAGCCACCAGGGAAGCCAAATACTGTCTTAATGATTAAATATCTTATTTATCATGAAATGAGTCATAAGTTCATGAAATAAAAGAGGATATTGAATTTAAGAGCTGATTTTTTTTAAAAAGGTCAACATTTTATTTCACAATTTTAAATACCATATTAAATAGAAAACTCTTAGGAAGAAATCTAAGAAAAACTTTTGACAAAGGAGATAGAATTTCCTAACTAAATACACTTTATCCTAAAGCACAAAACAATATTTATAAAACATTTAAGTTGCAAAAGATGGGTGACTACTAAAGCCTCCTTTAGCAAATATGAAAAATTAACAGACTCCAAGAGAAAGAACTGAAAAATTTAGGTGGAGATGAATATACATTGGGCTTCCCTGGTAGCTCAGATGGTTAAGAATCTGTCTACAATGCAGGAGACCTGGCTTCAATCCCCGGGTTGGGAAGATCTCCTGGAGGAGGGCATGGCAACCTACAACAGTATTCTTGCTGGGAGAATTCCATGGACAGAGGAGCGTGGTGGGTTACAGTCCATGGGGTCGCAGAGTCGTACATGACTGAGCTACTAAGCACAGCACAGCACATACGTTACTTCCCACATGTCTTTATTTTTTTTATACTGAAATTCTCATTAGATATTTTTGAAAACTGTGAAATCTATGTACTAGAGAATTATCTTAAGTATTGATTTAATTAAAAATCTATGAGCACTAAAGCATAGAGAAATTATAATTACAGAATAATTTGGCTATTTTAGTGATTCACATAAGAAAACTGATCTTATTCTTCATGTTCATTCCCAGGGTAATATTTCTTTGTATTCTTGGGAAATACACAAACTATTTATTCAAATTCAGAAATCATTTTCTTTCAGTAATACCTGCTTATCATATATAGTGAAGGGCTCTTTCTCAGTTTAAAAGTAGTCATTTTTACAAAGCATTATGGCTTCAAAAATAGATGATGCTTTACGTTGCCTCACATGAGTACCATGTGTCTTTCATCTGACTTGCAAAAAATGAAAATGACTTAATCTCACAGTGTATTATTGTTACTAACTGTAGGAGTGATACTGTTATATTGTTAGCACTTTATTTTAGAAATCTTTTTTGTCCCAGAAGATAAAAGAACAATAAAATATTAAATTAGTATTTTCTTCTCCTTACCTGTCATATAAGCAATCATATAGCAAGTAACAAAAGGGGGGATATTTGCCTTTTCATTTCATTCTCTGTAGAAATATGATCTAAGTAGAAAAATGACTCTAAATAGGTCTAAGAATTCTTTGAATGTAGGAGGGACAGACAGAAAATCCATTCCAAATTGGAAGCACACATCACTGTTTTTGGAGTCAGAATAAGCAGGAATAGTAATCAGAAATAGCTTGAGATAATATTCCCACTAGCATCAGATTTATACTTAAGTAGCATATCAATAAAAATTGAACACAGAAAGCACGTCTCTTGTTCAAGGTTCTGATCACCAACCTGGCCTTTGATTCTGCTGAGCGAGTTAGGCAGAAGTTATAATCTGCTTTGTGTTGAATGACTGGCAAAGACTGGGTTAAACACAGAGAGTGGTACAGATGAGATTTATGGAGCTTTTGCAATAATTCCATTAACTCTCAGGTTGAAAAATGCTAATTGTCCAACTTAATCAATTGATTAAGTAACATCAGTGCATACTTTGCTCAACTCTTTGTTACAAATATAATTTTTAGCCTCAACAATTGGGATTCTTTTCATTCGTATGTTCCAACAAAAAGTGAAAAACAACCCACCATTTTATCTTCTTTAAAATTTCTACAATGTTGTTACTTATTTGAAGAGCCAAAAATGAGAGCGGTGGGGGAGATGAGGGTTTAATATACTACATTTAATAGGATCTTGATCTCCTTTTTACTTATATGGTTCTTTCTTAGCTCTAAAAATATGTTTAATGCTTTCTCAGAAAGATGAAAATAAAACTATGATGAAAAACAACGTTACCTATAATACTTTTCAGTTCATATATCTTGAGTTACATGAGGACAACAAATATATATGAAACACCAACACAGCTTTTAATGACAGACCTACAGACAAGTTTTTATGGGAGCAAATAACTAACATATCTAACTTACTCCAGAGATTTAAGGAAGTCTTCTTGCAGAAAATGATGTTTAAGCTGACAGTTGAAAGAGTAACAAACCTTAACCAGGAAAAATTAAGGAAGACAATAGGACTTGGTTGAGTGGAAATCAAAGGAGGAAGTCAGCAAACTGTCTTGAGTGTCCACCTAATAGGGTACATGTCCTGTTATAAGGTACTTGGGACTGTGTCTGTTCTATTGTCCTCTTAGCACAGGGCCAGCTAAATCACAGGTGTTCAATAAAAGAGTTTTTTTAAAAAATGGGTAAAAGCAGGTTAGAAGCAAGGAAACAAACCTCTCATTCCCCAAATAAAAATATTAAATAGCTACTACAGGTCAATAATATTTGGGAAAACCGTGAGGGTAACAGTGACTCAAACAACAGAGAAAGGGAAAATGAAGGAAAATATAGTGATCAGAAGAATTACAGAGAAAGAATAAAAAGCAAATGAGAGATGAACAAAATATATTTACTTCATCAACTAAACACATTCTGTACCTTTTGCTCTTCTGAAACCCTGCTGTCACCCTTTTCTTTTTTATCTGATTACTTATCATAGTTTGTCTTATTACAAACTTACCATTTAAGATGTTAATTTCATTCATAGGTAAAAGTGTAATAAATCCTGTCTTGACAGCACACCAGATGGTTAGTGGACATACAAGTTTAAGTTACTTCTTTTAACTTTGGATTTCATATACAGAGTAGGATTATTGTTAATAGTGATAATTACCCATATTCTTCTAAACAATTAAAAAAACCAGAAATTGAAATTACAAAGATTTATCAGTCTATCTTAAACACTTACTGGAGAAATAACCATTTGTTGTTGTTGTTCAGCTGCTAAGTTGTGTCCAACTCTTTGTGACCTCATGAACAACAGCAAGCCAGGCTTCCCTGTCCTTTACTTTCTCCTGGAGTTTGGTTAAATCCATGTCCATTGAGTTGGTGATGCTATCTAACAATCTCATCCTCTTCTGCCCCCTTCTCATTTTGCCTTTAATCATTTCCAACATCAGGGTCTTTTCCAATGAGTTGGCTCTTTGCATTAGGTGTCCAAAATATTTAAACTTCAGCTTCAGCATCAGTTGACTCACTGAATACTCAGGGTTGCTTTCCTTTAAAATTGATTGGTTTGATCTTCCTGCACTCCAAGGGATTCTCAAGAGTCTTCTCCAACACCCCAATTTGAAAGCATCAATTCTTTGGCGCACAGCCTTATCTATGGTCCAACTTTCACATCCATACATGACTACAGGAAAAATCATAGCTGTGACTATAAAAACCTTTATCAGCAAAGTGATGTCTCTGCTTTTTAATACACTGTCTAGATTTGTCATAACTTTCTTTCCAAAGAGCAAAGTGAAAGTGAACATGTTAGTTGCTCAGCTGTGTCCAACTCTGCAACCCCAATAGACTATAGCCCCCCAGGCTTCTCTGTCCATAGGAATTCCCAACCAAGAATACTGAAGAGGGTTGACATTTCCTTCTAAAGGGGATCTTCCCAACCCAGGGATTGAACTGGGTCTCCTCATATTTTAATTTTATGGCTGAAGTCACCATCAGCAGTGATTTTGGGGCCCAAAAATAACCACAATCCTTATTATTATTATGGACTTCCCTAGTGGCTCAGATGGTAAAGAATCTGCCTGCAGGGCAGGAGACCCATCTTCAATCCCTGGGTCTGGAAGATTCCAGGGAGAAGGGAATGGCTACCCATTCCAGTGTTCTTGCCTGGAGAATTCCATGGACAGAGTAACCTTGCAAGCTACAGTCCATGGAATTGCAAAGTGTCAAACATGACTGAGTGACTAACACTTATCATTAACACACTTTGTGTGTCTGCTGTTTTTCCATCTTGTGTAAGCACAAAGCTAAGATGGCACGAACATTAAGAGAGCATTAAGCGACAGAGCACAGGGAGACCCTGTGTGTGTGTTTACTGGAGATTATTCATAATGCTGTGGACTCAGAAGTGCTTTCTTTCCTTATCAGCTTCTCTCTCCTCTTCATCAGTTTCAGAGTCCATGCACTTTGTCATCCACATCATCATCCATTATCCATTTTTCTGCCAGGGTGAGAAAACATTGAAGGATGAAAACACTTTGAACTGACATTGGCAAAGCTAAATAACACACTGACCAGGCAGTTGTGCAGGGGCTTGATTTCTTCCCAGGGTGTAAGTGACTGCTGCCACGCTGTTTGGTAGATTGATAGAAAGATAAGGGGACAGAGTCACCTACTTCCCACCAATCTATTTCAAAGGTGACTAGACCTTCACGGCCCTGTAAAGGACATTTCTATTTCTTCTGTTTTTATACTAGACTGTTTAAATATTAGTAAAGGGAACTGTTGGAAACATTTAGTAGGATACAAAAGGAGACAATCTTAAAACTGTCACCTTTAGTGTGGAGAGCCTGCAATTTTTCTGCTTTTGGTAGTAGAAAATAAAAGGAGGTGTTTCTATGAAGCATAAACAAGCAGAGATTCACCCTAATTGAAGGAGAATGTGGAGTAATCATTTCTGTTTTCAGGGGAACCACTTTAGAGAGCAGCACATGGAATCAAACAAATGTGCTCAAATTTGCCAACATTCTCAGGTTTATTTACCCAATATTGAATAATGCAAAAGGAAATCTTATGAGAAGCAACATGATATTTGAGTTGATGTCACATTTGTCATGAAATATTTTATGAAAATTTTAATTTTAAAGTAGAAAGTGAAGGTCCTTGCATCTTTGAAGTTCCCAGGTATTTAATGTTTTGTTTGAAAGTTCTTAGAAGATAGTTTCAAATTAAAAAGCATAACTGGAGCTGACCAAGGGAGAGGTGGCAGATTTAATGTTACTCTTCAGTTTGTAATCATATTAAAACAATTCGTTCCTCCCGAGAATCAGAGCAAAGTGACTGTTGAATATTTCTTTTGGTTCAATAATAGAATCTCTCCAGGAAACAACAAAGAAGACAAATCAATACACCAAAATGGTGCAAATAATTTTCCCTTGAATAGCAGGCAATAACACCAAATGTCTGAATTCTGACAGACTCTCAAGTTATTAAAGGGGTTTGATGTCAAACAGTTTATATAGTATATCATTTGGCTAGCACTATGAAATTCAAAGGTGTAGTCAGTAAAAGAATATAAAATGTAATCCAATCCAACTTTCAACCCACTGCTTCTGACAGTAATAGTACCATAGCCTTTATGAGAGGACATCGTTTGCTTTTAAAAGATAGACAAAGAGAAGATGAACATTGGAGTAAACTTTAGCTCTATAAATAAATCTTTTAATGTTCTAATAACACTGATGAAAAAGCTATATTCTAAAATTATTTTTATGGAAGTGACTGATATCTGGTACACTTTTATAGCCATACTCCCCCTAGGAGAGCACAACAATAAAAACCATTTAATTTTAAATTACTGAGTCAAATGTTCTTGAAAACATAAGTAAATAAATCTAATACAATTCTAGAAAATATTGAATATGGAAATTGCTGATAAGTAATTCAGTAATTGACTTTATTCCATCCTGTTAATATGTAACTTTTTAGAAATCTAGAAACAGGATTCAATACAAATATTGACAAGACTTTTCCCCGTCATTCAGTCTGAGGAGTAGATGTTGAGAGTGGATGAAGAAGAGGTGGGGGTAAGTGGATTGGGGCCTTTAGTGTAATCATAGCTGGCTTAGAACCTGACTCCGTTTTTCTGTTACTTATGTACAATTACAGGCTGATTTTACTCTTTAAAAGCAACCAAACATCATATATTTAGTTCAGTTCAATCACTCAGTCATGTCTGACTGTTTGCGACCCCATGAACCGCAGCACACCAGTCCTCCCTGTCCATCACCAACTCCCAGAGTCCACTCAAACCCATGTCCATTGAGTCGGTGATATCACCCAACCATCTCATCCTCTGCTGTCCCCTTCTCCTCCTGCCTTCAATCTTTCCCAGCTTCAGGGTCTTTTCAAATGAGTCAGCGCTTCACATCAGGTGGCCAAAGTATCGGAGTTTCAACTGCAACATCAGTTCTTCCAATGAACACCCAGGACTGATATCCTTCAGGATGGATTAATTGGATCTCCTTGCAGTCCAAGGGACTCTCAAGAGTCTTCTCCAATACCACAGATCAAAAACATCAATTCTTCATCATATATTGCTGCTAAGTCACTTCAGTTGTGTCCGACTCTGTGCAACCCCATAGACGGCAGCCCACCAGGCTCCCCGGTCCCTGGGATTCTCCAGGCAAGAACCCTGGAGTGGGTTGCCATTTCCTTCTCCAATGCATGAAAGTGAAAAGTCAAAGTGAAGTCGCTTAGTCATGTCCGACTCTTAGCGACCCCATGGACTGCAGCCTACCATGCTCCTTCGTCCATGGGATTTTCCAGGCAAGAGTGCTGGAGTGGGTGCCATTGCCTTCTCCACATCATATATTAGGGCTCTGCAATTTATAAACTCTTCCAATAAACCTAATTTTTTGGGTCCAACTTGATGAACTGGAACAGCAATATAGATCATTTGCTTTGGCACTAAAAACGGTGTTTCTCTTTCTCCCTTTCTCTCTCTCTCTTTCCTTTCTGTCCTTCTTTTATTCCTTTAGTCTGTTTGTCTTCTTTTCCCTTCCTTCCTCCCCCTTCTTCTACTTTCCCATTCCTCTTCTTCTTCCCTCTTTTTTTTGGGGCTTTCTCTCTCTTTGTCATTTCACGTTACTTAGAACTCAGATACAATGATAAACTAAGTTAAATATGTTAGACAGAGAAAGACAATATCATATGATATAACTTACATGTAGAATTAAAAAAAAGATACAAATAAATTTATGTACAAAACAGGAACAGGTTCCACAGACACAGAAGACAAATTTATGATTACCAATGGGGAAAGGGGAAGGGGGAGAAATAAATTAGGAGTCTGAGATTAACATACTAAAACTACTCTTTCTATGTGTAATAGGTAAACAACAAGGTCCTACTGTATGGCATAGGCAACTATATTCAAAATCTTATAACAACCTATAGCTTCCCTGGTAGCTCAGCAGGTAAAGAATCCTCCTGCAATGCAAGAGATCTGGTTTGTTTCCTGGGTTGCAAAGATCAACTGGAGAAGGGATAGGCTACCCACTCCAGTATTCCTGGGCTTCCCTTGTAGTTCAGCTGGTAAAAAAATCCGCCTGCAATGTGGGTTTGATTCTTTGGTTGGGAAGATCCCCTGGAGAAGGGAATTTTTTCCATTATAGGCTATTTCCATTACAATAACCTATATTGGAAAGAAACAGGAAAAAGAATGGATTCATATATATATGATATATATGATATATATGATATATATATGATATATATACCATATCACAATAACTTTGCTGTCTACCTGAAACTAACACAACATTATAAATCAAGTATATGGCAGTTAAAAATAAATAAAAGGAAAAAGAAACGAATGCAACCAGAATGATGACCTTAATACTTTTCTAAAGTTGCCTGGTTACTCTAAATTCATGCAAATATCAAGAATATGAGTTTCTTTGTTAAGGTCATTTTAGTCACAAAAAGAGTTCAGTTCAGTTCAGTTCAATTCAGTCGCTCAGTCGTGTCCGACTCTTTGCAACCCCATGAACTGCAGCACACCAGGTCTCCCTGTCCATCACCAACTCCCAGAGTTTACTCAAACTCACGTCCTTTGAGTCCATCAATGCCATCCAGCCATCTCATCCTTTGTCATCCCCTTTTCCTCCTGCCCCCAATCCCTCCCAGCATCAGAGTCTTTTCCAATGAGTCAACTCTTCCCATGAGGTGGCCAAAGTACTGGAGTTTCAGCTTTAGCATCAGTCCTTCCAAAGAAATCCCAGGGCTAATCTCCTTCAGAATGGACTGGATGGATCTCCTTGCAGTCCAACGGACTCTCAAGAGTCTTCTCCAACACCACAGCTCAAAAGCATCAATTCTTTGGTGCTTAGCTTTCTTCACAGTCCAACTCTCACATCCATACCTGACTACTGGAAAAACCATAGCCTTGACTAGACGGAACTTTGTTGGCAATGTAGTCTCTGCTTTTGAATATGCTATCTAGGTTGGTATTAACTTTCCTTCCAAGGAGTAAGCATCTTTTAATTTCATGGCTGCAATCACCATCTGCAGTGATTTTGGAGTCCCCAAAAATAAAGTCTGACACTGTTTCCACTGTTTCCCCATCTATTTGCCATGAAGTGATGGGATCAGATGCCATGATCTTTCTTTTCTGAATGTTGAGCTTTAAGCCAACTTTTTTGCTCTCCTCTTTCACTTTCCTCAAGAGGCTTTTTAATTCCTCTTCACTTTTCTGCCATAAGGGTGGTATCATCTGCATATCTGAGGTTATTGATATTTCTTCCGGCAATCTTGATTCCAGCTTGTGCTTTTTCCAGCCCAGTGTTTCTCATGATGTACTCTGCATGTAAGTTAAATAAGAAGGGTGACAATATACAGCCTTGATGTACTCCTTTTCCTATTTGGAACCAGTCTGTTGTTCCATGTCCAGTTCAAAAAGAGAGTTACTTTATATTTAAAATGTCCAACAGTAAGGGTAGAGTTTTTTTCATCTTTCTTTTCATGTATTCTTTTCCCCCAGAGAAGATTGGCCTTATACTATGCATGTGTTCCTTTATTTTTCTTGTACTATTCTGATATTCTCTTCTGTCCTAAACTTAAAATTGAGATATCTCTACTTTTTCCAAACTTATTTGACTTTCCTTTGTATCAGTCCATGCTATAGAATCATCCTCAATATTTATTTTCAAAACACAGGAACAATTCAGTGTAATAAATCTAATTCTAGAAAAATCTATTTCAGCTGCAAAATCAAAACATATTCCTGCTCTGTGATTTTTGGTTCTCACTCCATTGTGCTGATCTAATCGAGTATTCATTTTCTTCCATCATTCATATCTCTGTATCATTTAACAGTTTTACTTGTAGTCATTTCATTATACTATTCTTTTTTCTAAGAGAAAACCCTTTGTATGTTATAATAAAGTCAGAAAAAGGAAAGCTCAACAATTACATAGTTTTACAGGTAAAATGTGAAGACAGATTTGATTGTATCTCAGGCAGGTTGTAAGAAACACATCTTGGGATGAGAGCTGCAGAACTCCTAAACCTGCACAAAAACTTGTGGTTTCAGACTAGAAGATTCCCCAGATTAAATCTTCAGGATTCTGCATAAGGGTGAGATGAAAAGGCAAGTCCTGTCATCTCTTAAACATTGGAGACTAGGTCTTCTAAGTCCTAATCATTTAATGTCTGGCCCTCAGTGTTCAAATAACAGCCATCAGCTGCTTGTTAGGGGCGTATGTGGGTATTACTCTGGAACAGAGAAATAGTGCTTGAGTAAGCTAAGTAAGTTTGGAATTCTAACACTAAATGGAAAATCCTAGAAGATATTTTTTAGGCTCAGTTGATCATGCATATAAGCTCTTCGAAAAACCCTAACATGGCAGGCTCTTGTTTTTGACCAATGGTGCTATGGTCCAAAACCATCTGGTTACTGAACATACTCATTGCATGACTAGGTAACCATATCCTCTCTCAGTAATATACTTCCTGATATACTTTCTGTAAGGAATTGAGGAATTCCAAAATGTTCCAGCTGAAACTTTTCCTCCTAGTGCAAAAAAATAAATAAATAAAAGTTACCCTTAACTAAGCCTCTGCTGCCTATAACAGCTTTCCCCTCAGTCCTCCAACAATCATGTCACAGGGTCCACTTTTACCCCTGGCGTCATGTCTTCAGTTTCGCTCACACACTTGATAACATGGAATTAATTTCCCCCTGAATTTCCTCTGTATGCTAAGCAACCCTTTAGACCTTCCCCAAAAGTAGCAAAGCAAACAAGAGATACCTAGAGTGTAAAATTACCATCTCCCTGCTAAACCTCTCAGTTTGGTTCCTCAGATCATTCTAGCCACTTGACTTGCTCCTTTGTCATGGCAGTTTAGCAGAAACAAACAAACAAACAAATGAAAACTCCAGAGATTTGGGTTGATTCCATGTTTTATGTATATCAGGACTTAGATGATCAACATGGGTCACCATCACTAGACACTCATCAGCTGGCCTTTTCTACATGAACAACCTCTGCAGGAGACTCTAAATTTAGCCCCCAAAATCAGGATCAAATATATATATATAGCAATAAACTCAGGGTCGTGTCCCTGCTCCTACTAAATATTTCTATCTTTTAAAAGCAATACATGAAGTCACCAAACACTCACCAGTGCAGGACAGTTCCAAGCAGGAGACCAGAAGTTCCACAGAGAAAGTCACAAGTTCTGCGAAAGCTCTTTTTTCTTTCCCCCATGAAAGGACAGCTTGCTCCAAGATACTGATGTGGGATTACAGAATGCCGCCAGGACTAAGCATAAGCCCACTTCTGTCAAACAATGTTATAAATCCATTCATTGATTTATGCACATTTTTCACCCAGTCTTTCAAAAATGGTTCTAGAACTACAGAAATGTGAGGCCCTCCATCGTGTCCTGAGCACTCACATGCCGCCAGGTGGACCTCCAACCCCAGACATAAGGCTGGACAAACCCATCTCTACCTGGAAGTCTTGAGACTGGGCGCTGTCCAAAGTTTGCAGGTCTGAATGGAGTTTGTCCACGTGATGGAGCACTGGTGGAGGAAAGGCCCATGGCTTTCAAAGTCAAGTTATCCAACATGTCACGGGCTGCCTATAGTCCCCCAAAGCCATCAGCAGACACCAGAACTTGACTACTCGACCGTCCCATGCATCCTCCATGGCACTCCAGTACTCAGCTTCTCTTGGGATTCCCTCTGAATCCTGTGTAACAGGAGTTTGGTAATCTCGTTGGAATTAGGCATAGAGGGAACATCTTCTCCAACATGCCCGTCTCTCTCCACTCAGTAGGAAGCAGCTGACACTGGGTTTCAGGTTGGTTGCCAGCCACAGAGATGCCTCTACTGGTGAGCCACTGTGAAAGGGTCCTGAGTCACCCTGATACAATAGGTCTTGTCCCGACTGAAGTTTGGGATAATGATGACAAGGTCCTTCTCTGTCGGAAACTTTAGCTTTGCCACATTCCCAACCCAGGACTCTCTGCCTCCAGTCCACAAAGAGGATCTGTGTACACCCACTGTTATCCTGCCACTGCACAGGGACCACCCCTTCATTAAACTATTCTTCAATTTCCTCCTTCCTTTCCTTTTCTAAAATGTTTGATTTAGATAATGGAAGGCTTCCCTTGTGGCTCAGCTGGTAAAAAATCTGCCTGTAATACAGGAGACCTGGGTTCTATTGCTGGGTTGGGAAGATCCCCTGGAGAAGAGAAAGGCTACCCACTCCAGTATTTTGGCCTGAAGAAGTCCATGGACTGTAAAGTCCATTGGGTCACAAAGAGTCAGACACAATTGAGTGATTTTCACTTACTTACTTAGACAATGGATACTGTTTAGCCCCCTGGAACATTTCATGCAAAGATGGGCTCAATAAAGGACAGAAATGGTATGGACCTAACAGAAGCAGAATATATTAAGAAGAGGTGGCAAGAATACACAGAAGAACTGTACAAAAATGATCTTCACAACCCAGATAATCACTATGGTGTGATCATTCACCTAGAGCCAGGAATCCTGAAATATGAAGTCAAGTGGGCCTAAGGAAGCATCACTATGAACAAAGCTAGTAGAGGTGACAAAATTCCAATTGAGCTATTTTAAATCTTAAAGATGATGCTGTGAAAGTGCTGCACTCAATATGTCAGCAAATTTGGAAAATTCAACAGTGGCCACCAGACTGGAAAAGGTCAGTTTTCATTTCAATCCCAAAGAAAGGCAATGCCAAAGAATGCTCAAACTACCACACAATTGTACTCATCTCACACGCTAGTAAAGCAAAGCTCAAAATTCTCCAAGCCAGGCTTCAGCAATATGTGAACCATGAACTTCCAGATGTTCAAGCTGGTTTTAGAAAAGGCAGAGGAACCAGAGATCAAATGGCCAACATCCACAGGATCGTCAAAAAAGCAAGAGAGTTCCAGAAAAACATCCATTTCTGCTTTATTGACTATGCCAAAGCCTTTGACTGTGTGGATCACAATAAACTGGAAAATTCTTCAAGAGATGGGAATACCAGATCATCTGACCTACCTCTTGAGAAACCTGTATGCAGGTCAGGAAGCAACAGTTAGAACTGGGCATGGAACAACAGACTGGCTCCAAATCGGGAAAGGAGTATGTAAAGGCTGTATATTATCACCCTACTTATTTAACTCATATACAGAGTACATCATGAGAAATGCTGGGCTGGATGAAGCACAAGGTGGAATCAAGATTGCTGGGAGAAATATCAATAATCTCAGATATGCAGATGACACCACCCTTATGGCAGAAAGTGATGAAGAACTAAAGAGTGTCTTAATTAAAGTGAAAGAGGAGAGTGAAAAGTTTGGCTTAAAGCTCAACATTCAGGAAACTAAAACCATGGCACCTGGTCCCATCACTTCATGGCAAGTAGATGGGGAAACAGGGGAAACAGTGGAAACAGTGGCTGACTTAATTCTTTGGGGGCTCCAAAATCACTGCAGATGGTGATTGCAGCCATGAAATTAATACATGCTTACTCCTTGGAAGGAAAGTTATGACCAACCTAGATAACATATTAAAATGCAGAGACATTATTTTGTCAACAAATATCTGTCTAGTCAAGGCTATGGTTTTTCCAGTGGTCATGTATGGATGTGAGAGTTGGACTGTAAAGAAAGCTGAGCAGCAGAGAATTGATGCTTTTGAACTGTGGTGCTGGAGAAGAATCTTGAGATTCCCTTGGATAGCAAAGAGATCCAACCAGTCCATCCTAAAGGAGATCAGTCCTGAGTCCCTCACTGGAAAGACTGATGTTGAAGCTGAAACTCCAATACTTTGGCCACCTGATGCGAAGCGCTGACTCATTTGAAAAGACCCTGATGCTGGGAAAGATTGAAGGTGAGAGGAGAAGGGGACGACAGAGGATGAGATGGTTGGATGGCATCACAAACTCAATGGACATGAGTTTGGATAAACTCTGGAAGTTGGTGATGGACATGGAGGCCTGTCATGCTGTAGTCCATGGGGTCACAAAGAGTCAGACACGACTGAGTGATTGAACTGAACTAAAATGACAAACCTTAGTTCCAAAAGTGACTGCAAGCTCTTGTTTTGAAAAGAAACATGAAAAAGCATATTTAGACATTGCATGTTTATACTTGTGACAGTGGTAGATTAGTCCCTAAGTCTTGTCAGACTATTTGAGACCCCATGGACTTTAGCCCACCAGGCTTTTCTGTCCATGGGATTTTTCCTGAGTAAGAATACTGGAGTGAATTGCCATTTCCTTATCCACGGGATCTTCCACTCACAGATATGGAACCTATGCCTCTTGCATTGGAGGGCAGATTCTTTACCACTAAGTCACATTACATCAGACTGTGATTCAGGTTGCCTCCAGATAATTCTAACAAAAAGAATGGTACAGTAGCTGTCTGATGGTAAAAAGCTAATGGAGTTAAACAATTTATTTCTGAAATTTTCATCTTTAATTTGCAATATATTGCTGCTGCAGCAGCTAAGTCGCTTCAGTTTTGTCCAACTCTGCGTGACCCCATAGACAGCCACCCACCAGGCTCCTGTGTCCCTGGGATTCTCCCGGCAAGAACACTGGAGTGGGTTGCCATTTCCTTCTCCAATGCATGAAAGTGAAAAGTGAAAGTGAAGTCGCTCAGTCGTGTCCGACTCTTAGCGACCCCATGGACTGCAGCCTACCAGGCTCCTGCATCCATGGGATTTTCCAGGCAAGAGTCCTGGGGTGGGGTGCCATTGCAATATATTGGGACACCCATAATTCTGGATGGATGTCTTTTTTTTTTTTTTTTCTGTACATCTTGAAAGCAGGGGAACTGACTGCCTCTTGTTCCAGAAGATATATATTTTTTTAATTTTTATTTTTACTTTATTTTACTTTACAATACTGTATTGGTTTTGCCATACATTGACATGAATCCACGACGGGTGTACATGAGTTCCCAAACATGAACTCCCTTCCCACCTCCCACCCCATATCATCTCTCTGGATCATCCCTGTGCACCAGCCCCAAACATTCTGTATCCTGCATCGAACATAGACTGGTGATTCGTTTCTTACATGATAGTATATATGTTTCAATGCCAGTCTCCCAAATCATCCCACCCTCTCCCTCTCCCTCAGAGTCCATAAGTCCACTCTACACATCTGTGTCTCTTTTGCTGTCTCGCATACAGGGTCATCATTGCCATCTTTCTAAATTCCATATATATGTGTTAGTATACTGTATTGGTGTTTTTCTTTCTGGCTTAGTTCACTCTGTATAATCGGCTCCAGTTTCATCCATCTCATTAGAACTGATTCAAATGTGTTCTTTTTAATGGCTGAGTAATACTCCATTGTGTATATGTACCACAGCTTTCTTAGCCATTCATCTGCTGAGGGACATCTAGGTTGTTTCCATGTCCTGGCTATTATGAGCAGTGCTGCGATGAACGTTGGGGTAAATGTGTCTCTTTCTATTCTGGTTTCCTCGGTGTGTATGCCCAGCAGTGGGATTGCTGGGTCATTTGCAATTTTTTAAGGAATCTCCACACTGTTCTCCATAGTGGCTGTACTAGTTTGCATTCCCACCAACAGTGTAAGAGGGCTCCCTTTTCTCCACACCCTCTCCAGCATTTATTGCTTGCAGGCTTTTGGATCGCAGCCATTCTGACTGGTGTGAAGTGGTACCTCATTGTGGTCTTGATCATCACTCATTATTAGAAAAAATGCAAATCAAGACCACAATGAGGTACCAGAAGATATTTTAAATGATATGTTTTATAGAGAATAGACTTGGATAGTAGATTTAATGTCTCCCTATGAAGCAAGTAACAGGTTTGCTTACAGCCCTGGAAGATAGAGATGATCATTTCCTTCTAGAAGAAAGGGCAGCTATGCTCAATATCTAGTATAAAATATTTAAGTTCTCTAATCTCAGAGTCCTTTTCCTGTCATATAAGGCATGATTCGTGTCACCTATGTATGCCCCAGTTCCTGTCACCTTTTAAGAACTGGAACTCAGAAGAATGGTACAAGTACTGATTTTTTTTGGTGTTCATTTGCAATAAACTCACCTTTATGTCTACCCCAGGAGTCTTGTGTCATCTGCCATGAAGCTTGGCAGACTAGCTGACCTCTCAGAGATTGGTTGATGGTTTTTGGCAACATAGGTGTTATGCTTCTAGGGATCTGGCTTTTGGGAAGAGGAAAGATGTGGACCTTGTGGGCTAACTAAGGGGATTTGAATAAAATTCATGGGACTCAGTAGTGACATGTTGAAAGAACTGCATGGTCAACTGGGCAATGAATGGTCCTCTGCTTTATGGCCTGTTGATGAGAAAGAATTGGAGAGATGGTTGGAAGATAAGTACAGGGAAGAAAGTCAACTACAGATGCCCAATACTTATGAAGTTGGCAATGAGCCTCAGATCTGCCCATTGTAACAACTGATGCTAAGATTTGTTTAACGGTAGGGAAGGCCAGATATTTCTGACACTCTGAAGAAAACTATTATAGAAATGTTCTTTCACACAGGTGAAGCAAGGGATTTCATGATTTCTGCTGCAAAACCAAGCAAATCATTCAAATCTTGGCTGGTTTGCTTGGAAGATGAGGGGACTAAGCATATAGGTTCCAGAATAACATCTATTTCTGCTTTATTGACTATGCCAAAGCCTTTGACATAGAATAACAATAAACTGTAGAAAATTCTGAAAGAGATGGGAATACCAGACCACCTAACCTGCCTTTTGAGAAATCTGTATGCAGGTCAGGAAGCAACAGTTAGAACTAGACATGGAGCAACAATCTGGTTCCAAACAAGAAAAGGAGTACGTCAAGGCTATATATTGTCACCCTGCTTATTTAACTTACATGCAGAATACATCATGAGAAACACTGGGCTGGATGAAGCACAAGCTGGAATCATGAATGCTGGGACAAATATCAATAACCTCAGATATGCAGATGACACCACCCTTATGGCAGAAAGTGAAGAAAATCTAAAGAGCATATTGATGAAACTGAAGGAGGAGACTGAAAATGTTGGCTTAAAGTTCAGCATTCAGAAAACTAAGATCATGGCATCCAGTCCCATCGCTTCATGGCAAAAGATGTGGAAACAGTGGAAACAGTGTCAGACTTTATTTGAGGGGCTCAAAATTCACTGCAGATGGTTATTACAGCCATGAAATTAAAAGACACTTACTCCTTGGAAGGAAAGTTATGACCAATCTAGATAGCACATTCAAAAGCAGACACATTACTTTGCCAACAAAGGTCCATTTAGTCAAGGCTATGGTTTTTCCAGTAGTTAGGTATGGATGTGAAAGTTGGACTATAAAGAAAGCTGATCACCAAAGAATTGATGGTTTTGAACTGTGGCATTGGAGTAGACTCTTGAGAGTTCCTTGGACTGCAAGGAAATTCAACCAGTCCATCCTAAAGGAGATCAGTCCTGAGTGTTCATTGGAAGGACTAATGTTGAAGCTGAAATTGCAATACCTTGGCTACCTAATCTGAAGAACTGACTTTTTGAAAAGACCTTGATGCTGGGAAAGATTGAAGGTGGGAGGAGGGGATGACAGAGGATGAGATGGTTGGATGGCACCACCAACTCAATGGACATGAGTTTGGGTAAACTTGGAGCTGGCGATGGACAGGGGGGCCTGGCATGCTGCAGTCCATGGGGTAAGAAAGAGTTAGACAGAACTGAGCAACTGAACTGAACTGAACTCAGGCACATAAAGCTTGTTAAAAAGGACAGTAGCCGTCAACCTGTCTTAACAATTCAGGCCCTCCTACAATCTGTGATGCCAAACTTAAATTCATTTGTTCTCTGGGTTGTTCTTTTTTTGCAATGGATCTTGCTGCTGTAAGAGAGCTTTGGCACTTTCAGAAGAAATCCATGAAAGACATCAGTTCCCATGGGAAAGTATAGATGGGGCATTGGCTGGTATTTGGCCTCTTACAGTGCAGATTGAGTTAATAATGCTATAATGGTGACCCACTAGAAAATAAGAAACAGACTCCAGTAATGTAGATAAATGAATTCAATTAGGCTTGCTCACCTAGAAAACTTCCTAAAGTAAAGAAAGCCCAAATTTAAGTTTAATGAGTAAGGGAGAGATATTAAAATGGTACCAGAAAAAAATCATGTGAATATCCCAAGTCTAGAATTCCTTTGCAACATTCGCATGGGCTAAAATACTTTTATATGATAGGAAAGATAGCAAAGTCACTCTCTCTGTTGAGAGAACTTAAGAGATTCTGTGTGTGGGTTTTTTCATTTTTTTTTGTTTTTTTTTTTGTTTTTTTTTTTGTAATAATAACTGATGCCAAAGGTTAAGTTGGACTCCTAAGCCTTAAATCTGAAAAAGAATACTGAATAACTGAATAATAGAAACGAATAACTTTGCTTGAAATTGACACTTGAAATTAACACAACGTTTAAATTAACTATACTTCAATCAAGAAAAAAAAAAAAAAGAAAAAGGACTCCTACAAAGGTTCCCACTATGCAAGCCCAAAACACTCATGTAAACCTCATGGGCCCAAACAGAAACCAATATGACTGCTGAGACAGGAGACCTCAAAATTATTGGGATGAATAATAATGACCTTGCTACCGTAGAAAAGCCTTTGGATGAGCTGAAAACATGAGGAGTTTGTTTAGTTGAGTCACAAGTCACTGCCATGCTCCCTGATACTAGGAGTGAATACAAAGCCTTGCTCATGGGCTCAGAACTTCTCTCTCCATGCTCTTGGTCCTCTCTGCTCTGTACCCTGAACTTGTACTCTCATACCTGGATTGCAAACTAAATGTATTTTAGATTTTCTAACTCTTCACCTGTACTTCTTAAACTTTCTTGCATTTGATACCTTTTTCTTTTTTTCCCCTCTGTGTGTGCCACTTTCAGAATTCTTTTGGCTCCACTTCCATTTTTACTAATTCTCTCTTTTTGTCACTAATCTACTGCCACACTCATTCACTGCATTTTAAATTTCAGTTCTTACATTTTTCACCTCAGTTACTCTAATTTTCTTTCAATACTATATGCAATTTAAAAAATAATTTCCTATTACATGCTGATTCCTCCAAGCTTATTTTTTAATCTAATAATGAACAAATAATCTTTTCCTTTTTTTCCCTCTTTTTCTCTTCTTCTTTTTTAAATGATCTATATTTGAGTTAATTATCTGAAGTTTTTTGTTTTGTTTCTGTCTTCTGTTGTCTCTGGTAGAGTTTATACATGTTAATTTAATTATTTTGCCAGCTTTATTATTTTCCAATTTGAGTTTGTTATCACAAGCATTTTCTTAGGAGCATTCTCACAAGAAAAGCCAAACAAAATAGAGAAGATATCCCCCAGAAGGAGTATACTCATTTTTTTCCCAGCACTCATTGGCACTAGCAGTTCAGGAGCATTTTAAACTGAATTACAGCTTGTGGCTATTCGGGAACAATCCCAACAAAGACAAGCAGTGCTCTATAACGCCATGATGTTTACGTAATTATTGAACACATAGTCTATTTATTGTCTAATATATAGGCTTCTTGAACATAGTCTACATAAAGGCTTTGTTTCTTTTCTAATATATAGGTTTTTTGTTAATATTTAACTTGTTCATCAGAAAGAAATATGCTTTTTAAATCCATCATCTCATTTATATAATAGTATTCTATATTTTAAAATGGTAAGAAACTATTCTAACGTGATTTGGTTTTGATAAAATGAAGAAAAGATATTCCATTAAGGAACTTAGCAGAATATTTTCAACTATGATGTTTAGATAAAACCAACATATTACTAAACATTACTGTTTACAAATTATAACTTAAATGAGTAGATTAGATCACATCATCTCATCAGAAAATATTTCTTTAAACCCCAGTACGTTTTTGGCACTTTATTGGGTAGTGGAAACTAAATCAAACAAGTATCTCACATGGTTCTGATCTTCTGAGAACATATAATTGGCTAAAAAGTGATATAATTTCTAAAAATTCAAGTATAGCTATATAATATAATACCTAATAATGCATAGCAATTTCTAGGACGACTACTACAAGCTATAAGAGCTTAGGAATTCAATTAATGCTGGAGCATTTAAGTAAATAATTGTGGATTAAGTGGATGCAGAATTGGTCTTCAAAATGCATGGACTTCAGTTGAGAGTGGGCAGGAGAGGCAGCAGTCAAAGAGGCAATAAGGAGCAATTTACTTCAACGTCCTCTTTAAAATAATGTAATTGAATGTCTATACAGTTATGTCTCCTTAAAAGCCTCTAAGCTTCTATGTTATTAGAATAATAAGAACATGTATCCCTAGAAATGTTTATTTTACCTAAAGTTTTAATATGCAGTAAATTTCTTTAATAGATTATTAAAGAATCTGAAACAATTACAACATTATAAAGCAATTTTCCTCCAATTAAAAAAAAGAAATAATCTATCAGTTCAGTTCAGTTCAGTTGCTCAGTTGTGTCCGACTTTTTGTGACCCCACGAATCGCAGCACGCCAAGCCTCCCTGTCCATCACCATCTCCCGGAGTTCACTCATTCACGTCCATCGAGTCAGTGATGCCATCCAGCCATCTCATCCTCTGTCGTCCCCTTCTCCTCCTGCCCCCAGTCCCTCCCAGCATCAGAGTCTTTTCCAATGAGTCAACTCTTCGCATCAGGTGGCCAAAGTACTGGAGTTTCAGCTTTAGCATCATTCCTTCCAAAGAAATCCCAGGGCTGATCTCCTTCAGAATGGACTTGTTGGATCTCCTTGCAGTCCAAGGGACTCTCAAGAGTCTTCTCCAACACCACAGTTCAAAAGCATCAATTCTTCGGTGCTCAGCCTTCTTCACAGTCCAATTCTCACATCCATACATGACTACTGGAAAAACCATAGCCTTGACTAGATGGACCTTAGTTGGCAAAGTAATGTCTCTGCTTTTGAATATGCTATCTAGGTTGGTTACAAGTTTTCTTCCAAGGAGTAAGTGTCTTTTAATTTCTTGGCTGCAGTCACCATCTGCAGTGATTTTGGAGCCCCCCAAAATAAAGTCTGACACTGTTTCCACTGTTTCCCCATCTATTTCCCATGAAGTGATGGGACCAGATGCCATGATCTTCGTTTTCTGAATGTTGAGCTTTAAGCCAACTTTTTCACTCTCCTCTTTCACTTTCATCAAGAGGCTTTTCAGTTCCTCTTCACTTTCTGCCATAAGAGTGGTGTCACCTATCAGTTACTGATAAATAATGTTAACATTTGTTTTAACCAAATGATGTGAAACATGGAGCCTCATTTTTTAAGTCTTTATCTCTTAAAAGTTTTAAACTGCTTTTTTTTAAACTTTATTATTTATTCCAAATATATCTTGCTAAAAATATCATAACAATGAAAAAAGTAGAAATTCAACATATGGATAATTAAATTTCAAGTATCTGTAATTAATGAATAAGTCCAGGGACTATTTGTAGTACAACTAAACTTAAAGACTTTATTTTCTGCCACCCTTCAGTTATCTTGCAGAGCTAAGCCATGTCTAGATAAAAACATCTGCGATTACTATGGAAAATAAAGATGGGTATAATATTTTTTACACACTCAAGGTGAAGGAAGACAGATTTTAGTTCTAACCTGCAGTGATTTCTTGTTGACAGTCAAGCTGACTGAAAGTGACTGATTTTTACCATCTTTGAAAGTAACTATTTTTAACTGGAACAGTTGAGAATGTTTCTGTATTGATGGAGTAATTAGTGGGGGGAATGCCCCAAAATAGAAAAACATTGAGGAGAAATCAAAAGGATGTTGTGTAACCATTGTTTCACATTTTTAAATGAAAATAACTGTAGTGTCTTTTCTTATGATTTAGAATGGGTTACTTTTCTTAAAGTAGATTTTATTTTTTAAGACAATTTAGTTTTAAAGCAAAATTGAGATGATAGAATGGAGATTGCCTGTACATCCTGTATCCAGTTTCACATGTTATAAACATCTTATGTTATTATGATACATTAGTTATGCCTAATGAACCAATACTAACCTTATTGCTAACTAAAGTCTATGTCATTCAGAGTCACTTAGTTTTACCTAAGGTCCTTTTTCTGTTCCAGGGCACCATCCAGGATACTACAGGGCATTTAGTTGTCATGTCTCTTTAGACTCCTTTTGGTGGTGACAGTTCCTCAGAATTTGCTAGTTTTGAAGACATTGACAGTTTTGTGGAGTATTGGTCAGGTATTTTGCAGGATGCTTCTCTGTTGGAATTTGTCTGCTTTTCTAATGATGAGATTGGAGTTATGGGTTTTTAGGAAGACCACAGAGGTAAAGTGCCCTTTTCATCACACTATATCAGTAATACATATGATCCACATGATTTATTATTATTATTGATGTTGATCTTGACCCTCTGTGTGAGGTAGTGTTTGTCAGATTTCTCTACTCTCAAGTCACTAGCCCCTGTTTCCCTGCTATACTCATTGAAAGGAAGTCATTACGCACAGCCCAAGCTGAAGGGGCAGACAGCGAGTCCCTTTCTCTAGGGCAGAGAGTCTTATAAATTATCTGTAATTCTTCTGCATGGAAAACCTGTTTTTTCTTTCCCTTCCATTTATTTATTCAGTTAGATTCATGGGTATGTATTTTAAACTACTTTACATATTTCATTTATCAAATTGTTCTTTCTGGAGCCACTGGGAGCTCTTTCAGTTTACTTCTGTATCCCTTTGACATATGTGCATCATTGTGAGATTTTTCTGATGACTTACTTACTTTTGGACTCTACAAGATACTTTAGACACATCTTGTATATATCCTGCCCCAGTCCTGGAATGAGCTATGTGAGTAAGATTTGCTGGTTCCTTTTATTGGAGAAAGTTTTTTGAAACCAAGATCTGTATGCTAAGTATGCTGATTGCTAATGTGATGTCATTGCTTTTATACCCTCTTAGTCGATAGAACAAATAAATATCAGTGCATATACTAACCTGTGTGTATACATATATCTGTAAATATTTCTGTATGTAGTTATCAGTAGTAAAGAGTCTGCCTGTCAATGTGGGAGACCCAGGAGATGTGGGTTTGACCCCTGGGTTGGAAAGATTCCCTGGAGGAGGGCATGGCAACCTATTCCAGTATTCTGGCCTGGAGAGTTCCATGAACAGAGAAGCCTGGCAGGCTATGATCCATTATTTCCCAAAGAGTCCTTGGAAGAAAAGTTATGACCAACCTAGATAGCATATTGAAAAGCAGAGATGTTACTTTGCCAACAAAGGTCCGTTTAGTCAAGGCTATGGTTTTTCCAGTGGTCATGTATGGATGTGAGAGTTGGACTGTGAAGAAAGCCAAGGGCCGAAGAATTGATGCTTTTGAACTATGGTGTTGGAGAAGACTCTTGAGAGTCCCTTGGACTGCAAGGAGATCCAACAAGTCCATTCTGAAGGATATCAGCCCTGGGATTTCTTTGGAAGGAATGATGCTAAAGCTGAAACTCCAGTACTTTGGCCACCTGATGCGAAGAGTTGACTCATTGGAAAAGACTCTGACGCTGGGAGGGATTGGGGGCAGGAGGAGAAGGGGACGACAGAGGATGAGATGGCTGGATGGCATCACCTACTCGATGGACATGAGTTTGAGTGAACTCCAGGAGTTGGTGATGGACAGGGAGGCCTGGCGTGCTGCGATTCATGGGGTCGCAAAGAGTCGGACACGACTGAGTGACTGAACTGAACTGAACTGAGAACGTAATGGAAGCAATGCAACACACACACACACACGTTATTAATAAGCTAAAGATGGGTTCACCCTGATGTCTCCTATTCTGTTTCCACGTGGATCATTCTAACCTCCTTCCTTGCTTATATGTAAACTCCTACTTGAACAGTAAGATATCTGATTCTCATCACCCACAGTTCATTTTCACTAATTGCTCAATTCAAGTATACATGGACAACAGGAGTATAATTGTTAACTTGTGCCCCCATGGCAAGCAACTTTTTAAAATGGAAGACAGTGCTATAGTTCCTTTGCCTTCAGTCAAAGAATCTGTTCATTTCCAGTTATGTAGTCAGCACCTTCCTCTCCCCTCAACTCCCTTAGTATCATTTGTTTACATTTTGTAAAAATTTAAGATTCTCAGATAACAGTCTGCAGTCCTTTCTAAGATCTCCTAACCTCCTAAAGGTTTTTGACACATTGAGGTTCACTCTTAGTCTGTAAAATTCTATGAGAATTGACAAATGCACATCCACCAATACAACATCACAGACAATATTTTCACCACCCTAAAAATTCCTCTGTGCTTTATCTATTCAACACTTCTCCTTCAAACTCCTGGCAACCATCAATCTCACTGTCTACAATTTCACTTTTTCCAGAATGTCATACAATTGGAGTCATCAATCTGAAATTTTTTCAGATTTCCTTCTTTTACTTAGCAATATACATTAAAGCTTCCTATGTGTCTTTTCATGGCTTGATAGCCCTTTGTATAACTGCTGAATAATATTCCATTCTGTATATGTACATGGTTTATTTACCCATTGACCTGCTAAAGGAGACATTGCCTCCAGTTTTTGAAATGATAAAAAAGTTACTGTAACCCTTCACATACATGTTTATTTGTAAACATGTTTTCAGATCAGTTGAGCAAATATCTAGGAATGTGACTGTTTAAACATGTGGTAAGACAGTGTTTTGTTTTGTAATTTCCAAGCTATCTCCCATAGTGACATTAGCATTTTGCATCCCCACTAACAAAGAATGAAAGTCCTGGTTCCACAGCCTAGTCAGCAAACTGGTTTTGTCAGTTTTTAAAGTTGCGGCTAGTCTGATAAATGTGTAATGGTAGCTGGTTGTTGTTTTAATTTTCAGTTGCTTAATTTAATTTGCAACTGCCTGATTCTTTTTCTGAAGGTTATGACAAATAATGTTGAGCAGCTTTCATATGCTTATGTGCCATCTGTAGAGTTTCTTTGGTGAGATGTCTATTCAAACTCATTGTCCATTTTAAAACTAGGTTGTGTTTTCTTATTGCAGAGTTTCCAAATTCTTTATATAGTTTGGATATAAGTCCTTTATCAGATAATGTGCTGTTTTCAAATACTTTCCCCAGTATTTTTTATATTAATCTTTTATTCTGTGAGCTTATTAGTTCCAAGATTTGTCTTGTTCACTCCTTGGAATTTTGCATATAGACAATTATGTCATCTGTGCACAGAAACAGTTGTATTTCTTTCTTTCCAATTTGTACAGATCTTTTGCTTTAATTTCTTGTCTTACTACACTTGCTAGGGCTTCAAGTATGATGCTGAATACAATTGGAAAGAAGGGACATCCTCACCTTGTTCCCAACTTTAGAGGAAACACATCCAGTTTCTCACCATTAAATATGATGATGTTAGTTGTATTTTGTTTTTTAAATAAATGTTCTTCATCTTCTATACCTTCATGTTTTCCAGTATATGCATTTAATTATTTCACTCTAAGTTCTACTTTTGCTGCATTTCATAAATTTTTATCAGTATTATTTCCATTTGGATTTAATGAAAACATTTAAAAATTTCTCTTGAGACTTACTGTTCAACACTAATGTTGTTTGCTGCTGCTAAGTCACTTCAGTCGTGTCCAACTCTGTGTGACCCCATAGACAGCAGCCCACCAGGCTCCCCCGTCCCTGGGATTCTCCAGGCAAGAACACTGGAGTGGGTTGCCATTTCCTTCTCCAATGCATGAAAGTGAAAAGTCAAAGTGAAGTCGCTCAGTCGTGTCCGACCCTCAGCGACCCCATGGACTGCAGCCCACCAGGCTCCTTTGTCCATGGGATTTTCCAGGCAGGAGTACTGGAGTGGGGTGCCATTGCCTTTTCCGAATGTTGTTTAGAAGTGTGTAATTGATTAATCTCTAAATATTTGGGGATTTAAAAGCTATTTTTCTGTTATTGACTTCTCTTTTAAGTGGCTGAGAAACACAATTATGATTTCTTTTCTACTGTTTAAGTCTCTTTTGTGGCCCAGCATGTGGTCTATATTGGCAAATGTTCCATGCAAGGTGGAAACAAATGTGTATATTACTGTTGTGGGATGGAGTATTCTGTAAATGTCTATTAGATCAAGTTAATTAAGTGTGTTTTTCAGATCTACTATGTCTTTACTGATTCTCTTCCTGTCTACTCTTTCAATACCGAAAGAGGGTTATTGTAGTCTTTTAAAATAGATTTGTCTATTTCACCTTGCAGTTTTACCGGTTTTGCCTCACATATTTTGATGCTTTGCTTCTAGGTACATACACCTTATGGAATAATAATATTTTCCTGGAGAATTTCCATTTTTATCATTACATAATATCTTTATTTATCCCTGATAATTTTCCTTGCTCTGAAGTTTGTTTTGTCACTAATTAGCACAGTTACTCCACCTTTCCTTGATTAGTGTCAGCATAATATAACTTACTTTACACATACACTTTTTAAGCTATCTAAATCTTTAAAGTGGGTTTTTGTACAGAGTATATATGCTTGGTCGTTCAGCTGCGTCCGACTCTTTGCAACCCCATGGACTGTACCCCACAAAGCTCTTCGGCCCATGGAATTTTCCAGGCAAGAATACTGAAATGGGTTCACATTTCCTTCTCTAGGGGATCTTCCCAACCCAGGGACTGAACCTGCATCTCTTGATACTCCTGCGTTAGCAGGCATTCTTTACCCCTAGCACCACCTGGAAAGCAGACAGTATATAGTTGGGTCTATTTCTTTTATCCATGCTGACATTTTCTGTCTTGTAATTGGTATAGTGGGAACATTCAACTCAACATGATCATGATATGGCTTGATTAATATCTAAATGTTTGTAACTGTTCTCTATTTGCTGCAGGTACTCTTTGCTTCTTTTTAATTCTCTTTTTCTTCCTTCTCTGGTTTTAATTGAGCATTTTATTTGATTCATGCTATCTCTTTGTATATTAATTTTACTTCTTTTAAAGAGTTTGTGGTCACGGCCCTGGAATCTGAAATATGCATTTACGACTAATTCAATCCACATTGAAATAATGCTATATCACTTCTTAGGTAAGACAAATACTTCATAACAGAGTATTCCTAATCCCCAGCCCCAAGTACCCTAAGAAATTGCTGACATCCATTTCACTTATGCACATGCTATAGTTACTCAATGCATTGTTATTATTATACTTTAAACAAATGGCTATCTTTTAGAGAAAGTAAGAGGAATTTTTTTTTTTTTGGAATTGTATTTTATCTTCATTCATTCCTTCTCCAATGCTCGTTTTTGTTTGTGTAGATCTCAGTTTCTAAATTCTATATTTTTTCTTCTCCCTGAAGAGCTTATTTTAACATGTCTTTCAGAGCAGGTCTAGGGGTGGGGATTTTTTTTGGCTCTTCACCATGAGAATCTGGTGGAATTCCTGAACATAACCACCTCCCCCCTGCCACACACACATGTTGTCCTCCCTATGACTATGGCCCCCAATAGTTTCTTATTCTGATGCTTAATCTCCAGGAATTGTCAACATTACCACTGAGTATTTCCATTTGTTTATGGTTTCTGCTCCAAATAAACAGATTTTAACTATCATTCACCTGTTTCTCCATGCTGAATAGAGAAATATTTGGGGGTGGCTGATGCTTTGCCTTGAAGTCTCAGTACTTCTATAGCTTCAAGAAGAATTGCTGGTTTCTGGTTTGTTCAGATTTTTGCTTGCTATAAGAATGGCAGTTATTACCTTTAAGCTTTTTTTTTTTTTCAATTGGAGGATAATTGCTTTATGATATTGTTAGTTTCTGTTGTATAACAACATGAATCAGCTATAAGTATACTACATCTCCACCCCTTCTGGCCTCCCATCTGCCTCCACACCTCACCCCTCTAGCTCAGCAAAGAGTACTGGAGCTTGTACTATATGGCCACTTCCCATTAGCCATCTATTTTACATATGGTAGTGTATGTATGTCAATGCTACTCTCTCAATTTGCCCCATCTTCTCCTTCCCTCACTGTGTTCACAAGTCCACTCTCTACACTTGCGTCTCGGTTCCTGTTCTCCTTGCTTTACTTTTTAACTGAATTGGTAAAAGAAGTCTGTGTGTGTGCAGGGCAGGGCAAAATGTTTATTGATGAGATAAATCAACTGAGTTATCAGAGATTTTCTCAGAAAATGATGGGCATGGAAAAGAAGTTTGGTTAATTCATATGAATTTTACTGGTATTTACATTTTAATTAAAAAACAAATGCTCGGAACTTGATTTACTCAAAAGGGTATATCTAATATCAATTTAAATAAATTAGAATGTATAGCTATGTTGGTCAATAGGCTCTATTATATTTTCTGTTTAGCATAATATTGCCAGGAAACTAAATGAGAAGTTCCTGCCTCCCTTAAGAAGTTATTAGCTTTCTTTTCCAGGGAACTAACAGGACTTTGCTTATACATTTATAATAGCACTTAAATCAATCTACCATAATTATGTGTTTGCATTTGTCTGCCCTTTGAGAATAAGTTCTTTGAAGGCATGGATCATATGTCTTTTATTTTTGTATTTACAGCACTGAGCATATTTCTTGGCCCATCATAAGTGTTCAAGAAATGTCTCTTAATTGATTGAATGAATAAATTAATGAATGAAAAATGTTTTCCATACACTCAGTTCTAATATATTTGTATTATTTTGATGTGTCTCATCTGAAAGTAGTCCAGTGAAATGTTGGTATGATTATAAATATTCCTTCATTTCATCATCTCCACTATGTCCAAAATATCAAGATGTTTATTATCTTTTGAAGATTTAAAGCGTAGGCTTTTAGAAAAAAGAAATCTTATATTCTCAAACATCTGATTAAGTTTATCAATGTTAACATTTACTTATGTTACTATTTTGTGACTTCTTTGTCACTTAACACTTTTCCAGTACATTAGTTCAGTCACTCAGTCATGTCCGAATCTTTGCAATCCCATGTACTGCAGCATACTAGGCTTCCCTGTCCATCACCAACTCCCGGAGTTTACTCAAACTCCTGTCCATTGAGTTGGCAATGCCATCCAGCCATCTCATCCTCCGTGGTCCCCTTCTCTTTCCTGGGAAGTCCCTATAATGGAGAAGCCTGGGCAGGCTACAGTCCATGGGGTTGCAAAGTGTTGGACATGACTAAGCACTTATGCACCTATTAAGTCATCTGTTTATCATTTGTTATAATTCACGTGAAACACCTAGACTTCTTAAACGTGATGTCCTATAGCCATAAGTTCATAAATGGTTACTGTCATATTTTGTTATTTGTGTGGCTATTGTGGTGTTCAATTCCATCATATGGTAGCCAGCATCCCCACTGCCTTCTATTACATCCATGGACGTGCAATTATCTGAGAAACTAAAGTTGCAGAATAAATATTATGAGTCCCAGCAGAAATTGAAAAATAGAGATGGCTATTAGTTAAGTAGGGAAAAACTCTTCAGAAAACTGAAGGAAATTATTAATATCTAAAGAAAGTATCAATCTACTAAGCAGGGCATTTGAGCAGCTTTGAAAGATAGAAAAGGAGTAAGAGAAAGACAAAGTTTGGCACTGATATCCTAAGGTTCTCAAATATTCTGGTGCTTGAGGCAAAGTCAAACAGATTGTTGAAGTGACTGGGGAATCATACCTTAAAATTGTCTTAAAATGTCTTTGTCCTCTTGACAAAATGGTCCTTAGTTATAAATGTTTGTATCAAGCTATCAACCTATGTTATCCCATTGTTACTAAATACTGGATTTATTTAACTTCTTAAACTGAGTTAAATAGTGTGTCCTCAAAATTCATATCCACTTGGAATCTGTAGTGTGATTTTATGTGCAAACAGGGCCTTTTTTTACATAATCTAGTTGAAATAAGGTTATCTGGATTAGGCTGGCCCCTAAACCAATACCATTGGTTTCCTTTAAGAAAAGGAAAATTTGAATTCAGGAACACACAGGGATTCAAGAATGCCATACAAAAACAGGGCAGATGTCAACGATGTATCAACAAGCCAAGGAACATCAATAATGGCCAAACCCTAGAAGTTAGGAAGAGGCAATGAAAAACCTTTCCCTGGAGCCTACAGGATGTGTGACCCTGCTTGAATCTTGATTTCAATTTTTAGACTCGAGATCTGTGAAAGAATACATTGTTTTAAGCCACGAAATTTGCGATAAATTGTTACAGCAACCCTGAAAAATTAATTGTTCTTATTGTTGCTGTTTAGTCATGAAGTCATGTGCAACTCTTTGTGACCCCATGGACCATAGTCTGCCAAGCTCCACTGTCCATGAGACTCTCCAGGCAAGCATGCTGGAGTGGGTTGTCATTTCCTTCTCCAGGGGATCTTCCCGACCCAGGGGTCAAACCCACATCTGCTTTGCAGGTGGATTCTTTGCCACTGAGCCACCTGGGAAGCCCAGAGAAATTAATACAGTCTCCTTCGTTAGGACATCCTGTTCATTAAGTAGTTCTCTGGACAAGTTTCCTAAGATAAGCATATATATTGGAAAAAAAAAAAGGTAGGTATACATAAAATTTTCCAGTTCCCATCTTTCTGGTAATTATTTTGGATTTGTAAATTGGCGTTGTAACTTTTATCCCAATACCTATGTACATTTTATGCAATCTGCCACCGAAAGATAAATTTGTTCTTATAGGAGAAGGCAATGGCACCCCACTCCAGCACTCTTGCCTGGAAAATCCCATGGACAGAGGAGCATGGTAGGCTGTAGTCCATGGAGTCACTAAGAGTCGGACACGACTGAGCGACTTCACTTTGACTTTTCACTTTCATGCATTGGAGAAGGAAATGGCAACCCACTCCAGTGTTCTTGCCTGGAGAATCCCAGGGACAGGGGAGCCTGGTGGGCTGCCGTCTATGGGACCGCACAGAGTCGGACACGACTGAAGCGACTTAGCAGTAGCAGCAGCGTAGGATGTAAACAACAGGTTTCAGAACACACTATCCTATGGCAATAGAAAATGAATGAGGCCTCTTTAAGAGCCTGTAGGACTTGCAGTCTTTCTCTTGTTGATCCTAGTTCTCTGCTTGATATCATATGCTCTATATGATAAATTTGTTGTCAGAACAGCAAGAAATTTTTCTTTAACAATATTTTTTTGCTACTTTCCCATTCAGAACTCCCAGATGGGTTTAATTACCACTGATGTACCTTTCAATGTCACAGTAATGCTAGTCTATGCCCCAACCAGTAATGCTGAAGAAGCTGAATTTGAACGGTTCTATGAAGACCTATAAGACCTAGAACTAACATCCAAAAAAGACTTCCTTTTCATTATAGGGGACTGGAATGCAAAAGAAGGAAGTCAAGAGATATCTATAGTAACAGGCAAATTTGGCCTTGGAGTTCAAAATGAAGCAGGGCAAAGGCTAACAGAGTTTTCCCAAGAGAATGCATTGGTGCTAGCAAACACTCTCTTCCAATAACACAAGAGATGATTCCACACATGGACATCACCAGACAGTCAATACTGAAATCAGATTGATTATATTTTTTGCAGCCAAAGATGGAGAATCTCTACACAGTCAACAAAAGAAGACTGGGAGCTGACTGTGGTTCAGATCATGAACTTTTTATTACCAACTGCTGCTGCTGCTGCTAAGTCGCTTCAGTCGTGTCCGACTCTGGGCGACCCCATAGACGGCAGCCCACCAGGCTCCCCAGTCCCTGGGATTCTCCAGGCAAGAACACTGGAGTGGGTTGCCATTTCCTTCTCCAATGCATGAAAGTGAAAAGTCAAAGTGAAGTCGCTCGGTCATGTCCGACTCTTCGCGACCCCATGGACTGCAGCTTACCATGCTCCTCCATCCATGGGATTTTCCAGGCAAGAGTACTGGAGTGGGTTGCCCTTGCCTTCTCTGTCTTATTGCCAAATTCAGACTTAAATTGAAGAAACTAGGGAAAAGCACTAGACCATTCAGGAATGACCGAAATCAAATCCCTTATGATTATATAGCAGAAGTGACAAGTAGATTCAAGGGATTCGATCTGATAGACAGAGTAACTAAAGAACTATGAATAGAGGTTCATGACGTTGTACAGGAGACAATGATCAAGACCATCCCCAAAGAAAAAAAATGCAAAAAGGCAAAATGGTTGTCTGAGGAGGCCTTACAAATAGCTGAGAAAAGAAGAGAAGCTAAAGGCAAAGGAGAAAAGGAAAGATATAGCCAAGTGAATGCAGAGTTCCAAAGAATAGCCAGAGAGAGAAGAAAGCCTTCCTCAGTGATCAGTGCAAAGAAATAGTGGAAAACAATAGAATGGGAAATACTAGAGATCTCTTCAAGAAAATTAAAGATATCAAGGGAATATTTCATGCAAAGATGGGCACAATAAAGGACAGAAATGGTATGGACCTAACAGAAGCAGAAGATACTAAGAAGAGGTGGCAAGAATACACAGAAGAACTATATAATAAAATCTTAATGACCCAGATAACCATGATGGTGTGATCACTCACCTAGAGCCAGACATCCTGGAATGCAAAGTCAAGTGGGCCTTATGAAGCATCACTACAAAAAAGCTAGTGGAGGTGATGGAATTCCAGCTGAGCTATTTCAAATCCTAAAAGATGATGCTATGAAAGTGCTGCACCCAATATGCCAGCAAATTTGGAAAACTCAACAGTGGCCACAGGACTGGAAAAGGTCAGTTTTCATTCCAATCTCAAAGAAAGGCAATACTAAAGAATGCTCAAACTACCACATAGTTGCACTCATCCCACATACTAGCAAAGTAATGCTAAAAATTCTCCAAGCCAGGCTTCAACAGTATGTGAATTGTGGACTTCCAGATGTTCAAGCTGGTTTTAGAAAAGGCAGAGGAAACAGAGATCAAATTGCCAACATCCATTGGATCATTGAAAAGTGAGAGAGTTCCAGAGAAACATCTACTTCTGCTTTATTGACTACATCAAAGCCTTTGACTGTGGATCACACAAACTGTGGAAAATTCCTAAAGACATGGGAATACCAGATCACCTTACCTGCACCCTGAGAAATCTGTATTCAGGCCATTACCTTCCCTAGGCGTTTTTCCCCAATCCAGGGATTGAACACATGTCACCAGCATTGGCAGGCAGATTCTTCACCACTGGGCCACTGGGAAGCCCAACTTAATAGGTATTCATTTCCTTATTCTACATTTTAGGGAATTGAAACTGCTAAATAATTTGCTGAAGACTATTTTACCAGTAAATAGTAGATTAAGAATAGATCTGTCTGTGTTACTCCAAAATTTTTCTAATTTGATACAATAACCTAAAACTAGTAACACTGTGTATACTGGGATGATCAAACTGAATCTCTCTGTCTCCATCTGTCTGTCTGTCTCTTTTGTTTTCCTCTTAATTTTAAACTACATAATATTTTGGAACTGTTATATATTCATAGCTTCAGAATAAATTATTACAGATTAGATTAGTTGACCAGACAACCACTTTTCCTAAAGAACTTTTTCTAGAACTATTGTTCTTTGAACCCCATGCTGGAAAACACTAGTTTTAAAGCTTTCAATCAGTACCCGCATTGTTTTTTTCATTCTGTACTCTTGTCACTACTTCCTAACAGGCAATATGTTTCTGTTACTAAACATTGTTTTTCATTCATCTTCTGCAAAGTTGTAAGAGCTGAGTTCATTAAATGCTGGCCTGCTCCAAGAGTCTGTTAGTGTGATGAAAATGGAGCAGTTAGAAAGATCCCATTTCTAATTATGTCATCTGAAAAAGGTAGCGCAGTAATGAATCAATTGATGTAGTTATATCCACTAAACAATTGCTTGAATTAGTTTGCCGATAAGCTGGCTCACCCCTTTTGGAGCCAAGAATCCTGAGTGGTGCAGGTGTTGGTGTTGGAAGGGTGAGTGCAATTGTTGGCATGGAGGCGACTTAGTGCAGGTGTTGGCACTTACTGGTGTTGGCGTTGGGTGCGCCTGAGCCTACTGCAAAAAGACATGTAAATTAGTGTTGGGACACTATTTAGGTTGGAGGGAGTATTAATTTCCTAGGGCTGCTGTAACAAATACCACAAACTGCTTGGCTTAAAACAAGTGAAATTTGTTTTCTCACCATTCTGGAGGCCAAAAGTTTGAAACTGGCAGGTTTGTGTTCTGTTATCAGCAGAGCTGTGTTCTCTTCTGAAATCTCCAGGAGATAATCTTTTCTTACCTCTTCCAGTTTCTGGTGGCTTTAAGACTTTCCTAACTTCCGTGGCTTCATAACTCCACTCTCTGCCTCTATCTTTACATAATATCTCCATAAAATACACAATTTCTGTGTGTAGTTATCTTGTATGTCTCTTATAAGGATACTGTCATTAGATCCGGAGCCCAGTCATCCAGGATGATCTCATCTCAACATCTTCAACCTATTTATGACATCTGTAAGGTCATTTTCCAAATAATGTTACATTTACTAACTCCAGGGTTGAGAATGCAGACATATCTTTTGGAGACCTCTGTTTAACCCACTACAGAGGGTAAGGATAACACATGTTTCACTTCATTCCAAATTTTTCCTAAGGCCAACCTTGCCACTATAACCATGAAATTTGCAGGCTAAATGGAAAACTGATGATTTGAACTAAGTATTCAAAACTATCAGTACAGTCCTTAAGGCTCTGAATTGTCTGAAGGAAAGGTGGAAATCTGAGCAGTACTGAGATCTCTTAAGGAGGAAAACAAGATGAATAGTTGAAGGATTATGAACAGTATCTGTTAGTACAGCTTCTTCATGATACTCTGCACTCATTTTGTTCCTTTCTTTAATAGTGTATGTGGGAACTCACATCTATGTTTCTACTAAGAGATCCAATTTCACATCCAATTGTCATGAATTTTAGTACAACCAACACTATCACAAGTTAGTAGAAACATAATTTAATTTTCATTGAAATGATAGCATATTTATATGCTTGTTTTTAATCTAATATTTCATATTTTTCAATTTTGCTAAATGTTATAGTGAAAAGTATTCTCTGATTCATGAATTCACACAACTCTTTATTTCTCTTACCATAATATTCATCAAAGTGTATTGTAGTTTCATGTCCCTGGCAGCTAGTGAGGAGTCAATAAATATTTCTCACATGAATAAATATTGAGAAATAAAGACAAAATGTGAATGAATAATTTAGCTAAAAGTCATATGTGTTTGTTCATGGTAAAAATGCACCCCTATCATTTCAGTTTTGGTCAATTATTGTAATTGTTAATAAACAGATTGAGAGTAATATAATTATATTTTCTTTAATGCAGTGACATGGGGAAGAATAAAAGAGTAATTAGATAATACATTTTGAGGATTTGGGGGCTCATAATATATACAACAAATATTAATCGACTCCTTATTCCAAGTGAGACATCATCTTAGAATTTCTGACAGTGAGAGTGGTGGAAAGAAACTGGATTTGTGGTAGTTGACTGCAAAATGGTTCCCAACAATCCCTGTCTCTCTTTCCACATGGTCTGAGTTCTGAGTTCAGTTGCTCAGTTGTGTCTGACTCTTTGCAACCTTATGAACTGCAGCACACCAGTCCTCCCTGTCCATCACCAAATCCCAGAGCTTACTCAAACTCATGTCCATTGAGTTGGTGATGCCATCCAATCATCTCTTCCTCTGCTGTTTCCTTCTCCTCCTGCCTTCAATCTTTCCCAGCATCAGGGTCTTTTCAAATGAGTCAGCTCTTCGCATCAGGTGGCCAAAGTATTGGAGTTTCAGCTTCAACATCAGTCTTTCCAATGAATAGTCAGGACTGATTTCCTTTAGGGTGGACTGGTTGGATCTCTGCGCTGTCCAAGGAACTCTCAAGAGTCTTATCCAACACCACAGTTCAAAAGCATCAATTCTTTGGTGCTCAGCTTTCTCTATACTCAACTCTCCATCCATACATGGAAAAATCGTAGCTTTGACTAGATGGAATTTTGTAGGCAAAGTAATGTCTCTGTTTTTTAATATTCTGTCTCGGTTGGTCATAACTTCCCTTCCAAGGGTAAATGTCTTTTAATTAATGGCTGCAGTCACCATCTGCAGTGATTTTGGAGCCCCCCAAAATAAAGCCTGTCACTGTTTCCTGTTTCCCTGTCTATTTGCCATGAAGTGATGGGACCAGGTGCCAGATATTTGTTTTCTGAATGTTGAGCTTTAAGCCAACCATTTACTCTCCTCTTTCACTTTCATCAAGAGGCTCTTTAGTTCTTTGCTTTCTGCCATAAGGGTGGTGTCATCTGCATATCTGAGGTTATTGATATTTGTCCCAGCAATCTTGATTCCAGCTTGTGCTTCATCTAGCCCAGCATTTCTCGTGATGTACTCTGCATATAAGTTAAATAAGCCTATACAGCCTTGATGTACTCCTTTCCTGATTTGGAACCAGTCTGTTGTTCTATGTCCAGTTCTAACTGTTGCTTCCTGACTTGCATACAGATTTCTCAAGAGGCAGATCAGGTGGTCTGCTATTCCCATCTCTTTCAGAATTGTCCACAGTTTATTGTGATCCACACAGTCAAAGGCTTTGGCATAGTCAATAAAGCAGAAATAGATGTTTTTCTGGAACTCTCTCACTTTTTTGATGATCCAACAGATGTTGACAATTTGATCTCTGGTTCCTCTGCATTTTCTAAATACAACTTGAACATCTGGAAGTTCATGATTCACATACTATTGAAGCGTGGCTTGGAGAATTTTGAGCATTAGTTTGCTAGCAAGTGAGATAATTCCACATGGTCTATGTAAGTAATAAAATAGGGTAGAAGTGCTAATTCTGTCTTTTTTAAGATTGGGTTATAAAACTAACTATAGATTTCTTCTGGTTTTATCCCTGTCTCTCTCTTTCGACGGCCTGCTGTAGTTGAAGCTCCTTTTGTCAGGAGCCACCACACATGATGGTCCACATGGTGGAGAATTGAGGTCTCCAACTACTAAGGAACTATACCAGCTCAGGTAATGACTCCTGATGACTAGAGCCCTGACTGACAGCTCTCCTGAACTCCCATGAGTCACACTAAGTTAGCCATCCAGTTAAGCCATGACCAGATACCCAACTGTCAAAAACTGGGTGAAATAATAGGTGGTGTTTTAAGCTGTTAAGTTTTGGGATAATTTGTTTTGCAGTAGGAGATATTAATAAATGATGGAGTTTTCACAGTAATAGGAAGGTGATTGTGAATGGGTATACACATTCACATAACAAGATAGCAATCAGTAGCTTCAGAAATACTAGTTTCCAAATGAGTGGCATACTGGAACTTCCCTGGCAGTCTAGTGGTTAAGACTCCATGCTTCTAATGCAAGGATCGTGGGTTCGATTCCTGGTCAGGGAAAGATCCCACATGCCGCATGGCCAAATAAATACATAGATAAATACATCGCATGTGAAAGAAGTCTAGAGGAGAGAATCATGATGTTCAGCTCTGTTGCAATGGGTAAGTAGATTGCACTGATCTTCTAAAATGTTTTCATAAATCCATACACTTTGGGTAGATCCAGATAGACAGGATTTCTTATGTATGTTTTGTGGAGACCAGATTCATTGCTTTATTGTTGAGGCACAGTAGTCTATGCAATCCTTTAGTAATTCCCCCAGGTCATTAGTTTCCAGGAATATTGCTGGGTGCCTTATTCAACTCTTGCTACTTTGCAGTGCTCTGGGAAAGATGTGAATTGTAGGATATATAGTTTTGTCAGAAAGTGATACCAAGAGGATTAATTCACAGAGAATAGGTAACATGTACAATCCAAGGATAGGGACATACATTGTATAGAGACACTGAGAGCTCCCGGGGGACTGTAGTCAACCTGGCCTATTGACTTCTCTGATGGCTCTTAATGGCTTGTTTCTTTTCCTGCGCTGATACAGGAGACTTTGGGTTTAGCATTCTTGACCTTTCTGGAAAGTTAACTGCCCATGCAGAATCTGGGAAGAGGCTGAAATTTCTCCTTTAGTTTTTCTTGAGTTGAAATGACACCTTTCTTTACACACTGAGGTGATAATTCTGGTTGTGCCACCCAGGTAATAACCAACTGTGATCTCCTCACAGCCTGGGAAACCCTCTCTGCTCTAAATGTAGCCTCTTCCAGCATCCTTGTATCCAATGCATGAGAATGCCATGACCAGGAAAATCATTAAGAATTTCTGTTCTTCTGCAGTGGTTCAGAAGGAAGATGGGGTAGGAGGAAATAGAATATAGTACCAATCACATTACTTGGAAAAAGCCATCTTGTTATTATGTGTTCTCTAAGGCCTACTCTCTTTCAGCCAGAAAACTGATCTTTGGCCCAACTGTGTTTTCTAAGAACTGTTCTTCATCAATTAGAGCTGCCTTCTCAGACTGGAGTGAAATATTGCAACACTGTATTGGGCTTGCAGGTAAAAGCTACAGTGCTTTCTAAACTTGTGTTAGGAGGAATTTATGGGAAGAGTTCCAAATTCTCTACTAAAACTCTGGATGAATGAATTTATCTAAATTATATTTAGGATAGTTGAAATGTACATTTTTAATTAGATAGAGTATGTAATTAGTATGGACACCTAATGTAGATATTTTAAGACAATCCTGTAAAATGTAAGAAATAACTTTTTTTTTAAAATGAATTTTCAAATGTCTTTTCCCAATGTATTGAATTCTTCAGTTTTGAGGATGAAAGCAAGACTGTGCCCATCTCTTGTCTCTGGTGTTTGGTTCACTGATGTAATTTTTGCTTAGTTGGGATGATATTTTTATTCTCTACCTCTGCTGCCATATAAGACAGGAGAATAAGCAGGATAAAGAGAGGAAAAGGGGGAGGGAGGAAGAAAGAGACAGAGAAAGAAGAAGGAAGAGGTTGGAAAAAGAAGAGAGGGAGAAGAGACAGTGCTTTAGAATATATGAAAGAAAAAGTATGTGGGTAAGAAGATTGGATTATATTTTAAAATAGATATCCTATTAAACATTACTGCTGCTGCTGCTGCTGCTAAATTGCAAGTCATTTCTGACTCTACCTGACCCCATAGATGGCAGCCCACCAGGCTCCCCTGTCCCTGGGATTCTCCAGGCAAGAACACTGGAGTGGGTTGCCATTTCCTTCTCCAATGCATGAACATGAGAAGTGAAAGTGAAGTTGCTCAGTCATGTCTAAGACTTTGTGACCCCATGGGCTGCAGTCTACCAGGCTCCTCTGTCCATGGGATTTTCCAGGCAAGAGTACTGGAGTGGGTCACCAGTGCCTTCTCCAATTAAACAGTACAATACTCCACAAACTAAGTTCCTATTAGCTGTCATAGAGGTAACCGAATAAATGCTTCCTCACCCTCATAACCATTAAGCTATTTACTAGTACTTGTTAAGAACTGATCAGCGAATCATCTTAGAGGGGGACATCTAGAGGTACATATGACATATTGAAAAATCCTTTTGACTCTTCAGAGTCCTTCCAATTTCCACATTAAAAAAGTAGGGGCAAAAAGCAGCCTTTTGCTACAGTTAAAAAGGATGGTTCTTCTGCTTTCTCTTTTTGGCTCTTGAACACTTAAAAACGTTCAATGTCACTCTTCCATTCTATGATAGAAGGCATTTCAATGCCCCCCTGCTCAGGGAATTGCCCGGGAAATCGCCAGCTAGCAGGGGGAAAATGAGCTAACTGGTTACCGTGGCATAAACATTGCTGTTTAGCAAAACTAATTGACTGGCTTCTGCATTTGTCTGTGTGGTTGTCTTGTGCTTGACTCACTGCTTTGTGGCTGGAGCTTGTCATCCTGGCTTCTGGCCAGGACACTCATTACCTCTATGAGGCATCCTGTGTACGTCCTGGGAAATACTAATGCCCCAGCTTTGTGTGCCTTTGTTTGTCCATAAGGCAGCTCTCCATATAGAATAATTTATAAGACGTGGAGAGGGAGAACGTGCTCCCACATCCTTCAAAAAATGAAATTAGTATACTGTGGAGAAAAAACATGATCCAGTTCTAATATGTATTCTTGACAATTGGTCTTTTCTTTTCATGAAGGATATTCTAGAAGTGCTTTGAGCCAGCCATCCATTTTCCATTTTTCATTTGTTGGCCTTTTATTTCTTTCATCTGTGCACTCCTTTTCCCACAGCTTCCTCCTTTCTCATCACCCATCTTCTGTCTTCCAGTGAAATAGCATTTTACCAAGATCTTCTTTTTTTTTTTTCATTTTAACAGGACTGTGTCAAGAAACTTAAGCTCCAGATCTGGCTTGGCTCAATATTACAATAAAAAAAGAGAACTTCTAGATTAAAAGGTCTATTTTTCAAACATAGGATAGCATTTCTCCCAGGATGATTATGACATACACACCGATGACTTCTGTTTATTCATACCTATCAAATTCTAAGCAATTGCAGTGACTAAATTAAGCATCCTGCATATGAAACACAAGCTTCATCTTTAATGTCATGTCAACTAGAAAGGCCAAATGATATTTCAGATCACTGAAGTAGCTTATTAAATAGATATCATAATGCATTACATGAATTTCTTCCCGTCTTGTAACCTCATCTATGCTAAAGAGGTTAAAAAAGTTTCAGATTTTTATAAATTTCCCTAAACTTGATGGAAATAAGAAATAAGTCAAAATCTGATAAAAATAACTTAAGCTTGTTAGGTGCTTATTGATTGAAGGCTTTTACACATACATTTTGCATGAGATTTGATTAAGATTTATACTTTCCTTTGCCTTGTTCTGACATGGGTAATTGACATATTTTGTGACTAATTTACTTTAGCTGACCACAATATGGAGAAAGAGGAGTATTTTGAATTTTCATAGCTTGGCTTTCATAACTGATAACCTTCTCTAAGGTTTCTAAAAGGACCACGAAATCTCTGCTTAACCTCCTAAAGCTTTTGTACAGTCACCACTAAAGAGAAACAAAGTATGAATTAGAGTAGCATATTTATGTATCTGTCTTTCTGATCCATTTTCCAGAAGGCTGGAACCACTTGTATTTTTTTCTACAGCTCATTGTGGACAATGAGTAAATGTATGAAGCAAATGATCAATAATTAAGTGCAGTTCTATTTCCATCTGTTTATCTCAGAAAGGCAAGATAAATGTATTGGCCCCATTGTTTATAATTTGTGCAACACAAAGATGAGATAGAGAATAATTGTTTCTTTTTGTTTTTTTCCTTCCTTCTTGGGATCTATAGCCTCTTTATGGACGATGAGCTGATAATGTCAAGCTTCTGTTTTGAGCTTCTCTTTTTCACGCTTCTTCAATAATTCATAGTGTAAACCAAACTCTGAATAGTTGAGTTGGGAAGGATTTGTGTGTGTGTCTGTATCATGGGCATTTCCTTTGCTCTATAATGTGCACATATTTCCCTAGGAGAAATTGGAAGGCCAGCTAGCTTTATGTGCTTCTGAAAGCCTGGCATTGTGAGCCTCTTTTATACATAATAACTGCAGGTGCTTTCTGGCGCAGAAATGATCCTGTGATCTGATAGCTGTTTTTCACATTCTGTGATCATGGCCAGTTCACAGAATACAACAAAGGGTGGAAGATTGTTGTCTTCCCCTGGGTTGCCTAAAGTTACAGTGCTGATCTTTTGACCCTTAATTTCAGCAAGTTTGATTGCTCAAGAAACCCTAGCGTGCATATTTGGAGCTGTTGCAGCATTTTGCTGTTGAGTTGATTGTCAATATCCTAACAGGCTTGTAGGATTTAGAAAGGAGATAGAGTTTTTTGTGTAATTGTCTTGCATTTTAAAGAGCTAAATGCATCCAGCGTCACAAACTAAAACGTCGTCTCACCTAGCGAAATATTTTAGGCCTGGTGATATATTTCGACCAATGATAGCAGTGATTAGAGTGTCATCACTTCTCCTGCTTTTGAAGTTTAATCCTGCCCACCCTAAAGTGATGGGGTCCCAAAAGAAATGCAATCAGTCACCACTGGAATGAAGCCAGTATATGAATTCTGATTTTTCAAAAAAATGAAATTATTCTAACAAGGGATTTTTAAATAAGTAATGCAACATGTTATTAAAAATTGCTAATCTTGCCTCATTACTAATCTTGTGCCACATTTAGATGAATTAGTTGTACTAAGTATTTTAATTGTTTCCCCTTCTGATTTTCATTTCCTTACTCATCAGCAGCATCTCTCATCAACCCGAGTTTAAAATATTCTCTGTCCTTGTTCATCTTGTGGAAATTGATCCGGTATTTAAACTATGAATTAGTTTTTCATAATAACCAGATTTGATTCTACTTGCAGATCATTTAATTTAAGACCCATGTTAATTTTTGCCTCACTAAATACTGCCTTGTTCTTGATTCGCACTTTGTTTCTCAAAAGGTGACTTGGTTGATGGAGTTAAATGCCTTTTAACCACTAGAGGGAAACATACCAATCTACTATGAGCGATGCAGTGTCTTCAAATGGCAAATATCCTTCTGAAGCTGCAGGTCCTGCAGTTTGTTTTGTTATGATCTTTTCCCTCTGAATATTGGCAGCATTATAATGAAGAATAAACCAAGGGTATCTACTGATCAAAAATTTAGAGGAGATAATTTCCTTTTTATTGAATAATTTGGGACCTATTCCTTACTGTAGTAAATTTATTTTTGAAGTGAACAAATATCCCCAGGTCACTAAGGGCATGCTTCTATGATGCACACATTTTCTTGCATATTATATCCGGAAAGCAATGTTCTTTAAATGTTGATATACTCTACTCATACAGAACATATTGAGTGAGTAAACAAGCATTTACCGAGTATTATTTCATCATTATAGGGGAAAAAAATCTTTTAGATAAATAAGATTCCGCTTGCATCCCAGAGTCACGCTTTTAAAAGTCTTCCCTGGTGGTCCTTTGGTTAAGACTCCATGCTTCTAACTCAAAGGGCATGTGTTCTATTCCTGGTTGAGAAACTAAGATCACACACATCATGCAGTGTAGTCAAGAAAAATTGCTAACTTAGAAAGTTTTGGGGGGGTTCAGTTTGTTTCTATATCAATGCACCTAGGAAAAAAGTCAGACAGCACAGTTAAGCAGACATTAGGCATCTTTTGCTTTAGTCTGCCTAGTGTTCTGTCCTGTCCCATTTCCAGGCAAACTCCCCCTGTAATTCAACATAGTTGCAGAGGAGCTTCCTTTTCCTTGCAAATCACTCCACCCTCCTACATACAAACATACACACGCACGCGCGCGCGCACACACACACACACACTTTTGGCCACAATAAATTGGTATAGGCATTGACAATTCACCAAAGTTGGCCAAATTCTCCCCTTGGTAAACATGGTATGGAAATCAAATGGAGGGAATGAAGCAGAAGGAAAGGTAATTGATGATACTGGAAACCCTGTTAGATAACTGCACTCCTATTCTTCATGCATAAGACCTGAATATTTGTAAATCTATTTGCATTTTGGTTGAAGCTTGTTGGATTTCACTTACTTGTGATGAAGCATCTCAGTAGGAAACTGTCTTTCTTGTTTAAAAATAGAATGCAGAGTTCTGTTCAAAAACAGCATCATTGCATTGGATATGCAGCTAAAGTTTCTCTGTTCAACAGGGGTTAATTTCAGGAAACTGGATATCTACAGAGGAAAGGGAATGAGAGATTCCCTCAGTGCAGTTCAGTTCAGTTGCTCAGTCATATCCAATTATTTGTGACCCAGTGGACTGCAGGCACGCCAGGCCTCCCTGTCTATTACCAACTGTGGGAGTTTATCCAAACTCATGTCCATTAAGTCAGTGATGCCATCCAACTATCTCATCCTCTGTCATCAACTTCTCATTCTGCCCTCAATCTTATCCAGCATCAGAGACTTTTCAAATGAGTCAGCTCTTCGCATCAGGTGGCCAAAGTATTGGAGATTCAGCTTCAACATCAGTCCTTCCAGTGACACCCAGGAGTGACCTCCTTTAGGATGGACTGGTTGAATCTCCTTGCAGTCCAAGGGACTCTCAAGAGTCTTCTCCAACACCACAGTTCAAAAGCATCAAGTCTTTGGCGCTCAGCTTTCTTCACAGTCCACCTCTCACATCCATACCTGACTACTGGAAAAACCATAGCCTTGACTAGATGGACCTTTATGGGCAAAGTAATATCTCTGCTTTTTAATATTCTGTCTAGGTTGGTCATAACTTTCCTTCCAAGGAGTAAGTGTCTTTTAATTTCATGGCTTCAGCCACCATCTGCAGTGATTTTAGAGCACAAACAATAAAGTCAGCCACTGTTTCCACTGTTTCCCCATCTACTTGCCATGAAATGATGGGACCGGATGCCATGATCTTAGTTCTCTGAATGTTGAGCTTTAAGCCAACTTTTTCACTCTCCTCTTTCATTTTTGTCAAGAGGCTTTTTAGCTCCTCTTCACTTTCTGCCATAAGGGTGGTGTCATCTGCATATCTGAGGTTGCTGATATTTTTCCTGGCAATCTTGATTCCAGCTTGTGCTTCTCCCAGCCCAGCGTTTCTCATGATGTACTCTGCATATATGTTAAATAAGCAGGGTGATAATATACAGCCTTGACATACTCCTTTCCTGACTTGGAGCCCGTCTGTTGTTCCATGTCCAGTTTTAACTGTTGCTTCCTGACCTGCATACGGGTTTCTCAAGAGGCAGGTCAGGTGGTCTGGTATTCCCATCTCTTACAGAATTTTCTACACTTTCTCATGTTCCACACAGTCAAAGGCTTTGGCATAGTCAATAAAGCAGAAATGGATGTTTGTCTGGAACTCTCTTGCTTTTTTGATGATCCTGTGAATGTTGACAATTTGATCTCTGGTTCCTCCGCCTTTTCTAAAACCAGTTTGATCATCTGGAAGTTCACGGTTCACATATTGCTGAAGACTGGCTTGGAGAATTTTAAGCATTACTTTACTAGCATGTGAGATGAGTGCAATTGTGTGGTAGTTTGAGCATTCTTTGGCATTGCCTTTCTTTGGGATTGGAATGAAAACTGACCTTTTCCAGTCCGGTGGCCACTGTTGAGTTTTCCAAATTTGCTGGCATATTGAGTTCAACACTTTCACAGCATCATCTTTTGGGATTTGAAATACTTCACCTGGAATTCCATCACCTCCACTAGCTTTGTTCGTAGTGATGCTTTCTAAGGCCCACTTGACTTCACATTCCAGGATATCTGGTTCTACGTGAGTGATCACACCATCGTGATTATCTTGGTTGTGAAGATCTTTTTTGTACAAGTCTTAGGCATAGTGAATAAGGCAGAAATAGATATTTTTCTGGAACTCTCTGGCTTTTTCGATGATCCAGCAGAGAAATGAAAGTAGGTTTGGTTATTGACTGGAGATTCGTTCACCTTTTAGGAAGAAAATTTAAAGTAGGCTTGGTTATTGACTGGAGATTCATTCACCTTTTACTACCTATAACTTCTTATACTTTTATACTAAAAATAGAACATGGAACCACATTAGATTTGCAAAGTCTTCCACCCATTCACCTATATTCAACCATTATTCTCCGAGCCCCAACTATGTGGCAAACCCTGTTCTAGCATCTAGGAATGCAGAGAAATTTTAAATTATTTTTCTGAGACCTAAAAGAAGGGATCAACAGTTAACAAGGTAAAGAGTTGATGAGATATCATCCATATGTATATTCAGCCTTTAAGATCACAATCTGTGGCCAAATTATAGAAATGTGTTTCAGTTTTAGTTTAGGCTCCATTGGTTCACTATATATTTGATTTATCTGTAGTATTTTTAATTATATTTTTATTCTATAAAACACTTAATATGAGATCTATCCTCTTAACAGATTTTTAAGTGTATTGTTATCTCTAGGCACAATGCTGTAGAGTGGATCTCTAGAACTTATTCATCTCACATAACTGAAATTTTATACCTCTTGATTAGAAACTCCCCATTGGCTCTCTCCAACCTCGTCTTTGACAACTATCATTTTGTTCTTTCCTTCTATGAATTTGGCCATTTTAGATACTTACATTAAGTGAAATCATGCAGTATTTGTCCTTCTATAACTGGCTTATTTCACTTAGCATGATGCCAAAAGATTCACCCATATAGTCATGATCACACATTGAAGAATTTCCTTCCTTTTTAAGGTTTAATATTCCTTTGTGTGTGTGTGCAATATTTTTAAAATCCATTTTTCTGTTGATGAACATTTAGGTTATTTTCACATGTTAACTGTTGTAAATACTGCCTCAGTCAATATGCAAGTGCTAATATATCTTCAGAAAACTAAGATCATGGCATCTGGTCCCATCACTTCATGGCAAATAGATGGGGAAACAGTGGAAACAGTGTCAGACTTTATTTTTGGGGGCTCCAAAATCGCTGCAGATGGTGACTGCAGCCATGAAATTAAAAGACGCTTATTACTTGGAGGGAAAGTTATGACCAACCTAGATAGCATATTCAAAAGCAGAGATATTACTTTGCCAACAAAGGTCCCTCTAGTCAAGGCTATGGTTTTTCCAGTAGTCATGTATGGATGTGAGAGTTGGACTATAAAGAAAGCTGAGCACTGAAGAACTGATGCTTTTGAACTGTGGTGTTGGAGAAGACTCTTGAGAGTCCCTTGGACTCTAAGGAGATCCAACCAGTGCAGTCTAAAGGAGATCAGTCCTGGGTGTTCTTTGGAAGGAATGATGCTGAAGCTGAAACTCCAGTACTTTGGCCATCTCATGAGAAGAGTTGACTCATTGGAAAAGACTCTGATGCTGGGAGGGATTGGGGGCAGGAGGAGAAGGGGATGACAGAGGATGAAATGGCTGGATGGCATCATGAACTCAATGGGTGTGAGTTTGAATGAACTCCGGGAGTTGGTGATGGACAGGGAGGCCTGGCGTGCTGCAATTCATGGGGTCTCAAAGAGTCGGACATGACTGAGTGACTGAACTTAACTGAACTGAATATATCTTCAGTATCTTGATTTTAAGTCCTTTGAATATGTACCCAGGAATTGGATTACTGGATTACATAGGAATATTATTTTTAAGTTTTTGAGGAAATTCCATACTATTTTCCATAATGGCTGTACAATTTTGCATTCCCACCAACAGTGTGCAAGAGTTAAAAATTCTCTACCTTCTCACCAAAATTTTTTTGTCCCTTTCTCTCTCTCTTTAATAATGGCCATCCTGACAGGCATAAGGGATATATCTCTTTGTAGTTTCAATTTGTACTCTCTGAAGTATTGTGTTAGTGAAGTTAAGTATTTTGTTATATAACTTCTGGTCATTTGTATGTCTTCTTTGGAGAAATGCCAACTTAAGTACTTAGCTCATTTATTAATCAGGTTATTCGTTTGCTATTGAGTTGAAGGTGTTTCGTATATGCTTTGGAAACTTACCCATGTTCAGGCATATGGTTTGCAAATATTTTCCGCTATTCCCAATGTTGCCTCTCCCTCCATCAACTATTTGCTTTGCAGAAGCTTTTCAGTTTAATATAGTCTATTTTTGCTTTTGTTGCCTGTAATTTTGTTGTCATGAAATTATTGCCATAACCAAACTGTTATGAAGCTTTTCCCCAATGTTTCCTTTTAGGGGTTTTATAGTTTCAGTTCTAGTGTTTATTTGTTTAATCCATTTTGAGTTGATTTTTGCATATGGTGTGAGTCCAATTTCATTCTTTGGCATGAGGATATCTAGTTTTTCTAACATTATTTGTTGAAGAGACTATCTTTTCCCCATTGTATATTCTTGGCATTTGTGTTGAAGATCAGTTGAACGTACATGAGTGAGTTTGTTTCTGACTATTTGATATTGTTAAATAACAGAAAAGTGATCTAATCTATATATTTTAACCAAGAAAATTAGAATAGGTCTCCTGTTTATTTGGACTTCACAAAATCCAACAGATTAAAATCACATTTTCTTCTTTAAGCAACGCTAGCTGGTGGGTATAACTCTCTACCATTTCTCTCTAATCTTTTGTGACTTACTTAACCATTTGATCATTTGTTTATTGGATTGTATACATAATGCAGTCTTTCTTTTTTCCAGTTCTCTCATTTATTTTTCCTGTTTCATTTGAAACCCATGAAATAACTTATACACCAAAGATACTGTTTTTTTTTGAATTGGCTTAGATGTAATAGGACATGTGCCTCTGCAAAGTTTATACTTATTTTTTGAAATTGCAGTAATTTTTTCTACAGTCAGCATTGCAAAAATATCTTAATACTATTCTAGAACAGTGTTGTACAGTGAAACTGTCTGAAGTGATGTCAATATTCTATATCTCTGCTGTCTAATATAGTGGCCAATAGCCACATGTATTTATTGAGTACTTGAAATGTGACTAACATGACTGAAGTACTTAACTGTTTATTTTATATAATTTTAATCAATTTATTTTTAACTTTAAATGGTCACACATGACTAGTAACTAACATATTGGAAAGTACGTGCTTAGTTGCTAAGTAGTATCTTACTCTGTGCAACTCATGGACTGTAGCCCATCCACGCTCCTCTGTACATGGGATTTTCAAGGCAAGAATACTGGAGTGGGTTGCCATTTCCTTCTCCAGTTGGAAAGTATAGGCCTAGGGTATTTGGTTATTTTTTAAAAATTGCTTTGTGTATGTTTACAGAGGAGAGAATTGTTGATTTTGGGGTGATATATTTACTAAGTTTACTAACAGTGTGATTTAAATCTTCTATTGCCTTATAAATTTGTTTTCTACTTGGCCTATTAATTACCTGACAGAGTTGGATTTTAATTATATGTGATGAATCTTATATTTCTTCTTGTAATTATCTCAATTTTTTACTTATATATACTTCAATTATGTTATTTCATGCATCTATGTTATTGATGCAATCTGTTTTTCTGTTAAAATCAAATTTTATAATTATATATTTATCCAGTTTGTGATGAATATTTTTCTTAAAGTATATTTATATGGTAATAATGATGTTAAAGCTGAAACTCCAGTACTTTGGCCACCTCATGCGAAAAGTTGACTCATCGGAAAAGACTCTGATGCTGGGAGGGATTGGGGGCAGGAGGAAAAGGGGACGACAGAGGATGAGATGGCTGGATGGTATCACCGATTCAATGGATGTGAGTTTGAGTGAACTCCGGGAGTTGGTGATGGACAGGGAGGCCTGGCCTGCTGCGATTCATGGGGTTGCAAAGTGTCGGACGTGACTGAGCAACTGAACTGAACTGAACTGAATATATTAAAATAATTTTCATTTGTTTTTTCCCTTTAGTGAGCTGAAGTCACTTATCGTATCCAACTCTTTGTGACACCATGGGCTGTAGCCTACCAGGCTTCTCTGTCCGTGGAATTTTCCAGGCAAGAGTACGGGAGTGGGTTGCCATTTCCTTAGATCTAAGATCTACTTTAATTACTTTACTTTCAACCATAATGTATTCATTTATCTTGACTGTTTCTGTTTTAAACCCTTTTATTTATTGAGCTCAATGATATGTGTGAATGCATTTCTACTATAGTATTTTATGCTTTTTGTTTGTCCTGTTTATTCCCTGCTTCTTTTGGATTTCAACTATTTTTTCCTCTTTATGAATTAATTGAATTTATATTTCCATTTTTCATGGACTGGTGTAGAAATAAAAGGATTATTTTTATAAGGTAATTACCTAAAAATATTTATACACAAATCTTACTTTAACAGTGCCTGCTGCTGCTAAGTAGCTTCAGTCGTGTCCAACTCTGTGCGACCCCACAGACGGCAGCCTAAATTAAATCAATTACTGGACCATCCCCTTGAATGATCCAAGGGCATAAAAGACCTTTTCTTTGATTAAATATCTTCTTCATCTAACATTGTTGTTCAGTATAGAATTTACCAGTGTTTTAACACCACAAAGTACATATTATCATTGTTTTATATGTCACTGATGCTAGTTATGATACCCCAATTTATTTGCTTGTTTTCCTACTCTCAAACATTCTTTCCACAATTATTTTCCTTCATAAATTATAGCTTTTATTAATGATATGTTAGTGATAAAAATATGAACTTTTAAAAATTCTATGTATTTAGCACTTATTCTTTACTGAAAATGAAAGACAGTTGGTGATGACTATGTCCTTTCAACACTTTGAAAATAGTTTTCATTGTCTTTGAAGGAAATTTTTTTCTCTTGGAAGTTTTGATTCCTTCTTTTTGTCTATGGTGGACTACAATGTTACTATGACAGTTTTCATTATGTTTCTATTTTAATTTTTCTACTTAATTTACTTTATATATTTCCTGACTGAGTATTCATATTTTTCATCAAGTGTTGTAAGGTTTTAAGCATTATAGTATTGAATATATATCCCCTTTATTCTTTCTATTCAATTTTAAGTCTTACTTGATTTAATTCTTATTTTTTATATTTTACTTTATTCCCTTAGTTTATTGACACATTTTCAGATCTTTTATCTCTTAGTCTATCTTGTATTCTAGTTGATTCCCTCAGATCTCTTTTCCAGATCACAAATGCTCTGTAGTTTTAGTCTACATGGCTTTTGATGCATTGAAATTTTCTATATTCAATTTTTTTATTTTTAAGATTTATACTTTTTTAATTGCCTTTTTTCAGTGATATCTGCTTTCTTGTTCATTTAAAACAGATGTTTTCTTTCTACAAAACATATTAAACATATGATTTTATATTCATGATCCAGGAATTTTAATATCTGCAGACATGCGGAGTGAAAAATCTACTTTTATTCAATTGATTTTCCCACTTCTTTATGTTGATTTGTTTTCTTAGGTATTTTATAATTTTGGATTGTGAATTTAGGTTTGACCAAGTTTATGTTTGGGAATACCAAGGCTTGTTGTAGGCTATATTTATCCAGGAAAAATGTGAATTTATTTCTGTTAAGTATACAGAAACTTTACCAATCTAGGATCAGTTTAATTTAATTTAATGTTTCTCTTGAGGTATCTAAGACCAATATTCAGATTTTAATATATTAAAAGTTAGCATGTCCGTGAGAGCAAGCCTGGGGCAATAAATTTTCAAAATAGGCTTTCTCGGATAAAGAAAAAAAAATCTTTTGCTCATGAGTGATATTTTATGCAAGAATTTCTTTTCCTAAAGGTGTATGCTTTCTAGGGTCCTGACTTTATGCAGTAGTCTCTGTCACAGTTCCCTAAATTATGGGGTTCAAGGGCTTATCTCCTGACCCCAAGCAGCCATGAAACCCAAAGCTCTAAATTTTTTATATCAGCAAGCTCTTTTTGGTCACTGTGACTTGAAAGCCTATTTATCAGTGTGCTTTCCACTTTACATTCTTGGTGCCTATGGAGTTTTGTTTCTGTTTTGTGGACACAAATAAGCATTTGCAATAATATTTTGTAAGGTTTTATTTAGAGTTTCTAGGTGCTTTGCTGTAGGAAGATTTTATAGGATATCTAACCTTGCCTGTAAACATCCCTATATTTTATAAATCTAACTTATTCTTAGTAGCCAAAGGCGATACTGTAGCTATATAGATTTCTCCCTTTCAATAAATATTCCAGTCTGATTTGATCATAAACTTCTCTGAGGGAAAGAATAAACTTTTCTATCACTTCAAATAAAACAATAATTATGGGGAAAAGAGATTTAGATTATAGTCTTTATTTATAATACTCTAAAAATCACATTTTATTCAGAAAAGTGATATGTGTGTGTGTATATATATACATATATATATATATATACACACAACTATTGATAAAATCAGAAAGAATTTGTATATTCCCTAAATATACATACCTCCCCTGCTACTAGGGCCTTAGGCAAGTATAAATATTAAGCAAGTTATATTCTTCCAAAGTTACTTATCTCTTACTTTATAAAACCTACTCCATACGTTCTACTTTTGTCACATACCTTCTTATTAGATTAATTTTATGATAGAGATAAACCAGTCCTAAAGGAAATTAACCCTGAATATTCACTGGAAGGGCTGTTGCTGAAGCTGAAGCTCCAATACTTTAGCCCCCTGATGTGAAGAACTGACTCACTGGAAAAGACCCTGATGCTGGGAAAGATTGAAGGCAAAAGGAGAAGCAGGCATCAGAGGATGAGATGGTTAACAGCATCATTGACTCAATGGGCTTGAATTTGAGCAAACTCTGGGAGATAGTGGAAGACAGAGGAACCTGGCATGGTGCAGTCCATGGAGTTGCAAAGAGTCAGACACAACTTAGTGTCTAAACAACAACAACAAGAGATAATATTACTATTTATTGCACACTAAATTATGAGTTATGTATCTTTGCATTTGACCTACATTGTTGGAGTTATGCTACATCAGTTTCTACTTTGGTTTAGTTGCTAAGTTATAATGTCTATCAGAGGCAAGAAAATTGGAAATTATTACCATGCTCCTGAAATCTAATTGGATAATTATAATAAAGCTTATTTTCTTGTGAGTTAATACTTGACACTATATATTTTAAAATTTATACTTCTGATGAAATATCACAACAAATTATCTACTGTACAAAGATTGAAAAATCACATTTGATATTATTCTATTATATAAATGATCATCAATATAACACATTATCAATGTAATAGCATCACATCAAACAAAACAAAAAGAATACAACATAATCATGAACAATAAACACTACCATGTTATATGTACAAACCGTAATTTCAGAATGTTAATGTCTAAACACATATATATTGAAATTGAGATACTATAAGGGATTCCCTGGAGAAGGCAATGTCACCCCACTCCAGTACTCTTGCCTGGAAAATCCCATGGATGGAGGAGCCTGGAAAGCTGCAGTCCATGGGGTTGGTGAGGGTCAGACATGACTGAGTGACTTCAATTTCACTTTTCACTTTTCACTTTCATGCATTGAAGAAGGCAATGGCAACCCACTCCAGTGTTCTTGCCTGGAGAATCCCAGAGACAGGGGAGCCTGGTGGGCTGCCATCTCTGGGGTCACATAGAGTCAGACACCACTGAAGTGACTTAGCAGCAGCAGCAGCAGCAAGGGATTCCCACAACTGCATGTCACATGCAGTGAGCATCTTCACATCCAGTGATAGTGTCCTATAGCATAGTTAAAGTAGGAGAGTTTTAATCTTCATTGACTGAGATTTTATACATTTGATGCTATAGGGTAGCTATATAAAGAGGTTTATGTACTTGTTCTAATTCTGGTGACTAGTCATTGTGCCTGGAGTTATGGTTTGCAGAGGGTTTCGAACTGAGTTCAGACATAGGAAAGAAGAGCTTGTTGATCATAGATGCAGAACAGAGGATAGGTGCAAGAACACTACAGGTTTGCCATTTGTGTCCACAGTAATTGCCTTATGGCAGATTGATTCTTCTATATCTTCTACTGCACAGTGGAACACTGAGCATCAGGCTGTTTTTCCATATGAAAAGATAACAAAGTGTCCTTATTCTTGTACTATAACCATCCTAGGCCTTCCAAAGATTTACTTAAGGTATACAACTATACTCCATGGTAAACAGTAAGACTGAGCATACTCAGAATTTGTTTGTTAGGAATAGAATAGAATACACTTTGCACTTGGCTGTGGACTGTGCTGACCGCTAGGAATCATCTCAATTTGATTCAGGGAAGAAGGATTGTGTCTCTTGCTTATTTCTATACCTTCCTAAACCCCAATGAGAAAATTAAATTTAATGCCTGTGATTAATATTAATGAGCAGTAGGGCATAATTTTATGAGGTTGGCTATGACATGGCTTGTTTTTAAAAAGGTGAAACTACTAAAGGAACTTAAATCAATATTGATCCTAAGTAGAAACTAAATTGAAGCTTATATGCTATTGGGAAAAATAATTAAAAATCAGATTAATTTTTATGCCTTTGGAAAAGACATAAATCTCTTGTACTACTCCAACTGCTGTGAGACAGTAACATGTGGGAAGAGATAAATCAAGGAGGAACAATATTCTCCAGTGCAATTTCATTTAATGTAACAGAAACAAAATGACGATGATTATTGATTCTGGCAAATGACATCATCTCTTATACATTACTACATGTGACTATCTTAAATTTTATGCTAAACTAGAGGTGAAAGATTTAGTTCATTTATTCAAAGGTATTAGTACCTTTAATTTGGCAGGCACTGTGCCAGTCTCTGAGAACACAGAGATAATTAAAACACAATTTTAACCTAAAAGAATTTATAGATTAGCAGATGAGACAGATGGGGAAATTATATTAAAGCAAAGAAATGATGGGAGTATGGAAGCAGCTTTTAAAAATTAAAGAGTGCCCAGGTAAGCCTGGGGGAGCCACAGAAACTTTTACAGCAGAAGCTTTGATCAAAGGACATATAAAATTAAAAAGCAGCTCAATTTAAATGAGTTTAAGAGAAAGAAATATAAAATTGTTAGCATTATATAAACGGACACTAGGGAACACTAGGAAACTTAAAGTGTCTTCATTCATACATTTGAGGGTATGAGGGGATGAGGAACATGTATGAGTGAGTATGCAGAGGAAGGGAGATGAAAGAAGATATCATTAATAAAAAACCTAGGAGAAGGGGAAGTGGGGAAGGAAAGAAGACACTATTTTTAGTGTGAAGTGAACCTGGGCTACCCCCTGCCTTTCAGGGTTCAGAGTAACTTGTCTGCGTCATCACTATTACTCATGGGTCTGCATGAAGTTAGTGCCCCCTCTCTCATACTGATGAGCAGACTTTGATCTTTTTTTTTTTTGCATAAAAAGTAGCACATATATTTTTAATTATAAATTGAATAATATTTGGACTCCTTAGGCTTGCTCTTAAGACTCTTCATTATATGGGCACAGAGCTGTATCTGCTCCGAAACTCTGTTCCAAACAGATGGGTCTCCTCATTGTTCTCTGGGCATGTTTTTGCTTATTTGGGGCTTATGTCCTGCATGGGAAGTCTTTTGAGGGCTTTGCTATTCCCAGCATCCATGTGTTAAGACTTTTTCAAATTGTTACCGACTGGTAATTCAAATTCCTTTCATTAATGAGGACTTTGTATGAGTTAATGGGCAGGTAAAAGAGGCGGAAACAAACCCCAGTAGATTCAAGGCAGAGCTCATTGGTAACTGATACTTTCTTCATGTAAATGCAACAACTCGGCCTGGGATGATCTCAGAAAACAAAAGCAGCAATTTTGTTGGTTTGTGTCCTGAGAAAGGGATGTCCTAATTTAATGTCCCACCATTGTCTTGTCTCTGCTTTTTTTAGACTCTTGACTATTTTTTTCAACATCATGCCTCTGATTTCTGGATTTCCTGAATCATTATTTCTACTTATTTCTTTATTTATGTATCTCTTCTATATTGTATTATTCTTTTATATACTAACTCTCTCATATAATAATTAAACTCCTTCAGAAAGAATATTTGATTGAATTCATATATTACTATCAAGAATGCAGTAATTTGAGGTACTGTTCTAGGACCCATAAGACTTTGACTCAAGTATCATAAGTTTTTAAACATCCATGGCCAAGATAATAAGATTCTGGTAATAAGTAGGATATCTTACATAAGAAAATATCTTCCATAAAGGGAGACTTTGGAAATAGCAAGCATTCTAATTTCTCTTTTTTCTAAATTCCAATGCACAATTTATATCACTTATTTGGCAAATTATTGCCAAACTGTTTTATGACATCAACTCTCTTCATGATTGTAAGTCTAATTTTATATCATTACATAATTTTTCATAGGTTTGGATCCTGTTTCTCAAACTAGAATGTAGGACTTTTGAAGGCAGGGAATTTTTAAGTATGTATATATTTATAATACATATATATATACATGTTCATTTTTAAATCAGATGTTTTTGCTACTGGATTATGAGTTCCTTATATATTCTGAAAATTAATTCCTTATCAGATAGATAGTTTGCTTTTTTTTTTTTCATTCTGTAGACTGCAAATAGTTTACTTTGGCTTTATTTGATAACTTGTATCAAAGATGTTTAATAATGTTTCTTGATTTAAACATACAACTCAAACTATTTTTCTGGAAAATTTCTGTACATGTTGTATTATTTCATTTGTATTTTGGAATAACAAAGTACTCAAGACAAAAATCACTGTTAATCATCATATTGATAATGATAACCTAGATTAATTGAATCTTAGTTAATTGATTATTAATTAATGAATTAAGTTAATCTTGGTTCATTAATTGACTCTATTTTGTAAGACATTTTATTACATCTTTCCAAATATTTTCATTTTTAATTCTTCATAGAAATTTTGTGAATGTCAAGAACTACAAAAGGTCTGAGATTTCACTCCATTTACAAGCTAACATGTTTATTTTCCATAGTTTCATGGATACTGGCCATAGATTCTGGCTCAGAGGCAAAGGTCAGTATAACACTCAAAAAACAGCATTTGCCAGAGTAACATCACTTGTGTCAGTTTCTTGAGCCCCAGTTCCCAGGGCAATGCAACTAGGGCCAGGTGGCATCACATTCAGTTGCTTGCATTATAGAAGAACCCTAAGGTTCAGGAAAAAGAAAAAAAGAGCTGCTGGCAAAATTCTTCAACATTTGCCCCACTGGGAGACCTTATCTTTACTATCCTGGACCACAGATAATTCTTGTCTCTTCTCCACAGAGACTTTTTAAACTTCAAATGTTATTTGCTATACAAACATTCCCAGAAAGGTAATCCAGAACACAAGCTGCCACTTCCTTTGCTCAAAATATGTGCAGAAATATGAAAGATTCATTCAGTTATTTCCCAAGATAAGATAAATACTTTTAAGCCCTAAGTTATGAATGAGGAAACTATACTTCAGAAAATTGAAGAAGCCTATCTCATATCAAAAAACTTGTAAGTAGCAAACACATAGTGAGACCTCTCGTTGTATGACTCCAGGTTTTTTTTCACTTGGTCACCTACCTCTTAGACCTTGTAGTAGGTCTAAGACTTAGTAGACTTAGACTAGTTACTGCTAACAAAGGTGGTAGTAGCCTAGCCTTACCCTGCTCCTCTTTCTATCACACATATTTGGGAATTAGAAATTGTTTCTACCTTAGCTGTAGGCCCAGTCATCAAGAATTTACTTCTTTTGATTGTTTTGGGTTTTTCCTAAGTGTCAGTGTTGCACCTTAAATGAGTAAGATCATTTCATGCAGCCAACATAAATAGAGACCTACATGAACCTTCTCATGTTCATATAACAATAAAGAATTTGGCCTTTGTTGTTAAAAGCACACTGATTTTCAGGAAATAGTTTTTTCTTTTTTTTAAGGCAGACATGGACTTTATTCCAATTAGAACTGAAGGTTACAAGCGTTAATCCGTCGATGTCTCAAGACCCAGGGTTCACACTGGGGAGGACTTCTGACACATGTATTTGTAGTCATTTCTCATGTAAAATATAGCAGAGTGTTTCTGGAGAGAAAAATGTGCCTGGATTATTTCAGCAACATAATTGACTGTTTTTATGTGTGTCATGGCATTTCTTAAAACTTTGGCTGAGATTGTGGCATTTCACATCACAGAAAAGGAAATAAAGCTGTATTGTAGCTTGCTTACATCAGTACCTAGAAAAAATTCCAATTTCAAAGGAGCAAGAGTTTTTCCTTGTAGAAGCTGGGGTCTGGGTAACATTTTCATTTCCTGTGTTTTTGACTTCCAAAGCTCCCCTTCAAAAAGTTCTGAATACAGAAAGCAGAACTTGCCTCCAGCACAAAACCAGAGCCCACTTTTATTATTGTTGTTGTTTCAGGGCTCCTGGATCTCATGCTGAACCTTAAAATCCTATTCGCAGCTCAGCTGCCAGCATGCTGTGAGCAGAGCCGTGAAAAGTGGAAGAAATAACAGGCTTCACCGTGCAATCAGTAGTTCCCTACTGAAACCATATGTCATGCATAGAATCCGGGAGACTTTAAAAATCTTGAAAAACTGCAATGCCACTAGTGCTCCTAATGGGAATTAGAGATGGGCAAGTGCCTGTCAGAGGGCTTAGAAAAGTAGAAATAACTGAGAAAAGAACAGCTGTCATTGGCTAAGAGAAGTGATCAAAATACTTTTCCTCTATGGACTCAGTCATTAAGTTATTATAACTTCTATCTGTGAAATGCCTTTTGACCCTAGCATGCAAATTCTAAGTGCCTAGTGCTAAAAAAGTGACAAAAACCCTTTCTACTAATGTAGCTAGATGTCAGAGTAACAATCAGGTAATTATCATAACTACTATAATGAAATTCTTCCTCTCTCACCAAATGCTATTTTTAAAATAGTAGTATATCATGGTGGTTAAGTACACAGGCTTTGGAATCAAGGAGAAACAAGATCAGATCTTCACTCTGTTCCTTCTAGTTATGTGATCTTGGAAAATGGTGTCCTGAGCCACAATGTCATCTGTAAAATGGGAATAACGATACTTACCTATAGTTTTGTTCTGATGATTTAATAAGAAAAATAGGATGGATAGCACTACACAGGGTCAGGCATACAGAAATATTCAGTAATTAGTGCTATTAATAATTACAGAAAGAAGCACAACTTTTTTTTTAATGTTGCATATGAAAATTTCCTCAAAGAAATAAAAAATCTATATATTTAATATATTTATACTCAGTCTCATGTTATTAAAATTGCTTAGTTATATTTTGTATGTGGCAGAAAGATTATCTTATACCTTACTTCATCTAGAGGTAGTTTAAATTAGTGTTAGCTTGTTTGCATGCTAAGTCACTTCAGTCATGCTTGACTCTTGGCGACCCTATGAACTGTAGCCTGCCAGGGTCCTTTGTCCATGGGGTTCTCCAAGCAAGGATAGTGGAGTGGGTTGCCATAGCTTCCTCCAGGGGCTCTTCCTGGCCCAGGGATTGAACCCGTCTCTTATGTCTACTGCATTGGCAGGTGGTTCTCTAATACTAGCATCGCCTGGGAAGCCCAATGCTAACTTGGGCGGACTTAACAGAATTTATTAGTTATTAAACAGCCCTAAAATTTATCTGTATTTTACTTTTTAAAGTATCACTAAAATGGGTGGACTTCCCTGATAGCTCAGTTGGTAAAGAATCTTCCTGCAATTTGGGAGACCTGGGTTCAGTCTCTGAGTTGGGAAGATCCCCCTGGAGAAGGGAAAGCCTACCCACTCCAGCATTCTGGCCTGGAGAATTCCATGGGCTCTATAGTCCACGGGATTGCAAAGACTAAATGACTTTCACTTTCATTTTCTTTTAAAATGGTTGGAAGACATGAAATCATTTTTGTAAATGTGAACTTTTGAAAGCAATGGTCATGATATCCCAATGTATAATGAAAATTATCTTTTATCAATGATAATTTCTAAATAATCAAAGTTTGTTTTATATTATGGATAAGACTGAAAATAAATTCAAACGTGTAGTTTTGGTGAAAATAGTAATCTTTCTGAATTGCAATTATGTTTATCTTTACCAGCTTTTATGTATACCAATAAAGGTACAAAGTTCACTTATTTCTGTGTTTTATAGAAATTTATTTAAAGCAAATATTCATGAAACTCATCCACACATACATTTGGATTTTTGTGAAACTGAAACTACACTTCAGGCCATTTGGACCTGTAATTGGATTGTGTTTTAAAGAGTTAGTTTGAAAAATCCATTATTGGGATTTTAAAACCCATTTTCTCTTTGAAATAATGCTATAAATTGCAGTGAAACTCCCTGACCAGCTCTAAGTCTTTTAACCTATCATATTTCTAAAATATTGTGTTAACTGAACTATTCTGCATACATCTGACCATTCTATAACAATTTTTGATAGGAAAATACCTCCTAATCCCCTGTTTTAGCCATGGAAACATATTCTTTTTTTTTTTTTTTTTGGATGTGGCTATTGTTCCCATAGCTGGGAGTCACTGTTTGGAGACTGAAGTAAATTATCTTACTAATGCTCTCTCTATATTATATAATTATATATATATATATGTATATATATATATGTATATATATATATATAACAGTAAATATAAATACATATGCAATTGACTATATTATATATCTATTATACATAATATTAAAATCTTGCTTCCTTCTGCATTTATAATTATATAGAGAAGACAGTAAAGGGCAGTCACCTCTCCAAGTTAAGCCTTAGGACCTCATAGCCAGCTAACATATATTCTGCCAGTCATTCTTAAGAATGGAGCATACACTCATTAAGAAGACTAACAGCAAACCAAATCCACTTTACATATGATTGCTTGGTACAGAGAAATGGCATAATTATTATGTTATTTTCAGAAATATTTGGATACAGCATTCTATTCTATCCTTGTGAATAAGATGATGAAAGTATGAACTGGATGAGAAACCCATCATGTAGCTTCACAGATGTGTGTACCATCTCTCAGTACTTTTTGAGAATTGTATCCATGACTGGAGTGAAACACATGATACCCACTTTGCAGATAGAAAAGTCCAAAAAGATGTCTGACAAAATTCACATTCCAAACTATGTTGGAAATGAATGAACGAAGATGAATTTTCACTAGAATAAATGTAAATTTCTTCACATAGATTTAGGTGAATACTTTGCTTTGTACAAATTATAATATACTGTGGGCCAAAGCAATCTGGCTTGGTGGCATTACAGATGGAAAAGTATAATGATTTTAATTGCTCAAATAATATATTGAGTTAGCCATAAAAATTCAGTTTGTTCAAATGTTTGCATAAGATGTTACAGAAAAACGTGGATGAACATTTTGACCAGTCTAATATATACAGTATTTTCCAGACTAAGCTGCAGCTTTCTCCTCTGCATCTTCACCTCCATGAGTATATACTAGTTGCTGTCTGTCCCATTGGATCAGAAGCTACTCCAAGAAGAGACTGGGTCTTATTCATTTTTTAAACACAACTTTTTGTACTTGAGAGTGTGAGTGCTCAGTTGTGTCTGACTCTTCACAACCCTTTGGACTGTAGCCCTCCAGGCTCCTCTGACCATGGGATTTTCCAGGCAAGAATACTGAAATGGGTTGCCATTTCCTCCTCCAGGGGATCTTCCCAACCTGGGGATCAAACCTGCATATCCTGTGACTCCTGCATTAGCAGGCAGATTGTTTTTGCCACTGGGCCATCACAACATTTACACCAATACATGGTAGCTTTTCAACAAATATCTGTAATGAATAAACTGAATTTATTATGTGGTTAATAAAATGGTAAGTCTATTCTTAGCCCTCTTTAATAGATTTATAATTCCCAGATCATGAAAAATTATGATCTAATAAATTTATCACTGACTGTATCTAGAATATTTAGCTCTAAGCAAAACATTTAAAAATAGCATTCACCTAGTGCACGTTTAAAATACAAAAATTAACATGGCAAGGGGGCTAAAATATGTTTTATAAGAAGGAAGAAATAAATAAAATGATTGTGATAACAAGAAAATAATTTTAAAGTATTTTCAGGATTCTCCTATAAGGTAGATGGGCAGATTTACGTTATCCCCAGAGGACAGCCCAGCACAATGAACCCGTGAATGATCAACTGCAGCCTCAGGAGGGAATTTTCCAGTGAATGCCATAGTCTATAAAGAAAATGTGCTGCCTCAGAGGTAGTCAATTCTTGTTGACAGGAAGTATTTAAGCAGATAACATCTGTCAGAATGCAGCAGAGGGAATTTCTCAGTGTGTGTGTATCTCAAAGTCTTTCCTAGCTCCAGCTACCTGTCTTTTTTGTTGGCAGTTGCTCTCAGCAAGAGCCATACTTTCTTCAGGGGCTTCCCTGGCAGTCCAGTTTAAGACCTTGCATCTCCACTGCAGGAGGTGCTGGTTCAATCCCTGGTCAGGGAAGTAAGATCCCACATGATGTGAGGTGCTGGCCAAAAAAAAAGCCATGCCTTCTTCCAGGTGTTGAATGTGTAGTAGCTGTGGATTGAATGAAAGAAATGAGGTCCCTTCAGAAACGACTTTCTGTCAGTGAAATATTGTCAAATTCATTCCTGGTTAAAGGCATGTGCCTTTGATGGTTTTCTTTCTCTTCCTTTCTGCCTGCCCCTCTCCATCTCTTCTGTCTCCTCCTCTTTGTTCCTGTTGAACATTGTTATTATTATTTCTCTTCTTCTCCTCCTCTCCCTCCTTCTTCTTTGCCCTCCTCCCTTGCTCTTTCTTTTCATTCTCCTCCTACTTTTTCTCTTCCTATTCTTCTTGGTAAATATCAGTTGAAGGAGAAATAATACCCAGTCTACTATGTACTGTCTGTCTACTAGATAGAAAACCTATCTACTAGGTTTTCTCCCAGGAATATAGTTTTAAATACTAGCAGTTTCATCAGATCATTTTTGTTGTTGTTGTTATTTTTCTATCAATATACACACGTTATGAGACAAGTTATCTAGTTAATATATTCAGTCTGCAAAGCCTCACATTGGAAGTGTTGGTATTCCCAAGAAAAGAAATAGCAGTATTTGGAAATTGTGCTTCTCATCTATAAAATCCCAGGTTTGTGGAAAATAGTCTTAAAAAGAAAAAGGAATGACCAATTATAAAATTCAATGCATGTTCCTGAAATATATTGCAATGAAAATATATTTGCATTGTATATACAAATGAAATACAATATAATACAAATACACTGCAATACAAATAAAACAAAAATATATTACAATGAATTATATTGCAATCACAATATGTTACATTGAAATATATTACAATGAAATTGTGAGAACTTTGAAATCTATGTAAATGAAACCACCAAATTTGATGTTCCTGATCCATTCATGTTGCTACTAAATGATAAAGAGTTTTTCTTTTTAAAACTAAAGATATCAGATGTTATACAGTCATCCTGTCTGATATCATAGCCAATAGCCAGGTGTGGTTATTGAGTTCTTAAAGTGTGGCTAGTGTGAAATGAGATAAGCTGTCTAAAAAATACAACTTTAAGACTGAATGGTTTAAAGTATCATATTGATACTTTAAAATATTGATTATATGTTAAAATGATAATATTTTGAATCTATTAAATGAAGTAAAATCTATTAACCAAACTGTTTTCCCCTGTTTCTTTTCACTTTCTTTAATGTGTCTGCTAAAAAGTTTAATCACATATGTGGTTTGGACTTGTGGCTCACACCATATTTCTGTTATGTAATTCTGATCTATAGTGTGTTGAAATAAAACATTCCAGAATCTTAGTTTTGGAACGTGATGGAACTTAGTTTGAACAATCAGAAAATAATAAGAATTCAGAGATATCAAAATAAAATTAATAGCTAAAGTGAGAATAGGATTAGTCTGTGTGTACCCATACAGGGCTGTTTTGAGTATACATTATGTATTTTTCAAAATCTCTAGAATGCATATAAGCATAATCTCTAATTCCTCATCATTAAAAAAAAAATTGTATGCCTTGCTCAGTGATGTCTAAGTAATTCTTCTAAGTGATGTCTAAGTTTTTTGATGTTGTTGCAATTATTTATATTTGGACTCTATTGTAATCTGACAGTGCAGTAGTGAGCTCACCATATTCTTATTTCATGAGGATGTCATAAATGCACCATTCTTTTTCTCCCTCCTAAAGATTATTTCAACATAAGCATTTCCATAGGGAGCCACAAACAGAATGTGTACCAGCTCCAATTCAACAGGGCTTTCTCTGATTGTTATTAACTCTCTTTTCCTGAATTGTCCTCCAAATAGAAACAGCAGAAATGCTTACTGGCACCAGGAGGCATCCAGCTATGGGCCATCAGATCCTGAAAAAGAGTATGACTTGAAACTGCCAAAAGCGAGTATCTTATCTATACAGATAATTTTTGCCAAGCAGAGCATAAAATTTTCAGAACCGTTGTTATAATGCTATGCTCTCTTATCTCCAGTCTTTATATCCCTAGTCCCCTCCCAAAGTGTTCCTTCAGAGTTAAGTACAAACTGTAAATATTTCATGATATTTGATTTCACCTAAAGTACTTGGGAACAAAAGTTTGAATGAGACCCTGAGGGCCTAGATTTTTTTCTAAAATAGCTACAGTAAAACAATAATAGAGCCATTCTGCCACCTTAGGAAATGGCCTAGAGGAGAAAGAGCTAGGAAGATCATTTTGCTGGTTAGACACAAGGCCCAAAAGGAGTGGTAACTTCATAAATTATTCCGTGGGTATTGCTGAAGTCATTCTTCAGAGTTAGGCATTCTAGTGAGCTTACCATTGTACAGACAAAGGAATTTAAGACTTGGGACAAAGATCTGAATATTTTAAGCCTCTTGGAAGCTTATGCTAAATTCTAGAAAATAGTGTTCCTATAATTAGAATAGCTGTGCTATCAATGTATAAAATCTGCAAATAGAATTTTCAGCATAAAAGGTGAATTCTCCACTTTGCTTGGTTTATATCTAAGACATAAGAAACTGCCTCCAGCATATGAACTTCTGCCAAAAATAATGTATGGACAAAGTAAATAGGGCATACTAAATAGTGAAAAAGTGAAGTCACTCAGTCATGTCTGGCTATGTGAACCCATGGACTGTAGCCTACCAGGCTCCTCCATCCATGGGATTTCCCAGGCAAGAGTAGTGGAGTGGGTTGCCATTTCCTTCTCCAACTAAATAGGAACCCCCCCAAAAAACTGAAAAACATTGTTTGATTAAACATTTTATGATCTGTGAGTTACTTGCTTTCAAAAAGAAGGGCAGTGCTTGATCGATCAATGTAATCTGTATCTGGGTGCATAGATAAAGCCTTTTTCAATTTGTTTAAAAAGTGTGAATAGTACTGTTTGACATAACTTTAAAAACTTGGCCCATGTAGTTTTTCAAAAGGGTTACTTCATCCTGGGGTTTTTCTGTATAGGCTAGGGGAAGTAGACCTGTTTCAAACTTGATGTGTTTTTTCTCTAATTCTATTGTGTAAATTTGCAGAAAGGATAAGTGGTATCTCTTTAGAGATAAAGTATTAAAACAGAAGAGCCCATATATTATCAAAAAATTATTACATTCCTATCAGTAAGTTATTCTGATTCTCTAGAAGAGTGCTTACCCTGAGGTGTATCTTAACTAGAATGTATGATTTAAAGGAATGGCAACCCACTCCAGTATTCTTGCCTGGAAAATCCCATGGACAGAGGAGCCTGGCAGGCTACAGTCCATGGGGTCGTAAGAGTCAGACATGACTTAGCGACTAAACCACCACCACTATGATTTAAAGCCACAAAAAGCCCTTTATAAAAACACACCCAAAATGAAAAGTTGTTTATCTTGAGCAGTAGAAATGGTGTTATGTGCCTAGACAATCAACTTTACTTCTTCTCTTGGTACAGTCTTCTCAAGACTTTCTTGAGGTTGAGTGAGATGATGTGCTTACATTCTGGTCACTGTAATATGGGTGAAAATAATATATGCCACTTCTACACCTGGTCTCCTAAGCTTTACACTCTTTGCAACTTTCTAGTATACAACACAATAGTATCAACAATAATCACTATGCTGTACATTCAATCCCTAGAATTTACTCATCTTTTAGCTGGAAGCTTGTACTATTCAACCAACTTCTTTCTTTTTTCCCCACCTCTATCCCCTGTTAATGACCATTCTAGTCCCTGTTTCTATAAGTTGGTTTTTGTGAACCCATTTATAAATGAATCATACAGTATTTTTCTTTCTCTGTCTGGCTATTTCATTTGACATAATCTAAGTTCCTCAGTGTTCACCCACATTGCTGCAAAATTCAGGATATCCTTTCTTCTCATGGCTGAATAATGTTCCATTAAGTATGTATATATATATATACATATATATATACACATAATTTTAATATATATATACATTATATATAATCCATTCATCTTTATCCATTCATCTATTGACACACACTTATTTCCATGTCTTAGCTATTGAGAATAATGATGCAATGAACAAAGGAGTGCAGATATTGTTTTGAGATCCTGTTTTCATTTCCTTTGAATAAACAGAAATGGAATTGTTAGATCCTATGGTTCTGTTTTTAATTTTTCAAGGAGTTTGTATAAGTTTTCACTGATATAGAAATCAGTGGTGCCAGTTTATTTCCCACTAAATGTGCACGCATGTTCTCTGTTTTCTATATCCTCACTAATGTTTGTCATCTCTTGACTTGTTAATGATAGCCATTCTAACAGTTTAGATGTGGCCTCTTATTGTAGTTTTGATTTGCATTTCTGTAATTATTAGTGATGTTGAGCACCTTTTCATGTACGTATTGACCGTTTGTATGACTTCTTTGAAAAAATGTCTATTCAGTTTGTCTGCTATGTATTGAAAATATGACAATTAATAAAGCCTCTATTCTCATGGCACTTATTATACTATATAAAAAAAATCCAATTAGTTACACACAAAACAATATAAAATTGCAGCTGTGTTTAAGAGCTTCATATCTGAGATTCTCAATACCATTAAGCTGTACAATGGGGTAGCAGTTCCCTAGTACATAAGATTGAGGAAGCTGTTTTTGAGAAAGGGATTATTGAGCTGAAACTGAAGGATAAATGTAAATTTACTATTTGAAGAAGGAACTGAAGAGTTTGTTCCTTGAATAATATAGGGTAAACTCTTGGAACATGAATAAACATGATAAAGTTAATGGTTTAAAGGCAGCACACCTGTGGCATAGAGGAAGGGAGGGAGAGACTGAGATTAAGTGAAATAAGTTAGTGCCAAATCATTGTAAACTATGGAGGGTAGGAATGAATTTTCCCTTTATCCTTAGTAAAATGAGAAGCCATTAAATCATGTTCAGCAGGGGATGGTCATATTTGGATTTGGATTTCAAAATTAAAACTCTGAAAAAATTACTCTGGCTCTTTTGTGAAGGACAAACTGTACAGGAGCTACAATGGAGGTAAGTAGAAGAGTTAGGAGGAGCCTGGTGGGCTGCAGTCCATGGGGTCACTAAGAGTTGGACACGGCTGAGCGACTTCACTTTCACTTTTCACTTTCATGCATTGGAGAAGGAAATGGCAACCCACTCCAGTATTCTTGCCTGGAGAATCCCAGGGACACAGGAGCCTGGTGGGCTGCCATCTCTGGGGTCACACAGAGTCGGACACGACTGAAGCAACTTAGCAGCAGCAGAAGAGTTAGGAAGAAATCTCAGTAGCGGGAATGAGAAAGGATGGTAGAGAATTGGGAGGTAGAGGGAGAAATGGTTAGATTTAGTTGATCATTGGGTTGCCATAGTGTTTGTGTTGAAAAACATCTTGTTATTTTGCATTTTGAAAGATATTACACTGTTTTCTTCTAGTAACAGAAGTTCCATGACAAGTCAATGATTAAGTCTAGAGTGAAAGAAGGAAGCAATATTCAGATGAAATGAAATACTTTTCTAAAAAAGGCAGACATGCTAATAAAGCTAAAGGGGATATTTCTAGAGCAACTGATATTAGGTTGGTGCAAACATAATTGGGGTTTTGGACCATGAATTTTAAACCATTATAACTAGACCCAAATATATCTTTATTAATCAAAAAGGAACCATTGTAATCAATACATGTTTGCCAATGCAAAATAAGTTTACTCCTGTAGCATAAAAATCTGTGCTTCAGGATTTGATGAAGTATTTTCTGCATCTTGCTAGTTGTGGAAGCATTTTCCCTGCAAAAAGTTTTTGAGATGCTTGAAGAAGTAGTAGTTAGTTGGTGAGAGGTCAGGTGAATAGGGCAGATGAGGCAAAACTTTGTATCCCAATTCATTCAACTGTTGAAGCATTGGTTGTGCGACATTTGGTCAAGCGTTGCTATAGAGAAAAATTTGGCCCTTTCTGTTGACCAGTGCCAGCTGCAGGTGTTGTAGTTTTTGGTGCATCTCATCAATTTGCTGAGCATACTTCTCAGCTGTAATAATCTCACCAGGATTCAGAAAGCTGTAGTGGATCAGACCAGCAGCAGACAACCAAACAGTGACCATGGTGTTTTTTGGCTGCAAGTTTGTCTTTGGAAAGTACTTTGAAGCTTCTTCTCAATCCCCTGTGGCTCAGCTGATAAAGAATCCACCAGTAATGTGGGAGACTTGGGTCAATCCCTGGGTTGGAAAGATCCCCCAGAGAAAGGAAAGGCTACCCATTCCAGTATTCTGGCCTGGAGAATTCCATGGACCATATAGTCCATGGGATTGCAAAGAGTCGGACATGACTGAGTGACTCTCATTTTTCACTTTCACTCGATCCAACCACTGACCTGGTCATTATCGGTTGTCCTATAAAATCCACTTTTTGTCACATGTTACAATCCGATTGAGAAATAGTTCTTTGTTGTTGCATAAAATAAGAGAAGTAACTCTTCAAAGAGACAGTTTTTTTGATTTGTGGTCAGCTCATGAGGCAACCACTTATCAAGCTTTTTCATTTTTTCAGTTTGCTTCAAATGCCAAATGACTGTAGAATGGTTGATGTTGAGCACAATGTTTTAATTTTCGAGATTAAGAATACAAGTCTTTGTGAATTTTTCAAGTAAATGGAGTTTGCTGTGCTGTTCTGTGCTTAGTCATTCAGTCATGTCTGACTCTGCAACCCCATGGATTGTAGCCTACCAGCCTCCTCTGTCCATGGGGATTCTTGCCCAGGCAAGAACACTAGAGTGGGTTGTTATGCTGTCCTCTAAATGGAATTCAACCATTCATAAGTCTTCTTTTAAAAAATTTGTAGTGACTTTGGATGTGATGGGAAACATTTTTTTTTTCCTTTTTAATTTTACTGGTATATTCAGGAAATAGTAAACTGCTAAGAACAGATACTAACTTGATCTTAGTCAAAAGGTATAGAAGTGATTTTCAGAGAGAATAAAGTTGTTTTCCTTCCTGTTTAAAATTCACTGTTGCACCTGATTTTTTAAACATTGCCTCTTATTGGCTGTCAAAAATATGTCAATAATTTATGCTTCCAATGACACTTTCAGTGGCTATTTTGAAGTTTTAAAATAAGCACATTTAGTGTCTGAATGAATGGCACATGTCTTTTATAAAATAAATTTTATACCTCAAAAGATTTTTTTTCTAGAGGGGTTATCTTTTTGTTGAATTTCTGTTGACAGTATACTTCAGATATGTGGTAAAGAAAAATTAAATTATTTCTATGATGTCAGGCAATTTATCTTTATAAAAATAGTGAATTATTAGAAAGTATAAACAATTTTGCTTTGATATTTAAAAATGTTTTTTAGAAAACTGATTATGAATTTTATTTATTTGTTACTCTCTTTATTTTCATTTTTCCTTTGAAACATCATTTGGTTATTACTTTCCTAGATTTGTATAATAGTTTGGTGTCACTGATGAGTGGAATGTTCACTACAACTTGGTTTGGGAAACAAGATTTGAGGAGTTACTTCTCAGGGTATAATATATTTGTCATGTTGATTGATGCAAAATGAAATGTAATTGGATTTCTGGAGTCATATATTGCTTAGTAGTGATTAGGACAATTGGACAACAGCATTAAAGTGAAATGTTCTCATTGTCCATCTAAAATTGGCCTCTGCTCTTTCTTGGTAGCCTATAAATTTATATTTCCTAGAAAATATTTAACAGTATTCTTGAAAGGATAAATCATTTTCAAAAGAAATCTTCAGTTACAGTTCCATTTCTGAAGTCAAGCTCGTAGGCAGACTTCATTATTTGCAATCTATGAGATACTCAGCATTTTATTACCTACCTTTCTAAGCTGAGAATCTTCATGAAAACCTCTCTTCTAATGTTAGTGGCATTTCTAGAGATGGTATATATTAAGGGCCTACTATAGGCCAGGTGGAGAAGGAAATGGCAACCCACTCCAGTATTCTTGCCTGGAGAATCCCATTGACAGAGGAGCCTGGTGGGCTGCTGTTCATGGGGTCACAAAAAGTCTAACATGACTGAGTGACTAAACACCATAGGCCAGATATATAGATTATATTCAATAAATATTAATTGTTAAATTTTACTTTTTAAGTAATTTATTTTTATCAGTTCATAGAGAATTATATATTCATCTTTTATTTCTAGCAGGGGGTCAAACTAGATAGCATCACTTAAATCTCTCCTTGAAAATGTTTAAATATAATGAACAAAATTTTAATTATTTTAGATGCATCAGTGAGCTGATTAGAAGTCAAACAATATTGAGAAGCCAAAAAATTAAGTGAATTTAGTACCCTGAAGTGGTAAACAACCACTGAATCTGAATTTTTGGTCAGGCCCACTCCAGTGTTCTTGCCTGGAGAATCCCGGGGATGGCAGAGCCGGGTGGGCTGCCATCTATGGGGTCACAGAGTCGGACACGACTAAAGTGACTTAGCAGCAGCAGCAAAGTTGAGCTTTCCTTTTCTGACCATATATAGAATCTAATTGAAGACATGCTTACATAAATCTGAGAACCAAAATGACATCTTCACCAAATTAAGAGTAAACTTGAATAAACTTAAGCTTCCAAAAGCATAAAACAGAAAATTGCTTATTTAAAACCTTAGCAATGAGTTGCGAAAAAAGAGTTCTCCTTTATGAATACCAAAGCTCATATAACCTTAACATGACCTCTAGCCTGTAGTCATAGACTCCAAATTGAAAATCTTTTAATTTAGTTGAACTAGTTATTCCTGCTGACTAATGTTACCAGCAGACATGTAGACGCAAATGCAAATCAGGTTTTGCAAAAGTTTGCCTTCATAAAATTCTCAAATTATATCAGTGGAAGGTGTTACATGAACTAGAAGTACCTAGTCAAAAAGCAAAAATAACCAACAAAATAAGATATAGTGAGTTTTAGCCAGCAGAGGAAATAGAACATTCAGAACTGACAACTAATTTTAGAATTAGCAGATAGAAAATATAATTGGATTAGTTTAAAGAAATAAATTTAAACCGTAAGCAACTCCCCCAAAACTGATATATTATAACCATGTGGGTTTGAAGAAAAGTCACAGACTCTATTAGTGAAATATAATTACTAAAAAATTTCAGAATCGAAAGAGACACGTGTACCCCGATGTTCATTGCAGCACTGTTTATAATAGCCAGGACATGGAAGCAATCTAGATGTCCATCAGCAGATGAATGGCTAAGAAAGCTATGGTACATATACACAATGGAATATTACTCAGCCATTAAAGAGAATACATTTGAATCAGTTCTAATGAGGTGGATGAAACTGGAGCCTATTATACAGAGTGAAGTAAGCCAGAAAGAAAAACACCAATACAGTATACTAATGTATATATATGGAATTTAGAAAAATGGTAATGATAACCCTGTATGTGAGACAGCAAAAGAGACACAGATGCATAGAACAGTCTTTTGGACTCTGTGGGAGATGGAGAGGGTGGGATGATTTGAAGAATGGCATTGAAACATATACATTATCATATGTGAAACAAATCACCAGTCCAGGTTCTATGAATGACACAGGGTGCTCAGGGCTGGTGCACTGGGATGACCCAGAGAGATGGGATGGGGAGGGAAGAGGGAGGGGGGTTCAGGATGGAGAACACATGTATACCCATGGCGAATTCATGTCAATGTATGGCAAAACCAATACAATATTGTAAAGTAATTAGCCTCCAATTAAAATAAATAAATTTATAGAAAAAATAAAAGCAAAACAAAACAAAACAAAAATTTCATATATGATGTAGCTGAATAGTACATTAGTGAACTAAAAAAAATGTATCTGAGAAAATCTTCTTTTATCTAGTGGGAAGGAAGTATGATAAATATTAAAGAGTTATTAAATACACAAAGATATGAGAGGAATGAGAAGGTCTAACTTCCATTTAATTAAAATTCTCTGATCAGAGGAGAGGGAGAATGGGGCAGAAACAATACTTGAGGGGATAATGGATTATAATTACAAAGAAATTTATTCATTCATTCCATAAATATTTATTCTGTCAACCATAGTACTGGGTATATAAGAGTGAATAATACAGATACAATTCTCTCTCTACTATCCTGGAACTCACAATCTAATCACTGGTAGAAGATAGACACCTCCTGATAAATGTTTCCTCTTTCTTTCCTGCCTGATGATCCTAAGATGTTTTTCAAAAGACTTTGCAAAAAATTTGTAACTTGCTACTATAGCCAAATTGATAATACATTATTTATTTATTTGTTTTGCTTCAATCTCTCTTTCCATTTTTCCTTTTCCTCAGTCACACTTCTATTTAAACTGCTCATAAGTATAGCTTTCTCTGAGACTTTGATTTTAGGGAATCCAGGTTGTACTGAAAGTGACCCTAAAATCTTGACCTTCAACAGGAGATTTGGAACTGGCTTACTTACAAACTAAATAGCAATAAAGACACAATAAATTTAACAGTAAGTAAATTGCTATAAAAAGCAATATCGTATGTTTATGTGCATGCTCATTCATGTCTGACTCTTTGCAAACTCATGGACTATACCCTGCCAGGCTCCTCTGTCCATAGAATCTTCCAGACAGGAATATTGGAGAGGGTTGCGGTTCCCTTCTCCAGATCTTCCCAATCCAATGATCTAACCCGCATCTGTTGTGTCTCATACACTGGCAGGCAGATTCTTTACCAGCTGAGCCACCAGGGAAGCCCTTGAGTAATAAAAAATTAGAAACAGGACTGTCATGGAAATTCCCTGGCAGTCCAGTGGTCAGGGCTCTGTGCTTCCACCGCATGGGGCATTGGTTCAATCCTTGATTGTGGAACTAAGATCCCATAAATTTAATCTCATGATCAGGAAAAAACACACACGCACACACCTCGCATTGATCCATCAATCCGACTCCTGAGTATTTATACAAAATAATTAAAATCAGGTTCACAAAGAGATACTCGAATTCCTATTTTCATCACAGACCTGTTCACAATACCCAGGATGTGGAACCAATATAAATATCTGTTGATAGATGAATGGATAAAGAAAATATGGTGTATAAATACAATGGAGTATTTTTCAGCCTCAAGAGAGAAGGAAATTTTACTATATGCAACAACATGGATGATACTTCAGGATATGATGCTAAGTGAAATGTCTTTCACAGAAGGATAAATACTGCTTGATTCCACTTATATGATATATATAATATAGTAAAATCCTTAGAATCAAAAACTGAAATGTTGGTCACCAAGGGTTAGAGGAAAAAGAAAATGAGAAGATATTGACCAAGGGGGACAATATTTCAGTTAGGAAGATGAATAAGCTTTAGATATCTTCTGTACTATATACTGCTTATAGTAAATAATGCTGTATTATATAGCTATAATTCTATTGAGAGGGTAGATCTCATGTTCACTTTTCTTACCACAGTAAGGTAAAAGTTAAAAAAGAAAGCATAAAATCAAAAGGTGAACAAATCCAAGCCTTTCTGCCCTTTTTGTCAATATATACTGACAAGAAAATTGATTAATCATATATAAATACATTAAAGGAGATTCTTACTTCATACCATAGATGAAAATTTAAATAGGAAGTAAAAATTATAAAACTTCTTGAATAAAATGTGGGAGAACATCTTCATATTTTCTGAGTAGGAAAATATTTACAAGACAGCACACAAACCATTAAGGAGAAATTGATAAAATTTACTTCAATAAAACTAAGAATTCTTTCCGCCTGAAACTGGAGCCGATTACACAGAGTGAAGTAAGCCAGAAAGAAAAACACCAATACAGTATACTAACACATATATATGGAATTTAGAAAGATGGCAATGATGACCCTGTATGCAAGACAGCAAAAAAGACACAGATGTGCATAGTGGACTTTTGGACTCAGAGGGAGAGAGAGAGAGTGGGATGATTTGGGAGAATGGCATTGAAACATGTATACTATCATGTAAGAATTGAATCACCAGTCTATGTCCGATGCAGGATACAGCATGCTTGGGGCTGATGCATGGGGATGACCCAGAGAGATGTTATGGGGAGGGAGGTGAGAGGGGGGTTCACGTTTGGGAATGCATGTACACCCGTGGTGGATTCATGTTAATGTATGGCAAAACCAATACAGTATTTTAAAGTAAAATAAAGTAAAAAATAAAATAAAATAAAGACACCATGGGATTAATAATATACAATAAAGTGAGAAGATATTTGCAATCTATATAACTGACAAAGGATTAAAATGCAGAACACTTACAAATCATTATAATAAAAAAAAAGAACCCAGTAAAAAATCTTGAGTATTCATTTCAAATAGGATAAAACTTAAATAGCACATAAACCTATAAAAATATGCTTAATATCATTAGTACTTAAGAATATGTAAAATAAATCTATAATGAGACATAGTTTCGTGCCCCCTAGATTTGCAAAAAATTATACATGACAATATCAAACATTGGAAAAAATGTAGCATGATGACAAACTCTAATTTGATCAACCCTGGGATTTCTTTGGAAGGAATGATGCTAAAGCTGAAACTCCAGTACTTTGGACACCTCATGAGAAGAGTTGACTCATTGGAAAAGACTCTGATGCTGGGAGGGATTGGGGGCAGGAGGAGAAGGGGACGACCGAGGATGAGATGGCTGGATGGCATCACTGACTCAATGGATGTGAGTCTGAGTGAACTCCAGGAGATGGTGATGAACAGGGAGGCCTGGCGTGCTGCGATTCATGGGGTCGCAAAGAGTCGGACAAGACTGAGCGACTGAACTGAAATGAACTGAACTGAACTGAAGGTACAAATTAGTACCAACACTTTAGAACAGCTGTACATTACTTAATAAACATGAAGATGAACTAACCCTAAAGCAAGCATTTCCACTCCCAATTAGAGACCTAAAGAGACTCTTTCAAACATGAACCAGATGGCATGAGTAAGAATTTTCATAGCAAAACTTTTAATAGCAAAATGAAAACAGATCAAAACTGAACATTCAACAGCTCATCAACAGTAAAAGGAAGAAATAATCAGAGTCACCTGAAAGGAGTTCATACCACTGCCTGGTGCCCCAGATTTTGTGCCACAGGCCATCTCTACATCACCTCACGCTGGTGGCCAGTAGGGCTTAAGCTTGTGGGTCTCATATGACTGTAACCAGCAGGGAAAGAATTCTTAAACAGTTGCCACTCCTGGGGCACGACTAGAGGAAACAGAACAAGAGGTTGGTTTTCCTGTGAGGGAGGCCATTAGCTAATCATCATGGCTGAGGCCTGAGGGGCTGGTTTACAATTAAACACTCATCTAGTGGCTGACTAATCCTTTGTAGAGACCATAGAGGGCAGGAGGCATCTACAAGCTCACCCTTTGCCATCTTCCTGAGCGTCAGTATGGGGAACTTCGTATGTATCAGGTATCCTGATTTTTCGGTCTGGTGCTCTGTTTTTTGTTGTTGCTGCCCAGTAGATGCTCCTTGATTGCCTTGCTCTGGTGGCTGAGAAGACTTGGATTTCTGGATACCATGGGACTGTGAAAATCAGACAGAAAGAGTACTTTGTAGGTTCCTAGGGCTTCCCAGGTGGCTCAGCAATAAAAAGTCCACCTGCCAATGTAGGAGACCTGGGTTCAATCCCTGGGTCAGGAAGAACCCCTGGAAAATGAAATTACAACCCACTCCAGTATTCTTGCCTGAGAAGTCCCACTGACAGAAGAGCCTGGAGGGCCAGAGTCCATAGGGTCACGAAAGAGTTGGCTATGACTTAGTGACTGACAAAGAAAACAAACTCCCAGGGTACTGCACAGGCAGTTGACTGGAACATACTGTCCAGTCTTTCTGGGAAGTCTTTTTTGCTTGTCTTGGAGATTCAGCCTGAGGGAAAGGCTAGGGGTTGACAAACATCTGGTGGGTATGGAGCTGCTCTCAAGGCATGTAAGCTATCGACACCATCTTGGTGATCTCTCTGCTACATTTTGGTGTGTTAGAAAGAAAGAAAGAAAGATGAAGAAAAGGAGAAGGAAGGAAGGAAGGAAGGGAAGAAGGAAAGAAAGAAAAAGCTGTGGTATATTCATGGAGTGATTATTATTATTTTTTTTTACTGACTAGTAAACAGAGTGATATACTAGTCAGTAAAAAAAAAAAAAAGAATTCCACTATAAGAAACAATGTATATGAAACTTTTTACCATAATGTTGAGCATAGAAAGCTGTCAATAAGCAGCATGACTCCATTTATATGAAGGAAAAAAGCTATGCACAAGTAAAGAGTATATATTGAATAATACTTAAATAATATTTAAAGTTAATATCATTAATATTTAAATAGTGCTTTAATAATAACAATATTAAAATATAGATGGAAAAACTAGAAAGAAAAACAGAAATGATTTACACAGAGGTTGAGAATATGCATACTTAGAGGAGGGAGAATATGGGTATCAATTTGGAGAGGGACACATGAGACGTATAAAAAGTGATGATAATATCCCTTTTTTTAAACAGTGTGGTGGGACAATGGCTTTCGATTGCATTTGATATATGTCTGGGGCTTCCCCATTGGCTACACACAGACAAATGCATACACATTCAGATACTTTTATCAACTGGGCATTCACTAACTACAATTTTTAAAAGAAAAAAATCGTATGTATCTTCTAAAAAATTCTTAGGACCCTATTTCATTGCTCCATGGTTTTATCTCTCATGCATAAACTGCCTCTGACATGAAGAAATGTCATGGCAGCTTGAGATAACAAAACCTCAGAGACCTTTGCAGTAGAGCATTAGAAACTTCAACACAATCAATAATACTCCAGATGTCTACATGAGCTATTTGTACTTTCTAAAGTAATTCAGTTTAGGGAAAGAATGATTCAAGTCTCGATGGCAATATGTAAACTTGGAATATTCATTTTTTGAATCTCTGTTTAAAAATTTGATAAGGGCTGGACTAAATGAGTTGATATACCATAGGAACAGCTTTCCTGGTACTTTCAAAGTCCATTTTATTTTTCTATCTTTTAGGCATCTGTGATAAATCTTAGATGATGAAGAACATTAAGTTTATAATTATAGAATAATTTTCAAATGCTCTCAAACTGAAAAAAGACTGACACAAGAAAAACAACTGGGGCCTAGTAAAAAGACTGGGCTTTATTTGTTCTAATCTCTCAAACAGGCTACTCACCTGTTTAATTTTAACAGGAATCAATGACTTGACTTCTTCATGAATTCTAGAATGTGGAAAATTTATCTGACTTCAAAAGCATGGTGAAAATCAATTTTGAATTTTCCCGTAGATCAGGTAAATATATTACATCGACACTGAAGACACATCTATCTGTCTTTTTTTCTAACTTAACCCAACTGAAAACAACAAGTAAATTGAATTCTGAGCTAGGCGGTGAAAGAGAGGCTCCCATGGTATCAAGCATTATTTTCACCTCTTTCTTTAGGAGCCTTGGGGGAGTGGAAAACCTTCCATGTTAGCAACCTTTCCTGTAACTATTCCTTTCATTACCTATAGGCTTCCCCAAAGGCTCAGATGGTAAAGAATCTTCCTACAATGCAGGAGACCTGGGTTTGAGTCCTGCGTTTGACCCTTGGGTCAGGAAGATCCCCTGAAAAAGGAAATGGCAACCCACTTCAATACTCTTGCCTGGAATCATTTACCGATGAAGAGCATTTGATATGGAACCCTATATGCTCTGTGTCTCCAAACACATCAAAGCAACAAAAACTCTTTATTACTGATAGTGATACTGTCATGCTCAACTTTTCTTTTTAACCCCCTGGTTTTGCAGGTAAATCAAAACTAAATTTCACTTTCAATATATTGAATTTATGACTAGCCCCAGGAGGTATAGCTTGGCTTAACATTGTCACATGTCATCGGGGAAAAATGGTTATGGAGAAGGGTTGGGGTTATGTTTCAGGGAAAATTATCTAATTTTGGAGATAGATGTTATAAAGTAAAAGTAAAATATGTCATAAGAAATAGCCATTATTATGTGAGTTGCTAACTATCATCAGCAGCCTTCAGCAATGTTTGGGTAGGAACAATGGAAGATGGAGGTGAGGTAAAGATTTTACACTACACTGTGTGTTTACTTAGGGCTTCCCGGGTGGTTCCCTGGTAAAGAATTTGCCTGCCGATGTAGGAGACACAGGAGATGCAGGTTCAATCCCTATACCAGGAAGATCCCCTGGAGTAGGGAATGGCAACCCACTCCAGTATTCTTGCCTGAGAAGTCCCATGGACAGAGGAGCCTGGTGGGCTACAGTCCATGGGGCTGCAGAGAGTTGGACATATATTTACTTAAGTTTCAGGGAAGACCCTTCATCTTTATAATAGTAGCTGAAGAGCTACTCATTGGCTAACAATTTAAAATAATTTTCTTAGAAAATATTCCAAATTCTTTAACACACATTATTAGCCCAATTCTTAAGTTCAGACTAAACTTAGACATTTTATATTACGCTAATTTTGGTCTGCTTTCTAAGAATATTAAACATAGTTTTTTGTTTTTGTTTTTTTTTAGAAGTTCTTCTGTGAGCAAAGTAATGATGAAAGCATGACTATTTAAAAAAATATATATTGCATGATTTTTAGATGGAAATCCAAATGCAATGAATTAAGGAAAAAAACTTTGTAATAATGAATAATCTAATAATGTCTTTCTAATAATGTATTTTTAAAAATGAAAGCACTATCTTACCTCCAATAAGAATATGCCAAATTGCTTACAGTATTGATGTTCTGAGAAGTTTCCAAAGCTGGATTAACTTTGTCTCATATTAAAAGGTATATTTGATTTGTTATATTTGCTAAATGATGTTCACAGGTTTAACTAAAATATGCATTAGTGATGTATGTATTTACCACTGGAAAGAGGGACGTTAACGCCAAGACCTTTCGCCCGTTCTACTTTAGTTTGATGAACTACTGCACTTGGATTTAGATTTTGACTGAACGTATTTTGTGAAGCACTCTAAGGCTTGATCTGTGCATGCATGCTCAGTTGTGTCACACTCTTTGTGACCCCATCGGTTGTAGCCTGCCAGGCTCCTCTGTCCATGAAATTTTCCAAGCAGGAATATTGGAGTGAGCTGCAGTTTCCTCCTCCAGGCAATCTTTCCGACCCAGGGATCGAAACTGAGTCTCTTTCATCTCCTGCACTGGCAAGCAGATTCTTTACCACTGTGCAACCTGGGAAGCTTCCTAATACTTGAGACCACTAGGCAAAAGTTAAATAATGGTTCTAAACATGATTAACTGACAAGCTAGTAAACCAAAAAGCAAACCAAACACTGCAGCATATTTTGCCACACTACTTTATGATTCTAAAAGAACAAAAAAATTTTATCATTTTGATTATATCATGAATAGGACCCACAATCATTTGAAGATTCCTGTTTGAGAGTAGTTACGGTTCAGCTCATGAGCATGTGAGGATGATTGCATATCTTGGGCTTATTTGTTTTGCTGGAACTATGTCAGCTTGATAATTGTTCTATATAATTCATCACTTTTTTAATGTCAGGTAATGACTTGGATAATCATTTAACTCTTCAGGTTTCTTCTGCAAGATATTTTTCCATGGTAACAGAAGTACATTGGTTTTTGTTTACTTTGTAGAACATGATACTTGGTGTTCATCATGTAAAGAAAAAGAAGACAATTTAATCAAGAAAAACCTATATTTCAAAGCTTTCAGAACTGTATGTTATGTTTATGTAGGAGAGTGTATGAAATAGGGCTTCCCTGGTGGCTCAGACAGTAAAGAATCCACCTGAAATGTGGGAGATCTGGGTTCGATCTCTAGATTGGGAAGATCCCCTGGAGAAGGGCATGGCAACCCAGTCCAGTATTCTTGCCTGGAAAATCCCATGGACAGAGGAGCCTGGAGGGCTACAGTCCATGGGGTCCCAGAGTTGGACACAACTGAGTGACTAAATGCAGCACAGCACTGTATGAAATCAAGTTCATTAAATAGGTAAGCTTCCAAATATAATGCATGCCTAGTATATCCTTCTTTCACCAATATGTCTAACATGAAATTATTTCTAAATAAATTAGGGTATAAATAATAAAGCTTTAATGAGGAGATAAATTATATGACTCAGAGTGCTGTGATGTTTCTTATATCTTAGCTTGCTATCCTAAATTTTCAGGAAAAGCAATCTTTTTTAAACCTTTATCAAACCAATGCAGACTCTCCTAACTTTCTAAATTCCAAATGTAAGGCTGTTCCTAGCAACAAAACTTTCCTCATTTGACCCACATACTGCATGTTTCTCTACTAAGAACCATTTTAAAATGTGGTTTCTTACTGTAGCTTTTTTTTTTTTATGATGAAACTATACTTGAACAGCTCCAAACTGTACATCCTATATGAAGCCTCTCCTCTCAATAAGTTTTTTATTTTTGTGTGGAATTTTATATCTTGCAGTGTCCTATAAATAAAAATTTAATTCCACCCTTTAAAAAGTGCCTTGTTCTTCAGAGCACTTTTGATGCACTAAAGATAATAAGGTAAAGCAAGAAGTTTGATGAAGATTCTTTTTCCTAGAAGATGCTTTTTAGATTAAGTCCAACATTCTGAAACAAGATAAAAGCATTAAACAATGGGAAAAATGTTTAAATTAATTTAGCTATTTAACTACTGTCTAATTTTGCTATTAAACTAATGCTGACTATAGCATTGAAGGTACCATTTTATTAGATCATCTCTTTCATTTTAATAATGGTGATTATATATTTCATCAGGTACTCTAATAATTTTTGTTTCTTATAGACATAGAATGTTGGCACAAATACGATTGCTATCAAGATTATCAACTCACACTGCCTGGAATGCCCTTTTGTCCATTTGCCACATCAAGATATATGTTAATATATGCATGGTATGTAAATGAATGCCATTATAGGAAGTCAGTAAGTAGTTTTGTGTTCAGAGCTTTAAAAAATGTTCTGCTCCTAGCATAGCTCAATGACAGGTAACATCTTGGTACTCCCAGGAGACTGGCAAATTTTCATATAAACTGATAGCATGTCTTCCCTTCTTATGCCCCTTCTTTCCTCAGAAACATTTTACATTGAAAGACAAATTATATAGATATAATGCTGTATTAGTCACAGCTTTATTCCTATATAATTTAAAATTATATAGGGATAACAAATTCTTATCACAAAGACTTGTAAGCCTTCATCAAATTCATTGTTGACATTTGCAATTTTCTCAAAGTATGGAGACTAACATGCATATATGGTTTGTAAAGCAACAAAAGGAACTATCTGCTTTCAAATGTATTTAGGTTTCATTTCTTCACATGTCTAGTACACATTTTTTTTAACCATATCATTCTGAAAAACATAAGACATATCACTGGATTTAAATGAGGGTTATGTTCTGTTAACACTGCAGTGTGTGTTGTTAACAATGTTCTCTAGCTTCCCCAGGCCATAGTGTTTTCATCTGTAAAAGGAGAAATGCATGCTCAACAGTTTCTAAAATCTCTTCTGGCTGAAATAATCATCTAATTCTAAATTTTAATTCTCTGTAATGCACAACTGGACTAAGGACTAGAAATTTTGTTTAATGTATAATGATAATATCATCATTTCATATTCCAGCATGAAATTTGACATCAAGAAACAGTTAAGTGATTTCTAGTAGTTGACATTTTGAAAGGACAAATGTAAATTACTAACTAAAAAAAGAGCAGACTTGATTGTGAAGATGACTGACTCACAGCATATATTTAAGGAAGTTTGAACTAAAGTTTCTATTGTTTTGCAAACAACTTGAACTGATAATTTTCATGCCTTCAGCCCCTCAAGTTCAGCAGAGGGATTATAGGCCTGCCTTACCCACTATAGCCCAGACTGGAAAATAAGCTCTGGGTTTCCACCCAGTTATAACAAGAGAGATTTTCCAAGTGGCTCAGTGGTAAGAATCAGCCTGCCCCTGCAGGAGATGTGGGTTTGATCCCTGGATAGGGAAAATCCCCTGAAGTAGAATATAGCAACCCACTCCCATATTCTTGCTAGGGAAATCCCATGGACAGAGGAGCTTGATAGGCTATAGTCCATGCAGTTGCAGAGCGATTGGATACAACTTAGCGACTAAACAACAATAAGAGAATCTCCATTTTATTTATTCTTCAAAACAGCATTTTGCATTTGGCTTTATGTAAAAAGTGCTATTGGAAAAGACTCTGATGCTGGAAAATATTGAGGGCAGGAGGAGAAGGGAGCAACAGAGGATGAGACGCTGACTCAATGGACATGAGTTTGCACAAACTCCAGAGATAGTAAAGGACAGGGAAGCCTGGTATGCTGCAGCCCATGTGGTTGCAAAGAGTTGGACACAGCTTAGCAACAGAACAACAAAAAGTGCTAGGGATCCTAAGTAAAAAATGAATTGATGTTTAGAAATTATTGCAGTAGCCAATATTCCAGTCAGATGAGTGAGAAAGTTTTTACTGTGAGTGTGTTGTTTCATGCATTGGTGATCACTCTTGTTGGCATTCTTTGGACTAGTTTTATTACTTTTTGTATGCTCAGTTGCTCAGTTATGTCTGACTCTTTTGCAGTCCTATGGACTGCAACCCGCCAGACTCCTCTGTCCATGGGATTTTCCAGGCAAGAATACTGGAGTGGGTTGCCATTTCCTCCTCTAGGGCATCTTCCTGACCCAGGGATCAACCTGTGTCTCCTGGATTGGCGGGCAGATTCTTTATCACTGTGCCACCTGGAAAGCCCTTTTATTTTATTCACCCTTTAACCATTACTTTATTTAAGATTTCCAGGGTGTTTATTCAACTGTGCAGCATACATACTCTAGGAAGGAAATTGCATCAATTTAGTTAGGGAATCAATATCCCAAAAGCTTTCAGTCAGCTTGGATTACATCTAGTAAGGTGGAGTTTAATGAAGCCATATGCCATATTTAAAATTTTGTTTTTCAAATTAAAAACAAAAGATTGAAACATAGATTAATAAGAGAACTTAATAGTACCAATTGGCTTTCCAGATGGTTCTGTAGCAAAGAATCCGCCTGCTAATGCAGGAGATACAAGAGATGCCAGTTTGATCTCTGGGTCAGGAAGATCCCCTGGAGGAGGAAATGACAACTTCACTTGTATTCTTGTCTAGAAAATCCCATGGACAGAGGAGCCTGCCATGCTACAATTCATGGGGTCAGAAAGAGTTGGACATGACCTAGCAGCTAAACAGGACACTACCAGTAGACTATGAAAGAGACAACAGCAGTACTACCAAAGCAAACTAAAGCAGTGTTCTTGCCTGGAGAATCCCAGGGACAGGGGAGTCTGATGGGCTGCCATCTATGGGGTCACACAGAGTCAGACACGAGTGAAGTGACTTAGCAGCAGCCAAGCAAGCTACAGGACTGATCTTAGCCATAGAGCAGCTAACACTTGAGCCCTGAGGGGAAAAGATAAACACTACAAAGTCTTTTGGTTGTCCATCAAGAAGACCTGAGCAGGCAGAACTCTTTTTCTGGATTGATTCCATCCATGCTTTTTCCTTGAAGTCAGCAAATCTCTTGTCAGTAAGGGGATTCCTTTTAAAGTTTTGTTGTTTTTAATTTGTTTGTTTGTTTTGCTTTAATAAGTCAATGCCTCTAGCCAGCCAGCACTTCATGAGTTTAATATCAAAGGGGTTGAAATCCTCTACTGGCCCCAAACACAGTTCTCTGATTCAGCCTCTAGGTCAGGGGGCCACAAGGACCTTTAAGATTCATTACACACAATGCTCTATGGAAAAGATTATCAACATTATGGGAGAGAACCCTGATAGAGCATCATGAAAAATCTGAAATGATGACACCATTGACAGTTTTTTTGTTGTTTTATAAAAAGCCATGAATGTCATTAACCCAAAACAATAAATTCTTGCTGAAGAAAACTGTGTCCAGATGTGCATAACTACTGGATTTAGGACATAGCCCATCAAGGAAATCATGAACGAGATTGTGAATATGTAAGTATATATATATAAATGTGTATTATATATATATGTATGTATATGTGTAAGTGTTTCAAGATATGAATCTGGGAGAAATTCAAGAGCTGGTAGACATCACATCACAAAAATTTTAAAAAGATAGGTTGGTGAAGATGAGTGCTTCCAAACCAATGCCAGATGAGGAGGAAAAAGACATAGAGAAAACATGGTCAGAAAGAAAAAAAAAAACCCTGACACTAGAAAATCAATGTCTTTTATGATATAGATCTTTCTGTGAAATGAGCACTGAAACTAAAGCAAATAGTGGAAAGAGAAACATTTTTCTTGTTTCATGTAGAAACATTTTTAGAGAAATGAAAAAGCAAAAAGTTCAGGAAGAAATTATAATGTATTTATTTAAAGTTATACCAAGTGTGCCTACTCTTCTATCTCCCCATTTAACTCTTCCACCTCTTCTACCCATGAAACAGCAAGATCAGGTCTTCCTCGTCCTCCTCATTCACAGCATTCTCAAGATGAAGTCTAAGATGATGCAGACCTTTAGGATGGCCAACTTCTATTTAATGATAATGATCATCATGTCCTACAGTTAATAAACGTATCTGTTGTGTATGTGTGTGAGTCTTCCTATGAAAATCTAGTAACTGTATGTCAAGAACTGTATGAGACATTACTATGTCATCATCATTGTTTAAGGATTCATCCTGTAGAAGATCTTGTGCAAATATTTATATTGAAGTGGATAGCTTATTCTTACATAGGCATAAAGTTAGTGCCATTTCATATAAATGAATAATGTTTTAGCTTTCTTACTGTTTATAACTTTGCTTTCAAAGAATTAAATTATTATAGAGTATACCTCTCTCTTGTAATTGAAGGGATTATCAGCCTATTATCACAGGTGCTTTTTAAAATGCAGCAATGTTTTCAATATTACATTATTAATTTTATTTTTTTAATTTATTTTTTTAATTTTTTTATGGATAAGATTCTATGCTATAGAGTTTTATTCATAGAAAAACCAAGACAACATTGTAAAGCAATTATCCACCAATTAAAAATGAATGAAAAATAATTTTATGCCATAAAAAGTTTGCAACAATTCAATTTACTAGTGTATAGGCTAGTCTACTGTGAATCATTATACCTGTAAATACATGTGAAGTTATTTTTCACAGTATCCTATGTCTGTTGCTGCTGCTAAGTCGCTTCAGTCGTGTCCGATCTGTGCGACCCCATAGATGGCAGCTCACTAGGCTCCCCTGTCCCTGGAATTCTCCAGGCAAGAATACTGGAGTGGGTTGCCATTGCCTTCTCCTTCTCTATGTCTAGTATTAGTAATTACATATAAAATGTACAGTGTTTTGTATCATATAAGACAATATTGATGTGAGTACTGACATATGATTCATCTTGTAAACAGATTACATAAACTGTATAAATACAGTGTGTGTATGCTTAGTCACTTCAGTCATGTTCAACTCTGTATACAGTTCTGTAATTGTATATTCCCTTCCTTATGATTTTTTAAACATTTTAAAATTTAGCTTGTATTCTTTATACAATTCATTAAATTGTAAAAATATAGTATGGCTATAAACTGTTTGTCAACATCCATTGGGTCATCAAAAAAGCAAGAGTGTTCCAGAAAAACATCTACTTCTGCTTTATCGACTATGCCAAAGCCTTTGACTGTGTGGATCACAACAAACTGGAAAATTCTTCAGGAGATGGGAATACCAGACCACCTGACCTGCCTCCTGAGAAATCTCTATGCAGGCCAAGAAGCAACAGTTAGAACTGAACATGGAACAACAGATTGGTTCCAAATCAGGAAAGGGGTACATCAAGGCTGTATATTATCACCCTGCTTATTTAACTTCTATGCAGAGTATATCTTGTGAACTGCCGGGCTGGATGAAGCACAAGCTGGAATTGAGATTGCTGTGAGAAATATCAATAACCTCATATATGCAGATGACACCACCCTTGTGGCAGAAAGTGAACAAGAACTAAAGAGCCTCTTGATGAAGTGAAAGAGAAGAGTGAAAAATTTGGCTTAAATCTCAGCATTCAAAAAACTAAGATCTTGGCATTTGGTCCCATCACTTCATGGCAAATAGATAGGGAAACAAGGGAAACAGTGACAGACTTTATTTTGGGGGGCACCAAAATTACTGTGGATGGTGACTGCAGTCATGAAATTAAGACACTTGCTTGTTGGAAGAAAAGTTATGACCAACATAGACAACATATTAAAAAACAGAGACATTACTTTGCCATCAAAGGTCCATCTAGTCAAAGCTATGATTTTTACAGTAGTCATGTACGAATATGAGAGTTGGACTATAAAGAAAGCTGAGCATGGAAGAATTGATACTTTTGAACTGTGGTGTGAAGAAGACTCCTGAGAGTCCTTTGGACTGCAAGGATATCAAACCAGCCCGTCCTAAAGGAAATCCCTGAATATTCATTGGAAGGACTGATGCTGAAGCAGAAACTCCAATACTTTGGCTACCCGAGGCAAAGAACTGACTCATTTGAAAAGACCCTGATGCTGGGAAAGATTGAAGGTGGGAGAAGCAGGGGACAGCAGAGAATGAGATGGTGGGATGGCATCACCGACTCAATGGACATGAGTCTGAGTAAGCTCCAGGAATTCGTGATGCACAGGGAAGCCTGGCATGCTGCAATCCATGGGGTTGCAAAGGGGAGGACAAGAGTGAGCGACTAAACTGAACTGAACTGGTAAGCAGGTAAGTTTTTAGACAGTCAAAATTTATACATAGATTTTTGACAGCATGAAGGTCAGTGCCATAACCATGTGTTATTTAAGGGTCAACTATAAATTGAAGTAAAAAGAAAAAAAAACAGCAATTTTCATTGAAAATATACTGTAAAAATTAAAAGTGAATTGTGATGGCTTATACTACAGACAGGACCTTTTCTATCAATGGACATGTGGTATCTAAGAATGGTGGTGGAAAAAATTGGATCGGATCATACCTAGAGCATTCTATTTCTTTTCAGCAATAAGATTTTAAGAGAAATACTGATATAAACAGGACTCTTTACACAGCCAGGCTGATGAAGGGATCAGACACTAAGCCATAATAGAATTTGGGGTGTTTATTCTATCCCAGGGGGCATAGATTGTAGCTGTCTTTAAATATGCTCAGAGTTGACATGAAAACAGAAATTAAAATCATTCTATATAACTTAGAAGGAGCTGGACTTTACCAAGCAAATTAAAATATCATGCAAGGTAAAAAAAAAAAAAAAACTGGCCTGTATAAAGAAGATATTTTTAATATTCAGAATTTAATGAAGATTAGACAAGTTTTCAGAAATATTGGGTTCCCCCATCTTGAAAATAGGTGAATTTAGAAAGTTATTGTACATAATATTTAAAGCAATTTATTTTTTATTCTGCATTTTATGATACTGTAATGAGAATATTTTATTGCATTTAAATGTTTATGTATTTTTGCCTATCACTTCAATGAATTAGGGAACTTTTCCCTTATTTATTGAGCAAAATGACATCAAAATTTTATCATTCAGTGAAATTATACATACTTTTTCAGCAAACGTGCATTGCCATTTAGAAATATTTGGGAAAATGATGACTGTTTTGTTTGACACTAAAGAATACTGCCTTTTGAAGCCAGGAGTAAGCAAAATTCTCATCACAAGAATGTCCAAATATTATCATTGCCATAAAAGAAGAACTGATGAAAATGGTATAAGCCTATATCCTCATTCTTGAAAGCTACAGCTTATTTGCATCAAGTAGAGATAATGTAAAGGAAAGGGAAATAACCCAGCAATTTCTCTTGAGCACAGTAAGTCCTTCTTACCATTGTAACTAAGACTTGTAGAATCATATCTCCCAAATGCTATGGACCAAACTGGTATTTTGTGAATAAAATTGTTCAGAACATGCACACTCTTGACATTAACCCTTGATTAGATTCTGTGCTAAGATGAAGTTGACCAAGGAATATATACATATGAAAGGTACAACATTCCTTATAAAATTCCCACTCTACACACCCAAAGTATTTCTGTGTGAAATATAAGTTTCATATAATTTTCATGAGGCTTGATGATGGCTGGTAGGCAGATAAGTACTCCCCTCCTTACCATAGGAAAGAAGTCCTTATATCAATTCCTGCTAAGTCGTTTCAGTCGTGTCCGACTCTGTGCAACCCCATAGACTGCAGCCCACCAGGCTCCCCCATCCCTGGGATTCTCCAGGCAAGAACACTGGAGTGGGTTGCCATTTCCTTCTCCAGTGCATGAAAGAGAAAAGTGAAAGTGAAGTCGCTCAGTCATGTCTGACCCTCAGCGACCCTATGGACTGCAGCCTTCTAGGCTCCTCCGTCCATGAGATTTTCTAGGCAAGAGTACTGGAGTGGGATGCCATTGCCTTCTCCGATATCAATTCCTAGAACCTAGAAATATGCATGTTACCTGGTAAAGGGGGATTAAGATCTCAGATGGAATTAAGTTTATCAGTCTGATAACCTTCAAGAGATTGTTGCTGTTCAGTCATTCAGTCCTGTCCAACTCTTGGACTGCAGCATGCCACACTTCTTTATGCTTCACTATATCCCAGAGTTGGCTCAAACTCATGTTCATTGAGTTGATGATGCCATCCAACTCATCCTCTGTTGCCCACTTTTCCTGCATTCAATCTTTGCCAGCATCAGGTTCTTTTCCAATGAGATGGCTCTTGGTATCTGGTGGCCAAAGTATTGAAGCTTCAGCTTAAAGAGATTATCCTTGATTATTTGAGTGGATTCAAATATCATTACAAGTGAAAGAGAGAAGCAGAAGAGTCAGGGCCAGGATGCAATTTGATAAATACCTCACTGGCCATTGTGGCTTTGAAGGAAGAAAGCCAGGAGCCAAGAAATGCGGGACTCTTTAGAAGATGGAAAACACAAGGCAATGGATCCCTCTTTAGAGCCTCCAGAAAGGAATTTAGACCTGCTGACACTGATTTTAGCCCAGTGAGATGTGTGTCAGACTTCTGACCTCTAGCACTGTCAGTTAATAAATTCATGTAGTTTTGAGTCCTAAGTTTGTGACAATTTGTTACAAGAGCTATAGGAAATGAATACAGTGGCTAATAATAGTAGAGTGACTTCGGTTTGTTTTTCCCCACTTAAATTTCCTTTCTCAGAGACTCTAAGTCTTCTGCAGTAGCCTTTTTCCCAGCAATTCATTTGACATCATGAAAAAAAGAGAATGTTTTACAGCATGGATTGTCTACTAAACAACCTAATCAAAATATTATTAAACAATTACACTGCAGTAGGCTGTTTAATGAAGTGTTTTTAGTGTGGTTTGAACACTAATATCAACAGTGTTAAGCAGCTTTGTGCTCTGTGTATCAAAGAACTTGTTATAATGTGAGTCAATGAAGAGACAAATAAATCTTGAAGCACCTTTGACAGACAATATGCTTGTGCCAGTCTAAATCTTGTCAGGTATTGTTATTATGCATGAAAATGGGGGGAAAGATGAACAACAAAAACATAAGACTCTCAAGAGCTTCCATGTCCTGTATATCATGTTAAACTCCCTGATAACTAGGTACTTTCCACACTTCTCTCATCAGATGAAAGGCCTATTGGCTTGATCTGAATTTGAGTCTGAGTATAAATGTAAAAGAACACAATCTAAAGTTAAGCCAAGTACTCTAGAACTACTCTTTATATCATGGCCTAATTTAGAAGCAGTGGTACCCCTTGTGGATTGAAAAAAAAAAAAACATTTTGAATTGAGGAAATAAAATTAGTATGATTGATGAGTAGCCTAAATAAACTAATACAGATAAACTTGAAGATACACTCACAGTGTACTTTGGCTGGTTTTCCATATGACCAATTATGTTTTTTCTTTGTTTTGTACTTTTTCATGTTTTAAAAGTTCCAAGTCAGAAAGCCTTACTAATTCATTCGCTTCATTGAAAAGATCAAATGTAAATTTAATAATAACCACAATACTAAGAAAATCCCACGGACAGAGGATCCTGGTAGGCTACAGTCCACAGGTTGCAAAAGAGTCAGACACAACTTAGCAGCTAAACAAAAACACAATAGTAAACACTGTTGATAGTCACAGAGAAATGTAATTAGTGACTGAACTTTATTTTTTTTAATTTAAATTTATTTATTTTAATTGGAGGCTAATTACTTTACAATATTGTATTGGTTTTGCCATACATCAACATGAATCCACCAGAGGTGTACACGTGTTCCCAATCCTGAACCTCCCTCCTACCTCCCTCCACATACCCTCTGGGTCATCCCAGTGCACCAGCCCCAAGCATCCTGTATCCTGTATCGAACATAGACTGGCAATTCATTTCATATATGATATTATACATGTTTCAATGCCATTCTCCCAAATCATCCCACCCTCTCCCTCTGCCACAGAGTCCAAAAGACTGTTCTATACATCTGTGTCTCTTTTGCTGTCTCGCATACAGGGTTATCATTACCATCTTTCTAAATTCCACATATATGGGTTAGTATACTGTATTGGTGTTTTTCTTTCTGGCTTATTTCACTCTGTATAATCGGCTCCAGTTTAATCCACCTCATTAGAACTGATTCAAATGTATTCTTTTTAATGGCTGAGTAATACTCCATTGTGTATATGTACCACAGCTTTCTCTTTGTTTTATTTTTTTATTTTTTAATTTTTACTTTATTTTACTTTACAATACTGTATTGGTTTTGCCATACATTGACATGAATCCACCACGGGTGTATACAAGCTCCCAATCCTGAATCCCCCTCCCACCTCACACCCCATATCATCTCTCTGGATCATCCCCATGCACCAGCCCCAAGCATCCTGTGTCCTGTATTGAACATAGACTGGCACTTCGTTTCTTACATGATAGTATACATGTTTCAATGCCATTCTTCCGAATCATCCCACCCTCTCCCTCTCCCTCAGAGTCCAAAAGTCCTTTCTATACATCTGTGTCTCTTTTGCTGTCTCGCATACAGGGTCATCATTACCATCTTTCTAAATTCCGTATATATGTGTCAGTATACTGTATTGGTGGTTTTCTTTCTGGCTTACTTCACTCTGTATAATCGGCTCCAGTTTCATCCATCTCATTAGAACTGATTCAAATGTATTCCTTTCAATGGCTGAGTAATACTCCATTGTACCACAGCTTTCTTATCCATTACATCTGCTGATGGACATCTAGGTTGCTTCCATGTTCTGGCTATTATAAACAGTGCTGTGATGAACACTGGGGTACACGTGTCTCATTCAATTCCTTGATGTTTATGCCCAGCAGTGGGATTGCTGGGTCATAAGGCAGTTCTATTTCCAGTTTTTTAAGGAATCTCCATGCTGTTCTCCATAGCAGCTGTACTAGTTTGCATTTCCACCAACAGTGTAAGAGGGTTCCCTTTTCTCCACACCCTCTCCAGCATTTATTGCTTGTAGGCATTTGGATAGCAGCCATTCTGACTGGCGTGAAATGGTACCTCATTGTGGTTTTGATGTGCATTTCTCTGTTAATGAGTGATGTTGAGCATGTTTTCATGTGTTTGTTAGCCATCTGTATGTCTTCTTTGGAGAAATGTCTATTTAGATTGAACTTTAAATTCATGCAAATGGCTTCAAAATTATGAACTTAAAACTCTCTCTAGTCCAGTTCTCTGGTTTTTCCAGTAGTTCTTTTCATGAACAAAAAACTGTATTAGTGTTGTTACCTTAAAAAGAAAAACCCCAAAATCTTTTCTGAATGAAAGAGACTTTTCTTTTGAATCATTGTTCTAAGAGAAGTGACTCCTTAAGAAGATGATACTTTAGGAGTATATTGGAGCACATATTGGATTATAGAACTTGAAGACTGAAATTCATCCCATCCAAGACTTAGAGAACTTTCTGGAGTGGTATAGACTAGTGATGTTCTTTTCTGCAATGGCTCATTGCCTGACTACAGCCCTTTGGAAGAAATCTGTGTAAATTCTTTGCATTTTCTGCATTCACTGGTGCTCCAACAGAACAGTGCCTGCCCTCCCACCCCCTACTCTTTACTCCTTTAAGAGTAACAGGAAATTACTGCTTGGCGGTCTGTCAGTTCTCTCTGTTCAGCCCTCTTGATCTCTCTCTTCTGAGATGTTTGAGCCCAACTCAGCTGCTCTCCACACAGCATCTCCACATATCCTTGTCTTTGTTTCTACTTTCCATCGCCTGTCATCCTAAATGCAGAGGTATTTTGACAAGTAGAATGAATTCCGATTAGTTGTGATTATCAAGAAGTGGACAAGAAAAGTTGAGGGCAGTGGATGACACTCTATTTCACATTTTCCTCTCATCTAATTCATAACTATCAAGCAGATCTTAGAGTGTTATCCACTCAGCATTGTCCAAATTGAGTCATTTTCCTTAATAGTATCAGTTCTGCTGATGTTTCTCTAAGTCCAGATGATTATTGAAGAACCAGGCTTCAATTGTTAATGAATAAAGAGCTTTTGGTTTTGAGACTAGTGGAGAAAATTTTGTTTATTTTTCAAATCAGATGGCAAAATTTTCTTATAATCCTCCATATTTGTCAGGCTCAACTTTGCTTTTTAAGTAAATGTTAAACTCTGAATCCAATGATAATTTAACAGTGTCTAAGCTCCTGTTAGCAATGGGAATGCCATTAGAAGAATCACAGATTATTCACTTATACCTTTGATGTTTCACAGAAACAAAGAAAACAGCTTATTACTAAATGTGAGGATCCAAGATATTAATATCTACCTAAACATGCACACTAGTATATATGATCTTTCTAGAAGAAAACCAAATGAAACCGGCAAATTAACTTTTAAATGAATAATAAATATATATGTATCACTACATCTTACCAGATGCTGAGATCTGATATATTTTGTGGAGGTTTAAAAATATTTACTATACCTCTAAGGGATTCAATATTTACAAGTTCTGAAAACATATAATTTAAAACATAATTAAAGAATGCCAAAAGCCAAATGTTTATTTTATTGTATATATTAACTAAATACAATTAGGACTTGATGTCTTTTAACTTCTCTTTCTTCCCAGAATTTGGAACTCCATGAAATCACACACAAAAAAGAGCTTCTTGATTCCCAAATATTTTATTGAAAGTCTTCCATACAGACATAGAATTTCCTAAAGTTGTTTATAAAGTTCTTATGTATTTGCTCCCTTGAAGTTCCAGTGTTGTTTTTTACTTACTTTCTTTTTTATTTTAATTGTGCACATACCAATTCCATGTTATGTTAATAAAAATGATGTTTTGGTGATGGTAGAAATAAAAGATAGTATAATTTTCTAATTATCTTAAAAGACTTTGCTAGGCAAAGATATATTTAGCTAAAATAAATGTTCTTTTCTTTTTCTTATAGGTTAGTTGGGCCTGAGGTCAGCTCCACCAACTCTGAGAGTCTGTTTTTCAAATGAGTCTTCTCATTCTCAAAACACACACAGCATAGTTCATTCTTACAAGTCATAACCCCACAGTTACTGGTTGCTGTTTTAATTTGTTAGGTTCCAAATGTATTCTGTGCTGAAACCTTTAAAATAAGCCTTAGTTCTTTACAAATGCCTGTAGCAATGACTATGGACTACAAAGGAGATGAAGGTAAACTTCTATTCAAGTTTTGAAATTTGCATCTGTTCATTATATATTGATAATTTATTCTCAAGCAGAGGTAACTATTGAAACCGCATGCTTTATAGATTAGTGCAGGTCTCCAAGGACAAACATTAACTGTAGTATTTCAGAAGGAGTAGAAATCTTATTTTGTTTTCCTTGTTTGAGTTTCAGTTCAGTTCAGTTCATTTCAGTCGCTCAGTTGTGTCCGACTCTTTGCAACCCCATGAATCACAGCACACCAGGCCTCCCTGTCCATCACCATCTCCTGGAGTTCTCTCAGACTCGTGTCCATCGAGTCAGTGATGCCATCCAGCCATCTCATCCTCGATCGTCCCCTTCTCCTCCTGCCCCCAATTAGAAGATAAAAAAATGAACGTGTTCAATTACTGCCATGATGAATTTGAGTGCCGATATTTACTAGTTTCTATATTGCCTTTGTAAATCTGTGAACTTTGTGATTTAGGTAACCGAAACCAAAATTTAAAAATATATATGTATATTTGTACTTTTAATAAAGTACCTAAGGTGTTATGAATGTATGCTACATGGGTAGTGTTTTTATACAAAGAAAAATATGATATATCCAAAAAATTACTCAGAATCAGACCTAAACTCTGGCAAAATCTCCTACATAATTGGAATGCAACGATTTTTTAAAAATTATGATCTTTAAATTTTTAAAATGTAAATTCCCTCATAATACTTAAATTTTTTTTAATGTTTTCACAAAATTCTGAGCCTACAATAAATGAGGAGAAATTCCTTAACATTTTGCCATATTGATCTTATAATAAGAATTATTGTATTAACCCTTGTGAGTGTATTTATTTAATTTAATTAAAATTAGAAGCATAAGTCCAAAGATGTTTTCCCAAAGAAAATGTGCAAAGGCACAGAAAATATTTTTTAAAAGGTATTTAGTGAGTGTTAAATGTGTTTGGATCTTCTCTTACATATCCATTTTCTAGATTAAAAAATGTGGAAATATCTTGTGACATGGAAATTTCTGTGATATATATGGAATTTCCTTATGCAGGAAGAATCAATTACTTGAAATAATTGAAATGACAGGTCTTTTATGTTTATGCTGAAAGAAGAAGGTGCTATTCTTTATGTTGAATATGAGCTTTTAAAGCATCAATCAGCTGAAAGGGAATAGAAAGAAATGTTTTGAAATTATAAACTCAAAAAATGTCACCCCAGAAAGTTTATACAGGTTTAGTACCTCTCTGAAAAGACAAAAAAAAAAAAAAAATTAAGATATTATAGTTAAAAGAAAAAGAAAAGACAAAACACTGGAAATATGAAAATAACTAAAATAATAGAAAATGATCGTCCCTGGTGGCTTAATAGTCATGCACTGGCAGGATGATTCAATCCCTGGTCCAGGAAGATCCCACATGCCTTGGATCAACTAAGCCTGAGCACCACAACTGCTAAGCCTGTGCTCTATAGCCTGGAAAGCGCAGCTGTTGAGCCCATGTTCCACAATACTGAAGGGTGAGCACCCTGGAGTCCACGCTTTGTAACAAGAGAAGCCACTATAGTGAAGCCCCCACACTGCAAGGAAGAGTAGCCCCTACTAGCCACAACTAGAGAAAGTCCATGCAGAAATGAAGACCCAGCATAGCCAAAGATAAACAAGAAACATATAAATAATATGAAATGTGTATAGTGTATATTAATTTTTTCCTTTTGTTTTATTGAGATATAATTGATACATAGCACTGTATCAGTTTAAGATGTACAGCATAAAAAGTTCACTTATATAGATTATAAGTGAGTACTACAATAAGTTTAATTAATATCCATCTCATATAATTAACCAAAAAAAGAATAAAATTGTTTTTTCCTTGTGCCAAGAAATTTTAGGATTTACTCTCTTAGTAACTTTCAAATATATTATACATCAATGTTATCTATAGTCCTCGTATTGTATAGTATATCTCCACTACTTATTTATTTTATGACTGAAAATTTATGCTTTTTGATAACGTTCATTTAATTACCACCCTCCACCTTTGATAACCACAAATCTGACCTCTAATATTTATGAGTTTTGCTTTTTGCTTTTTAATTCCACACATAAGTAAGATCGTATAGCATTTGTCTTTTTCTGTCTGACTTATTTCACTTAGCATAATGCCCGTGATATTCATTCATGTTGTCCCAAAAGGCACATTCTTTCTTCATTCATCTGTTGATGGACACTTGGGTTGTTTCCATATCTTGGTTATTGGAAAACAACACTACAATGAATATGGGCATGCAGATACCTCTTTAACATAGTGATATTGTTTCCTTCAGATATTAAAGCACAGAAATGGAATTTCTGAATCATATGGCTCAACCTAGATAGTATATTGAAAAGCAAGATATTACTTTGCCAACAAAAGTCTGTCCAGTCACGGCTATGGTTTTTCCAGTGGTCATGTATGGATGTGAGAGTTGGATTGTGAAGAAAGCTGAGTGCCGAAGAATTGATGCTTTTGAACTGTGGTGTTGGAGAAGACTCTTGAGAGTCCCTTGGACTGCAAGGAGGTCCAACTAGTCCATCCTAAAGGAGATCAGTCCTGGGTGTTCATCGGAAGGACTGATGCTGAAGCTGAAACTCCAATACTTTGGCTACCTCATGCGAAGAGTTGACTCATTGGAAAAGACTCTGATGCTGAGAGGGATTGCAGGCAGGAAGAGAAGGGGACAACAGAGGATGAGATGGCTGAATGGTATCACCGACTCCATGAACATGAGTTTGAGTGAACTCTGGGAGTTGGTGATGGACAAGGAGGCCTGGTGTGCTGTGATTTATGGGGTCACAAAGAGTTGGACACGACTGAGTGACTGAACTGTACTGATGGTAGTTTTTTTATCAATTTTTTGAAAAACTTCCATGCTGTAAATTGGTTCTCACTGACAATGCGCAAAGATCGTCTTTCCTCCACATCTTCACCAATACTTGTTACTTTTTGCCTTTTTGATAATAATCATTCTAACAGGTATGAAATAATGTCTCACTATGGTTTTATGCTGCATTTCCTTGATGATTAGTAACACTGAGCACCATTTCATGTACCTGCTGGCCATCTGGGAAAATGTTTGTTTAGATCCTCTGCCCATTTTTAAATTTGAATCTTTGCTTTTTATTTTTTTTTCTCTTGCCTGGTATGATTTCTTTATATATTTTGGGTTGTTGTTGTTGCTTTGTCACTAAGTTGTGTCTGACTGTTTTGTGCCCCTATGGACTGTAGCCCACCAGGCTCCTTTGTCCATGGGATTTCCTGGGTAGGAATACTGGAGTGGGTTGCCATTTCCTTCTCCAGGGGATCTACCTGAACCAATGGATCGACCCAAGTTCTTCTGCCTGAGCCACCAGTGAAGCCCATATTAGCCCCTTATCCTATATATGATTTGCAGGGTTGTTTTTTTTTTTTTTTTCCATTTTATAGGTTGTCTTTTCTTTTTGTTGATGGCACTTTCAATATCTTAATTTTGTCTATTTGACTTGACATTTACACTGGATTGTCTAAGCTTTATGGCTTTTGATTCTACTCTATCACTACAAAAATTAAAATGGATCAGAATACCTCTAAAAAGAAATGCAGAAATACTTGAATATTCTCCTGTTAAAATGATTCATGCAGAAAGTCAAGTCTTTGGCCCCTTTTGGAGGAAAATGTAACAATTCTGATGGTACTACAGATTACCTTGCATCATAAACTGGAGATGACCCAGGGAGCCTTCCCCTGATATAAATTTCTGAATGGCTAACATTTTACCCCATTTGTTTGGTTAAAATATTGGATATAAGTTCCAGTGGGAAAATACATGAATATAATTAGAACCCACAGATATTCCAATGCCATATGTTTAAAGGCACAAAAATAAGCTTTCTAGAAAAATTTAAAGTGAGAAAATAATTATTTATGAAGACAAAGTAACTAGGGAATTTTCCTTCACATTTTGTTCAGTTATATATGGATTTTTTTAAAGCACATTTTTTCATATACTCTAAAATCACTTCTCTTATTTTCACCCAACAGTCAACAAATACTTTTTTGTGGCTATTTGTGAGGAGGATTTGATGATAATAATGATGACGGCATCTAGTTGGCAATGAACACTTAGCATGTGCCAGGCATGATGCTCAGGTTTTGCTGAAGTACTTTTTACTTAGAAGAACCACCTGGATTAAGTACTAGGATTATTTGACTTGACAGATAATTGATTCTTAGAGAAGTAAACTTCTCTCTTTGTCACACAGCTAGTCAGTATGGGCTATATTTGAAGACAAGCAGAATTCTCCTTACTTTATAGAAATGACAACATTTTTAAAACTGCAAAAAAAAAAAATGTACACTGCAGTGAAATTCCATGGATCTATTATCTAATCCTAGATATGAACTAAAAAAAAGAAAAACTATGAAAATTTGAGTAAATGTCTTTCATTTATTTTAAGCTTTAGTTTCTTTAGCTGCACTATGACAGATTGAGAATTGTCTGTTCCCTATGTCACTTCTAGACAGAATATTCCAACACTTTTGTTAAACAAAATTAGTGATGCAAGGATAACATTTGAAAATGTATTAGTAGAAAAAAAGATAAAGTTATTTCATAAAATATGCAATTATTTTTATTGACTCATATTTATGCATTTATACATTAAATGGAGTACAACCTCAAATACATACTTTTTCAAATCTTTTGTATATTAAATTGTATACTGTAGAGTGAGTCTTTTGTAATATACTATAATGACATTGGAGAAGGAAACGACAATCCACTCCAGGACTATTGCCTGGAAAATCCCATGGACAGAGGAGCCTGGTAGGCTACAGTCCATGGGGTCGCAAAGAGTCGGATACGACTGAACTACTTCACTTTCACTTTCATAATGACATAGCTAATGAACAATTACTACCAAAATTGCAGAATCAGTGGTAAATTCAACATGGTAAAAATGGCCTGGATTAACTTGGGTAATAAGGCTACTGTGCAATTAAAATCTTGTTTCAGGCTTCATAAATCTTGTTCTATCCCTAACTTACATAGAAATTTGTTTTATGCTGTGAAGGTTAGAATTAAATCTTTTTAAAATGCATTTTGCTATAAAATCAAAACATCTCCATTTTTTTCTCTCCATGTACCTATTTGCTTTAATATACAACTTTAGAAACACTTTTAATTTACAGACCTCTGAGAAACTGCAAGTTTTCTTAATGAACTTATAGATTTTCTTTCTCAACTCTCCATGGAATTACACAGCCTATTAATCTTAGGTGATTTTAGTATTCATATTGACAATGTTAAAGATGGGTTTGGTATAAATGTTATTTCCCTCTTTGATTCTCTGGGCTTCACTTAGCCCATCTCTCAAATGACTATCGTGTGAGGGACAGACCATTTCCAGCATTTCCATCTACTCACATTTACTGAATCCTATTTGCAAGTAGGTCTCTGCTCAATACTCCATAAGCTTCCCTAGTTTTAGATATTTATCCTTGTGAATGCATGTAAGTTGATGTCTTTCGCACAGAATGTTCGTTATTTGTTTGATTTCAAAATAATCCATCTCTCTTACTGATATTTCAGTCCAAAATAATTGTTGGTTTCCCATGTCATCCACCCCTGATTTGTCAATAATTCCCATTGTACATTCTAACAGGACACATTTCTCAGTATCTTTGCTTTGGAAAAAAAAAGAAAAAAGTTCATGTTGTTTCTGATGCTATAGGTATTTATACAATTATGTACTTTAAATTTACCTGCCCTCACCAAGTAGTGAAAGTATTTTTCTGGTATATATTGCACTCATAAATTTCCATTTTAACTAATAGAATAATAAAGATGTGCTTCACTTTTCAGGAGATATGGGAATGTTTAATGTTTGTTTGTTTGTTTAATTAGAATGTTTTCTATGAGGAATCTATCAGATATCTATTCATGGAGGAGAAAGACTGTGTGTGTGTGTGTGTGTGTGTGTGTGTGATTTCTTTGCAATGTAATTATGGACTCATAAGTCTGAAGAATTTCGATGGTTCTGTTCCATACCCACAGTAGAAAGCTAGGTGAATGAGTACCCAATTTATTGGATTACTAACACTCATTTTCAGGGGAAAAAATGTAATATTAGAATGCACATTAATCTGCAGAGTAGAATTTTAACTCTAGCCTCATGAGGAAAAATTGTTTCTAATCATTATCAAGTTAGTAAATTTTCCTAATTCTTAAATGCCTTAATTAACATTTACAGCCACCATTGTCCCTTTACTTTTATTTTTATTCTTAAGGTTCTTCTTAGATATAGAAAACAAACAGCTTAAGTCATAGTCATTATCAAGTCATCTAAATACTACAGATGTAAAATTCAGGATATTCAGGTTCTTTCCCACTTTTCCTACCAGTATAATTTCCAGCATACTCTGCTCTGCTCTGCTAAGCCACTTCAGTCGTGTCCGACTCTGTGTGACTCCATAGACGGCAGCCCACCAGGCTCCCCCGTCCCTGGGATTCTCCAGGCAAGAACACTGGAGTGGGTTGCCATTTCCTTCTCCAATGCACGAACGTGAAAATTGAAAGAGAAGTTGCTCAGTCGTGCGAGACCCCATGGACTGCAGCCCACCAGGCTCTTCTGTCCATAGGATTTTCCAGGCAAGAATAACTGGAGTGGGGTGCCATTGCCTTCTCTGTCCAGCATACTAGTGTTATGGAAATATTTGATTTTTATTTGATATGAAGTATTAGATCATTTGTATGTATTTGAGTAATGTGGTAATACTTTTTATTTATATTAAATAATTTCCCCCTGGAGACTGCAGAATGAATTTCTGTGTTTTTTCATTTATCCTCACAGCATCTCATAGATGTTAGGGACTAATTTTTATTATCTTTATTGATTGGGAAATATAGAACTTATTATTACTATTCTTGTGTACAGAAACAAAATGACTAACTCTATACAGGTAAGTCTCTAGGATTGAAAATAAGGGGATTTGGTGATGACAGTTAACTGAGAATATAAAATGTGTATTAGAGTTCTCTGGAGAAATACAACCCATGGGTGATCTCTTTCTTTCTCTTTCTGTATAGGTAATATGACAGAGATAAAGAAAGAGAGAGATAGAAAGAGAGATAAACTCATTTAAGGAAATGATTCACAAGACTGTGGCAGCTGACAAATCCAAATGAGGTAGGATATTCTGACAGGCTGGAAGCTGAGGCAAGAGTTGTTGCAGTCTTGGACCTGGTTCTGCCAGGCAGCAAGCTAAAATCCCAGGCAGGGTTTCTATGTTTCAGTCTAGAGGAAGACTCCTTCTTCTGAAAACCTCAGTATCTGCTTGAAAGGCCTTTAACTCATTGGATGAGGCTCACCCATTTTATGGAAGATAATCTACTCAAAGTTTACTAATTTAAATATTAATCACATCTAAAAAATACCTTCACAGTAACATCTAGACTTTATCAAAGAAAAAAAAATTTTTTTCAATGCTTGATCAACCTACCAGGTATCATAGCCCAGACAAGTTGATGTGTAAAATGATCCTAATATGATAAGTTGTAGATTATTTTTTCAAACATGTGACATGTTTGATATATTCTGAACATCTCTACGGTTAATTAAATGATGTTCTTGAAACACCTATAGCAGTATGCATCTATACACTCATGCTGTATTATTGTGAATGTATGATGAAAATGCATGTGTATTTGTGAATTTAAAAGGTCTAGCTCATCCATACAAAATATGTGCCTGACATTTTACCAGTTCTGGTCATATAATATGCAGTTTTTGAGAGCCAGTTACTCTGCTAGAAAGAAGAAACCATGAGTAGTAGAATGGATGCAATCTTGTACAAGTGGACCCTGCAGCTTGTTATTCAGATTCGGAATAATTACTTTTATAAACATGTCTGTGACTCACTCCCAGAAATTTTTTGAAGACTGGTCACATTCTGGACACCAAAAGGGTAATATGTTGGACTAATGCAAATATCTTAAGTATATTTTAAAATTATATTTAAAGCACAGTACGGAAAAGGAATAGATGTGTTTACTTAACAATTAGAATTTGTATACCACAGTTGTGGTCTTCTTTAATCATCATACTCTTTTCTCATTAGCAGATGTTTTAACCAGGGATAATTGGAGACAAATCATCTTGCTTGACTATTTTTAAACGTGTATATATTTTCCTGTGTCTTAGCCCTAAGTTATCTGTTTCTTGGACCATACTAAGAACTTTGCTGGTTTACCATTGATATGTCTGGGCTGCTTCTGCATTCTTTGTGTCTGATTACTACCCTGACCACAAAAAAGCACCAGCCTTGATTGTTATTGCTACATATACAGTTCTTACTCTGCCTTCCCTGGACTTCTGTAGGTTTCTGGATGGGAGCATGTAGTGCTGAGATCTTCCTTGTGTTCTTATTTGCTTTCGCTTTGACTGGCATTCAAGTCTGCACCTCACCTACTACACATGGGTAAGGGCCCAAGAACGTTGTCCTATTCAGAATCTTGGCACCAAGTTGTCATGGAATCACTAGTCTCAGATCTTGCACTTCTGAATATACTGCCTATACTATATACAGTCTTGTTCCTGTCCTGTGAGTAATAATAAAAGTCTTACTTATTCCACTTCCCAGAATAATTGGCTTCTGTAGAGGATGGTATGTGGCACCCATAGCTGGGGTAGTATGCATCTCAGCATTTGCTTCTGTGTTTTCTTTTTATTATTTCACTTTATTTTACTTTACAATACTGTATTGGTTTTGCCATACATCAAAATGAATCCACCACGGGTGCTTCTGTGTTTTAAGCACAAAAAGTCCTCAAGCAGAGGACATCATTAAGGAGACTGCATCAGAACAAACCTAAGAATGGGTAATTTTATTTATTGTCTTTCACTGTTAACTTTTCAAACTTTTCCAACTACCACATTCACAGTCAAGAAGTGTACTGTATATGTAACTGATAAGCGTATAATTCTGGTTTTGGTGTCATCAAATAGTGCTCCCAATAGCCTCTGTTTTTCTTCTTGCCTGCTTTCTATAACCAAGGGAATGGATTTCAGTTAATACTGAGGATAAATCATCAGTACCCAGAGAAGTGCTCAGCATCATTAGCCATCCTATCCCCATTGGTATGGTTGTAATCAACAAGATGAGAATGGGCAGAAATTGAAATCCACATATACCACTGGTGAAAATACAAAATGGTAAAGCTACGTAGGGAATGTCCAGCAGTTTATCAAAAGGTTAAAAGGGTTGCCATATCATCCAGTAATTTTACTGCTAGATATACACCTAAGAGAAATGTGGACATATGTTTTGATTTTTTAAAATTATTATACAAACTTAATGGCATCATTCATAATGACCAAAAGTAGAAACAATCCAAATGTCAACTAATGAATGGATAAATAAAATATAGCCTATCCAAATAATGGATTATTATTTAGCAATAAAAAAGGAATTCAGTACTGATACCTGACAGGCCATGGACAGACCTTGAAAATCATACTAAATGATAGAAGTCATCACTAAACTAGATATTATATAATTCCATTTTTGTAAAATATCCATAAATAGCATATCCATAGAGACAGAAAGTAGATTAGTGTTTGCCAGAGAAAGGAGGTGGGGGGGTGAGGAGAGAGTGACCAGGAATGAGTATGAGGCTTCTTTTTGTGGTGATTATTGCACAGTGATGTAAGTGTACACTTTAAGAGGGTGATTTGTATGGTATGTGAATTATTTCTTAATAAAGTAGTTCTAAGAAAGAGAGAGATATTATAACATTTCTCATATGGGGTAGGAAACTTACAATACCAAACTTCCCTTTCTCTTCTCCTGACCTTGTGATATTGCTATCACATATCGCTTTGTTTTGTTTAGTCACCAAGTCATATCTGCCTCTTTACAACCCCATGGACTGTAGCCCACCAGGCTCCTCTGTCCATGGGATTTCCTAGGTAAGAATATTGGAATGAGCTGTCGTTTTCTTCTCTAGGGGATCTTCCCAACCCAGGGAATGAAACTGTGTCTCCTGCATTGGCAGGCAGATTCTTCACCAGGGAAATCCATCATATGTCTTATATAAATATAATAAGCCTCATACTTTTTAGTGAAATATATAAAAATAAATGAAATGTTATGTGTGTAATGGGTATAATTCTAATCACTATCAATTTCTTGATACCTGTCATGGCCCATTCAGGCTGGTATCACAGAATATTACAGACTGAGTGACTATAATTCATTTCTCACAGTTCTGGAGCCTGGGAGAGCAAGATCAGGGTGCTAGCATGGTGGGTGAGGGCCATCTTCCAGATGGCAGACTTCTTGTATTTTTCAATTGTAGAAGCAGATTTTTCCTTGTATTTTCCAAAGGTAGATCCATTTTCTCTTGAATCTCTTTAATATAAGCACTAATTCCATCCATGAGGGCTCTGTCCTAATGACTAATCATTCCCCTTCATTCTTAACATTGAGCATTAGTTGTAACATACAAGTTTTGGGAGTACATAGACTTCCAATCTATTCCAGTTCAGTTCAGTCACTCTGTCACATCCGACTATTTGCAACCCCATGAATTGCAGCATGCCAGGCCTCCCTGTCCATCCCCATCTCCCGGGGTTCACTCAAACTCATGTCCATCAAGTCAGTGATGCCATCCAGCCATCTCATCTTCTGTCATCCCCTTTCCCTCCTGCCCCCAAACCGTCCCAGCATCAGAGTCTTTTCCAATGAGTCAACTCTTTACATAAGGTGGCCAAAGTACTGGAGTTTCAGGTTTAGCATCATACCTTCAAAAGAACACCCAAGGCTGATCTCCTTCAGAATGGACTGGTTGGATCTCCTTGCAGTCCTAGGGACTCTCAAGAGTCTTCTCCAACACCACAGTTCAAAAGCATTAATTCTTTGGCATTCAGCTTTCTTCACAGTCCAACTCTTGCATCCATACATGACCAGTGGAAAAACCATACCCTTGACTAAACAGACCTTTGTTGGAAAAGTAACGTCTCTGCTTTTGAATATACTATCTAGGTTGGTCATAACTTTTCTTCCAAGGAGTAAGTGTCTTAAAATTTCATAGCTACAGTCATCATCTGCAGTGATTTTGGAGCCCCCAAAATTAAAGTCTGGTACTGTCTCCACTGTTTCTCCCATGAAGTGATGGGACCACATGCCATGATCTTAGTTTCCTGAATGTTGAGCTTTAAGCCAACGTTTTCACTTTCCCCTTTCACTTTCATCAAGAGGCTTCTTAGTTCCTCTTCACTTTCTGCCATAAGGGTGGTGTCATCTGCATATCTGAAGTTATTGCTATTTCTCCCAGCAATCTTGATTCCAGCTTGTCCTTCTTCCAGCCCAGCGTTTCTCATGATGAACTCTGCATATAAGTTAAATAAGCAGGGTGACAATATACAGCCTTGATGTACTCCTTTTCCTATTTGGAACCAGTCTGTCTTTCCATGTCCAGTTCTAACTGTTGCTTCCTGACCTGCATACAGGATTCTCAAGGGACAGGTCAGGTGGTCTGGTATTCCCATCTTTTTCAGATTTTCCACAGTTTATTGTGATCCACACAGTCAAAGGCTTTGGCATAGCCAATAAAGCAGAAATAGATGTTTTTCTGGAACTTTCTTGCTTTTTCCATGATCCAGCAGATGCTGGAAATTTGATCTCTGTTTCCTCTGTCTTTTCTAAATCCAGCTTGAACGTCTGGAAGTTCACGGTTCACATATTGCTGAAGCCTGGCTTGGAAAATTTTGAGCATTACTTTACTAGCATGTGAATTGAGTGCAATTGTGAGGTAGTTTGAGCATTCTTTGGCATTGCCTTTCTTTGAGGTTGGAATGAAAACTGACCTTTTCCAGTCCTGTGGCCACTGCTGAGTTTTCCAAATTTGCTGGCATTGGACTGGAATAAACACAAGCTGGAATCAAGATTTCTGGGAGAAATATCAATAATCTTAGATATGCAGCTGACACCACCCTTATGGCAGAAAGTGAAGAGGAACTAAAAAGCCTCTTGATGAAAGTGAAAATGGAGAGTGAAAAAGTTGGCTTAAAGCTCAACATTCAGAAAACGAAGATCATGGCATCCAGTCCCATCACTTCATGGGAAATAGATGGGGAAACAGTGGAAACAGTGTCAGACTTTATTTTTTGGGGCTCCAAAATCACTGCAGATGGTGACTGCAGCCATGAAATTAAAAGATGCTTACTCTTTGGAAGAAAAGTTATGACCAACCTAGATAGCATATTCAAAAGCAGAGACATTACTTTGCCAACAAAAGTCCATCTAGTCAAGGCTATGGTTTTTCCATTGGTCATGTATGGATGTGAGAGTTGGACTGTGAAGAAGGCTGAGCACTGAAGAATTGATGCTTTTGAGATGTGGTGTTGGAGAAGACTCTTGAGAGTCCCTTGGATTGCAAGGAGATCCAACCAATCCATTCTGAAGGAGATCAGCTCTGGGACTTCTTTGGAAGGAATGATGCTAAAGCTGAAACTCCAGTACTTTGGCCACCTCATGCAAATAATCGACTCATTGGAAAAGATACTGATGCTGGGAGGGATTGGGGGCAGGAGGATAAGGGGACGACTGAGGATGAGATGGCTGGATAGCATCACTGACTCGATGGACGTGAATCAGAGTGAACTCTGGGAGTTGGTGATGGACAGGGAGGCCTGGCGTGCTGCAATTCATGGGGTCACAAAGAGTTGGACACGACTGAGCGAGTGAACTGAACTGAACTGTGTTCAGCACTTTCACAGCATCATCTTTCAGTATTTGAAATAGCTCAACTGGAATTCCATCACCTCCACTAGCTTTTTTCGTAGTGATGCTTTCTAAGGCCCACTTGACTTCACATTCCAGGATGTCTGGCTCTACGTGAGTGATCATACCATTGTGATTATCTTGGTCATGAAGATCTTTTTCATACAGTTCTTCTGTGTATTCTTGCCACCTCTTCTTAACATCTCTGCTTCTGTTAGGTCCCTACCATTTCTGTCCTTTATTGAGCCCAATTTGCATGAAATGTTCCCTTGGTATCTCTAATTTTCTTGAAGAGATCTCTAGTCTTTCCCATTCTGTTGTTTTCCTCTATTTCTTTGCATTGATAGCTGAAGAAGGCTTTCTTATCTCTTCTTGCTATTCTTTGGAACTCTGCATTCAGATGCTTATATCTTTCCTTTTCTCCTTTGCTTTTCACTTCTCTTCTTTTCACATCTACTTGTAAGGCCTCCCCAGACAGCCATTTTGCTTTTTGCATTTCTTTTCCATGGGGATGGTCTTGATCCCTGTCTCCTGTACAATGTCATGAACCTCAGTCCATAGTTCATCAGGCACTCTATCTATCAGATCTAGTCCCCTTAGAAGAAATGGAGTAGCCATCATGGTCAACAAAAGAGTCCGAAATGCAGTACTTGGATGCAGTCTCAAAAACGACAGAATGATTTCTGTTCATTTCCAAGGCAAACCATTCAATATCACAGTAATCCAAGTCTATGCCCCAACTGGTATCACTGAAGAAGTTGAAGTTCAATGGTTCTATGAAGACCTACAAGACCTTTTAGAACTAACACCAAAAAAACATGTCCTTTTCATTACAGGGTACTGGAATGCAAAAGTAGGAAGTCAAGAAACACCTGGAGTAACAGGCAAATTTGGCCTTGGAATACAAAATGAAGCAGGGCAAAGGCTAATAGAGTTTTGCCAAGAGAACACACTACTCATAGCAAACACCCTCTTCCAACAACACAAGAGAAGACTCTACACATGGACATCACCAGATGGTCAACACCGAAATCAGATTGATTATATTCTTTGCAGCCAAAGATGGAGAAGTTCTATACAGTCAGCAAAAACAAGACTGGGAGCTGACTGTGGCTCAGATCATGAACTCCTTATTGCCAAATTCAGACCTAAATTGAAGAAGTAGGGAAAACCACTAGACCATTCAGGTATGATGTAAATTAAATCCCTTATGATTATACAATGGAAATCTATTCCAGAGAGACACACAAATGTAAAAACCCTTGAAATGGGTTTTTCTTTCCTTCTTTCTTCATCATTGGAAACTAGATACTCATAATTAAATTCTATTAGATGCTATTAAGTACTGTAATAGGTTATGGGGATATAGAAATGAGGTTGTCTGTGTCTCTAAGGAAGGTAGACTGATGACAGGTAGCCAGATCACACAACTAATAGAGATAGAAACATATAATTGTAATAGCATTGAGTGGAATTCAGGAGAGCTGTTTTCTGCTTTCAGTTTCCAGTGCTTAACAATGCAATGCTTGAGCAAGTCATCAAAAATCTATTGAGCTTTAATTCCTGACAAGACGACTGAAGTAACCTAGAAATCCTCTTTGGACCAAAGCCCTTTGTCATTTTAGATTGACAGCTTTCTACTCCTGATAACTTCAATGACATTTATTCTTAAGTCATAGGTGTGATAGTATTTTTTAATGACATAATTTCTCTTCTCTTTTTAATAAAATAACAATTATTTTTAAATATTTTTTTATTTAAAAACTTTTATTTTTCTTAATAATTTTTTGGATACAATCAAATATTATCCTGGGAGAAGAGTTCTTTGTACATTTAATTTTAACAGCAGTGTGTTCATAGATAGAATTAAACATTACCTTCAAGCTGTATTTCACATCCATCCATTTCTCTCCATTTTAACTGACATTTCAATATCACCATTATCCCTCACCTCTCTAGAAGGGAAATGATGATGGAAACGTTCTATATCATTGTTGCCCCACTAAGTGTTAGCTACAGGTGGTCACTGGGAACTTGAAAGGTGGTCAATGTGACCAAGATTCTGAAATTTTAAAAATTTTATTATTAAGCATTTAAATTTAACTAACCACATGTATACTGGATACAGTAAGCTTAGATTTCACTGTCAGCACTCTTGAACCTCTTCCAGTCCATTGTTTTCATCACAGTGATAAAATTTTTTTTTCCATCATAGGTTAAATTACACTGATCATTTATAAAATACTACACTGGCTTTACATTGAACTTAGATCTGGTCTTTGTTTATGTCTTTAAACTCATACCACCTCTCTCCTCTCTTCATTCTAGCCACTGTTTTTTGGTCTATTTCTCGAATACTCTATGGTCACTTCCGTCTCAGGGCTTTTTCCTACCTGGAATGCTTATCTCATATGTTCCTGACTATTTTTATTTAGGCCTCATCTCATATGTCCTTACTTTGGAAAGGCCCTGGGTGATCACTCTACAAAATGAAACTCCTCCCTAGACAGTCTCTCAACTGGAACCTCTTTTGTTTTGTTTTTTCCTGGCATCTACCACTATTTGAGATTTTTTGTTACATACTAAGCAGAAATAAAGTTAAAGCTCTTAAACTGTAAACTGTGTGTGCTCAGACATGTTTGACTCTTTGCAACCCAGTAGTATTTGGCCCACCAGGCTCCTCTGTCCATGGAATTTTCCACACTATAACACTGGTGTGTGTTGCCATTTTCTTCTGCCAGGGGGTCTTCCCAACCCTGGGATCAAACTTGTATCTCTTGTGTCTCTTGCATTGGTAGGCAGATTCTTTACCCCTTGCACCACCTGAATTGTATGTAGAACAAATTCTGCATATAGTGATAAACTTTGCCTGTGACAATGATTTGACAATAGATTACTCCTTACTCCTTTATTTCTATCATTTGAATTGAATTATCTTTTGTCATTTATTTATAGTAGTGAGATTGATTTCAATGTTTAAAGCACTTTTCAGAGAGCTAGGAAGGTAATTGTTTGTCATGTATAGCCTTTGTGGAATTGTGTGTGCATGCCCAGTCGTGTCTCTTGGCAACCCCATGGACTGTAGCCCACTAGGCTCCTCTGTCCATGGAATTTTCCATGCTAGAATACTGGGATGTGTTGCCATTTCCTTTTCCATGGGATCTTCCAGACCCAGGGATGGAACTCATGTCTCTTGCTTGTCCTGAATTAGCAGGTGGATTGAATTGATAGCTGCATGTTCAATTGCTCAGACAAATGCCTTTTCAATGAAGACACTGAGAAAAACCAAGGTAACTGGTTGAGCACCTCAAGGGAATAATAGATTCCTGACAGTTCTGCTGTTGTTCAGTGTCCACCAGACCATGTGGCCATCACTAGATGCTTCTCATGTCATCCTCATCACTACCTCTGACACTCCTGGGCACTGATAAGTGCATACTCTGAGGAAGACATAGTGGCAATATTTTCATATTTACATGTAAATGAAATGGGTTCTCTAACCCCAAAATATAGCCTACAGATAATGATTGATCAAAATTTCATATAAACAGTCTATAAATCAATAAAAGGTTTCCAAGTTAGTGCAAGTGGTAAAGAACCCACATGCCAATGCAGGAGATATAGGAGATGTGGGTTCAGTCTCTGGGTCAGAAGGATTCCCTGGAGGAGGGCATAGCAACCCACTCTAGTATTCTTGTCTGGAGAATTCTCATGGACAGAGGCGCCTGGATGGCTTTAGTCCATAGTGGCACAAAGAATTGGACATAACTGAAGTGACTGAGAATGCATGTATTAAAAACTTTTGTGCCTTGCACAAAATACATGCTTAGTAAATGTTAATGATTGCTTTTTTGTTTTTAATTTATTCTTGATTCAAATTTGGAAAACCAAAATTATAATTTTATTCAACAAAAGCCAAGTACATTGCAGAAGATAATATATGTATAAGTGTATGTGATTACTAAATAGTAGTTGGTTAATATGTGCTGAATCAATTAGGGTCTAATACGATGTCTCAGATAACATCTGGTACATAAAAGGTACTAATTTTTAAAAATTAGTATTGAAAGAATAATTATCTTCCAGGAAATAATGACTTTTATATTATAGACTGATAATATTAACTTTTACTTTCAGATTAGTGATAAAATATAATAATATGCTGATTTTAATTTTCTCAGATGTATGTTATGAGCTTTAAAGAAAAACAAGAAATTGGGAAGTTGGGACTGACATATACACATGTATATACATATATGCTATCTATAAAATAGATAAATAATGAGACCCTACTGTATAGCACAGGGAACTCTACTCAATGCTCTATGGTGACTAAATGGGAAGGAAATCCAAGGAAGAGGGGCTGTATGCATATGTTTGGCTGATTCACTTTTCTGTACAGCAAAAAGTAACACAACAATGTAAAGTAACCATACTCCAATAACAATGAAAAACAAGGGGAAAAAAAGAGATGAAAATACTTTAAAAGTAGAGCTAATGGCAGAGCATTAATACTTGAATGTTCTTAGTTTTCCTCTAGTGCTACATCATAACATACTCATTTATTTGTGGATGTACTCAGTGAAATTTAGCTATATCATAACCTATTTAGTGGTATGTGTTAAAAAAAAAATGTTTCTTATAACTCTCAAGATATGGTCTAGAAATCATAGATCTTCCCTTATCTGAATCATAATTATTTAGCTTCCTAAAACTGTGATTTTCTATTGTACAGAATAAGAAATTGTCTTGTCTTCAACAAAACTAGAGTCAAGGACATAGTCCATTGGGTTACTCAGTGATCTTCTGCATGATACATCCCTTAAATACCTATGAAAATATCGATTCTTAAAGAGGAGCTTGCAGATTTCTTTGCCAGACAAGGATCATAGAACATCTCTTCCTATTATTCTTATATGTTAAGTACTTGGATGATTTAATGGACTGAATTGTGTCCCCACCAAAGTCATATGTTGGCGCCCTAATCCCAGTGTGACTAAATTTGGAGATAGGGTCTTTAGGGAGGTAAAGTTCAATGGTCATAAGGATGAGGCCCAAGTTTTATCAGGCTGGTGTCCTTATAAGTAGAGTCACCAGAGTTCCCTTGCACTCTCTCTTCAAAAGCACACAGAAGAAAGGCATATGAAGATGCAGAGAGAAGGTGACTGTTCACAAACCAGAAAGTGAGGCTTCACAAGGAACTGAATCAGCTGTCACTTCAATATGAGACTTCTAGCCTCCAGAACTGTAAAAAGAAAAAATGTCTCTTGTCTAAGCACAGCATGGTATTTTATTATGGCACCAAGCTGACTAATACAAATAGGGAGAATTACATGGAATTTAGACCACACTTCTCATTCTTGGAGCCATCATTTCTTCTTTCTAAATGTTCTCTATCCCATTTTACATTTATCTTTTTGAAGACTGGGCTTTCTGCATGTGAGTATTTGAATGGCATAAGACACTTAGTCAGATAGACAGGAGATTTTGTGTGTCTCTGATACTTCCCTGCCTTATATATAGGAGATATAATAGTTCTCATAAAAGGGGTGTTTGTGAGACCTGAGATATATATAAAAAAACACTTTGTGGCTGGGACATACTAAATATTATGCTACGTTGGCACTTTAGCAATTGTTATTTGGCAAAAATAATTTAGTACCTCAAGTCACTATTCTTACTAGGTTTTATGATTAAATTTACAATATAAAAATATGTTCTTGGACAAAAATCTATTTCATCCTGGATTTTGTTTTCAGTTTGATATATTTTGCACCTAAATGCCTCTTATGAAGAAATGAGTATAGGTGGCACCCTTTCTCTCCCAGACACATACGCATGAATACTTGAGAGAAAGGGTAGCTTTATAATTAAAATTGTACACTTTGGAACCACTTTTCAAATCACCTAGATTTGAAATACATCTCTGATCTGTGTGAGCTGGGATTGCTTAACCCCTCCATCTCAGGTTTTAAAAGTCTGTAAATTAGAGATAATAATAGTACTTACTTTTGGGACTGTTAAGTGAATTAATTCATTAAACATACTTTGAATAGTACCTAACATATAATAAGTATCATAAACATTAATTACACTTCGCAGGTAAAAGTCCTGAGATCTTTTGATATGTCCTGCTTTGGAAACCATTCAGTTAATTTACTTCTGACTAAATTTTACTTAATTGAGTGAATAACATACTGTTTTAAAAAGTGGCTGTTCCCTTTTGCAGAAGTCACTGACTAAACGTATTTTATTTATGGACTCAAAAGAGAAAAATAATTTTATTCTAATGCATATCTGTGATACTGCCAACTCATAATGTTTGCTAATGAATTATTCCAGAATAATGGAAAACACACAGCAAGAGCCTTGGTCTTTGCCAAACTCCTAAGGAAAGCATTTTGAGTTCTTTATGTCTGTACAAGCATTCAGGAAAAGGACATTTGCCCTGTATAACCCCAGTTGAGGCTCTGTTTAAATGCATTTTCTAAGTGTGATCTATATTAGCATGCCTTGATTATGTTAAATGAATTCCAGTCATCCCTCTGGCCCTAATGTTACTTACTAAAAAGACAGTGACCTAATGGTCATAGTGAATTGTGTTTAATTGCACTTATTACAGCTTGTATGTAATTTGCAATTACTGAAGGGTTTTTATTGTGGATATTGTTATTGTTGCTTAAGGCAATTTAAGGAACAGACTCTGCCAGGCAAAAATGACGTAAAATTGTCCAGATGTTATTTTCTGTCCTAAGCTGGGGATGGTGGGAGGTAGGTAAAAAAATGGTGTGGAAAAGATTTACTGAATAGTAAGATGAAGCAAATCAATTGGCAGAAAACTTTATTGCAGTTAACCTGGAATAAAACAAAGTTGGTTGATAGTGATGCTTATTTGCAGGAAAAGGTATAGGTAAGGCAATGATTATTCAGTAATAGTCAACTATGACAGGATAAATAATATAGCTGTTTTCTACCTGCACATGAATTTAGGAGAAAATCACTGAGGATAGCTTCCTATTTTGAAACACTGAGCTTTTAATGTATGGCAAAACCAATACAGTATTGTAAAGTAAAAAAGTAAAAAAAATAATAAATAAAATAAATAAATTAATTTAAAAAATAAAAAGTTTTAATTTTCTTTTAATCTAAAAAACTCATTATAAATATAGAATCATTACCTCTACCACACCACAACAACACAACTACTGCCACTGTCTTTGGTGAATTTACCATCTTATGAAATGATGAAATGTGAAATTTACAGAACAGCAAGCTATCTTATGAGAATTTCAGCTGGCAGGGACAGCTGTTTTCAGGTGAAATGGTCAGACAGCTTCAGAATGTGACCAAAAGATAAAGGGAAGAAATCTTCACCCACAAGTACCTTCAAACTTTTGAATAATCCTTGAAGCTGTAGGGTAGTAGCAGTTCTATTTTGTTAAATTGGAAAGTCAGAAATAGTTGTTAATTATTTAGATACTGGTACGTTTCTGAATGTCCACTCTTGCTAAGAGAATCAAAGAGTCTCTCTAAGTGCTAACAGTACTATAAAGTTTGTTAACATGTATGTTGGCTTGTGATCGTTCTATAAATTTAACATTTCAGCTTTTCAAAAAGATGGTACATTCACCAGTAGTAGTGGTGGCTTAGCATAAAGCACATAGATTAGACACAAAAATACATTTAAATTGTTGCCCAAATGTATTACATAAAGACATTGAAGTCTGGGTACTGAGCAACCACTGTCTTGACATATATCATTAAATATATTGTAATGCACACATTAGAATATTATTATACTTGATTCGATTGATTACAATAATCAAAAGAAAATATATTATTAAATTCACCACCAGGATAATTGACCAAACATTTCTAATGCTTTTGTTTTACCCTAAAATAGAGCAGTGATAATCATGCAGTGTTTGTGAAATTTCAACACAAATAAGGAATATAAAAATTATTAATACTTTCATCTGCTGCTAACGGTCACTTAACATTTTTGTGGTTTTACTCTAATATATATAGAAAATGTAATTTTACAAGTATATGAGTTATTGATGACAAAATTGGAATAATACACTGCCTAAAACTTGCTTGGCTTTCCCTTATGGCTCTGCTGGTAAGGAATCCACCTGCAATGCAGGAGACCTGGGTTTGATCTCTAGGTTAGGAAGATCCCCTTAAGAAGGGAAATGCTACCCAGTCTAGTATTCTAGCCTGGAGAATTCCATGGACTGTGTAGTCCATGGGGTTGCAAAGAGTTGGATATGACTGAGTGACTTTCACTTCACAAAACTGGCTTTGATTTTTATTATTTATTCAATAATATTATATATTCTATGTACTGCCTCATGTGATCATGTCCCCAAATACCACATTACAAGTTGCAATAATTGATAATATGCACATCTTTACTTTATTCAACTCTACATATATTGTTAAATATTTATTTTATAAATAATTAGTTTTTATTGTAAAGCTTTATAAGCATTCTAACATTTAGATATTGATTATTTTCTTAAGTAGACTTCTAACAATGAAAATAGCTATCTTGAGATGAATATATTTTTAAGGACTGTGAAATACACCTGATGCTCTCATGTTACTTAGCATATATGTTCTTGGATGTGGGGCTTTCTTCAGCTGAATCAGAGCTACATAGGTCCTTATTGCATAGACGCCATTGAAAACCTTTCTTGATATCCTATGTTGTCAATTGATCTCTCATTCTACATGCCTCAGGTTAAAATTTCCCAACTTCTCTTCATATGATTCTTGATCAGTCCTCCCATTCTGAGCTCAGATGTGATGTGCTTCAAAATGTTAAAGAATCCTCACCTATCCTAATTGCTTGCTAATCTGTATCTTCTGTTTCCTCCTCCATATCCTAGAAGATATCAGACAGTATTTAGGTTAATTAACATAAAGATTTGTAGATTTATACACTTTCTTTGCTCTTTTGTATTACCTACTTTTATAGTTTACCAATAAATATGGGAGAAAAGGAAGTAAATATTGGAATGAAAAGTCATAGTAAGGTATACATTGCAAATTTCAAATCACGTGCAACTCCAGATAGAATAATGTTGAGCTTTCGTGAATAATAGTGTTTGTGATGCTCTAATACTTATTGGGAAAAAAAGCATATATTAGTGTCTGCCTTGCTAACTCTCATTGTCTCTAAGCATTAAATATCATCCAGAACACACACACACACACACATATATATATATACACACACACACATTAAAGTGAAGAAGTGAAGTAGCTTAGTTGTGTTTCACTGTTTGCAACCCCATGAACTGTAGCTTGCCAGGCTCCTCTCTCCATGGGATTTTCCAGGAAATAATACTGAAGTGGGTCACCAAATTAAGATTATGCTAAAAATGGAATATCTGATAGGGACAGAATGAAGAGACAAAATAGTTGATTAAATAGTTAATCCCCCTAGGGGATTATAAGTAAAAAAAATATGGGAAACTAAAGAGTAAGTTAATGATTACTCTGGAAAACAGGTTTCCTTAACCACAAAACCAAGCAGTCTTGGTTAGCAAGGGAACCAGGCAACAGAAGCATGGAACATACTCTGAAACATTAAAACAATGGTAGCATGAGGCCCACATCTGCTCAGTTTGCTCAATAAGCTAATGACCCCCCAAATAGGCTCTGTGCACACAAAAAACAATCATTTATGGGAAGATGACTTTTGCAAAATGGGAAGACCCTCATTGTGCTGAGACCTGAAAATATTTTTCTGAAGTGCTATGATGGTCCTGGCTAACCATATAGAGAGGGACAAGCAAATTTTCTTGTCTTATCTGGAGGAGGAACTGATGGTGGAAATGTAACATATACTCAGAAAAGACAGAGAAGGTATTCCCGTACTCCCCACTTTTCCTTTGATTATAAAACTGTAGCCCATTAAGTTCTCAGTGTGGCATTTCTCACTTGGCCCCTTGTAAACCTTACAAGTGTCCTATTCTACAATAATAAATCACTTATCTACAACTTTGCTCTCACTGAATTCTGTGCATTGAGACATAAAGGACTGTGGTGCCAAACCTCTTCGGAGCCCCACTGAAATGACACCTATCGGTTTCATATCTACTTCTATTTATAGTTATATCTATTTCTCTTTCTCTCATCTTTCCAAGGAAATTACCTTAGAAACAGATACATTTACAGATTCACATGGTGAGGTCTCACATTAAACAGAGTATGCCCGCTTTGCTGAAATAGTTCGAAAAAGTGCTTATCTTCACTCCTGCCAATAGTATGTGAGAGCTTATCTCACTGAACTCTTGCAAGAATATTTATTATAGTTTTGTCCTGTTTGCTTCAACTTGAAGGATAAAAAGCAATAAAAAGCAAAACAGTAAAGCCTTTTCTTGACGACTCTTAGTAGAAGCTGAGAACTTTTTACGTTTATTAGCTTTGCATATCTTCACCTATAATTCCTGTATTTGTGGCTTTGCTCATTATAATTAAAATTTTATTAAAGTGTGTGTTATTAGACTTATCAGAAATTAACCCAAATAATATTTTCAAGTGTTGTTTTTAAGATTTTGTTCATAATGTAAGAATAAATGTTATAGATTGCTTTTTAGTCAAATTTGTAAAATTTGTAATGACATTATACTTTTAAGTTCTTCCATGACCCAGAGAATAAATATAGAATCATAAACACACATTTTATACTTTTCTTGTTTTTAATGTGCAAGGGCTATTTTCCAAATGGTCAATGAGATGTTCTTCATATCTGATAGTTGGCCCAGTGCCAGTTTTGGGTTCAACACATTGTCATTTTACCTGCAGTAATTCTCAAATATAATAAAAAAAATCATAGGCTGAGCACTTGCTATGAAAAAGGTTTACGAGCCTGATTACCAACTCTCATGAAGTTTGAAAAATAGAAAGTATTAATGATTTTCTTAATAATTAAAATAGAATAAATTAGTATTTTTCTAAATTTTAATAATAATTGCACATTATTCACTAATTTCACAGATATATTTGTATTTGTTCCAAAAATTAGTTAAAAAGCCCAATGCTTCACCATGGCTGTCAATTTCACTTTTTCCTCCATGTAGAATGTCTCTAAAGCTATTAGAATCTTTGGTTATTAAATTCAGGTATAAGTTCTGGCACTTGGGATTTGTGCTAGAACCATAGAAAACTCCAGTGAAGCTGCCTCTACTTTGATCCCAAATTAAGAAACATTGAACTATGTAAAAAAAAAGAATTTAGAGACATTCAGAAAAAGAAAAATATTCAGAAGAACATTTTCCAGTTTCAAGTTAAAATCATCTTTATTATACTTTCTTTATAGCAAGGAAATGAAAATTCTCAGGTAAGATCTGATATTATGGCTTAATGAGAATTCTATGCTCAATGAATTAAATAAATGAATATCTCTTCCCCTTCCATATGTTTCCTATTTAGCATTTTACTTTCCAGTCAGTTAGAAGTGTTTTTAGTTGTTTTATTACTTAAGGTTTAGAAACCTTCAACATCCCTTACAGCATTAAAATTATAGAATATCATCTTTACTATATGTGTTGTGTGTATATATGTATATATATATACTGAAAATCATCTAAGTGTTGTGCCTTTAGGTCTGAAAAAATAAACGTGTAGAAAGAATAGTTTTTGTAGTATGTATTTGCATATATGCAGGTTAAGAAATATGGACATTTTGAGCTTAGTGGCATAAAGAACAATGATCCTAGTGAAGAAATGAGGCAATTTCAGATGGTTGCTGGAAGAAGAATTTGTAAATAATTGTCTCCCTACCAGTAGGATAGTTGCCTTCAAAGTCATTTGATATGTACTTCTTTTCAATTTGCCTCTTCCCATCTGGATAGGGAATTATCTAGTAGTGGATATGAGTGCAGCTTGAAGGCGAGAAGCATCGTAAAAGACAACTTTTTCTAGTCCACCCCATCACTGCTGGGAAAACCCTTCAAGTATCCAGATTTATATAATGACATTGGGGTGGATTCCCCATCTCATCTCCATCTCCTATAACCACTGGGCAACTGAACCAAAGCCCCCATGATTCTGGAAAAGATGCGCATCCTTGGGCTACTGAAGCACCGCATGATTGCTCTCTGCTTCGATGTTTCTCTAATTTGGGGCCTCTGGGACTTTTCTTTCGGAATGATCATCCATGACTTTTAAGGATGCTTTGTTACATTTTAGGCAGCTTTTCTAAGTTTTTATTTTGTTTTATTTGTTCTTCTTATTTTTCTATCACAAAGATTTGTAGGTAAACTTTTCACTATTGTCAGAGCATATGGAGAGTTTTGACCATTTTTCTCAGCCATCTACTTGAATGTAACTCATGCTGGTTTGGTCCTCATCATTTCCATAAGAACCTAACCTCTACTTTATTTATTTACTTTTAAAGTTTGAGTATCAGCACAGAGTGCCTGCAATCCAGGTTCTTGCAAGAGCATATAACCTTGAATTACTTTTGCCTGCCTGGGAGAAACAACATTCGAGGATGAGTGCAAGAAAAGTAATCCAGTGCACTCAAAATTTAAAACTTTAACCACAGTTCAAATCAGATCATCAGGGAGTACAAATTCAAGACTCTTGTTTCAACTTTTATGACATTTGATTTTTATATCTCACTCTTCAATTGTATCAATGGATGCTATTAATAACTGCATGGAAATCTTTATTTTGGGTAGTATAGGCAGGATATTGAGATTATTTTCCACAAGATCACTTTTGCTGAGCAATTTGATTGTTGTTATTTCATGGACACAATGAATCTTAAAAGTGATCATGTTTTCCTTATTCTTTACCTATATGGAAGTACAACTTATTTAGCTTTTTAGGCCTTATGAATGCATTTATGCATTATAAAAATATATTTGTCATATTATAAATGCACCTTTTACTTATTAGTTTGTTAATTATTAATATTAATATTTAGGGCTTCCCTGGTGGCTCAGATGGTAAGGGATCTGCCTGCACTACAGGAGACGTGGGTTCAATCCCTGAGTTTGGAAGAATCCCTAGAGGAGGGCATGGCAAACCACTCCAGTATTCTTGCCTGGAGAATTCCATGGACAGGGGATACTGATGGGCTATAGTACATGGGGTTGCAAAGAGTTGGACATGACTAACACTTTCAATACCAATATTTAAAATATTTTATACTTATAAAAAGACTTCAAATACTGCATAAAGTAGAATAATTGTAAATAAAATATTGGCATCATATAATATCATATATTTGAGATTGTTGGGGAATTATAATCAAAAACAGTATCTTCCCTCAACCTGAAATTCCTCTCCATAAAGAGAGTAAACAAAAATAACACACATCTATTATTGAATAAACATTAAAGCAGAATGTGATGTGTATCACAGACAATCTAAGAAGAGATTTTCAAACCGAAAGATTACAGAGACACTTCCTTACATAGACAAGAAGATACAACCCATTGCATACATGTTTTCAAATAATCGTAACTAGTCCTCAGGTAAGAGGACTTGATGGCACCACTGATAGCATATAGTTTATCCTGATTTTACCTGGTAACTGCAGTAAAAATCTGTTAGTTGGTTTTAATCAAAGGAAAAACAAGCTTCTCAAATGTTTATGACAGGAGGTAATTTTGCATCAGTTCAGTTCAGTTCAGTCACTCAGTTGTGTCCGACTCTTTGCAACCCCATGGACTGCAGCACGCCAGGCCTCCCTGTCCATCACTAACTCCCGGAGTTTACCCAAACTCATGTCCCATTGACTAAGTGATTCCATCCAACCATCTCAGCCTCTGTCATCCCTTTCTTCTCCCACCTTCATTCTTTCCCAGCATCAGAGTCTTTTCAAATGAGTCAGCTCTTCACATCAGGTGGCCAAAGTATTGAAATTTCAGCTTCAACATCAGTCCTTCCAATGAACACTCAGAACTGATCTTCTTTAGGATGGACTAGTTGGAGATCCAATCAGTTTTGCATAGTTAGGTTCTTAAGGTTCTTCACAAATTGGAAGATAAGGGCACTATCTTCTTTGATGTTTGCATTTCAAAGAGATGGATCCTAGGTTCTTGAGAAAGACATTTCTGAGTCCCAAAGCTGACAAGGTAGGAGGAGAAGGGGATGACAGAGGATGAAATGGTGGATGGCATCACTGATTCAATGGACAGGAGTTTGAGCAAATTCCAGGAGATTGTGAAAGACAGGGAAGCCTGGTGTCCTGCAGTCCATGGGGTCACAGAGTTGAACTGAGCCACTGCACAAAGACAAAAGGCAACAAAACCTATGTAGTCTTAAGCATTTTCTGAGGTAACTGCTCTAAAAAAGGAAGGGAAGAAAGTCTTTCCTTATTTTCAACAGAGAGGATTAAGCTTGTTGTTTTTAATTTGCATTTTTACCCTTACAAATTCATAAAGAATATGTGCTCAGTCATGTTCAACTCTTTGGGACCCACTGGACTGTAGCCCACCAGGCTTCTCTGTCCATGGCATTCTCTTGGCAAGATTACTGGAATGAGTTGCCTTGCCCTCCTCTAGGGGATTTTTCAAACCCAGAGACTGAACCTAGGTCTCCCACATTGCAGGTAGATTCTTTCTGTCTGAGTGAATAAATATTGGGTTGGCCAAAAAGTTCATTTGGGGTTTTCTGTAACATCTTATGGAAAACCTGGATGAACTTTTTGACCATCCCAATAAATAAAACCAATTATATATTTCACAAAATATAGTTACTTACTTAAGTAGTTAAAATAGCACAAAATAACAGATTACAGGTAATTTCATTATATCATTACCTCATAAAAAACAGCATTAAATGGTCTGGAATGTTGGGCATATTTTTCACTTACAAATGAGAACATAATCAGTTGATTGGGTCATAGGCCAAATCAAAGATGACCTAATCTACAACTTGAATGAATTATATCAATAGCTCAAATTCTGGTTCCTAACAGGAGAGTTTAATGCTACAATGGCCTGGTGATAAGGAAACTCTCCTTCTTACTCCCCAGCACAAAACCGAACTTGAGAGTATGAAAAGTGGAAGTTTGTCATGGTGTACTGCTGTTTCTCTTTCTGTGTTCCTCCATCACTTTCTTAAAAGATAAATTGAGGCATATTAATATTTTTAGAAATTATCTGAGCAAAAGTTGATTTGAATCGGGCAGTTCACTCTGCTGATGGGAACTTCGGGAAAATTTTTATAGAGATAAAGCAGAAGAAAGTAAAAAAAAAAAAAAAAGACTATTCACTGGCTATAGCTGAAACTCTTGCTGGCTCTTCGTGATTGATTGTCTTTAGGTTTCAATTTCATAAACTGGAGGCATTTACAGACTTGGATTTTGGTTTGGGTGTCATGGCATTAGAGACACCTGACTCCTGTGGCCTCCTTGTTTAACAACTTCTTTTTATGCCTCATTTCAATACCTTATCATATTATGTGAAATTCAATTTGTGTTTTACTATTCCCCATTTAAGCTTCCCTGATGGATCAACGGGTAAAGAATTCAACCTGGAATGCAGGAGACACAGGAAACAAGGGTTGATCTTTGAGTAGGTAACATCCCCTGGGGGAGCAATGGTGACCCACTCCAATATTCTTGCCTGAAAATCCCATTGACAGAGGAGCCTTACGGGCTACAGTGCAAAGGGTTGTAAAGAGCCAGACTCGACAAAACATACGCACACATCCCCCTCTCAACTATTCAATGTACATAATAACTAAATGTGCCTGCTACCCTTTTCTATGTTAATCTCCACCCCACTTTTTTTCTGTGCATCTATCTAGGCTAAGTATGGGAAGAAAAGCAACCTAATTAAACAAATTCAAATATATATTTGTATGGCTAAAAAAAACCTATACTCCTCCCAGACATATTATGTTCAAAGGAAAGATTCACTACACCAAATGAATCCCCAAGCTTTAAAAATATAGCAATATATGAAAAGGATGCAGACAATTAAAGATAAGTGTCAGAAGACATTGTGGGTGCAGCAGTGTTAACAAGAAGACCATTAGCTCCATTTGGTATCTTCTTTGTCTTCAGTTAAGTTTGTCTAAATTATTTTTAGCTTTTCTGGCTTATAGGCATGTGCCTCTTTCCTACTCTTGTACTTGAAACACAGATTTGCCCAAGATTTTTCTTGCTTTTGGTTTCATTGCTTCTCCAGTGGAGTGGCAAGGCTTGTGCAGTCAGAAAGCAGGGCAGAGTAGAAGTGGTTATTTGTGTGAGCACATTTTTGGTAAGTGACTATAAGTAAATGACTCTTCAAACAGATACCCAAGAAAATGAGTTTTTCTATCAAAACATGAGTAAATGCTGCTGGGAAGTTTTTTTTTTTTTTCTAGAAAAATTACATATAGTTGGTCTTCTGTCAAAATTAATTTAATTGAAGGATAGGAAACATTACCCTTCAATTCCACTTTAGAGTACAAAAAATGGTAACTGCTTTCCTTTGTAATTGTCTTTATCACTCATGTTGCAATTAGTTTAGACTAATCCACCTCTCCCTTATTAAGAGCAGATATATTACAAAGCAGAGAGAAAAGAGCACTCATGTGTTGAAAAAATTACGTATGAAATTAACTGTCTAAATCTAAATTCTCTCTTGTTTTAATAATAATAATAATAAAGGCTTAAGTTTCTTTTATTTCCAAAGAAATAGAAAGATGCTGCTGAGTTTTTGAAGGTATATCAAGAGATGAGACTTCATTTACTAGACAATTAAAAATGCTGTAGTGAAGGAAGAACCATGCTAATAATGTTTTTCTCCCCTTGAGGCAAGAAAGTGAAAAAAAATTAGTGCAGGCTGATGAAAATTAGATTTTTACCCTATCCTTTCACCAACACAATTTTTGTACACATAAGATGCCATAGAATGAAAACTAAATCACAACTTAATTTATTTCACTATTTTAAGTGTATAGTGTTTTATTATTTATAAATTTAATTGAAATCCATATATTGGGGCTCTTTCATCTGCATGAGAAATGGCACATTTTTCTATTAAAAGAAAATTTTGGAAGTATAAGTTTTCTACTTCCTAGCTCATTTTAAACTCTTTCTTAGAGTCTTTTAAAAAGATAGATTTAAATATCAGAAGAAACGTTTTTATACTTATATAGAAGGCAATAGATGCAATAATTGAAATGCAAACAAAAATGTAAATGTTGATTACAGTTTAGTGGTCAGGTGACTTTTATGGACTGTCTTATGAAAAACAGGTTTAATTTTACAAGCACAGATGGGAATGCTGAGTATTTCAAGCAAGTGCGTTGGAGACGATGGTGCAGTTTGAAACATTGAATGGCTTCATGTATCCGCTTGGTGTTTACTTCTAGACTTGTACACATCCTCTACATCAGACAGAATAACTTTAAACAACAATGAGATTGCGCTTCTTTCCCATAGTACTTCAGTGGGCTGCTCTAATCCTTATAGTAAAATTCTCTAGACAATAAGACCCTACATGATTCAGCTCTTCCCAACCTCCCCTTCCTGCTTGCAGCCCTCCTCTTTCTCTGTACTCCAACTACACCCAGACTCTTTCATTTCCTCTAATATAAGAGCTTTGTATATTTTCTTTCTTTGTAATACTCTACCCCCGGCTTTGTGCTTGGTTTTCTCTATTGTTTAATTTTCATTGTTCAGCTTAACATTAACCTCCTCAGAAAAAGGGTTAAATCACTTTCAAGGCACCTGCCACCATTTATTGTCCCCCTAAGTACTCATTCACTTATTGATTAATTAGCTGATTGACAGATTCATTGCTTTCCTGTCTCTCTCACAAGATGTGTAGCTCCATAAATACAGGCAACATCTTTGTCTGGTTAGTTCAATATTTAGTTCAGCACTACCATGGAGTCAGGGTTCTGAGAATATGTGAAGACTTAACTATCACTGTATTTAGAGAATGATGAGTTAGACTACAGAGAGATTTTCGAATCTGTCCAGTGAAACACTGTTCTATCTATTTAAGACAGAAAATGACTCTAGGGATTGAAATGAGAGAGAAGACCTCAGGGAAACCACCAAGATAATCCCCAGAATGTTCATCAAGGGTTGCCCAAGAGACACAGATTACAATCTTGTCAAGTGAGGCAAAAAGGAGAGTGGCTCTGCCTACAATCCAGACAGAAATTCCAGGAGAATAAGCAGGTTTAATTTACAAAGATCAAGGCCACTTTTCCTTTTCACCTCAAAACTGATTCTGGCAGTAAATCCAGGTAGAGATATCCACAGGTGTTTGGCATTAGGAGGTAGATTTTCAGGTAAGTGGGTAAATTAGAAAACAATTGAATATTGTGTTGAACAAGTGAAATTCCCCTAAAGGTAATTTTCTATAGTTTAATGTAACTTCAGCAGAGTTCAAGAAACACTGTTCACTGGTTTGTATATAATTCTGTTGTTATTTAGCTGCTAAGTCATGTACAACTATTGTGCTACCCCATTGACTGCAGTGTGCGAGTCAGCCTGCTCCTGGAGTGGGTTGCCATTTCCTTCTTCAGAAGATCTTCCCAACCCAGGAACTGAACTTGCATCTCTTGTATTGACAGGCAGATTCTTTACCACTGAACCACCAGGGAAGCCGTATATAACTACAGGCTTGTAATATTTCTGATCCAGTCAACTCAGATTCTGTTAATTATATGTGTGAATGTGAATAGATGTAAAAACATTACTCTTAAATTTTTTTGTACTTTCTTTGGCAGGATGTTTGGGAAAACTGAAATATCTATGTTGCTGCTGCTGCTGCTAAGTCACTTCAGACATGTCCGACTCTGTGCTACCCCATAGATGGCAGCCCACCAGGCTCCTTCATCCCTGGGATTCTCCAGGCAAGAACACTGAAGTGGGTTAGGTATTCTAAAAAATCTGGGCTTCAGTTAGAGGATTTGGTTTAATGCCACCCATGTCATCCTTCTTATTCCCATTTGTCCATCTACAGATCAGTGCATTACTGTTCAAAACTGTTCAGAAGCTGAAGGCAGCACTTGCCAAAGAGATATGTAAAGACAAAAGACTAAAGATGCCATGATATGCATTTGTTACAAGGAAAAGGCATATGTTAGTAGTAAAATTAGTAAAATGTGGGCACTTATTAAGGAATAACTGAGGTCAACAAAGGCAGTCTTCTAAGAGCACAGTAAGGACCTGGGAGCTAGGGTTTCAGTGAGTGCTGCCTTCTGAAGAACATCAGATTCAGGAAGAAAATTCAATGTATTTTGAATGTTTTTAAAACTTCGAAAGCCCATTTTCTTGTGTAGTGCAATTCTGCATCCTGCTGGGAAAAAAAAAAAAAAAAAAAACTGCTTAAGATAAAGAGTCACAGAAAGAGCAGTTAAAGGAGCAAATTGCACAAGAAAAGGGCTGAACAAAGGAAGATTTGGCATGTCTAGGAAAACCGCATCTCTTCTGGGTAATCCGTCTTGCACCAGCTTTATCAAAGCTAGATGTGCCATGTATGATTGGTAGATACAGAGATAGCAATGCTGTTTGTATGGTTTTCTTAACATAAAACTAATTTTTGTGGTGCCAGTTTCTGTAAAGCACCTGCTCACATTTATTGATGTGTAACTCATTTGGATTTGGGGAAATAACATTTTCTCTCTTTCCTTTTAAAATTCACTAGTTTAGGTACAGAAGATGGTCTTGTTTTTATTCTGTGTTTGTGGATATGCATGGACATGCCGTGTGTTGTATTTATCCTCTAAGTGACGTTTCTTTAATAACCAAAACTCAGTTAAGTAACTGTGGCTTGTTTGCCCTTCCTTATTACTGTGAAGTCCTTTCTGCCCTGAATCTGTTAAAATATTTTCCTCCTATTGACTTTTCCCTCTTGTAACGAGCATTTCTCTCCTATGTACCTGATATTTTCATTTTTTTCCCTTTGAACTCAGAACTCCAAGGGTCACAGCCCAACTGAACTGCATTAAAGGCCATGTTTTCTTTGCCCATTCCATGTGTTATCTATGACAGTAATTCTGTGAGGCAATGTGAAAGAATCTTTCAAACTATTGAAGCTCAACCTGAAGATAAGTTATGTGTGGGTGTGTACTTAGTAGCTTCAGTTGTGTCCGACTCTTTGTGACCTCATGAACCGTAGCCTGCGGGTTCCTCTCTCCATGGAATTTTCCTGGCAAGAATACTGGAGTGGATTTCCATGCCCTCCTCCAGGGGATCTTCCCAACCCAGGAATCGAACCCATGTCTCCTGCATCTCTTGCATTGCAGGAGGATTCTTTACTGGTGAACCACCAGGGAAGCCCTAAGATATTGACATCATATTTCTTTGCTCTACAATTCCTTGCTTTTTTCCCTTCTACACTTAGATCTTTATTTTCCTATCTTACTTTTATTAAAGATAAGCTTACTTTATTTTCTTACTTTTCTTAGAGATTAAAGCCTTTAGAAATCTTTTTTATAAAATTGTTCTATTCTTATATTATGCAAGCATACTTTTACATTATGCAAGGCAAATTTCATCCTAGTCAATCCATGTCACAGGGAAACAGAAAATATTCTTCCTAGATTTTATAATTGGTTTAGATTTAGAAATACACAGAAAAGTAGACATATTTTGGAGAATTTTATCTAATTCAATTAAATAAACCTTGTCTACTTGTTAGGCTTGTTGTTGTTGTTCAGTCACTCAGTCATGTCTGACTCTTTGTGGCCCCTTGGACTGCAGCATGCCAGGCTTCCCTGTCCTTCACCATCTCCCAGAGCTTGCTCAAACTCATGTCCATTGAGTCGGTGATGCCATCCAACCATCTTGTCCTCAGGTTTATCTCTCAGTGAGAAAATTCTAAGTTGACTTTAAGATACAGACTTAAAGTCTCATACTTGCTGCATGAACAAATCTAGGACTTAGGTCTTTAACTTCTGCAGTTAATAGCCCCAATGAATTTCATATTGTTATTATAATAAATGTTTTGTTATCTTCATCATTTTTCAATGCACTTTCTTTCCACAACTGTTCTGCTTTCTCACCACTTTATTGTCACATTATTTTTCCACAGTTAACTTCCCGGACAAATAAATGTGGTGGATTTATGCAACTGTGCTTTGGAGCAAGACTGGCCATTTTAGCTAAGACTGCACTGGTCATCCTGTGAGAAATGGCATATCCTTTGGCAGGAGTTTCTGAGACTTTTGTGATTCATCACCCTGACTCAGTATGGTCTCATCACCTTATGGTTTTCAGATGATATAGAATATTGAAATGGAGACAGAAACAGACAACTAGAAAAAAAGCATTGCAGAACCCTGTACAACAGTTTTATGATTATGATACTTTCATATTTATTATCAGTCAATTAAGAACATTTTACTATTAAAAAAAAGATCTTTGAAATGTGCTTTCAGTTGGAAAATACTTTGAGTATTTTGAAAAATCTTTGGCATTATCATTATGTGAAGAAAAAATAGCCAGCCCACAACTTTAGAAGATAGAGTGTATTTACATGGTTTAAAGATAAAATATCTGCAAGATCATTTTCTAGTTTTCTTGAATATCATTACTTGATACCCTGCCAAGCTTTAATGTCAGTTTCCTTTAATACAAAGGGATCTTAGCTATGCCTCAGAAAGACATAAATGGGGCTATATAGCTTTAAAAAAATCAAGAAATATTTTCTGTTCAAATCTATGATCTATTATCATGAATTTGTTTTGATTTTTTATCTAGTAGAGGAAAGCCAGTCTATCCATGAAGCGAGACAGATTTCAAAACATTGCAAAGTAGTTCTTCATCTTTAATGTGGACCTGGGAACATGTGTGTCCCTGGAGCCCTGATAGTGACAGTTTGGCACTGTAGGAAAAGATTAATGACACAAGAAACTGCCAGCATGGTGCTTGCTGTGCCTTTTCTATATTAAGGCACAAACTATTTGTTTTCCCTTTTGCATTACTCTCTGCTTCTTGATTTAGTTGGAATTTCAAATAGCTGATGAGACTACCATTTTTCCTTCATGACTGATATCCAGCAAAACAGATTTCCCTTGAAAGGAGTAAAACAATTTCTATTCACTAGGATTTTTAAGAATATGTCTCTTTATTCTCACTTTTAAACTTGATCTTTGGTAATCTCTTATTAGCCTCTAATCTCAATGGGAAAAAATGAGGCTAGCCCTAAACTAAAATGCTAGACCCATTCTAGCCTTCAGTAGATGTAACCAAATGTGTTTGTATCTCTAAAAGAGTTTCTAGGGGAACTAGTTATTTCTGTGCCATGCTAAAAATAACATGAAATACAAAGGGGTTAGTAAGAGAATATGATTACTGGAAAGAAATGTGGAATGTTGTATTCAATAAAGTTAGAGGAGATGCTCTTTAAAGCTTTCTGGTTACTGGCTGCACTCACGTCTAATACAAACGCTGGTCCATTTAGTCACATATTTGCACTTGTAATGGATTTGGTGAGTGAAACAGCATCTGTCTGTGTAAACTGAATAGCTTGACAAAACACTGCACACTTGTCACTAACCACCCTTCAGAATTGTAATTGGGAGGGAAGGTTGTAAAACCAACATGACTTTAGATGTCTTAACAGCCAGAGGATGACTGTGACATACTTTATAATAAAGTGTCATTTTCCAAGATACATAGAAGTCAGTTGTATTTACTGTGCACCAAATCTTTTTTTTAGACCCAACCAAATGACAGTGTCATGCCTGTACTGCTGCATGCATAATTCAAATCATTTTTTACCACGTCTTACTCTAGTCAGACCGAGGTGGGTGGTCCCTCAGTGAGCACTGCTCTCTCTTTGACCTTGGTCATGAATTACCTGTCAAAGGTGAGATTTGATATTTTAGCAAAGATTATACAAGGTTTTCCATAAATAAGATCTGGAGAAATTGGAACCATACCTTTACATTTCTAAAGCTTTCTGTAAATTGAATTTGGTATTAATCAAAAGGATCATCAGAACTCCTAGAGATAAACAAGGGAATGCTGTGCTCTGGGGAATTTTTAATACACATATGAATTATACCGAATATCAGTGGCCTGCGCAACTGCAGAAAAGAAAATTGGAAAGGACTATAGCTTACCTTACAATCATCCTGCTCATTTCCTTGCTCTTCTCATTAGTCACACAAGAGAGTGTAAAATGAAAGTAAGTAATGTTAAATGGCCAACAATGTTAAATGATGCAAATAGACTTCTAATAAAAAAAGTCTACTACGTGAAGACAGAAGATTTTCATTGGTATTCTTTATATTTCAGGTTTTAAAATTATATTTGCATTTTCAAGAATTCATAGTACAAATTCCTTTTGTTCCTGAGTGTTAACATGATAATGATATGTAAACACTTGGTACCAGAAATTCTGCAATTAAGAGGTCCCATGTTGACTGTAATTTTTGATAGGTGTCTACCTGCCATGTACTATCAGTTCAAGGAGCATTTCTTAATGTTAGAATATGAGTTTAAATATTCATTTTAAACCAAAGAATAGAGTTTTATTTTTTGTATGAAAATATTATATCATGCTAAAAATTTCAGAAAGTATATGTCAAATGTAATTTCCAAACATTTTTCAAGTGCTATGACAAGGCCACATTCAAAGGCAAGGATTAGAAATTATTTAATCTATGCATCCACTCCAGTACTCTTGCCTGGAAAATCCCATGGATGGAGGAGCCTGATAGGCTGCAGTCCATGGGGTCGCTAAGGGTCGGACACGACTGAGTGACTTCACTTTGACTTTTCACTTTCATGCATTGGAGAAGGAAATGACAACCCACTCCAGTATTCTTGCCTGGAGAATCCCAGGGATGGGGGAGCCTGGTGGGCTGCTGTCTATGGGGTCGTACAGAGTCAGACATGACTGAAGCAACTTAGCAGCAGCAGCAGCAGCATACATGCTTACCTGATAAATGATAGATGCTTTGGTGCTAATGTTCATGTTAATACCTGTTGCATTGTTAATAATTTTATTGTTTATAAAATATTTGTATGGATTAATCAGTACAAGATCCATACTACTGAGATTAACAAATTAGCTTTTGCTTAATGTAACAAATGAAGTAGTATTTAAGGGTTTAGGTTTGTCCAAAAGGAGATACCATATAAAAAGTTGCTCAACCCCATGGGTTATAAAGGAAATGTAAAATAAATTAAGGGAATGTTTTACTTATTAGACTTTTAATATGCAAATATATATATCTCAGTTCAGTTGCTCAGTAGTGTCCGACTCTTCATGACCCCATGGACTGCAGCATGCCAGGCCTCCCTGTCCATCACCAACTCCCAGAGTTTTCCCAAACTCATGTCCATTGACTTGGTGATTCCATCCAACCATCTCATCCTCTGTTGTCCCCTTCTCCTCATGCCTTCAATCTTCCCCAGGATCAGGGTCTTTTCAAATGAGAAAATTCTTCAAATCAAGTGGCCAAAGTATTGGAGATTCTGCTTCAGCATCAGTCTGATGAACAGCCAGGACTGATCTCCTTTAGGATGAACTGATTGGATCTCTTTGCTGTCCAAGGGACTCTCAAGAGTCTTCTCCAACACCACAGTTCAAAAGCACCGAATCTTTGGCATTCAACTTTTTTAATAGTCCAAATCTCACATCCATACATGACTACTGGAAAAACCATAGCCTTGACTAGATGGACCTTTGTTGACAAAGTAATGTCTCTGCTTTTTAATATGCTGTCTAGGTTGGTCATAACTATCCTTCCAAGGAGTAAGCATCTTTTAATTTCATGGCTGCAGTCACCATCTGCAGTGATTCTGGAGCCCCCCCAAAATAAAGTCTGTCACTGTTTCCACTGTTTCCCCATCTATTTACCATGAAGTGATGGGACCAGATACCATGATCTTAGTTTTCTGAATGTTGAGCTTTAAGCCACCTTTTTCACTATCCTCTTTCACTTTCATCAAGAGGTTCTTTAGTTCTTTACTTTCTTCCATAAGGGTGGTGTCATCTGCATATCTGAGATTATTGATATTTTTCTGGCAATCTCGATTCCAGCTTGTATAGTGCCAAATTTTGATAACCATTTGGGAAGAGAAGATCATTGACAGTGCTGGTGAAATTTAAATTAGAATGGTAAGTGTAGAGAGCAATCAGTAAGATTCATAAAACTAAAAATTAGCATTCTCTCAGCATACAAAAATTTTAGTTGTTAGTACATAATGCTATGTTTTTTTTTTCCCAATCTTGCCCAATTTGATGGATGAAAAGTAATTTTATGGTGAATGTTTCTCCCCCTCCCTAAAACTCATTTGTTGAAAATCTACCCCTCAGTGTGATGACATTAAGAGGTAATAGGATTAGATGAGGTGAGGAGGACTGACCCTCATGAATAGGGTTGGTCCCCTTCTGAGAGCGAGGAGAGAGCTTACTTCCTTTTTCTCTCTTCCATTACATTAGGATACAACAAATCAGCCATCTGTAGCCTGAAGAGGACTCTGGCGACCCTGATGAAACTGGTACCATGATCTTAGACTTCTAGACTACAGAACTGTGAAAAGTGATATCTCCATTCTGTTTCAGATTTCTTAGTTTTAATTAAATTATAATCTTTACACATTTATTATATATTAGCATTTACTCCTCTTTGTTTTCTTTGCTCATTTTTATACTGAGCTTTCCTTATAATTTATTATGTTTGGAAAATTATATTTTATAAAAGAAAGCCTCTAGGAACATATTCTTTCAGATGGACACATTTTTTTAATAATCAATTTTTATACTTGGTTACATAATCTATTTCACTAAGCATCAGAATCTTTATTTTAAAGAAAATTTTTATTATACAGAAATTTCAAACATAAAAAGTTAATGCATTGTGTTGTATTGTATTAATAGTATAATCAATGTACTACTATGTTTCATAAAACTTATTAACCTATTCTAAATTTGTTTTTTATATACTCTCCTATATGAGCCCTTTCAATATTATTTCAAATTCAAAATATCACATCATTAATAATTATCCCATAAATATATTTTGTTTCTATCTCTAAGTAACAAGGATTCTTAGTTTTTTCTTTTAACATAATTATAATATCATTTTAATACCTGCAAAAACTATCAATAATTCCTAACATTATCTATAGAGATTCAGTGTTCATATTTCCCCACTGTCATATATATTTTTTTATATTTTATTTAAGTTAAAATTAGGTTCATATATTAGGAGTTATTAAGCATATCTCTTAAACTAAAGCTTTACATTCACCATGTTTCTATTTTGCATTATTTTATTATCACTGACTCAATGGATATGGGTTTGGGTGGACTCCAGCAGTTGGTGATGGATAGGGAGGCCTGGTGTGCTATGGTTCATGGGGTCACAAAGAGTCGGACATGAATGAGCGGCTGAAATGAACTGAACTGAACTGTTCAATCAAAATAATTGTTTTCAGTGTAGAGACTGCCATAGAGTGCATGTAGCTGCTTATAAATCTTGGTATTGCTTCTCATATTTTTCTGTCATCTGTATGTTCCTTACATGAGTAGTTTAGTTAGTCTTAGAGGATTGATCAGATTTAGGTTTGATCATGAGAAACACTGGACTGGAAGAAACACAAGCTGGAATCAAGATTGCCAGGAGAAATATCAGTAACCTCAGATATGCAGATGACACCACCCGTATGGCAGAAAGTGAAGAGGAACTAAAAAGCCTCTTGATGAAAGTGAAAGAGGAGAGTGAAAAAGTTGGCTTAAAGCTCAACATTCCGAAAAAGAAGATCATGGCATCTGGTCCCATCACTTCATGAGAACTAGATGGGGAAACAGTGGAAACAGTGTCAGACTTTATTTTTTGGGGCTCCAAAATCACTGCAGATGGTGACTGCAGCCATGAAATTAAAAGACTCTGACTCCTTGGAAGGAAAGCTATGATCAACCTAGATAGCATATTAAAAAGCAAAGACATTACTTTGCCAACTAAGGTCCATCTAGTCAAGGCTATGGTTTTTCCAGTAGTCATGTATGGATGTGAGAGTTGGACTGTGAAGAAGGCTGAGCACTGAAGAATTGATGCTTTTGAACTGTGGTGTTCGAGAAGACTCTTGAGAGTCCCTTGGACTGCAAGGAGATCCAACCAGTCCATTCTGAAGGAGATCAACCCTGGGATTTCTTTGGAAGGAATGATGCTAAAGCTGAAGCTCCAGTACTTTGGTCACCTCACGGGAAGAGTTGACTCATTGGAAAAGACTCTGATGCTGGGAGGCATTGGGAGCAGGAGGCGAAGGGGACGACCGAGGATGAGATGGCTGGATGGCATCACGGACTCGATGGACATGAGTCTGAGTGAACTCCGGGAGTTGGTGATGGACAGGGAGGCCTGGCGTGCTGCAATTCATGGGGTCACAAAGAGTCGGACACGACTGAGCGACTGAACTGAACTGAATAAGTGTGTACCTCCATAAGAAGACCCATGAATTTTCCATTATTATTAATATTTATGATTTATATTACTATTTTCATTTGATATCTGTAAGTAATTATTATATATTTCCCATGACTTGTTACAAAAATCACTTATGTATGGAGTAACAATAATATTCTTTATCTTTTTCCAATATATGTATTTTGCTCTTCTATTATTCTGTGATTTTCCTTTTTATTAACATTTCTGTTGAAGTATAATTGGCACATAATACCTACACAAAGTGTACAATTCTTTAAGTTTTAATGTCAGTATGTACCTGTGAAACCATGACCACAATCAAAATAATGAACATAGCCATCACCCTCAGATGTTTTTTTAATGGTCCTTTGTAATCTCCTAATTTCTATTCTAATGTTATATACTAACTGACATTTTCTAGAATTTTACATAAATGGAAGCACAGCATTTCCATTTAAATGTTTATAATATTTTCTCAATTTTTTCCTAGTTTCTTTCATTCAGCATAACTATTTTGAGATTTAGCCATTGTAGGATGCAACAATAATTTATTTCTTTTTATTGCTGAGAGGTATTGCATGGATGCATCACTCTCTTTATTTGTTCAGGTGTTGCTGAGCATTTTAGTTGATTCCAGCTTTAGGCTGTTATAAATAAAGCTACTATCAACATTAGGTACAAGTCTTTGTATGAACATATGCTCTTATTTCTCTTGGGTAAATACCTAGCAGTGAAATGGTTAGATCAAATGAAGGGTGAATATTTAAATTTTTAAGAAAATACCAAGAAAAAAAAAAAGAAAATACCAAACTATTCCAAAGTGATTGTACCATTTTAACAGCAATGTATGAGAGTTTTAGTCCCTCCAAATCTTTGCCAACACTTGTAATGATCCATAGTTGTCTGTAATCTGATGTATGTCTTATATAATTGACTTAATTTGCATTTTTTTAATGTTGAACCTATTTTCTTTGTGTGTTCATGTGTGTATGTGTGTGTGTGTGTCTGTGTGTGTATTCTTGTATGTTATATGCATGTTTGCTCAGTCACTGAGTTTTGTGTGACTCTCTACAGCCCCAGGGACCATAGCCTGCCAGAATCCTCTGTTCATGGGATTTTCCAGGCAAGAATATTGGAGTGGGTTGCCATGTCCTCCTCCAGGAGATCTTCCCGACCCAGGAATTCAACTGAGTCTGCTGTATTTCAGGCAGATTCTTTATTGCTGGAGCCACCAGAGATTCAATATTCTTGTATATTTCCATATAAGTAAATATTTAGGGGGAAACCTTCATTCAGAAAATGAGACCTAAGTTTGTGGTTTCATATGTCTAAGCAAGGTTTTTATTTTTTTATTATTAAAAAAATTTTTTTTCCAAATCTTTGGTAACATTTTAAAGTGAAAGTGAAAGTTACTCAGTTGTGCCTAACTCTTTGTGACCCCATGGACTATACGGTCTATGGAATTCTCCAGGCCAGAATACTGGAGTGGGTAGCCTTTTCCTTCTCCAGGGGATCTTCCCAACCCAGGGATCGAACCCAGGTCTTCCACATTACTAGTGGCTTCTTTAATATTTGAGCCACCAGGGAAGCCCAAGAATACTGAAGTAGGTAGCCTATCCCTTCTCCAGGGTATCTTCCTGACCCAGGAATAAAACCGAGGTCTCTCTTGCATTGCAGGTGGATTCTTTACCAGCTGAGCTACCAGGGAAGCCCCCTAATATTTTAAAGAGTACTTAATTTTTGAAAATCTTTATTGTATAAAGTTTTCAGGTGGTATAGATACCACAAGTTTAATTGGGAGATTACTGCATTTTGTTGAGAGAGTATCTGATATCCAGCCTAATTTTATCTTAATTTCTTTTCCAGAACATTATGCTGCCTCTATCATAAATCATTCTGCTCCCTACTGAGTACTTAATGTTTCCAGTATAGGTAGAAAATTATATCTCTTCTTTGTTTCAGCAAAACTAGTATGTAGCTCTTTTTCACTTAACTGGCAAGCCTAGTGCCTTAATCTTTGTTGTGTGGAAATCTGGGTTATGATTTATGTATTGTATGTCTCTATTTCAAATAAAATACTAAGTTCATAAATGTTATTTGACTCATTTAAAATTCCAAAATTTTGTTTCTATTAAGTAATCCACAATTATAAAGATTTCCATTTTTTATGTGAAATTGAATTTACTGATTAGAATACCAACTGGCATGAGTATATTAATCTCAGGTTTATGACAATTTATGCTCTAAATTGTTTACCATAATTATATTACACTGTTATTTTAATGTCCACAAAACAAATTTTAAAGGTCTATGATAAAAATGTTACATTAGTTTTCTAATGTTGTTTTAAAAAATTACCGCAACTTTAGTGGCTTCATTTCAGTTCAGTCACTCAGTTGTGTCCGACTCTTTGCGACCCCATGAATCGCAGCACGCCAGGCCTCCCTGTCCATCACCAACTCCTGGAGTTCACCCAAACTCATGTCCATCGAGTCGGTGATGCCATCCAGCCATCTCATCCTCTGTTGCCCCCTTTTCCTCCTGCCCCCAATTCCTCCCAGCATCAGGGTCTTTTCCAATGAGTCAACTCTTCGCATGAGGTGGCTAAAGTATTGGAGTTTCAGCTTTAGCATCAGTCCTTCCAATGAACATCCAGGACTGATCTCCTTTAGGATGGACTGGTTGGACCTCCTTGCAGTCCAAGGGACTCCCAAGAGTCTTCTCCAACACCACAGTTCAAAAGCATCAATTCTTTGGCAATCAGCTTTCTTCACAGTCCAACTCTCACATCCATACATGATCACTGGAACAACCATAGCCTTGACTAGATGGACCTTAGTTGGCAAAGTAATGTCTCTGCTTTTTAATATGCTCTCTAGATTGGTCATAACTTTCCTTCCAAGGAATAAGCGTCTTTTAATTTCATGGGTGCAATTACCATCTGCAGTGATTTTGGAGCCCCAGAAGATAAAGTCTGACACTGTTTCCACTGTTTCCCCATCTAGTTCCCATGAAGTGATGAGACTGGATGCCATGATCTTCATTTTCTGAATGTTGAGCTTTAAGCCAACTTTTTCACTCTCCTCTTTCACTTCCATCAAGAGGCTTTTTAGTTCCTCTTCACTTTCTGCCATAAGGGTGGTGTCATCTGCATATCAAGAACACAAGGTGTTATGTAAGTTGTTGTAGGTTTTTAATAGTTTTGTAGGTTATTATCCTGCAGTCATGAAATTAGAAGATTATTTCTCCTTGGAAAGAAAGCTATAGCAAACCTAGACAGTGTATTAAAAAGCAGAGGCATCACTTTGCCAACAAAGGTCCATGTAGTCAAAGCTATGGTTTTTCTAGTAGTCATGTGTGAATGTCAGATTTGGACTATAAAGAAAGTCGAGTGCCAAAGAATTGATTTTTTTTGAATTGTGGTGCTGGATAAGACTTCTTGAGAGTCCCTTGGGCTGCAAGGAGATCAAACCAGTCAATCCTAAAGAAAATCAACCCTGAATTATTCATTGGAAGGACTGATTCTGAAGCTGAAGCTCCAATACTTTGGCCACCTAATGCAGAGCTGACTCATTGGAAAAAGACCCTGATGCTGGGAAAGATTGAGGGCAGGGTGAGAAGGGGGCAACAGAGGATGAGATGGGTAAATAGCATCACTGAATAAATGTACAAGAATTTGAGCAAATTTCATGTGAGATAATGAAGGACAGGGAAGTCTGGCATTCTGCAGTCAGTCCTTGCTGTCACAAAGAGTCAGAAACAACTTCTGTGAAAAAGTCACAGAAGAACAAAAGATATTAATCCAAAATTTACAGTACTCAAATCTTACCGGGATAAGATAAAGTTTTAGAAGGACTGTGTTCCCTTCTTGAGTCGTAGGAACAAATCTCTTTCTTTACCTTTTCTACCTATTAGAGGCTATCACATTCCTTGACTCATAGCACCCTTCCTTCATCTTCAAAACTGATAACGTTGACCCAGTTTCTGTCATCACATCTTTTTCTCTGACTCTCTTCTGCCTCAGTCTTCCACTTCTCAGGACCCTTGTGATTATGCTGTGCCCATCTGCATAATCTAGTATAATTTCTCTATTTTTAGATCTGCTGCTTAGCAAGTTTAATTCTCCTGTGCTGTGCAAACTATGTAGTTTCCAAGGATTAGGCCATGATCATCTTGGGAGGGGTGGCATTATTTTGCTTACCATAGTAACTGAATAGAAAAGCCCACTTGAGGAACATAGGTGAGTCAGGAATCAGCCTCTCTGTAGCAACTCATGACAGATTAATGCTGTGGGAATTTGTTTTATTTTTAGTTTATTTTTAATTTATTTATTTTAGTTTTAGTCCTTTTATGAATAATCTCTTTAGTTTATTTGTCTTATGATTCACCTGTATCAGGTCAACTCTAGGTATTGCAAATCTCAGTCAAATTAAAATAGAATTTCTGAGAATGGGGCTTAATTTCTCAAGAGATTAAAATTTGTCACCAGGGTTGAGAAGTTAGGAGTGATATATTAGATAATATGGTGACACTACTCTAGTTAGCTTTACTCATTGCATCAAGGGCAAATAATAGCACAGATATACAAATTAAATATATTATGATCCTCAAATATATGGAGTAGAGTTAAAATTCTACTAAAAGCTACAGCATCTGCCTCTATATCTGATTCATGAAACTGGAGAATTTTCTTCTGAATTTCATGGAATGCCTTCACGTGTTTTGATGAATTGTGGAGATGAGATGAAGAAACACAGTTGAAACGTACAAACCTGGAGTGAAGAGAATTTGTTTTGTTTTGTTTTTTGAGTTGTTTTGAATCACTGAATGTAGGTTAGAGCGTCAGTTCTACTCATATAGTTTTCTTATGCAGGAGCCCTGGCTTCCTCCTTTAGAAAAAAAATGTATCTACCAGTAGATTTAGTATTTTCTTCCTTGTTTGACAAACAATAAGGAATTAAATGTGCAAATGTGAGTCTTTTGTAAACAGAGATCTCTGGAAGCTTTCAGAAATCAAGCATGCCCAGTAGAGGCAAGGTTCAAGACCGAAACATGCAGGCTACAGATCTGCAGCCAAGATAGCTGGCAGTCCAAATTCTCAACTGAATGGAACACAGTGAGAGGAAATCTTGCCTACGGTAGGCAGCGGGAGAGTTGGCAGATAAACCAGAACACCACTATGTGACATGATGGGGAAAGTATGTTGGCTATGAGGACAGAAATTCTTTCTTTCCTTCTGTTTCAAAATTTCTTATAATATTGAGTGTTTTTATCCCCTATACATAAAGGGGACTAGGAACGGAGATTTATTTCTAAAATATCCACATTTTAACAATGTCCAAAATCTGAATATTTGTATACTTCTTATACTTTTTTTTCAGTAATTGAGGTTTGCTTTATAGCCCTAGGAATGTATTAAGTTGCTTATGAAAAATACTTTTTTTTCCTGTTAAACTTTTGCATAGTAACATGAATGCTTATACTTTTCTTCTGATGTTCTTCATTTCAAAAATTGTTATTTGGGCTCCTGGGAATAAGTTAGATTTTAATATGTTCACTTTTTCTACAACTTTATTTGTGTGTAGCAAGCAAAGAAGCTATTTCTACAATGTGAGGAAAAGTTTCTCCTATGAGGTTTCTGACAGATGAACACCAGCAGAAAGGTTGTTGTTCCTGAAATGTTCTACAGAATAAAGGGATATATATCTATATTTTATACATATCTTTTCTCAGTGTTGAGAAACCTAGAAGGATGAGGAAAAAATTTGAAAAAATAAGTGTGAATCCAGATACACAGACACAATAGGTCAAAATGAAAGCCCAACTGAACAAACCAGCAAAGATTATACATGTAGTCCTTTCTACAAATGTCTATAGCAATATGTAAATATGTTTCTATCTGAATAGATATAGAGACTGATACTTTCCTATGTGAATATTTCTTGTTCTTTATGGGTAACCATACTCATTTTCAAGTTATACAATAAAAATTTAAATATGAATATGCAGTTTTTATATGACCTCTTGGTTAACTTTAGATCCCATCTAATGGTACCTTAGCTTACCTGGTGTGAACTACCTTAGTTCTTTCCTTTTCTTTTATATCCACATCTTCTGATATGACTCTCAGAAAGGACTTTCACTCTCCTGAACTTTTTCTTGCTTCAGTGACAACAGCTCAGAGAATGAAGTGAGAGATGCATATCTTCATTTCAGTTCAACTGTTACTAATTTCATATCCCTAAAACTGGTAGTATTGTGCAAAGAAGATGCAGATTCAGTTAGAATGCCTGCAGCTCTGGGTCAGGTAGGGTTACTATATTAATATTAATACGGATTGGAGAAGTGGATATAAAGCTTGGAGCTGAATGTCAAAGAAAATCTATCTGAGCATAATTCTAATCATCACTTTTTACTCATTGCAAGAAGAACATGGTTTCTTTAGAATTACAGGCACAGTCAGTAATGGAATTCTGAATGTCACATATATCTCTATAATGCTAGCTTTGTGTAATCTCTTTAATAGATAGATGGATGGATGGAGAGAGGATAGGTACATAGATAGATAGGTATTAGTGATGGCTAAATAAATTAGAAGTCAGGCATTTTATGATACAAGCATAATTTTATGTATTCTTTGGCTTCTCTTGTGGTTCAGTGGTAAAAGAATCTGCCTGCAATGCAGGAGACACAGGAGATGCGGGTTTGATCCCTGGGTTGGGAAGATCCCCTAGAGGAGGGCCTGACAACCTACTCCAGTATTCTTGCCTGGAGAATCCCATGGAAAGAGGAGCCCGGTGGTTTTCAGTTCATGGGGCTGCAAAGGGTTTGACACAACTTAGCGACTGAGCACACATGCATGCGGCTTTTATAGTTAGTTGGGTTACAAATTTTTCTTTATCCTATTTGACATATAATGATGATTTTATATTATCAGTTATCAGAAAAAGACCAATCTTAATTTCATTGCTCTCTTAATCAAGGGCTTCCCTAGTAGCTCAGACAGTAAAGAATCTGCCTGCAATAATGCAAGAGACCCGGGTTTGATCCCTGGGTGGGAAAGATCCTCTGGTGAAAGGAATGGCTACCCACTCCAGTATTCTTGCCTGGAGAATCTCATGGACAGAGAAACCTGATGGGCTAGAGTCAGAAAGGACTGAGTGACTAACACGTTCACTTTTTTTTTTCATCTTCTCTTAGTCAAATAACATGAGACTTTGAAGAAATACAGATTTATCTGCAGCTAAGTTCTCCAATTGTCAGAAAGCTTAAGATGGCTGGAATTCACACCTGATGAATTGATTGTTACAAGTAGAATGTTAGGGCATCATCCTCTCCTCCTCCTGAGGTGTGAGCATCTTTCATTTGTGTCTCTTTTATCTGGCCCACACCGCTTCTGGAACGCCACAGGTACCCTGAGAGATAGGGAGCAGGTCTGACTTCTTAGGAATTCTCTTATATCAGCCAACGTGCCTTTGTCTGGAGAAGATTCCCTCACTTCTCCATGACACCTTGAATAATGCCATTATCAAGGGGGGAGCAAAGCTTGTAAAATTTCATTAATATAATGCTTACAGTTTTCTAGAAAAAAAAAAAAAAGACAATTATTCTCCTACTTTTTTGTAGTCCAACCTAATAATTCAACCCTAACCATGTCTAAAATTTTGCCATTTTATCCTATGTGTTCAAGAGTGAATTCTGATAGACAAGAAAATGATATATATTTTCTTATATAATCATGGCATACCATTTATATTTGATGCAGTTTTCTAAAGTTCTTGGTTCTCAGTTTAAAGGTGTTTATAGCCTGGATGTGAAAAATTGACTTTAATAAGAATGTAGTAAATATCTTTTAAGCTTGTGTTTTCTTTCAAATTATATTCTGATCTAAAATTTTAAGATGCACTTCTGTTAGATTCTGAAATTTACTAGAATAGAAGATGATACTTCTTGAATTGTTTATGTAAGAACATTCTCTGAGTGGCTTGGGAGACATAAAACAAAGTCAGCTTGCTTAATAGGAAAAATCACTTTTGTATCTTCAATAAACTCGTTTGTCAAGAAAACACTCAATGTTTGTGGCCCTACATGCCAGGAACATTACAGCAATGTCTAAGAATTTGAAATATCATATTTTCAGATTTTTAATTAGAAGCCAGTCATTTCCCTTCTTTACCATATATATAAAATGTTCTCAATTTTGTACTATTTTTAGTTCTCATATCACATACGTAATCTTCCAATATGTCTTACAATTTTTGAAAATACTTTTAGCCCCAATATTTTTATTTCATTTTAGTTATTTGTCAAATAATCTTTTAAATATTTCTGGAATAATCATCCTTAAGGAAAGCATTGTCATCAATAAGCAACAAGTATGTTCTAATAACCTGGGAATTCCATGTCACAAAAGTATATCAACCGGAAATTTTCATGAGTGCTGGGAGAAATTGTGATTGGGAAAGATAGCACCATTAAGAAGATAAATATCAATCATCCAGCTTAACAAATAAATGTAATTAAATGTCTGTTTAATTCCACATTTGGTGAAGAAGAAACATACATTTAAATGTCAGCAAGTACTTTTAGGCCCAGATCTTTTTAACAGAAAAATTTCCTTGGCTAATGTTTGTCATCTGAAGTCAAACAAATATTTCATTAGTCAATATCATTATTTACAATCAGAAGATGTATAAGCAGAAACTATATTTTACTGAAAGTGGATAATAATTTTATCTTTATAGGTCAACTCAACATTCATAAAACTAAGATCATGGCATTTGGTCCCATCACTTCATGGCAAATAGTTGGGGAAACAATGGAAACAGTGACAGACTTTATTTTGTGGGGCTCCAAAATCACTGCAGATGGTGCCTGCAGCCATGAAATTAAAAGACACTTGCTCCCTGGAAGAAAAGCTATGACCAACCTAGACAGCATATTGAAAAGCAGAGACACTACTTTGCCAACAAAGGTCCATCTAGTCAAAGCTGTGGTTTTTCCAGTAGTCATGTTTGGATGTGAGAGTTGGACTATAAAGAAAGCTGAGCACTGAAAAATTGATGCTTTTGAACTGTGGTGTTGGAGAAGACTCTTGAGAGTTCCTTGGACTGCAAGGAGATCCAACCAGTCCATCCTAAAGGAAATTGTTCTTCAATATTCATTGGAAGGACTGATGCTGAAGCTGAAACTCCAATACTTTGGCCACCTGATGCAAAGAACTGACTCATTGGAACAGACCCTGATGCTGGGAAAGACTGAAGGTGGGAAGAGAAGGGGATGACAGACAATGAGCTGGTTGGATGGCATCACTGACTTGATGGACATGACTTTGAGTAAGCTCCGCGAGTTGGTGATGGACAGGGAAGCCTGGCGTGCTGCAGTCCATGAGGTCACAGAGAGTCAGACATGACTGAACAACTGAACTGAAAGGTTATTATATTTATATATCACTTTATGTGCCATAGTAGCATGAGTTGCAGGGCTAGAATTCCAAGCAAAAGGTTTATTTTAATGTGATTATTCCAGAGGATTTACTATATTATGCTTAAGAATTTTTATTATCTGACTTAATACTAAAGGGAATGCAATTGTCACCTGTGCTTTTCAAGCTTGCAGAAAAATTCAAGGTTTATGTAATTATTTAATCACTGGGTATTTAAAAAAATTCTCATCAGAAATAGCTGACCAATATTTTCTTACTTAGTTTATATTTCTTTGAGGAGGCATCTTTGAACAGCAGTGTTTTCATTCTATCATGCACACTGAGATTTATAAATGCGAATACATCTCACCAGTATTGCTATTTCTCAAAAAAATATATTTTAATGGTAAATCTATGCTGCAAAATGTCAATGGCCTCATCATATACTCTTTGATAACACTTAAAGTGAAGGAAAGGAGCCTTATTTGTTTTGCTTAAGGAAAAATGCATCAATTCATGTCATATATGTTTATAGGACGTTCAGCACGCCAGGTGTCACACTAGTTGCTGTGGTAATGATTTATTTCATCAAAAACCTTGAAATCAAGTAGAGGTCTTAAGATGTATATGCAAATAATTATAAAGTAGAGTAATATGATTAAAATAATGTATTCATTATACTGAAATAACTTCATAAGCAGCTAAAAGAAAACAGTCTATGAACCCTTCAGAGTGGGGAGGCACCCTGTCTGGACTTTGAAAAATGTGTGGGATTTATATTCAGAGTATTGTGTGGGAAGTGTAGTGCTGAAGAAATTAAAGAAAAGGAAGAGAAGTAGTATGAAGAAAGACATGGAGGTTTTAAACAAAAAACAACACAAACCATGTTTGAGGTTGGCAAATAGCTTGTTTGGAATGAGAAACTGTCAGAAAAACAGGCTAAAAATTAGATCTGCCATGTTTGCCCTTGAATGTCAACTATAAGAGTTCTATTTTTCCTGAAAGTTACAGTGAGTCACAAAAGATTCTGAGGAGGGGAATAAGAAAATCAAAAGTATGCTTTAGAAAACCAAGCAGCATGTAGTATTAATTGGATGGGATGAAGCCTTCAGTCAGAGAGGTCAGCCAGGGCCATACTGTAGTAGCCCAGATATTAAGCAATACCAGAGAAAGCTAAGCTGGAGTAAGGAAGAATAAAAAGAAATTAATCATAAAATGTTTGTGAGTGTAGAAGCTCAACTGCCATTCTGTTTTTGTGTTTTGTCTGAAGAAGAAGGGGTGGGAAAGAAGCATAAATGATTCATAAATCTGTAATCTGGTTGCAGAATTAGATTAGAAAGCACTCTATACCTCATTGAGTTAAAATCTCTAATTTTCCCATTCAAATCACTAAAAAGGAAGAAATTGAACTGCATTCCAGAATCACACAACTTATGCTAAAGGTAGATTTGAACACAGTCTTATTTTTTAACACAATCTTTTTTTTTTTTTTTTTTAAGATTTACTTACTTATTTATTCAGCTTTGCTGCTTCTTCATTGCCGCACGCGGGCTGTCTCTCGTGGCTTTGTTGTTGTGTACGGGCTTCTTATCGCAATGGCTTCTTTTGTGGAGCACTGGTTCTAGGTGTGTGGGCCTTAGTAGTAGTGGCATGCAGGTTTAGTTTATCTGTGGCATGTGGGGTCTTCCTGGATCAGGGATGGAACCCATGCATCCTGTATCGCAAGGTAGATTCTTAACCACGAGACCATCAGGGAAGCCCTCACACAATCTTCTGATTCTGTCTTAGAGTTAGTTTCATTACACTGAAATATTTCCCAAGGGCAAGAGTAGGTTAAAAGCCAAAAGATTTGAGCGGAACTATGCTGGAGAAGGAAATGGCAACCCACTCCAGTGTTCTTGCCTGGAGAATCCCAGGGACAAGGGAGCCTGGTAGGCTGCCATCTATGGGGTCGCACAGAGTCGGACACGACTGAAGCAACTTAGTAGTAGTAGTAGTAGTATGAAGGAGACAGGTAGAAATATGAACCAGAACTTAGAAGAGATCAGAGATGAGAATGAAAGTTTTGTGATGACTCAGAGGAGGTGAAATTGACAGTATAAAGGTTAATGTTAACTCAAAAAGAATGAGCATAGCAATATCATAATAATAGCTAGCTTTGTGTGCATGCTAAGTTGCTTCAGTCGTGTCTGACACTTTGCGACCCTATGTACTGTAACCCGCCAGGCTCCTCTGTCCAAGAAATTCTCCAGGCAAGAACACTGGAGTGGGTTGCCATTTCCTTCTCCAGGGGATCTTCCTGAGCCAGGGATCGAACCCACATCTCTTAGGTCTCCTGCATTGACAGGCAGGTTCTTTACCACTACCGCCACCTGGGAAGCTCAGTTAGCATTTATGAAACAACTAATATGAGTCTGTTACTATCACAGACCATTTATGTACATTATTTCTCAGTTCAGAACAACACTGTAAATTATCAGCATATGCATTTTACAATAAGCAAATGTAGACTTTGAATTAGTAAAGAGCCTGGGTTCTGGAGTTGACTGGAAATTTAATTTGACATGTAAAAATATTTTACTTTATAAAGTAATATATAAATACATTTTAAATGATAAGTAATAAAAAAGCATATTGAGAAAAAAGTAAAAGTCCAATTTTACCCATTTTTTTTGCATCTGAGACACATGCTTTTCTTTCTCTCTGCCCTCTGATGAAGACAGGTAAGAGGCTTATGGAAGCTTCCTGATGGGAGAGACTGACTGAGGGGGAAACTGGGTCTTGTTCTGATGGGTGGGGTGGGGCCATGCTCAGTAAATCTTTAATCCAATATTCTGTTGATGGGTGGGGCTGTGTTCCCTGCTGTTATTTACCTGGGGCCAAACTATGGTGGCAATGGCACCCCACTCCAGTACTCTTGCCTGGAAAATCCCATGGATGGAGGAGTCTGGTAGGCTACAGTCCATGGGGTCACTACGAGTTGGACAAGACTGAGCGAATTCACTTTCACTTTTCACTTTCATGCATTGGAGAAGGCAATGGCAACCCACTCCAGTGTTCTTGCCTGGATAATCCCAGGGACAGGGGAGTCTGGTGAGCTGCTGTCTATGGGGTCGCACAGAGTCAGACATGACTGAAGCGACGTAGCAGCAGCAAACTATGGTGGACTTCCTTGTGGTTCAGCTGGTAAAGAATCTGCCTGCAATGTGGGAGACCTGGGTTCAATCCCTGGGTTGGGAAGATCCCCTGGAGAAAAGAAAGGCTATCCACTCCAGTGTTCTGTCCTGGAGAATCCCATGGACTACAGTCCATGGGGTCACAAAGAGTCGGAAACAACTGAGCGAGTTTCAAACTATGGTGGAGGTAGAGAAGATAATAGTAACCTTCAAAAGGTCCCATGCAGGCACTACTACATTCAGTGTAGCTGCCAACCCTGCAGCAGGCCACCACCTACGCCTCACCTGAGACTCCTGGGCACTCACAGGTAAGTCTGGATCAGTCTCTTGTGTGGTCATTGCTCCTTTCTCCTGGGTTCTGGTGCACACAAGGTTCAGTTTGTGCCCTCCCAGAGTCTATTTCCCCAGTCCTGTGTAAGTGATGGCAGCTCTATGGTGGGGTTAATGGTGACCTCTTCCAAGAGAGCTTATGCTATACCCAAGTCTGCTGCACCCAGAGCCTCTGCCCCTGCAGCAGTCCACTGCTGACCCGTACCTACACAGGAGACACTCAAACACAGTTCTGTCTCGTCTCTGTGGGGTCTCTGGGTCCTGGTGTGCACAAGGCTTGTTTGTGCACTCTGAGCATCTCTGGCTGGTATGGGTTTTGATTGTAAACATGATTTCGCCCCTCCTACCATCTTGCTGGTCTTCTCTGCCCCTAGTCTTGGATATGGATAATCTCCTCACATTCCCTCCAGTGCCACGCACAGCTGCAAACACACTGGGCATAACAAGCACCCTATTACAACAACACAAGAGAAGAGTCCACACATGAACATCACTAGATGGTCAATACCAAAATCAGACTGTCTATATTCTTTGCAGCCAAAGATGGAGAAGCTTTATACAGTCAGCAAAAACAAGACAGTTGCTGACTGTGGCACAAATCATGAACTCCTTATTGCCAAATTCAGACTTAAATTGAAGAAAGTAGAGAAAACCACTAGACCATTCAGGTATGACCTAAATGAAATCCTTTAGGATTATACAGTGGAAGTGAGAAATAGATTCAAGGGACTAGATCTGATAGAGTGCATGAAGAACTATGGAGAGGTCTGTGACATTGTACAGGAGGCAGGGATCAAGACCATCATCAAGAAAAAGAAATGCAAAAAAGCAAAATGGTTGTCTGAGGAGGCATTACAAATAGCTGAGAAAAGAAGAGAAATGAAAGACAAAGGAGAAAAGGAAAGGTATACCCAAGTGAATCTAGAGATCCAAAGAATAGCAAGGCAAGATAAGAAAGGCTTCCTCAGTGATCAATGCAAAGAAATAGAATAAAATAATAGAATGGGAAAGACTAGAGATTTCTTCAAGAAAATTAGATATACCCTGGGAATATTTCATGCAAAGATGGGCACAATAAAGGACAGAAGTGGTGTGAACCTACCAGAAGGAGAAGATATTAAGAAGAGGTTGCAAGAATACACAGAAGAACTATACAAAAATGATCTCATGACCCAGATAATCATGATGGTATGATCACTCACCTAGGGCCAAGCATCCTGGAATGTGAAGTCAAGTGGGCCTTTGGAAACATCACTATGAACAAAGCTAGTGGAGGTGATGGAATTCCAGTTGAGCTATTTCAAATCCCAAAAGATGATGCTGTGAAAGTGCTGCATGCAGTATGCCAGCAAATTTGGAAAACTCAGCAGTGGCCAAAGGACTGGAAGAGACCAGTTGTCATTACAGTTCCAAAGAAAGGTAATGCCAAAGAATGTTCAAACTACCACACAGTTGTACTCACCTAACACGGTAGCAAAGTAATGCTCAAAATTCTTCAAGCCAGGCTTCCACAGTATGTGAACCAGGAACTTCCAGAAGTTCAAGCTGGTTTTAGAAAAGGCAGAGGAACCAGAGATCAAATTGCTAAAGTGTCTGCCTCCAATGTGGGAGACCCAGGTTCCATCCCTGGGTCAGGAAGATCCCCTGGAGAAGGAAATGGTAACCCACTCCAATATTCTTGCCTGGAGAATCTCATGGACAGAGGAGCCTGGCAGGCTACAGTCCACGGTGTGGCAAAGAGTCGGACACGACTGAGTGACTTCACTTCACTTCATTTCACTTTGGATCATCGAAAAAGCAAGAGAGTTCCAGGAAACATCTATTTCTGCTTTATTGACTATGCCAAAGTCTTTTACTGTGTGGATCACAACAAACTGTGGAAAAATTTGAAAGAGATGGGAATACCAGACCACCTGACCTGCCTTTTGAGAAATCTGTATGCAGGTCAGGAAATAACACTTAGAACTGAACATGGAACAACAGATTGACTTCAAATCGGGAACAGAGTATGTCAAGGCTGTATATTGTCACTCTGCTCACTTAACTTATGTACACAGTATATCACGAGAAATTCTCGCCTGGCAGAAGTGCATGCTGGAATCAAGATTGCCAGGAGAAATATCAATAATCTCAGATATGCAGATGATACCCCTCTTATGGCAGAAAGCAAAGAAGAACTAAAGAGCTTCTTGAAGAAAGTGAAAGAAGGGAGTGAAAAAGTTTGCTTAAAACTCTACATCCAGAAAACTAAGATCATGGCATCTGGTCCCATCACTTCATGGCAAATAGATGGGAAAACAGTGACAGACTTTATTTTGGGGGGCTCCAAAATCACTGCAGATGGTGACTGCAGCCATGATATTAAAAGACACTTGACTGTTGGAAGAAAGTTATGACCAACCTAGACAGCAGATTGGAGAAGGCAATGGCACCCTACTTAGTACTCTTGCCTAGAAAATCCCATGGACGGAAGAGCCTGGTAGGCTGTAGTCCATGGGGTCGTGAAGAGTCGAACACAACTGAGCGATTTCACTTTCACTTTTCACTTTCATGCACTGGAGAAGGAAATGGAAACCCACTCCAGTGTTCTTACCTGGAGAATCCCAAGGACAGGGGAGCCTGGTAGGCTGCCATCTATGGGGTCACACAGAGTTGGACACAACTGAAGTGACTTAGCAGCAGCAGCAGCAGACAGCAGATTAAAAAGCAGAGGCATTACTTTACCAACACAGGTACATCTAGTCAAAGCTATGGTTTTTCCAATAGTCATGTGTGAATGTGAGAGTTGGACTATAAAGAAAGCTGAGGGCTGAAGCATTGATGCTTTTGAACTGTGTTGTTGGAGAAGACTCTTGAGAGTCCCTTGGACTCCTTAATATTCATTGGAAGGACTCATGTTGAAGCTGAAACTCCAATACTTTGGCATCCTGATTTGAAGAACTGACTCATTTGAAAAAATCCTGATGCTGGGAAAGATTGAAGGCAGGAGGACAAGGGCATGACAGAGGATGAGATGGTTGGATGGCATCACCAACTTAATGGACATGAGTTTAAATAAACTCCGGGAGTAGGTAATGGACAGGGAGGCCTGGTATGCTGCAGTCCATGGGGTCACAAAGAGTCGGACATGACTGAGTGAACAGAAAACATATGAAAATATATATACATACACACACATATATAACCTTCCCTTCTCTTCCCATAAGTGCACATTCTAAAGGCAATAACATTGTTGCTTTGATATGTATTTTTTTCTGTGCTTTTAGATACATTTACATGATGGAAAGGGAGAAATCACAGATGATTTTTAGACTGCTGTGATATGAGCAAGATTGAGTGTGTGATGTGAATGCAGTAGTTCTATTTAAACATATTATGCTTGGAATGCCTTTTAGAAATCTGTGTTGAAATTGAAAGAAAGTATTTGGGTATAAACTTTTAGCTTTCAAGGTAGAGATGAGGAGCAGTGATATAAATATTTACTTTATTAGCATTTGGATGCTATATAAAGCCCTGGTCTCAGATGCGTTTACTCTGAGAAGGAATGTAGATACAGACAAGAGAGAGATGCATGACAGAGCTCCAGTGAACTTCAATATAAATAGATCAGGCAGTGAAGTAAAACCTACTAAAGGGGGCCTAAAGGGACTGGCCACTGGGAAAAGAGGGCAATCAGAAGTTGGGCATGTAACAGAAATCTGTGATATAAAGTTTCCAGAAGCAGATAGTGTTCAACTAGTTTTGCAAGCTCTTGAAACACCGACTGTAGAGGAGACTGAGAATTAGAGATTTGATTTGGCAATATAACAGTCACTAGTGACATTGGACACATTATTAACCTCTCTGTGTCTCATTGACCCACTGTAGTATAGAAGCAATAATGTTCTGTTATTGACACAAAATATTGCTGACATCTAAGCACCTCATGGGTTTCACGTGGGTTAATTCATGTAAAGCACTTAGAATAGTTCCTAGCACATAGCACTCACTAAACCTTAGTGAAGAGAAGGGTAGGGAGAGTCCAGGGATGTTGTGACATGCGTATCCCTACCCACAAAAGGAATTATGAAGAAAGAAGATTAAGTGTTTGCAAATATTTCCAGCATTGTATTGTCTTATCAACTTGAACTTCACCACTAAGTTGAGGACAATGACAACTGTGTGTCTTCATTCTGAAAGGAGAAAATCAACAAAGTGCAGGGGGAGCCATTTTCCCACTTCCACAAAGTGCTTCCCTAATACCAACTATTTCTTGTTCAGTGATATTGAGGCTGTATAGATCTTGGCCTTAGGAGGCTTCGCTATGGGTCAAAAATATAGTGTTAATTAAATTACCCAAGGCTGAAAATCCATTCCCTATTATATGCCTCATCACAAATTGTACCCAGTCATGTTAACTGATAGAACCTCTCAGAGATACTAAAGTGAAATTAAATGACAACATTAATACAGTCCAAATGTATAAAGATTCTTCAATAATAAAGTGCTAACAAAGTAGATTGCTTCAAATTCAAATGTAATGTCCTCAAATTAATTCCAGAAAGAAAATAAAGTTCAGGAATTAAATTTTGAACATCCCAAAACCTTAAAATCAAAGATATTAAAGTCTGAAATCATACACTGTTGTTCTTATGAGTTAAAGTTCAAAGAAATTAAAGTGCAAAATTCTTTTTCCCAATTTCTTATTCTATTTTTAAGCAAAGGTATTTGGGGTGTCTGGGTCAAGTTACCCATCACAGATGCATGATTCTTTCAGGGCGCTTAGGTTGGCATTGATTCAATATCAAGTCACCAGTGAAGGAGGTACATCCAAGACCACAAGAAAAGAAAGTGAGTGGTTTGATGTCATGGCCTTTGAAAATTTGAAGGGTTTTTTGAGGAAGTGAAGTCGCTCAGTCGTGTCTGACTCTTTGCGACCCGATGGACTGTAGCCTACCAGGCTCCTCCCTCCATGGGATTCTCCAGGCAAGAATACTGGAGTGGGGTGCCATTTTCCTTCTCCAGGGGATCTTCCCAACCCAAGGATCAAACTCAGGTCTCCTGCATTCCAGGTGGATGCTTTAACCTCTAAGCCACCAGGGAAGCCTTTTGAGGAAAGTTGCTGGAAAATTGGTTTGAAAGAAGTAAAAGACAGTACTTTCCACTGCAGATTTTGTATTTCTCTGTTTGGGAAAGGAAGAGCAAAAGAGCCTTACTCTGGGGGATTTCAAGGGAAATAATCTCACTGGGAAGCAGCCAGGTTTATGTCATGGCAACAATATGCAATAAACAGGGAAGGGTTTAAGTATTAACTGTACATTTCAAAGAGCACAGGAGAATAGTTTTGGAGAATGAAGATGTGTGGAAGATGGGAAAAAAAAATTCAGGGGCCAGTGATCGCAGGTGACTAGGAAAGCAGAATGGAGGTCATATTAGATAGAACGTGTCTTAGAGGAAGATCAATATTTACTTAAACCCTAAGCTTCATCAGCATTGGTAAACATAGGTCTTATTTTCCCAGGGCAGTCTCATTTTGTGTTTATTGTTAAGGTTCCCTATCTTTTTTATCTTTGGTCTAGATTTTTCATGTTTTTAAATTTATTAATAGCTTTATGGAAGTGTATCATAATTGGTCTGGTATTTTATAATTTCAGTTTCTGATGTCATCATTTTTATTAATATATGCAAACACATTTGCAAAAATTGAATGCTTACTCTGACACATGATTAAATCTGAAAGACAATTAGCATTAGCCAGTTTCTCTCCAGTACTTTCCAAATGTAGTATATCTAACTTTTCCCTTCAGTGACAGCACTGTAAAGTGTACGCTGATAAAATGAGTGGCCCTTGAACAGCAGTGGTTACAGAGAGTCAACTCTAATGCAGATGATGATGGGAGAAGCATTAGACATGCTGTCCCTGTCAGTCACTTGAAATACTGACCGATAATGCTATGACCCATGCCGTGCTGGAGAGATGCAAGAAGGCTGCCAGGACGGTGAGTTGTAAAACAATCACTGGTTGAAGGCATGTGTGAAGTAGAAGCTGATCAGGCTTCTAGCAAGTTCATGCTGATATTGCTGAGCACAGCATACTTAGAATACAAAAATTTTGTAAAAATAGAAGCAACCCTACCCTAAAAGTTAGTAGTTACTATAGTTGTTGTTCAGTTGCTAAGTCGTGTCTGATTCTTTGTGACCCCTGAACTGCATCATGCCAGGCTTCCCCGTCCTTCACTATCTCCCTGAGTTTGCTCAAATTCATGACCATTGAGTCAGTGATGACATCCAACTATCTCATCTGCTGTAGCCCCCTTCTCCTACTTCCCTTAATCTTTCCCAGCATCAGGGTATTTTCCTAATGATGCAACTTTTCACATCAGGTGGTCAAAGTATTAGAGCTTCAAATTTAGCATCAATCATTCCAATGAATATTCAGGGTTAATTTCCTATAGGATTGACTGGTTTGATATCTTTGCAGTCCAAGGGACTCAGGAGTCTTCTCTAGCTGCTGCTGCTGCTGCTAAGTCGCTTCAGTCATGTCCGACTCTGTGCGACTCCATAGACAGCAGCCCACCAGGCTCTGCCGTCCCTGGGATTCTCCAGGCAAGAACACTGGAGTGGGTTGCCATTTCCTTCTCCAATGCATGAAAGTGAAAAGTGAAGGTGAAGTTGCTCAGTCGTGTCCGACTCTTAGCGACCCCGTGGACTGCAGTCTATCAGCCTCTTCCGTCCATGGGATTTTCCAGGCAAGAATACTGGAGTGGGGTGCCAAGCACTACAGTTCAAAAGCATCATTCTTTGGTGCTCAGCCTTCTTTATGGTCCAACTCTCACATTCATACATGACTACTGGAAAACCATAGCTTTGACTATACATCATATAGACATATATAGACATCAAAGTGATGTCTCTGCTTTTTAATACACTGTCTAGGTTTGTCATAGCTTTTCTTCCAAGGGGTAAGCATCTGTTAATTTCATGGCTGCAGTCACCATCTGCAGTGAATTTGGAGCCCAAGAAAATGAAATCTGTCACTGTTTCCATTTTTTCTCATGTATTTTCCATGAAGTGATGGGACCAGATGCCAAGATCTTAGTTTTTTGAATGTTGAATTTTAAGCCAGTTGTTTTCATTGTCCTCTTTCACCCTCATCAAAAGGCTCTTTAGTTCTTTAGTTTCTTTTTGCTTTCTGCCATTAATGTGGTATCCTCTGTAGTTAATTTAGGGTCAGGCTAAATCACCATCAAAAATACACAGCTGCAGAAAATGTGGTGTATTTCCCTCTATGAAGCATGACCTTTCATTTAGATCAAACTACTTCATCTGTATCAAATTACTCAGATATGCAGATGACACCACCCTTATTGCAGAAAATGAATAGGAACTAGAGAACATCTTGATGAAGATGAAAGATGAGAGTGGAAAGCCTGGCTTAAAATTCAACATTCAGAAAACTAAGATCATGGCATCCAGTCCCATCACTTCATGGCAAATATATGGGGAAACAATGGAAACAGTGACAGACTTTATTTTCTCAGGCTCCAAAATCTCTGCAGATGGTGATTGCAGCCATGAAATTAAAAGATATTTGCTCCTTGGAAGGAAAGTTATGACAAACATATACTACATATTAAAAAGCAGAGACATCACTTTCATGATAAAGGTCCATATAGTCATAGCTATGGTTTTTCCAGTAGTCATGCACGGATGTTAGAGTTGGACCATAACAAAGGATGAGCACCAAAGAGTTGATGCTTTTGAACTGTGGTGTTGGAAAAGACTCTTGAGAGTCCCTTGGACTGCAAGGAGATCCAACCAGTCAATCCTAAAGAAAATCAACCCTGGATATTCTTTGGAAGGACTGATATTGAATTTGAAGCTCCAATGCTTTGGTCACCTGATGTGAAGAGCTGACTTATTAGGAAAAGATCATGATACTGGGAAGGATTGAGGGAAGGAAGAGAAGGAGACAAGAGACAATGAGATGGTTGAATGGCATCACTGACTGAATGGACACCGCATTTGAGCAAACTCAGGGAGATAGTGAAGGACAGGAAAGCCTGGTGAGCTGCAGTCCATGGGGTCTCAAAGAGTCAGACACAACTGCGCAACTGAACAACAACTTCATCCAAATTAATTTTGTCCATTTTCAATTACTAAATTTTCTTATACCTTTATGAAACATGAGGCAATAACTGTGAATATATTGTCTGTCTCAGGAGCATAAAATATGTAGTTAAATATACCAGCAATTCTGTGGCATCAGATGCTCCAAATAGAGAAACCACTTATATTAATTATGATGATTGACATATTTAATTCAAATTAGAGTATCATAGCAAAGCTTTTTGAAATTATTCTGTTGAAAGTAAAAGTTGAAATATTTTTCCTAATATTTCTTTATATGGAATGATGCTCTGGGTGAAATCACTTAATTATTATATGTTTTTTAAAAATTTTATTTTATCATTTTCTTTCCTTCTTTATATGAAAACATATCTGTCTTACAACAAACTCTATGGTATTATGCAAATTAAAAAAACCCAAAGATTTTAATTTAAGAAATTTTTTGCCTTTCATTTGTTCCTAAAAAGAATAAAAAATAAATGTACAGGAGTTGCTCAATTCCCTCATTTCATTTGTAATTTGAAGTTAAATACACAGATGTAGTTTAAATAGCTTGAGCATTGTTGGGTTCTCTGTGAGAATTCTCTTCATGGTCAAGGATCTCCTTTCCTAATAATTGCTTTTTCCTTTTTCTCTTGTTGGAGGTTTCTTTGACTGTGGGAAATGCGAGACAGTATTGGAGGTATTTATCATGGGTACAGATAATGTGACCATTCCTGGAAGGAGAGATTTGAGAGGACTGCTCATCACAATGTTCACTATATTACAATGTCCCATTTTATCTTCACTATTAAAATATTTGACTGGACTCAAATTAAGACTGTATCTCTAAAGAACAGATACTTTATTAAGACTGAATAAAATGTTATGTTATAAAGATAAGTTATTTGTGCTTATCATAAATTGATGTGGAATATCATGCTATTGTTTTAGAACTGGCAGATATGTTACTTGTTTTTTTCAGTATCAAAAATTGAATTGCTCATCCCTGTGCAAGATAGATAAATTGGTCGGATCATAAGTCCATCAATTTTGGTTGAGTTACATTGATCTCCTTGACAGCTACATGAATAGACCCTGAAATACCGATTTCCTCTGCAGTGATATAGTTAAATATTATTCTTCCTCCCAATTCCTCACTATTGTGTTCAGCAAAACTCACGTTGCAAATACAATGGTAACCTAGTTGTAACTTAAAAGAGTTTGGTTCACATTGTTGTATGGCAGAAGCCAGCACAATATTGTAAAGCAATTATCTTCCAATTAAAAATTAAAAAAAATAGTTTTGGATAGTAAGCAGAATATATTTCTCCTATTGTCAATGGAAATAAATGTGTAAACAGTAGGATTTACAGATGTGCATAAACAACAAAATGAGTTTTAATATCATCCAGGGCAAGCCTTTTAAGTGCCCTAAATCTGAGGAGCATATTGAATATTTCGTTTCTACAAAAAAAATCAATTGTATTCAATACTTCACCTTAATTATTTTCATGCTCAAGTATTTAGAGTTCAGGGAACTATTCCAAAACAAAGTATAGCAACAGATTTCAAACAATTATGTTACACTTATTGAGCAATCAGCAAGTGTGAGATATAAAAGAACATAACCAAATTAGACACAGCCTGGAAAACACAAGGTAATACACTTGGGGAAAACTAATCTCAAGAAAGAGCTCAACCGGGGCTTGAATCTGGAGATACATGATGATATAGATGAAACAGTGAAAATAGTAGATACCAAATTTGATACAAACATGATACACGGTGACAATAAAGGCAATACAATTTGGAGCTACAAAAGGCAGGCACATCCTACCAAGATTCAAAGATAATAGCTTTCTGTACACAGCATCTGAAGTGTTGACCTGAAGTAGGTCTCAGCCAGCAACCCTAGACAAATATGGAATAAGTGTGTAGAATCCAAGAGGTAGAACAATAATTTAGGGCTTGATCCAGCAACGGGCAATGTGGCTGTGATGATGGGCCTTAATCACATGACACTCATTAAAGGTTAACTTTTTCTCCCCTTTCAAATATCCTTTTCTCTTCCACTAAGTATGTTTTACCTATTCATGGTGAAATTTGATCATAGCCCTCCCTGATAACTTTGAATTATTGTGAACATCCAGATATTCAATTCCCCTGTATGCCTAGGAGAGACTTGAATACTTTCTTAAGTAGTTAGTTTAGTATATATAGTTTAATAAATTATAAAATATAAATATAATATATATATTTATACTATATAAATATATTTATATAGTATAAAATATAAAATATATTGTTTAGTAAATTAAATTTTGCTGCCTATTTTGTTTATATTTTTTGACCTAGGATTCTCATGCTAAGGATTTTATAGTAAGGAATTAATTTAACAGTAGCAAAAAGCTTTATCTGGAATATGTTCACTGCAGTATTATCTGAAATTGCAAAAATAAATTGGAAACAATTTGAGAAACAAAAGATACAAAGAAAAGCTTAGTAAATTTATGGTACAACAATATGAAAACAGATTGAAAATTTGAAGGCATATGTTCATTTAAACCAGAAAAAAATAAGTGATGCTGAAGTGTTGTTGTAGATATTTGTGGATGCTTGCTTTGAACTTTTATTTTTGTATTGCTAGTTCGCTTTTTTGGAAATATACCTGATGTGTTCCATTATTAAATTAATATATACTAACTTTAGAAATGGAAAATAAAAGAATACATGAAAAAATAATACATAAAATCAACTCCTTACTCAGAGAAAGAGGTGTTTACCTTCATATATAGTAAATACATTCTTATATGAAGTATGATTTTAATCACTTGGTATACTGCTTTGTAACCAGTTTATCATTTAGTATTTTAAGGTTGTACTGGTCAGAAAATGCTGTGTGAATATTTGAATTTAAATGGCTTTGAACCCACCATCAAAATTCAAAATATCATGATATATGCATTTAATCCCTAAATAATTAGTTTGTTTCTAATGTCTAGATAAAGAAATATTGCTATGTGAAATACTCTTTCACATAAGGTTATTTTCTTATTTCTGATTAGTTTTATAGGAGAAAACCCTGGAAACTGCAATATTTGATAAAAGGATATCCTTTTTTATATGTGTGTGTTAGTCATTCAGTCACGTTCAACTCTTTGAGACCCAGTGGACTATAACCCTCCAGGCTCCCCTATCCATGGGATGTTCCAGGCAAGAATACTTGATAGCTATTCCCTTCTTTGGAATTCCCTGTTGGCTCAGATGGTAAATGATCTACCTGCAATGCAAGAGACCTGGGTTAGGTTCCAGGGTTGGGAAGATCCCCTGGAGGAGGGCATGGCAACCCACGCCAGTGTTCTTGCCTGGAGAATCTCCATGGACAGAGGAGCCTGGTGGACTGCAGTCCGTGGGGTCACAAAGAGTCAGACACGACTGAGCGACTAAGCACAGCACATTCCCTTCTCTAGAGGATCTTCTCAATCCAGGGGTCTAACCCAAATCTCCTGCGTTGCAGGCATATTCTTTACCATCTGAGCCACCAGGGAAGATGCCCTGGAGAAGGGAATGGCTACCCACTCCAGTATTCTTGTCTATAGAATTCCATGAAAGAAGGAGTCTGACAGGCTACAGCCCATGGGGTCACAAAGAGTTGGATATGACCCACAAAGAGTTGGATATGACTGAGTGACTTACATTTTCTTTCCTTTTTAAAGCTTTTTTTTATAGATATTATCCAATTGTTTCCAGAAAATTAGCATAAATTTCTGTTCCTTCAAGTGAAATTACAAAATATTTCTTTCCTCATTTCTAACTGCATATATTGTCCTAAAAAAAAATTAAGTTGATAGCTAGAAAATTGTATTCCATTGAATGTTTTTCCTTTTTTATAAATTTAAATGTTATATCATATGCTTATAACTCCATGGGTTTTATAAAGTGGATACACCTATGTAACCACTATCAATATCAAGAGTTAGAATATTGCTAGCAACCCGATGTCTCTTGCTGCCATTTCCTAGTTACTCCCCTGAAAGCTAATGGTTATTCTGACTTCTAACTCCTTGAGTTCCCACTGCTGTTGAATCAAAAGTCATATAAGATGAAATCATACAGTGTGTTTTCACTGATGTCTGGCTTCTTTCACCTAGCATTATAATTATGAAATTCATCCACATTGTTACATGTAGTCATAGAGAATTGCTTTGCATGAAAATACACAATTTATCTGTTATTGGACATTTGTGTTGTTTCTAGATTCTGTCTATAAAGAATTGTGATTCTGTGAGTGCTCTCATATATGTCATTTGATGAACATATGTATACATTTCTGTTAGTATATATTTAGAGTAGGATTGCTGGGTGATGGTTTACATACATATTCAGATAAACTAAATAATGCCAAACAGTTTCCCAAAGAGCTGTAAGCAGTATGTGAGGATTCCACATGGTCTATATCTTTGTCATCACTTAATATTGTTATTGTGTTCAATATAAACATTCTGGCATGCATGTGATGTGGCATCTCCTTGTGTTTTTTAATGCGGCTATCCTATAATTAATGAAAGTGAGCTACATTTCAATGTATTTATTGGACACTTGGATATTCTTTTGTATGAACCATCTGTTCAAACACATTTCTCTACTGGATTACCTATCTTTTAAAATTGATTTATAGGAACATATTAAATACTCTAGATATGAATCAGGTGAGTTATATTTTGCAAATATCTGTCACTTTTTATGACTTGCTTTTTTTTTTTGATCCCTTTTAAGAAACCTTAACCTACTTTGATACATTTGATAATGCATACAAATACATGCATTATGTTTTCTTCAAAAAATCATGATAGTTTTAAATGTAGTTTATATGTAATTTGTTAGATTTAATTTATATGTAACTTATGTTTTTGTACTGTGTGGAGTAGGTTAAGATTTATTTTTTTATATAAGGAAGGATATTGTGGGGATTAAAATGTTAAAGTTGGACTGGCATCATTTATAGAAAGTTCCATTCGTTCCCTACTGCATCACAGCTGCACTCAATAAAAAAACAAAGAACAAAATAAAACTAAGGTGATTGTTTACATGGATCTTATTTTGTTTTATCTCTTTCATTAGCCTATTTTATCTCCTTGTACTAGTACTCTACTCTCCTAATTAATATATCCTGGAAATTATTCTGAATGCCTAGGGCATAGTTCTTCAAGTTTTGTTCTTTTTTCTTCACTATTGCCTTGGTAATTGTTGTCTCTATATATTTTAGGTGAGTTTTAGAATCAGCTTATTAACTTATGACTTTTATTGTTTATGTTGAGAAATCAGCTCTTACTGTTTTTGTTGCTACTTTGCAGTTAATATGCTCTTCCACCTCAGCCCTAATGCCTGAAGATCTTCATTTTCACTTTGGTTTTCAATTTTTTTTTTCAAAAAAGATTTGCATTTATTTGATTACTAGAAAAGCAAGCATTTTATAATTTCTACCATCATTTGCATACCCTTTAAGTTTTTGTTATGTAGGAATATTTTATAATGATTAAAATTTATCATAAATATACCAATATGTTGGAAATTTTCCATTTGTGTTTAATTTGTGCTTAAGTTTTGCCTAAGAAAAATATATATTTGTAAAATAATTTATGTTTTCATATAAAGCCACTCAGTTCTATAGGAAAATGTAAAGGAAAGAACAACAACAACAACAACAAAAAATCCACAAACCCACCATCCAGAGATAATTATCATTAACATTATGTGAATATTATTCCAAGCATCCCTTTGTATATAAAAACTTGGAGAGCAAAATATAGAAAGAGGTCCTGGGGCTGGATAGTGTTATCCATTAATTCCTACTGCGAGAGAAAACCAAAGACTCTACATACGTGACTGAGCATCTGTGCAGGGCTTTTGAATTTTCAAATTACTTTCAGAGCAGCCATTCCATTTACATTTTACTATGACATGCAGAATATGTGGCAGCCTCCGTACTGTCATAAAAACAGAGATGATGAAACAGACATGAGAACTTGGTGGCCGGCCTATGGTCCTGCAGCAAGGCAAAGGGCTGATCTGGGATCAGACAGTATTCTGATAGATGGATCACGCTCCCACATGGAACGTGTCTTTAGAATATGAAGAGTAGCAGGCTATGCCACCCCACAATGTTTTAACTTATTAATTATTTGTAGCTGCAGGCTCTTGAAAAACAATAAATAAGGGAAAAGGCCTTCTCTGAACTCTTTATTGTCCTGAAGACAGGTCCTCTAAAAAAGAACTGGTTGTCTTTATTCCCCTCTTTGGGAGTTGTATCAACAGAGTCTGATAAGGGAAGAGGAGATTGCAAGTTGACGCCACACCTAGACAAACTTCATTACAAACTGTCCCAACCTCTACCTTCTAAGGGCCCCTTCATCTTTCTTAAAAATCACTGATTTTCCTAAAAGGCATGCACTCACCCCAATATTTCCTCTTAAACTGGTACTTAATCCTGAATTCTTAAGTCCCTCAAAGATTTATTCATTTTTTTCTATCTCCCATGTACAGATCAGGGTATTTGTTAATAAAGTTCTGTTTGTTTTCATCTTATTGAGGATGGGATGGTTGGATGGCATCACCGACTCAATGGACATGGGTTTGGGTAAACTCCGGGGGTTGGTGATGGACTGGGAGGCCTGGTGTGCTGTGTTTCCATGAAGGGATTGCAAACAGTTGGACATGACTGAGCGACTAAACTGAATGTCCTTAATTACGGTGGTCTCAGCTAAGAACTCAGTGGAATTAAGGGAAATGTACAGGATTCTTCTTCCTATACCTTACCTATTCTACCTGGGTCACTAATTGAGATGTCAGCATTCACTCTCCTGGCAATTACTTTTACAAAATTAAAATAAAAACTAGACATCTGCATATTTAACCACTTTATTTGTATTTATATTTTGTTTGTTTCATTTATTAAGTTTAGAGGGGGAAAGCAAAGCCAATAGTTTTCTCTTCACTTTGAGCTTACAAACAAAAGGAAAACACACTCTGGACACATACCTGTGTACCTGTGTGTGTTTAGTCACTAGGTTGAGTCTGACACTTTTGCAACCCCATGGACTGTAGCCCATCAGGCTCTTCTGTCCATGGAACTTTCCAAGCAAGAATACTGGAGTGAGTTGTCATTTGTTTCTTCAGGGGATCTTCCCGACCCTGGGATTGAACCCATGTTTCCTGCATTGCAGGTGGATTCTTTACCACTAACGCTACCAAGGAAGCCCCCAACACATGCATATTTCCTTAATATCCATGTTAAAGAATGAAATGTAAATTGTAAAAAGAAAGGAGTGGTTTCTAGTTGCCAACAGTAACATAAATGAGTTTTCTTTGTTCCCGAGTCACAATGCATCACTAAGTGTCACTGATTTCAGAATTATTTTTGTTATTTCTTTTCAAATCTGGAGATGCCTAGTGGATATGTGACTCTTAAGTGTTCATAGGTATAATAGAAAATTAAGCTAAAACTTGAAAAGTTAAGGAACTGAAATCATTCTGATTCATGCATATATTAAGAAGCACTGAGATTATTTTTCTTGAATTTTGGCCTTTCCCCCTTCACATTTATTTAAAAAAAAACTTGGGAGTAAGGTATCTGTAAATATAAATTGGAATGCTCCAGTGTCATTTTTGTGACACACATTTTAAATTGGTGTACTACGCATTTAAACACAGGAAAATGTGGACTTTTCTTCCCTGAGGTAAGCAGATGGTGCCAGAAACACTAAGAGTACTTTGGAAATAAATAATTGCTGAAAGTATCAAATTTTATATTGTAAATCAACCATATTTATACCATTTTGAATTTAAGTGATTGCAGTTTTAGTGCTTTCTATTTTTCTTCTTGTGTTAATTAAGATTTTTGTAAAATCCTTATGGTAAAAGGAAGCCTTTATAACAGATTACTTTCATAGTTAAGTTGGGAGTTTTATAGGTTAGAGCAGCCTGAAATTTAGAAGACTAAAAAGATAATCTTTTAAAATAATCTTCCTCCTTAGGGACTGCCCCAGAGCTTGTAGCAGAATCTGAGTGTTGGTAGAACATAGATTATATTCATTGAAATATACCCCTAAAGAAAAGACCCAATTTTCAGCAGAAGTATGAGGAACACATTTGAGGCCCAATGGAACAGAGCAGTGGATACTGGAAAGTAAAACACACACACACACATACAACCTAGTGCTTCCATCCCCTACCCCAAATGCAAAGCAAAATGTCGAAATATGAAGAGATGTCAGAATACAGAATGAACTTCATCCAATGAAGATATGGTTGAGGCAACTTCAACAAAAAAGCTGACAGTAAGCATTAATAATATTTAGTTGAGAATCTAAGGCTAAAATAAACATGGGTATGGGGATGGGAGAGTAATATGTTATTTGTTGTATAAAGTGTTAGTCACTCAGTTGTGTCTGACTCTTTGTGACCCCATGGACTGTAGCCCACCAGGCTTCTCTGTCCATGGAATTCTCCATGCAAGAATACTGGATTGAGTTGCCATTTCCTTCTCCAGGGGATCTTCCCGACCCAGGGACTGAACCCAGGTCTACCACAATGCAGGCAGACTCTTTACCTACTGAGCCACCAGGGAAGACCATTAGTTGTATAATCTAAGAAAAATATTGTAACTAAAAAATAAAGGAAGAGGAGAGAGAAGAAATGGAAAGCAGAATTAGCTATATTGTCTCTGAGATAAAAGATGAAAATTAAAGGAAATAGTTTAAAGTTGAGCAAGAAGTAGAAGCCTAAGTAAAGAGGTCAACAAGCTCTATGTAATGACATTATGTAAAGGTAACATTAAAATCAAAACATTAACTTCCTTAAAATCAGAAGAAATGCAAAGAAAACTAAAGGCATTTATCAAAAAGAAAAAAGAAACAAACAAACAAAAAAACAGAAAATAAGCCCATATTCAGAGAACCAAAGTAAATATTGTGTGAAAGAGCAAAATAAAACTTGAGGCCAAGCATATACATTATATAAATAAGTATATAACATAACTGACTTAACACACCTAATAAGTAAAGGATTTCAGATTGGGTCAAAAAGCAGAATGCAGCTATATGATTTATACCATAAATACATCTAACAGTGATTTCTAAAGCCTAGAAATCAATCAATGAGTCGAAGTCAACTCACAATGAGACGAAATGAAACCAAGGCTTGTGATCTTCACATCTGACATAGCAGAATGCAGCACCAAGAGTAATAAAAAAGATAAAGGATTATTTATAATGTGAAAAAAGCTTCATTTCAACATGAAGATGTAAGACTTTTCCATGCAACAAATAACATAGATTTTTGGTGTCACATTAATAATAATGAAACCAAAGAAGAGACAAGGAAAAATGGAAAAAACTAAGACAGAACTTTGAAATACTTCTCTCAATCTAAGATAAAAGTGAAAGTGAAAGTCACTCAGTAGTGTCTGACTCTTTCCAATTCCATAGACTAGTCCATGGAATTCTCTAGGCCAGAATACTGGAGTGGGTAGCCCACCCCTTCTCCAGGGTATCTTCCCAACCCAGGGATAGAACCCAGGTCTCCCACATTGCAGGCAGATTCTTTACCAGCTAATCCACCAGGGAAGCCCAATCTAAGGTAAAACAAGTGTGTAAAAGTGATGGGACATATGGGAGAACTAGTAGCATAATGACCTAAATAACACAATGAGTGAGAAAGATTTTTATGAACATATATATACTACTACTGTTGGAGAACACACATCTTTCAAGTTTTCATGAAATATTTGTGAAAATCAATCCTATTTAATGTTCTATATACCTACATCTATGTCATAACAAAAAAAAAATAGCTCAATAAGCTCTACAGTACAAAAGTCATACAAGCAACACTAATGGCAATTCAAACTAGAAATTGATAGCAATAAAATTTAAAAAAAAGATATTTTCATCTGACAATTTAAAAAAAAACTAGTGTCTATTAAACATTGGTAGGTCAAGGAAGAATACAAGTCAAACTTCCAAAATTGCTAGAAAATAATTATCATGCACTCATTTACATGTGCACTCCTTCATGGAACAGCTAGAGCAATGCTCACAGGAAAATGTATAGAATTTTAAGTAATTAATAAAGACATAAGACTGAAATAAACAGATTGAACATATAACTCAAAAAGATAGGAAAAAAGCCAAGTAAGTAGGAGTCAGGATTTAAAGTCTGAGATTAAACAGGTTGAAAACAGAAATGATGAAATAAATAAATTAAAAAGCTGAGTTTTTGAAAAACAAGCAAAATAAGAAAACCACTGATTAACTGATAAGAAATAAGAGAACAAATACACAAACAACAACAACAAAAAAAGAGAAATAAAGGGAGATAGTGACGGAGCAGGCAACGGCAATCCACTCCAGCACTCTTGCCTGGAGAATCCCATGGATGGAGGAGCCTGGTAGGCTGCAATCCATGGGGTTGCGAAGAGTTGGACACAACTGAGCGACTTCACTTTCACTTTTCACTTTCATGCATTGGAGAAGGAAATGGCAACCCACTTCAGTGTTCTTGCCTGGAGAATCCCAGGGATGGGGGAGCCTGGTGGGGTCACATAGAGTCAGACATGACTGAAGCAACTTAGCAGCAGCTGCAGCGGCAGCAGTGACCTTTGAAACACAGCAAGTAACAAAAATCACAAAATCAAATTTATAGTTTTAGGAAAATAAATTTCGACCCAATCAAAAAATGGGCCAAAGAACTAAATAGACATTTCTCCAAAGAAGACATACGGATGGCTAACAAACACATCAAAAGATGCTCAACATCACTCATTATTAGAGAAATGCAAATCAAAACCACAATGAGGTACCACTTCACACCAGTCAGAATGGCTGCGATCCAAAAATCTGCAAGCAATAAATGCTGGAGAGGGTGTGGAGAAATGGGAACCCTCCTACACTGTTGGTGGGAATGCAAACTAGTACAGCCACTATGGAGAACAGTGTGGAGATTCCTTAAAAAATTGCAAATGAGCTACCTTATGACCCAGCAATCCCACTGCTGGGCATACACACCAAGGAAACCAGAATTGAAAGAGACACATGTACCCCAATGTTTATCGCAGCACTGTTTATAATAGCCAGGACATGGAAACAACCTAGATGTCCATCAGCAGATGAATGGATAAGAAAGCTGTGGTACATATACACAATGGAGTATTACTCAGCCGTTAAAAAGAATACATTTGAATCAGTTCTGATGAGATGGATGAAACTGGAGCCAATTATACAGAGTGAAGTAAGCCAGAAAGAAAAACACCAATACAGTATACTAACACATATATATGGAATTTAGAAAGATGGCAATGACGACCCTGTATGCAAGACAGCAAAAAAGACACAGATGTGTATAACGGACTTTTGGACTCAGAGGGAGAGGGAGAGGGTGGGATGATTTGGGAGAATGGCATTGTAACATGTATACTATCATGTAAGAATTGAATCGCTAGTCTATGTCTGACGCAGGATACAGCATGCTTGGGGCTGGTGCACGGTGATGACCCAGAGAGATGTTATGGGGAGGGAGGTGGGAGGGGGGGTTCATGTTTGGTAACACATGTACACCCGCGGTGGATTCATGTCAATGTATGGCAAAACCAATACAGTATTGTAAAGTAAAATAAAGTAAAAATAAAAATTAAAAAAAAAAAAAACCTGAAGGAAATGGATGCCTCTTCTATAATAATAAACAATCATAGCTGACTCTAAAACATTAAATAAATAAAATTCTGTGAGTTTTGGGAGAGATTCCAAAAAGATAATTAGGATACAGTTATCCCTGAACATCTATGCTTGATGCCAAATACTCACTTCTGTACTTTTTAGTTACGTAAGGTGGTACTTTTCATTTTCAGGTTGAACAAATCTGAATTTTCTTTCTTTCAATGCACCTTAGAGTTTAGACAGACATGAAGGCTTTTTTTGGTAAATATAGAATTTTATTTGCATATATCATCTTCATGTATCCTGTTTACATATAAAAAACAATGATTATCAGGAAAATTTACTGTCATAGTGAACTAAATGCTTGAATGAGGAATGTTAAAGTGTGTATGTATGTACACAGACATGTATAAGACAGTTCTGGCACATTGTATTTTTGCATCCAGCTTTTCACAGGGGAGAGATTTTCACCAGTACCATGCAATTCCCTGCAATTTCAACCTATCCCTTCTCTGAATAGCTCAAAGTGTTTGAAAATATTTCATAAGAGACATATAAAAGCAGCTAATAGCGTAAAAGACATCTGCAGACATGTGGTCAATACCTGTAGATTTTTTAGAAGATATATTTCCCCAAGGTATGCCTTATGATTTTCGTGTCATATCAAAAACCAACTCTAGATCCAATTGCTACTTCTATAGAAGTGCCTGGACAGCTAACACTAAGTTAGTCCAGGGATCCTGCTAAGGAAATAGAGTTTGAAGTTTCGGCAATAAATGTTGTAACATATGTGATTGCTTGAGCAGGGAGAAACCAGCTGTGTACCTCAGAGCAGTTCACACTAATCGGTCTGGGTAGAGGTATGAACAAAATGTGATAAAAATGTTCAGATACTTACTTCTTGCCACCTCCACCCCTACTCTTCCAGATAGAATTAAATAATAGGTAGTAAACAACATGCCCCTCCCCCCTCCTCACCACACCCCCACCCCCTGTCCCACCTTCCTTCTCATGTCTTAAAATCAATTAATTTATTTAGGCAATGGAACTGTTTTTGCTTCATTTCCCTCTCAATGAATGCTTTGCCTGCAATACTCCAGGCAATTCCTGCCCTGAATTCCTGCTGAGAATACAGCTCAGGCTGAGAAATGCTGCATTGTCGGCATGTTCAGTAATATGGAAAAATACATACCAGACTCAGACAGCATCACTGGATCAATATGTAATATGAATTTAAATTGCAGAAGATACTGGACTTTAATCTAAAGCTGCCTGTCATAAATACAAAATAGAATAGTGCAAGTAAAACTCAAAATACTCTTGATAGCTTTTTTGTTGTTGTTCTTACAGGGTAGCGGTGTCATTAAGGGCATTATCTAATGAACATTGTACCCATAATAGAAAGGAATGAACAAAAAATTGAAGAAGGAAGGAAGGAAGGTTAGTGGCAGGATTAAAGAAGAAAATGAGGTGGAAAGAAAAGAATATTGTAGTTCTTGAGTTTCCTCTCTCCCTCCCTCTGGCCCTCCCTTCCTTTGTCTCTTGCTTCCTTCCAAGGCAAAGGATATAATAGTAGTATCCACATTCTGCAATTATTGTGATGCTTATATGAGTATCTATTTAGTACAGGACTTCCCTGGTGGCTCAGGTGGTGAAGAATCTAACTGCAGTGTGCAGGAAACCCAGGTTCGATCCCTGGATCAGGAAGATCCCTTGGAGAAGGAATGGCTACCCACTTGAGAATTCTTGCCTGGAGAAACCCACAGGCAGAGGAACCTGGCAGGCTACAGTCCACAGGGCTGCAAAGAGTCAGACACAGCTAACACAACTGAGGGCATGTCCATCTAGTACAGTCCGTGGCACATGTTAAATGTTTGGAAAATGTCATTGCTTACTTCATAATATCCTCATCTCTAAATGTGTGATTACAAAAAGCCTTTAGGCAAATCTTTCTCTGAGCTCATGATTCTTTGTTTACCATATCCTTCCTTCCTTCCTTTCTTTCCCTCCTTTTATCTGCCCTAGGCTGCTTCAGTTCTTCAGCTTTGGAGTTTATTCTTTCTTTACCTGAAAAATAAACTAAGTGAAGTGGTTGAACAATCTCACTTTACATTTAAAACAAGATTATTTTAAATTTAAAATTAAATTATTTAGAAAATAAAAGCACATATATTAGAACATGTTATTTTGTGGCGACAGAATTTTACTGAGTTATTTAGTTTCTATAATATATGATTTTCATAGTATTATCTGCTTAAAGTTTAAGAGTAAAGTCATCACTTAACTTGTAAAATTTAAGACCGTAATGAAAATTCCCTATCAAATGATCTTTATTATTTGGGTAGGGCTGAATTGCCTTTAAAGATCCTGGAACTCATAATCCAAGGGAGATCTGAATAACCAAGAAACATTCAAATATAGGCACTCTATGCTTTTTAGAAATAGTTTTTTTTTTTTTTTAATGTGATTCTGTGAATCACGAAGTGAGTTTTGATGACAGCAAGACTTCCTTTTGAAGAAGAAGAAGATTCCCTGGTTTATTCTTAAAGAACAAATGGTATCATTGTGAACACAGCTACAAAAATCATTCGATTTTATTCCTCATGTTACTGCAACCAGTTTGAGGATAAGACATAAATTAGTGACATACAGTTCCTTTGCAGTTGACTGGCTGAAAGATGATAGTTGTATTTGTGATTTAATCTATGAAGAATAAGGTGCATTTTGCAAAGACATAAAAGATTGTTTACTATTCAGATAACACCCTCAGTAATGCATTTTTGCAAAGTTTCCCAGTAAATTGATAAATTGCTCATGTCAGATTTACAACATTGTTAATGTCAAATATTTGAGTATTTGATGTTGTAGAATTCTCTACCATCCTTTGACTGTCCAAGAGACTTCTGTTTGAAACTATTACACTCCAAATTAGTGACGTTCCTTGGAATGGTGAACAGCAACAGAGTATTAACCTGATTAAACATTTATAAGCACTTGACTGTTTTCTTACTCTATAGAGTCATCTTCTCTGAGCAACCAAGCTGTAACAACTATTTTGTGCAGAAAAATTCTATGATGTTCCTAATAGAGTATATTCATACACTTGAAAATGTCATTATTACCCATCCATCAACCCTAGTGAAGTTATGAAACTTCATTTCACTAGAGGCCCTGACATTACATTGCTCACTGTTTGTTCTGCTTGTCAGCACTTTATGTCACTAATGGACAGGCAGTCGAATCCAAAATCTCAATTTTTTCCTTAATGGAGATATTTTTTTCCCATTCAATCATCTGCTCATGTGGTTCATAATATGTCTGAGGGTACACAGCCAGATCTAGGTAATAAGGTCGGTTGAGCTTGACTTAAGAATGGTATTGGCTGATGGGACTAAGTTCTGTGGCCCTGATAATGAATTTTTCTGTTATATGTATGCAAGGCAGTTAATTAAAAAAAAAGAGTTTGGATATGTGATAGTGTATTTTAATTTCTTTTATTGTACACTAAGTAGTTATAAAAGCAGAATTATGGATTTATTTTGTGTAAAGAATGTGGATACAATTGAAGGAGAGTAATTTTATTAATGCAAGTAAATGGATATTTAGAAAGATAAAAATCTCTGAAACCCCTGCTATAAAGACAATTGAAATACAATAAAGTCTTTCTTAAATATTTTTTAACATTTGAAGTATTTTATGGCAAAGTAACATTTGCATTACAATTTAAGAAATCGGGAGTGAGTATGTTACACACACACACACACACACACACACACACACACTCATGAGGCTTTCCATCTGACTATCTGAATATTATTTTGATTTTAAAAAAGTAAAATTCCACATCCATTCATATTTTCATTTAAGACTAGTTTTCAAGTGTTTTCTTTTTTATTTTCAGTTAAGAGATAGGATAGGATTTGAATTTGGGAGTTGAATTTGAAAAGCCTAGAAGGAATCAGGTTTTAAAATGATATATTAACCATTGATAGCAATGACAGTTGTCTCTTAGGTTTAGGGATAATGGGTGATTAATTTTTGCTTTCTACATTTATGTATTTCTAGTTATCTGCAATGAACAGGAATTACTTGGAATATTAAAAATAAAACATTAAATTCATTAAAAATAAAATAACTATTATATTAATGAACAGTGACTTAAATATAATATATTTTTACAAAAGTCTGTATTTTAAAGGGAAAAACAAAGTTTCTATAGGACATGGTGGTAGAAGTAGTATGAAAAAGATGCCTCATAAAGGTAAAAGGATTTAACTTCATATTATATTTTAATGCTTTATATTTGCATATGCATCTATGTGAAAGATAGATCTAAGACAATTTTTGTGTGTGAGAAATTATAGTTGGCATCACTATGTTGTCTTGTCCAACACACCCTACTCTTAGATACAGGAATCAGCCTCAATTTTTTAAACTTTTTAAGAACATTAAATCTGGATTATCTCTCTGTTTATAGGCATCTTTTCTTTCTGTATGTGCTTTTTGGAAAAGAGAAGAAAATGTTGAAGATGGTGAGGATGGTGGAGATGGCTATTGCAGCTGGTGATGATAATGTTATTGAGCACCTTACATATCTGTATTCTAAATATATTAATTCACTTAATCCTCACTCAAACTTTGAGAAATAGGAGGTATTATTATACATCATTTTTTAAATATGAGGACATTAAAGCATACAGGAATTAGATAAGTTATTTTCTTTTCAAAGAATCTTAGCATCACCACAAAATGAATCTTCCCTAAAGAGATTTTAGCCATATCTCATATACCGTAACCTCTCTGATGCGTTCAGTTTCCTGCTTCCACAAACTGAGATTTTCTCTTCTCTTTACAAGGTCACCTATCATTTGGCTTCATTCTGTATATTCATATTTTTTCCTTTACAACTTTCTAGCATGCATCCAGAGAAGGCAATGGCACTCCACTTCAGTACTCTTGCCTGGAAAATCCCATGGATGGAGGAGCCTGGTAGGCTGCGGTTCATGGGGTTGCGAAGAGTCGGACACGACTGAGCGACTTCCCTTTCACTTTTCACTTTCATGCATTGGAGAAGGAAATGGCAACCCACTCCAGTGTTCTTGCCTGGAAAATCCCAGGGACAGGGGAGCCAGGTGGGCTGCCGTCTATGGGGTCACACAGAGTCAGGCACGACTGAAGCGACTTAGCAGCAGCAGCATGCATCCTCTGCCCTCAAGTACCCTTTCCGTGTATTAAGTTAAAGTACAGACTATATGATTCTTTAGTTTCATGCTACATGCAGACACACATACATGCAAATTGGAAAGAAAAGCAGGTTGGGATGTTAGAAGAAAGTCTATTTGGAAAAATGATGTGAGACTTGTTTCTTGGGATTCAATGGGAGAGTTGACCTCCTTTCTCAGTGTGGTACACCGTCAGGTCACACAACATGCAACTGGCCTCCCCTACCATATGCACCACATGTACACACAGTCATTTACGCTAAGGCTCACACAAGATGTCTTGGTTGGGAGAAGTTCCAAACTGATTCAGTCTTAATAAAAAGGAGTTCTCATTTACAAAACCTTGTACCCTGGAAGACATCAGAAGACCATAACAGACTCTTATGGTAAGTTTTCTTGGGGAGTGGAGAACTCTTGTTCTGTTTCTCTGTTTTCCTTTAGAAATGGTCTAAAGCATTAAAGCTCAAAGGGAACTATTCTCCACCATACTCTCAGAGACAACCAAGATAAATGTGCACATACAAGAAATATGCTGAGTAAAATGGAACTGTCTTCTTTTATCCACTTCTCATATGCTTTTTTCTAAAGCTTGTGCTTTATGCTCTCTTATCCAGAACATCCCTGTTTACCTCATTTTACATTTATGGAACTGAAAAGGGACAATAGAGATGTTTCCAGAATAAATAAGTTCTTCTTTAATGTGGTATCTCTATTGCTACAAAGAGAAAAAGCTCAAGTTATAAGTGGCCAGAAAGATAGAGAAATAGGTGGATAATCAATAGAGATTATGCGTGCTTAATCTCTCAGTCATGTCTGACGCTTTGTGACCCCATGGACTGTAGTCCTCTAGGCTCAGGGATTCTCCAAGTAAGAATACTGGAGTGGGTTGCCCTTTCTTTGGCCAGCGGATCTTCCTGTCCCAGGGATCGAACCCAGGTCTCCCGCATTGCAGGCAGATTCTTTACCACCTGAGCCACCAGGGAAGCCCAATTGATAGAGATTAGATATTATTAAATGATTAGATCAGAACAACATGTTATATTTCATTTTGGCACACTCACCTCTGTTTACTTGGTTCAAGATACCCACCTCCTAACGACTGCTCTAAAGGAATGGGCTAAAAAGAGACAGCTGTGCTTGTAAATGTAACTTTGTTTATCATACTCAGAGTGGTGATTTTAAAGAAACTTTAAATGAAATTAAGAAATAAGGGGTTGGGTGCACAATCTGGTGAAGGTGTGAGCATGAAAGTAAATGAGAGGGGATCTCTTTAAAGAGTTTTCTTGGTGGTGGTTGTGATGCTGTAACTCTCTGACTTTCCCATTTCTAAGAATCTTTCCTTTCCATTACCAAATCCTGTAGTTCCAGAGTCTGGGTTGAGTTTGTAGGTCCTAGCTGACAGGACTATTTCAACACAAAATGCTGTTTATATAGCTTTAAATCATCTAAGACCCTGTATGTAAGCTAAGGTGCCTCTCAGTGTCCACTGAGATGTTTTGCCACAAAAGGATCACTATTAACCTAAGCTTCACTTAAATCTCACTATGGGAGAGAGCGGTTGAACCAGGAATGAGCCAAAGAAAGGGAAAAATGGTTGCTGAAAGAAGCCAGGAAGTAAGTGACTATACCAGGAAAGAATTAAATACTGTCTTTTTAAAGGACATCTTAGAGGAACAGAATAACACTCTTAGCTAATCTTCCCTCATTTTTGCATGAGTGATGGGCAATGTTGGGAGAAATGACTAGAGATATTTTTCTTCTGAGAATGGAAATTGAGTTGAAGCTAATTTTCAAGCTTTCTCTGAAAATTTGACTTGGGTAGTCTGGTGAAAAGCTATGACACTGCACCTTCTAATGACTCAACTAAATGACAACTCTCACTTGGTTCACGGTTCACGGGCTAAATTTACCACTTTGGTTCTTCTGAAGGAAATCAGAGAGAGTATTTCTGAATCAGATGGGCCAGAAATTGTACAATAATTAAGGGCCTGTGCACTGTGTGACTGAACTAGACTGACACCGTGTTAGGGCACTTGGCTGGATGCAAGAAGTAACATATTTTTATAATCCACTTTCATATGCTGAAATTTAGTCTGCTTATTTCCATAATTTGTCAAAAAATGAATGTGATTGGAACTCAAAAATTAAATAATAAAAGGTGTTGAAAATGAGAGTTATATAAGGGTGTGTAGTGGGTTGAATTGTGACCCTCAAAAAGATATTCTCACATCCTAACTCCTGGAATCTACAAACATTACCTTATGTGGAAAAAAGGGTCTTAGCAAACATAATTAAGGATATGGTGAGATCATCCTGGACTCTATGTGAAAGTCGCTCAGTTGTGTGCGACTCTTTGCTACCCCCATGGACTATACAGTTCATGGAATTCTCCAGGCCAGAATACTGGGGTGGGTAGCCTATCCCTTCTCCAGTGGATTGTCCTGATCCAGGAGTCGAACTGGGATCTCCTGCAATGAGGCAGATTCTTTACCAACTGAGCTATCAGGGAAGCCCTTGGACTATATGACCCTAAATTCAATGATAAGTGTCCATATAAGAGACACACAGAAAGAAGGTCATGCACAGATGGAGGAAGACTAAGAGTGATGCAGCCAGAAGCCACGGGATGCCCGGAGACATGAGAAGCAGGAAGAGCAAGAGAGGATTCTCCCTGAGAGTCTTCAGAGGGAAAGAGATCCTGTAACACCTTTCAAGACTTTCAGCATCCATATTGCCAAGGCTATAAACTTCTGTTGTTTTAAGCCATCCAATCTGTGGCCATTTGTTACATCAGCCCTAGGAAATTAATACAGGGTGATAAGGTGACGACAATTTCTCTTCTCTGAAGTTTCAAAAGAGTCGATTGAGAGAAGCTTCAAGGCATATAAATACATGCACAATTGACAGTCTCCTAGGAAACACAGTATTGTTTAAATGCATAAAGTCTATACAAAATGCATTCACAATGACTGAGAGTTAACATCTAGGCAGGTTCACATGGAGACATCTCTAACACAATTTTGTGATAAGCTCCTCAAGGCTTGGACAGATAATGGCCTATAGTAAAATGGAGATGTTGAGAAAGTGAAAGAAGATTCTATATTTCCCTTTGTGAGTTGTTTGAATTGGAATGCATAGGTTTTGTCATATTTAGTGCAATTTTTGTCACTTTTCTGTTATTTCTGTTGTGATTTCATCTTCAAAATTACCCAGTTGGGGAAGTGTGATTTGTTTTGTTTCTTGGCTAAATTTTTGTTGTCAATTTTCAAGTGTCTTCTATTATGGTTGGAGAATGTGTCCTATTAGTTGTTTTTGTTGTATTTGTTGAGATGTCCATTAAGGCCAAATTATGATAAATTTTTTTTTTTTGTATCCTCTAAAGGTACTTGAAAATAGCATGTTCTTTTTGTTGAGTGAATTCTATACTGCTGTTGCTTTATTATTCAACTCTTCTGTATCCTAATTTTAGGAGGAGTTCCATTCCTTCACTTGGTTTCTGAGAGAAGTGTGTAAAATCTTCCCTTTTGAGGGTATACTTGCCAATTTCTTCTTGTGCTAGTATCAAACTTTTTGTCTCATAAGTTTTAAAGTTATATTGATGATGTATTATCTAATTAATTGTTTTATATTCTTTTGAATTATATTCGTTTGATCAATATGAAATACCTTTCTTATTTCTTTCAAGAATTTTTCACTTTGTATTTCGTTTTTCTGGTACTGTATTATTATATCAACTTTTTTAGTATTTCACTGGTATGTTTTGCCCCTTTAAGTGTGTCTCTTGTTACAAGTCTATGCCTAGAATCCTTTATTTTTAATTGTTTAATAGGCCAGCATCTTTATTTAAGCAATGGCTGGCTGAGGGCCAGCTGGGCAATGAAGGTTGTATTCGTAAGTGTGTATGTGTAGAGGGGAGGTGCTCAGGGTTGGGTGGGTAGGTGAAGAGAGGGCAGACCACTAGAGAGAGCAGCGCAGGGATGCAGGGATGCAGAGAGTGATGGCGCGGCTGCCATGCTGGTGCCTTAGCCCTGTTAACAGATGGGAGATCTCTCTGCCTCAAGCCCCAGCTGGTGGGTGGAAGGAGGGGGCTCCAACACTCAGGGATGCATTGGAGAGGAGGCCCATGTGAGCCATGGACTGCAGGCAGCCTACACCAACCCAAAGTCCCCAGGTGCTTGCTTATGGCCCTACATTCCTAGCTTCCTTGATCTGTTGGTCCCTTCATGGATATGCTAAAGAACCGAATCCTGGAATCAGAGGCTAGGCCAGGGAGCCTTCCAGGCCTCTTGACCCTGGGAAGGGTCATCAGGACCAGCTCTACCTGCCAGCTCCATTAGCAGCTTAGAGTCGGCTCCTGTTCACCACTGGCCAGGACATGTCCACCCATTCTCACAGACCTCAAGCAGCTCACCCACTGGCCTGTAGGCTGGAGGGAACCCGAGTCCTCAGAGAGGGACTAGGGAGGGAGGAAGGGGAGGGGATGGGGCCTGTGACCTGTGCCCTATTTCCGGTGCTGATCTCCCTTGGCCGGCAGATAGCAGCCTCCACCTCCACTGTGCTCCTGGCTGCTGTCGGCACTGCCCTGCTCTGGCACGTGGAGCCTGTGGACCGGAGCCTGTGGACGACGGTGCTGCCGGATGGCATGCACATGTCTCTCCGTAGCTGAGCCGGGTGCTGCCCCTTATGCAGAAGCCTCCTGGCTGTCCCCAGCAGGGTCTGGGCTGCAAGGCGATGGGCCAGGCCATTGGGCACGCGCATCTCGATGACGGCTTCAGCCAAGGCCAAGCCTCCAAAAACGCGCACCCAAAGCCTACGTCACTGCTGCTGTGGCCAGTGTGGACTTCCCCAAGGGGCTCGGGCATCTTCTCCCACGGCCTTAAGGCTTCCAGCAGGATCTGCAGGAACTCGGCCTCACCTTTCCTAGTGTGGCTGGCCCACCCCTTCACCACGGCCCCCTCCTTGACCACGCAGGGTTAGTTTGGAGGAAATCCCGGGGCTCTGAGAGGCCCAGCGGCCACGGACATCAAAATGCGCTGTGACCACCAGAGCCACGTACACCAGGCCAGCTCCCAGGATGTGGGCTTGGTGGCAAAGAGAACAGCTCTGCAGCACTGCTCGGCTGGAGTGGGTGGTCTGGCAGCCCTGGGCCCGAAAACATTAGAGGTTCATGTAAGCTTGGACGCTAGTCAGGACGTGCTGAGCCTCAGCCTTGGCAGCTCTGAGGAGGCTCAGCGCAATGGTGTCCAGTGTGTGGCTCACGCCCAGGAAGGAGAGACTCTTCTGCCATCACTTCGGCCAGACAGAGAATCTTAAGCATCTGATCTGAAAGGTAAGTTCAAGGAAATTCTAGTCAATTATTTTTTATTTTTTTCAAATTTTGTCTCCTCTGTGTTCATACCTACGTCTTCCTTTTCTGTATCCCTGCTTAGAAGGATGTGGAAACTTCGCATGTGTTCTGCATTTCTCTTATTCTCTGTTTATTCGTGTATCCTTATAAAAATTCCTTGGTTCAGCGTCCAGCTGGCTAATGAGTTCTTCAAGAGGGTGTCTTCTGCTTTTCATGCCATCATTTGAGTGTTTATTCAATAGTGTGTTTCTCAAAACCTCTAACAGATTTATATTCATGGCTGTTCCCATTTCGTGTGACCTCCTTTATCTCAGTGATATTTGCAATGTTTATTTTAATGTCTTTTTATGATTTTCTAGTAACCTTTTAGTGGGAGTCAATTTTTTTGTTTCCTGGCTTTTGAGATCTTTCTTTTATGTAATTTTGTTTCTGTAAATAGTTTTGATTCTGTTTTTATCTTCTATGAAGTAATTCCCTGATATTTTCCTAATTTTTACTTTCTGGCTTATACTTCTAATGTTGGCTTACAGTTATGGGTTTTCCTTTTGCTTCATTCTTTTAAGCACTGCTCAATTACTTATGCAGTGTTTTTGACATTGTTATGTGTTTATTAGTTTTAATATATTTTCTAATATTTCTATAGCTCCTATGGGAAGGCAGACATTTTATTATATGTTCAGTCCATTATCTTGAAATTTTAAATGGTATCAACATCTGAATCAAAGTTGTTTTCAATGAGATAAATAAAAATAAATAGTCAAATACTATTTTTAAATTATAATCCTTTAGAAATACTGATAAATTTATTACAATCCAGTTGCTAGTTAATCAGACATTTTTAATGGTGCTTCAGAAAAATAAGTGGTGTGATTATTTGCTTTTTCAGTTTACTAAACCCAAAGGTTTGATCACATTTTGGCTTATAGTGTCTCCCAGTATTTATAATAAGACTCGGTCAGGGGCCAGGAGACTAGAATCTCCTGTTTCAGCATCTGCTACATTGCCAATGTGAATAAATATAAACTAGGAAGGTGATAGCATCAGGAAATGAATTAAAAAACAAATACATTATGTAAAAAGTAGAAAGAATGCCTCTGTATAGATGATGTAATTGTGAATCACAGTTATATTTCTGTTTATACTAATAGCAATCTCATTTTCTTGGCCATGAGATGAAGAATGCCAAACATGGCCATTGTAAATGACACAGGGGTTCTTGAGAGAATATTTATGCAGAATTATACACTATCCTGGAATTACCATGCTTTTCTTAACACATTTATTATCCTGAAAAGACACTGGAACTAGGCTGAGCTTATAAATTACACTGGCATAAAGGGAAATGGGCTCTGAGAAATAGTGTAGAGCTACTACAAGAATATCAGCCAGAAAACCTTAGAGGATAGAAACACAAGCAAACAGGAAATGAATGCTTTTCATTTTGATAGTCTGCAGAATCCTGATGAGTAAAAGGCATTGCTTCTGATGTCTCTGAACACCATCCAAGAAAACCAAAATAAGTACACCAAAAAGTTTATGATCAGAATAAGGTAAATGGTTCTGCCAAAATAATGATGAAAAAAGAAGGTGGCCAATGCAGTAGGAAGGTGAAGGAGATGAACTTTCACTCTCAGCTCCTGCTCTGGATGGCCAATGCTGAATGCCAGAGTCAAAAAGCTAAGCACAGATCGCCACTTGGGCAGTAAACAAAGGAAGCAAGCCAGTTGGTACTGAATAGGAAAGATTGAATGTATTGTTCACAGACCTGAAACAAAATTGATGAAGCCTAAAATGTAGGTGATATTTATACGTTGCAAGGATATAGCTGTTTAGTAGTTTTATTCTCACTTCACTTAGTACATGAGACTTAGAATTGTTTCTCTTTTAATAGAATATTTGGGAAGAAACTGGATGATATCTGCCAAGTTGAATAATAATAGATTCAATAATAATAATAAATAAATTCTGCCTGTTGAATGATAGAAAGACCTCAGAAGGCCTGCGTGGGATCCCACATGTGCTTTCACTTGCTGTGGAAACTGGAATAACTAATTGAATCTCTCTAAGGCTCAATTTCCCCAGTTAGAAAAGAGAGTAGTAGAAATACCCTATAATGTTTTGAGGATTATGGAAATAGGCTTATTGCCATTCCTGGCCTGTTTCTTAAATCTTTCCCTGTAGTTTATCTCAAGTATATGTTGCATGCGTAAATTCTCTGATAAGTGGCCATTTGAACATCCTATGACCTGCTTTCAAGACTTATACCTTATTAGTATTCATTTTCATGATATTAATTTAATACTCTTTGCTTATTTCCCTATTCATCCCAATTCCAAAAAGAGATTCATTCTCCTACTTTTTAAATAGACATTTTTCTGCTTCATCAATTAGCTGTAATTCTCTACTGTGTTCAGAATTGGAAGATTATACTGCCTTTGATATTGGAGAGACTTTTAAAGATTTTTAAAATGTTTTAAAAATAAATATTTAAGAAAGTTGGAGTTGTTTGGGGTTGAAATCCCAAATCCTGACTCCTATTTAGATCCCAAAGTGAGTTTTTTTTGTTTGTTTTCTTATCATTAGCTTTGGATGAAAACTCTTATTTCAGGAAAATGAATTTTGGTCAAGATTCAAACTATTGTGATTTGTATACTTTGGTTTTAAGCCAATAAGTTGTGAAATATTAAGTTAATGAGCACAATTCACTGAAATAAACCTTGCAGTGAATTTTGCTTTTCCTTTTTCACAAAACTGTGCTATTACTTCTTAGTATTTTATGTTTTTCTTAGTTATTGCAAACCTGTATGATGATGGTTTCATATTACTACTAAGTACTGGGGTTAATTGACCGTTTTATAGTTAATGGATTCACCCTTGCTTTCCCCTATCCTGATGAACATCATTAACTTGTCATCTCCTTCTATTTATTCAGGTACATCTTTAGTTCACCAAAAAAGAAATTAAATTGCTCTTAAAGATGTTGTAATACACTTTTCCCCAAAGAAGGGTATAAATAAAGAGGAGGCCAGATCTTTTAGTTATGTTTGATATTTTTTCAGGCATGTAGATACAATTTAATATGCACATTTAATGTACTATTTAATTATAAAAGTATGTGCATTAGGGTAATCTCTTTGCTCGAATAGAAAATACAGTATTTTAAATGAATTCATTTAAAAGGTTTAAATAGCTTCAGTTAAAATTTTGGTATAAAATTTTACTGAAGTTTAATGCTCTTTTATTAGCAAAAAGAACAAACTATATTTTATACATTACTCAATTAAACCAATGAAGTATTTCCATTGTTCATCTATTTAAATTGAAAAACTATCAAGTATGAATAATTATTCCATTTTTCTCCTCTATCAGTCTTTTAGGTATCATTTTTTATTATTCTTTTAATGGTTACCTTAGAGATTACAATATGCATCCTTGACTTATTACAGTCTACCTTAAATTAGTTCTTTACTTCCACAAAAGGCAAATACCTTACAAGAATTTAAGTACATTTTACCCTTTCCTATTTTGCTTCGTATATATTATAAACCCCTCAGGACATTATTATTTTTGTTTTAAACATCAATATGTATTTATTTGGGCTTCCCAGGTAGTGCTAGTGATAAAGAATCTACCTGCCAATGAAGTCACATAGAGACATGGGTTCAATCCCTGGGTAGGGAAGACCCTCTGGAGTAGCAAATGGCATCCCACTCCAGTATTCTTGCCTGGAAAATTCCATGGGCAGAGAAGCCTAGAGAGCTACAGTCCACGGGGCTGCAAAGAGGCAGACATGACTGAGCGCGTGCGTGCACGCACACACACATTTATTTTACCTGTATCATTACCTTTCTTGGTGTTCTTAATTCTTTTCAGTGATTCCTAGCTTCCGTTTACTATCATTTCTTTCAACTTGAAGAACTAGCTCTGATATTTATTGGATTGCAAGTTTGCTGGTAATAAATTTTGCTGGTTGTATGTTTCTGAAAATATCCTTATATTTCCTTCATTTCTGAAGGATGTTTGCAGGGAAGACTTTTAGATAAGAAGGACATTTTTATTTTTTCTTTAAAATATTTAAAAGATGCTGTTTCTTGTCTTATGGTTTCCATAGTTTTCATTGAACAGTCAAGGACTATTTTACTCCTGTTCCTTTGAAAGTAATGCCTTTTTTTTTTTTTTCTCTCTCTCTCTTTTGACAAATGGTCTGGCTTGTCTTCATTTCATTGTCTTATTTTTTTTCCAGAAGTTTATTATGAATTGCAAGATATGGTTGTTTTTTTGTATTTTCTGCTTAGAGTCAGAGTTTCTTAAATCAGTGCGTTTAAATTTTCATACACTGATGCATCTCATCAATGGAGGGAAACTTGTAGCTACTATCTCTTCAGATATTGCTTATTCCCATTCTTTCCTGCTCTTTCATGGGCCTAGGGTATTATTATTTTAGGACTATTAACTAGATTCCATGTATTCTTTTTATTATTACCATTCTCTTTTCCCTCTATATTTTAGTTTTGGTATATTTTTAGAGTTTTCCTTTTCATTAATCCTCTCTTTAACTGTGTTCCATTTTTTGTTAAGCCCATCTAACTGATCATTAACTTCAGATATTTCATGTTTCATTTCTAGAATGTCTATTTGATTCGTTTTTATAGAGTTAAATATACCATTGAAATTTATTATCCTTTCATCAACATAATGTTTTCTATTTATTTTCTCAAACATGTTAATCATGGTTAAAATTGCTATCTGTCAACTCAGATATCTATTTCCAGTTTCTGTTTTATTTCATATTAGTCATTCTACTTCATTTTATTTAATTTAGTTCATTTTATTTCATTTAAGTTATGTATTTCTGATATTTAGCACATCTGTCAAATTTTTATTGGCTGTTGGACATCATGGATAAAAGCTGAGGAGGTTCTTGATGATGGCTAATTTTCCTTTTGGCTGGCAGATATTATACAGGTAGTACAACTTGATTCTGTGAAGAGCTGGTTTTAGGCTTTGTTAGAACTGATCTATTTCAGTTTTGTCTGTACGCCTAAGGCATGATGTCTTTTACTCTGGATTCTTATTCTTCGTCCTAGGGTGTAACCTTTATTCCTAACTCCTAGCCCTTTAAGATTTCAACTGAAATCCTCAGCTGTTTACCAAGGTCATTTCACCTTGTTGGAGTTCAAATTCCATAATCTTTGCTCAACATGCACAGCTGCTGAAATCACTGCTCAGCTCACTGATATTACAGATGTTTTCTGTTGGGTCCCATGAGTACAATTTAGACTCTCAGCAATGATTTTAGGGATATCTGTGGGATTCTTTTCTACTGGTATGTTTGTTGGGGGCATTTGCCTATCAAGTCCCAGACCCTTTGCCAGACCTGAACACTATGCTCTTTTTACTGAGACTGCTGGTTTTATTTGGGCTTTATTTTACTGATCTTAATTGGAAAATACCCTGAGATAAAAAGCTGTGATGAATGCAGAGCTCAAAATATGTGCTTCTGTTCTCTAAAAAATGTATAACTTCCCTCTCTCTCTTTTATTTATTTTTTCTGAATAGCACTGTAGGAGAGTTAGTCTGATTCAAGCTACATTGTAATAGTAGATGGAACAAAAAGTTACTCACGTGGATAAGTGATACACTAATAAATATTTACTTTCAATACATTTTGTACAATTTCCCTCTGTACTTATTCTGATATTTTGTTTATAAATATTTTGCTCTTGTAGAGCTTAAATTGACTGTGAGAAGGACTTTTGCTTTTTACTCACAAACTTTGGTGCATATAGCAATTTATGCTTAATTTCATTTTAAAGGTGGTATCTTTTTAAATTTGTATACTTAGACCTAAAGATTGATGTAAAGTTGATGAAATCATGGACAAAAGCATACTTCTAAAGGCATATAATTGGTAATCCTCTTGAACTAGAACAAAAATGAAGTACAATTCTGCTTTAGAATTCTTAACAACAACAAAAAGAATCAGTAATGTCTGCCATAGTAAGACTCTACCTAAGCCATGAAGCACAGCTACTGACAAATAAATTCACCTTTGAGATGGGTTGCTGTGCCCTCATTATTTGTAAATTAGGTTGTACATGGCATATCACTTACAAAATTACCTGTATAATGTTTGTTTATTGAAGTGATTTAAACTACACAGAGAATACCCACACTCAGGATTGTAGGTGGTATACTTTTTTTATCCCACATTAGATTTTATGAATTATTGGAACTGGTTAGCATAGTGAGCATTGTTAGTCATTGAAATGCTAACTGATTTTTAATAAAAAGACATTTTGGCTCATAATCCAAAAAGTCTTTGTACAGATATTTGTTTTTGAAGCTTCTCCTTTTACACACTCCTGTCTCATCAGTTCAGTTCAGTTCAGTTCAGTCGCCCAGTTGTGTCTGACTCCTTGCAACCCCATGGATCGCAGCACGCCAGGCCTCCCTGTCCTTCACCAACTCCTGGAGTTCACTCAGACTCACGTCCATCGAGTCGATGATGTCATCCAGCCATCTCATCCTCGGTCGTCCCCTTTTCCTCCTGCCCCCAATCCCGCCCAGCATCAGAGTCTTTTCCAATGAGTCAACTCTTCTCATGAGGTGGCCAAAGTACTGGAGTTTCAGTTTTAGCATCAGTCCTTCCAAAGAACACCCAGGACTGATCTTTAGAATGGACTGGTTGGATCTCCTTGCACTCCAAGGGACTCTCAAGACTCTTCTCCAAGACCACAGTTCAAAAGCATCATACTTTCATCCAAATAATAAGCAGTATAGTGAAATGGAGAAAATGACTTGTATTAGAATCAAAATATTTGTATAGTATGGTGCTTGTGGTAAAGAACCCACTCGCCAATGCAGGGGACATGAGAAGCGGGTTCAATCCCTGATTTGGGAAGATACCCTGGAAAGGAAATGGCAACCCACTCCAGTATTCTTGCCTGGAGAGCCCCATAAACAAAGGGGCTTTGCAGGCTACATTTCGTGGGGTCTAAAAGAGTCGGACACAACTCAAGCAACTTTGGATTTATATGCTGTGCTTACTTGCTCAGTCATGTCCAGATTCTTCGTGACTCCAGGTACTACACCCTGCCAAGCTCCTCTGTCCATGGGGATTCTCCAGGAAAGAATACTGGAGTGGATTTCCATGCCCTCCTCCAGGGGATCTTCCCAACCCGGTATCTAACTCAGGTCTCCCACATTGCAGGCAGATTCTTAACCTTCTGAGCCATCAGGGAAGCCCAAGAATACTGGAGTGGGTACCCTCTGCCTTCTCCAGGAGAACTTCAAGACCCAGGAATTGAACTGGGGTCTCTTGCATTTTAGGTGAATTCTTTACCAACTGAGCCACCCAGGAAGCCTGAGTGTATATAATTACATATAAAATATGTCTACATATTCATCTATCTATGTAGGTATATGAAAGTATACATGTAGATTCACACATACACATGTAGATACACACACAAATATTTATACATCTGCCAATATATAACTTCAATATGACCTTGTTTATTTGTTTGGAAGTTCAGAATATACTTCTGCTTTCTGATTTTTTCTTTACCTATATCAGCTTCCTTCTCTCTAAAGATCTTTTATATTTCTTGAAGGTCAAGTCTAATAGCAATAAATGATTTTAAAGTTTATCTCCCTAACTTTACTTCTCTTGTTTTGAAGACTAATTTCATAGGGTACACAATTTTAGGTTAATAGTTTTTATTTCTCTCACATTTTAAATATTTCAGTTTGCTCTCTTCTTACTTACATGTTCTCTGACCTTCTTGAGCCTGTAGTTTGGTGTCATTAACTTGGGAAAATTTTTCAGTCATTATTGCTTTACATATTGCTTCCACTCCTTTCTCTTTCTCTCCTGGTATTCCCCTTATATGTATGTTACACATTTTGTATTTATCCTGTAGTTCTTGGATATTCTGGGGGTTTAGGTGGTGGTAGGGGGTTCAATCTTCCTTTTCTCTGTTTTCCCATTTTGGAAGCTTCTATTGAGATATTCTCAAGATAGACATTCTTTTTCAGCCACATTTCTTCTAGTAAGGAGCCCATCAAAAGAATTCTTTGTTTCTACTACAGTCTTTTTTATCTTTAACATTTCTTCTCATTATGTCTTAGAATTTCCATCTCTATGCTTCCATTATCAATGTGTTCTTTGTGCTGTCTATCTTATCCATATTAAACAGTGTTTTCTTATATCCCTAGTCTGGTAATTCCAACATCTCGACTATATCAGAGTCTGATATATAAAAACCTGCACACAGATGTTTATAGCAGCTTTATTCATTATTACCAATAGCTGGAAGCTTCCAAGATGTCCTCAAGAAGGTGAATCAAAAGCTACGGTACACTCAGATAATGTAATACCATTCAGAGCTAAAATAAAATGAGCTATGAATCCATGAAAAGACTTGGAAGAAACTTAAATGTACATTAAATGTGAAAGAAGCCAGTTTAAAATGACTACATGTTGTATGATCCCAACAAAATGACATCCTGGAAAAGAAAAAACTAGAGGTGGTAAGAATACATAGAAGAACTATCCAAAAAAAGGTCTTCAGTTCAGTTCAGTTGCTCAGTCGTGTCCAACTCTTTGTGACCCCATGAATCGCAGCATGCCAGGCCTCCCTGTCTATCACCAACTCCCGGAGTTCACTCAGATTCACATCCATCGACTCAGTGATGCCATCCAGCCATCTCATCCTTGGTCGTCCCCTTCTCTTCCTGCCCCCATCCCTACCAGCATCAGAGTCTTTTCCAATGAGTCAACTCTTTGCATGAGGTGGCCCAAGTACTGGAGTTTCAGCTTTAGCATCATTCCTTTCAAAGAAATCCCAAGGCTGATCTCCTTCAGAATGGACTGGTTGGATCTCCTTGCAGTCCCAGGGACTCTCAAGAGTCTTCTCCAACACCACAGTTCAAAAGCATCGATTCTTTGGCGCTCAGCTTTCTTCACAGTCCACCTCTCACATCCATACATGACTACTGGAAAAACCATAGCCTTGACTAGATGGACCTTTGTTGGCAAAGTAATGTCTCTGCTTTTGAATATGCTATCTAGGTTGGTCATAACTTTTCTTCCAAGGAGTAAGTCTTTTAATTTCATGGCTGCAGTCACCATCTGCAGTGATTTTGGAGCCCCCCCAAAAATAAAGTCTGACACTGTTTCCACTGTGTCATTTCCATTAAGACCTAAAAAAAGATCTTAATGACCCAGATAACCACAATGGTGTAATCATTCACCTAGAGCCAGACATCCTGGAGTGAGAAGTCAAGTGGGCATCAGGAAGCATCACTATGAACAAAGCTAGTGGATGTGATGGAATTCCAGCTGATCTGTTTCAAATCCTGAAAGATGATGCTATATAAGTGCTGCACTCAGTATACCAGCAAATTGAAATCTCGGTAGTGACCAAAGGACTGGAAAAGATCAGTTTTCATTCCAACCCCAAATCAAGGTAGTGCCAAAGAATGTTCAAACTGCTGCACAGTTGCACTCATATCACACACTAGCAAAGTAATGCTCAAAATTCTCCAAGCCAGGCTTCAGCAATACATGAACCGTGAACTTCCAGATGTTCAAGCTGGATTTAGAAAAGGCAGAGGAACCAGAAATCAAATTGCCAACATCTATGGATCATCAAAAAAGCAAGAAAGTTCCAGAAAGACCTATTCCTGCTTTATTGACTACATTAAAACCTTTGACTGTGTGGATCGAAAAAAAGTGTGGAATATTCTTAAAGAGATGGTAGTGCCAGATCACCTACCTGCCTCCTGAGAAATCTGTATGCAGGTCAAGAAGCAACAATTAGAACTGGACATAGAACAACAGACTGGTTCCATATTGGGAAAGGAGTATGTCAAGGCTGTTAGATTGTCACCTTGCCTATTTGACTTACATGTGGAGTATCTCATGTGAAATGCTGGGCTGGTTGAAGCTCAAGCTGGAATTAAGATTGCTGGGAGAACTATCAATAACCTCAGATATATAGAGACTACCACCCTTATGGCACAAAGCAAAGAGGAACCAAAGAACCGCTTGATGAAACTTAAAGAGGAGAGTGAAAAAGTTGGCTTAAAACTCAGCATTCAGAAAACTAAAATCATGGCATCCGGTCCCATCACTTCATGGCAATTAAATGGGGAAACAATGGAAACTTTATTTTCTTGGGCTCCAAAATCAGTGCAGATGGTGACTGCAGTCATGAAATTGAAATATGCTTGCTCCTTGTAAGAAAAGCTATGACTAATGTAGACAGGATATTAAAAAGCAGAGACATTACTTTGCTAACAAAGGTCCATATAGTCAAAACAATGGTTTTTCCAGTGGTCATGTATGGATGTGAGTTGTTCCATAAAGGAAGATGAGTGCTGAAGAATTGATGCTTTTGAACTGTGGTGTTGGAGAAGACTCTTGAGAGTCCCTTGGACTGCAAAGAGATCCAAAGAGTCAATCCTAAAGGAAATCAGTCCTGAATATTCATTGGAAGAACTGATACTGAAGCTGAAGTTCCATACTTTTGCAACCTGATGTGAAGAACTTACTCACTGGAAATACCCTGATGCTGGGAAAGAATGAAGGCAGGAGGAGAAGGAGACAACAGAGGATGAGATGGTTGGATGGCAACACTGACTTGATAGACATGAATTTGAGGAAACTCTGGGAACTGGTGATGGACAGGGAAGCCTGGAGTGCTGCAGTCCATGGGGTCTCAAAGAGTCAGACATGACTGAGTGAACTGAACTGATGGAGACCAAAAAAAAGACTAGTGGTTATCAAGGATTAGAGAGAAGGGAGCCATAAATAATCAGAACACTGATAATATTTAGGGCAGTATAGTATTCTTTATGATACTACAATATTTGATACATGTCATTATATGTTTGTTAAAAAGCAGAATATACAGCACCAAAAGTTAATCCTAATATCAATTATGACCTTTGGGCAATAATGATGCATCACTGTAGACTGAGGGTAATAAATGTACTTCTGTAGTATCAGATGGTAATAGTTGGGGAGATTATTTATGAGGGCTAAAGTCATATATAACTTTATCTGACTTTATCTGATATAATAATCTCCCCAACTATTACCTATGCCAATGCCTTTGACTGTGTGGATCACAATAAACTGTGGAAAATTCTGAAAGAGATAGGAATACCAGACCACCTGACCGGCATCTTGAGAAACATGTATGCAGGTCAGGAAGCAACAGTTAGAACTGGACATGGAACAACAGACTGGTTCCAAATAGGAAAAGGAGTACGTCAAGGCTGTATATTGTCACCCTGCTTATTTAACTTATATACAGAGTACATCATGAGAAATGCTGGGCTGGAAGAAGCACAACCTGGAATCAAGATTGCCAGGAGAAATATCAATAACCTCAGATATGCAGATGATACCACCCTTATGGCAGAAAGTGAAGAGGAGCTAAAAAGCCTCTTGATGAAAGTGAAAGAGGAGCATGTGAAAAAGTTTGGTTAAAGCTCAACATTCAGAAAACTAAAATCATGGCATCTGGTCCCACCACTTCATGGGAATTAGATGGGGAAACAGTGGAAACAGTGTCAGACATTTTTTTTGGCGGGGGGGGGGGGGGCTCCAAAATCACTGCAGATGGTGACTGCAGCCATGAAATTAAAAGACAGTTATTTCTTGGAAGAAAAGTTATGACCAACCTAGATAGCATATTCAAAAGCAGAGACATTACTTTGCCAACAAAGGTCCGTCTAGTCAAGGCTATGGTTTTTCCATTGGTCATGTATGGATGTGAGAGGTGGACTGTGAAGAAAGCTGAGCGCCTAGGAATTGATGTTTTTGAACTGTGGTGTTGGAGAAGACTCTTGAGAGTCCCTTGGACTGCAAGGAGATCCAACCAGTCCATTCTGAAGGAGATCAGTCCTGGGATTTCTTTGGAAGGAATGATGCTAAAGCTGAAACTCCAGTACTTTGGCCACCTCATGCGTAGAGTTGACTCATTGGAAAAGACTCTGATGCTGGGCGGGATTGGGGACAGGAGGAGAAGGGGACGACAGAGGATGAGATGGCTGGATGGCATCACCAATTTGATGGGTGTGAGTTTGGGTGAACTCCGGGAGTTGGTGATGGACAGGGAGGAGTGGTGTGCTGCAATTCATGGGGTCACAAGGAGTCAGACACGACTGAGCGACTGAACTGAACTGAAAGTTATACATGAGAGCTCTGTACTTTCTTCTCAATGGCTCTGAAAAACCTAATTAATTTTTTTAAAGAATATTTATGTTTAATATATTATGTAGTTTATTGTAGCAGCCAAGATTACGCTTCATAATCAGATTCTAGAGCATATCATGTAAAATTAATGTCAAAATCTCACAAAAACAACATCAGTCAAACAAATCAGTAATATGAACCCCTTTAAATAAAGGAAGGTGCTATCATTTTATTGTTCTATCTCTAGAAAACTGAGATATAGTAAATAATTTATGTGAAGAAGTTTCATAATGGATGCATGATGTATTACCTTCTTATACTGCCCTGTAGAATAATTGAACATGGGAAAATTACCTTTTCTTTTAAACGCTGGTAATTTCATTGTAAATAAAACTGAGGCTTTATAAGTCAAATACAGTTGACCGTCGTGTCCGACTCTTTGCAACCCCATGAATCGCAGCACGCCAGGCCTCCCTGTCCATCACTAACTCCCGGAGTTCACTCAGATTCACGTCCATCGAGTCAGTGATGCCATCCAGCCATCTCATCCTCTGTCGTCCCCTTCTCCTCCTGCCCCCAATCCCTCCCAGCATCAGAGTCTTTTCTAATGAGTCAACTCTTCACATGAGGTGGCCAAAGTACTGGAGTTTCAGCTTTAGCATCATTCCTTCCAAAGAAATCCCAGGGTAGATCTCCTTCAGAATGGACTGGTTGGATCTCCTTGCAGTCCCAGGGACTCTCAAGAATCTTCTCCAACATCACAATTCAAAAGCATATTTACAGCATAGTATTTACATTGTATTAGGTATTATAAGTAATCTAGAGAATTTAATTTATACAGGAGAACATGCACAATTTACAGGCAAATGCTATGTCATTTATATGAGGACCTTGAGTACCCATAGCTTTAGGTATCTGCTGGGGGTGGGGGCCTGGAACCAGTTCCCTACGTATACCATAATGAAAAATGAGTCTCATTGTGTTTGTTAGCTTTGTAAAAGTTTAAGAAAAAGATTATGATTGACCTAATCTTCAAAATTTGGATTTGAATTTGTACTTGTTTCTCAAAATGAAATTTAGAAATTTTTAATCTGTTTGTTGTAAAGTGACAATGGAAAAATCAGTAGAAATTGATCAACAAAATATGCATATTAAAAGCTTGTCATCCTATATCACATATTTTGGCCATGAGGCATGCCTGAGAAACACTTGAATTTTTCAGGGTTCATGAGACAATTATACATGGCATCTCTCATTTGGAAAATGTTAAGTTCAGTTTGATGCTAAAGTTTGGTGGCAAAGAATTAATTTTGCTATTTTTAATGTATTCAGTTAAAATTTGCTCAATATTCATTAAAGGTTTGCTCATTTAAAATTTACCTAAAAACCAATATTTTAAGTATTTAATAATTTGTTTTTGAGGGATTTGTATAGACTTTTTTAGTATAAGAGTTACTAGTTTCCAGCATAAAGAAAGAACTTGGATGTGCTATACCGAATTTTTAAAAATGAATGTTGCTTTTCTCATGAAAATAATTAAAACCAGACATATTTAGTGATATAACTGGTAGTTGAATGTAAAATACACTACCAGAAAACCAAAGAAATATTCTGATGCTTATTTGTTGTAAGCATAAATACTTTTGTTCAGACAAATGATGAACAAAAGCGGTGGAATTGATGCATTGCCAAATACTGCTTTTCCCCAAGATGAAAATATTTTTTACAAAAAGAAATTGCATATTCTAGACTGCTCAGCTCTAGCTGTGATAATATCAGTTGCCCATATGGAGTAGACTGAAAGAAATATTTTCTTTTAGTTGTTGTTGTTTCTAATTTGAAAGATAAAAGTTCACTCATAACATAGGAAGGCATATGTTGCTTTCGAAAATCCTAGGCTATGACTTTTCAATGCCAAAACAATTGGATGAAAATGAATGATATGGTCAATTAACTAGTTGTTTCATCTGTGTGAACTCAAAACTACCTGTCGAATTGGTTGACTCAATTCACTGCTTTTATTTCCACTATATAAGTAAAGCTTTTGAAAAAAAAAAATCACTGGATACCATAATGAAGATATTTCAACAACCTCTGGCATAACTAAATTAAAAAAAGAAGGCACAGTGGGTTTTTTCATATAGTCAGCCAGGCTCCCCAGAAGTAACAATTTTGTGAAACCATGCCTAAGTTTCCATAAGATGGAGACCTTAGTGAGTTCATTCCCAATTCTAACATGTTGTAACATGGGCTAAGTTTCATCAGAAACTTAGACACTAAAATTAAGAGAGAAAATAGAAACAGAAATCTTGAGGTAAAATACAAAGCTGTTAGTTTATTCTCTCTAGTCTTTCCTCTAATACTCTGATTTCTAAGTATGGTTGAAGATATCTTTAAATTAAAATAAAACAGTAATCAAAAGTAGGGTTTGAGATGTGGGAACTGATGAAATAGTATGTGAGTCACGTACATATGTGTGAGAGAAAGGCCCTCTTAAATTTAAAATTTTAAAAGTATCTTTAAAGTATAAAATTAGAAAAAAAATATATTTCATTGAGATTACTTACTCATAAGAAGCTACCACAGAAAATGTACCTGTAGAGTTAAAAAAAAAAATACAAAGATTCAGTGAATTGGGAGTCATCCCTTGAATATGAGTAAAATCTAAGGTAGTATTAACAGTGATTCTTTGGTGTCAGACTGCCTGGGTTTCAATCCTTACTTTGTCATGAAATGTGAAACTTTGGGAGTCTGAGCTTCCTCAATTTGGCTATTAAGAGAGTTATGGTAGAAACACCTAACACATAGGATTGGTAAGAAGCTTAAATGCGATATTATCTATGAAGATACTAAGTCAATGCCAGGCAAATGAAAAACATAAAGATCAGTAACTGTTGCTATATTACATGATCTGAAACTATAGTGTAGTCTTGTGTATTCCTGTGTAGTCCTTTAACCGTTGATATCTGAATTGCATTCTGTTTCATGATGGTTTGTAGTGAGCAGATGTTTTTTGCATTTTAAGCATGAGCTTAGATGATTCTTAAATACAATACAGTGACATTACATTTTCATTTATTCATTCCTTCATTTATTCAAGTACTTACTGAATGACTACTATGAGACTTTAATTTGTTAACTCTAAAATTGCAAAGCAAAATACAGTCCACTAAGAAGATCACACATGAGAAAAAAAGAATCACCCAAAATTCAACTGTTCATTGAAAAACCCTAATATCATGGTGATACACACACACACAAGCTTTAATCATGGAAATAATGGCATATTATAGGTTTTTATCACATATATTTATATAAGAATTTTGCATGATTTTAAATAAAGACCATATAGGCCTATAAAGATGTAATTTACTTAAGAATCTATTACTATCAATATTATTTAATATATCCATAAGTGAAAGTGTTAGTCTCTCAGTGGTGTCCAGCTCTTTTGCAACCCCATGGACTATAGCCCGCCAGGCTCCTCTGTCTATGGAGTTCTCCAGGCAAGAATACTGGAATGGGTAACCATTTCCTTTTCCAGGGAATCTTCCTGACCCAGGGATCAAACCCAGGGTTTCTTCATTACACAGATTCTTTACTGTCTGAGCCATCAGGGAAGACCCCATATATCCGTAAATTGTGATGAATTTTTTTTTTTTTATCTGACCTGTCTGTGTAATAGTTTTGAATAAAGTTCTAAGAAAATGTGTACTAGGGGAAGAGACAAAGTCACTGGAAGGACTTTAGTCTGTATTGATAACTAAACTTCTGTAAAGTCTGCCTTTATTTACATTCTTACTAGTGTGGGAAATTACATGACTACCCCAAATTATTTGGTCTCTTAGGTAAGGGATTCTATAGTCTTTGACAGGTCTTATGCAGTGAGGTGTCCCATGATCTCCATTATTAGAACTGTGTGTATGTGTGCTTCTGTTTTGAATATTGCCATAATTTTTGTACTTACCAATGGATATTTATATTTTGGTTAATTTTTTTTTTTTTTTTTATGTGCAGCATCCCCTCCAGTGGGAAGTAGTAATTTCCAACCCATTGACCTCAGACTTAGATGTATAACTTGCTTTGGTCAGTGAAATGTGAACATTAAGTGCTGAGCAAAAGCTTTGCTAGTTATTACTTTGCTTTTTTGTCACCTGTTCCTTCTAGCACATGAACAAGTACCCGACAATGTCTGCTACTTCATCTTGTATTGCAGAATGAAGAAGTTAAGTGGAGAAGAAGAGAAGCCTAGTTCACAAATAATATGAATTTTGTTATCTGTTGACATTTTGATGTTGTTGCCAAAACCCAGACAAGAAAAACCTAACCAATACACAAAGATTACATGACAGTGTTCACTTTTGAGCACTTTTGCCAGTATTAGACATGACCATTTTAAAACAAAATATTTACTTGTCTTGTTGTTAGCCATCTTTCTGCTCTTAAACCTCTCTAGTTTATTTTTCTTTTCAATATACTTTTTTTTTTTAACCAAGTCTGAGACTGTGTTTTTTAAACTTGAATATAATTTATGGAATTTCATTTTCATTTATATATTTTGATTTTTATGACTCTATGCATTTTTCATCATTATTATCACATGGCATTAGTTCTCAATCTCCTTTCCTTTTTTTAAAATTTTTTTCTAGTGATTAAGGAGGTATACATGCTTGCCTGTTTAATTCAATTATTGTCTTCCTTAATAGAGGTTTAAAACACATATACTTACATCTATATTTTTTAAAATATCAACTTCAAAACCTTAAGTAATATCAAGTTATTTTCTGCTAGCAAATCTGAGAATGTAGTTGTCCTTTGGATACAACAGATTTTCTGGATTTCAGATGTTTTAGCCCAAATCTGGAAATGTATAATTTAATTCTAATTACATGCATTTATTTATTCAATAAATACACTTTTGACAAATTAAATCCTACTTTCTTTTTTTTTTTAATAAACTACCTTTAGTTTTACCTTAAATTATTTCAGTCCTCACTATTGATCCTATGTGCAGTGACTCACCTGTTCCTAATGCGTTTATTTTAGTTCTGACTAAAAAACACTCCTCCAGGAAATCTCTGTGATTAAAGGTAACTTTTTTCAGCTCTTGCCCATCTACTATTATCTTTCTTTGCTTTCCTATGGGAATGACAATTAGTGTTTATTATATGACTGTTTGTCACATACCTCAAAAGTTTTTCATTTTTAAATGAAAGTCTAATTTTTGTACAATTCTGAATGACTTGATTGAAATATTTCATTACAGGATATCTAAATTCCTATCTCATTTAATTTCATTTGATGGTATATAATGAAGAATGTGTATCCGATCACTTAATTTTCTTTCATTTCAGGAGAGAACCCTCCTATAATGTTCTTGGTTATCATTTCTGTTCTGTTTGCTCTTGTCGAGTGTAGAAATTATACTGGTGTTGATTAATCTGTGTACTTTCTTTTCTTCATCTTTTATTTTTTCCAACTTTTCCCTATTTTCCCCTCCCTGGGATATCCTCCCAGCTCTCTTCAGCATATATTTAAGTTTATGTATGCCAGTTCTGATTTAACAATCCCTTCCATGTCCATCACCAACTCCCGGAGTTCGCTCAAACTCACGTTCATCGAGTTGGTGATGTCATCCAGCCATCTCATCCTCTGTCGTCCCCTTCTCCTCCTGCCCCCAATCCCTCACAGCATCAGAGTCTTTTCCAATGAGTCAGCTCTTCGCATGAGGTGGCCAAAGTACTGGAGCTTCAGCTTTAGCATCATTCCTTTCAAAGGACACCCAGGGCTGATCTCCTTTAGAATGGACTGGTTGGATTTCCTTGCTGTCCAAGGGACTCTCAAGAGTCTTCTCCAACACCACAGTTCAAAAGCATCAATTCTTCGGCGCTCAGCCTTCTTCACAGTCCAACTCTCACATCCATACATGACCAATGGAAAAACCATAGCCTTGACTAGACGGACCTTAGTTGGCAAAATAATGTCTCTGCTTTTGAATATGCTATTTAGGTTGGTCATAACTTTTCTTCCAAGAAGTAACCGTCTTTTAATTTCATGGCTGCAATCACCATCTGCAGTGAGTTTGGAGCCCCCCAAAATAAAGTCTGACACTGTTTCCCCTGTCTCCCCATCTATTTCCCATGAAGTGATAGGACCAGATGCCATGATCTTTGTTTTCTGAATGTTGAGCTTTAAGCCAAACTTTTCACTCTCCTCTTTCACTTTCATCAAGAGGCTTTTTAGTTCCTCTTCACTTTCTGCCATAAGGGTGGTGTCATCTGCATAGCTGAGGTTATTGATATTTCTCCCGGAAATCTTGATTCCAGCTTGTGCTTCTTCCAGCCCAGCATTTCTCATGAGGTACTCTGCATATAAGTTAAATAAGCAGGGTGACAATATACAGCCTTGACGTACTCCTTTTCCTATTTGGAACCAGTCTGTTGTTTGAATTCCACGAGTTGGTGATGGACAGGGAGGCCTGGTGTGCTGCGATTCATGGGGTCGCAAATAGTCAGACACGACTGAGTGACTGAACTGAACTGAACTGAATGTACTCAACAAGTCAGTGATTGAGCTTTTTTAAAAAATTTGTGTGTCCTGTACTTATATATTCTCTTCATTTTTTTTTCCTGCCTCTCCTTCAGCTCCCATTTTCTCTGTTTATTTGCTTTGTTTCCATAGCTTGGCTATTGTGAGTAGTGCTGCAATGAGCATGGGAGTACAGATATCTCTCCAATATCCTAATTTCAATTATTTTGGATAGGCCCAGAAATGGAATAGCTAGATCGTATGGTAGTTCTGCATTTAATTGTTGAGAGAAATTTCATACTGTTTTCCAAAGTATCTATACCAATTTGAATTGCTGCTAATGGTGTACAAAGGGCTTTTTTCCCCTCCACATCCTCTTTAAAATTTGCTATCTTTTGACTTTTTGATGATAATTGTTCTAGCCAGTGTGAGGTGATAACTCATTGTGGTTTTGATTTGTATTCTCCTAATCATTAATAAGGAGAAGACAATGGCACCCCACTCCAGTATTTTTGCCTGGGAAATCCCATTAATGGAGGAGCCTGGTGCACTGCAGTCCATGGGGTCACTAAGAGTTGGAGACAACTGAAGCACGGATCACAATAAACTGTGGAAAATTCTGAAAGAGATGGAAATACCAGACCACCTAACCTGCCTCTTGAGAAACCTATATGCAGGTCAGGAAGCAACAGTTAGAACTGGGCATGGAACAACAGACTGGTTCCAAATAGGAAAAGGAGTACGTCAAGGCTGTATATTGTCACCCTGCTTATTCAACTTCTATGCAGAGTACATCATGAGAAATGCTGGGCTGGAAGAAGCACAAGCTGGAGTCAAGATTGCCGGGAGAAATATCAATAACCTCAGATATGCAGATGATACCACCCTTATGGCAGAAAGTGAAGAGGAACTAAAAAGCCTCTTGATGAAAGTGAAAGAGGAGAGTGAAAAAGTTGGCTTAAAGCTCAACATTCAGAAAACGAAGATCATGGCATCTGGTCCCATGACTTCATGGGAAATAGATGGGGAAACAGTGGAAACAGTGTCAGACTTTATTTACCTGGGCTCCAATATCACTGCAGATGGTGATTGCAGCCATGAAATTAAAAGACGGTTACTTCTTGGAAGAAAAGTTATGACCAACCTAGATAGCATATTGAAAAGTAGAGATATTACTTTGCCAACAAAGGTCCGTCTAGTCAAGGCTATGGTTTTTCCAGTGGTCATGTATGGATGTAAGAGTTGGACTATGAAGAAAGCTGAGTGCTGAAGAATTGATGCTTTTGAACTGTGGTGTTGGAGAAGACTCTTGAGAGTCCCTTGGACTGCAAGGAGATCCAACCAGTCCATTCTGAAGGAGATCAGCCCTGGGTGTTCTTTGGAGGGAATGATGCTGAAGCTTAAGCTTCAGTACTTTGGCCACCTCATGTGAAGCGTTGACTCACTGGAAAAGACTCTGATGCTGTGAGGGATTGGGGGCAGGAGGAGAAGGGGACGACAGAGAATGAGATGGCTGGATGGCATCACTGACTCGATGGACATGAGTCTGAGTGAACTCTGGAGTTGGTGATAGACAGGGAGGCCTGGCGTGCTGTGATTCATGGGGTTGCAAAGAGTCGGACACGACTGAGCAACTGAACTGAACTGAACTGAACTGAAGCGACTTAGCAGCAGCATCAATCATTAATAATGTTGAACCTATTTTCATATAGTATGTTTTTGCTATTTGATATCTTCTTTGGAGAAACATGTAAGACTTTTACCCATTTTTTTGATTGGGCTGTTCATTTTGCTGTTGAATTGAAGGAGTTACTTATACATTTTGGAAATTAACCTAAGTTCAGATACATGATTTGCAAATATCCTCATATACTGTAGGTTGCCTTTTCATGATGTTGATATTTTCCTTTGTTTTGCAGAAACTTTTTAGTTTGATATAGTCCCTTTTGTCTATTTTGGAGTTTGTTGCCTGTGCTTTTGGTATCATATCCATGAAATCATTACCAGGACCAATGTCAGACATTTTTCTTTATGTTTTCTTCTAGGAGGTACACAGTTTAAGGGTTTATCCACTTTGAGTTGATTCTCTGTATGGTCTCAGTTAATAGTTTAAATTTACTATTTTGCAGGTGGTTATCCAGGTTTCCCAGCACCATAATGCCTGTGGTTAACAATAAGATGTTGTGTACTTCTGGGTTTGTTAAGAGAATAAATCTCATGTTAAGTGTGCTTACCACACACACAATAAGAGACACAGGAAACTTTTGGAAATGTTGGATATGTCTTTTTCCTTGATAGTGGTGATGATATCACACGTGTTTTCATATGTCCAGACTCATCTGGCTGTAGGCAAGAAAATAGTGTAGTTTTCTGAATTGAATTGTATAAATTATTAATATACCTCAGTAAAGCTATTTAATAAGAAGTTTGACTTCCAAAGTCAGACTGTTTATTTTCAAATCTTGGCTTTAACATTTGCTAATTATGTAACACTGACCTTTTCACTTGTTTATTTATAAATAAAATACTAAATAATTGCTTTAGGTATCATAAGTCAAAGTGTTGGAGCCAAACCAGGCAGATGTAGGTGCCCCATAATGTTTACTCATGTGATATTGATGGTAACACTAATGATGAGGGTGCTCTTCTACACCCTTCTCTGTGCTTTGTTTGTATTCCTGTGTCCCAGTGTCTCTCAGTAACTTTAATGCTTCTGGATTTTTTCTTGTTGACTTTTTTTTTTCTGTTTACTCATTCTTAAACATTGAAAATCTAGCTCCCCAAACTTCCAACACCACTTCCTGAGAAAAACAATGATGGTAATGGAAAATAAATAGAACAGAACTTGAACCTGCTAAACTGATTGAAAAAATCCATAAAAAGTGAGGGCCAGAAGGAGATAAATGGGTAGTATTCAACTTGAAGCAATGTAGCTACTGCAGATTGAAAAAAACAATGGAAAAATATTGGATTGGGAATTCAAATGTCAGAGTTACTACCCCAAATATTAATAAATGGATGACAGGTATAGCTATTGATAGTAATATGGACCTGGAAGATTCCATTAAGCTCCTATAGTTAGATTGATGGCTCTCAGAGTAGGTGGAACACATAAACATTTATCATATTTAATTAGCGCATTCCCTGCATATGAGATAAAATCTTCCATAAAATGTTCTTTGCCTTCAGCCTAAGGTTTCAGCTTTGAATCTATTTTCTATTTCCCAAACTATTTTCATCTGTCTTGTCTAATTACTCATTATAGTCCTCTTTGCTTTGAGACTGATTTTTGATACTTCTCTGATCCCAAGGTCTTGAAAATATTAGACTCTTTATATTTTTTAGGGACTGCTTTAATCAGAACCCAAACTTCATCTAGATTTCATTATATGATGCTTTTTTTTTTTTTTTTGCTCATGACTGCAACCAAAGGGCAAGGAGATCAAAGCAGAGGCCAGTATGTACTTCATTCCCCTAGATGGGAAATGTAAACACTTTTAGCCAAGTTTATTTTTGCCCAGATTGATATAGATCCATATTGTCTTCAAATGTCAGAAAGGTTATTATATAAAATAATCATCAAAGAGAACAAGAATTAGATAATGGGAAATGTTACTTGGAGGTTTAATATAGGGGATACTATTATTTCATAATGATTGATACATTTCCAGAAATTGTATCGTGTCCCTGGAAGTGTTACAGAAGTGACACTATGCTTATCTAGCAAAAAATGTTTTAAAAAGTCTCTTGAGTCCATTGGGCAAATTACCCAGATCAGTGGTCCTCAAACTGTGGTTTGAGGGACCTCAGAGCTCTGCTTCAGGGAATGAGGCCAAGAATACCTCTCTTAAACCAGAGCTGCTACACTTTGTATCTGTTTCAAATTTTGGGGTTCCATATACAATGCTATTTGGAAAAAAAAGAATTCTCTTGGTAAAATAAAGCTATAACTCACTGGGCTAGATGACTTTTAAATGTCCTTTCATCATAATTCTGTGATATGATTTTGAATGTTTATGTGTGTGTGTGCTCAGTTGTGTCTGACTCTTTGCCAGCTCCATGGACAGCCTGCCCAGCTCACTGTCCATGAAATTTTCCAAGCAAAATACTGCAGTGGGTTGCCGTTTCCTACTCTGTTGAGTGTTTATGAATCAATGTGTAATGAGAAAATATAAAGTTACAAGACAATTACAAAGGTAAGCTTGCTATTCTTTATTATTACTTCCTCACTTCAGTAGTATAAATAGTTAATAGAGTTTTGAGACAGTGTGGCAAATATGCTATCCAGGATAAAGGAATATCCTAAGTTTGCTTACATGTCAAGAGATAAATTAAGAATATTAGATAAGAAATCCACAGAGTACAAAAATTATCCCCTAAATATGTATTTATATGCAATATATCCTCTAGGCACTCAGTATATTACTTGATATTCTTTCTAAATATTCAGATCCATCATGATTCAACTTTAAAATAATGTACTTATTTTCAAAGGAACCCTCATCATATTTATGGTAAATAAATTTTCCTTATAATCTGATAAATGCTCATAAACTATGTACTATACATTATGTAATAGCAAGATTTGGTCTTCCATTACAAAGTCTGAAGTAGTGAAAGCTAGATTTTTATCCTGGTGTACTTGAGGAATACTCATTTCCATATGAAAATCCATGATTGTGAATTTCAGTATGAGTAAAATCCCCAGTTCTATAAGATGGAAACATCCAATTACTTAAGTATATTTGTCATAAGGAAAAAATAAAATAAGAATTCAAGTCAGCATTTATTGATTACAGATGATATAGAGGAAGTATGGATGCTGGTTTCCATTTTCCTATTTTCTGTTGGTAACATAAAGCATTCTCAGCATTTCAGCTTCTGTGTGTTACAGAATTGATACCACTCTGTGACTTCAGATAACTATGAGAATCATGGTTCTTGGATTCTTGCATCATATTCTTTCATTAACATTATCTCTTTATGGTCTGGTATTTTCTTTGATTACTTGGTAAAAATGGAGAATGGCTTAAAGCAGTAGCCGTGTGTGTGTGTGTGTGTGTGTGTGTGTGTGCATGTGTGTGCGCTCATGTGTGTTCAGTCGTGCCCGACTCTTGCGGCCCCATGGACTGTAGCCCACCAGACTCCTCTGCCCATGGGATTTCCCATACAAGCATACTGGAGTTGGTTGCCATTTCCCCACAGAAATATTCTGTGACTATATATGATTGAACTAGTGCTGTAGCAATGAGAGACTATGTCCAAAGAAGGAATCTCAATATCTCATTTCAATGTAATTGATGAAGACTTGATGTAGAAATTTCCAAAGTTTTATATAAGTTTAAAGTGGGTTTTCCTTGATTCATAACTCTCAGTAAGTATGGTTGTGTACAAGCATTAATTTTAAAAATTTTGGTACATCACATGCTTCCCTCGTGGCTCAGACAGGGAAGAATCCACCTGCAGTATGGGAGATCTGGGTTTGATCCCTGGTTTGGGAAGATCTCCTGGAGAGTGGAGAGGCTATCCACTCCAGAATTCTGGCCTGGAGAATTCAATGGGCTGTATAGGGGTTGCAAAGAATCAGACATGACTGAGTGACTTTCTCCTGCATTCTTTTTTGTTTTACTTTTCCCACTTCTATTTATGTGAAACCTTTGCAAATTTTGGGTCAGGCCCCATAGCATACTATTTATAAGACCAAAAATAAGGTTCTTCTTGACGACTGTTTAGTTATCATAGATTATTTGGCAACATCTTTCTGATGTTCAGTAACTTGGCAAGACTGGATTTTATTATTGATCATGTTTGTCCTTCTTAAACAAACTCGATCATTATGCAAACTATTCATATTAGTATGAATAAAATGACCAAATAGTGGCAATTAGTAATTTTATCAGTTGCAGTGACCAAAGTAAATAGCTATCCAGCAGATATGTATACATGCATGCAATTAGTTTATGTTATTATTATTATGTATTAGGAAATTGCTATATTCAGGCAACATCTCTAGATCACATATTGATTTAGTAATTACCATATCAAGCTACCAGATCATTACCGGTCACTTCAATGAGATCTTACAATCTTAGAAGGCACTCAAATGGCTCATATGAGAGAAATAGGTACTCTAAGAGAGTTATGGCAAAATTCCTGTGAATAATTAAAAAACATATATGGCTGAAGGAGGTTCATAAGTTTTTATGAAAAAGATGACATTGGAATTTGGCTTTAAAGAATGAAAGACTTTGGAGAAGGGAGAGAGATGATGAAAAGTCGGAGGAAAACACGTACTAGGTAGACAGAATCATGAAGACATGAAGAAAAGAATTGTAGACGTGCTGCTGCTAAGTCAGTTCAGTCGTGTCTGACTCTGTGCGACCCCATAGACGGCAGCCCACCAGGCTCCGCCGTCCCTGGGATTCTCCAGGCAAGAACACTGGAGTGGGTTGCCATTTCCTTCTCCAATGCATGAAAGTAAAAAATGAAAGTGAGGTCGCTCAGTCGTGTCCGACTCTTTGCGACCCACGAGGCTCCTCTGTCCATGGGATTTTCCAGGCAAGAGTACTGGAGTGGGATGCCATCGCCTTCTCCATTGTAGACGTAGTCCTCTCCAAAAAAGATATGAGGTCAACACCAAATTCTTCACTATATCACCCACAAAACTAAGCCCAATAAGAGGCAGATAAAGGAGTTTTCAGTATATAAATTTAAAAATAGAACTGTTTCCTACCCTTTGAAAGGAGCATAAGTACAATGTCTCTGGGACACAGCCTACTTTGAAAACACTCCACACTAAATATGGCACCAAACACTGAATGCAGTCCTCTAAATCTGACCAAAATATACAAATAAACCCACTTTGATTTCATGCTTATATGGATTTTGCAAAATACAATAGCTTTTCTTTTAAAAGAGTGATTTCATAAAAATAGGAGTAAGCAATAAAAGAAAGAGTGCTTTCTTTGAGATAGCTCTAAGCCATCTTAACAAGAGTGTTTCCAAATGTCCTAAATTCATACTGGGCAAAATATTTGTGGGCATAAGGACTGACTTAGCCAAAAAGTAATCTTGATTATTCTTGGTAGAGGGGGGAAAAGGCATTAAGCTATGATGTAAGCATCTCATTTAAGTAGACTATTGTTTATTTGTATTTGAAATTATAACTTTCATTCAGATATAAACATGCGAATTATGTGGTCAGGTAGCCCTGTGACTCACTTTATTCCTATTCAGCTTTTGCCTTCTCTAAAAGTACTTTAGACAATTAATCTGAAACTTTATGATAAAGGTCACCTTATCAACATATCTGAGCTTTCAGTTATTTAGTTATAATCAAAATCTGTTCTGACACATAAAAGATGTTCGCATTATGCCAAAAAAATCTGGACAGGCATATTAATTTGAAAGCTATCCAAGAATCCTCCTTTCATGAGTAGCATTGCAGCATCATCTTTTATCCCCTCGTAATTGACTCTGTGTACCCTAAGTTGTGGTATACACCCCACGATCTCTCTTTTTCTTTGCTGCTCTTCTCATGAGGAGTTCACCCAGAATTCATCAGCAGCCTGACCAACACAATGCATTCTTTAGAAAATAGTCATAAAAGTCATCAAAATAACATTGTGTACATTTATCTTTTTTAAAAGTGGGAGTAAAATTATTTTACAATGTTGTGCTAGTTTCTGCTATACGACAGTGTGAATCAGCCATGTGTTTGCATATGTCCCCTCCCTTTAAACATCCTTCCCACGGCCCCCCTTCCCACTCCTTTAGGTTGTCCCAGAGCACTGAGCTGAGCTCTCTGTGCCATACAGAAGGGCCCCACTGCTATCTGTTTTACATATGGTAGTGTACATGTGTCAGTGCCGCTCTCTTGGTTTGTCCCACCCTCCCCTTTCCCCACTGTGTCCCTGAGTCTGTTTTATACCTCTGTGTCTCTATTCCTGCCCTGCAAATAGGTTCATCTGTGCCACTTTTCTAGATTCCACATATATGCATTAATATATGACATTTGTTTTCTCTTTCTGACTTACTTCACTCTGTATAACAGTCTTAAGATTCATCCACATCAGTTCAAATGACTCAATTGCATTTCTCTTTTAACTGGTCTCAAGGCCTTAATTAAAGTGTCAGCTTTTTTTTTCCCCCAAATTACTGATCTCTAAGGATTTTAAAAAAGAAATAAAAAGATAAAAAAAAAAATCCAAGGGAGAAAAGAATGAGGGAAAAGATTAGAGGGAAAAAAAAATATCTGAAAATGATTCTTATATATATTCTTTTCTTAGCAGTCTCTATTGACTCATTTTGATTTACCAAGTTCTTTAATTTTCTTTTAATGTTGAAATAATATTTGTCACATTATATATTTATAGCATCAGAAACATTAGTAGATCCTTATAAATGCACTAAAATAGCTATGAAATGATGATTCAAAGTGTTAATTTACTTCTGAATTTTGGCATATTCTAAGACATTATATCATCTCCATGAATTTGGTAGATTATAGACTCAATAACCACTTTAAATTATACAATTGCTTTTCTAAACAATAATGAAGGTAAAAGGAAGGGGAAAATTTCCATACATAATGGCTTTATGAGGATAATTTTTAAAATGATGTAGAAAGGCAAATAAGTAACTTCTCTGTGACTGCTCTTGAAGGACATAAACCAAACATAATCAGAATTAGTCTACTGCAGTCAAATTACAGCTGTTCTACACAATAGTAAACACATGTTTATGCCTTTAAAAAAATGCCAGACAGGCTCTGATTCTAGCTTATGTTTTCTTCTGGTGAAAGAAAATGAGAAGCATGTTTCATCTTTGGAAAGAAATGTACAAAAACTAACAATATTTTAAAAAACATTCCCCTGGTATAATTATCCTGAGGTCAGGTAAGGACTCTGCTCCTTACTTTTCAACTCATTTTATAGCACAAAACATGAAAATATTATTTACCTGGGTCATTGGAATGAAGAAGAAGATATGTAAGAGTACTGTTGAGGTAGGGGTTTTTATTTTGCTGGAAGATGTTAGCTACAATTTATTGTGAACGTCCTCTCTTCCAGACATGATCCAAGTATTTAATATGCATAACATTATTTCATCTGCACAATACTACTAGGTAGTTACTATTATCATCTTTGTTTTACAGATGATGAAATTTGAGTTCAGCAAGGTCAAACGATAACTCTAGGTAACAGAGCCAGTAAAGTGGCAAAATGAGGACAAACTCCATACACATCGTATGTTTTCTCAGAACTATCTGGCTTAGCTTGCTCAGCCCAGTGCTTCCTTAACAAAATCCCTGGAGAGTAAATGTTGGCCCAATGGTCTGACCGGTCAATGGCGTCAACCCTTGCAGCAGGCCTCAACTTTTGCAGAATATTGGAGGGAAGAAAGTAGGCATAGGGAGGTGGAATCATTTTATATTATTAGGAACATATCATTTCAGTTCTCAAGTAAGTGAGCTAGAGCAACATGGCAGGTATGCCTAACTTCCAGCAGAAGCTAGAAAACCCACAGCCCCTACTCCCAGCTCTAGTCCACACAGAGTCTTCATCTGTGACCAGAAATTCAAAGGTATGTCCAATATTCAGATCACCCAACAGAACAGTCTAGACATTCTGACAATATTAGGTTGAATGACTGACTGTCTTTCAGCCATCTTACCCTCAATCTTCTCTGTAGAGAGATGTTTAATCATTTTCCCCAAATTTCAACTGGGTATGGTTTTCACTTGACCACACCAGCTATTTGATACACAAGCTGCTTGTTGTCACTGGACATCTCTGTCTGTGAATATACAAGCTAATGGGCAAGTGATGTATATTTAAAAGACTTGCATCCATTTCTGAGTTTATATTTGTTTCCTCTTTTAGAATTAAACATAAAGTTGTTACTTAGGCATATATACTTTGGCTTCAAGTGTACATTAAAATCATTATTAGCATATTTTCATTGATGAAGCTGGCAAGACTCTGATGTTAAAGAGGCTCTGCATATACCATTCAAATTCTTTATTTAGTCATGAAACTCTTCTTTCTTTTTGAAGAGTGTGTTTATTTAATTCCATGCCATTTTCCAGAGAGGCAACTGAAGCACTGAGGGATCAAGGGATTTTTTTTTTTTTCAAACGAAACCATAATTTATCTCTGCTTCCCTTTGCAAAACATATTTCTGAACTTCATACTCTCTATTTATTCCTTTTTCTACATAACTAAGCTTTTGATATTTCAGTTTTGTTTCAACAGTGAACTAGGAAATGAAGGAGAAAGCCACAATTGTATGCTTGGGTTGGGATGTGCTGACATATGGAGCCAACAGTAGTAGGATGTCATTGATCAACAAAAGGTGTCAAAAGAAGTCAAACCTCATGGGATGAGAGTTGGCGTTCTAAAGTCCATTTACTCCCCTTGTGAAGAGCGCATCACTGAATATGGAAATATTTGAATTGTGTTTTATTATGAGAAACAGCTGTAGGGAACCGTAGTCTGACTATTTGTATGCCCAGTGATGCTGAAGTAAATGAATTTGGAAATTTATAATCTTAAGGAAGCAAGAATTTTCTTATATGGAAATAAGACCTACTCTGAGTGCTAAAGCTGCCTTCTTCAGCATAGAGAGAGTAAGTCTAAAATAATTCTGTGCTCCTCATAGCTGTGGATTGACAACTGAACTTAAAGCATCCTTTATAAGAAATAAGGGTACACTAGGTATGGGAATTGTTTGCATATTCCTAATATAGGGTATATGGGCTTCTCTTGTGGCTCAGATGGTAAAGAATCAGCCTGTAATGTGGGAGACCTGGGTTTGATCCCTGGGTTGGGAAGATCCCCTGGAGAATAGATGGCTATCCATTCCAGTTTTCTTGCATGGAGAATTCTGTGGACAGAACTGTATAACTCAGAGAAACTGTGAGCCATGTCCTGTAGGGCCACCCGAGATGGACAGGTCATGGTGGACAGTTCTGACAAAATGTGGTCCACTCGAGAAGGGAATGGCAAACCACTTCAGTATTCTAGCCTTGAGAATCATGAACAGTATGAAAAGGCAAAAAGATAGGATGCTGAAAGATGAACTCCCTAGGTTGGTAGGTGCCCAATATGCTACTGGAGATCAGTGGAGAAATTACTCCAGAAAGAATGAGGCTGCTGCTGCTAAGTCACTTCAGTTTTGTCCAACTCTGTGTGACCCCATAGATGGCAGCCCACCAGGTTCCCCTGTCCCTGAGATTCTCCAGATAAGAACACTGGAGTGGGTTGCCATTTCCTTCTCCAATGCATAAAAGTGAAAAGTGAAAGTGAAGTCGCTCAGTCGTGTCCGACTGTTAGCAACCCCGTGGGCCCCATAGCTCCTCCGTCCATGGAATTTTCCGGCAAGAGTACTGGAATGGGTTGCCATTGCCTTTTCCTGAAAGAATGAAGAGAAAGAGCCGTTGCAAAAACAACATCCAGCTGTGGATGTGACTGGTGATGGAAGCAAAATCCGATGCTTGCAAAGAGCAGTATTGCATAGGAACCTGGAATGTTAGATCCATAAATCAAGGCAAGTTGGAAGTGGTCAAACAGAAGATGGCAATAGTGAATGTCAACATTTTAGGAATCAATAAAATGGACTGGAATCGGTGAAATTAACTCAGATGGCCATTATATCTAATACTGTGGGCAAGAATTACTTAGAAGAAATGGAGTAGCCATCACAGTCAACAAAAGAGTCCAAAATGTAGTGCTTGGATGCAGTTTCAAAAATGACAGAATGATCTCTGTTCATTTCCAAGGCAAACCATTCAATATCATGGTAATCCCAGTCTATGCCCCTACCAGTAATGCTGACGAAGCTGAAGTTGAACAGTTCTATTAAGACCCACAAGACCTAGAACTAACACCCCAAAATAGATGTCCTTTTCATTATAGGGGACTGGAATGCAAAAGTAGGAAGTCAAGAAACACTTGGACCCACAGGCAAATTTGGCCTCGGAGTACAGAATGAAGCAGGGCAAAGGGTAATAGAGTTCTGCCAAGATTAGAATGCACTGGTCATAGCAAACACCCTTGTCCAACAACACAAGAGAAGACTCTTCACATGGACATCAACAGATGGTCAACACCGAAATCAGACTGATTATATTATTTGCAGCCAAATATGGAGATGCTCTATACAGTCAGCAAAAACAAGACCAGGAGCTGACTGTGGCTCAGATCATGATCTCCTTAGTGCCAATTTCAGACTTAAATTGAAGAAAGTAGGGAAAATCACTAGACCATTCAGGTATGACCTAAATCAAATCCCTTATGATTATAAAGTGGAAATGAGAAACAGATTTAAGGGACTAGATCTGATAGACAGAATGCCCAATGAACTATGGATGGAGGCTCATGACATTGTACAGGAGACAGAGAGCAAGACCATCCCCAAGAAAAAGAAATGCAAAACAGCAAAATGGCTGTCTGAGGAGGCCTTACAAATAGCTGTGAGAAGAGAAGGAAAGAGCAAAGGAGAAAAGTGAAGATATAACCATTTGAATGCAGAGTTCCAAAGAATAGCAAGGAGAGATAAGAAAGCATTCCTCAGTGATCAATGCAAAGAAATAGAGGAAAACAATAGAATGAGAAAGACTAAAGATCTCTTCAAGAAAATTAGAGATACCAAGGGAACATTTCATGCAAAGATGGGCTCAGTAAAGGACAGAAATGGTATGGACCCAACAGAAGCAGAAGATATTAAGAGGTGGCAAGAATACACAGAAGAACTGTACAAAAAAGATCTTCACAAACCAGATAACCATGACTGTGTGATCACTCACCTAGAGCCAGACATCCTGGAATGTGAAGTCAAGTGGGCTTTATGAAGCATCATTACAAACAAAGCTAATGGAGGTGATGGAATTCCAGTGGAGCTATTTCAAATCCTGAAAGATGATGCTGTGAAAGTGTTGCACATAATGTCAGCAAATTTGGAAAATTCAGCATGATCATAGGACTGGAAAAGGTCAGTTTTCATTCCAATCCTCAAAAAAGGCAATGCCAAAGAATGTTCAAAGTACCACACAACTGCACTCATTTCACAAGCTGGTAAAGTAATGTTCAAAATCCTCCAAGCCAGGCTTCAATAACATGTGAACCGTGAGCTTCCAGATGTTCAACCTGGTTTTAGAAAGGGCAAAGGAACCAGAGATCAAATTGCCAACATCCACTGGATCACTGAATAAGCAAGAGATTTCCAGAAAAACATCTATTTCTGCTTTATTGACTATGCCAAAGCTTTGACTGCATGGATCACCACAAACTGTGTGAAATTCTGAGAGAGATGTGAATACCAGACCACTTGAACTGCCTCTTGAGACATCAGTATGTAGGTCAGGAAGCAACAGTTAGAGCTGGACATGGAACAACAGACTGGTTCCAAATAGGAAAAGGAGTATGTCAAGGCTGTATATTGTCACCCTGCTTATTTAACTTCTATGCAGAGTACATCATGAGAAATGCTGGGCTGGAAGAAGCACAAGCTGGAATCAAGATTGCCAGGAGAAATATCAATAACCTCAGATATGCAGATGACACCACCCTTATGGTAGAAAGCAAAGAAGAATGAAAGAGCCTCTTGATGAAAATGAAAGAGGAGACTAAAATGTTGGCTTAAAGCTCAACATTCAGAAAACTAAGACCATAGCATCCAGCCCCATCACTTCATGGCAAATAGATGGGGAAATAATGGAAACAGTGTCAGAATTTAGTTTCTTTGGGTTCCAAAATCCCTGCAGGTGGTGACTGCAGCCATGAAATTAAAAGATGCTTGCTTGTTGGAAGAAAAGTTATGATCAACCTAAACAGCATATTAAAAAGCAGAGATATTACTTTGCCAACAAACGTCTGTCTAGTCAAGGCTATGGTTTTTCCAGTAGTCATGTATGGATGTGAGATTTGGACTGTAAAGAAAGCTGAGCGCCAAAGAATTGATGCTTTCGAAATGTGGTGTTGGAGAAGACTCTTGAGAGTTCCTTGGACTCCAAGGAGATACAACCAATCCATTCTAAAGGAAATCAATTCTCAATATTCATTGGAAGGACTGATACTAAAGCTGAAACTCCACTACTTTGGCCACCTGATGGGAAGAACTGACTCATTGGAAAAGACCCTGATGCTGGGAAATATTGAGGGTGGAAGGAGAAGGGGACGACAGAGGATGAGATAGTTCGGTGGCATACCCACTCAATGGACATGAGTTTGAGTAAACTCTGGGAGTTGGCGATGGACAGGGAGGCCTGGCGTGCTGTAGTCCATGGGATAGCAAAGAGTCAGACACGACTGAGCAACTGAACTGCACTGACCTGACCTGAATTTAGAGTATACCACTTGAACAAGCAGACAGAAAACAATGCCAAATTGGGCCCGAATCATCATTCTTTTACTAATAGTGGATCCAAGACCAGCCTTTTGTGGTCTGTCTTAGCTGATCAGCAGTTTCCTTCCCTCTCAGATTTGAGCAATCTGGATTCTGTCCAAGTTCAGTATTTTATTATCTCACCACTATTTTTGGCACTAATCTCTTGGCTCCTGAACTGGCTATAAATCATTTTACTTCATAACTGTGTCTGAGTCAAAAGAAATTTTTTTTTTTTACTCAGGCATTACACAGAGACAAAACTAAACAAACCATAGTCTGGAGAATGAGAGGCAATATTTTCTTTATTTTGGATAAAGAAAATGAATAACATTTAGGAATGCATACTCAGTCCTTCTTATGAAGCTATCATTTATAACTAATACTTGCAGTCTCTGTAACTCAGGCTATACATAACATCATTAATAATCTCCTAAATTCAAAACTGCCATGTTCTAGGCTTCTTTGCCACATTTTTCTATTTTCAGACCACCTGGAATGCTGCTTTTCTAATTACATCAGAGGCAGAAGAGTTATAAAATTGTGTCATATACTTTTCCAAACAAACTGAATCCAAGTCATTGAGTTGAAGAAATTAATGTATTTTATTTTATCTCTTACCATAAGCAAATCTTGATCATTCAAATATGTTTTAAGACCTGAGGCAAATGTGGAGAAAAATTGGACTGGATCTCAGGTGAGCCCACTGTTACTTACTTTAAGGCAACATTTGAGAACAATCAGGTAACATTTCATAAATTCCTGTCTAAATCCTGTGGGATTTTAATGCTTTGATTTAATACTAAAATAGATGTCTTCTCAAGTTAAAATTTATTCAGCATTAGGTTTAGACCAAGAAACAAAAAATTTGTTTTACTGCTATAACCAAATTTAGAATTTATACTGTCTGCTAACAACTCAGCCCAATAACACATCTGGTGAAGATGTTTTATTCATTCATTTCCACCTATCATTTTGCAGCCTAAATTTTAACATGTGTTCTTGATAAGTAAACTAAGAGTACATAATTCTTAGGTAGAACATTTTGAGATAAATTTCATGTACAACCTGACAAGCTTTCCTTTGCTAAGTGACAATTAAATCTGTTCTTCAATCATATTGAGAAAGCTTTTGGTTTTCTATTAAAGAGAATTTTAAAACAATATTGTATTTTGGAGAAAGTGAAAAAAATCTTTTCCAACCCATTTTAAGTCTGCTGCCTAGTTGTCCCACAATTGTTCGATATGGTTACCTTTACAATTGTTCATGGACAATAGAAGGGGAAAAAGTAGAAACAGTGACCGATATTATTGTCTTGGTCAGAGTTCCAAAGAATAGCAGGAGGAATAAGAAAGCCTTCCTCAGTGATCAATGCAAGAAATAGTGGAAAACAATAGAATGGGAAAGACTAGAGATCGCTTCAAGAAAATTAGAGATACTAAGGGAATATTTCATGCAAAGATGGGCTCAATAAAGGACAGAAATGGTATGGACCCAACAGAAGCAGAATATATTAAGAAGAGGTGGCAACAATATGCTGAAGAACTATACAAAAAAGATCTTCACAAACCAGATAATCACGATGGTGGGATCACTCACCTAGAGCCAGACATCCTGGAATGTGTAGTTGAGTGGGCCTTAGGAAGCATCACTATGAACAAAGTTAGTGGAGGTGATAGAATTCGAGTTGAGCTATTTCAAATCCTGAAAGATGATGCTGTGAAAGTGCTGCATGCAATATGCCAGCAAATTTGGAAAACTCAGCAGTGGTCACAGGACTAGAAAAGATCAGTTTTCATTCCAATCCCAAAGAAAGGCAATGCCAAAGAATGCTCAAACTACTGCACAATTGCACTCATCTAACATGATAGTAAAGTAATGCTCAAAATTCTCCAACCCAGGCTTCAACACGTGAAACATGAACTTCCAGATGTTCAAGCTAGTTTTCGAAATAGCAAAGGAACCAAAGATCAAATTGCCGAATAAGCAAGAGATTTCCAGAAAAACATCTATTTCTGCATTATTGACTATGCCAAAGCCTTTGACTGTGTGGATTACAACCAACTGTGGAAAATTCTGAAAGAGATGTGAATACCAGACCACCTGAACTGCCTCTTGAGAAATCTGTATGCAGGTCAGGAAGCAACAGTTAGACTTGGACATGGAACAACAGACTTGTTCCAAATCAGGAGAGGAGTACATCAAGGCTGTATATTGTCACCCTGCTTATTTAACTTACATGCAGAGCACATCATGTGAAATGCTGGGCTGGATGAAGCACAAGCTAGAATCAAGATTGCTGGGAGAAATAGCAGTAACATCAGATATGCAGATAGCACCACCTTTGTGGCAGAAAGTGAAGAGGAACTAAAAAGCCTCTTGATGAAAGGGAAAGAGGAGTGTGAAAAAGTTGGCTTAAAGCTCAACTCAGAAAATTAAGATCATGGCATCTGATCCCATAACTTCCCAAATAGATGGGGAAACAGTGAGAGACTTTATATTTTGGGGCTCCAAAATCACTGCAGATATTGACTGCAGTCATGAAAATAAGATGCTTGCTCACTGAAAGAAAAGTTAATGACCAACCTAGACAGCATATTAAAGAGCAGAGACATTACTTTGCCAACAAAAGTCTGTCTAGTCAAAGCTATGGTTTTTCTAGTAGTCATGTATGGATGTGAGAATTGGACTATGAAGAAAGCTGAACGCTGAAGAATTGATGCTTTTGAACTGTGGTGTTGGAGAAGACTCTTAAGAGTCCCTTGGACTGCAAGGAGATTCAACCAGTCCATCCTAAAGGAAATCAGTCCTGAATATTCATTGGAAGGACTGATGCTAACGCTGAAACGCCAATATTTTGGCTCCCTGATGCAAAGAACTAACTCATTTGAAAAGACTTTGAAGCTGGGAAAGATTGAGGGCAGAAAGAGAAGGGAATGACAAAGTCCGTGCGGTAGTAAAGTGTTGGATACGACTGAGCAACTGACCTGAACTGTACAAAATCACTGTTGACTGTGGCTGCAGTCATGAAATTAAAAGGCACTTGCTCCCTGGAAGGAAAGCTATGAAAACCTAGACAGCATATTAAAAAACAAAGACATCGCTTTGTTGACAAAAGTCCATAGAGTCAAAGGTACGATTTTTCCAATAGTCATGTACAGATGTGAATGCTGGACTGCAAAGGAGTCTGAGCACTGAAGAATTGATGCTTTCAAATTGTGGTGTCCAAGACTCTTGAGAGTCTCTTGGACAACAAGGAGATGAAACTAGTCAATCCTAAAGGAAATCAATCCTGAATATTCATTGGAGGAACTTATGCTGAAGCTGAAGCTCCAATATTTGGGCCACCTGATGTGTAGAGACAAATCACTGGAAAAGACCTCATTGGGAAAGATTGAGGGCAGTAGGAGAAGCAGGGAACAGAGGATGAGATGCCTCTCATCCTGACTCAGTGGACATGAATCTGGGCAAACTCCGGGTGAAGGGTAGGGAAGCCTGGAGTGCTGCAGTTCATGGGTTGCAAAGAGTCAGACATGACTTGCGACTGAACAGTAACAAAACTACAATTATTATTGCTGTTTCTTCCCTATATCATAGCCTAAACTTTGGCAAAGCAGTAGTGAAAAAATTCTTAAGAACTCAGGACTGAATTGTTTGATATTACACTTGTTTCAAGGAGGAAAGTGCTAGTTTGAAGTTCAGCAGAGTTATGTTCTTTTTCAAAATAGTACTAAGAAAAGAAGCATAGATTTTTTTATCTAAACCTTCATATGTGAGTTGGCAAGCAGTATATATATAATTCATAGAGGCTTAAAGAATCAGCAGCATCAAAATATACAGAAGAAATGTGAACAGTGTAATGAAAGCCCAAGGAGGAGAGAGGAATATTCTCATCTGAACAGTCTCAGCTCCACAGGGAAAATACGAAGAGCAAAGAGAAGGTGACAGTAGCAGTCACTCACCTTTTATACTGCAACTAGCTGATGGTGAATTAATTGATATCTTGTCTATTTCTTTTTTGCTGCCGCAGTCTCAGGAAAAAGTGATGGAAAGACCATTTTCCCTCTAGCCCACAAGGAGAATGCTTAGGGCTTTTTGTTTTGAGTTATGAAATCCCTGCTCTTCTGTAGAGAGGACTTACCCTGGATTTGAGGGATCCAGCAGGTTGAAAAGGCCAGGATCCCACTCCCAGGCAGGACTGTGGAAGAGGCGATTGCTCAGTAGTACTGTCTGCAGAGCAACAGTGCCTGTGGCCATGGGAAGGGCCAACAGAGGGTGGTGCTTTGTTTTGGGGAAGAGGAATGGGAGCCATATGGGCCATTTTCAGTGACCCAGATGGGCTCTGGGGCACATAGGACAGGATGGGTGGGAAAAGGGAATTGACATCAGACTTCTCACTAACTCTCGTCAGTGGAAACTCAAAGCCATATTTAATTTGGTTTTGGAAAACCAAACCAAAGTTTATTTCTTATACCAAGTGTCCTGGAACAGTTCATCTAGTTGGTTACACTGTTAGCACCTCATTAAGCTGACTCAGCTCTCATAACTAATCTTAAAAACAGACCTACTTTTCTCTGAGTTCCTGGGTGCTTCCCCAAAGTTACCAGGGTTTTTAGAATGTTTGTTAAGGATTCCAAATACCTTAGGAATCTGTTTCAAACACCAGAGTTCCTACTGATCTACATGACTCTAAGTTGTGTTTGACAATTCAAATCATGAACTGAAACATTATTTATGTTGCATAACCATCTCTGCTCTTATGTTTATTCTGTGCATAGCTGCTTCATTGTTCTGGGAGCCCATTAAGTTTGCAGTAGTTTATTTTTTAACTATGAAAAGTTGACAAAATTATTTTTGAAAGAGAATGTGTTTTTTCCAACAATGGGAATGAATGATATGTCCACTAAAAAAAAAATGGTAATGAACCAACAGGCTTAAAACAAGGACTGTTTTACTTGTTAAGATAGCTAATAAAGAATCAGAATAAGAGAACTCACACAATTCATCTCAAATTAATTTGTCAGATATATGATCATACAATGCTGTCTGTCAGTGTGAATCCTAAGACATGTACAAGATTCTTTGTTAGTACACCAATTTGGGCACAAAGCTATTTAAATATGTGACTTGTCAACCAATTGCCTTGAAATACTTTTTGAGCTACATGCAAAGTGGCATATGGACAGGCCTTTTTACTATTGCAATGGAACCCAGCCAAGTTGTTCCATGAAAGTGTACAGAAATATATGTGATTTTTCATTGTATTTATTCCTTTTTCCCTTGAAAAACATAATATTTATCAGATATTAAAACAGAACTAAAAAAAAAATGGCAACCTTCCAGTATTCTTGCCTGGGAAGTGCCATGAACAGAGGAGTCTGGCAGGCTACAGACTACGGAGTCACATAAAGAGTCCAACACAACTGAATGGCTAGACAACAACAGTAGCAATACATTTAAACTATATGAACAAGTTTTTACAAAAATATTTGTGTGCATTTAAATCAACTATAAAATGAGCATCATCTCATTGCTATTAGCTGAAAAAATTAAGATAATAGATGCATTTATAAAGATGATCTGGTAAAAATGGTAACTGAGATTTTTTTTCTAAAACAACAATAGCAATTATTCAATATGTCTCATTCATCAGAATGAAATAATTTATAAAAGGACATTTCTTTCCATGTATGTAGCATTCATTTACATAAAACTCTAACCTACTGTCTGACTTTTAGTAGTTGTTTGTAAATTAATTAAATATACTCACAGAGAAGCTGTGCACACCTGCCAAATTATGAAGTCAATTGTTCATTTTGCCCCCTTATTGAGTGGAGCATGGCATCCTGAGCAAGCAATTGAATTATGCTTCAGGGCTGCAGGTGAAGGTACAGGTCCACTTGAGATGGTTTCTAAGCTTTGGCCCCATGACAAAAATTAATCAAGATCTGATATTCAACCTTTTCCCACTCAAGCCATATTTTTGAATTGAAATTGAATGTACAAAATGTGAAATTATGTTGTCTTTAAACTTCAGGAAAAATATCATATTGCTGCTTTTACAAACATAACATTGCTTGCTGGGTGGTGTTATGGTGGGATTCTATATGTGAAGTGACAAGCTAAGAAACACGACTCCACTGCACGTTATTATGTCTTATGAAATGAGATGCACTGATTGAAAGAAAAACAGTTATGTTCAATCTTCATCCAAATATCCACTGAAAAAAGTTAATACCCACCTTCTGTTTTTCCTAAACAAGCTTGACAGTCTTGGCTAACTTATACCCAATCAAGGCATATTTGAACTTTATGTAAATCATAAATCATACGAATGTGTATGATTATTGTCAGAGAAAAAGAAAGCTAAGCAAAAACTTCCCAGGTTAACCGCTTCCATATCTTCTAAGACAGACTGCGGACGTTTATTTGCTTGAGAAAGAAAGGGAAAGCTTTGGGGCAATTAAAAATATTTCTTTTGATATTATCTTTGATAATAGTTGTGTTCATGAACAATGGAAAAGCAACGGTATGGTGTTAATTCTGGTAGTGGGCGTGCTCGGTTGCTTCAGTCTTGTCTGGCTCTTACGACCCTATGGACGTTAGCCCACCAGGCTCCTCTGTCCAGGGGATTCTCCAGGCAAGAATACTCAAGTGGGTTTGCCATGCCCGCCTCCAGGGAATCTTCCCAACCCAGGGACTGAACCCAGGTCTCTTATGACTCCTGCACTGGCAGACAGGCTCTTTACCACTAGCACTACCTGAGAAGCCCAATTCTGGTAGACAGGTGTAAAGGGAAAGCTCAGCTCAACTGAGAAGAGAAAGCATCTACCATTCTTATTAAAGACTCTGGAACAAAGTGGGGAAAACTAGCAGTGGAGATGATATTAACTCCCAGTGAATGTTTCTGGGAAACCAGAAAAACCTTGAACTGTATGCCAGGTGCCCAGATCAAATGATATAGTATACACAAATGTAGGGCAAATATTTTTAATTATTAATTTTTAATTTATAATCTTATGCTATAATCTTTATAAATTAAAGATTTTTGGGCTCCAAAATCACTGCAGATGGTGACTGCAGCCATGAAACTAAAAGACGCTTACTCCTTGGAAGAAAAGTTATGACCAACCTAGATAGCATATTCAAAAGCAGAGACATTACTTTGCAGTCTAAGGTCCGTCTAGTCAAGGCTATGGTTTTTCCAGTAGTCATGTATGGATGTAAGAGTTGGACTGTGAAGAAGGTTGAGTGCCGAATAATTGATGCTTTTGAAATGTGGTGTTGGAGAAGACTCTTGAGAGTCCCTTGGACTGCAAGGAGATCCAACCAGTCCATTCTGAAGGAGATCAGCCCTGGGATTTCTTTGGAAGGAATGATGCTAAAGCTGAAACTCCAGTACTTTGGCCACCTCATGGGAAGAGTTGACTCACTGGAAAAGACTCTGATGCTGGGAGGGATTGGGGGCAGGAGGAGAAGGGGACGACCAAGGATGAGATGGCTGGATGGCATCACGGACTCGATGGACATGAGTCTGAGTGAACTCCGGGAGTTGGTGATGGACAGGGAGGCCTGGCGTGCTGCGATTCATGCAGTCACAAAGAGCTGGACACGACTGAGCGACTGAACTGAACTGATGCTTAATCTACTTCTTTATACAGTAGGATAAAATTATGTACCTATTTCTTATAACAATATCACATCTAATTTTGCAACTCAGAGATTGACTCCTAATATTAATGACTGGAATCTTTGAAAATTTCCCAGAAAGCCACCAAATATTTCAAAAAGTTCCCAAGTTTCAGATCTTATGTTAATATGTAACTGCCCACGGATCCCTCCACATGGTTGTCCCAGTGTCAAATTAATCTACCAAGTCCAAAATTGAGGTTTTGGCCTTCCATCTCTCTTTTTCCTCCTAATTTATGTAGTTATTATTAGACTATTAAGTCTCCTATATTTCCCAGTACTTCTGCCCAACTCTTCCCTGCTATAATCTATTTGTGATCTCCTACCTATTTTTCTTCATGGAAAGCATTCAGTTTCATATATTTCTCTCTGTTTTAAGATAGTCTTACACTCCTTTTGTGAATAAATTATAATCTTTAACAAATTATTATAAAATTAATGCATATTCATTAGAAAACCTGGGACCATGGAGAAATTCATAGGAATAAATGTAAAAGGAGCTTCCCACGTGGTGTAGTTGGTAAAGAATCCATCTGCTAATGCAGGAGATGCCAGAGACTTTGGTTCAATCCCTGGGTTGGGAAGATACCCTGGAGTAGGAAATGGCAACCCACTCCAATATTCTTGCCTGGAGAATTCCATGGACAGAGGAGCCTGGCTGGGGCTACATGTAGTCCATGGAGTTGCATAGAACAGGACATGACTGAGAACGCACCGATTTACTTAAACAGCTATATAAAGCTATTTGATAAGAGACCTCTTCTTCCTCTCAGTAGAAGAATCTGTAGCTATTAATGGTTTAGGTTTGTCTCTAGTTAGAACAGATTTGAGGATTCGCCTTGTGCCCCAAAAAAAGGCATATCCACAACACAATTGAAACTCATCTTTCTGTTTTTAAAGTCAGAAAGGAAAGTGCCAAGTTTATCAAGAGCACCATGAAACCAGGCCCTTAGGTCCCTGAGAAAGAGTCTTGCTTCTCATGTTCTGCACTGTGCCCTCCCATTCCCTGACTAGTTTCAGAAATACAGTGTTTTTTGTTGTTGTTAAAATAATACTTAATATAAATCTTGTACGCAAAAAAAAAACAAACAGAGAATCCAAAGGTATTCTCGTGATAGTGTTATGTGATCACCTACTAGTCTTGATTCCTATCCTGGTAAGATTAACCCACTCTTTTATAACTATTAAGAGACATAGGTGAGAACTGAGCTAAAGTTCCTAATCAATTTGTGGCTGCAGCACTGATATCCTCAGAAAGGTCACCAATACCCCTAAGGCTCTCTATGCAAGATTTTGGAAAAAACAGGAATTTTCAGATGAAATACTATGGCTTAATTTTGCCTACTCCTCAAGTAAAATATAGACCCAGATATGTGGGTAAAAAGTTATCAAGAAGCAACAGGCTCAGACCTAAAAATGAATTAAAATACATTAACAGGATTTTCATTATCTAGAAATAAAGTTTTCCCCATTAAATAATTCTTCCTTGCAGGATTATATATTTGGTAATTGTGGAGGGTCATGATTACCCTGCTGACTGATATATTCTTAATGCATATGTCATTCCCAAAACATAATCGGCGATTAGTGAATATGTTGAAAAAGATGATAGCGTACAAACCTTCTAGTCTATGAAGATTGATAAACAGATGAAAATTAGAAGAGCTCATGGTTGAGTACCACCTTAAGCAAGCTAGTGAGAGAGCATTGTACTCCAAGTTTTAGCAGTGTATTGTTTTGAACTTAATTTGCATATTTTGTTCAATAGTGTGACTAAACTTCATGTGTATTATCAGTTTGTTTTCTTTTATGGGGAATTGCTTATAGTAATATTTGCTAGTTTTTCCTAAGAAGTTGTTGGTAATATTTCTTTTTAAATTTTTATGTTGTCCCTACACAATTAAAATTTTAATTTTTAAACACTTTTAGGAGACTTTTCGGAGAAGGCAATGGCAACCCACTCCAGTGTTCTTGCCTGGAGAATCCCAGGGACGGCAGAGCCTGGTGGGCTGCCGTCTATGGAGTCGAACAGAGTCAGACACGACTGAAGCAACTTAGCTTAGTGGCAGACTTTTACTCAGTTTTGAGAAGTTGATAGTAATTTTATTATTAGCTTGGCTTAAATATTTTCACATGAATCTATGTATACTTTTTTTTGCCAAACTTAACTATTTTCAATTTAAGATTTCTTAAAAAATGTGTGTTTAGAAACTCTTTTAACTTAAGATACGAGATACATATTTGCCTGCATTTTCTTTTTATCATTTTTAATGAACTTGGTTTTAAATATTTAGTCCACCTCATTTATTTTGGATTACCTTAATCACCTCTTTCCTGGACTATTAAAATTGCAATTTATTTAATATATTTGCTTCAATTCTGCCTTCCTTAAATCTCTCCCTTCCCCTAAGTGAACCTTCTAGATTATAGGACTCATTTCTCCCATTCTATAATGTATTTATAAAGTTTCAAGTTTAAATGCCTTTGGATATAAGACACAGCTTCTTTTGAAGATGGACTTTCTGAACTTCACAGTCATATTTTCCTCTACCCTTTCATGTAAATACCTTTCAACAATGGCTCTAGCGTTAATTATTAAACATATTATGTAGTTTCAAACTTCTGTTTCTTCATACTGCAACAAATTCAATGTTTCGATTTTTTTTTTAATATCAGATTTTAGGTAAAATACAGGAGGAATTCCAGAGAGATAAAAGATTTGTTATTTTTTAAAAAAATGAACATTTTATTGCACTTAGAGAAAAAAATCCTTATTAATGCATCTGAAATGAAAGGTTTATTTTGGGACACAAAAATATCTTTTAATAGTTTTATTGCTTTTAACTTGTGAAAACATCTTTTACCAGATGAACTTAGTGGGGGGAACTAAAATACAAATTTTCTTGCTGAAGTAAAGAAACACATTCAATGACATATCTCATGGATGTTGATTTGCAAAATGAATTCAAATTGACCTAGATCTGAGCACTGTCACATGAATAGTAAGTTGGTTGAATAAGTATAAACATAAGATAATGATAGATAGCAACAAACCAAGATAAAAAGAGCTGCATGTTGGACTACCATAGGGACCAGCATTAGACAGTTCTTAAATGAACTTAAGGCAGCTTAATGTTCAAAGAGGATAGATATTTTGACAAACAAATGATATCAAATTTCACAGCTCAGTTGCTATATATTGAAGTAAAGATGTTGAAAGAAAGTAAAAGATATATATATATATGTAAAACTATGACAGAAATCTTAAAGGAATAGACCCTAAATAAGTCTTTAGGTATTAACTATCCTTGTTAGTCAGTTGTCTATGCAATCAATTGAAAGCACAAGTAGATAAAATATATTAGATGCTGGGTCTAGAGAAACTAGAAAAAACTTTTAAAATCTAATTTTAGGCCACAAAAGCACTCAAAAATAAATTTAAAAGTTTATAGGTAGCATATAGATGAATTTTCTATATTTCCCCATCCTTTGTTGACATAATTTAGATGAATTAGTCTTGTGAATTTATTGTTGAAATACATTATATCTCAATGTATTTCAACATTTTATACATTGTATAATTTTGTAGGTGACTAATACATAATTGCATTAAATTTGAATACAGTAAGAGGTTTAATACTTAAATTATCTAATAGAAAAAATCTTTTGCTAAAAAAGAGGAGTCCTTTAACTTATTTGATTGTAGCTGAGTTTTTAATTTTGTTGATAGACTACATGTGTATTGAGTAAAAAAAAAAAGAAACTGATAGAAACCAAATTCCTACGGATCTTATCTGGAGTTTACCCTTTAAAACAAAGAATCATTACTTCTGCATTGATAAAATCTAGGCCTAAATTTCAGAAGTATTTTCAACTAAGAAAAAGACTGAAAAATAAAGTTTTTCAAAGTAAAAATAAAAAATTAAGTTTTCCAAAAAGTGAATACTAAAATTTAAGTAATTACTTCCTTTACATTCTTTGTTTTATTCATAATATACTTTAATTTTTATGTCTTAAATTAAGTGAAATCAATTTTGAATTTGTATAAGGTATATTGTTATGTCAGTGTATTCTGAAAAAGGAAAATTAACTAATTCTGTCTTCTTTATCTTCTAGAATGCTTTCTCAATATAAAATTCTCTGATCTCAACCCTTCCACTTTATCATTATTTGTGTGTGTGTGTGTGTATACACAGTCAGTTGAAGTGACTTGATACTTGCATATTGAAAGTATGCATAAAGTACACTACAAAAGTGCACTTTTATTTTTTAACAAGCTAATACACAAATCATTAGATGTGCTTCATTTTCTCTATCAAATTCCAGAAAGTACATGGGGAGACACAAGGAAAATGTGTTTTCAATTACAGGATCATTACTGTGTTAGTAATAATAGTAGCTAGTATTTGTTTAGGTTTACGTTGCCATAGATTCTCTTCTGTTCAATACTTGCTAAGCACATAGGTTAGAGCATTTGCCACTCTAGCAAATGCAATGGACTTTTGTCATGTTTTCTTACCTCCTGTTAATGATCACACAGCTCCTGAATTCTGGATTTACGTACCTGTCTACCTGATTTAAAAGCTTATCCTTTTTCTCATACATGTCAATCATGAATTTTGTTAGGTTGTCCATTCATGTAAGCACATTCTAGACAACTGAGGTGACGATCTCAGTTACAGAAGAAGAAAAAAAAATTACATTTCATCAGAGATTTTGGTCCGAAGAGAAGTTAATGTACCAACAGCTACTTATGGCAACAACCTCAATTGTTCTGCAGGTGAGGCTGTCTTAACTACAGATCGTGATTTCTCAGGAATGGGAGACTAGAGTTGCCAAGTAGAGGAAACACTACCCTGATTATTCTCCTGAAAGGGTACCTTTTCAGGTTAGCTCAGCCCAGCCACAAAGAATTTGGATGCAACTCAGACTGCGGCCTAATGTGTATTAGCTGGGGAAAATGGACAAGGGAAACCTACATCCACTTTGCCTGCAGGAAATAAAGGGACTCATGCCATGCTGCTTTAAACTATCAAAAAGTAAAATTTTCAGAATATTTTTCATTGTGAGTTCTTTTCTACAAAAGTAAAGATTATCAATATGTGATTACTCATCAGTACTTAAACCAGATTTAATCTCATGATAACGTTCAAAGAAAAATGTTCCTTAAATATAACCAGTGATACTTCTCAAACTGGCATTATAATTATTAATCAAAATAATGAGTAATAGTGGCCAAAGTGCAGGAATGAAACACGGGTTGCAGATGTATGTACCAGACTTAAAGAAATCAACAAACAAACAAGTCTTATGCCCCAAACAGCAAAAGACGTTTCATGGAAAATCAGGACAGCAGAAAACTAGCAGTCAGAAAAAAAACAACAACAACAAAAAAAACCACTACAAATGTGAACAGCCTATACTAAATAAAGAATGGCATATCTACTTTGCAGTGCTGTTTACATATAACTCATAAACACATTTCAAAATGTATAAACATTGATTCTAATAAAGCATTCTGAGTAACTAGAGATGAAAACAGTAATTCCATTTTATGCTTGTATTGCCATTATTTTACAGTATATATATTTCAGAAAGTTCTAATTACCCTTCAGTGAAAGGCAGTTAAAGTAAAACAAATCAAGACCTCAAACACTGATTGTGATGAAACATATTTATATAACCAGAAAGGACAATGAAGAGATTTTGTCTAAGCAAATCTGTAAAGTTAAGAGAAAATTGTCACATGTTGTGCTATCAATGGTGCTGCTGAATATAAATACTCAAACTATTATTAAGTTTGGAAACTATTACGATCAATTTTTTTTGAACTTTACAAAATTAGGTCATTTAAAGAAGAAAAATTACCTCTGACTGAGTACTTTAAATGCTATCAATTTATGAAATAGGATCTCTAAAAAAATCACCAAGTTACCGACAGTGACTTATCTTTTTAATAAACAATATTTTGAGAACAGAGTTCAGTTCATTGCTGAAGATAGGTTCTTTGCAGTGGAATTCAATATTGATTAAGCCCAGAATTAATAATTTAATTCTAAAACATTGATATTTTTCTGATTATTTAGTGAGTTTTTTTGCAATTAATAGATGTGAATTTAAATTCACTTATTTTTTTTTTTAGAAAAAGTCAATGAATGATGAATTTTACAGCTTGGTAAAATTTAAGTTAATCTTTCTAACAGAACATTTCTCCCTTCATGGGAAATTACATATTCATTTAAAAATTACATATACATTTTGTTATATGTATATATTTATTAATAGGTAGTTAGATGTACACACTCACATACATTTTTTAAAAAGACTAGGTTTTAGAGCAGTTTTTAGTTTACAACAGAATTAAGAAGGAGGTACACAAAATTTTCTTAAGCCTCCTATGCACACACATGCATAGCCTTCTTGATTGTAAAGGTCACTTACCAGAATGGTATATTTGTTTCCAAGGATGAACAGAGATTGACACATTAAAATCACTGAAAGTCCATAATTTATCTTAGGGTTCACTCTTGGTGTTGTTCTATGGGTTATGACAAAGGCATAATGACACATGTCCCTCATTATGGTATCATTCAGAGTATTTTCACTGCCCTAAAAGTCCTTTGTGCTCTGCCTATTCGTCTCACTATTTCCACTCCCTTTCCTGGCAGCCACTGAGATCTTTTAACTGTCTCCATAGTTTTGACTGAATCCAGAAGTAATATGTATTTAAAGTCTCTTTATGTCTTCTTATAACTTCATAGTTCCTCCCCTTTTTTCTTCTTTTTTTGGCACTGAATAGTAGTCAACTGTCTGGATGTACTACAGTATATTTATCCATTCATCCACTGAAGATCACCTTGGTTGATTCTAAGTCTCAACAATTATGAGTAAATCTGCTATAAGTATTTATGTTCAGATTTTTGTGTGGACATTAATCTTCAATTCTTTTGGGTAAATGCTGAGGGATGCAATTGCTAGATTGTTTGGTAAGACTTTATTTAGTTTTGTAAAAAATTATTGTTCTTTCTTCTAGAGTGGCTGTAGCATTTTGCATTGAACTAGCAATGTAATTGCCAGGTATGAAAATTCCTGGTGCTCCACAGCTTTGGTGTTGCCAGTGTTCCAAATCTTGCTATTCTAATAGATGTGTTGCGATATCTCATTGCTGTTTAATTTGCATTCCCCTGATGGCATGGTGTGGATCATATTTTCATATGCTTATTTGCCATCTATGTATCTTTGGTGAGGTGTCAATAAAGATCAGTGGCCTATTTTTTTTTTTTTTGGCAGGGGTTGTTTGTTTTCTTATTGTTGAGTCTTGAGTTCTTTGTATATGTTGGATAACAATCCTTTCTCAAATATGTCTTTTGCGAATATTTTCTCCTGTTCAGTGGCTTTTCTTCGAATTCTCTTGACTGTCATTCTTAAAGCCGAAGTGTTTAATTTTAATGAAATGCAGCTTCTCGATTCCTTTTTACATGAGTCTTTCTTGTTTCCTGTCTTTTCTCTTGTATCTAAAGGCACCATTCCACTGAAGATTTTTTCCAATGTTATCTTCTAAAATTTTTATAGTTTTGTGTTTTACATTGAGGTCTATGATCTATTTTGAGTTAATTTCTATGAATGGTGCAAGATCTGCATCTAGGTTTATTTTTCTGCACATGGATGTCCAGTTGGAGCACCATTTGTTGAAGGGAATATGTTTACCCCATGTAACACACACACATATATTTGTTGGGAAGTGATTTATTTCAGCCTTACCAAAATCAGGGTGTTTATAAACACATCTGAAAATACCTTAATCCATCATAGCAACAGTGTTCAGAAAGAAGAGTTGATTTTAGTGTTCAGCTTTTTTATTTTTCTTCATCAATAATAGATAATCAATTCAAATCGATTTTCTTCTTTTCTAATGCATTTACTTTCCAGTGATTTATGTGCTCATTCCAAACAATTCGACCAAAACCACCTCCACCCCTGAGCATTAAACATTTGATCAATATAAGAGTTTCATTGTAGAAAGTAGTGTTAAAAGTTTATTCATTCAGTGCACTCTTCAGAGATGATTAACTGTCTTTATTATATTAAAGCAAACCCAAAGCCATCTGCCAAAGGCGATTGTGTCCAAGCACTGAAACCATTTCATGTGAAAACTCATTTTCAGGCTCCTAATTATTTTTCATTATAGTGGCAGTGTGGAATAGATTGGAATTGGACAGTAATTGCCAGGTCTGAGCAGTGTGGACCATTGCAATGTATCAGTTTAGATGAAGTGTGACAAGGATACATCTAGCTACTATATAACTTCCATTAACCAACTTCCCTGTCCCTGATCATGTAACACTTCATAGAATGTGGTCAGCACAAGGTCATCATAATGGCTTTCTGACTGACTTCAAGTATTTTGTACAAGTGCAAGCTGTTAACCCTCTGTGCTAGCATTGTTCTAGTAATGTCCAGTTATTACAGTTGTCAAAAATATCAATTTCTGAAAAGAAGGAGAATAAAACTTTGAAAAGTGCAAGTTTCAGACTCAAATTTGACTTCTTTCACATGTCATGTTCCAAACGGAAAGGCATGTCAAAATTTAAAACAATAATTTCATATAATATAATTTTAATGGATAATTACTCAGTGTTCTTCAGTCAATCCAGTATACTGATCATAAAGTTCTATCCAAGCAGAAAACAGTCTCAAATTATTTCTACATGTGCAACCAAGAAGATAATTTTTAAGCAAATTGACTAATAAAGTAAAACAGCTATATCTACAGAAAAACCCTTCCCATAAAGAAGTTTCCTCCACAGTAGTAACACTAAAAGAATATTTGATTGATTCTCAACCAGGTAATCTGTCCCCTTACCCCTACAAGGGACTTTTATCAATGTCTGGAGACATTTTTGGTTGTTGCAGCAGGAGTGTACTACTGGCATCTAGTGGGTAGAGTCCAGAGATGCTATTAAACATCCTAAAATGCACAGGACAGTCTTCCCACAACATAGAATTTACTTGACCCCAAATGTCAGTAGTGTCAAGACTGAGAAATCCTGGAATATATGTATTCCTTTTAAATTGTTTCCCTGACCCCTAAAATATGAAAATTGTTCTTTCATGATTGACTCTTCCTGAATGTTTTGTCTCTATGGAACATTAAGCTATCAATATCATTTATGAATAAATTGTCTTCTATATTATAGTCCATTTTATAATTGATATGAGTTCATAGCACTACAAATAGGATTTCTGACTTATGGTCTTTTGATTGCCTTTCTGAACTGATAATATCATATGATCCCAGTCTATATGTACACTGGCAAAAGCCTCCTGATGAAATTCTTTCTTTTCCAAAGAGAGTTAAATCTAATGCATTTGATGAGTAATCATTCTGTTTTGATATGAATCTTCAAGATGCTGTACAAGTGATGGGACAAATAATTCACGTTCATGTCGCACATATGGCCATGGAAGGAATATTTTAACTTGGGAATTTTTGTTTTACACTTTTTAAATTTTATATATTTTTGTTACAGTCATCTAGTCATGATTATGCTTAGCTAGCATTGTAAGAATTTCTTCTATATGATAGGTGTATTAGAATGATTTATTTTCTAAGTGAGAAAATACTTCGTCAGTTTTTCTTTACCTTTAAAATGATCAATATCTTTGTAAGTATTTCACAGGGTGTTTACTTCTATAGTCTGATCCATTATGCTATAAATTCTTTTAAAATGTTAAAGGCCTCTAGAGATAATTATCTTAAAATTCATTTTAAAAGTTAGTATGTCCCATATGGTTTTATGACTTAAAATATGGTAAAATCTGAGACATCTCCACAAATTTACAAATGAAACAGTTTTTTTTTTCTTTTCAAACAAGCTTAACAATATGATTGAATTTATGTAATTGCAGCTATTTAAATAATTCAGTGAGAAATGAACTTTTTGAACCACTAATTGAGGAGACTAGTTTTGATGAACAGAATTGCCCAAGTTAGAGAGCCATAAATCCCCACTTTCATTTAGTATTTCCAACTCTCTCCATGACCTTGTGCTCTGTTCTGGGCAGTCTATTAAGAGTTTAATCATAGGTTATAAATATATGTCACAGTTGAGCTGATTAACACGTGGATCTACCTATGTATAGCAGGAAGGAGCATGACCAAATGACCCAGCTAGACTGCTGTAGCCCACAAAATGCACACTGCAGAACCCCCCCCCACCCCAGTCTGGCATGTTTAATTCCACTTTATTCACAGAAATCTAGCCATGCATCTGACTCATGGTAAATTATATTTGCTTTATTAGTGTGTAGCTCAGGGATCCATTATCTTTTTCACACACACACACACACACACACACACACACACACTCACACACACACACTCACACACACACACTCACACACACACACCTGTTTGTACTTGGTACTGTGTAAAGCTCAGTGGACAAAGAATCTACCTGCAATGCAGGAGAAACAGGGTTTGCTGGTTTGGTTACTGGGTTGAACGATCCCCTGGAGGAGGGCAGGCAACCCACTCCAGTATTCTTCCTGGAGATCCCATGGACAGAGGAGCCGAATGGGTTACCGTCCATGGGGTCTCAAAGAGCCAGACATGACTGAAGCAGGAGGACTCACAGAGCACTCACTGTGTTAAGCAGTTCAAAAAGACCTGTGTCTGACCTGAGAAATTCCCAGTTTGTAAGATGGCAGTAATGCTGCTAAGAAGGATATGATTAACAAATAGGAGTGAAAAAGTGAGGAAAGAGAGGACAATGATTGAAAAAAAAGGTTAATATCAATATATTTAATCAACTATCTATTTTTGTGCATTAACATAAACAGAAACAGTAAGTAGAAAAATTGGTATGTAATATAAATAGTCATTTCTGAGTAAAATGTATATACATGGCCAATAAAAACATGAAACTAATTTCTGTCTCACTTAACCAGTAAATTAGAAATTTACAATTTAGAAATAATCATTTTTGTCATTAAATTGACATTGTGTAAAAGATAGAAACTAGTGTTGATAGAACTATAGGGCTGGAAATTAACAAAACCAATAGAAATAAAGTAACTTGGTGATATATCTGTCCAGCTTTTTTTGAAATTTATTTAATATTTCACCTAGATAATGTAGTTCTAATAGTATATTTAAGAATCCTTGCCCATTTGGAGAAAGAGTCTTATCGAATGATGTTCAATGTAGCTTTAGTCACAAAAAATCACAAATAATGACAAAAAAACAACAGGAAAAAATTGAAAATGTTTCTTAGGCGATATTCAAAAAATTATGTATATTTGACTAATGTAATTCTGTATAGAAATTTAACACATAAGTATCTACTACCCTGGTGACTTAGGTGATAAAATATCTGCCTGCAATGCAGGAAACCAAGGTTCAATCCCTGGATAGAGAAGATCCCCTGGAGAAGGAAATGGCAACCCACTCCAGTATTCTTGTCTGGAAAATCCCATGGACAGAGGGGTCTGAAGGGCTACCATCCATGGGGCTGCAAGAGTCGCAAAGATGCTCAGACTGAGCATTTGAGCATATATTTATATTTTAGCCAAATTATTAGTGCTTTTTATGGTGAAGAGAGAGAAAGGAGAAGAATAAAGGGGGAACATCCACTTTATTGTTTATTAGCTCTCAGTTTTCATTTATTTTTAACAATAATATTCTTTACCAACTGAGCTACAAGGGAAGCCCATGTGCTACATTATGTAATTTGAAATGAGAGATGGAAAGGGAGGGAGGATGTGATTCTTGCATTTTAATGGTATGTCCTTGTACAAGGAGTGACTTACTTTCCTGCAGGTTTCTGGCTTCCTTTTACTGTTTAAAGGGCAGGTCTTGAATGTAAGAGTGGGATCCTATGTTCCTTGCATGCTCGTTTCCTAAAGCAGACATTTCTCATTGACAGGGAGGTCAGCCTGCATTTCTATTTCGATCTCTTTTTCCTTCAGCAGCTCAACATAACTCCTCACATGTAAAACCACAAAACAATATTGAAAGACTATACACCTCAGTATACAACTCCTTTTTCTATCTTCCATTTTTAACTGTTACACACTAAAGCTCCCATTTATCTTGGTTTGATCCAGACTCTGACTAGAATGCTTTTTTATAATTTATCCCAAATCTTAATTTAAGATTAAAAGCTCTTGCTGGATTCCCAGCCTTACTTTAGATAAAGCTGCCATTGACTGTGTCTTAAATCAGGACACAATATCCCCTTAGCAATAGGACCTTTGACAGCAGGGTTATGCTACACTTCAAACTTCTCCTTTTTTTTTTTTTTAAAGGAAATCATTTTCTTTTGGACTGAAACCACTGAAAACATACCCCAAAAGAAATAACTACAAATATCATCATAATAGGAATATATCCCAACTCTCAAGGTTTAGAAAACTTGAGAAAACAGATGGGGTTTCAGGGGATTGTTTGTCATTGAGTTGAGCTACTGAGGGAATCATAAGCATAAAGCACAGAAAAAATTTTTCAGGATGTCTGATATAAGAAACTGAGGGTTTAAGAAAATGACAACCTTTGTTTATATCCTGCCCAAGTTTGGGGCTAACTTGGTGATCTTGAACACATTAAATGCAGCTAAAATCAGTACATGACTCATAGAATTAAATCTAGGGAATTGTCGACACTATTTAATTACTTTTATTATTAATGTGATTACTCTAAAAAAGCTTAAAGCTAGAGTTAAATGTATTTGTAGATGTAAACTTCCCTTAAATCAATGGAAAAAAAAATCTGAGAGGCTATATTCTGTTCCCAGGGTACTCTCCTAGAAATGGGCAGTTTTGAGCCACAGGTTGTCATATGAAAGAGCTACATGTTTTGTCAAAGTTACTTTTAGGATTCAAATTCCATATTAGCTTTTTGGCAAAAGTGAAATTATATTTTAGAATAAATAAAAGTATTATACTAAATGTCCAGTTATTTAATATTACCAAAGTTACTAAAACCATTGCAGTCATTGGATGGTAATAAACTTGAGCAGTATACCCTTTGCGAGATTAAAACAACACACCACCACCACCAATAGCAGTATAAATCATACACCCCCACCCTCTATATCTCTAAGTAGACTTTATACATATAGGAGCATTTGACACCAGTGTAATTGTACAGAGATGCAATGTACTCCTGAGTTCATGTAAGGATACCCAGTCCAGACAAGTCTCTCCTTATGTTTACTATTTGCATTAGGTTCTTAGATATTTTTTAAAAATGGACTATATATTTTAAAGATTCTTACAACTTACACACTGTTCTTGTGGCTATCAATTTTCTGCAGCAAAACTTCAGTGGATTCTGACACTGATCTCCTTACGGTTTTTGCAAAGGTTATTTCTCCTCCTAACAGTAGTATGACAAGATAGTGCTTAAGAAGATTCTGACAGAGCCAAGTCATCTCTTTTGTGACATGGTTAACCAGATCATGTTCTCCCTCCTGGGTAAAGGTTGGCAGTAATGCTCAATTTCTAGAAGAGGTTTTTTTGTTTTTTTGTTTTTTTTTTCCCAATAGTGGAAATGGGTTTTTGACAGGAGGAAAGAGGAAAGAAATAAAAAGATTTGAAAAGATCTGAAGGTAAAGCAGGGAAGTGGAAGACTAGAGTGGAAAATTTCAGAAATTTATTCAAGATTTACCTGCAATAAAAGGTTATTTGCAAAATCAGTGAAGAACTTGTACTATATTTTGAATTTCTTATTTTCTCATAGTTGTCTGTGTACAAATAGATTCTTCCTTTAGTCTCTTTGAGACATTGAGACAGAATATAGTTTACATGAATAAATAAGAAGTTTGTTAACTAAAATATCTTAAATGTTCAGTCATTAGGGAAGTCCATTATTGACAACTATTATCTTATTTTTTTAAAATCTTTACTCCTTTGGCTTTGTGCAAATCAATTAATTGGGTGAGTTATATTAAGTTGCACACACAGAAGCTGCTTTTAAGGAAATGAAAGAGGCACATTTTATTTTATTTTATTAATTTATTTATTTTAATTGGAGGGTAATTACTTTAAAATATTGTAATGGTTTTTGCCATACATTGACATGATCAGCCATGGGTGTACATGTGTTCCCCAACTTGAACTCCCTTCCACCTCCCTCCCATCCCATTCCTCAGGGTCTTCCCAGTGCTCTGGCCATTAGCACCTTATCTCATGCATCAGACCTGGACTGGTGAGCTATTTCATATATGGTAAATAATATACATGTTTCAGTGCTATTCTCTCAAATCATCCCACCCTCGCCTTCTCCCACAGAGTCCAAACGTCTGTTCTTTACATCTATGTCTCTTTTACTGTCTCGCGCATGGATGGGGTCATCGTTACCATCTTTCTAAATTCCATATATGAATACTATCTCATGCTGGATTATGGCAGGACCCTCCACCAATGATACTACTAAAGCCATTTGTAAAAAGGGGAACAGTCTAGCTGTGACTTTTGGTCCAGTTTACTCAATTCTTTGAACTTCAGGTCCCTGTGCATAAAAGGAGGCAAGGGTACAATTTACAGATTTGTACAAAACGAAAGATATATGTGCATATATGTATATGTATGTGTATAACATCTGATATACTGCTGAGCAGCCTAGCAGAATGAAGAACCTCAATAAAACTCCGTAAACTTTAAATTACTTCTCAATTCCTCTATGATCACAGTGATCAATTTGCCTTTAACAACCTGACAGGGTTTGCTGTTTTCCCTTGAAGTGATCTTTATGTGCCTCAAAACATGCAGACTCACCATGTTCTTATTTGAAGAAAGAGAGAATTTTAAAACAGATTTTCCTTTGCTTCTCCTATAATAATAATTCAAAACTGTTTTAAAATTCAATTATAAATATACATGGTTTTTATGCTAGAGAGAAAACAGGAAAGACCTCAAAAATTCACTTAATGAAAAAGGCAGTCATCAATGATCCTGTAAATTGGAAATACTCACAAATTGTACAAGATAGCTTGTGAATTCATTAAGATATTTTAAATCTAAGCATCAGTCAATTTTCTCTGTAGTTTAACCACTGCAATACTTTCAAAAAGCCCTTTTTAATAGATAATTTCACTATTAAGCTCTTACTAAAAAAGTTATCTAAAATGGTTCAGAATGCAATTATAGTTATAGTTAGTATTGAATCATTTCTGAAAAGTAGCTTATTTCTAAGTTATTGAATATAAGAATGTTGAGATATCATTTTCTCTATTTACATTCTTAGTTAATGATTGTGCTGTTTATTGGAAGAAATATAGATTAGATTCTGCAACCCAAATATGATAAGTAATGTAGCATAACTATTGAAAAAAGTTATTTCCAAGATGTCTGCTGCGAAAAAGAAAATTTAGACAATTAGTGAATGAAAAAGTAGTATTTTCTGTTTCTCTTAGTAAACACATTTGCAAAACTGACCAAATAAGATTCCTATGTTTCTAAGAAATTACAAATTTAGCCACTTAATATCCTACATAAAATTCTAAAGCCATTATATAATTTTAGGGGTTTGATTAATTCAAATATTAGTATGGAAAAAGAAAACTATGTTCTGTGGTGCTCTTTATGCTCAAGGGATTTATTCAGGCCAAAAATAACTTCAGAATATTGTCATTTTAGAATATCTAAACTTTAGAATATTCTAGCTTTAGAGTATTGTTATTCTTTAATACACTCACACCTAACAAATGAATGCAATAAAAAAGACAATCCCTATAATACTTACAGTTCCAAAGTGCTGAATAATGGTAATAGTTGTCACCATCACCACACCACCTTTGCCTAAGAAGGTCAGCCACTGAGGGCGTTCCATCTCTGTTTTTAACCTTATAAGTAAAAAATATTGTTTGGGATCAGCATTAATCTTTTTTACTCTTGAATAGCATCCCTTGGAACTTGTTCTGTATTTCTTCATCAAGGCTATTGATATAACAAAGGTCATTATGAAAATGTATATATAGAGAAATAGTAATATTCATCATTTCATTCCACCCCAAATTTTATCAAGATGACCTTTATATTTTTATGTGACATAACTGTTCTATAACTTTGAAAATTCCCATATGTTCCTAGTTATACTAATATTGATTGTATGTGCCCATCAGCAAGATATTATGGTTTACATGCAAAATTAAATTATTTTTAAAATTAGCTTTACAAAAAATTGAATAAAAACAGTATGTATGTATGTGTGTGTGTGTGTGTATACACACACACACATATATATATATATATACATATATATATATAAATTACCAAAGTAAATAAATCTGGTCTCCATAGGGATTTTCTGTAGTCATAATCCAGACAGCTGCATACACAATGTACATGTTGAAATTTCTATTAATTGTTATTCTCAGCATGTACTGAGAGCTAAATGTTTTTCCTGTAGTAGTTGTTTTTCAAAGTCCTGCCAATTTTCCAAATGAAAAATGAAGATCATATATATGAGTTAATTAAATTATATATCTGTATAAACAGGGCAAGCCAAAGCAAATATTGATCTTCCTAAAACCAAAAAGTTAACTCTTTGATAATGAAAATGATCTTTTCCCCAAATACAATGTTTTTATAAAGCAGAAAAATGTAAAAGACTGACTTGAAATAGAATCATAAAATCAAAAGTCACAATAAAGCATTAAGACAAAAGTTGATGGGAATAAAAAGAAATATAATAAACAGAGGGCTTCTTTGGTGGCTCAGAAGGGAAAGAATCTGCCTGCAATGCAGAAGACCAGGGTTCAATCCCTGGGTCGGGAAGATCCCCTAGAAAAGGGAATGGCAACTCACTTCTGTATTCTTTTTTTATTTTAATAAATTATCCCTTTGTATTGTAAGCAATGTGTGACACTGGCCTGGCTTTGCACTGCAAGCCCTCGGTCAAGAGAGTGTCAAATAACTAAGCTGCAGGTTCTTCTGCACGATCCACAATTCAGACGCACAGAGCTGGGTTGGGCTGGAGGGCAGTGGAGAGGGGACTGTCCCCAGCCCTGACCTCTCTGTGCTGGGTTAGCCAAGGCTGACATACCCCACAGAATGATAAACAAATGGTGGCATGGCCCTTCCCAAAGCCAGCCTGGGGCTGCTAGGAGACTGCCCTTCAAATCATTTGGGCCAGGCCATCCTAGGCCCCACAACTTTTCATCTCACTTCAGCATTCTTGCCTGGAGAATTCCATGGACAGAGGAGCCTGGAAAGCTGCATACAGTCCGTGGGGGTCACAAAGAATCGGACATGACTGAGAGACTAACACTTTCCTACTTTTCACAAAAGAAATATATAATTGAATTTAAAAATAAATTTCTAAGTAAGAAATTATTATATTAGAAAACAGTAATTTTCATAAAAATATTTCTGAAGCAAAAATACTGCCATTGCTTATAACTTTACATACAGTTTTTCTTTTGTTTCATAAGCATATGATGTCAAATTCATTAAAAAAAATCTTGACTCCATAAAATCTCTTGAGATTTTAAATATTAAGATATAAAATATAGTCTATTCTAACAATAACTCTTTGTTTAAACTCACTTTTAAAAACAATAGAAAAATACTAGGTATGTTTGGCTTGAACTGAGCCTTGAGTTTCATTACTTTATTGTGTTGAAATATTTTTCACTTCATGTGTTCTCGTCAACCTTAATGGCTATAATGTCTACCACCTCTACAGTTACTTTGAACTGTCTCCCAAGTGACACTGTACTTTTATGCTCTGCATACATATATTTGATGTTCAACTCCAGCTGAACATTCTTGGCTTCACCTCAAAGTCATGACCCATCTCATGGAAGTTCTCCTAAAACTCCTTTCTAGATTATTTAGTTTTCTGATGGCACTGTTTCCCTAAATCCCAAAGCCTAAATAAATAAATAACTTCTAAATCATTTTAATATGACCTCATCAAAACAGTCTATTGGAATTTGGGAATAGACTTATACTTATATTGGTTTTAAAATTTCTATTACATGTATTTTAATGTAATGGAAACCCAAGAACACGTGACCTGCATAATATTATATCTGCTATATCTTCATACTGTGTCAGTTTAGCTAAGTTGGATTCAGATGCCAGGGAAAGGGACTTAGACTGTTAACCAGCAACAGAGATCTTGCATGATTCCAGAATTCTCTGCTCTGACTGGTTTTCAGTTAAAATTGGATACAGGAGACATTTGCATAGGATTTGGGAATGAAAATAGAGTAGCCAATGTATTTATACTTAGAAGGATCGATCAGGCACTGTTGGGTTCACCCACATTGTAGTAAATCTGCTAAGTCACTCTGCTGGCAGACAGCAGCCCTGTCTGCAGATCTTGCAGCCCCAACCAGATCACCCCAACCACATCACCCCAGCCAGATCACCCCAACCAGATCACCTCACTGTGATCCTGGGCTGGAGAAAGGTGAAGCTCTGTAATGAGTAAACCAGCCCTACAATAGGCCATCTGCATCATTCAAGATGAAGGCTTAGAGAGAAGCTGGGACAGGTGGATGTGGAGTTCAATTCATTCTCTTATGCTTCAGTTCATCCTTTCGGGTTCTAGTTTGCCCATACTCTTCCCTCATTTCACATTAAGATGCAGGGGCAACAGTTTTCCATAAGTTGCCTTACCATTTTCCAGGATCTTAGAGAATGAATCCCATGTGTCACTCATGGTAGTTTTGCTTTTAATTCTGATATATTCGCTCAAAAATGTCAGTAATAAGTGTAGGTGATTTGAATTTTAAAGTCACTCTTCTATGTAATTTTCAGTTTTATCTTTTCCCAGTCGTTCCCATGAACCTTAGTCTGAGTTGCATCATTGTTTCAAGGGCAGTTTCTTAACTAATCTATCTTTATTCCTAAGAATTGGGAATATATACACAAAAACTAATCAGACTTTTTTTTTGGAGGATTATAGGTCATATATGGGCTTAAAGCCACAATGTAGGGACAGTCAGGATGGATCAGCTATGAGCAATCAGGTAGTGAAACTTATCTATTGAAACATTAGCCATCTTTTTGTTTTCTGTCATGTTTTAGCAAAAGAAATGGGAAGATTAAGATTTTGGTGGGAACACTAACTTTTTGCTTTGGTCCAGGGATATATCAAATGTTTTATCCTTATAGGTTATCATCAAGAACTTTTGGTATCTGTCTAATCATTTCATGTCTCTATTATGTGATGAACATACTATGCTGTTTCTATACATTTAATATTCAATAAATTGTCTTTTAATTACCAGATATCTGTAATCATAATGGTTCTTTCTCTGGCTTCTATCCTCAAACTGCTCCAAATAATTTTTTTCTATATCTTAAAAAAAAAAATGACAACTAAACACTTTACTGAGGTGGATTAAAGTGGTTGCTTTCTTTCTTTTCACTTGAACAATGTATTTCTAACATAGGCAATGTCTTTTGCTTTTTCCCTGCCGAAACATGGCTCAAAGCTTTTATCACAAATCCTTAATAATTAGCACAAATATGAGCAATATCTGATCTGGCAAGAATCAATGGACATATGAGTATATGTTAGGGACCTTGAAGGGTGACTAGAAGTAAAAGAAAGAAATTAGTCATGTAATGTCCTAATTAATTAATCTTTATTTCAACCTAGGCTTATAATGTTTGTGATATGCACTTAAGTGGATTTCAAACTACAATTTTTAAATTAAATTAATAAACTAGCACTAGAAACTAAAATTAATATTATAAAATAATTTTTAAAATATGCATTGTGGAAAATCATAGAAAGCTTGAGTCCTAAAGAAGTAATTCCTTGGGAAAATATTAATGTTCAGATGTATAGTTATTTTTCTATATAATTCTTTTTGGATGGATCATGAGAAGAGATATGTGTTCAGGGAATATTGGTTGACTAAATGACTGAATGGATGATTCAACTATAGCTAAACATAAATTAATCTTATAACAAATTAATGAAATGATACCACTTTAATTCAGCTTACAAAAGTAAACACCAATAATTCTTTTCTGCAGTGATTTTCCACTGTATATGAAATCAATTCAATGTCTTAGCCTGGCATCTAAAGCCTTGAATATAATGGACCTAATTTTAAGTGAATCACCCATTATTTTCTTTGCTAGCATTTAAGCCAACTTCCTATAATATCTTTAGGTCTTGTTATTTTCACTCTTTAAACCTGTGCTCATTGATTGTTCTACTTTCATATTTACTTCACTTCTGGTCATTATATAATAAAGCTTTAGATTAGTTATATGTTTGTGTGTTTGTGTGTGTGTGTGTGTATGCATGAGTGTTGGTGTGTATATGTATATTGATACATATATAAGTCAAGGTTGCATCATGTTTATATGGTGTTTTTAAAGGAATCAGTAGTTAGGAAGCAATTAAATACATATAAGAGAAAGAGAAGGGGACAGGCGATGATTGATTTTTGAGGACTTGATGGCATCACGGACTCGATGGACGTGAGTTTGAGTGAACTCTGGGAGTTGGTGATGGACAGGGAGGCCTGGTGTGCTGCGATTCATGGGGTCGCAAAGAGTCGGACACGACTGAGTGACTGAACTGAACTGAACTGAACTGAGAGAAATTATGATCAAAAGCATAGGAAGGATAATTAGCTTTGAAGGATGAAAATATTTCATTTAACTGAGAGTAGTGGGAAATGTTAGGGATTGGAGAAGATACGGAGGTCATTAGCTTGGCAAAAGGGTTTTTGCTACATTAACTCTGATACACTGAGTTTTTGTTTTCTCCAGGAATTATGGGGAAGAGTATCTCCTTAAAGTGAGGGCAGCAAAGATGTGATTAGATATTATGTTATGGTTGACAAATATCTGGAAAATATTAATGTCCAAAGGAACTTAAAATTAAATATATCAGATATAAATTAGAAATTTTCTCTAAAATTTTTATATTCTGATTTATATTCCCAGTTTCCATTCAAGTGAATCAAAGCAGAAAATTCATAAGTCTCTCCATTTTTCCCTTTCTCCTATTGAAAAATATTAATAATGGTGTTTTTTCCCCATAGATCTGTAGATTGGCTGGGGGTGCCACATCCAGGATGTGGCTGAATGTTTCTGCCAATCAAGGAAAATCCATTCATGTGTCTACAGTTTCCTGGGTTTAGCTGTCTCAGGCTGGGTGGATATGTTTTATGTATTTCTCATCCTTTCCTAGACTGGTGACTCTTTCTCATGGTACTGTCAGAGGTGCAAGAGAGTGCTTATTTTCCAAATCCTGATTACATCATGCCCATCAATATCCATTGGCCAAAGCAAGTCACATGGCAAAGACCAGAGTTGAGATATAAAGGTTATTCTTTGCCCACACTGAGAGAGCCCTATAAAGTTACACGGCAAAGAGCAGATATGCAGAAATCAGTGGAGAATAGAGAACATTAATACCATAAACTGCTAAGAGTTAGAGCCCACGCTCATTCAACATGTGCACTTTAGTGTATAAGGCTGGAAAGATCAGTGTTTTTGGAATTTAAACAAACCTGGATTTACATCTTGGCTTTTCCATTTTGTTATTCTAATATGGGGAGTGTAACAATATCTACGTTTTTCCTCTACAATTTTATTGAGATAATATTGTATAAGTTTAAGGTGTACAGCCTGTTGATTTGATTCATTTATATGTTGGAAAATCAATGCATTTAGCTATGACCTCCATTGTGTCACATGATTGTCATCTCTTTTTTTGTGGTAAGAACATTTAAGATCTACTAAGGTAACAACTTTTAGTTATATCACACAGTATCTTTATTAAACATAATCACTGTACTGTACATTAGACCCTCAGGACTTATTCCTCTTTTGACTGGAAGTTCATACCAGTTTTGCCTGGAGAATTCTATGCACAAAGGAGCCTGGTGAGCTACAGTCCATGGGGTTGCAGAGATTCGGACATGACTCAGCAATTAACACTTTAATTTTCACTTCTCATGTCGTTTGACTAATATATCACACTTCCATCATTATTCTACTCTCTATTTTTTATGATATCAACTTTTTCAGATTCTATGTATAACTGAGACCACAGAACATTTGTCTTTCTCTGTCTGCTTTACATCACTTAACATAATGCTTTCAAGATTTATCCCAATTGTAGAAAATACCAGATTTTCTTCTTTCTCAAGGCAGAATAATATTTTATTGTATATATGTACCACATTTTCTTTTTTTGTTTGTTTTTTTAATTATAAATTTATTTTAATTGGAGGCTAATTACTTTACAGTATTGTATTGGTTTTGCCATACATTGACATAAATCTGCCACAGGTGTACATGTGTTTCCCATCCTGAACACCCCTCCCACCTTCCTCCCCATCCCATCCCTCTGGGTCATCCCAGTGCACCAGCCCCGAGCACCCTGTATCATGCATTGAACCTGGACTGGTGATTTATTTCACATATGATAATAAACATGTTTCAGTGCCATTAACCCAAATCATCCCACTCTCGCCCTCTCCCAGAGAGTCCAACAAACTGTTCTATACATCTGTGTCTCTTTTGCTGTCTGCATACAAGGTTATCGTTACCATCTTTCTAAATTCCATATATGTGTGTTAGTATACTGTATTAGTGTTTTTCTTTTTGGCTTACTTCACTCTATAATCGGCTCCAGTTTCAACCACCTCATTAGAACTGATTCAAATGTATTCTTTTTAAAGGCTGAGTAATACGCCATTGTGTATATGTACCATAGCTTTCTTATCCATCTGCTGACGGGCATTTAGGTTGCTTCCATGTCCTAGATATTATAAATGGTGCTGTGATGAACATTGGGGTACATGCATCTCTTTCAACTCTGGTTTCCTCACGTTTATGCCCAGCAGTGTGATTACTGGGTCCTAAGGCAGTTTTATAAGGAATCTCCACACTGTTCTCCACAGTGGCTGTACTAGTTTGCATTCCCACCAACAGTGAAAGAGGGTTCCTTTTTCTCCACACCCTCTCCAGCATTTATTGCTTATAGAGTTTTGGATAGCAGCCATTCTGGCTAGTGTGAAATGGTACCTCATTGTGGTTTTGATTTGCATTTATCTGATAATGAGTGATGTTGAGCATCTTTTCATGTGTTTGTTAGCCATCTGTATGTCTTCTTTGGAGAAATGTCTGTTTAGTTCTTTGGCCCCTTTTTTGATTGGGTCGTTTATTTTTCTGGAATTGAGCTGCAGGAGTTACTTGTATATTTGTGAGATTAGTTGTTTTTCAGTTGCTTCATTTGCTATTATTTTCTCCCATTCTGAAGGCTGTCTTTTCACCTTGCTTATAGTTTCCTTTGTTGTGCAGAAGGTTTTAAATTTAATTAGGTCCCATTTGTTTATTTTGGTTTTTATTTCCAATATTCTGGGAGATGGGTCATAGAGGATCCTGCTGTGATTCATGTCGGAGAGTGTTTTGCCTATGTTCTCCTCTAGGAGTTTTATAGTTTCTGGTCTTATGCTTAGATATTTAATCCATTTTGAATTTATTTTTGTGTATGGTATTAGAAAGTGTTCTAGTTTCATTCTTTTATAAGTGATTGACCAGTTTTCTCAGCACCACTTGTTAAAGAGATTGTCTTTTCTCCACTGTATATTCTTGCCTCCTTTGTCAAAGATAAGATGTCCATCAGTTCAGTTCAGTCTCTCAGTTGTGTCTCTTTGCAACCCCGTGAATTGCAGCACGCCAGGCCTCCCTGTCCATCACTAACTCCCAGAGTTCACTCAGACTCATGTCCATCAAGTCAGTGATGCCATCCAGCCATCGCATCTTCTGTTGTCCCCTTATCTCTGAGCTTTCTATTTTGTTCCATTGATCTATATTTCTGTCTTTGTGCCAGTACCATACTGTCTTGATGACTGTAGCTTTGTAGTAGAGCCTGAAGTCAGGCAGGTTGATTTCTCCACTTCCATTCTTCTTTCTCAAGATTGCTTTGGCTATTTGAGGTTTTTTGTATTTCCATACAAATTGTGAAATTATTTGTTCTAGCTCTGTGAAAAATACCGCTGGTAGCTTGATAGGGGTTGCATTGAATCTATAGATTACTTTGGGTAGCGTACTCATTTTCACTATATTGATTCTTCTGATCCGTGAATATGGTATATTTCTCCATCTATTTGTGTCCTCTTAGATTTCTTTCACCAGTGTTTTATAGTTTTCTGTATATAGGTCTTTTGTTTCTTTAGGTAGATATATTCCGAAGTATTTTATTCTTTTCGTTGCAATGGTGAATGGAATTGTTTCCTTAATTTCTCTATTTTCTCATTATTAGTGCATAGGAATGCAAGGGATTTCTGTGTGTTGATTTTATATCCTGCAACTTTACTATATGCATTGATTAGCTCTAGTAATTTTCTGGTGGAGTCTTTAGGATTTTCTATGTAGAGGATCATGTCATCTGCAAACAGTGAGTTTTACTTCTTTTCCAATCTGGATTCCTTTTATTTCCTTTTCTGCTCTGATTGCTGTGGCCAAAAATTCCAAAACTATGTTGAATAGTAGTGATGAAAGTGGCACCCTTGCCTTGTTCCTGATTTTAGGGGAAATGTGTGCAATTTTTCACCACTGAGGATAATGTTTGCTGTGGGTTTTTCATATATAGCTTTTATTATGTTAAGGTATGTTCCTTCTATTCCTGCTTTCTGGAGGGTTTTTTAATCATAAATGGATGCTGAATTTTGTCAAAAGTTTTCTCTGCATCTATTGAGATAATCATATGGTTTTTATTTTTCAATTTGTTAATGTGGTGAATTACATTGATTGATTTGTGGATATTGAAGAATCCTTGTATCTCTGTGATAAAGCCCACTTGGTCACAATGTATGATCTTTTTAACATGTTGTATTCTGTTTGCTAGAATTTTGTTAAGAATTTTTGCACCTATTTTCATCAGTGATATTGGCGTGTAGTGTTTGTGTGTGTGTGTGTGTGTGTGTGTGTGGCATCTTTGTCTGGTTTTGGTTTAGGGTGATGGTGGCCTCATAGAATGAGTTTGGAAGTTTACCTTCCTCTGCAATTTTCTGGAAGAGTCTGAGTAGAAGAGGTGTTAGCTCTTCTCTAAATTTTTGGTAGAATTCAGCTGTGAAGCCGTCTGGACCTGGGCTTTTGTTTGCTGGAAGATTTCTGATTACATTTTCAATTTCCATGCTTGTGATGGGTCTCTTAAGATTTTCTGTTTCTTCCTGGTTCAGTTTTGGAAAGTTATACTTTTCTAAGAATTTGTCCATGTCTTCCAAGTTGTCATTTTACTGGCATATAGTTGCTGATAGTAGTCTCTTATGATCCTTTGTATTTCTGTGTTGTCTGTTCTGATTTCCCCATTTTCATTTCTAATTTTGTTGATTTTATTTTTCTCCCTTTGTTTCTTGATGAGTCTGGCTAATGGTTTGTCAATTTTATTTATCCTCTCAAAGAACCAGCTTTTGTCTTTGTTGATTTCTGCTATGGTCTCTTTTGTTTCTTTTGCATTTATTTCTGCCCTAATTTTTAAGATTTCTTTCCTTCTACTAGCCCTGGGGCTCTCCATTTCTTCCTTTTCTAGTTGCTTTATGTGTAGAGTTAGGTTATTTATTTGACTTTTTCTTGTTTCTTGAGGTATGCCTGTATTGCTATGAACTTTCCCCTTAGCACTGCTTTTACAGTGTCCCATAGGTTTTGGGTTGTTGCGTTTTCATTTTCATTTGTTTCTTTTCCTTTTTTTTAAATTTTATTCTTACTTTATTTTACTTTACAATACTGTATTGGTTTTGTGATACACTGACATGTATCCGCCACGGGTGTATACAAGCTCCCAATCCTGAATCCCCCTCCCACCTTCCATCCCATATCATCTCTCTGGATCTTCCCCATGCACCAGCCCCAAGCATCCTGTATCTTGTATTGAACATAGACTGGTGCTTCGTTTCTTACATGATAGTATACATGTTTCAATGCCATTCTCCCAAATCATCCCACCCTCTCCCTCTCCCTCTCCCTCACAGTCCAAAAGTCCATTCTATACATCTGTGTCTCTTTTGTTGTCTCGCATACAGGGTCATCATTACCATCTTTCTAAATTCCATATATATGTGTCAGTACATGACTGAGCGACTGAACTGAACTGAACTGATACTGTATTGGTGTTTTTCTTTCTGGCTTACTTCACTCTGTATAATCGGCTCCAGTTTCTTCCATCTCATTAGAACTGATTCAAATATATTATTTTTAATGGCTGAGTAGTACTCCATTGTGTTTATGTACCACAGCTTTCTTATCCATTCATCTATTGATAGACATCTAGGTTGTTTCCATGTCCTGGCTATTATAAACAATGCTACAATGAACATTGGGGTACATGTGTCTCTTTCATTTCTGGTTTCCTCGGTGTGTATGCCCAGCAGTGGGATTGCTGGGTCATAAGGCAGTTCTATTTACAATTTTTTAAGGAATCTCCACACTTTTTTCCATAGTGGCTGTACTAGTTTGCATTCCCACCAACAGTGTAAGAGGGTTCCCTTTTCTCCACACCCTCTCCAGCATTTATTGCTTGTAGACTTTTGGGTCACAGCCATTCTGACTGGTGTGAAATGGTGCCTCATTGTGATCTTGATTTGCATTTCTCTGATAATGAGTGATGTTGAGCATCTTTTCATGTGTTTGTTAGCCATCCGTATGTCTTCTTTGGAGAAATGCTTATTTAGTTCTTTGGCCCATTTTTTGATTGGGTCATTTATTTTTCTGGAGTTGAGCTGCATAAGTTGCTTGTATATTTTTGAGATTAGTTCTTTGTCAGTTGCTTCATTTGCTATTATTTTCTCCCATTCCAAAGGCGGTCTTTTCACCTTACTTATAGTTTCCTTTGTTGTGCAGAAGCTTTTAATTTTAATTAGGTCCCATTTGTTTATTTTTGCTTTTATTTCCAGTATTCTGGGAGGTGGATCATAGAGGATCCTGCTGTGATTTATGTCAGAGAGTGTTTTGCCTGTGTTCTCCTCTAGGAGTTTTATAGTTTCTGATCTTATGTTTAGATCTTTAATCCATTTTGTGTGGTGTTAGAAAGTGATCTAGTTTCATTCTTTTACAAGTGGTTGACCAGTTTTTCCAGCACCACTTGTTAAAGAGATTGTCTTTACTCCATTGTATATTCTTGCCTCCTTTGTCAAAGATAAGGTGTCCATAGGTGTGTGGATTTATCTCTGGGCTTTCTATTTTGTTCCATTGATCTATATTTCTGTCTTTGTGCCAGTACCATACTGTCTTAATGACTGTAGCTTTGTAGTAGAGCCTGAAGTCAGGCAGGTTGATTTCTCCAGTTCCATTCTTCTTTCTCAAGATTGCTTTGGCTATTCGAGGTTTCTTGTATTTCCATACAAATCTTGAAATTATTTGTTCTAGTTCTGTGAAAAATACCGCTGGTAGCTTGATAGGGATTGCATTGAATCTGTACATTGTTTTGGGTAGTATACTCATTTTCACCATATCGATTCTTCCGATCATGAACATGGTATATTTCTCCATCTATTAGTGTCCTCTTTGATTTCTTTCATCAGTGTTTCATAGTTTTCGATATATAGGTCTTTAGTTTCTTTAGGTAGATATATTCCTAAGTATTTTATTCTTTTCATTGCAATGGTGAATGGAATTGTTTCCTTAATTTCTTTTCCTACTTTCTCATTATTAGTGTATAGGAATGCAAGGGATTTCTGAGTGTTGATTTTATATCCTGCAACTTTACTATATTCATTGATTAGCTCTAGTAATTTTTTGGTGGAGTCTTTAGGATTTTCTATGTAGAGGATCATGTCATCTGCAAACAGTGAGAGTTTTACTTCTTCTTTTCCAATTTGGATTCCTTTTATTTCTTTTTCTGCTCTGGTTGCTGTGACCAAAACTTCCAGAACTATGTTGAATAGTAGTGGTGAAAGTGGGCACCCTTGTCTTGTTCCTGACTTTAGGGGAAATGCTTTCAATTTTCCACCATTGAGGATAATGTTTGCTGTGGGTTTGTCACATATAGCTTTTATTATGTTGAGGTATGTTCCTTCTATTCCTGCTTTCTGGAGAGTTTTTATCACAAATGGGTGTTGAATTTTGTCAAAGGCCTTCTCTGCATCTATTGAGATAATCATATGGCTTTTATTTTTCAATTTGTTAATGTGGTGAATTACATTGATTGATTTGCGGATATTGAAGAATCCTTGCATCCCTGGGATAAAGCCCACTTGGTCATGGTGTATGATCTTTTTAATGTGTTGTTGGATTCTGATTGCTAGAATTTTTTTTGAGGATTTTTGCATCTATGTTCATCAGTGATATTGGCCTGTTTTTTCTTTTTTTGTGGTATCTTTGTCAGGTTTTGGTATTAGGATGATGGTGGCCTCATAGAATGAGTTTGGAAGTTTACCTTCCTCTGCAATTTTCTGGAAGAGTTTGAGTAAGATAGGTGTTAGCTCTTCTTGAATTTTTTGGTAGAATTCAGCTATGCATATTTTGTTTTATTTTTTTATTACTTCTGTGATTTGTTGGTTATTCAGCTGTGTGTTGTTCAGCCTCCATATGTTGGAATTTTTAATAGTTTTTCTCCTGTAATTGAGATCTAATCTTACTGCATTGTGGTCAGAAAAGATGCTTTGGATGATTTCAATTTTTTTGAATTTACCAAGGCTAGATTTATGGCCCAGCATGTGATCTATTCTGCAGAAAGTTCCATGTGTGCTTGAGAAAAAGTTGAAATTCATTGTTTTGGGGTGAAATGTCCTATAGATATCAATTAGGTCTAACTTGTCTACTTCATTTAAAGTTTGTGTTTCCTTGTTAATTTTGTTTAGTTGATCTATCCATAGGTGTGAGTGGGGTATTAAAGTCTCCCACTATTATTGTGTTATTGTTAATTTCCCCTTTCATACTTGTTAGCACTTGTCTTACATATTGTGGTGCTCCTACGTTGGGTTCATATATATTTATAATTGTTATATCTTCTTCTTGGATTGATCCTTTGATCATATCTAGTGGCCTTCTTTGTCTCTTTTCACAGCCTTTGTTTTAAAGTCTATTTTATCTGATATGAGTATTGCTACTCCTGCTTTCTTTTGGTCTCTATTTGCATGGAATATCTTTTCCCAGCCCTTCACTTTCAGCCTGTATGTGTCCCTTGTTTCAAGGTGGGTCTCTTGTAGACAACATATATAGGGGTCTTGTTGTTGTATCCATTCAGCCAGTCTTTGTCTTTTGGTTGGGGTATTCAAACCATTTACATTTAAGGTAATTATTGATAGGTATGATCCCGTTGCCATTTACACTATTATTTTTGGTTCGAGTTTATACACCCCTTTTGTGTTTCCTGTCTAGAGAAGATCCTTTAGCGGTTGCTATAGAGCTGGTTTGGTGGTGCTGAATTCTCTCAGCTTTTGCTTATCTGTAAAACTTTTGATTTTTCCTTCGTATTTGAATAATATTCTTGCTGGGTACAGTAATCTGGGCTGTAGGTTATTTTCTTTCATTGCTTTACGTATGTCCTGCCATTCCCTTCTGGCATGAAGAGCTTCTATTGAAAGATCAGCTGTTATCCTTATAGGAATCCCCTTGTGTTATTTGTTGCTTTTCCCTTGCTGCTTTTAATATTTGTTCTTTGTGTTTGATCTTTGTTAATTTGATTAATATGTGTCTTGGGGTGTTTTGCGTTGGACTTATATTATTTGGGACTCAGGGTTTCTTGGACTTGAGTGATTATTTTCTTCCCCATTTTAGGGAAGTTTTCAACTATTATCTCCTCAAGTATTTTTTCATGGTCTTTCTTTTTGTCTTCTTCTTCTGGGACTCCTATGATTCAAATGTTGGGGCGTTTAACATTGTCCTAGAGGTCTCTGAGGTTGTCCTCATTTCTTTTAATTCGTTCTTCTTTTTTCCTCTCTGTTTCACTTATTTCTACCATTCTACCTTCTACCTCATGTATGCTATCTTCGGCCTTTGTTATTCTACTGTTGGTTCCCTCCAGAGTGTTTTTTATCTCATTTATTGCATTGCTGATACTGCTAAGTTGCTTCAGTCGTGTCCAACTCTGTGTGACCCCAGAGACAGAAGCCCACCAGGCTCCCCCATCCCTGGGATTCTCCAGGCAAGAAAACTGGAGTGGGTTGCCATTTCCTTCTCCAAGGCACAAAAGTGAAAAGTGAAAGGGAAGTCGCTTAGTTGTGTCCAACTCTTAGCGACCCCATGGTCTACAGCCCATCAGGCTCCTCCTTCCATGGGATTTTCCAGGCAAGAGTACTGGAGTGGGGTGCCATTGACTTCTCCGATTTATTGCATTATTCATTATATATTGACTCTTTTTTATTTCTTCTAGGTCCTTGTTAAACCTTTCCTGCATCTTCTCAATCCTTGTCTCTAAGCTATTTATCTGTAACTCCAATTTGTTTTCAAGATTTTGGATCATTTTCTCGATCATTATTTGGAGTTTTTTGTCAGGTAGATTCCCTATCTCTTCTTCTTTTGTTGGTTTGGTGGGCATTTACCCTATTCCTTTACCTGCTGGGTATTTCTCTGCCTTTTCATCTTGTTTATATTGGTGTATTTGGGGTGGCCTTTCTGTATTCTGGCAGTTTGTGGCTCCTCTTTATTGTGGAGGTTCCTTTCTGTGGGTGGGGTTGCATGGGTGGCTTGTCAAGGTTTCCTGGTTAGAGAAGCTTGTGTTTGTGTTCTGCTGGGTGGAGCTGGATTTCTTCTTTCTGGAGTGCAATGAAGTGTCCAGTAATGTATTTTGAGATGTCATTGGGGTTGGTGTGACTTTGGGCAGCCTGTATATTGACGCTCAGGGCTATGTTTCTGTGTTGCTAGAGAATTTGCGTGGTATGTCTTGCTCTGGAACTTGTTGACCCTTGGGTGGTGCTTGGTTTCAGGGGAGGTATGGAGGCATTTGATGAGCTCCTATTGATTAATGTTCCCTGGAGTCAGGAGTTCTCTGGTGTTCTCAGGATTTGGACTTAAGCCTCCTGCCTTTGCTTTTCAGTTTTATTCTTACAGTGGGCTCACGACTTCTCCATCTCCTTTCGAAGACAATGGGATGCCTTTCTGGATGCCTGATGTCCTCTGCCAGCATTCAGAAGTTGTTTTGTTGAATTTACTCATCATTCAAATGTTCTTTCAATGAATTTGTGTGGGAGAAAATGGTCTCCACGTGCTATTCCTCCACCATCTCAGGACCGCCTCCACATCTTCTTTATGTATTCATCCATTGACAGACACTTAGGCCATTCACTTATTTTGACTATTGTGAATAGTGCTGCAGTGAACATGGAAATATAGATATCTTTTTGAGGGTCTGTTTTCGTTTTCTTTGGTTATATACCCAAAAGTGAAATCACTGGGTTATATGGTAGTTCTATTTTTAATATCTTGAGAACCTCCATATTGTTTTCTATAGTAACTGCACCAATTTACATTTCCACCAAGAGCACACAGATGTTACCTTTTCTCTACATCCTCTCCAACGTTTTTTATCACTTCCAGTTTTGATGATTCCATTATAACCAGTGCGAAGTGATATCTCATTGTGATTTTGAGTTGCATTTCCTTGACAATAAGTGATATTGAGCATCTCTTCATGTACTTGTTGGCCATCTGTATGTCTTCTTTGGAAAAATGTCTGTCCAGTTCCTCTGCCCGTTTTTAATCATTTGTTTTGTTATTAAGTTACTAGTTATATATTTTGGATACTAACCCTTTATTAAATATATGATTTGAAAATATTGTCTCCCATTTCTGAAGTTGTTTTTTCATTTTATTAATGACTTATTTTTCTATACAGAAGGATTTTAGTTTGACACAGTCCCACTTGTTTATTTTTGCTTTTGTTGCTTGTGCTTTTTATATCATATCCAGATAAGTTGTTGACTGCACTAATGTTAAGGAGATTTTTGTCATATTTTTTTCCTAGGATTTTTATGGTTTCAGGTCTTATGCTTAAGTCTAAAAATTTCAAGTTATTTTTGTGAGTGCTGCAAGTTAGGAACCTAATTGCACTTTTTTGCATACAATTATCCAATTTTTTCAACACTATTTATTGAAGTCTATCCTCACCAAAGGTCTTTGTCATAATTAATTTGTGCATGAGTTATATACCAATTTGTGTTCTGTTCCATTGGTTCATGTGTATATTTTAAAGGCAGTACCATATTATTTTTGATTATTTTAGTTTTGTATTATAGTATGAAATCAGGATGTGTGATGTCTTCAACTTTGTGCTTCTTTCTCAGGATTGCATTGGATATTCAGGGTCTTCATGGCACCATAAAATTTAGAGCCTTTTTAAAAAAAATATATATTTCTGTGAAAAGTGCCACTGGGATTTTGCTAGAGTTTTCCTTGACTCTATAGATGGCTTTGGGTATCATGAGCATTTTAACAATACAGTATTCATTCATCTGATCTATGAACATTTTTTCACTTATTTCTGTCTTCTTCATTTCTTTTATCAAAGTCTCATAGTTTTTAGCCTACAGATCTTCAGCTTCTTTGTTAAACTTATTTCTTAGTATTTTACTGTGTTTGATGCTGCTGTGAATGTGATCATTTTATTTATTTTTCAGATATTTTGTTATTAGTATAGGGAAATGCAACTGATTTCTGTGTGTTGATTTCTACAACTTCACTGAATTTGTTGATTAGTTCTAAAATGTTTTTTTGTGAAGTCTAGGATTTTCTCTATAGAAGATGATGTTGTCAGTAAGCAAAGACTGTTTTTCTTCCATTACAATTCGGATGCCTTTTATTTCTTTGTATTGCTTGACTGCTCTGGTTAGGACTTCCAATACCATGTTGAATAGGAATAGTGTGAGTGGTCACCCTTGACTTCTTGATCATGGAAGAAAATTTTCAACCTTTAATCATTGAATTTAAAGTTAGTTGTAGACTTGTCAGATATGGACTTTACTGTGTTGAAGAATCTTCCTTCTATATTTCAATTTATTAACCATTTTTATCATGAAAGAATACTGTATTCTGTCATACTTTTAAAGTATCTATTGACAATTATATGATTTGATTTTTTATTTCTTTAATTTAGTGTTATCACTTCTATTGATTTACATGTGTTTAACCATCATTACATCCCAGGGATAAATTCCACTTATTCATGGTGTATGGTTCTTTTAATGTGGCATTGAACCTGATTTGCTAGTATTTTGTTGAGAATTTTTGCACCTGTATTCCTCAGGGATATTGGTCTGTAATTTTGTTTTCTTGCATTGTCTTTATCTGGCTTTGGTATTAGGATAATGCTTTTCTCTTAAAATCTTGTCTGCATATCTAATTCACCGTTGGATATTCTCAAGTCTTCTGAAGTTGGTCTTTCCTGCTATCTGCCTGCTCACTGCCACCTAGAATCCCAACACTGCTTGCATGAAGGTATTCTCACCTAAGTTTGCCATGCTGTATGCTGTTCTGAGTCTCTCAGTCGTGTCTGACTCTTTGCGATACCATGAACTGTTGCCTGCAAGGCTCCTCTGTCCATGAGATTATTTTCCAGGCAAGAATACTGGAGTGGGTGGCCATTTCCTCCTTCAGGGGATCTTCTTGCATCTCTTGCATCTCCTGTATTGGCAGGAAGATTCTTTACCATTTGTGCCACCTGGGAAACCCTTAGGGTTTGCTGCTAACCCTTAATTTATCATTATCTCACTTTTTATCCCAAGCTCCTTATCCTGGTGCTGTACCATTCTTTCTTTCCAAAAGGAATTCTGGTAATAATTTTGAGATAATACACTTTGACTTCTGGTACATTTATTTATATGACAATCACCTCCATTTGAGTTTGTGTTTCTTAAGGGGTGTTTTTCATCTCATACATTTAGCATCAAGTGCATGGTAGATAGTTAAACAGTCATTAAATTAAAAACGCATTTTCAAGTCTGATATTTTAGTTCTAATTATATTGTAAAGGGATTTTATGAGACAAAGGGGTAATCTTTCTTAGAGTAAAATAAAGTTGTATCTTGTATCACACAATTGAAGTATAAGCAAGAAACTCTTTTCTTCATATTTTCGTTGGGTTAACACCCCTCATCTTGCTAAACAGTAAACTCCATTAATGATCAAATCACATAACATTTGAATCATGCTATTCCATTTTAAAATTTGAAATTCTACCTCTAGGATAGGAGAGACTTGTAAAAGAGAAATGGAAAGAAGGCTTTTATTCTTTCCCAAATACTCTTTTCCTTATTGCCTGTGCCTTTGCAATAATATTTCTTTTGTTATTGACATTGGAAAATATGCTGTTCTGTTCTTATTAATTAGTCCTAATTTTAACCTAGATAGCATATTGAAAAGCAGAGACATTACTTTGCCAACAAAGCTCCATCTAGTCAAGGCTATGGTTTTTCCAGTGGTCATGTATGGATGTGAGAGTTGGACTGTGAAGAAAGCTGAGTGATGAAAAATTGATGTTTTTGAACTGCGGTGTTGGAGAAGACTCCTGAGAGTCCCTTGGACTGCAAGGAGATCCAACCAATCCATTCTGAAGGAGATCAGCCCTGGGATTTCTTTGGAAGGAATGATGCTAAAGCTGAAACTCCAGTGCTTTGGCCACCTCATGAGAAACGTTGACTCATTGGAAAAGACTCTGCTGCTGGGAGGGATTGGGGGCAGGAGGAAAAGGGGACGGCAGAGGATGAGATGGCTGGATGGCATCACTGAGTCGATGGATGTGAATCTGAGTGAACTCCCGGAGTTGGTGATGGACAGGGAGGCCTGGCGTGCTGCGATTTATGGGGTCACAAAAAGTCAGACACGACTGAGTGACTGAACTGAACTGAACTTTAACTGACTTATTTAAAAGATTCCACATAAATGACCCCTGAGTTTCTGGGTTCTTTAGCTTGTTATCAGCATCTATCTAGATGGGCAACCATCACATGTAAGAGACTAAATTCCAAACAGTTCTCTGTGGCTTCTTCTAAGATTTATTGTGACTTAGCTGCTTAGCATTAATCCCCTTTCTCTGTGTGTGTGTTCAGTTATTTCAATCATATTCACTCTTTGTTACCTATGGACTGTTGCCACCAGGCTCCTCTGTCCAAGGGATTCTGCAGGCAAGAATACTGGACTGGGTTGCCATACTGATATCCATATACCTTTCCCCCCTGTATTTTGGCAATGCCACCATGCTCATTGTCCTTGTTTCCACTGACCTTTGGGAACTAAAAACCTGAGAGAAAAACCCTTATCTCCTCCCTGTATTCACCACTGTTTTTTTACCATTCTTGAAACACAAGAAAACCAAAAATTAAATTGTCTAGCAAAACGAGGAGGCAAATTATAACTACTAGAGATATTTTTTCTAATAAAATCCTCTATGGTCAATATAATGAACAATAATACCTCAGTTATGTATTATTCAATATCACAGTAATCCAAGTCTATGCCCCAACCAGTAATGCTGAAGAAGCTGAAGTTGAACAGTTCTATGAAGACCTACAAGACCTTTTAGAACTAACAGCCAAAAAGGATGTCCTTTTCATTATAGGGGACTGGAATGCAAAAGTAGGAAGTCAAGAAACACCTGGAGTAACAGGCAAATTTGGCCTGGGAATGTGGAATGAAGCAGGGCAAAGGCTGATAGAGTTTTGCCAAGAGAACACACTGGTCATAGCAAATACCCTCTTCCAACAACACAAGAGAAGACTCTACACATGGACATCACCAGATGGTCAACACCGAAATCAGATTGATTATATTCTTTGCAGCCAAAGATGGAGAAGCTCTATACAGTCAGCAAAAACAAGACCAGGAGCTGACTGTGGCTCGGATCTTGAACTCCTTATTACCAAATTCCGTCTCAAATTGAAGAAAGTAGGGAAAATCACTAGACCTTTCAGGTATGACCTCAATCAAATCCCTTATGATTATACAGTGGAAGTGAGATATAGATTTAAGGGCCTAGATCTGATAGATAGAGTGCCTGATGAACTATGGAATTAGGTTTGTGACATTGTACAGGAGACAGGGATCAAGACCATCCCCATGGAAAAGAAATGGAAAAAAGCAAAACGGCTGTCTGGGGAGGCCTTACAAATAGCTGTGAAAAGAAGAGAAGCGAAAAGCAAAGGAGAAAAGGAAAGCTATAAGCATCTGAATGCAGAATTCCAAAGAATAGCAAGAAGAGATAAGAAAGCCTTCTTCAGCGATCAATGCAAAGAAATAGAGGAAAAGAACAGAATGGGGAAGACTAGAGATCTCTTCAAGAAAATTAGAGATACCAAGGGAACATTTCATGCAAAGATGGGCTCAATAAAGGACAGAAATGGTATGGGCCTAACAGAAGCAGAAGATATTAAGAAGAGGTGGCAAGAATACACAGCAGAACTTTACAAAAAAGATCTTCACAACCCAGATAATCACAAAGGTGTGATCACTTATCTAGAGCCAGACCTCCTGGAATGTGAAGTCAAGTGGGCCTTAGAAAGCACCACTACGAACAAAGCTAGTGGAGGTGATGGAATTCCAGTGAGCTATTTCAAGTTCTGAAAGATGATGCTGTGAAAGTGCTGCACTCAATATGCCAGCAAATTTGGAAAACTCAGCAGTGGCCACAGGACTGGAAAAGGTCAGTTTTCCTTCCAATCCCAAAGAAAGGCAATGCCAAAGAATGCTCAAACTCCTGCACAATTGCACTCATCTCATATGCTAGTAAAGTAATGCTCAAAATTCTCCAAGCCAGGCTTCAGCAATATGTGAACCATGAACTTCCTGATGTTCAAGCTGGTTTTACAAAAGGCAGAGGAACCAGATATCAAATTGCCAACATCCGCTGGATCATGGAAAAAGGAAAAGAGTTCCAGAAAAACATCTATTTCTGCTCTATTGGCTATGCCAAAGCCTTTGACTGTGTGGATCACAATAAACTGTGGAAAATTCTGAAAGAGATGGGCATACCAGACCACCTGACCTGCCTCTTGAGAAACCGATATGCAGGTCAAGAAGCAACAGAACTGGACATGGAACAACAGACTGGTTCCAAATAGGAAAAGGAGTACGTCAAGGCTGTATATTGTCACTCTGCTTATTTAACTTATATGCAGAGTACATCATGAGAAATGCTGGGCTGGAAGAAGCACACGGTGGAATCAAGATTGCCAGGAGAAATATCAATAACCTCAGATATGCAGATGACACCACCCTTATGGCAGAAAGTGAAGAGGAACTAAAAGGCCCCTTGATGAAAATGAAAGAAGAGAGTGAAAAAGTTGGCTTAAAGCTCAACATTCAGAAAACGAAGATCATGGCATCTGGTCCCATCACTTCATGGGAAATAGATGGGGAAACAGCGGAAACAGTGTCAGACTTTATTTTGGGGGGTTCCAAAATCACTGCAGATGGTGACTGCAGCCATGAAATTAAAAGACGCTTACTCCTTGGAAGAAAAGTTGTGACCAACCTAGATAGCATATTCAAAAGCAGAGACATTACTTTGCCGACTAAGGTCCGTCTAGTCAAGGCTATGATTTTTCCTGTGGTCATGTATGGATGTGAGAGTTGGACTGTGAAGAAGGCTGAGTGCCAATGAATTGATGCTTTTGAATTGTGGTGTTGGAGAAGACTCTTGAGAGTCCCTTGGACTGCAAGGAGATCCAACCAGTCCATTCTGAAGGAGTTCAACCCTGGGATTTCTTTGGAAGGAATGATGCTAAAGCTGAAACTCCAGTACTTTGGCCGCCTCACGCGAAACGTTGACTCATTGGAAAAGACTCTGATGCTGGGAGTGATTGGAGGCAGGAGGAGAAGGGGACGACCGAGGATGAGATGGCTGGATGGCATCATGGACTCGATGGACGTGAGTCTGAGTGAACTCCAGGAGTTGGTGATGGACAGGGAGGCCTGGCGTGCTGAGATTCACGGGGTTGCATAGAGTCGGACATGACTGGGAGACTGAACTGAACTATGTATTAAATAAGACAACATGTCACATATTTAATATTGCTAAGATTTAGTCTTTTAGGGTTTGAGGCTATGCAGACAGATGTCAAATGAAAAAAGCTTGACTTTGTGAACCTCTTCTTTTTAAAGTTTAATTCCATCCCTATTTTAAAGGAAATTTAATTTAAGGGAATTATATCCATATGATTCAAGTTCATTTGTATTTAACTGATCAATGTGTTGTTTTACAAGGCCTGTTTGATGTCAAGAAAGCAAAGTGAGTCCCTTTTCCCCCTAGGCTCTGAAATGCATTTTTTCCCCCTTAGAAGTATTTGGCAGTTTATAAATCCCACTACCAAAGACTGCACTTTGGTTTAAAATTCAAAGCATTAAAACATGGCACAACATCCAAATGAACAGTAAGTTTCTGTTGAGAAAATAGCCTTTAACCTAATGATTTTTCATGTTTTTCTGCTTATTTTAATTTTTAACTACAAAACCAATTTCTTAAGGAAAAGCGACATCTTAACGGAAGCATTAGAGGAGAGTTCCCCATCATATTAGCAAAAGAAGAGTTATAAATAATTCATTAGATAAGAGAATTTTGAAAAGTTGGTGTCTTTGCCTTTTTTAATCATCTCCTTCCATGAAAAGAAAACATGCTATATTGAGAAATACTTAGACTTTAAAGTCAGTGTGTACTACTCTAACTTAAGAGACACATGGGTCCAGCAGAGTTTCAAACTTTGTTTCATGACTTTAAAAGAGTGGATAAGATCACTAATCTTTAGAAGTGCTCAAATATGGGTCCTTGTCTTTCCCTCCATCCATTATTCCCTTTGTACCTGGGATGGATTCTACATTGATCTTTAATTTTGTATCCCTTGAGTCCTCCCCAATATGCATGACTGAGAAATGTTTCTCAGAAAGTTTTCCTCATTTGTCCTTTTGGAGGAGGGGGGATAGACTTGCTAAAATTACTTACATATTTTTGTTATGTATTATAGAGACTATCAACTTTGAAGCTGATTGTGTGTTCTCCACTCACTTTATTACAGGAATGCTTAAAGGTACATGTCAAAACAACATTTGACAACTCTAAAGAAACACATAATCTCTATTTCTATGTGTTGTCTTTAAGTTCTTATTCTAGTATTTACTTCTTTTTGACTTTGATTCTCTTAATTTATTGTTGTGTAAATCAGACATATTTAAGGTCTTTTGGGTAAGTCAGGGTAAAAATAAATGAAGAAATGCACACTTACATACATAAAAATTCTGTGGCTAAACCTATACAGTGCAGGGCAGGCTGAAACCTACCTGAGAATTCAGACTATAATATAGCAAGGACAGAAATCTGAGAAAAAATGATTAAGATCATTTTATATTGAAAGCTAATATTGACTGCTCCCATCCATGATTTGCAAAGCATTTTTTAATTCTACCTTAAAATGTGGCTTTCCCCCCCACCCCACCCCCTTACATCTACGTTGACACATTTTTACAGAGAGATCTACCAAACTCCAAATCCAGATAGCTCAGGTACACAAGCAATCAGTTGGCATTACACTGGGAGTCTGGGCAGGCTCATAAGGAAACAAATATCTGAGATAACAGATGCCACTTGTGACCATTCTACTTGGGGCGGAGCAGGGAGGGAGAAGCAGCTCCCTGCAGGAATTTCTCTTTTTATTTTTCTTTTTAGGCTCATTTTATTGTGATTATCTTATGGTCTAGTAGGTAGAATTAGAAGATAAATGTTCTTTGAATAAAAAAATGAGCACCAATAAAGAATATTTCTATCATGAGTATGGCTCTGATTCCAAGAAACTAGATCCCAGAAAGATAAATAAGAATATTTGACTTATTGGTCAATGTTCTTTTCCTGAGAACTTTGAAGTTCAGTGAAGGAAAAGACACAGGATAAAGGTAAATCAAATTGAGGAATTCTGTAAGTGGGCGGATCAGGAAACTGGCTACTCCATTTTTTTTTTTTTTTTTTCCTAATCATCTTGAGTGCAGTTTGCCATTGGTAGTTCTCCAAACCATTTTTTGTGTTCCAGCAGATTTTGTCTCTTTAGTCGCCTTCCTTTTTTATTCCTTCCTTTGGACCCTCTGTGACTGTTGTGCTGGTGTTGATATGTATTTGTAGGAAGGAAAAAGGATACTAAGGAGTTACAGTTGTATGATTTACAACTGTTACTATGTACTATAATATATCCTAGATTTTGTAAATACAATAGTATGTTTATTATTCAAATTCCATTAAACAATGGGTCAGATTAATCAAATTTCTTATTTTCTGATTTAAAACATACTAATTGATGCCAACAAGGCAGTTAGCAGGTAGTTCACTCATATAGCTACACATTTCTCCTAGTCATTAAGTTTTATCTAAAAAGATGCTTATTCCAGATGTACTTACTATTGTTATTCTAGATAAATAAATAACACATAAATAAACTGTGTAAATAAATATTCTAACTATTAGTATGAAAAGAGAGGCTATTTCTATTGATGTGAATGCTTTGAAAAAAACTCAAAACCAAATGACTAAAACAAAACAAAAAATGATATTGATTTTGATGTGGACAAGAGAACTAAAAAATTCTTTAAGACTGTATCATCTTTCCTTTTAAAAATCCTCTGCTTTAACCAACTTATTTGCTTAACTGACCAACCAGTGGTACCAGTTGTGCTGGGGAAGACATGTGCTCTAAGTATTTGGTGATGTAATGGAAATAATTGATTCAATTCATTCATCCAGAGCAGTGTAACAGACGCTCAACAAGCAGTCAATCATATCAAGGCACATTTGCTCTCTTGCCAGCCTAGACAATGTCTGATTAGACATAGCTCGACTGTACCCAGCCATGCATTTCAGAAGCCATAAAAAATGAGTGTTCTGCATACATATTTCACTCCTCAAGAGACATTTTTTAAGTAGAAGATTTTTGAAAGTTTGGTCAGATACTGGAGTATTTGCTTTTTGGTCTCACTAACAGTTTTACACTCCTTCTTCACTCCCGAATATTAACTTATTTTGTTTTTCTTTTCACTGTCAAAGGAATCCCAGTAATGTATACTTGAAATCTAGGGATCTTTGGAATCCTTCTTCCATCACATGCATTGCACTTGTGTATAGCTGCATCCCCTGGATTCAAGTTTTTATCTGATGTCACTCACACCTTACTGTTTAATTTTATCCCTACTTCTTATTCGCCTCTTGGTTCTCCACATAAAAGAACCAAAGGTAAATTTGACTTACAGGTATAAAGATGGTGGAAGTATGTCCATAAACAATCCAACTAAGAAAATGTATGAAATAAAGGGACCAAAATGCCATCTAATTCTAATACCCACACCTCTGGCCATACTTTTTTCTGTTGGCCTAACCAATTCAGTCCTCTCGACTGAAGGCAGGAGGAGAAGAGGATGACAGAGAATGAGATGGTTGGGTGGCATCACCAACTCGATGGACATGAGTTTGAGCAAGCTCTGGGATTTGGTGAGGGACAGAGAAGCGTGGCATGTTGCAGTCCATGGGGTCACAAAGAATTGGACATGACTGAGTGACTAAACTGAACTGATTCAGTCCTCAACTTCAAGCTCCCTAACCTTAGACCTTTCACTATGCCTCCTCATAATGGAGGAAGTACAGCTTTAGGTATGTGTCTCAGGACATATTTTCAGCTCCACCTCTTATTGCCTCTTAGAACTACTTTTGTTTTGTTTGCCCTGGATTGTAAACCCACGCAGTATGGACTTAATTATTTTATATCTCTTCTTAGTCAAACAGATTTAAAAATTAGCTTATAACTTTTGATAAACTAGACTCACCACTGAATCGTTTAATTTCCCACTCTGTTGAAAGTTCCATAGCCACAGGCTAGCTCCACCACTTTCTCTTCCCAGCTCAACTTCTAGACTCCCAGCCAGTATTATTCTTATTTTTCTTTCCCCAAGGTTAGTATTAAGAAAATTCTCTCTGAAAGAAATGAACCCAAAGTGAACTTGAAGAAAGAATTTAAGTCAAACATGATCTTTAGTGAGAAGGGGAAGATACCCCTCTCCCCAGTGTCTTATTAAGGAACTTCCGTAAGAACTCCATGCTGTCCTATTAATGGTAAAATTCTCTTCTTTCTCTCCAGTCTGGCTCTGTGTGATGATGTGCCTTTCCACAACATTAAATACCATCTGTAGGATGAAGACTCTCTTCTGAGTTATAGAATTTTTATTCTAAATTCCTCATTGACATCTTCATTTGGATGTCTCACAAATGTCACACTTAATACATCCCAAGCTTGGTTTTCAATTTCCCCTAAAAGGTATTGTTCACTGCTGCTTTCCCCTTCTCAGTTAATGGAATGACCTCTACACCATGGGCATGAACGAGTCTCAGATTTAGGGTTTATCTTTGACCATCACCATGTAAGCCAGAGTACCACCAAATCCAAAAATTAGATGTCCATCAGTTCAGTTCAGTTCAGTCGCTCAGTCATGTCTGACTCTTTGTGACCCCAGGTATCGCAGCACGCCAGGCCTCCCTGTCCTTCACCAACTCCCGGAGTTCACTCAAACTCACATCCATCGAGTCAGTGATGCCATCTAGCCATCTCATCCTCTGTCGTCCCCTTCTCCTCCTGCCCCCAATCCCTCCCAGCAACAGAGTCTTTTCCAATGAGTCAACTCTTCCCATGAGGTGGCCAAAGTAATGGAGTTTCAGCTTTAGCATCATTCCTTCCAAAGAACACCCAGGACCGATCTCTTAGATGTCCATGATAAATCTCAAATCTATCCACTATTTTTTTCTAATCCTCTATCACATTTCATAACAGTTATCTATATGAGAAATGATATTATTATTTTACTTTGTCCATTTCTCTCAACTAGAATGCAAATTACTGGAGAGCTTCTGTCTGTGCTCTTCATTTCAATTTGTAAGTGCTTAAAAACAAGACAAAATCTGACATGAAGTTGATTCTTATTAGTAATTATTGACTGATTGGGTATTGCTGTGCAGGTCAAAGTTGCCGTCATCCTCCCCAGGATTTGTACCTTGTCCACTCTGTGTTTCCATACTTTATATTCTTCAAAGCCATTCTTCATTCAAACAAACAAAATGAACTTTACAATCATGACAGGATGTTTAATAGGGACATTTACTGCTGCCTTAGGAAAAGCATAATGGCTCACAGCCAAAGGCCACAAATTAACAAACAGCCAAACAAAAAACAGGCACCAAATCCCCAAAGAGTGCCCTACAGTTGAGCTTATTTAGCCAGGGGCTTATTAAGCACTGCCAGACCTGGCCCCACCAAAATCAATTCCTCCACCAGCCTCCCTTCACCAATTCTTTCAAGTTAAGATTTGTTGGCCTGACAGGAATTGCAAGGACTTTTCTCGGGTATGGAAAAAGGAAGGAGTATATTCCAGCGTCATAGAGGCACATTGCCTAGTATCCCACCCAGGATGCTTTTCCAGCTTAAAGGGGCTTTAGGGAAGACAAGTGAGTTTGGGAGTCTGAGGAGTAGGATGAAAGACTTGAGCAGGAAGTGGATTCTTCATGTGTCTGGACACTGAAGTGAACAGGCTCTTCAGAGCCTTTGGAGAATTTACACCTCTGAAAAAGCTAGTATGTGTTGTCCTGACTTGGAGAAAGCATTGAGAGCCAATGTATTGGCTAAATAAGCAACAAAAACTGCTGATGAATAAAGAATAGTGGACTGTGAAAAGAAAAGGCTGAAGTGGAACCAGTTTCCCTCACCCTCAACTCACTCTGTGCATTTCAGGAGTCTGCTCCAGCCCACGCTTAAATCAAGGGAAGAGAGGCAAAACAAGTTCGAGAATCGAGATTGAAGCTGACCTAGGCTTGTAATATTTGATAGGCTTTTACTATCTAACCTCCTTGCTCAAGAGTTTTTTATTTGTTTGTTTGTTTTCCAGAGGACAGAAAAGGTGTTACTGGAGTATGTTCGAGGAATAAATAAAAGGAAAAAATAAAGTTTTGTGATCAATAAATCATTTAAAAAGCAAAAGTAAATTATTCCATGCTCTGGCTCGAAATTCTGTTGCTTTCCATGGCTTCCTATTGCTTTTAGAAAAAATCAGTCTCCTGGCCAGGCTGGCAGCACTGATCATCTGAACACTGGGATTATTACACTAGCCCAAGATCTCTGTCCTCTAGTCAGACTGGCCTTCTTCTGATTCCCAGATCCCCCCACAAATGGTTTAAACTCCCATAGGGGGGTTTTGTCATGTTTTTCCATTGACCGGAGTATTTGCCTTCCCTGATTTTTTTTTTAAAGCTTGTTCCTCAAGGATCTAGCTTAAATGTGAATTTCTTAAATGCTTTCTATGACACCTTCTTCCCCAACTTGAACCCCATCAATTTCCCTTTGTCTGGATTCCTCCTAGGTCCCTATTTAGCACTAGGACCTGACAAAAATGTAGATTCAATCAATAGGCAATAAAGGAAAGACTTGAGCACTTATCACCTTGAAAGGAAAATCATCTGAAGCTTCATTTCTCATATAAATTTTCAACAGGATCTACTCTGTAAATTTCTTTCTTGAAAAAGGCTTAGCATTTCTGATAAGGCATTTAATTTTCTGTTGGGGGCAAATGATATTATGACCTAATAATATGTTAATGACTTCAACTCACAGTGATTTTCTGCATTATTTTCTATCTTACCTTTAACCTAACTATTGTGTTGCAAGAGTCAGGCATGACGATGACTAAATAACAGCAATCATGATCTCATTGTCTTTTTTACTTATAAAATTTCCTTTCCAAGAAGAAATTTTGAAATAGGACTGCATAGGGCTCTTCTCTTGCAGCAAACTGTAACAAAACTTTTGACAGGTACAAATAATTAATTTGTCAAAGACATTTTTTTATACTGTTATGAACATCTCATAAATATTCACTTGCTTCACAAGGAGCCATTCAAGTAAAGCCGGGGCTATGCCTGAATGGAAAAAAATCACAGGAGACTCACTGTTGAGATTATTTTGTGTTTCATCAATTTTTTGGATGTTGAGATTAACTAGTGAGGGTTTGCTAACACTCAGCAAAGTTGGCTTATTTCCACAGTCCTTGTTAATCAAAGTCTTGTGACTATTTTAAGAATGTTCTGTTGAATATGAGACCAATCCAAGTTAAGAATTTGGAGTAAGAGTCTACAAAAATGATTTAATATTGCAGGGGGGATATTCTGTAGGGGATTTGGGTACTGAAAACAATAGGTTTTTTGTCAGTGGTTTATGTCTACAGAAAGATTCTTGGACCTTTGAGGAATCATATAACTAATTATATCTGGCCAATGCTTTATATTTGAGAAGTTCCATGATTGTGTTGAAGAATACCATGGCTGGGATCATATTGTTATATTGTTAGTGAGAAATGACCAAGTACTTAAAGAGACCAGGATGTTGCATAATTATATTCAGAAATGTTTTGGCTGCAGAAAATTATTTTGTGTTTTGTCTGCAGGGCTTTGCTTGTGTATGTATTTATGTCTGTTTTTGCAATTATATTTAGCTAATTGTATAATTGCTTCAGCAGTTTTCTGTATGTCTGACTGTCTCTGTAAGCAGTTATTTGGGAGTCATTTATTTTGATGGCCAGTGACAGTTTTTGGACAGCCTTACATTTTCAAGTTAGGTCCCCACAACCAATTGCATATAGGACCAGAATGAGGGGTTCTAAGAATTTTTAAACTTTTTTTCATAACCCTGTCTAACAATGATAGGTAGCCATTTCCTTTTATGGAAAACGCCCCACGGAAGAACATATTTGAATTGGCCTATTTATCCATTTCTTCTTGTGGCAGTCTTGAAAAGGAATGTTAGCACATGCCAACAGTTTCTTCATGTGCCTAAAATGTTGTTAGATGTTTGTTTTTGTTCTATTTTTTTTTTTTTTTCAGTTTGTGTGCCTGCTCTTTTTTTTTTTTTTAATTGAAATGAGCTGTTTACAACTCTCCTCTCAAATGGAGTATAAACTCCTCTAGGTCACTGGCTATAATTTATTCCTCATTTATCTCTGGTGCATAGTAGGTACCCAGTAAATATTTATTGAATAATTTATTGTTGTTTAGTCACTAAGTCATGTCTGACTCTTTTGTGACCTCATGGACTGTAGCCCTCCAGGCTCCTCTGTCCATGGCATTTCCCAGGCAAGAATACGAAAGAGGGTTGTCATTTCCTTCTCCAGAGAATCCCTATCTCCTGCATTGCAGGCAGATCTTTACTGTCTGAGCTGCCAGGGAAGCCCTAAAATCCATCTGGAAACTGAAAAATCCTGGCCATATATGTCAAGCATAAAGTTGTCCAGTGGTACTTGTATCCTGCTAAAGATGTTGATGTTACAAGTAAAATGTGGAGTTCCAAAAGGAAAGGAAATTTAATTGTGTAATGAGCAGAGAACAACAACATCAAAGATAACCAAATAAAATTATAGAGACAAAGCTACTTTAAGATTATTCAAAAGAAAGGAAAATGTTTGGAAAATATGGATATGACAATGTACAGATGGGATATAAGGTAAATTCAAGCCTGGTATACTTTACTTCTTCATAGAAGGTGGTACTGTAAGCAGAATGAAGGAATAGAGACAAATGGTCCATGGAAATTTAGAAGAATTGCTAAAATTAAAAAAAAAATCTTAGTAATATAAAATTGAAGGTATCAATAAACCAATTATTTAAATTAATTCATTAATAAATAAATTACTTAAAGGTATTAATAAATAGCATGACTTTTAAAACTTCTCAATAAACCTTAGTGAGAAATGTTTACTTCCCTATGTCATATCCATCTAAAATATAAATAAATGAATAAATAAATATGTATAAACATATGTAACAGCAGGATAGTTAAATACATACACATATATGCAGAAGGAATGTTTTTCTCAAGCTTTACTAACAGAATAAGCAATAAATTTTCATGCCATTTTCATACTTTCAACAGTCATGAAAACTACATTTAATTATATTCTATTATACAAATGATTTTATAGCATGTAGAAGCAAAATGCTTATAAAAATGTTTACAAAAAAGGAAATATGTTTAACATTTGTGAGGATATAATTATCTTCCAGATTTCTTGTAACTTATTCCTGTCATTGTAAAAATCACATAAATAGACCAGAGATGCTATAATGTTGATACCAATACTTTTAAAACAAGATAGAAGAAATCAAAGTAAATATGCTCTAAGCAATCTTTAGGAATTTGAATAAAGATCCCCTGGAAAAGGAAATAGCAACCCACTCCAGTATTCTTGCTTGGAGAATCCCCGTGGACAGAGAAGCCTGGCAGGCTACAGTCCATGGGGTCACAAAGAGTTGGACATGACTGAGCAACTAAGCACATAGGGAGGTGAGAGTAGTATGCAGTTTAAGGGTGGTAGATGTTGAAATGTGTATTTCTCTATGGACATGAGCAACCCTGCATTTTTTATTAGAAAAAATTTTAAAGAGGAAGCTGGATGCTCCATGATAATGACAAATGAAACAGTAAAGAAGGTAAAAATTTCAGAGGGAGAACTAGCTATCTAGGCTATGTTGAAAAATGCCTAGAAGATTGTCTCTGCAAGTGAGCTTGAATTCAACTGGATCAAACTGTGTAACAACTTATGTCCTAGTTCGGTTCAGTTCAGTCGCTGAGTTGTGTCCAGCTCTTTGCAACCCCATGGACTGCAGCACTCCAGGCCTGCCTGCCCATCACTAACTCCCAGAGCTTACTCAAACTCATGCCCATTGAGTCGGTGATGCCATTCAACTATCTCATCCTCTGTCATCCCCTTCTCCTGCCTTCAATCTTTCCCAGCATCAGGATCTTTTCAAATGAGTCAGCTCTTCGCATCAGGAGGCCAAAGTATTGGATTTTCAGCTTCAGCATCAGTCCTTCCAATGAACACTCAGGACTGATTTCCTTTAGAATGGACTGGCTGGATCTCCTTGCAGTCCAAGGGACTCTCAAGAGTCTTCTCCAACACCACAGTTCAAAAGCATCAATTCTTCAGTGCTCAGCTTTCTCTATAGTCCAAAACTCACATCCATACATGACTACTGGAAAAACCATAGTTTTGACTAGATGGATATTTGTTGGCAAAGTAATGTCTCTGCTTTTTAATATACTGTCTAGGTTGGTCATAGCTTTTCTCCCAAGGATCAAGCATCTTTTAATTTCATGGCTGCAGTCACCATCTGCAGTGATTTTAGAGCCCCCCAGAATAAAGTCTCTCATTGTTTCCATTATTTCCCCATTTATGTCCTAAAGTGAAAAGTGAAGTTGCTCAGTCGTGTTTAACTATTTGCAACCCCATGGACTGTAGCCCACTAGGCTCCTCCATCCATGGAATTTTCCAGGCAAGAGTACTGGAATGGGTTGCCATTTCCTTCTCCAGTTTATGTCCTAAGGAAGTCTCAAAAACAATAGAATGATGAGCTAACAATTAATGGACACTTACTGCTGGATGCGGTGCTAATAGAAGCAAATTAGCTTGAATCTTACTAGAGAGATGAGAGACAGGGAGTCAAGAAGAGACTGGCTAAAATCACTAGCATCCCTGGAAGCAACAGTTAGAGTGACTGTGTGCACAACCAAAGTTGCATGCTCTTAGCAGTGACATTAGAGTCACTAAACCACATGGAAATAAACGTGATTGAAATAGTCCAGCTAAGTCACTAAACAAATAATTGTTAGACTGTGTGGGTTTTCAAGGTTACAACAATATATTACCTTAAAGGACTAGCTTTCTATCAAAAAGAGAGAGAGAGAGAGACAAAAAAAAAAAAAAAAAGAAGTGTGACATATACAGGAAAAAATGCAGGCAGCAGATATTGTCTTAGATAAGGCCCAGATGTCAGACATAGCAGACAAAGAAGTCAAAAACATATTGTAAACATGTTCAAAGTGTAATAAATATTTTTAAGGAAGTAAAAGGAGGTATGATGACAATGGCTCATCAGATAGAGAATACCAGTATCAAAACTAAATGGAAATTCTGGATTTGAAAAATGTAATAGCAGAAATGAAAAAAATCACTTGCAGGTCTCAGCAGTAGTTTATCTGACAGAAAAAAAAAAAAAAAAAAACCTCAATGAATTGGAAGGCAGATAGATAAATATGCAATATAAAGAACAGAGGGAAAAAGAATGATAAAAAAGGAAATAACCTCAAAAAAATGTAGGATATCATTAAGTATGGTAACATATATGTATTGAAGTACCAGAAAGAGAAGAGAAAAAAAGAGCAGGAAAAGTATTGGTAGAAATAATGGCTGAAAACTTCCCAGAATATAATGAAAAGATATTACACATCCATAAAGAACAACAAACTCCAACTTGATGAAAACAAAGAAATCCATACTCAGATATTTCAACTGTTGAAATGTTAAAAGAAAAAGGAAAATTAAAAAAAAAATGGAAAGACTGGAGATAAAAAGGATCCAATTAAAAGAAATGTCTCTAATAAGATCAATCAATAGCTTACTTCTAATCAGAAACAGTAGAAATCAGAAGGCAGAGAGAAGTCATATTTAAAGTGCTGAAAGAAAAAAAAAGCCAATAAAGAATTATACACAGAAAACTATCCTTCAGTAATGAAGGTAAAATAAAGTCATTCCAAGATGAGCAAAACTGAAAAACTTTGTTGCTAGCAAAGACTCCTTACAAGGTTAATAAAGGAAAATATTTGTTAGATAAGCAACAAGGATAGATTGTGCAGCACAAAATATTGTAGTCCTTATCTTACAATAACTTCTAATGAAGTATAATTTGTAAAAATGCAGAATCACTATGCAGTATTCCTGAAACAAATATAATATTGTAAACTATATTTCAACAGAAGAACAAATAGTAAGAGAAAATAAGAATAATAAAGGAATTGCTTCAGAATGGAAGCAAATGACATAAGAAAGTAATTTTAATCCCTATGAAAAATAGAGTGCTAATAAATGTAATTATGTAGGGAATGATAAAGGACAATATAATCGCATTATCCTTTTTTTTTCTTTAGTGATTTAAAAACTAATTGTATAAAATATCATGTATGCAACTCTATTGTTAGGTCTGTATCATAGATTTTCTATAACATAGAAAAATGTAATATATTGACTTAACAGCACGAAAGAGATCAGTGGGAATACAATTGTATTGGAGGAAGTGTATGATGGTAACTTGAATCCACTTAACTCCACAGATTGAAAAAGAACTGCATATGTTAAATAAGAAGTTTAATATAACAAACTCTAAGTTTATTTATTTTATTCTCTCAACTTCTTTAAAATACATAAAATTATATATAGTAATCATCACAACAATGTATTGTTGAAATTTCAATACAGGTCATTAAGCAAACCATAAGAAATTGAAAAGTAGTGAAATAATGCAAAGTATGTTCTGTGACCACAATGAAAAGAAATTAGAATAGAATACCTCAGGGGAATTTGAGAAGTTCACAAATGCAAGGAAATTAAACAAAATACTCTAAATAAGCAATCAGTCAAAGAAATTAAAAGAGAAATCAGATAATATTTTGAAGTAAATGAAGTTGAAACACAACATACCAAAATTTCTGGGATACAGCTAAGGCAGTGCTTACAAGGAAATGTATACCATAAATGCCACATTAAAATGTTTTATATATGTATAGAATTATTTCAAATCAATTACTAATTTTTCCTATAGCTCAGTGGATGAAGAATCTGCCTGCAATGCAGGCGTGCAGGGTTTGATCCCCAGGCTGAGAAGATCTCCTGGAGAGGGAAATGGCAACCCACTCCAGTATTCTTGCCGGAAAAATCTTATGGACAGAGGAGCCTGGCGGGCTGAAGTCCATGAGGTCCCAAGAGTGTGACACGACTTAGCAACTAAACCCACCCACCTTAAGGCTTTGTAGTAAGGAGAAAATCAAGCTTAAATCCATAAGGAGAAAGGAAACAATAGTTTAGAACAGGTATCAATGAAATAGTGCATAGAAAAACATAAAAGACTGAAAGAAACAAAAGTTGTTTCTTTGAAAATAACAAAACTGACAAAACTTTAGCGAGACTAACCAAGGAAAAAATAGGAACATTAAAATTGCTAAAATCAAGAATTAAAGAGTAGAAATTACTGTCAACCTTACAGAAATAAAAAGGAGCATAAATGAACACCATGGAAAATTGTATGTCAACAAATTAGGTGACTTGGATGAAATATACAAATCCTAGGAAGCCACAATCTATTGAAACTAATTTCCCCCAAAATAGAAAATTTAAATTGATCTATAACAAGTAAATGATTTAATCAGAGTGTTAATTTTCTAGAGTTGCTGTAACAAATTTCCACAAATTGAGTGGTTGAAAACAACATAAATTTATTCTCTCACAGTGTGGAAGGCCAAAAGTTTGAAATAAAGGTGACAGCATATCCATGCTCCCTCTCAATGCTTTAGGGAGTAAATCTTCCCTGCTTCCTTCTAGTTTGTATTGGCCACTGGCAATCATTGATGTTCCTTTGCCTGTCACTGCATTTACACAGCCCTCCCTGTGTGTGTGTTCCTATTATTCTTTCCTTCTCTTAAAAGGATCCCATTTATCTTTGGTTTAGGACCCCATGCTAATCTACTATGGGCTTATTTTAACTAATTATATATGCAAAAATTTATTTCCAAATAAGGTCAGATTGTGAGTGGGTGGACATGAATTTTGAGTGCACACTGTTCAACTCAGATGGATTAGTGATTTAAAATTCTCCTGCAAAATAAAGCTAAAACCCAGATGGCCTCAATAATAAATTCTGTCAAATTTGAAAATAAGATGGTTGCTAATTCTTCAAAACTCTTCCAAAACATAGAAGAGAACACTTTCCAAATCATTCTATGAGACCAGTATTACTCTGATACTGAAAACAAACACTGATATCACAAGAAGACTATAGATTAAATATGTCTAATGAAAATATATGTAAAATACTATCAAACTGAATCTAGCAACTTATAGAAAGGGTTATATACTATAACCTTTATCTCAGAATTTCACCATACTATATCAATAGCATAAAGGACAAAAGCCGTGTTACCATCTCAATAGATGCAGAAAACACATTTACAAAATCTAACATCCTTGCAAGATAAAACACTAACTAGGAATAGAAGGGACCTTTTTTGATCTGATGAATGGCATCCACAAGAAATCTACAGTTAACATCATCTGATGCTCTGACACAATTCTCTGACCCCAGTTGGTGTCCTATGATCCAGTTCAATTCTGACATGAACTACCTGAAGTTAGCTCAGATGATACAAGTTAAGGGCAAAGACCTTGATAAGATTGTTCAGACTACAGACACTAGTCACAAGTGTTAGTGTCCTCAACCAATTCACACTTCTGTCCAGGAAGCTAGAAATTTCAAAATGTTTCATTTCTATCCAACTAAGGTGGACTGCAGTACAATTCTGATGCTAATCACCTAGAGTTAGCATCACAAGTCACAATTTAAGGAGTGCCCTTACTTCAGACACCAGCTTGTCTTGGTCCTGCTTAAACTTCTGGGTAACCGAGTCAGGGACCTCTCAGTTCACTATTTTACTAGAAAAACTCGACCTCATAGAATCCAAGAATGGGCTATGATTATTACTACATTTTTATTGTAAAGAATACAATTCAGGAACAGCCAGATTGAAGAGATTCGTAGGGCAAGGTCTGGCAGAAGAGGTAGACATGAAGCTTCTATGCTCTCTTGTGGTATAATCTGGGCATTATTACCCTACCAACATATGATTGTGTTCAATGACTATGAAGTACCACTGAACCTCAGTGTCCAAAATTTTTACTGAAGTCATTAAATAAGCATGATTTATTACCTACATTGAGTACACCTAGCCTCCTCCTCTTCCACAAAAGTTGGGCTGGACCAGATTTTTAACCTTCTGATCATGTGGTTGGACTTTCTGGTGGGCAGTCCTCCTGAGCCATCCAGGAAGCCTACCACGAGTCACCTCATTACCATGACAGACACTTCTATTACTCAGGAAATCACAAGGTACTTTGACATTCTGTGACAGAAATATTTGAAATACTTGGAATTTGCCAAGAGGATAGAGCTCAAAAGTTCTTAGCACAAAAGATAAAAAGAAAAAAATTGTAACTACGTGAGTTGGTCACATATTAGTTTAATTCTGTGTAATCATTTCATAATGAATGTGTATACCAAACCATCAAGTTGTCCCCTTACTTAATTTGAATAGAACTTAATCTTAAGGCTAACCCTAAACTTCTTAAGAGCAAAGAATAATAGAATTTTCGAGTCATAGTGATCATCTTTGCTGAACAAAATCTCCCCTCAATAACTAAGTATACTGTTGTTTACTCACTAAGTTGTGTTTAATTCTTTTAAAACCCCATGGACTGTAGCCACACAGACTTCTCTGTCCATGGGATTTTCCAGGTGTTGCCATTTCCTTCTCCTCGGGATCTTCCTGACCCAGGGATGGAACCCATATCTCCTATATTGGCAGGCAGATTCTTTATCATTGAACCATCAGGGAAACCTAAGTAGGAATATACAGATTAGAAAAATAATGACTAGATAAATAAAACTATAGATGGTATAGATTAAAGATTTAGAAAGAAGATCCTTGACTTACAGTGGTAGGCAAAGCCACATATCAGTGCATATTTACTCTTGTGTATACACTGGCTAATGAAAAGCCACACAAATGATGGTTTGAAATGTTGTCACACATGATAAAACTATCACAGGAATTTTTATCATAAACATGACTGAAGCACAGAAAATTTTCTCAGGGTCATCCTTCCAAGTTTCATCATTTCTCCACAGATTCTTGAGACTATTTTAACAGGAAATGTATTCACAGGTCATTGACATCATTTTAATATAAATCAACCCCATGTCCAGTCTCTGGGTGTTCCTTAAAGGCTAATCACAAGATTTTGTTTGCTTGTTTGTTTATTTTTACAAGGCTTTAGTTGCATGATAATTGTAAACAGTCATTTTTCAAGACAATTCTGCATCATTATTGACTGCCCTGAACATCTCTTTCTAAGACAATTTAATAACAATTGAGAATGCTTTAACTTCTTCAGACCAGATTTCTTGGCTTTAGACCAGATTTCCAACATTGTTTTAGATCTAAGAGCTCCTTAGTATTTACTGTCTGTAACTTATTCTAACAATGACTGTGCCTGATATAAGCAGGTCAGTTGGAAAATTGGAAATAACTCACAGAGTTTAGAACAGTGGAAAAGTGAGATTTTGACTGTCATTAATGTGGAGTACAAATTACATTGGAAAAGACTGACTGATTTGGTTTATTTATTCATTTAGTTATTTGTTTACTTTAATGTGCTCTGAATAAAAAAATAATCTTCATTTTACTCATCAGAGAGTGAATATGCTGCATGTGACAAAACTACAATGGAAACTGGCTTTTAAGATTGAAATGGATTTATTTGCTCAAATGATTGAAGAACTCAAGTTATTTTGACTTGATCCAGGGCTTAACTGTTGTCCCTGGAAACTAGGCTCTCTCTCTCTGTTTCCCTGTTTGTCTCTTACTTTCTTCCACTTACTCAGTTTGACTTTTATTCTTAAGTCTATGGTACTCACAAAAAGAGTTATATAGCTCTTGTTGCTATTGCTCTCTTAGGTTGAAATTTGGGAAAGAAAGAGTGATGCTTTCTTTTCCAGAACTTCCAGCAAAAGTCTTGTTTAATTTCATTGGTAAAGAAGCGCATGAATAATGGGCCTATTCCTATCAAATTGATATATGAAATAATCTGGTTGTTTAGTTCTTAGTAACCAGGGGTAAAGGCTTCCCAAGTGGCTCAATGGTAAAGAATCTGCCTGCCAAGGGGGAGATGTGGATTCGATCCCTGGCTCAGGAAGATCCCCTTTAGAAGGAAATGGCAACTCACTTCAGTATTCTTGCGGGAAATATTATGCATGGAGGAGACTGGCAAGCTATAGTTCATGGGGTTACAAAGAGTCAGACATGACTTAGCTATTAAACAACATCAACAAACCAGGGATAAAGTCAAATCCATCAGGAACATATGAGATAAGAATGGCAATAGAATTGATCTCAAAGGGAAACCTACTTAAAGCAGCTATAATGAAAAGTCTGGTTGGTGTGGGAACAAACAGAAGTTATTCATAGAGTCCACTGTTTTTTATGTCTCTCTTATACAAACATACACACATACATACTCAATGTACATATCTACAGAAATACACATACATACACTTTCCATAAATTCACCTAAAAATTCACATCTCTAAAAAGCATTTACTAAGTCCTAGTCTAGATCACTGGGAGTCTCATTCCATTCCTGTGTCTAACTCCAAATGCCAGAGATCTCAACACATCATGTAGGTTTTACAGGCACCCTAAAACACCCAGCATACATTGTAAAGAGAATAATTAAATGTGATAGTGCCATTTGAAACAGGGGGAAACATAGGGTATAGCATGGTAGTCACCAGAGCACAGCACTTATCCTATCATGCTGCACAGAAGTGAGACGGAACATTCTCTGGCAGTGGATTTAGTTTAGTGACCAGCCAGTTTACCCACGTCCTAGATATCATTTCTGAGAGAAACTCTTATTATCATGTCCCATGGCCACATTGAAGTATCTTTTCTAGGGTGTCTTTTTTTGGGGATCTGTGCTCTTTTAGAGGCCATCTCACTTAACTATCTATTAAAGAAAGTCAGATATTTCATTTAACCATTATTGTTCCAGCATGAAGGTTTTCTCATAGTATTCAATACATCTTCCTTAAAAGTATTATGGTTTCAATTAATTCTCATGTTTTGAGTATCAGAAAATAAAAGTCAAAAAAATTCTATTGAGCTTTAAACATGGAAATCTTCCTAGAAATATTTAGTTCCCAGAAAGCAGCCTTGGCCTCAGTATTCCACTGATCCCCAAGCCCTCATTTATATGCTGTCCATCTTAGCTTCTGTCTTAGAACAGTTTTGGGGGAAAAAAATATACTGGAGTGGGAATACTAAAGAATACTGATCTATTTCTCATGGATACATTCCAGTTGCCTCTTGTCAGCAAGAGTGATTGTTGCCTTTATCTGGCAGAGAAGCCAAGCAGGAGGTTCTTGAATGTGATTTGCCAAGACTGGCATGATTTTCAAATAAAGCGCCAGATAGTAAATATTTTAGGCTTCTCTGTCCACATAAGGTCTCTATCTGTTATTCTTAGTTTTATTTTACACTTAAAAAATGTAAAAGCCATTATTAGCTGTGGGAGTATACAGTCAGACCCAGGACTCAATCCAATATGATATGAATTGGCCACATCGTATCTAGAAGTATGGATAAGGCTTCTTCTAGGACCCAAATATATCTTCTCCTAGGGACCCCCCCTCCCCCTCCACAGTACCTGTTAACAATATTTTTAGTTTAGGATAAAGAGTTCTTTTATTCCATCACAAATCACTGGATTTGCAACAATCTCAGATTACAAAAAGACAGAAGGCGAGACTCTCTTAGTAAAATTGTATTATTTTTACTCTTTTACTTGAAATGCAATACGTTCAAGTTAGGACAATTTTTTTCTCAAGTAGAGTTATTGAAAATGGTTATAGATACTCAGTGCATTCCAACATTTGAAGATATCTTACACAATCACCTAATTCAGGAACATTGAAATGACCAGGATCTGATTCTCCAAAAACTGGAGACACCTGTTTAACTGGTTTTATACAGCATAAAAAGGGGCTGTCAATATTCAGCCCAGCCTAGAGAGTTCCTTTTTGCTGTCTAACTGACTCCAGATAATTCAGATCCACATATTAGAAGCTATATTTAGCATCCTGTTTCTGAGGATCTGAATCAATGAACCAATTAGGGTCTTTTTGCTTTCAAGTAATAGAAAATACAACTTTTAAGAGAAAGACAGATGTGATAGTTAGATAGATGAGGGAGAGAGATTGAGAAGGAGAGAGGGAGAGAACCTAAACCTATTGGCTTATAAACATGGACCATTTCAGCCCTTGACTAAATTCATGAGGAACTTGATGCTAGAGTCAAGTAATGTCATTCAGAACTGTTTTCTGTAATTCTCAGTCCTGTTACCTCAGTTTTACCTCCATTGTTAAGCCTCTTACCACAAGATGACTTCTGAAGACGATCAATCTCCCTTGGTAAAAATGTCCCAACTCCTTCAGATCTCAAACTTGGCTATAGAGCATAGACAAATTTCTTTTAAATTTTAAGAGTTTTATAAATAAGAGCAACATTTACAGTTGTACAACATGCAGAGATTTTTAAGAGTTCAAAAAGAAAACACTTAAGTGGAATAAGGGTTATTCTTGTGGACTTAAACTCACTGCTAAACTTAGCATTCATGCAACAATCCTGTATGCAAGTCAAGAAGCAGCAGTTAGAACTGGACATGGAATAATAGACTAGTTCAAAATTGGGGAAGCAGTACGTCAAGGAAGTATGTTGTCACCCTGTTTGTTTAATTTATATGCAGAGCACATCATGCAAAATTCCAGGCTAGAGGGAGCTGAAATCAAGATTTCCAGAAGAAATATCAATAGCCTCAGATATGCAGATGATTCCACCCTAATGGCAGAAAGTGAAGAGGAACTAAAGAGCCAGTTGATGATGGTGAAAGAGGAGAGTGAAAAAGCTGCCTTAAAACTCAACATTCATAAAATGAAGATCATGGCATCTGGTCCCATCACTTCATGGCAAATAGATGGAGAAACAATGGAAACAGTGAGAGACTTTATTTTCTTGGGTTCAAAAATCATTGCTGATGGTACTGCAGCCCCGAAATTTTAACAGATGCTTGCTCCTTGGAACAAAAGCTATGAGGAACCTAGACAGTGTATTAAAAAGCAGAGACATTACTTTGCCAACAAAGGTCCCTGTAGCCAAAGCTATGGTTTTTCCACTATGGTATCCCCCACCACCCTGCCTTGGACAGCAAAGAGATCAAAGCAGTCAATCCTAAAGAAAATCAGCCCTGAATATTCATAGGAAGGACTGGTGCTGAAACTGAAACTCCAGTGCTTTTGTCACCTGATGCAAAGAGCTGATTCATTGGAAAAGACCCTGATGCTGGGAAAGATTGAAGGCAGGAAAAGAAGGGGGACAGAGGATGAGATGGTTGGATGGCATCACTGACTCAATAGATGTGACTGTGAGCAAACCCAGGAAGTTAGTGAAGGACAGGGAAGCCTGGCATGGTACAGTCCATGGGGCTGTAAAGATGTCAGACATGACTGAGTGACTGAACAACACTTTATTTCTTCAGTTTCTTTTTTCAAATTTATTCCTCTCCAAGTAACCTCACTATGAGTGAATCTCTCATCATCTCAATTGCCTTTTTACTATATGAGTACAGTTCCAAAGTTTGATTCACTCTGTCTGGCTAACACCCAAGGGACTTTACCAGAACAGTCTATAATTCCTGTTGACCTCCGAAATTCTGAAGACTGAAGAGCGTGAAGGGTTTTTTTTTTTTTTTAGATTTAATGTGTATGTGGGCTATCCCGTTTATATCCAAACTTTAACTGATTCTAGTTAGTTTGCCTCTTTGCTTTTTAGGAATTCTAAATGCATTGTAATTATGTAACCATAAACTAATCATCCAGAGCAAGTCATTTATGGGAGTGAAAGGACATATGTAAATCCTACTGCCCTGGGCTAAAGAAACACAAGATTACCTTACTTAGAATTTGGCAAACAACAGCCCCTTCCATAAGCCCATTAGTTTATATTAACACAGAATAACGTCTGTTTTCCTGTTTCTAATTAGACCTGTTTGAATAATAGAAGGGCTCTTTTATTCTTTAATTATAAGAGACTGATAGACCATGCTATCCAGCACAGCATTATAATTTGGCCCAATACCCCTTTTTCTCTTTTAGTCTTCTTTTAAGGTAATAGAAGGATGATCGATACCTCTAGTCCCATCTATCTATCCATCTATCTATCTATCCATCCATCCATCTGGGCTTTCCCAGTGACACAGTGGTAAAGAATCTGCCTGCAATGCAGGAGGAATGAGTTTGATCCCTGGGTCAGGAAGATCCCCTGGAGAAGTAAATGGCAACTCACCTCAGTATCCTCACCTGGGAAATTCCATGGACAGAAGAACCTGGCAGGCTACAGTCCATGGGGTCAAAAAAGAGTCAAATACAACATTAGCAACTCAGTTCAATTCAGTTCAGTCGCTCAGTCACATCCAACACTTTGCGACCCCATGGACTGCAGTGAGCCAGGCCTCCCTGTCCATTACCAACTCCCAGAGTTTAGCCAAACTCATGTCCATTGAGTCAGTGATGCCAAACAACCATCTCATCCTCTGTCGTCCCCTTCTCCTCCCGCCTTCAATCTTTCCCAGCATCAGGGTCTTTTCAAACTCTTTACATCAGGTGGCCAAAGTATTGGAGTTTCAATTTCAACATTAGTCCTTCCAATGAACACCCAGGACTGATCTCCTTGAGGATGGACTGGTTGGATCTCCTTGCAGTCCAAGGGACTTTCAAGAGTCTTCTCCAACACCACAGTTCAAAAGCATCAGTTCTTTGGGGTTCAGCTTTCTTTATAGTCCAACTCTCACATCCATTCATGACTACCGGAAAAACCATCGCCTTGACTAGACGGACCTTTGTTGGCAAAGTATCTCTGCTTTTTAATATGCTGTCTAGATTAGTCATAACTTTCCTTCCAAGGAGCAAGTATCTTTTAATTCCATGGCCGAAGTAAAAATCTGCAGTGATTTTGAAGCCCCCCAAAATAAAGTTTTCCACTGTTTTCCCATGTGTTTGCCATGAAGTGAGGGGACCAGATGCCATGATTTTAATGAATGTTGAACTTTAAGCCAACTTTTTCACTCTCCTCTTTCACTTTCATCAAGAGGCTCTTTAGTTCTTCTTCACTTTCTGCCATAAGGGTGGTGTGATCTGCATATCTGAGATTATTGATATTTCTCCTGACAATCTTGATTCCAGCTTGTGCTTCATCCAGCCCAGCATTTCTCATGATATACTCTGCATATAAGTTACATAAGCAGGGTGACAATATGCAGCCTTGACGTACTCCTTTCCTATTATCAACTAAACATCAATAGTACACCTAATTATTAAGGGGAAATTTGAGGGCTTCCCTGGTAGTTCAGACAGTAAAGAATTTACCTGCAATGCAGGAGACAAGCATTTGATCTCTGGGTCAGGAATAACCCTTGCAGAAGGGAATGGCTGCCCACTCCAGTATTCTTGCCTTGAGAATCCCATGGACAGAGGAGCCTGGCAAGCTACATACAGTCCATAGGGGAGCAATGAGTCAGACATGACTGAAGTGATTGAGCAGACACACATCCATCTACCTTTTCTCCCCTTCTCTTCATCTGTCAATCACTATCTTTAGTAATCCATGGAGCATACAGATGCGTTATTCAGAAATGCTCTATTGAAATTTGAATAACTGTTTATGAAGAACTTAATGTAATTCAAAGAATGATAGATAATTTTTAGTTAGGAAAAATCTTTAAAAATATTTAGAAAATACAAATTAATATTTAATCTAGAGGTGAGGATTATGAGGAAGAAAAGAAATCATATGCAAAATGGAGAATGTGGCTCCTTGTTTTTGTTTTTTTTTTCTGAAAGCAAAACCTCCCCTCAAGTGCAGTAAAGAAACTGAGTCTAATTATAGTTATGACAAACTGCAATCATAGAAGAGGGGCTTCTGTTACTTATAAAGAGACAGTAAGGAAATATTCATTTATGAGCACTAATTACAAATATTTTCTGTTCTGGAATATAGAATAGTCAGACTTAGAATAGCTTAAACTGAATAGTTGTACCAGATATGACAGTGGGACAGATAGTAAATTGTAATATGATCCACATATTATAAAGAAAATGCTAATATTCATAGTCAAAGGACATGAATGAACAATTAGAAAAATTCAGCTTAAAAGCCTATAATAGTTGAATAAAGTTCTCTGATATATGGAAATTAAAATAAAGCAAATTATTTTTTAGCCAAATTAGGTAGACATTACTCCTTGGAAGAAAAGTTATGACCGACCTAGATAGCATATTCAAAAGCAGAGACATTACGTTGCTGACTAAGGTCCGTCTAGTCAAGGCTATGGTTTTTCCAATAGTCATGTATGGATGTGAGAGTAGGACTGTGAAGAAGGCTGAGCGCTGAAGAATTGATGCGTTTGAACTGTGGTGTTGGAGAAGACTCTTGAGAGTCCCTTGGACTGCAAGGAGATCCAACCAGTCCATTCTGAAGGAGTTCAACCCTGGGATTTCTTTGGAAGGAATGATGCTAAAGCTGAAACTCCAGTACTTTGGCCACCTCATGCAAAGAGTTGACTCATTGGAAAAGACACTGATGCTGGGAGGGATTGGGGGCAGGAGGAGAAGGGGACGACTGAGGATGAGATGGCTGGATGGCATCACGGACTCGATGGCCATGAGTCTGAGTCAACTCCGGGAGTTGGTGATGGACAGGGAGACCTGGTGCTCTGCGATTCATGGGATCGCAAAGAGTTGGACATGACTGAGCGACTGAACTGAACTGAACTGAACTTACTTTCATGAAATGATGAGGGTATTAATCAGTATAATATTTTGAAAAACAAGCTACCATCACTTATTATCATTTATTAGAGGTTTTAAAAGGCTCATACCTGTTTTTTCCCCCAGAGGTTTGCCTGTAGGAATTAGTCTTGAGGATTGGAATAATTTGTCTTTTTTCTACTTTTCTATATTTTCTAAGTGCTGTGTCTTTAAATTAGAAGAGAATAATAAATGCTACATTGAAACCCCACAGCAAATATCAACATCTACTTTAACTGATGCCCCTCAAGAAAATTAGGCAATAGATCTACAAAACATACTTTCCTGTACTGTTATTGCCTTTACATTATATGTTAAGTGGAAAATTGTTGAGGTCCTTTAATGGACCGAAACCTGGTGGTCCGGAGTCAACGATAAGAAAGGAAAGGAGAGAAAGAGGCTGATATTCCTTGGTTTATGCAGAAAGCCAATAAAGCCCCTGGCACAGGGCTTGCTCTCTTCACGGAGGCCTCAGGCGCCCTCTAGATGGGGTGAAGACTCAGAGTGCCTTCTTGAAAGGGTCTTAGAAGCCCAGGCAGGAAAGTGAACTCAGAGGGCTTCTGTGCTCCAAAGAAATAGCCTGAGAGAGAGAGAGAGAGAGAGAGAGAGAAAGATAAAGAAAGACACAGGGACCAGAGCTCTGATGGAGCAAACGTGTTTTATTCAACATTGTTAGGTATTTATACTGTCTTACAAGATAGCTATTTTTAGCAGAGATAAAATAAAAACTTACAAGTTATCAAGAAAACATGAGGTCATCCATATGAAAGAGAGAGTTGTAAATAACCATTTTTACCATACGGCTCATAAAAAATAGAGGGTACTTATCACTGTATAGAAAAACTAATGAAGGAAATGCCTGGATTCCTTAGTCCCAGGAGAGGCTTGCCTCTCCTCTTAATTTCTGAATATTCAGGAACTAATAAGGTAACAGAGAATTCCTGACAGATCCAAAAGAGCACACAGGAAGCCTCCCGTTAAATGCTTTCTGACAGAAAATATCTAGACATACAAATTCTGGTAACTACAGACACAAACCCACAGTAAAATCTTTTCTGTACAGAACTTTTTGAAAGTGAGACAACTCGTCCAGAATGAGATTTAGCTGAGTTTCCAGTTGGTGAAGATCAGCTCTATACTCTTGAAGTGCTGTTTTAAATATACCCTCCCATGCACTTATCACTGAGAACAAGGGAGTAGTAAATAACGTTTGACTGGTGAAAATATATGACAAAGTACTCAGACCCTGATAGCTAAAACTGTTTATTCACAGAAGACACAAAGATATTTAGTATGTGTCTTATCCTATAAGTGATAATAACAATAGTAGTAGCTATGATTAATTAAAATCTATCATATGCTAAGAAATTTGTGTACACTAATTATATTCACAAAAATACTGAAAGTGGATTTTCAGATGTCACTTTTATAAAAAAATAAACTAAGTCAAAATGACCTTTAAGAAAATTGACTTAATTTATACAATTATTAGCATGCATGCATGCATACAATTATTACAGGGCTTCCTGGGTGGCGCTAGTGGTAAAAACCTTGCTTCCCAATACAGGTAGACATAACAGACATGAGCTTGATCCCTGGGTCTGGAAGATTCCCTGGAAAAGGGCACAGCAACCCACTCCAGTATTCTTGCCTGGAGAATCCCATGGACATAGGAGCCTGGCAGGCTACAGTCATAGGGTCGCAAAGAGTTGGGCACGACTGACGCAACTTAGCCCTGGAGCACATACAATTATTCAATAATGAAATCAATATTTTAGAATAGGTCCCTTCATTCTGAAGACAAGGGTGTTTGTCAGATCATTTTCTGCAGGCTCCTAGAGGTTTTTAACATGGGGAAGAGACTTAGTGGATGATTCTTTGCACCCTGCTGCTGCTGCTGCTAAGTCGCTTCAGTAGTGTCTGACTCTGTGAGACCCCATAGACAGCAGCCCACCAGGCTCCCCCGTCCCTGGGATTCTCCAGGCAAGAACACTGGAGTGGGTTGCCATTTCCTTCTCCAATGCATGAAAGTGAAAAGTGAAAGTGAAGTTGCTCGTTCGTCTGACTCTTAGCAACCCCATGGACTGCAGCCAACCAGGCTCCTCCATCCATGGGATTTTCCAGGCAAGAGTACTGGAGTGGGGTGCCATTGCCTTCTCCGTCTTTGCACTCTAGTCTACCCCAAACCTACTCTTCTTCCCTCCGACACACACACTTCAGCAGAAAGAGCTCCCTTTTACCCACATTATATATGGTGTTTTTGGCAAGATTCAGATGGAAAATAAGGAAATGAACAGACACAAAGCAAACACTTAAAATAAATGTCCCTTCTCTGTTCTTTATCCTCTCTCTCTCCAGCACTCCCAGCTTTCATGCTTCCCTTTCCTCCTTCCCTGTTTCCCCTTCCACATTTCTTCGCTCCCTCATAAATCTCCCTAAAGCCAAAACAAGTTCTTAGGTATAAAAATAAAATCAGTAAGCATAGATCACAAAGGAAATATGGAGAAAAATATTTATTACTGAATTCTGCTTGTTTCTAAAACCTGGAATTCAGTTTAGTTGTCCATCTCAGTAGTAGCTTTGCAGCAGCTTTTCTGTTAGAAATTATTTATTTATCTAATCTAGGAGCCATGGTTGAAAATTGTAGCTTTATTAAATGTCATTGAGGTCAATGCAAGATTTGTGTGTTGATGGAAAATATGTGTCTCCAAAGTCTTGCCAAAATAACAATTAGGAGTGCAATTAGAGAGGCTTAGTGAGCTGCAACTAGGTTTAGGGTTCAGATTCCTGTATTAAAGTAGATGCACTTAAATCATCTATGACATAGAACAGAGGTTCTTAATGCCGAGGGGTGTATCAGAATTATCTGTGACACTTTTGAAAAACAAAAGCTTGTGATTCACCCATACCTACTGAATCAGAATTTTGGGAATTACCTTTTTATCTCAAAATCTCTGCAGGGATTATGATATATAAGATTGAAAACAGTTTAAATGTAAGATCAATGAAAATGGTGCACACCTCAATGTTATAAATAAATGTATATGTGCGTCCACATAAACATATAGTTAATGTTTACACTGAACTTCTATAGTTAATATATTAATTTATTTGTCCTTTAGTTAGAAATGATCCACCTTTCACTCTGCTTTTACTTTGTTCTTAATAACTCAGATTTAATTTCGACTGAAGCTAAAATTTTAAATTGACAAGGTCAGTGATAATTATAATGAGGCAGATTCTCACTGAGATGTTAATGTGTTGAACTGAACTTCCTTTAATATTAATGGGAGCTCAATGGAGAGATGACAGTGATAAGTATGTAATGAGTCTCCCTCCTAAAATAAAAACCAGTTTAAAATGTGAAAGCATTTTATTTGTTTGCAGCATAAAAAGAAATACTTCTATCATTTTAATCATTATTTTGGAGAATTAACAAAAATTCTGCAATGACAAACATTTACTTCTTGTGTCTAAGAATTCTTTTATTCCATCATCTTAAATTAATATGCAGGCATAGATTATCAAAGATACAAACTAAAGAGGTGTTAGATGATTGAATATATCTTCATGAACCACCATAATAGAAATCTAGAAAGAGGGAAAAAGTTCTATTAATTTAGTAGTTGAATTTACTCTGGCGTGAAAAGAAAGCCTATTTTCTAAAACCTAAAATTAGGACTCTACTTTAGGAATTCAATTTGTAAGGAAGGTTGCAGATAATTTTTAGATATCTTATTACTAATTATTCAAAGAATATTTAGATCTAGCTATTTCATCTTCTATCACATAATATTTCATTACATTTCCACTTGATTGATAACATAAATTACATTTGTATGATATTTATAATTCAAGAAATGGGTTTCTTTTTGTTGCTACATTTAATTCTCATGAAGATTCTGTGAAGTAGGTAGACCGATATCATTAACACTACTTTATAGATTAAGTAAAAAGGCCCAGTCTTCCAGCTAAGAAGTGCAACAATGAAACAAAGGTCTTCTGACTCCAAGTCTATAAAATGAAGGGCCAAGATTATAAAGAGAAATCAGTTAAATGTCATTTTTAACTTACAGAAAAAGTTTTTAAATGGTAATGAATGAATCATAACATCAATTAACTGTGAAATTATCTTTGATAATTATCTTGTTTACCCAAGTTCTCTCTTCCCATTTTCCTAAATAACTTTGAGTTGGCTGGTAGCAAGTTGACTAATTATATAAAAGGTTACACAGGTCAGCAATTTCTTCATGATATGTTTATCAACTTGTTCTTTTCTTCTATTCAAGGTTAATATTGCTACATAAACTATTAAGTACTTACTGTCCATTACAGAGAAAGTTCTCAAATGTTTGAAATGTGATCTAATTAGATTATTGATCATTTGAGGTATCCATGACCTTTCATTAACTATATCTATGGAAGGAATGATGCTAAAGCTGAAAATCCAGTACTTTGGCCACCGCACGTGAAGAGTTGACTCATTGGAAAAGACTCTGATGCTGAGAGGGATTGGGGGCAGGAGGAGAAGGGGATGACTGAGGATGAGATGGCTGGATGGCATCACTGACTCGATGGACATGAGTTTGAGTGAACTCTTGGAGTTGGTGGTGGATAGGGAGGCCTGGCGTGCTGCAGTTCATGGGGTCACAAAGAGTCGGACATGACTGAGCGACTGAACTGAACTGACTAAACTGATGGATGTTAATTGAAACCAGTCTTCTAAAAGGGAATTTACCATGATTTGTTGGCATGGTGGCATACTGCATATTAATAGAGTTTGGTATTATGTGTTGTATGCAGTATACTGTATCAAGTATATACTAGACAAAGCTTGAACCCAAGGAACTTGAAAGATGTCACTGTGATTCTATTCCAGAATTTATTTTTATATCCATCAGTGAGAAAGGTATAATAGAGAAGACTTCTTAGATAGTCTCAACTAACCTACCCAAGTATCATTCTTTCTCTCTTTACCATGAATTTTATCATCATCTGCTCAGAGATTTCAGTGACTTCTTAATAAAGTTAATTTTTAATAGTGATTTTGTTTATCTTTCAATAACTTTAGTCAGTAGTAAAGTGTTTTGCCTACAAACCCCAATTAAAAACACATAGGCAACAAATAAATAAGTAATGATTTTATGAGCATAAAATTAAAATGTATACATTTCACAAAAATTCTATATACATAAAATAATTAGTGTTGAGTTGAGTTGAGAATTGAGGCTAAGAAATGAGAAAGGTAGCATTTCTAGGCTGAAATTTAGATATGAAGAAAGAAAGAAGATAAGGTGAATAGTAGTTAATGCTTAACTTTATTTATATAAAGTACATCCTCCTTGAATGTGAGCTTTGATATTGTTGCTTTGTTAAAAAATGTGGATTTATTTATTTGCAGTATAAATAATTTTAATACACAGCTAAAGCTAGAATTCATAACATTGAAAGATATTATATGAGATTTCCTATATAAAAATGTACTTAATTATATAATTCAATATGCTTATGGGCATAAAAAGGGAGATTAAAAAATTCTTGTAACAAAGTACACCTGGAGGATAGGAGAAACTATAAAGCCACTTATCACAAGAGAACATACAAGTACAAGATCCAACATTACTTTGCAGTGTGTAGTTTCTCATATATAAATAAGAAAACTGGGTTAGAGTTGAGGTCTTAGTATTAGCTAAAAGGAAATATGTTAATTTCATACACATGTGCACCCCATACACAATATTAGCTTATCTGAATAAATCAGATATTGAAGGATAAAAATAAAAGAAAGAAAAAACATTTTAAATTCACTCATCAATTTTTTAGTTTTTAAAACCAATCATCTTAGTAGGTATATCCAATAAAGAGTTTGTTCTGAATTGTGATAACTACAATCACCAAACAAACTATCATTGGAGAGCCAGGAATTGTCATATTTAACAACTATTCATTTCAGATATACTTTCAAAGATTTAACATGTGTTTATGGAATTCTTATATGATTACCACATTTTTAAAAAGCAGGTTTATGATCTAAGCTGAGGATGTATTTCAGCTACCCAGAATACATTTTCTTCTGAAGAAACTACAAAAATTAGTATAGGTAACTTGTTTGATTATTATTCATTATGTGAAAGTTGTTTTTTTAAATAAACTTTTCTCTTGAACCAAGTTATATTAACTAATATTCTACCATTCTATTCTCTTAAATAGTTACAGTTAAAATAAACTGGTATAGATTATTTTAGATTCAAACAAAATAGTGCATATAGTGAGTCACTGATATCTAAAGCACAATGAATGCTCATAAATAGTGGCTGATTTCTCTTAGGACCCTGCATACCTTTGATTATGCTTAACAAGTATTGCTTTGGTCTATACACAAGTCTTCATATTCTTATAATTGCCTTATTTAATTATGTAAAGCAATGAAAGATAGATGCAAAAAGAGAGAGACTTGCTACCTGTGAGTTATGTTGAGTTATTTCTAAAGACTGTAAAAAGACAGGATATGACTTTAAAAAATGGTGCTGAGATATGTATGGGTGAGATATAATGGGGGGAAAAAAAGATGGATTTATAATCTGGAAGGATTTACCATTCAGATATTTTTTTGACAATTCTCCCTTCACGTTAAACAATACAGCATTGGGATTTGTTGAGCTGGAATTATGGGTGAGGTTTATGAAGAATAATCATCCAGGTTTCAAAGCAGCAGATGCATACCAAAAGGAAAGGCCATGAAAACTTTGGTAAATGAATTTTTAGTTACAAGGTTTTGCATGATAAAAAGTTAAGGGTCCAAGTCTATATTTGTCCAAATTAATCAAGAGTGACTTATATTTAGCAAATGTCTAGTCCTAGTCACGGGAATAAAGAAATTTACAACTGTTATTATGTCCCTAAAAAACACCAAAGTGCTACTAAAAAATGCTATTATCAGGAGCAGTAAGCAGGAAGTTTCTGAAAAGTCTAAGAATATGACATCTGAACAATGATTGTTTCATGATTGTGATTGGGTGTGGGAAAAAAAATTAGAGTGTTCTATAAAGTGTAACACAATGGGATACTGTCTCAGGAAATAAGATGCTCTGGCACTAGACACTTGTGAAACATATTAAAATCTGTGGCTACTGCTGAGTTAATCAGTGCAATGCTGCCCAGCTCTTTTGCTCTCTTGTCCTTTCAGCACTTCTAGAGGGTTTTGACCTTTGCTGCTATGCACATTAGTTACAAACTATTGACTGTAATGTTACCCAATAAAGTATGAAGAATTTTCTTGAGTAGAAAAATAACTATTGTTTATTTATAATTTTTATTTCCTCCATTCCTTTTTTCCTCTTTTCTCTCTCTTTTTAAAATATAGCTATAGGGGTTTTTTTATCATACACATATGCCATAGCACATCTTCCTCATTCATCCAAACAGTGGCCCACTGTTGAGCATGTGTTTGTGTCATATAAAAACCATTGTTCGTAGTTTTCCACTATTTTTTCATCCTTCTAAAGCAGCCAGTGGCTATCCTAATATCTTTACAATATATCCTTTTGTTTATACATGTGCCTTAAAATGTGTTTGTATGTGTATAGGTGAGATTAGGATTGATTTCTAACGACAACATCTCAGATTGATGGCGTTTTCTCATATTCAAGTCCTTGTGGTTGTTCCAGATCTAAGTTCCAGGTTTTCAAATGGGTATTTAGAAACCAGGGTTTCTTACCTTGTTTCTTTGCCATCCTCTTTAGAGACTTTTTCCTTCTTTCCTTTCTCTTTCTTTGTGAAGGAGGTTGCAGCTACTAGGAAAGAGAAAGAGGGGATGGAGGAATCAGTCCACTGTTCAGAGGCTCCAACACAGATAGCACATGTGAAGTCACAATCCGTGGGCAAGAATTTGATAAAATAGCCTCATCTAGGATCTGGAGGCCTGAAAATGTGTCCAAACTAGGTCACAACTTGGCTTAAGTCTGTTACTGTTAAAAACAGGAGGAAAAAATTGTGGGGAAAAAATAGTAATTCCATTGACTCACATATATATTTTAATTTACACAAATTTTTTATTGCATATAGCTTTCTGGTGTTTTCTAATTATCATTATACCTTTTAGATCTATTTAGTGTGTGTGTGCATTTTAGAGCTATTTAGTGTGTGTATTGTGTGTGTGTGTGTGTATGCTAATGTAATGCATTACTTCTAACTGCTGCAGAATACACCATTGTTTGCATCTACCACATTTTGCTGAAATCTTCCCTAACAAAAGGTATTCAGGGTTCTTCCAAAGTGTTTGTACTGGAAAAAAAATACTGAAATAAGCATCTTTATGAATCCAAAACATGGATGTGCTGATTTAATTATTTCATATTGCACATGGATATCCAACTTTCCCAACACCATTTATTAAAGAAACTATTCTTCTCCCATTGTGTATACCTGGCATCTTTGTAAAAAATTCATTGATCATAAATTCTTCTGATTTTTTTTCTGAATTTTCTACTCTATTCCATTGATCTATTAATGTATCTGTTTTTATGCCAATATCATACTATTTTGATTTCTATAGCTCTGCAAAATAATTTGAAACTAAGGTGTAATGTTTGAAGCTCTGCTCTTCTTGCACAAGGTTGCTTTAGCTATTCTGGGTCTAATGGTTCTATGTGGATTTTAGATTCTGTGAAGAAAGTCTTTAAGATTTTGATAGGGATTTCACTGAATCTCTATATGTTTTGGGGTAGTATAGCCATTCAATAATATCAATTCTTCTAATCTAATCCATGAATGCAAAAATATCTTCTTCAATTTTTTAAAATCAATATTTTAGTTTTCAGTGAACAGATCTTTCACTTCCTTGGTTAAATTTGTCTAATGTTTATGAAAAAAAGTGTTCATAAGTAGTGGGTTTCCAATGTTCAGCCATGTTTGCCATGTATCTTATTTCAGTTTGTTTCTTAAAAGTACTCCTATTTTTTCCTCTTCTTTTTATTTTTTAAATTATGAAAGAATGATAACACTTTTACAGGTGACTTGGAAAAAGCAGAACAAATTTACATATAGTTCTACTATATATTACAATTAATTTTTAAGTAGATAAATGAAGATTTTCAGTTGGAGTTTCAATATCAAACTCTGGGAAATTAATAGAATGAATAGACAGAAAAGTAAAAGAATATAGTAGACCTGAAAAGTCCTATGAACCAATTCAACATAATCAGGGTTTATACAGTTTTCATACAATAGCAAGATACAATTTCTATTCAGTTCTCATAGACTATGAACCAGAAGACATTGGAACATATCCAGACACATAAAACAAGGCGCAAACATTTCATGGTCTAAAGATATTGAAATCATGCAGAGTCTGTGCTCTTACCACTGTGAAATTATGTTAGAAATCAATCTCAAAAGATACTTGAAAATAACCCACATATTTCAAGCACACTGTGACATTTACCAAGAGAGATATTTGATATAGCCATTGAAAGCCTCAATAAAGTTAAAAGATTGAAGGAAAAAAAAAACCCACAGCGGGTGATTGCAGAGAAGAAAGCAGTTAATTGAGAAATTAATATCAAAATGAGATATTAATATCAAAATACTTTTAAAAGCCTATGTATTTGGAAATTAAATGTCTACTTTTAAATTATGGGTGTATCTAAGAAGCAAGGAAAATTAGAAAATGTTTGTCACAGAATAAAAAGCAGAAAGAGATTTTATCAGAATTTGTTGCATGGAGCTGACATTGCTCAGTGCAACTAAATACAATATGGAACATTGAATAAGGTATGAACACAAATAATGGACACTAGAATAAAATTTTGAACAAAATCTGTAGTTTAGTTAATACTGTATCATGTATTAATTTCTTGTGGGTTTTTTTTAAACATAGTATTTCTTTACATTCTAAGAATTGGATTTGAAGTTTCAAGCCTCATTCAATTTTTTTAAAAAATCACTAAGATAAACTTCCTAGAATTTTAGCAGTAATATTAGATGCATGAGTAAATGGAACTATATCAAATTTTGAGTGAGTATAAATTAGAAATCTAGCATTCTATTTCATTCTCAGTCAAACAAATGGAACAAAAATGTCATAAATATTTTAGGTAGCAAATATTCATAAGTTATCTAAAATATATATTATACATACTCTTTATATATATATGTATACAAAAGCTTTTCTACAGCACTTGATAAAGGCTTGAGAAAGAACAACAACAGCAACAACAAAGAGACAGAAGAATAGGAGAACATAAACTAAATGAAATGGGAGCACTGAATATGAAATAGAAAAAGTGAAAAAAACTAGGTAAAAGTAAAAGATCATCATATAGCCCAGATGTCTTTAAACATGGCTGCTCATTAGAAACATCTGGAGTTTTGGAGGAAAAAAGCCATACCAGGGCATTTGTATTTTCCAAAAAATTCCAAGATAATTCTGACATGCATCTGGATTTTAAAAAGTGATTACAGACTTTTCTATTAAATGAGTTTTAGTGATATAGAATTCTATTATTTTCTGTTGACCAATCATGATACAGTGATATTAACTGAATAAATAGTTACATAATCACAATAGTGATCCCAGGTGGGTTAATGGTAAAGAACCTGACTGCCAGTGCAGGAGACATGAGAGACATGGGTTCAATTCCTTGGTTGGGAACATCCCCAGAGAAGGACATGGCAACTTACTCCAGTATTCTTGCCTGGAGAATCTCAAGGACAGAGGAGCCTGATGGGCTACAGTCCACAGAGTCACAAAGAGTTGGACAACTGAAATGACTTAGCACACATACGCAATCATAATAGTAAAAGATGTTTATTAGTTTTCACAATCAATAGCCAGACAAAAAAAAATAAGGTAATTACAGTTGCATGCCATAATGGAGACATTGTTAACATTATTAACCTAACAATATAGAATAATACATACAATTTGTGGGTTAAGTAGAGTGATATGGTAAAGGGGAGGGCATGCATGCACATGTTTCATCCACACTGCCAGTATATGTCTTTTGATTGGTGCATTTAATCGATTTACATTTAAGGTAATTATCAATATGTATGATCCTATTACCATTTTCTTAATTGCTTTGGTTTTACTTTTTGTAAGTTTTTCCTTGTTTTGTGTTTCCTGCTTAGATAGGTTCCTTTAGTATTTGTTGTAAAGCTGATCTGGTGGTGATGAATTCTCTTAACTTTTACTTTTCTGAAAAGCTTTTGATTTATCCATCAAATCTGAACAATAGTTTTCCTGGGTAGAAAATTCTTGGTTGTAGTTTCTTCCCTTTTATCACTTTAAGTATATCATGCCATTTAAATATACCATGGTCTTCTGGCTTGTAGAGTTTCTGCTGAGGAATCAGCTGATAACCTTATGGGAGTTCCCTTGTATGCTGTTTGTTGTTTTACCCTTGTTGCTTTTAATATTTTATCTTTGTCTTTAATTTTTGTCAGTTTGATTACTATGTGTCTTGGGGTGTTCCTCCTTGGGTTTATCCTGCCTGGGACTGCAAGATTCCTGTATCTGGCTGACTATTCCTTTACTCCTATTAGGGAAGTGTCCAGTTATTATCTCTTCAGATACTTTTTTTGGGTTCTCTCTCTCTCTCTTCTCCTTCTGCAATAACTATAATGTGAATGTTGGTGCATTTAATGATGTTCCAGAAGTCTCTTAGGCTGTCTTCATTTTTTTTTTTTTTTCGTTCTTTTTTCTGTATTCTGTTTTGTGGCAATGATTTCCACCATTCTGTCTTCCAGATCACTTATCCATTCTTCTACCTCAGTTATTCTGCTATTGATTCCTTCTAGTGTATTGTTCACCTAGTTCTTTGGCAAACATTTCTTGCCTCTTCTCCATTCTTTTTATGAGATCCTGTATCATCTTCACTATCATTTTTCTGAATGTTTATCTGGAAGCTTTCCTTTCTCCACTTCACTTAGTTGTTTCTCTGGGGTTTTATCTTGTCCCTTCATATGAGAGACATAATCCTCTGCCCCTTTCATTTTGATTTAGTTTCTGTGGTTGCAGTTTTCTTTCTGGTGGCTGAGGGATGGTAGTTCTTGCTTCTTCTGTCTAACCTCTGGTGGATGAGGCTAAGAGGCTTGTGAAAGTTTTCTGATGGAAGAGACTGTGGGAAAAGCTGAGTCTTGCTCTGTTGGGCAGGGCTGTGCTCAGTTACACTTTAATCTGATTATCTGCTGATGGGTGGGGCTGCACTCCTTCCCTATTAGTTGTTTGTCTTGAAGTGACCCAGCCCTGGGGTTTGTGGGCTCTGTGGTAGGGTTAATGGTGACTACCAAGCAGGCTCAGGCTAAGGGGCACCTCCCATGACTGCTGCTGCTAGTACCCTTGTCCCCACAGCAAGTGACTGCTGACCCACACCTTCACAGGAGGTCTGGCTCAGTCTCCTGTGAGGTCACTGCTCCTTTTTCCTGGGTACTGGTACAGGCAAGATTTTGTTTGTGGCCTGTAAGAGTGGATTGTGTTTCTTCTAATCCTATGGAAGTCCTATAATCGAATTCTGCTGGACTCCAAGTCAGATTCCCTGGGATTTCTAGTCCTTTTGCCAAATCCCTGGGCTGGGAAGGTTAATGTAGGGCTCAGAACCTCCACGACAGTGGGAGAACTTCTTTGGTATTATTGTTCTCCAATTTGTGGGTCACTCACCCAATGGTTATGGGATTTGGTTAATCATGATTGTGCGCCTCCTACCATCTCATTGGTACCCTATGTCTTTGGACATGGGGTATCTTGTTTTTGGTGGGCTCCAGAATCGTCCTGTTGGTGGTTGTTCAACAGCCAGTTGTGATTTTGGTGTTCTTGCCAAAGAAAATGAACACATGTCCTTCTACTCCACCACCTCGAGCCAATGAAACTCATTTGATTTTATTACTAAATAATATTCCATCTTATACTTTTATTTATCAGTTCATTAGTTGTTGGTCATTTGTTTTATTTTCATTTTGAGGTAATAAGGATAATTCTGCTGTGAACATTCACTTATAAATTTCATATTCTCATTTCTCTTGAATAAATACCTAGGATGGAATTGCTGTGTCATGTGGATGTGGTAATGCTACATTTAACCTTTGGAGGAACTGTAAAAGTGTTTTCCAAAGTGGTTGCTCTACCTTACATTCTTACCAGAAGTATACTAGACTACTGATTTCTTCACATACTGGCCAACATTTGTTGTGATCTAACTAATTATAACTACTTTATTGATGTGTAGTATTGACTCATTGTGAGTTTGATTTGTATTTCCTTGATGGTTAATCATATTGAGTTTCTTTTCAATATCATTTACTTACTGGACATTTTCAGTATCATTTACTTATTGGACATTTATATGTCTTTTTTGGAGAAATATCTCTTTAAATCCTTGCCCATATTTTAATTGGATAACTTGTCTTAGAATTGGTTTCTCATATCAGAAATCTTGCTTATATTAATCACTTTTCCTTTCTTGGACTATACCCTACTTGGTCATGGTGGGTAATATCTCTAATTTAATATTTAATTTTCTTTACTAATATTTAACATGAATATTATAAATATAAAAGCTTAATAGTGAGACTGTAATTATTTTTAAGCTATAAGTGTCAAATTTTAATATCAGGGATTTGCTAATATTTTAAAATTAATTTGATAGATTCCAATTTTTTCAATGTGTGACATTATTAAAAAAAATTTTGTTTGATTAAGTTCTATGTTGAAACAATCTATACAAAGAATTTTCTTTAGCAATAATTGAAATATTCAGTAAACTATAATTAGGGAGACCTGAGGTGAATCTGAGACAATGAAGAAGTCTACTAGACCTTGGGAAAATGAAGTACAAATGGTTACAATCAATTTTTAACTTCAGCCTTGGAAGCCACCTGGGTCAGCAGCTCTAAGGTGAAAGCATCACTTTGGAGATTTGTAAAGGGAGATGAACTTCAGTGAAAACCCCCACCACCTTCCAGCATTCAGAAGGGTGATAATAAGGATGGCAGTGTTCTAAAGAGAAAAGCCTGTGGGAAGACGGAAGGCGGGGCGGGCAACCGTATAAAGGATGCATTTTTAACCAAGGGAAGTATTTCTAAAAGTTCATAGATTTTAATTTATGAAAGACTACTCTAACCCATATTTGGCATTTATTTCTCTTTCCCTCAACCTGGCTGATGCCAATTGTGCTACCAATTAGATCATAAATAGTGGATTTCTTTGAGTGGTGTGTGAGGTAAAACTTTCAGTCCCAATAATGCTGTGCTTTCCAAATTTAGAAGAGGGACTCTCTGTACAATAGTAATTATAAACTTTGTAAACCAAATTATAATGATCCTCTTGGATATTTATGTCATTTTAATGTAACTGTAGGGCTTTAGTCTTCAGTGACCAAAAAGAAATAAAAACAATTATCTTCCCACTAAAGGTTATATATATATATGTGTGTATATATATATATATATATATATGTATAATTATATATACTACTATATATAATATATATATAAGTATATATATATACACTTTTGTAAAATATGTATATGTTAAGTATATATATATATATATATACACTTTTATAAACTACATATGTACTTTTATAAAATATATATATTAAAAATATATGAGTACTTAAGTGAAAACTTTAATGGGCAAACTAATCATGTGAGTTTCTCTTCAAATGCAGATTATGCAACAGGGTCTGAGACTCGGCTTTTTTAACAAGGTTCCCCATTGATACTGCTATTACTGGTCAACACTTTGAATACTGAGGCTTTATAGAAGGTAATATTAATCAAATTATACTAACAGAGTTATCTTAAGAACCATTTGTAAAAGTACATGACTAACCTCATCTTTCCTTCATTCTTCACTTATCTAAATACAACTGAAGGCGTCTTAATAATGTCAGAGATGGGGACCTCGTCACATGTATTTTGAAAAAAAATCAAAATAAGTAAAAATATCTGCATGATTCAAATATGACACATCTTCACTAGGGATAGAACCATTGCTTAGAAATCAGAGTCATACAAAAAATCCTCAGATCCTAGATGTGAACCTGTAATTAACTGAGTTCAAAATGAATTTGCCTAATTTGGGATGGCTATAGACATTACTTTGCCAACAAAGGTCCGTCTAGTCAAGGCTATGGTTTTTCCAGTGGTCATGTATGGATGTGAGAGTTGGACTGTGAAGAAAACTGAGCACTGAAGAATTGATGCTTTTGAACTGTGGTGTTGAAGAAGACTCTCGAGAGTCCCTTGGACTGCACAGAGATCCAACCAGTCCATTCTAAAGGAGATCAGCCCTGGGTGTTCTTTGGAAGGAATGATGCTAAAGCTGAAGCTCCAGTACTTTGGCCACCTCATGCAAAGAGTTGACTCATTGGAAAAGACTCTGCTGCTGGGAGGGATTGGGGGCAGGAGGAGAAGGGGACGACCGAGGATGAGATGGCTGGATGGCATCACTGACTCGATAGACTTGAGTCTGAGTGAACTCCAGGAGTTGGTGATGGACAGGGAGGCCTGGCGTGCTGCGATTCATGGGGTCGCAAAGAGTCGGACACGACTGAGCGACTGAACTGAACTGAACTGACCTGAACTGATAGAGTGAGTAATTCTGATTTTGTTAGAATGATAAATTGAAAATAAGCTCCCTGGAAAATAGAGAAAACACCAAGAATTATAGAGATAAATGCTAAACTGAAATAAACCCAAAAAATTCATGTGTTCCACTAATATTCCATCATTCATATGATTCTAATTGTAAGCACTGAGGGTGTGTTAATGATTTTAGCCTCATATACATTACAATGGCATTCAATGACAAATTAGATTATCTACTTATAACTTTATTTAGGAAGAAACATATTCCCATTAGGAACAACCTCTTATTTTTCTCATCAGAGTAACAATGCAGTTCCTAGGAGAAGTTACTTGGTCAACGCCAGCAGTCTGCATCAATTTCCTACTATCCAGGGATTCTGAGATTCAAACATCTGTGAAATTTCCAATGGCTTCTTCATGCCAGTGGAAAGTAAAAAATTTCTTGCTTTGATGGTGTTTCCAGATGTTCTTAATGCTGCACATATGGCAAGGGCCATTCTTTCCTAATAAGCTGAGGTTTTCAAAGAATCACACTAGGCAACTGAAATGCGACAGAACCTGAAATCTATCCATAGATTGGCTTTATCTGAAAAGCATTTATATTCCTGACAACCAATATAATTATCCCAAAACCGATATGCAAGCTTTTACACAGTCATAATGATAGAACAATTTGTAAAATACCCTTGGTTTCTGGCACAGAAAAGCAGCTTAATTACTGAAAAGAAACTTGAGTTTGCTAAAATTTCCTTTTGAAATTGTATGTTGTTCTGTTGTTATAGACTTTGAGGATTAGCTATTGGGAGATGCTTCTGGGGCATATAAGCTGGTAAAGTGAAATTGCCTTTAGTTTGTTACTTTCTTTTTCATGTGCCCTTATCCACATCCTCAACTGTTTTACCCAGTTAATTGTTTTTACATTTTAATAAAAATGTAATAAAATGCAAATTTAATAAAAAAAAACCAGTGTAACCTTTTCCAATTCTATAGCAAATTGATTGAGGAGGCTGTTATCTTTACTTGAGCTATTGAAATGGCTTCCTAAACTTATTAGAGCAGTGTTTTTTAAAATATGGTTCTAGGAGCAGCAGTGGAAAAATAACTTGGAAACTTGTTAAAAATTCAAATTCTCTGGCACTCCTACAGGTCTATGGAATGAGAAACTCAGGAAGGACTCAGTATACACTGTATTTTAACACGACTTACAGGTGATTCTGATGCATAGTAATGTTTGAGAACCACTGTGTTGGACTAGAGTGTCAAAATAGAACAGTCATCGTGAGAGAGTAAGGGAGAAGTCATCTACAACAAAGAGCACCAAAGATGACTTCACAGTAAATATGGACTGTAAACCACTTCCAAACAGCATCTTTTACAAGTTCGGGGGATTTTGTTGACATAAAGGGTTGCTGCTGCTGCTGCTAAGTCGCTTCAGTCGTGGCCAACTCTGTGCAACCCCATAGACTGCAGCCCACCAGGCTCCCCTGTTCCTGGGGTTCTCCAGGCAAGAACACTGGAGTGGGTGGCCATTTCCTTCTCCAAGGCATGAAAGTGTAAAGTGAAAATGAAGTCACTCAGTTGTGTCCAGCTTTTAGCGACCCCATGGACTGCCGCCCAACCAGGCTCCTCCATCCATGGGATTCTCCAGGCAAGAGTACTGGAGAATGGGGTGCCATTGCCTTCTCCAGAAATAAAGGGTATCAAAGTTGAAAAGAACATCAAGTTCTCAATAGGAATGCATTGTCTACTTGGGGCATGTGAAGAAAGTCTGAGTGGTTAACTAATAGAGTTACTTAGTAGGAAGCAACTTAGTAGGAGAAGATGGAGAGTCATTTGCCTCACTCTGTGAGAGGCTGTTTATGGATTTTATCTTCTCAGCATAAAGAAGCCTTCAAGAGTTATCAACCAGAGGTGTGACATCAACACATTTGCTTTGTAGGAACATAAATTTGGCACCAGTGTAGTGGATTGAGTTATGCAGAGAGTGAGAAAGAGGCCAGTTATTCAGTTGTTTTGATTTCAAGCTGAGAAATGATGAGGTTTTAAATTACAATTATGGTAATAGGTGCTGATTTTAATGGATTTTCAAGGTAACATTGTGCCTAATTAAGGTACTAGAGTGAAGGTCCCCTCCTAGTTAAGGTGTAGAAATTAACTAATTATAATTACATCATCTTAACAATCAGAAAACAGAAAAAACAGACAAAGATCACTCTTTTCTTAAAAATCCTCAAAGAGTTGTGGACATACATAAATTTAAATTAACTAATTTAAAAGAAAGACAATTCTATATAGGTGAACAAATAATAGACATACTTAACATTTAAAAATCAGTTGAAAGTGAAAGGATGAACAAAAACATATGTAAAGAATTATTCATTTAAAAGGCTGCTGCTGCTAAGTTGCTTCAATCGTGTCCGACTTTGTGCGACCCCAGAGACAGCAGCCCACCAGGCTCCGCTGTCCCTGGGATTCTCCAGGCGAGAATACTGGAGTGGGTTGCCATTCCTTCTCCAAGGCATGAAAGTGAAAAGTGAAAGTGAAGTGGCTCAGTCGTGTCTGACTCTTCGCGACCCCGTGGACTACAGCCTACCATTCTCCTCCGTCCATGGGATTCTCCAGGCAAGAGCGCTGGAGTGGGTTGCCATTGCCTTCTCCAATTTAAAAGGTTAAACTTTGCTAAAAGAATCCTGTAAGATAAAGGAACTGCATGGGCAGAAAGTGGTTACTACCTCTGGGCTGAGGGAGAATGAACTGAGACAGGAACTGAGAACTTAGAAGAGCCCTACAAGGACCCTTTGGCTAGGGTATGGCTGCCCCAGGAAGATGAGACTTACTAGTAGTGGAAACATTTTCTTGAGACTGTAGATGAGCAAGAGCTGGTTATAGATACAGGTCTGCCTTTCAGAATGAGGTAAGAAGTTGTGTCACTTCAGGGTATGCATTAAACTGATAGATGAGGATGAGGTAACTCACTGGTAGAATGAAACATATCAGAAGAGGACCCAGGGGAAACAATAGGTGAGAAGAGGCCCCTTGTATTAAGAAAGAATGGAGCAAAAGTAGAAAAGTGTTGTCTCATAAGTCAAAGAAAGAGAGCTCAACATGCAACACACCATATTTACCAACATTTTTTTTAAATTGGCAGGAATATCTCTATATAGAAAGAAGAAGCTTCTTTTGTAATGCTGGGGAGGATATATTATTAACACTTTTTAGAGAAGGAATGTAGCAGATACTTAATAACATCATAATATTCACATCCTTTCACATGGTGAGTCCCCTTCCAGAAAGAAATATCATAGACAAAGATTTCCTCATAGCACAACTGGCAGTGAGAACAAACTGAGTTGCCCAAAATAGGGGAATGATTATACAAATCATGGTTAATCTATACACTAAGTTAATATGATATAGCACTAAAATGATGTTGTTACAGAATTTATAATGACAGGGAAACCTAACCATATACAGTAAGTGAAAATGTGATATATAATATATAAGAATTATAATCTCAAATAAGTAAAGTTTTTAGGAAAAAAGTCAAATCTTCTTATTTGGTGTGTTACAAAATTATAATTATAATTAATTGAACTTGATTCTACAATTGAGCTAGAATAGTAATCCAGGAAATTCAAGTATATTTTAACAGATATATGAGGGTGTTAATAGTCAGCATTGTCAGATAGTTCTAAGAATTCTTAGCAAGACCAAAACTAGGATGCTAACACGCCGGTTAAGGATCACACATGAAGACTTCTGTGGTGGTCCGGTGGTTAAGAATCCACCTGCCAATACAGGGGACTCAGGTTTAGTCCCTAGTCTCAGAAGATCCCACATGCCACGGGGCAACTAAACTTGTGTGACATTAACTACTTAAGCCCGTGAGCTCAGAGTCTGTGCTCTGCAACAAGAGAAGCTGTCACAAAGAGAAGCCTGCACACTGCAACAAAGAGTATATACCCACTCACTGGAACTAGAGAAAGCCCATGCATAGCAGTGAAGACCAGTGCAGACATAAATAAGTAAATAATAATTTTTTTAAAAAAATCACATATGACCCTGAGGAGAGAACCCTCAGTAGAGTGACATGAAACCACATGGAGATGGGTTCAGAGAAAAAGTTAAAGTCAGTTATAATAGACTATATAGTGAAGATATTAATCTGTTATTTAGAAAGGGGAAAAGAATAACTGATTAAAATATATGAGAATATGTGTGGGTACATTAAATATATTCTATGCTGAAGAGAATGGACCAAGGGAGAAGGTAGCATAAGGGCATAGGGGAAGGGACAATTGTGCATCAAAGTCTTAAGGGAACAGGGTGCAAGGGATTCAGTGCCCATTTGAGGCATTGCTAGGGTTCACTGCATATCTGTATAAAGCAGTTGTATACTAATACATTAGATCAGCGGTATTTTCATACATATAATTATATCATATTATATCATAATTTGATATTTTATTGTGTTTGGCATAGGGTCTTTCACAATAGCTATTCTATTCTGTTACGCTGACTTAATTAACATGGGGGCTAGACAAGCCATATCTGGATAATTATTGATAGCTGAAAAATTAACAATTTTCTATAAACGCAGTCTAATTTTTAATTAATCAGAAGTAAAATATTGCACTAATTTTATGTGTGTGAGAGAGACATTTTAAGTACAACCTATAATGTACAGAAGTCTGACATGGGTATTTCTTTGACCTGAGTGTCACTTTATGAAGCTTAACTCTTTCTCCTTAAGCTTAAGCCTTAGTATGTAAACACGCCTCTTGAGAAGAATGTTTTTTTTTAGGTCCTCCATCCAGATCAAGGGGCTATTGATACAAACTAGAAAAAGTTCACTGGTTGTCACTGTACAGGTTGGGAAAGAAGGAGGAGAAGGAAAAGAGTGAAGAGAAAGAAGCATAAAAAATGAAAGAGAATGGAAAGGCAGAGAAAGGAAAGGAAGGTTGGGAGAGAAGAGAAAATGTTTCAGTTGTGTGTGTACATATGTGCATGTGCACCGGAATGGGGCAGCCTCCTAAGTAGGAGGAGAAAGAGAAGAACATGTTCCTTACAAGCCCAGTGTGGGCACACGCTGTTGGCAGTGCTGGAGACAGAGGCTGGGATGCTGGTACCCAGATGTGCCATTGTCATGACTCCTGGAGCAGAACCAGGATTGGGTCAGTTTTCCTTGCATCTGGGAATCATTTCATCTCTCATGACATGAACACTCACCTAATATGTTCACTTGATCTTTCGTGGGTGTGTGTGTTGTATAGTTATGCATGAAAAATACAGCTTACTGTTCTCTTAAACATGACAATTTATATTTTGGGTTCCTCTGTAATGGTGGGAAATGTTGGGAAAGAGACAAAGAAGTAAATGATAAAATTTGGAAGAAATAGAAAAAAGGTCAGGATGTAACTGTATGAGCCATATCCAGTCTGGTTTCATGAAAGAGAACTTCATGGGCAAGGGATCCAGGAACTTTGCTTCTATTTCAAGTTCTGTCATTTTCTTCTAGCTGTGAGACCTTGGTCAAGTCACTGTCTTCTCTGGGCAAAATTTATTCACAAACTAAACGAGGAGGTAGACTAGAGACAAGAAACTTAGATATTGGTGTGTGAAGAAGAGAGGTGTTTGATATATTTTGGCTGTTCATAAAATTTACATTTTTTTTTTTCTGACAGAAGGTTAGAAAAAACATATAGAGACCCATGTGAAATCTGTCAGAAAACCTAGAGTAACATGTGTGGAACAATAATAACAATGATAAAACGAGCTGACTTTCATTAGATCACTGACTATAATTGGAATTTGGTCCTGAGGAAGGCAGGTGATGTTTTCCTCTTTTGTACTCATGTACTTATTTGGTCTCAGCCCCTGAAGGCTAGGGTTTTTCCTCATGGCTCAGACAATAAAAATCTGCCTGCAGTGCAGGAGACCTGGCTTGGATCCCTGAGTCGGGAAGAACCCCTGGTGAAGGGAATGGCTACCCATTTCAGTATTCTTGCCTGAAGAATTTCATGGACAGAGGAGCCTGGGGGACTGTAGTCCCTGGGGTTGCAAAGAGTTGGACATGCCTGACTGACGAACACTTTTCGCTTTCTTGAAGGCTATGTTGTAAACCATTCCTATTATACTGAAAATCCAGGTGTTTGTTTTACTAATGTATATTTAGTACGTTGTTATTGTTCTGTCGCTAAATTGTGTCTGACTCCACAACCCCATGGGCTGCAGCACACCAGGCTCCTCTGTCCTACACTATCTCCTGGAGTTTGTTCAAATTCATGTCCTTTGAGTTGGTGATGCTATTTAAAGACCCTAAGGTGGGAAAGATTGAAGGTGTCCCAGAGGATGACATGTTTAGTTAGCATCTTCAGTACATAGCATAGTGCTATTCTAAAGAAATCCTGAAGTTGATTTTTTATAAATTAATGGACTAATACATTCTTAGCTAAAAAAGGAGAAGGCAATGGCACCCCACTCCAGTACTCTTGCCTGGAAAATCCCATGGACAGAGGAGCCTGGTGGGCTGCAGTCCATGGGGTCGCTAAGAGTCAGACACAACTGAGCGACTTCACTTTCGCGCATTGGAGAAAAACCTCTTTGTCAGCCACTGATATAAATATCTATTAATACTTACCTGAAACAAAAAAGCTCATATGAAGCAACACTGAAGTATTTTTCTTAAGTGATTTCACATCACTACCATAGTATTTGAAGATATATGAATAATTACTATTGGTTTATTTTCTCTATATGCCAGACCTATTACACAACATATAATAATGTTCTCATTTAATCTACATCACTATCTTGGAAATATTATCCACCTCATTTTTAAATGAGAGAAATGGATCCCCTGTATTTCAATAAACTGGCCCAAGAGTCTTAGTTTTCAGTCCTACCACATGATTCTAATTCTTCTTTTACCACAGTATAAACTAAAATCTATTTCAGCATATCCACAAGTTGTCTGCTTTTATCTCTCTGATTACTTGTTGTTGGCTTCCCTTGTGGCTGAGCTGGTAAAGAATCTACCTGCAAGGTGGGAGACCTGGGTTTGATCCCTGGGTTGGGAAGATCCCCCGGAGAAGGGAAGGCTACCCAGTCCAGTACTGTTGTCTGGAGAAATCCATGTATAGTCCATGGAGTCGCAAAAAGCTGGACACAACTGAGCAACTTTAACTTTTACTTCCACTTGTTGTTAATGCACCTGTCTTAAACTCCTGGAATAAGCCTTCTCTCAGGCTACCCTTGCCTTCAGTCAGACCTACTCATCAGCATGTGGTTGGTCAATATTGTCAAGTCAGGGCAGCAAAGAACTTGCCTAAGGATTGTGTCCACTGAGTTAATAAAGTAGCCCATATCTTTGTGCAGCTATGTTATGTGGCTAGAACTGCTCAGTCTGTCTTTTCCTAATCCCTTTCATGTAAAGATAGGAATGCTTTCATGAAGTTTAAACTTAGTCTTATTTCTCTTAATCTTTTCTAACTTTGGCTAGGAATAAAATGCTGATTCATAATATGTAGAAGACAATTTCAACATTAATTTCACCAATTTGTGGTATGACCTTATAAAGTTAGTCAGTTAGTCAAATGTTTAGCTTAATTTTGAGTATATATGTATTTATAACTGAAAATGACATCAGCATTTTTAGTAAAATATATGAAAGCTTGGAAATGCTTTGAAGTTATATAAGAATGTACATGTCAGAAATCACTACTATTCTATGTAACTTGTGTCTGTGCTCAGTCACTCAGTCATGTTGGACTCTGTGACCACAAGGACAGACCACCGGGCTCCTCTGTCAATGGGATTTCCCAGGCAAGTATACTGGAGTGGGTTGCCATTTCCTCCTCCAGGGTGTCTTCCTGACCCAGGAATCGAACTCATGTCTCTTGTGTGTCCTGCATTGCAGGTGGATTTTTTTTTTTTTTAATCACTGAGCCATTGTTTAAATTGATGATCTTATTCTGTATCCACAGATTTATGTATAAGCATATAGTTGATTTTCTCCCATTAGAAATAGAAGGAATTAGAAATTAGTGCTATACATCTGTGCCCATTGCAAATAGTGAACTATCCTCTGTAAATACAAACAACTATTTTTCATGTGGTTCAAAAGATTCCCCCAGCTATACTACTGAGAGAGTTATTTGTCTGCAATATGGACTTTCCTGTTAATTGATGCTTGCTATAAAAAGCTTAATATTGTTGTGAAGAAAAGGACTGATGAGCACTGGTTCTATGGAGATAACATTTGGAATTTTTGTGGGTTTTATGATTAAAGGTGCAGTAAGATTTTCAGAACGATTGATTGCTTTGTTTCATCATATCTGCTAGAGCCATGTGACCTGAAGTAGTTCTAATGGAGTCAGGAAAATCTATAGACTTTTCTTGCTTCCTGTTGCACCACAATGAGCTGTTTGGGATTTGTCACTTTCTTTGTTATGTCTTAGAGGATGAACACAAAGCGAGAGTCAAAGGTGAGTCATTCAGTTGAGTTAAAAGGAATAGATTTTTGGCTGTGTATAAACACAACTACAGGATTGATTATTCTCATTGAATTGACTGATCAATTTGGTCCAACAACAAATTTGAGTTTTATCTTCTTTCAGTATATTGATTAAATACACTGGTTGCTTTTGTATGTTTGCTTGTATGTGAACAACTGCAGCATAGATAGTTAACATGGGGAGTGGTGTCAGATAACCTCAGCTTATACCCAGCCTCCTCCAGAAACTACTGGATTATCTCATTTTGTCTCAGGTTTCTCATATGTAAAATGGAGACTATAACAGAATGAATTTCTTAGGGTTAATAAGGTAAATCAATTAGATAATATATCTAACAAACTTGAACAGTACCTGGCACAAAGTAACCTTATTTACTATTGTTTTTATCATCATAATTAAACTTATATTTACATATATATGCACACAAGCTCTGTTATGCACACAGGGTCAAGCTATGTATGTATATAATACATATTCACTTAATATATTCAGTTTAAAAATTCATTAAACTAAGTAAAATTTTTAATTAATTTAATTTGACTCGTTGCTTAAAATCATGTGAAGAAATTAACCAGATGTTTGACAACCTATGTTGTGTCAACTTGCCACAAATAGCCAATTCAATTAAAAATGTAATTATTCATTCCAATGGTCTGTTTACACAGTACAAGGCATTTAGTTTGGCCACATTTTTACTTAATTGCTCAAATAATTGGACTTTGGGTAGACAGAGCCTAGAATGGTCAAATTTGATGCTACTGAATGATTTGGTTGTTTAGATTTGTCATGACTCATTAACTATAAGTAGCAACAGAATTATTTCTGGTTTCTTGCCATTCACAGGACTGTGTAGTTAGGTTGCAGACAATTTTAGCAGTGAGAATATTTAGTTATAGTATCTAATTACACTTCATCCATGAAAATACAACATAAATTTAAAAAAATTACTATTATATTTTAGTCTGCATATGTCATATAATATAATATAGTCCCCAAATGGTGCACATTTATATGTAAATTATGTGTGTACACACATACACAATTATACTCATTACCTGGAATTTTCTTACATTCTTATTAAGGTGTGTGACAAATGCCAAGGAGTAAAGTCTGATTAGTGCACTAAAGACTATCTGTCTTTCAATCTGTCTAGGGAAAATATTTTCAAATATTTAAAAGGCAAATATTTATTTAAATAATGTGATAGTGTGATATTTTTGTCTTTCAGAACTAAACATATAGGAAAGCAGTAATGAAGGAATAGAAATATATGAGAAACATGTCTTATTGAGCATTCAGTTACTAACAATAAAAGTTGTCATTAATGGGAATTCAAATATGTACAACCCATTAATTCATATTTATTTAGGAATTACAGTTAGCCAAACAGAAGCAGAAGATATTAAGAAGAGGTGGCAAGAATACACAGAAGAACTGTACAACAAAGATTATCAAGACCAAGATAAACATGATGGTATGATCACTCACCTAGAGCCAGACATCGTAGAATGTGAAGTCAAGTAGGCCTTAGAAAGCATCATTACGAACAAAGCTGGTGGAGGTGATGGAATTCCAGTTGAGCTATTTCAGATCCTGAAAGATGATGCTATGAAAGTGCCGCACTCAATATGCCAGCAAATTTGGGAAACTCAGCAGTGGCCACAGGACTGGAAAAGGTTAGTTTTCATTCCAATGCCAAAGAATGCTCAAACTACCGCACAATTGCACTCATGTCACACGCTAGTAAAGTAATGCTCAAAATTCTGCAAGCCAGGCTTCAGCAATATGTGAACTGTGAACTTCCAGATGTTCAAGCTGGTTTTAGGAAAGGGAGAGGAACCAGAGATCAAATTGCCAACATCCACTGGATCATGGAAAAAGCAAGAGAGTTCCAAAAAACCCCATCTATTTCTGCTTTATTGACTATGCCAAAGCCTTTGACTGTGTGGATCACAATAAACTGTGGAAAATTCTGAAAGAGATGGGAATACCAGACCACCTGACCTGCCTCTTGAGAGACCTATATGCAGGTCAGAAAGCAACAGTTAGAATTAGACATGAAACAACAGACTGGTTCCAAATAGGAAAAGGAATACATCAAGGCTGTATATTGTCACCCTGCTTATTTAACTTATATGCAGAGTACATCATGAGAAACGCTGGGCTGGAAAAAGCACAAGATGGAATCAAGATTGTCGGGAGAAATATCAAAAACCTCAGATATGCAAATGACACCACCCTTATGGCAGAAAGTGAAGAGGAACTAAAAAGCCTCTTGATGAAAGGGAAAGAGGAGAGTGAAAAAGTTGGCTTAAAGCTCAACATTCAGAAAACGAAGATCATGGCATCTGGTCCCATCACTTCATGAGAAATAGATGGGGAAACAGTGGAAACAGTGTCAGACTTTATTTTTTGGGGCTCCAAAATCACTGCAGATGGTGACTGCAGCCAAGAAATTAAAAGATGCTTACTCCTTGGAAGAAAAGTTATGACCAACCTAGGTAGCATATTGAAAAGCAGAGACATTACTTTGCCAACAAAGCTCCATCTCGTTAAGGCTGTGGTTTTTCCAGTGGTCATGTATGGGTGTGAGAGTTGGACTGTGAAGAAAGCTGAGCGCTGAAGAATTGATTTTTTTTGAACTGTGGTGTTGGAGAAGACTCTTGAGAGTCCCTTGGACTGCAAGGAGATCCAACCAGTCCATTGTGAAGGAGATCAGCCCTGGGATTTCTTTGGAAGGAATGATGCTAAAGCTGAAGCTCCAGTACTTTGGCCACCTGATGTGAAGAGTTGACTCATTGGAAAAGACTCTGATGCTGGGAGAGATTGGGGGCAGGAGGAGAAGGGGATGACAGAGGATGAGATGGCTGGATGGTATCACTGACTCGATGGACGTGAGTCTGAGTGAACTCTGGGAGTTGGTGATGGACAGGGAGGCCTGGCGTGCTGTGATTCATGGGGTCGCAAAGAGTCGGACACGACTGAGTGACTGAACTGAACTGAACAGTTAGCCTTACCACTGGAATCAATATTTAGGTATTTCTTTTGTCCCCAAACTATTCCTGATGTTTTCTGATGTAAGTTGTAATGCAAAATAGACAAAACCACAAAGGAATTTCCTCTCTATCAAGAGTTTAAATGAGAAATTACAGAGTTTGAAAAATCAGTTGTGCATTAACTCACTTCAAAAGAAATTTAAAAGAGGAACGAAAGTTTCAGGCAATAAAAAGCCCAATTAAAAAAACCACGAGGAACTCTGTGCAGTTTCAGGTTTTATATTTTTCTTTTGTTCTTTTGTCTTTCTTTTTTCTGTAAACCATCGAGAAACACGGAAAGCTTTTGTAGTTGTATTACTAAATATATACCAAACTGTATATATTTACAGTGTGTGTCTTTACTCACTACGTGAAATATTCTTATAAGGTTAGTAATATATGGTAGAGAGTGTGAATTTCCTTGCTACACTACAGCCTGCCTAAGCACAAAAATAATTTCTTTTTACTGAGAAATACCTCATTTCTTTCCAGTGTGTGGACAGGGTCTTTGGTGGCCATCTTAACCCCAAGTGGATCTGAGGTGAATAAAGAATATCATTTAAGTGGAGTTGTTTTCCTTCAAGGCATGAAATAACTGGTAAGAGTCTGTACCTTTTTACCTTTTCAGCTGGAGTTGAATGTGTATGAATCTGATGTGTCAAAAAATATTTATAATAGATGACTTGGGGCCTGATGCTGCAGCCCTCAGGCAGTCAAAACTCCAATTGACTTCAGTGAGAACTTTACTTGTCCAAGGTCCAGCTGCCTTGTGCCTGCAGGGGAAAAGAAAAAGAATAAGCTTAAGTGAAGCATTGGTTCAGGGCTTCAAGAACTATAGACAAAAAGTGTTAGATAATGGGAGAAAGAAATCTGCAGCTGGTTTCCTGTTTGAGAGCTGTAATTGACAAAAGTGGCTTGGTCTACTAAGAATAGTTTTGATTGATTCTCATCCACTTACTTATCAACATAAAGTCTGTGTGTCTGAGTAGCAAAGTAACACCAGTGCTTCCCACACTTCTTAATTCTATTTAGATGTCAAATGCCCTTAATAAGTATTCATGAAGAACGAGCCCATAAACTCCCTCTATCCCCAAGATTTATTGATTATATATGAGGCATGACAAGAGAAATATAGTAAGTATAAATCAAAGGTCAAAAGATTATCGAATAAAATGTTCAAGAAGGCTTTCCATTCATTGAAATTAGAGGTAAGGTGAAATGCAGGCACTTTAAAAATCTACTAGTTCTAACACCTCAGTATGTGTATGCAGTAACTGGAACCCAGAGGTGGGAAAACTCCACTGTGTTATAATAATGTCTTCCTTTGCCATACTCCAGTCTCATCTGTTTTTCCTTACTCCCCTCACGCTCCAAAAGATTACTTTTTCTTAGGGAAAATTTTCCATTTTATTTGAAGCTTATCAACGGGGTTTAAAAATGAAACAATCCTTTAGCTGTTTTAGTTATAGCATCTTAGATACATTTTCCTCATCTATTGAGTAGGGTGCTTGTGCTAGATTACTTTAGCAATTAACTAGTGGCTGCATTATAATTTCATCTCTTTCTTTTAAATCTTAAAGTGTATACTTCTCCTATATTTTCCTAATAGAACTTCTCCTGGAGAAAACCAGTGAGTAATAATGTGTTTGGTGAATTCTTCGCTTTTTTCTGTAATATTTTTCTGCCTTACTTTGAGCTTTCCTGGTGACTTAGTAAAGAATCCGCCTGGAATGCAGGAGACCAGGATTCAGTTCCTGGTTCAGGAAGATCCCCTGGAGAAGGAAATAGCAACCCACTATTCTTGCCTGGGAAATCCCATGGAGAGAGGAGCCTGGTGGGCTACCCATGGGTTGCAAAGAGTTGAACATGACTTAGCGAGTAAACCACTGTTACCCCTTACTTTAGATACCAGTACCTTAACACTGCCCTGTCAGGTGCAACGAGACTTTCAGTGGCATCCCGTGATTCAAACAGTTCAACATAGAGATACTCCAACATTTCAGTATTATCCAAATTAAGAAACACATACTGTCCTCCCATTCGGTGTACACACCCACACACACATATTTGAAAGAACATTTTTCTAAAACTTATGTGTGTTATGTGTAATATAATGTTTGCTATTAACTAGGATTTTATCCCATTGAACTTGCTGGGTGGTTATCAATACATTGATTTTACATTCCACTAGTGAATTGTAACCTGTAGTTCCTGGGATAGTAAGCTCTCTGGTGCTTTCACAACTATTAAAGAGACAGGGTGGGTTTCCCTGGTGGTTCGGTGGTAGAGAATCCTCCTGTTAATGTAGAAGATGTGGGTTCAATTCTTGGGTTGGAAAGATTCCCTGGAAGAGGGAATGGCTACCCACTATAGTAATCTTGCCTGGAAAATCCCATGCACAGAGGAGCCTTGTGGGCTACAGTCCATAGCGTTGCAAAGAGTTGGACATGACAACATACACAAAGAGATAGGCATGTTGGTCACATGTTTGCACTTTTGAAAAGATGGATGGAGATCTGGTACTTTTTAGGAAATTATCACCTTATTAGTATGAGTTTAAAGCACATGAGGTAATGGTGAAAGGGAAATTTGAGTGCAAGAGGCATTTTTGATTGTTGACTGACTCCTAGGCAAACAGATATTTATAACTCCTTCATGATCTTCACTGACACATCTTCATGTGCTTTTTCAAAATTTTGGAAATATTTGCTATATTTAGTTGGGAACGCATGAATGTAGATATCAAGAAAGGTTCTGCTTTACCCAGAAGTAGGTTTCTCATAGAGACTGCCACCGAATTAACAATCCAGATATTTGAAGCACTTTGATTTTGTTTCTCAGGCACGGCTTGATTCAACATGTTCTGATGACCTGTGTTCTTACAATGTGTCTAAAACAACAATGAAGCAAAGGCCAACCTCTTTCTTTCCCTCAAGATTTCTTTGGCCCCTGGCACCTTTATAGGCGTTCAGATAAGTTATGAAGTCTGTATCAAGGAAAAGCATCTGAGGGAATTAATGATTTTTTTTCTACACATTTGTTAGGGGGTAGACCTCTGCACTCATCTCAAACGTTAGTAAAGTAATGCTCAAAATTCTCCAAGCCAGGCTTAAGCAATATGTGAACCGAGAACTTCCAGGTGTTCAAGCTGGTTTTAGGAAAGGCAGAGGAACCAGAGATCAAATTGCCAACATTCACTGGATCATGGAAAAAGGAAGAAAGTTCCAGAAAAACATCTATTTCTGCTTTAGTGACTGTGCCAAAGCCTTTGACTGTGTGGATCACAATAAACTGTGGAAAATTCTGAAGGAGATGGGAATTCCAGACCCCCTCACCTGCCTTCTGAGAAACTTGTAAGCAGGTCAGGAAGCAACAGTTAGAACTGGACATGGAACGGCAGACTGGTTCCAAATAGGAAAAGGAGTACATCAAGGCTGTTTATTGTTACCCTGCTTATTTAACTTCTATGCAGAGTTCATCATGAGAAACGCTGGGCTGGAAGAAGCACAAGCTGGAATCAAGATTGTCAGGAGAAATGTTAATAACTTCAGATATGCAGATGACACCACCCTTATGGCAGAAAGTGAAGAAGAACTAAAGAGCCTCTTGATGAAAGTAAAAGAGGAGAGTGAACAAGTTGGCTTAAAGCTCAACATTCAAAAAACTAAGATCATGGCATCTGGTCCCATTATTTCATGACAAATAAATGGGGAAATAGTGAAAACAGTGGCAGACTTTATTTTGAGGAGCTCAAAAATCACTGCAGATGGTGACTGCGGCCATGAAATTAAAAAACGCTTGCTCCTTGGAAGGAAAGTTATAACCAACCTAGACAGCATATTAAAAAGCAGAGACACTACCTTGTCAACAAAGTTCTGTCTAGTCAAGGCTGTGGTTTTTCCAGTGGTCATGTATGGATGTGAGAGTTGGACTATAAAGAGAGTTGGACTATACTGAAGAATTGATACTTTTGAACTGTGGTGTTGGAGAAGACTCTTGAGAATCCCTTGGACAGCAAGGAGATCCAACCAGTCCATCCTAAAGGAAATTAGTCCTGGGTGTTCATTGGAAGGACTGATCTTGAAGCTGAAACTCCAATACTTTGGCCTACTGATGTGAAGAGCTGACTCATTTGAAAAGACCCTGATGCTGGGAAAGATTGAGGGCAGAAAGAGAAGGGGATAACAGAGGATGAGATGGTTGGATGGCATCACTGACTCAATGCATGGGTTTGGGTGGACTCCAGCAGTTGGTGGATGGACAGGGAGGCCTGGCATGCTGTGGTTCATGGGGTTGCAAAGAGTCAGACCCAACTGTGTGACTAAACTGAAACTGCAACTGAGACATCTGAAGATAAGAGAGTCTTTGTATGAGAGAGTAGCCAAGTCACTATCACCAGTAACCAATAACTCTCTAAAGCAGGTAAACAAGAAGCAATCATTCAACAAGAGTCAACTAATTTTTACATGAGCTATTCACATGTGCTTGAGAGTCCTCCAGTCCACAGTTCATGGGTTGGAAGATATATGAAAACTATCAAAAGTATGCATTTGCAATGTCATTTATTTTTAAATGATTCTTTTTTAAGCACCTAAACCTGCAATGTAAGTGCTAAGTGCTAGGGAACCCATGATTAGCGAAAGGCATGTTTGCAGAGTGAAAAGATACAGGAAAGAAGTTCTAAAGATACTTCTAAGTAGCATTAGAACTAATTCTGATGAAGAGACTGGAGTATACAAGAACCGAAGAGAGTTGTTTCATTTCTTCTGTTTTGTTATGAACTTTAGTAATGTGGCTAACAGAAAAAGAATGAAGCAGAGAGAGAAATCAAGCCATAATTTTACTTTATGCTGAAAATTACAAAGCCATATTTAAAGTTATTTTGCTATCAAAGTAATTAATTTAAAATAGCAAGTGGAAACTCTGCAGTTACTCAGGACCCATTATTCAGAATTCATTGTCCACCAAAGCATTTAAAAGAGTTTTTGGCAATATAAAATAAGGAAAATAAGGCTTAAGAGAGAACAGCTACTGATGGGAGGTATAGGTAATGTTTCCTAGTAGGAAAATATATTATCATAAGAAGAAACACTTACCATAAAACATTCCAAAGGGGAGCAATTGGAATTATGTCCCCTTCCATTGTGTTGACATAATGTGAAAACAGCCAGTCAAATCAGTTCTGATTTTTAATTGCACATGATAAAACACCCAGACAAGCATTGATGGGATCAGTCACTTTTCAACTTGTTTTACATTAGGAAGAAAAGGCTTGAAGTCTGTCTTTTAGCCAATTCTTTGTACAGGTTCATTTAAAAAATGTCAAAGGTTGGTTTAGTGTATGGATTTTACATAGGATACATATCCATTATCAGTTAGAGATGATTCCTTTTCTTGATTACTTGTGACTTTAATTGTATGCAGGGTTGTCCTCCTGGAAAGGCAAATTGATGCAATTGCCCACAGACCCTCAGGAGCTATGAGGGAAGGGGGAAAACAAAGGCAGCCAGCAGCTGGTGGCTAAAATATAATTAGTGTCAATATGTAAAATACAATTAGCATCAGCATGCAGCCTGCTCCCTAGGCCTGCCTCAGCTGTCTTTGGTTATCTGTGACACCTCTTCCCTCAAATTATCTACCTGCCGACCAACTGCTGTTCTTCATGTCAGTGATTACTAACTATTGGTTAAAATACTCACAACACAACTTCCAAACTTAATCTGCATAAAATATTAAGCCTATAAATATGTTGCAGGAAGGCGGACCCCTTCCAGGGCCTGAAACTGGGCTCTTGTCTAACACTCAGAAATGAATTGTCCGAGGAGACACATGTGCTGACAAAGCAAGAGATTTTATTGGGAAAGGGCACCTGGCTGGAGAGCAGTAGGGTAAGGAAACTCAGAAGAACTGCTCTGCCGCGTAGCTCTCAATGTCATGTTTTACGGTGATGGGATTAGTTTCCGGGTGGTCTTTGACCAATCATTCTAATTCAGAGTCTTTCCTGGTGGCACACACATTGCTCAGCCAAGATGGATGCTAGCGAGAGGGATTCTGGGAAGTGGATGGACACGCAGTGTCTCCTTTAGACCTTTCCCAAACTCTTCTGGTTGGTGGTGGCTTATTAGTTCTGTATTCCTTATCAGGATCTCCTGTCATAAAACAACTCATGCAAATGGTTACTATGGTACCTGGCCAGGGTGAGCAGTTTCAATCAGTGTGCTTCCCCTAACAAACAGATGACTTAAATTATATATTTTGGGCCCTGTACCTCCACAGACAAGGCCTCCTTATACATGAACTTGGCTACTAAAACGTATCTTGTTCAGTCAGTTCCATTGCTCAGTTGTGTCCGACTCTTTGGACCCCATGAATCGCAGTACGCCAGGCCTCCCTGTCCATCACCAACTCCCGGAGTTCACTCAGACTCACGTCCATCTAGTCAGTGATGCCATCCAGCCATCTCATCCTCTGTCGTCCCCTTCTCCTCCTGCCCCCAATCTCTCCCAGCATCAGAGTCTTTTCCAACGAGTCAACTCTTCACATGAGGTGGCCAAAGTACTGGAGTTTCAGCTTCAGCATCATTCCTTCCAAAGAAATCCCAGGGCTGATCTGCTTCAGAATGGACTGGTTGGATCTCCTTGCAGTCCAAGGGACTCTGAAGAGTCTTCAACACCACAGTTCAAAGGCATCAATTCTTCGGCGCTCAGCTTTCTTCACAGTCCAATTCTCACATCCATACATGACTACTGGAAAAACCACAGCCTATCTTGTTAGGACATCTTAATTTGTCACAAGAAATCACTGTAGTTTAAAACTACAGGAATAGTTACAACCATCGTCATGTTATCAAAGTCATACCATTAAGTCCTAGAAATTCTTATATATATAAAAGAATAATAGAATAATATTAGATAAAGAATCCATACTAAAAGTTGCTAAATTTTGATTTATGGAATGAAAAGAGGCCTGTTTGATATCATTAAGATGAAGGAAGATAGGCAATTACCAAATTGTTTTCCTTCAAGAAAAGTAACAGTCATTTATTAACTTAGAAGTGGATTGTACTTTAAATATTTATATGTGAGCTCTCTGGTTGGAACTTAGAATGTGTTTTCTTAGACACATTGGGTTTAACATGGATTTGAGTTTACAAGGAAATCAAGAAAACTCTCTGATACCTATAACATAGCAGGGGATAGGGCATAAACCCAATAAGTAGGACTTTTTCTAAGGTTTAGAATCTTGCAACTTCTTACTGTTGTAAAACTCTTACACATCTCAGAGTTCATATTGAAACTCTTTTCCCCTCCCTTCCTTCTTTCCTTATTATTATTATTTTTGGACAGCATTTCAAATTGAATAATTTTCCATTGATTTACATTATAATTTCCCCAATGATTTCTTTTCAATTTTATTGACCCTTGGTTAATTCCTACCTCTATCCATATGAGTTTAAAATTTCTTATCTTAACTCATCATCAAAGAATTTATTTAAAAAACATTAATGCATCAGAGGACTTTTCGCTTAATGGGGTTTTACTGACTCATTCCTTTTATAGGGAGAAGAGGCTTTATTAAATGCAAAGATAAGCCATTGATTATCTATTCATCTTCTCCAAAACTGTGGATATTTTAACATGAATACCCAGTAAGTTTTGAGAAGTACTTTCTTAAGCAATGTCCTATGTGATGGCAGTCACTCCAGAACATTAGGTGTGGGTGTTGAATCCCACTGTCACTTTTACACAATGTCAGGATTAATCCTTCATCCTTTGTGGGGAGCTCTGTTATGGGAGTTAGTTCTTGAAAAGGTTATTCAGGCTCAGCTAGAACATTTGTAAGGTTTCACAGCTGCAAGATGGAGGTCTATATTGGCCTTTATTGTTCAGTAGCTCAGTCGTGTCCAACTCTTTGTGACCCCATGGACTGCAGCACGCCAGGCTTCCCTGTCTTTCACCATCTCCTGGAGCTTGCTCAAACTCATGTCCGTTGAGTTATTGATGCCATCCAATCATCCTGTCCTCTCTCTTAACTACTTGTAAATAGATGTCAAGTTTTATGTGTGTGGTATGGACGAGGCTGGTGTGGTGACAGCAGTCAATTAGAGATTAGTTAACCAAGTATTCCATTATGGTTGAAGCAGAATTTTGTCAGTGACATAACCTAAAAGCCCTAGTTACCAAATACCATATCAACTTAAAGAATTATCAACTGTAGCAAATGTCAGTTTTACTTAAGAGCAATCAGTTTCATTATGGTTTCCTGCTTAATGTTTCCTGCTTGACATCCATCTCTTGTTTACTTCAATTTTGTTATCTAGTAGTTATGCAATGCTAAAGTATATATATTTTTAAAAAGATAAAGCTGTAACTCATAAAAATACAAAATATATAGGCATCAATGAGTTTATTTAAGTAATTATTCAAAAAGAGAACTAATAAGTTGTTATACTAATGGGTTCAAAGGAGAACTGAAAGATATATATGCCATCATCAGGAATGCTGGAATGAATTAAACTATAGATGAAGAACAGATCAGCACTGACAGGCCAATAGCCACTTGCATTCCACCAGACACAATTCATTTTGCATTTCTGTGGACAAGGCTCGCTTGCATTGTTGTCAAGCTTCTATAATGTACAAAATGATAGAATAGCTCAAAGATGATGAAAGACAGAAGCGAACACTAAAAGGCAGCCCAGATAGAACACCCAGTAGTCATTATTTTGTCCCACTATAAAGTCTTTCACAATTTTTCTTGATAGAAACATAAGTCATTTTGACTATTAATCCTATATTTAGAGTCAGTGTGAAACAGAGATGTGTGAGGTGAGATATATATATATATATATATATATATATATATATATATTTTTTTTTTTTTTTTTTCCTAGTGGGACGATGTCCTCAACTGACATATATCTTCTATTAACATAATGGCCTAGAGCCTGAGCTCTGAATTCAGTCTCTGACACTTAGCTTAGGGACCTCGGGCAAGTTACTGTCCTTCATAGTTCTGTGCTTATAAAGCTGCTATCACAATATACATTATTGTATAAGTTTACTCTGGAGGGTTTCTACTTTATTTTGGATTAACTAAATATTTTTTGAATCTATTTTTATTTCCTTTGTTGGTTGTTTTAGGGTTTATGTTAAGCATCTTTATCTTTTCACAGTCTACCTTCAAGGTGTATGTCTATAAGAACTTAACATATAGTATAGAAACCTCACAAAGGTAGATTTTCTTTCTCCCCTCATGACCTTGTCATATTGTTTTCATGTATTTTACTAATACATATTCAATAAATTCATTATTAGAATACATAACAACTGCAGTATACATATTGATTTTGTTGCAATATTTAATTAAAATATTTAATTTTAAATGTTTTTAAATAATAAGAAAAAATCTTACACACATTTCTATGTTTTCAATTCCTATGTGTAGATCCACATTTTCATCAGGCATGCTTTTTCTTCTTCCTGAAGGGACTCATTTTTACTTTTTTTTGTTTGTTTGTTTTTAGTGCAGGTCTGTTTGATGAATTCTTTAAACTGTTGTGAAAATGGTGAAAGTGAAGTTGCTCAGACGTGTCTAACTCTTGGCAACCCCATGGACTGTAGCCTGGCAGGATCCTCCATCCATGGGATTTTCCAGGCAAGGATACTAGAGTGGGTTGCCATTTCCTTCTCTAGGGGATCTTCCCAACCCAGGGATTGAACCCAGGTCTTGCACACTGTAGGCAGAATCTTTATCATCTGAGCCACCAGGGAAGCTGAAGAAATCTTTGTTTTATCGTTTTTGGATGGTATTTTACAGAACATATAGTTCTAGATTGTCAGTTTTTTGTTTTTTTTTTCCCCTTTCAGCACTTTAAAGATGTTGTACCATTTCCTCCCTTTCATTCTTTCCAGTGGGAGATCTGCTGACCTGCTGCCATCTGGATGCTTGTTCTAATGTACGACTTGTGTTTTTTTCCTGCTGTTTTTAGGACTTTATTTTTATCACTGGTTTTGAGCAATCTAATTGTCTTGTTACTCTGTTGTGTTCTTGGCTTCTGATGCTTGAGGTACATCAAGCTTCTTGGAGTTATGGTTTTACAGTTTTTCATCAAATTTGAAACATTTTAGAATATTGTTTCTTTACTTTTCTTTCTTTTTTTTTCTATTCTAACTCTCTCTCTTTGAGGGACTCTAATACATGTGTATTTGACAGCTTAAAGTTTTCCCAAGAATACTTTGTTCATTTAAAATTATTTTTTTCTGTCTTTATTTCAAGTTCACTAATCTTTTCTTCCAAAATAGCTACTTGCGTAACACAATCCAGTCTGTTCTTTTTTTTTTTTATTTCAGACTTTTTTTTTCTATTTCTAATAGTTTGATTAATTTTTTCAATATACCTTTATGTCTCTTTCTGAAAATAATGAATGCTTACATTCACTGCATATTAAAACATGCTGCTGCTCAGTCACTCAGTTGTGTCCAGGTCTTTGCAACCCTTCAGACTATAGCCTGCCAAATTCCTCTCTCCATAAGATTTCCAGACAACTATACTGGAGTGAGATGCCATTTCCTGCTCTTCCCAACCCAGGGATCGAACCTAAGTCTCCTATGTCTTCCGCATTGCCAGCAGATTCTTTACCACTGAGCCATTGGGGATGGTCATTAACACGTATATGATAACTCTTTTAACATCCTTATCTACTAATTTTAACAAATGTCATTCTGGGTTTGTATCAACCGATTGATCTATTTCCTCAATATGGATTATATGTTCCTACTTTACACATCTTTTTTTTTTTTTTTTTCATTGAATGCCAAGCATTGTGAATTTACCTTGGTGGGCAATAGATATTTTTGTTTTCCTGTAAATATTCATCAGATTTTTTTCTGAGTCACAGATTAATTGCTTGGAATCATTTGATTCTTTCAGATCTCACTTTTCAGATAGAGCAGTGTTTAGTGTTTGTCCTGCAACTGAGGCAAGATTCCTCTGCATACTTCATTCAATGCCTGAGAATTATGATAATGTTTCAGTCTGGCTGATGAGCCCAGACACTATTCCTGACCTGTGTATGTACCAAGTGCTATTCTCTCTAATCCTTTTGGGTGGTTCTTTTTCCCGTTTTATCACATTCATCTAATAATTAGTACTTGACTGGATGGTTGAGGATTATACAAACAGATCTCAGGGTTCTTACCTGCATAATTCTCTCCCCCATATTCTTTCCAGTGTATTTCATTCACTCTGTTTTCCTAGATCTGCCTTATCTCTTTAAACTCAGGAAGTCTGTTGGGCTTTGCCTAGCTTCTTCTCCTCTATGCTGCAACCTACACACTCTTATCAAGGAAGTAAGTTGTCCTAATCATAGGGCTCACCTCTTCTGCTTCCCGTTTCTCATGTACCACTGTCCCTTGTTGCCAGATGTTCAATGGTTTAAAACTATTGTTTTATACATTACCTTCCAGTGTTTCATTGTTTGAGGGGAAAGGGTAAATCTGGTTCCTTTAACTTCCATCTTTGGATAAAGCAGAAGTTTGTATTTTAACTCTTCATACAGTAATTAAAACAGAAGTCCCCAAACTTTTTGGGACCAGGGACCAGTTTTGTGGAAGACAATTTTTCCATTGACCTGGAGATGGGGGGAATGGTTTTGGAATGATTCAATTACATTACATTTATTGTGCACTTTATTTGTATTATTGTTACATCAGCTCTACTTTAGTTCATCAGGCATTAGATTCTGGAGGTCAGAGACTCCTGCCTTAAAGTATATACTAATTGAATAGAATATTTTGCAGCAATCAGTACAGAGGACTTCTGGGAGAATGATGGCAAGTGATAGACAAGAAATTCCAAGTTAAGCCTACATGAAAACAGGAACAGAAAAACAGAAGACATTTTGAACTAAGGGCAGATATACTAGCAAGACTGCTGAATTTTGAAACTCGGTTACAAAGCCCCACATACCTATAGAAGAGGGCGCTGTTGATGTGCTCAGTCGTGGCTGACTCTTTGCAACCCCATGGACTGTAGCCCGCCAGGTTCCTCCTCCATCCATGGAATTTTCCAGGCAAAAATACTGGAGTGGGTTGCCATTTCCTTCTCCATAGAAGAGGGTATAAATAGGTAAATGAATATACACTTCTCTCTAACTATAATTCCCAGTCATTTCCAGTTAGAGATGCTCTTTTAAATTTGATCTAAAAAAATAGTGCAGTCTCCACATAACAATAGTTATATTCTTTATATTTGTTGATTTAACAAGTACAAAATGAGAAAAGGTGACCATGAATTTAGTGACACTGAATTTCTTCAACTTTATTAAACTTACTAGCATCTATCTGTTACCAAGTCCGAGGTTGTACTACTCTACGAATGACAGGCCAATAAATCAAGAGACAAGCTGGGATAAGGAATAGTGGTTTTATTTGGAAGGCAAACTATTCTTGAGAAGATGGTGGACTAGTGCCCCAAAGAACCATCTCACTAGAGTTAGAATTCAGGGTAATGTTTTACTAAAAGGGGAGGAATAATGGTTGGTTGTTGCAAGCTTCTTGGTGCCAGAATCCTTTGTTCTAGTGACAGTTATTGTAGTTCCAGTAACAGTGTTCCTATAAACCTCCAGCAAGATAAATATTATTCTCTCCTTGCTACTTTTTATTACTATATGAATGGAAAAGTATTATGTGGAAAAGATAAGAACATTTAGAATGGGCTACGCTGTATTATCTAGGTTATAAGCAACATTATTTCAGGAAAGATAACAGAGCACAAAAGTTAGAGATAAAGGAATAAACTCAATACAGATTCAAGTTTGTTCTTCTTGCTTACATATCTATATGAAAAACAGGAGCTATTCGTTTACTTATCAGAATGTTTATTTATCTATAGATAATTCGTGACACATAAAGTGAAAACACCTTAAAAATTTCAGAGTCCAATAGAGGCCTGAAGTTTGGGAAAAAAAACATAGATTGAACCCAGGCTTCCTGCATTGCAAATGGATTATTTACCACCTGAGCCACCAGGGAAGCCCAAGAGTATTGGAATGGGTAGCATATCCCTTCTCCAGTGGATCTTGCTGACCCATGAACAAACCAGAGTCTCCTGCATTGCAAGCAGATTCTTTATCAACTGGGTTACTTGGGAAGCCATAGATTCAAAACTATAGTTTTTCTAGTAGTCATGTATGGATGTGAGAACTGGACCATAAAGAGGGCTGAGCACCAAAGAATTGATGCTTTCTAACTGTAGTGCTGTATAAGACTCTTGAGAGTCTCTTGGACTGCCAGGAGATCAAACCAGTCAATCTTAAAGGAAATCAAACTTGAATATTCATTGGAAGGACTGATGCTGAAGCTGAAGCTCCAGTACTTTGACCACTTGATAGGAAGATCTGACTCATTGGAAAAGACCCTGATGCTGGGAAAGATTGAAGACAGGAGGAGAGGGGATGACAGAGGTTGGTTGGATGACATCACTGACTCAATGGACATGAGTTTGAGCAAGCTCCGGGAGTTGGTGACGGACAGGGAAGCCTGGCATGCTGCACTCCATGGGGTCGCAAAGAGTCAGACATGACTGAGTGACTGAACTGAACTGAACTAACGATTGAGTAGAATGATTTCTGGCCTCAAACAAGGTTTAGTTCACCAGTGGTATAGAAGCTGGAAGCAACATTTATAATTTATGTACCCAACTTATGTTACACACATGAGGTGGGTTTTTGTTTGTTTGTTTGTATTGATTTGTTTTGAGATCTGCAATATGAAATAAAGATTCCTGAAATTTGGAGTAGTAGTTTCTTTCTTCAAAGAATACATTTATTCCGCTTAAGTCTTCTTTTTTATTCAAATGCCTCCTTAAAAATGTTCTCATGCTTTTAATGGAAATCATCAAAATAATTAAAAATAGAGCACCTACAAAGATTAAAGCAGAGCCAGCAGAGAAACAGGAGAAACATTTTGGTGAAAAAACAATAGAGAAAAAAGTCAAAGATGTAAGATCTGCTCACAGAGCACTTCCTAAAGGTTACATATCAGCTCCAGGCAAAGAACAATAGAGAATCACCCTTAAATCTTGTTAAAGATTATGACCCATAACAAATTAAGCAATAAAAACAGAAGGAACCCTTGCAGATCGCCATACTTCTCTAAATCAAATAATAACAACAAAAACATAGATTGCACTAATGTGTGTTGAATCAAACGGCCTTTTCTCTCCCTGCACTACCTTGTACTTTCAGCTTTTTAGTTGGCTGACCTTTTTGTGGTATTATTCTCTGATATATTTAGCATCTAGATGCTTGTTTACAAACTTGTTTCTTGAAACTATGCTGACACATTTTAAAACTACATACCATGATTTTATTTTTAGAATATTTCTTTGTTTTTCTTTAATATGTCAGCAATTCTTGTTTATTGGTTGTTTTCTAGAGCTTGCAGAAATCTGAAAAGAAAGTGGCCTATTATCTTTTTTTTTTTTTCATTTTGCCTGGGGCTGTCTCAAAATCCATGATAATTTTTAGGTTTATTTACTCTTACAGTGTATTTTATTTAGCTCCTACTGGCGAGTAATATACAGTTGCTGCCTTTAAAACATTTATTCCTTATTGGAGTGATAAAATAGGTATTATAAGTAGTAAACTGAAATACTAATAAGTGCTGGAAAAGCATTTTTAGGTGAGATTTCCTGTAACCAAAAGGAAAATAAAAGTGAGAAAACAAAATTGGATCATTTAAAATTTGGTCACTATCAAGTTTTATTACTCTATACTTCTGTTACTTAAGTCAATTTTCTTAAATCTCTGAGGTATATTTTTTTATTATTAAATTAAGAAAAACATGTATTCTATAGAACCGTTTTAAGGACTAACTGAGTCTATTTAAAGATCCGGGTATTTAGTAGGTACAAAATTTGATGTTACTTCTGTATTAAGGCCTTCAGAGATTTCATAAAGAAAACCAGGATTTTCCTCAAAAAAGGTGGAGTTGACGTTAAAAGTAACACGTTTTTATATAGCATGATTAAGCCTTTTGTCAAAACATTATATATATGTATGTTATATATATTTATATATATGTATATATACACACACACATATATCAAATGTATCATAAGTTACCACTACATTATGCAATTTAATATTGCTATATATCCTCTTAGAAACTTATTTTTATTTTACAAAATGACACAAAACATAAGGTATAGCTTTTATTATTTGAAGGAATATAAAGTTAGTACCAGTCTTTATGTTTTATTACTGTTACCATCATTATTATACCAACCTTTAGGCATCTAGTTATTCTTAATGTAATATGTGTGTATAAAAGGCCTGAACATTTTTAAAAATTAACTTTTATTGGAGTATAATTGTTTTACAATATTTTATTAGTTTCTCCTGTACTGCTAAGTGCATCAGCTATACATATACATATATCTCCTCATTTTTGAATTTCCTTCCCATTTAGGTCACCAAAGAGAATTGAGTAGAGTTCCCTGTGCTATACAGTAGGTTCTTATTCATTATCCGTTTTATACATATTAGTGTTTACATGTCAACATCAATTTTCCAGTTCATCTTGCCCCTCCCTTCCCCATTGGTATCCATATGTTTGTTCTTTACATCTGGGTCTCTATTTCTGCTTTGCAGATTAAGTTCATCTGTATCATTTTTCTAGATTCAAAATATAGGCAATATTATACAATATTGACTTACTTCACTATGTATGATGTCTCTGGGTCCATCCATGTTTTTGCAAATGGCACAATTTTATTCCTTTTTATGGTTAATATTCCATTGTATAACACACACACACACATATATATGTATACCATATCTTCTTTATTCCCCTGTTGATGGATACTTTCATGTCCTGGCTATTGTAATTAGTGCTGCAATAAACACTGAGGTAGGTGCATGTATCTTAATGAATTATGATTTTCTTCAAGTATATGTTCAGGAGTGGAATTGCTAGGTCATATGGTAGTTCTTTGTTTAGTTTTTTAAGGAAACTCCATACTGTTCTCTATGGTGTGTGTATCTATTTACTTTCCTGCCTGCAGTGTAAAAGCGCTACCTTTTCTCCACATTCTCTCCAGCATTTATTTTTTGTAGATTTTTTGATGATGGCCATTCTGAGCCAGTATGAAGTGATACCCCATCGTAGTTTTGATTTGCATTTCTCTATTAATTAGTAATGTTGAGCATATATTCATGTGTTTTTTTGGCAATCTGTATGTCTTCTTTGGAGAAATGTCTATTTAGTTCTTTTGCCTATTTATTTATTTATTTTATTTAGATGTATGAGCTATTTGTGTATTTTGGAGATTAATCCCTTGTGAGTTGCTTTGTTTGCAAATATTTCTCCCATTCTGAGGGTTGTCTTTTCAGCTTATTTATGGTTTCATACCATATTAAAACATAAATTTGGCTATTTCAATCGACATATAATTAACCCATTCAAAGATTATTCAGTATTACTACGATTGAATAGAAGTTCATAATATGTATTTAACAACAATGTCCACAATTTTCCTATTCCTATAAGTGAAGGGTCTTTTATTTCACAAGAAATGAAAAATAAAAATAAATATAATAAAAATATTAAAAATAAAATAAATATAAAAATAAATATATATTTAAAGATAAAAACCAGAAACATGGAGTAGAATAATCTACATAGAGGTATGTGTGAATAAAATTATAGCAGAAAAGTACAGGTCAGGCCCAGTGGCACAATGATCACATCACTTACCGGAATCATATACATAGGAAAGACCTTAGAGAAAAATATGAAATAGAGAGCTGAGGCAACATGAAGAAAATTCTTAAATGCTAATTAATGTACATGAGTGATATTTCGTTGGCAAATCAGAAGTATTGAACATCTTAAGCTGGCTTTATCACATAAGTAACCACAGAGAAAGCACTTAAGGGGTTAAAGAGCCAAACTGGCCTCCAGATATGCTACCTGATATATAAAAATTACTATGACATCAGGTTTCTTTTCCATATTCTATATTTTTTTAAGTGTAATTATATTCTTAGTATGTTGCATATGTTTAGTGACTCAGTCATGTCTGACTCTTTGAGACCCATGGAACTGTAGCCTGCTAGGCTTCTCTGTCCATAGGATTTCCCAGGCAAGAATATTGCAGTGGGGTGCCCTTTCCTCCTCCAGAGGATCTTCCCCACCCAGGAATCCAACGCGTGTCTCCCGTGTCTCTTGTACTGGCAGGCAGGTTCTTTACCACTAGTGCCACCTGGGTAGCCAATTTTATTCTTAGCAGTAATATCATACAATGTACATCTCATATATGTATTAACAGGTAGAGATTACACTCAAATATGTCTTTGGACGTGGATGGTATACTTTTCAATTTACATAGCAATACCCAGATCAGTGCCTAGCATGACATCAGTATTTAAGAATAAAATTTGATGCAGGAAAAAGTACACTAATTTAAAAGCATTTCCAAATAATATGTAGTTTCAAGTTTATTTTTCTCTTAAAAAATAGTGTTTTGACACAAAACCTGACTTTCTATCTGCAATTTCAATATATGATTTATTTGGTCTCTCTTTGACAAGATTTTTGACTAATATTTGTTAAACGTTCTTTTATAAAATCATGCATTATAAGAGGGAAAGGCTTGAAAATTTCTCCATACCTCACCTTTGAACAGTATGAAAAAAATCTCACTGGACTAGTATGGTGAAAAACTAGTGACTGTTTTAAAATGTTTTGATAAGTGAGGATAATGAAAGACAAAATGAAAATTAATATGACTTGCTGCTGCTGCTAAGTCACTTCAGTCGTGTCCGACTCTGTGCGACCCCATAGATGGCAGCCCACCAGGCTCCCTCGTCCCTGAGATTCTCCAGGCAAGAACACTAGAGTGGGTTGCCATTTCCTTCTCCAATGCATGAAAGTGAAAAGTGAAAGTGAAGGACCTAGCAGTTTCCAAATATAAGGCATTTTACATGTCTAAATCCACTTGGGTTTCTCAATGTTCCTATATTTTGGGATGTAGGGGCCCCACCACAGATTCCTCCATCCATGGAATTTTCCAAGCAAGAATATTGCAGTGGGTTGCCATTCCCTTCTCCAGGGGATCTTCTGCACCCCGGGATCAAACCTAGGTTTCCCTCATTGCAGGCAGACTCTTTACCATCTGAGCCACTAGCGAAGACTCTCTATATTTTAGATACTGATAACCCCATTTCAGGGCTTTCCTGGTGGCTCCGCGGTAAAGAATCCGCGTGCAGTGCAAGAAACGCAGGCGACTCACGTTCGATCCCTGGGTCGGGAACAACCCCTGGAGGAGGGCATGGCAACCCACTCCGTATTCTTGGAAAATCTCATGGTCAGAGGAGCCTGGAAGGCTATACAGCCCATGAGGTCGCAAAGAGTCAGAAGTGACAGTAGCGCCTGAGCATGCACGCAACCCCGTTTCTCAGAAGAGAAATCTCAAGGTTCAGGAGTTTAACATATGAAAAGTAAAATAGAGAATACAGAAGTCCAGTTAGATATGACTGACTCAAAACTGTTTACTTTTTGATTAGCCATGCTCTCTCATAAAATTGTACCTAGTCTTACTCTCCTATGTGTGAGTGCCTGCGTGCATGCTAAGTCACTTTAGTCCTGTCTGACTGGGCGACCCTATAGACTGTAGCCTGCCAGGCTCCTCTGTGCTGTAGGATTCTTCAGGCAACAATACTGGAGTGGGTTGCCATGCCCTCCTCCAGGGGATCTTCCCCACCCAAGGATCAAGCCTGCATCTTGTGCGGCTGCTCCATTCATTGCAGGCAAATTCTTTACGGCTGAGCCACGGTGGCGGGGTGGGGGAGTGAAAGTCGCTCAATCGTGTCCGACTATGTATACACAGGCCTATATAGAAATTAAATGATTTATCTAAGATATCTAAGGAAATAGCTTCAAAAATATGACAGTCATGGTTCAATTCAGTTCAGTTCAGTTCATTCGCTCAGTCGTGTCCGACTCTTTGCGACCCCACGAATCGCAGCACGCCAGGCCTCCCTGTCCATCACCAACTCCCGGAGTTCACTCAGACTCACGTCCATAGAGTCATTGGCCAGCAGAGCCAAGTGGAAGGTTCAAATACACTCATATTGGTTTTAAGCTCTTCTATATGTTGACAATTCATATATCATGATTGAACTTGGAGCCAAAATGATCCTATAGGATATGATGGTGTTTCTTCTTAATGAGTATTTTTTTTTACCTTACTGGGTTGTACCTGCAAGTGTTCCTTGTTAATCACAGCTAGACACATGTACATTTATTGAGATACATAAGGCATATCACCTAAGAAATTAAATTCATAAGTGATAATTATTTCAGAAGGATTTTCTCCATACTATGAATATAAAACATCATTCTTCTGCTTATGTTATTATCTATCCTATAATGCTAAGGGGAAAGAAAACCCAAAATAAAGCACAAAAAAACCCAGATACTGGTTTTCAGTCTATCTTATGGAATGTTCCAGAGTCATTTGTTTTATGGGTGAATTGAAACAATATCATGCAGCTTCTTAAAAATAAACTTAATATGTACATTGGGAAATAAAAGCCAACAAAATATTTTTCTGCTGACACTTAATTTCACTGTAGTTAAACCAGAGGAGAATAATAGAGTTGTCAAATGATATTGCAATGCAAAAGAAACTGCAGCATGATAGATTTTTTTCCAGGATAACATTCCTGATGATACCATAACACAGAGAACATATCCAAAATGCCTAACACAGAAACAAATACATATTCTGTGTCAGGAATGGTCAGACTAGTTCATATTTGGGTGCACATCAGTAACAGGAAGGAGTTAGTTGGGAAGATTTTTAAATACATCACCTTAAGTCAAGTGAATACATGGTGTCAGGTACCGGAGTCGAGCCAGATCCTGTGTAAACACACACAGGGAAAGAGAGAGAGAGAGAGAATTTGAGAGAGAAATGCAAACAACTCAAACTCAGACTCAATGAAATCAGAGACAGGTGTACTTAAATATAGGAAAAAAAGGCAGCATATGCAGAGACACTGAAAGAAAAAACAGAATACCTAAAAACTAATATATATTTAAAAATCTTTTTCTAGAAATATGTGTTAATATCACTTGTCATAAGACCACCAGGCCAAATCTGTCATCTGTAAGGTATAGGTCAGAGGCTAAAATAGAAACACTAGAGCATTAAAGCTTGTAACAGACAAGGTAATTATAAATATGTTATTATTCCTAAAACCAATGAAGCACAGAAGCATCAAAACTACTTGTGAATTAACAGAAATAAACCCTAAGAAAATCATCTCATAATAAATTGTGCAATTTATAACTACAACAGCATCATTAAGAAATAGATATGGGTAGAGACACATAACTATATGGTGAAATTGTATTATTATTGCAATATAACATTTAAAACAACTGGAGTCAGAACAGATGTGGGATTATCTTTGACAGTAACTACTTCCTAAGAAAAAATAGAACAAATTTGCATAAAATCAACTAGTATACCCAGTCATTTATCATTCATATTTGAATTCAAAGAGAGCTTCTCAGATTTTTGGTTTCAGAAAAAAAATTTTTTTGCCTCAGGATTTTATTTGCAAGCTTCAGATCCTTGAGAGGTACTCTTTTAAAGAAGAAATGTACAATCCATTTGTTTTCACTAATTATTACCAGATCTTTTAGATACTTAGATAAATAAAGAACCACCTGCTAATGAGAAATGAATTGCTGCTTATTAGCTTAACTAATGGATATAATTATTGACAAAAAAGTCACATATAATTCCATTATAAAAAGGAAATCAGGTAATTTTAAATGATTTCAAACTCATAGAGTACATTAGTGAAGAAGGAAAAAGGATCAAGAGAGGTAGATTTAAAAGACAAAATTCCAAGGCTTACAAGGCAATACCTTAAAAAATGGTTTTTATTGTAAAAATAATAATAGATAAGTATAGAACTCTGAATGGGGAATATGGTAGATTGAAGATTGCTAAGATGGTCACAATTCTTTGAAGTTTTTGTTCAGTCACTAAGTCATGTTCAACTCTGCGACCCATGGACCACAGCCCATGTCAAGCTCCTCTGTCCTCCACTATCTCCCAGAGTTTGCATAAATTCATGTCCATTGAGTCGGTAATGCTATCTAACCATATCATCCTCTGCTGCCCACTTCTCCTGCCATCAATCTTTCCCAGCAGCAGGATCTTTTCCAGTGAGTCTGCTCTTCGCATCAGGTAGCCAAAATATTGGCGCTTCAGCTTCAGCAACTGTCCTTCCAATGAATATTCAGTGTTGATTCCCTTTAAGATAGACTGGTTTGATCTCCTGGCAGTCCAAAGGACTCTCCTATTGATGATAGGTAGACACTGTTTCCCCAACCCTTGAATCTGGGCTGGCCTGATCACTTGCTTAGCTGATAATGAATGTGATACAAATGTTGCTGTAGGAGTTCTGAGCCTCGGTCTATAAAAGCCTGGCAGCTTCTGAGAACATTTGCAACCCTGCTGCCACAGGAGAAATGTACAGGCTTCCTTGTGCCCGTTAAAGGTCGGGAAATATCCAAAGTGAGATGTGTTTCCTGGAGTCTGTATCTTTTTCCACTGGACAATTACTCAGATATTAGAAGGCACAAGAGCAGCAAAGTGAGTGGACACTTAAGAAATGGTAAAGAAGAATGAAATCAATGAAAGAGGTCAATTTAGTTCTCAACGTGTTGGCCTGTATTTATTAACAAAGTCCTGTTCCAGATGGCATCTGCTTAGGAACAGCACAATGCCCTGCCTATCCGATATATCTGAAGAGATGTTCAAGAAATAAGCATTTTAAAGCGAATTCATACAAAAACAAAGGGCAAAATATATATCCAAAATAAAAGAACCCTAAACAAAAATATCAAAAGAATTAAGCCATATAGTTCAAAAATGCATAAAATGTAATAATTAACACATTTGAAAGATTCTGCTGTCTTTGAGATGTAGCTTTAGGAATTTAGGAACTAATAATAAAATATAGAACAAAACAATCTATGCTATCAAGCATAGATGATACCATCAAATACTAGAAAGCATTGAATTCATCACTAGATTCATGAATTCTAGAAAATAAAATCTAAATCTGCACTTCTGTAACAAGTCCTCTTACAAAATAACACAAGTTTAAGGAGTAGAAAACAGAGGGGAAAAGTACTAGATGTTTCATAACACCATCCAAAGATAGTAACTGTTAAATTTTCAACATCTATTCTTACAGTAGTTTTCTTTCTATGTATTTACATGAAGCATAATCTCCAAACCCTTATTTTTTAACTTTTCATTTTATTTAAGACTGCCCAGAATATCCTCAGTACTTAGAATCCAAATCTAGCATGCAAAGTTTCTATGCAAAAATACTTTCATGTAGTTGATGAAAGTGCAAATTGGTACTATCTTTGTGTGTGTGTGTGTGTGTGCCTTCTGTAGTGTCCAACTCTTTGTGAACCCATGATACTATCTTTAGGAAGGGATATTTGGCAATATATGTAAACATTTTTAATGTTTATACATTTAATCCAGAAATTTTGGGAATTTACTTTAAGAAAGCTGTGACAAATATGAGCTATAAATACTGTGACTTAAATAAAATATTTTAAAGCATATTTATTCAAGGAAAAAGCTTTGCTAGGTATTCTCTAATCCAGTTGAATATAATTCAATCACTAAGATAATGTTGTGGAAATAGTGATATTTCTATATTATGATATATTAGGTGAAAATGTTGAAAATATGTTATTTAATATTCTAGGCTCTTTTTAAAGGATTTCATTCATCTAATATGCTCTTACTATGTTAAGTACTAGTCTAAGCACTTTATAAATCTTAACTCAGTTTTGATTCTTTCTAATACTCCTTGAAGAAGGTATTATCCTTTTTCCCATTTTACCAATAAACACACTGAAGAATGAACAAATTAAGTAATTTTTTGGAGGTCACATAACTACTGAAGACTGGACAGTTGAATCCAGCCACTGCACTCCAGAGTTGTTGCTTTTAGTCCCTTACTGCATTATGATGCTGCATATCTGTGTGTGTGTAAGTGCATGTGTTCCAGTCTGATGCTCCATGTTCAGTTCTAACTGTTGCTTCCTGACCTGCATACAGATTTCTCAAGAGGGAGGTCAGGTGATCTGGTATTCCCATCTCTTTAAGAATTTTCCACAGTTTATTGTGATCCACACAGTCAAAGGCTTTGGCATAGTCAATAAAGCAGAAATAGATGTTTTTCTGGAACTCTCTTGCTTTTTCCATGATCCAGCGGATGTTGGCAATTTGATCTCTGGTTCCTCTGCCTTTTCTAAAACCAGCTTGAACATCAGGAAGTTCACGGTTCATGTGTTGCTGAGGCCTGGCTTGGAGAATTTTGAGCATTATTTTACTAGCATGTGAGATGAGTGCCATTGTGCGGTAGTTTGAGCATTCTTTGGCATTGCCTTTCTTTGGGATTGGAATGAAAACTGACCTTTTCCAGTCCTGTGACCACTGCTGAGTTTTCCAAATTTGCTGGCATATTGAGTGCAGCACTTTCACAGCATCATCTTTCCAGATTTGAAGCAGCTCAACTGGAATTCCATCACCTCCACTAGCTTTGTTCGTAGTGATGCTTTCTAAGGCCCACTTGATTTCACATTCCAGGATATCCAGCTCTAGATGAGTGATCACACCATTGAACTGAACTGAAGTGCATGTGTATATCAACACACATATGTAGATTCTTTAGCTATGTAAAATACACTTAATATATGTACATATACACTTGTAATCATGTTAAAGTAGTTTGTAACTTTTTCAAACATTATGTTGCAATCTAAGTCAGGCTATATCATTAAACTTTGTGGTTGTTTTTATTTGTTGTTGTTGTTTTTCAGTTGCTCAGTCCTGTCCAACTCTTTGAGACCCCATGTACTGCAGCATGCCAGGCTTCCCTGTCTTTACCATCTCCTGGAGCTTGCTCAAACTCATGTCCATCTAGTCGGTGATGCCATCCAACCATCTCATCCTCTGGTGTCCTCTTCTCCTCCTGCCTTCAATCTTTCTCAGCATCAAGGTCTTTTCTAGTGAGTCAGCTGTTCACATCAGGTGGCCTAAGTAATGGAGCTTCAGCTTCAGCATCAGTCTTTCCAACAAATATCAAGGTTGATTTCCTTTAGGATTGACTGATTTAATCTCCTTGCAGTCCAAGGGACTCTCAAGAGTCTTCGCCAACACCACAGTTGAAAAGCATCAATTCTTCAGCACTCAGCCTTGTTTATGGTCCAACTCTCACATCCATACATGGCTACTGGAAAAACCACAGCCTTGACTATACAGGCCTTTGTCAGCAAGTTAATGTCTCTGCTTTTTGACACGCTGTCTAGGTTTGTCATAGCTTTTCTTCCAAGGAGCAAGCATCTTTTAATTTCATGGTTACGGTCACCATCTGCAGTGATTTTGGAGCTCAAGAAAATAAAGTCTGTCACTCTTTCCATTGTTTTTCCATCTATTTGTCATGAAGTGATGGGACCAGATGCCATGATCTTAGTGTTTTGAATGTTGTTTTAATCCTGCTTTTTCACTCCCCTCTTTCACCTTCTTCAAAAGGCTCTTTAGTTACTTTTCACTTTTTGCCATAAAGATGATGTCATCTGCATATCTGAGATTATTGATATTTCTCCTGACAGTCTTGATTCCAGCTTGTGCTTCATCCAGCCTGGCATTTCGCGTGATGTACTCTGCATGTAAATTAAATTGGCAGGGTGACAATATATAGCCTTGACATTCTCCTTTCCCGACTTTGAACCTGTTCGTTGTTCCATGTCAGGTTCTAACTGTTCCTTTTTGACATGCATATAGATTATGCAGGAGGCAGGTAAGTTGGTCTGGTATTCCCATCTCTTTAAGAATTTTCCACAGTTTGTGGAAAGGCTTTAGAATAATCAATGAAGCAGAAGTAGATGTTTTGTTCTGGAATTTTCTTGCTTTTTCAGTGATCCAACAGGTGTTGGCAATTTTATCTCTGGTTCCTCTGCCTTTCCTAAATCTAGCTTGAACATCTGGGAGTTCTTGGTTCAAGAACTTTTGAAGCCTAACTTGGAGAATTTTGAGCATTACTTTGCTAGCATGTGAAATAAGTACAATTGTGCTGATAGTTTACTATTAGAATCTGCTAAATAAAATTTAAAAGGCTATACAGTGATTACTTAAGAAAGTAACTTATAATACGAACAGGCTCTACTGTTCTTCCCAGCACTTTATATTAGCTGGTATAATATTGGTAGAATATAAGTAATCATTCTCCATATTTCTTTGTAGCTATAGGTGAAAACATGTAAAGAAAGAGGATGGAATAACATCTGTGTGCATAATATATTGTTTGTACTTTACCAGTTTTGTTTTGTTTTTGTTTTTGTTTTTTTGCATAATTTGCATGTAGTCTTAAGTTACAGTCTTTATAAAACTCTTGGGTTAATAGTATTATCCTTAACTTACAATGAAAAACATGAAGTTCAGACATATTTGTGTCTCTGAGTCACACAGCAAGTTAACAGCTAGACAGTTTCTTCCTGTCTCTATGTTTCTTGTTCGTTTTTGACTTTTGTGTGTTTTTCAGTTCAAGTCTTACAATTCTCTCCGTCTGATTGAAGGCTGAGATGAGATCCAGAATTGTCCAAAGCACCTCACTGAAAATAAATTGCTTCCAGTAAAAAATGTTGCTGTTTTCAACTCTAAAGGGAAAGAGAGTCTGATATTTTAAACACAACATGTGTGTTCCCCCTCTTCCTAGTGTTGTAACTGGTATATATTTATTCTGTGGGAAAATGCAGTATTTAATAGGAATGTTTTAGATGCCTTGTGTGATTGTTCCAACATGCTTAATTGAAATAAAGAAAGCATTACTCTACACTACTCCTATTAAGGCAAACCAACTTAGAACAAAACCAATGCTATTCTCTTGTATCTGTAATAAATAGGCAGCTCCCTGGAAGCAGCACTGGGAGATAACCAAGAAAGAAATGAAGTAGCTTCAATTGTGTCATGGGTTACACATGCATGTTCTTTACCAAATTTTTCAAAAATGCTAACAAGCACAAGTTTCTTCTGCTGACTTTTAGAATTCATCTCTATTGTATCTAATTAACAATGAGTTCCTAATTTTTTGACCCAAAACAATTGTCCAGAAACTCAATGTAAAATCTAAGTGTAATTTCTGAGGTCAATTTGAAATATTTGGCAGTGTCAGTGGCCCACTGACCATCTTTCATCCTTTTATATTCTGATTACTTAGTTTTCACTTAACTGATAATTTATGAGGATTTTATAAGCTATATTTAATTGTGTCATATTGTGTGTAATCACAACTGGGGGATAATGTTAAGCTTCAATATATGGGGTTGAATGTTATATGAACTAAAGCAATAGCCTTAAGTCATAAAAAGTCAGGACTTCATCTGAAACATGATTGACAGGTATGTCAGGAATTATATCAGTCAGTAAAGGCATGATGCTTTGCTTATTTAAAAGGAATGTACCTGTAATTTCTATTCATGAAGTATTCAATTGAGGTATAATTTCTTTTGCACTTCAGCAATAAGATAATAACAATAATGTGTCCCAAAGGCTTAAGTATCATAACACTCTATAAATTTAACCTCTATCTGCATACAGTGTCATATTTGCTGATAAACATTTAAACTTGAGGCTTCATTGCATTGGATTTGGAATGAAGTTAGATTGCTGGGAGAAATATCAATAACCTCAGATATGCAGATGACACCACCCTTAGGGCAGAAAGTGAAGAGGAACTAAAAAGGCTCTTGATGAAAGTGAAAGTGGAGAGTGAAAAAGTTGTCTTAAAGCTCAACATTCAGAAAACAAAGATCATGGCATCTGGTTCCATCACTTCATGGGAAATAAATAGGGAAACAGTGGAAACAGTGTCAGTCTTTATGTTTTTGGGCTCCAAAATCACTGCAGATGGTGATTGCAGCCATGAAATTAAAAGACGCTTACTCCTTGGAAGAAAAGTTATGACCAACCTAGATAGCATATTCAAAAGCAGAGACATTACTTTGCCGACTAAGGTCCATCTAGTCAAGGCTATGGTTTTTCCAGTGGTCATGTATGAATGTGAGAGTTGGACTTTGAAGAAGGCTGAGCACTGAAGAATTGATGCTTTTGTACTGTGGTGTTGGAGAAGACTCTTGAGAGTCCCTTGGACTGCAAGGAGATCAACCAGTCCATTGTGAAGGAGATCAGCCCTGGGATTTCTTTGGAAGGAATGATGCTAAAGCTGAAACTCCAGTACTTTGGCCACCTCATGTGAAGAGTTGACTCATTGGAGAAGACTCTGATGCTGGGAGGGATTGGGGGCAGGAGGAGAAGGGGACGACAGAGGATGAGATGGCTGGATGGCATCACGGACTCGATGGACGTGAATCTTAGTGAACTCCGGGAGTTGGTGATGGACAGGGAGGCCTGGTGTGCTGGGATTCATGGGTTCGCAAAGAGTCAGATACGACTGAGCAACTGAACTGAACTAAACTGAAGACTGTTTTTAGCCCACTTGCAATATGAAAATATGGAATTATAAGGTTTAATGCAATTAGAGAAGTACCTATTCTTTGACTAATGAAATTCATTTGAAAAAGTGATCTGGAAAAAATAATATCTAAATAAACATAATTTAACATTGTTTAAACTCTAAGAAACTGAGCTGTTTGGTAAATATTCTCAGTTTTTCCCACTTCTGGGCATCTGGTAGATATGCACTTAATAGTCTTCTTGTAGTTGGGTGAGTTGTTGTGACCAGCTCTGGAGGATGAGTTTCTAATATCACTTTCAGTTCAGAGCATTCAATTGCTCGTATGAGAACTCCAGAGTTGTATTTCTCCTTTGACACAGACGTTGGGAACATGAGACATTGTTACTGTTCTGTTAGTCTGGATACCTCTAAGGCTATGTAACCTGCTTGTTCCTACTGACCTGGAAAGACATGTAGCACAAGCAAGAAAAGAATATTATTTTAAAACTTTTATATTTAGGAACTGTTTATTATTGAAATATAAACTATCTTATTCTGACCTATATGCAATGGATACCTAGACATGAAGTACTGCTATATACATAACTATGATGTATATCATTGGCTTGGAAACCAGGCTATAGGTAGTAGAGAAATGAACACTGAATAGCCAGACAATAAGCATGTATTTACTGCCCTATACAGTGACAAAACATTTGGTAAAATTGCTGCTTGCTATAACTCGCAAGGCAGGTAATTCATCTAATGATAAATATGCTTATACATGTACACACATAGTTACACTCAAACATAATGATACATTACAGAAAAAGAGATGGGAAAACAGGTTAGTAGCATGTGTTGGTGAATGTTGGTGGCATTGACCAAGTGCTTGTAGGAATGATGAGAGCTCATATAAAGCAGCACCTGGTTTGCAAGCAAGGAAAAAAAAAAAAGCATTCAGAAATTCATAATTTTCTAAGCGGTTACTTCTTATACCAACCTAATAAAAGTGCAATGAAAATGGCCATTGAGTAACAAAATCTTATTAGAACTCACCGTATGGCAAAGATCAAATAAAGAATACAGCTGTCACACCCACTATTAAACTTCTGAATGAATTAATGTGGCACCCAGTAAATCTTTTCAGTTGGAAAATAGCTCTAGGAAAAGAGATTGATTTCGCTGAAAGCATGCTAAAAAAGCTGTTCAGTCTTTCCAGGAAACACATTCCCCAATGCCATTTCAGATGGAGCCAGGGAAGTTAATGAAAAAGGGTCTTTTGGAGGGCTGAACTTGGATGGGATGCTCTAGTAGAGAACAAGAAGGAGCCCAATTCCTAACCTGCATGACAATGCACTTTCGTTCATCTGTGCAGCTGAATTTCAGAATTGCTATGGAACAGTGACTCCTTGTGTGTTTCTCATTTGTTTCCTTTTAAGCAGAAACCCCCCAAAAATGTGGTTATCCTGACCCTGTTTTACCATTATGTATGAAATTTTTAGTTTATAGATGTCCAAACCAAAACTGATCCTTTTACTTCATAGATTTCCAAATTAAAATCAGCCACATTTGAATCTGAGTATCAGACAGAGATTATGAATTTTGACTTTGATTCTGGGACTGAATGAAGGCATATTGAATGTCTCCTTTGGGGAATGGGTGAGTAACTTATCACATGGTAATGAGATTAATGGAATGTTTGGTTGTCAGAAGTGACCTTTATCAGTAATTATCACAGCTTATCAAAACTTCCAATTTGGAATATGACATTACTCTTAGAATGTGATGTCATTGAGCATCCTTTGTAACTAGTTATATTTGCCCACATAACTAGTTGTATGCCATGGCATAAAGCCTTTCCATTATCCTTTGTTAGCATATAACAGTAATTTTGGCTATGTCCTACCTTTGTTTCCTTACTGTGATGCAATGTATTCTGTGAACAGTTGAATGAGAGATATAAAATGAGTGTCAGTACATTTTTGGGGAGGAGGGACAAGTCATTTCCTATTCTTTCCTGGAAATTGAAGCTATCTCTTTTTGTTGTTGTTGTTCAGTCACTCAGTCACGTCCTACTCTGCGACTCCATGGACTGCTGCACACCAGGCTTCCCTGTCCTTCACTGTCTCCTGGAGTTTGCTCAAATTCTTATCCATCGAGTCAGTGATGATGTCTTTCTTTAGTCGTCGACTGTATTTCTGCTTCAAGTGAGTTATAGGAGATTATCATGAAGTTTTTGTTTGCCCGCCTGCAATTAGCATTGTCTCCTGGTGATTACGATGACTGTGTCACACAGTAAGTACCAGCAGCTCCACATATCTAGGTTGTATGGATTAGTCCACCTTGCTGTTACAACTCAGCCTGTTCTGCAGGGCAATCCAAAATTTCAGATAGGAAAACTAGAGGTTAAAAGTGAAGTTGAAGAGATCTTAAGATGAAATGATTCATCTTGGAGAGGTTTCTCTCTAATAGTAAACGTTTTAAGAAATAGGAGCAAGAAGGAATAAATGGATAGGGCTCTAGGATCCAAGAGAAAGATACTAGAATGTCTGACAGATATGGACTCAGTCATATAAATTATGTAAAGGCCATAAGACTTTGGTCTGGATTGATTTATACCATAGCAAGGCAAGTCAAATTGTATCTTAAGTGTAGGACCCCTGGAAAAGTGCACAAAACAGATTCACTAAGTGCTTTAACTCTAAGCCAAACTTTGTATAGTACTAAGTGCTGTAGTATACTATTTTGTCTTTATACAGTTTGTGTTCCTCACAACTGCAATTTACTGAAATCCTCATAGCGAGATGCCCATTTGGATTGCCTGTGGGATTAAAATGTGTGATAGTTAACGAAGAAAGACAAGGAAGTATTGGGAAAAGTGAAAGTGAAGTTGCTCAGTCATGTCCGACTCTCTGTGACCCCATGGACTGTGGCCTACCAGGCTCCTCCATCCATAGGATATTCCAGGCAAGAGTACTGGAGTGGGGTGCCATTTAGGTTATATCTTTAGGGTCTTTGTTTCTGAAAGGAAACCTTCAACTTCCCCACACACCATTGTCTGGTTGATGACAATAAAATTTTTGTAGCAATAGAAACTCCCTTAGGATTATTATCTATTTGAGGAAATCACTTAGTATATGTCTGTTTTTATCATAGTTGTTCAGATAGACTTTATTGATAGATGATTAATAAGGAGAGAGGGAAGAAGGGAGAGAAAGAGAAAGGGAGACAGTGATATTTGCATGGTAGAAATTCCATTTAGTCCCTGGGATATAGAGAAAGCAAAAATCTATTATGAGAGAAAGAAACTGGTGTACTGACTACGTACAATACCAGTTCTTGAAATTAAACTTTAAAAATGTAGAGGGGTGTATGAGTGTGTGTATGTGTGTTTGGCAATTGATGTGACTTATACTAATTTAGCATTTTAAAAATGCGGCAGTAAGTTAAATCAAAGAATTAAAATCAATTGATTCCATTTATTAACAAAAGAAGTTACAATGTGTATTACAGGCATTTCACACACATTTTTGATTTTTGAGTCCATTGATAAATATACAATTTATATTAGTTTGACACACTTTGAATCATTTTATACATTGTCTAATTAGTGTTACACTAATCACCACCTCTTTCTATGGGAAGAAAGCCGCCTTAAGTGATACTCAAGATACTTAAGATACTCATATCTTCTGATGCTCAGTCTATTGCTTCACCCAATAGGCTTACAATTATGTCAAATTAAAGAGAATTTACAAGTAAATCTATAATGCATAAATCTTAAACCTTCAACAATACTGGAGTGAAACAGACTTGTTTTGTAATTCAGTTAAACACTGAATCAAACACCAATAGGATCGTTCTGGCTTGATATACTTTTAAGTTATTAAGAAAGCTAAGTGAGTATATATACCTTAAGAAACATCTTGTCTTAATGTGCTCTAGACAGAATGTTTTATCTGTGTACAGTTGCAGGGAATTGACAGGCAGTCTCATCCATCTTTTTTTTTTTCTCTTTTCTTCCACAACCCACCCCTCCTTGCCTGCTTCTCATTAAGCTCTTTGTGTATATGAACAAAGCCATTCTGTTGGCTGATAATGAAAAAAACAGAGATATGTAACATGGTTTATAAGATTTCTCAACCATAATGTGAAAACATGTTTCTGCTTTTAAATAAAATTAAACAATTTGCACATGATCAACTTTTCTTCACTTTTGTATGGAATTATTGCAAAGACGTTCTTTAGGCAAACTTTGTAATTTCTCTTCCTATCTCATATTTACTATATATGTATTTTTTTTTCTTTTGCTTTCTACCCCCAAGAACCTTGCTGCAAATATTCACAGAAGCTGCTGGCACCATCTCTCCTGTGGGAATGTACACACTTTACTTATATTTAGTGAGATGTTTTGAGGAAATGATTCAGTCAATAAGACTTCCCATTATACTAGGAATTGAGAAAGAATAACTTAGAAAGTGTATATATTCCTTGATCTCTGAAAAATCTATTTCATTAATATAAAATGCTTGGGTGCAAATTAGCCTCCTCTTGTAATTTAGTTCTCTGCCCATTCATGTAAGCTCTAGAGAGAGAAATGACTTGCCATATTAAAAATATGAAAAAAATTCATTGAAGTTTAAATTGCAAAGCAAAACAACAAAAAAAAAGTATTAGGTGGTTTCCCCGTTTAATTTTGCTGATGGAACAATTCTTGTACATTATCCCCATGATGATTTCTAGTGCTATTAAGAAATCTAATTAGCTATTTAGGACTGTATTTGTGAAGAAATGTTTACTTAATAAAGAAAAGTAAACAACGGACATTGTGTATTTTCAATTTGTGGCAAGAAACCTGTGAATTTTATTATTTAAGAAGAAAATGTGACTTTTGCTGTTAATAGTAAATATTATAGCGTAATACTAGAAGAAAATGTAATAGTAAAGATAACACTTTTCAGTTATTTTTCAGAGATAAGTTCATCTACTTTACCTTATGTAAATATTCAGCAACTTAAATATAAACATAAAGTATAGTATGGTAAAATTATCAGTCTGCTATATTGCTGTTAATTTTTGTGTCTCACTTCACATTCATAAAGATTTCTAATATTTTTATTGGTCTTTTAATATTAAATATTTAGAATCCTTTTTATTAGTTATTTTGGATACATCCTGTATAAATAAACCGTGACTAATTCTGGGTGGAAAATATTTTTCACTTATAAGCTTTTTATTGTTTAAGTCTGAAAAATATACATAATTTAATCCTAAAACAAATTTAAAACTTTTGTGGCACAGCTACTATGCCATTTTTGTAGATTTTCACACATACACCAGTGTGCTTAACTACTATCCCATGTCTTACAGAACTTTGCAAGAACAGGTAAAGAGAATGCCCAAGAAAAAAATACAAGAAATGAAGTGTGATGGCAGATCCAACAAGTTCAGAAAATAAATATTATCAAATATGTGAGTTTGTTGTTAAGAGATTTGTATAAGAAGATTTGTATAGTCCTTACCAATCCTATCCTACAGCCGTAGGTCACCTATGAGACAAAGGGGAAAATAGGTAAATGCATATATCACCATATTTTGAGAGCAGAGCTCCCAAATTAGATATAGTGTCTGTGCAAATGAGAAGTGAATTTATTTGAGTACATAGAAGCAAAGTTCTTTTTATTGAAATGTGTATATATATATCATATACATTTCAGCCCACCAGGCTCCCCCGTCCCTGGGATTCTCCAGGCAAGAACACTGGAGTGGGTTGCCATTTCCTTCTCCAATGCATGAAAGTGAAAAGTGAAAGTGAATTCTCTCAGTCCTGTCTGACTCTTTGTGATCCCATGGGCTGCAGCCTACCAGGCTCCTCCATCCATGGGATTTTCCAGGCAAGAGTGCTGGAGTGGGGTGCCATTGCCTTCTCCATATATATATGATAGTTCACTAAACTTAGTTCTGTATAACTTCCTTTGCAAAAACATATCATAATTTATTTATTTATTCTACTTTTGACAGAAAATACTTTAAAATTTGTTAAGACTTTTTTATGACTCAGAATATTTCTCAATTTTGGCAAAGATACTCTGTATACTGGAAAGAAAAAAAAAGTTATGCTATAGTTAGGTGGAATGTGTTTTTTTTTCCAAAGAAGGCAGTTGGTCTTATCTATTTTACTGAATATTTTTTGTGTTTATTTTATCAGTTACTGAGAAAGGCCTATTGGAATACACCATTATGATTGTGGATTTATCTATATCTTTTTATTTTTATTAATTTTTGCACTATTTAATTGAATTCATGGATCCCCTGGTGGCTAGGCATTAAAGAATCTGCCTGCAATGCAGCAAAAAGAAAAAAAAATAATCCCAGGACAGAGGAATCTGATGGGCTACAGTCCATAGGGTCACAAAGAGTCAGACACAGCTAAGCAACTGAGCGCACACAATTGAATTCATACAGTTAGGTTTCCCTTTTATAATATAATAGCTGGTCTCCATAACGGACTGATCATTTTGAGGTTATTGTCTTTAGCAATGCTTATACATCACTTGGTTTCCCTTGTGGCTCAGCTGGTAGAGAACCTGCCTGCAATGCAGGAGACCTGGGTTTGTTCCCTGGGTTGGGAAGATCCCCTGGAGAAGGGAATGGCTACCCATTCCTGGATTCTGGACTGGAGAATTCCAGGGACTGTATAACCCATGGGCTCACAATGAGTCAGACATAAAAGAGAAACTTTCACTTCCACAGACATAACTTGAAGCACGTAATATCAGATTTAGGATATGTATGCTACCTTTTTGGAGGTAATATTTAAATGGAAGGTTGTTTCCTATCTTTTACTTTCAGTCTTTCTGTGTACTTATATTCAAATGGGTTATCTCTTGTAAGCAACCTATGGAGTGTTGGTTTGTTTGTTCTTCTTGTATGAATTTCTTAACTTTGGATATTTAGTTCATTTATATTTAATAAATTACCCATATATATGTATCCATATCAACCATCTAAGTATTTGTTTCATAGCTTTTCTATCTCTTTCAACATTCCTTCATTATCTTTTATTGGCAAGCTTTGTATTAATCAATATTTTTATTATTATCTATTTGGCTCCTCCACCTGTTATTAGCTTTACATGTTTTATTAGGTTTTAGTAGTTGCCTTCAGATAAATCTAACTCATTAGAATGTAATATTAAGTCATTTGTACTATAAGTTACTAACTACTACTACCCAGGCAGTGTTAGGACCTTAGTGAGCATATAATAACTATTTTCCAGCTCTTGCCTTTTGTGTTATTATTGTCATGCATTTAAATTCCACACAATATATTATTGCATTGTTTTGTATAATCATTATTAATATGCATTTACACACATATTCCCTAAATTTTTGTACTTGTTATCTTCCTTTATTTGCCTATTTCTCTCTTGGATCATGTTACTTCTTCCTGTTGAGTTCTCTTTAATATTTATTTTGATTTGGGTTTTCTGGTGGTAAAGTCTGTTAGTTTTTGGTGATTTGGAAATTTTATTTCACATCACCTTTGGAAATGTTTCACTACTACCTATGAAGCAGCATATTCAAGTGGAATTCCACATGAAACATCTGCTCTCATGTCCTGGCTCTCTTAGATACTCCTGAAATTACTGCTCCCATAGAAGGCTTCAGTGGCTGCTAAACTTGCCTTTGCCTGGCTTCTCTGTCTCTTGCCCAGAAGCAATAGCTGGTAAACACTGAAAAGGAAAACCCAACATATTGAAATCTGGGTTCAGCTCAGTGAGATTTTTTTCCTTTGGAGATCTCTGTCCCTCATGTTCTGACTGCCTTCAGTTCAGTTCAGTTCAGTTCAGTCTCTCAGTCGTGTCCGACTTTTTGCAACCCCATGAATCGCAGCACACGAGGCCTTCCTGTCCATCACCAACTCCTGGAGTCCACTCGAACTCACGTACATCGAGTCGGTGATGCCATCCAGCCATCTCATCCGCTGTCATCTGCTTCTCCTTCTGCCCTCAATCCCTCCCAACATCAGAGTCTTTTCCAATGAGTCAACTCTTCACATCAGGTGGCCAAAGTACTGGAGCTTCAGCTTTAGCATCATTCCTTCCAAATAACACCCGGGGCTGATCTTCAGAATGGACTGGTTGGATCTCCTGGCAGTCCAAGGGACTCTCAGGAGTCTTCTCCAGCACCACAGTTCAAAAGCATCAATTCTTCGGCGCTTAGCTTTCTTCACAGTCAAATTCTCACATCCATACATGACCACTGGAAAGACCATAGCCTTGACTAGACGGACCTTTGTTGGCAAAGTAATGTCTCAGCTTTTTAATATGCTATCTAGGTTGGTCATAACTTTCCTTCCAAGGAGTAAGCATCTTTTAATTTCGTGGCTACAGTCACCATCTGCAGTGATTTTGGAGCCACAAAAAATAAAGTCTGACACTGTTTCCACTGTTTCCCCATCTATTTCCAATGAAGTGATGGGACCAGATGCCATGATCTTCGTTTTCTGAATGTTGAGCTTTAAGCCAACTTTTTCACTCTCCTCTTTCACTTTCATCAAGAGGCTCTTTAGGTCCTCTTCACTTTCTCCCATAAAGGTGGTGTCATCTGCATATCTGAGCTTATTGATATTTCTCCCAGCAATCTTGATTCCAGCTTGTGTTTCTTCCAGCCCAGCGTTTCTCATGATGTACTCTACATAGAAGTTAAATAAGCAGGATGACAATATACAGCCTTGACATACTCCTTTCCCAGTTTGGAACCAGTCTGTTGTTCTATGTCCAATTCTGACTGTTGCTTCCTGACCTGCATATAGGTTTCTCAAGAAGCAGATCAGGTGGTCTGGTATTCCCATCTCTCTCAGAATTTTCCACAGTTTATTGTGATCCACACAGTCAAAGGCTTTGGCGTAGTCAAAAAAGGAGAAATAGATGTTTTTCTGGAACTCTCTTGCTTTTTCCATGATCCCGCGGATGTTGGCAATTTGATTTCTGTTTCCTCTGCCTTTTCTAAAACCAGCTTGAACATCTGGAAGTTCACGGTTCACGTATTGCTGAAGCCTGGTTTGGAGAATTTGAGCATGACTTTACTAGTGTGTGAGATGAGTGCAATCTGACTGCCTTAACAGATATCAAATGTTAATAACTTCTTCAATTATTTTTTAAAGCTTTGCATTTTGTCTATATTTAGATGGAAGGATTTCTGTGTTTTATCTGACTTCTATTGATAGGAGGTTTGTTTTCATATAAACTTTTGTATTATAATGCAATAATATTCTTACATCCTTAAACAGTACTAAAAAGTATTATATCTATTCTTTAATCACTCACAGATTTATGTGACTTCTTTGAATCCAAAACAACTTATAGAACTCTCTTCCTATAGCTATCAAATCATCTTTTAAAAATAAAAATTAATACTGTCAACAGAGGCTGTAGTGAAAAATAGGTGGGCCTAGTAAGGGATGCTGATAAGCCAATAACATTCAACATCCCTTCAAAATAAACATGCAAGTTAAGACTTGTGTTTGGTATTATGTAATCAGTTTCAGGACATGCTTCTTACCCTGTGACATGAAGACCTGACTCTCACCATTTTACTTATTATATTAATTTAAAACAACAACAACAACAAAAAATAAAACGACTTGTAGTGTTACTGAATTCATTTTTTTATTTAAATATCCATTTTTTGCACTGGTAAAATATTCATTATTGCTGAAGATTTCTTCTGTATTTCTGCAAACAGTTCATAAAGCCCACATCATATATTATATGAATTAGGACTACACATAAAGGAAAAATTAGGGTTTTGGAAATATCTTGACTATTAAAATAAGTGGTAAACCTTTTGCCTTTGACAGTTTATGGTTCTTATTTCATGAAGAACCATAAGACTCTTATAATTTTACTCTTCTTTATGCTAGTAGGATTGGAATTTAGTTAACTACTGACAGAAGATTATTTATAAAAACCATTTTCTCCATAATAGTCTCATAACTTAACTATCCAGGTGGTAGCAAAAAAATTCATAAAACTTATTCTGTAAGACTTTTTCTGATATCCTAGTTTATAAATTAAATTGGATGTATTTTAAGACTTTATAGCATTGAAAAGAAAAATATAGGGGAATAATTCTATTATAGCTGTGAAATACTATTAATATTTTATTTTTGTACCTTCTTTCTAAGTACATAAACTTTACTTGAAAAGCTCATGACTAATTTCTCCATGCCTATTTGATTCAATTCCCTATGCTATTCATATTGGTTATCTCCTCAATGCCCTTTATTTTAACTATACTGAAATGTTTATGTAATTGTTGACTCAAACTTCCTCTTTGTGGGAAGGGAACTAACATTTTTTTCTCAATTCTTCTAATAACCATAGGAATAGGTTCTGATACTTGAAAACTGTGCTTGGCTTCTATTGTGGAAGAGGTTTATAAAAAGGATTTGATTAAGTCTACATAAGATAACAGTGATATAAATACCTAGGATCAGAGATTGCACTAACAAGGCAAAATGTATTGATCTCTTAGCATAGCCAATGGTAATAACAATGAAAATTGATTATCAAGTAGTACTATTTCAACATTCCTTATATAAACTCAATGTTAACTTAGGAGAAAATTAAGAAAAGTATAATTATATCCTGTCTTTTATGATGTGAAAATTGAGCTTCCATGAAATGTTGTTTATTTAATCTCACTAGCAAAATATGTGGCTGGAAACCCATTGAATCCCAAATTTATTTTTTCCACTATTTTATACAAATCAAATCTTCACTAGAATATCAACAAATCCCTAAATTCAGAACAACTTAAAAATATCTCTGACTCAAACACTAAAAGATACAAGTGGAATGAGATGAAAACACATTACTCTCTTGCTCTCTGATTTCTGCCAGAGTATTAACTGGTTTTTCAGTGTAAATATATCCTTGTAATCCAGATATCTATAGAGACCAGAGAAGCAATATAAATTAGTGAAATAGGTCACACATAACAATAAGAGTCATGGTCATGGTGGAAAGTTCTGACAAAATGTGAGAAGGGAATGGCAAACCACTTCTGTATTTTTGCCTTGAAATTCCATGAACAGTATGAAAAGGCAAAAAGATAGGAAACTGAAAGATGAACTCCCCAGGTCGGTAGGTGCCCAATATGCTACTGGAGATCAGTAGAGAAATAACTCCAGAAAGAATGAAGAGAAAGAGCCAAAGCAAAAGCAACACCCAGTTGTGGATGTGGCTGGTGATGGAAACAAGGTCTGATGCTGCAAAGAGCAATATTGCATAGGAACCTGGAATGTTAGATACATGAATTGGAAGTGGTCAAACAGAAGATGACAAGAGTGAACGTCAGCATTTACAAATCAGCCAACTAAAATGGCCTGGGATGGGTGAATTTAACTCAGATGACCATTATATCTACTAACGTAGGAAAGAATCCTTTAGAAGAAATGGAATAGCCATGATAGTCAACAAGAGTCCGAAATGCAGTACTTGGATGCAGTCTCAAAAATGACACAATTATTTCTGTTCCTTTCCAAGGCAAACCATTCAATATCACAGTAATCCAACTCTATGCCCCGACCACTAATGCTGAAGAAGCTGAAGTTGAACAGTTCTATAAAGACCTACAAGACCATTTAGAATTAACACACAAAAAAGATGCCCTTTTCATTATAGGGGACTGCAGTGCAAAAGAATGAAGTCAAGAAACAGCTGGACTCACAGGCAAATTTGGCCATGGAGTACAGAATGAAGCAGGGTAAAAGCTAATAAAGTTTTGCCAAGAGAATGCATTGGTCATAGCAAACACCTTCTTCCAATAACACAAGAGAAGACTCTACACATGGACATCACCAGATGGTCAACACTGAAATCAGATTGATTGCATTCTTTGCAGCCAAAGATGGAGAAGCTCTATGCAGTCATCAAAAACAAGACTAGGAGCTGAATGTGGCTCAGATCATGAAATTCTTAGTGCCAAATTCAGACTTAAATTTAAGAAAATAGGGAAAACCACTAGACTGTTCAGGTATGACCTAAATGGAATCCCTTATGATTATACAGTGGAAGTGACAAATAGACTCAAGGGATTAGTTCTGATAGAATGCCTGATGAACTATGGACAGAGGTTCATGACATTGTACAGGAGACAGGGATCAAGACCATCCCCATGAAAAAGAAATGTGAAAAGGCAAAAGGCAAAATGGTTGTCTGAGGAGGCCTTACAAAAAGCTGAGAAAAGAAGAGAAGCTAAAGGAAAAGGAGAAAAGGAAAGATATATCCATCTGAATGCAGAGTTCCGAGGAATAGCAAGGACAGATAAGAAAGCCTTCCTTAGTGATCAATGCAAAGAATTAGAGGAAAACAATAGAATGGGAAAGACTAGAGATCTCTTCAAGAAAATTACAGATACCAAGGGAACATTTCATGCAAAGATGGGCACAATAAAGTACAGAAATGGTGTGGACCTAGCAAAAGCAGACAATATTAAGAAGAGGAAGCAAGAATACACAGAAGAACTGTACAAAAAGATATTCATGACCCAAATAACCATAATAGTGATCACTCACCTAGAGCCAGAAATACTGGAATGTGAAGTCAAGTGGGCCTTAGGAAGCATCACTTCAAACAAAGCTAGTGGAGATGATGGAATTCCAATTGAGCTGTTTCAAATACTAAAAGATAATGCTTTGAAAGTGCTGCACACAATATGCCAACAAATTTGGAAAACTCAGCAGTGGCCACAGGACTGCAGAGGTCAGTTTTCATTCCAATTCCAAGGAAAAAGACAACACTAAAGAATGTTCAAAATACCACACAATTGCACTGTCTCACATGCTAGCAAAGTAATGTTCAAAATTATCCAAGCCAGGTTGCAATAGTATGTGAACCATGAAATTCAAGATGCTCAAGCTGGTTTTTAAAATGGCAGAGGAACCAGAGATCAAGTTGCCCATGTCCATTGATCATAGAAAAAGCAAGAGAGTTCCAGAAAATCATGTACTTCTGCTTTATTAACTATGCCAAAGCCTTGACTATGTGGATCACAACAAACTGTGGAAAATTTTTCAAGAGATGAAAATACCAGACCACCTGATCTGCCTCCTGAGAAATCTGTATGCAGGTCAAGAAGCAACAGTAAGAACCAGACATGGAACAATGGACTGGTTCCAAACTGGGAAAAGAATACATCAAGGCTGTATATTGTCACCTTGCTTATTTAAGGTACCTTGCAGTGTACCTCATGTGAAATGCTGGGCTGGATGAAGCACAAGCTGGAATCAAGATTGCCAGAAGAAATATCAATAACCTCAGATATGCAGATGACACCACCCTTATGGCAGAAAGTGAAGAGGAACTAAAGAGCCTCTTGATGAAAGTGAAAGAGGAGAGTGAAAAACCTGGCTTAAATTTCAACATTCAAAAATGTAAGATAATGGCATCTAGTCCCATCACTTCATAGCAAATAGATGGGAAACAATGGAAAGAGTGAGCCTTTATTTTCTTGGGCTCGAAAGTTACTGCAGATGGTGAATGTAGCCATGAAATTAAAAGATGCTTGCTCCTTGGAAGAAAAGTTATGACCAACCAAGACAGCATATTAAAAGGCAGAAACATTACTTTGCTATGATTTTTTCAGTAGTCACCTATGGATGTGAGAATTGTACTATAAAGGAAGTGAAAGTCGCTCAGTCATGTCAGACTCTTTGTGACCCAATGGACTATATAGTCCATGGGATTCTCCAGGCCAGAATACTGGAGTGGGTAGCCTTTCTCTTCTCCAGGGGATCTTCTCAACCCAGGGATTGAACCTAGGTCTCCTGCATTGCAGGCGATTCTTTCCCTGCTGAGCCACCAGGGAAATTAATGCTTTAGAACTGTAGTTTGTAGAAGACTCTTGAGAGTCCCTTGGACTGTAAAGAGATCAAACCAGTTAATCCTAAAGGAAATCAGTCCTGAATATTCATTGGAAGGGCTGATCCTGAAGCTGAAACTCCAATACTTTGGCCACCTGATGTGAAGTACTGACCAATTGGAAAAGACCTTGATTCTGGGAAAGATTGAGGGAAGGAGGAAAAGAGGATGACAGAGGATGAGATGGTTGGAGGGCATCACCATCTTGATGGACATGAGTCTGAGCAAGCTCCTGGAGTTGGTGATGGACAGGGAAGCCTGGCATGTGCAGTACAAAGGATCACTAGGAGTCAGACATGACTGAGCAACTGAACTGAACTGAGCTCAACTGAGTTGCAACAGACACTAAATATTCACTATTCTACTAAGTGAAAAAAAAATTCTGACTGCCACCTTTCTCTGGAGAAGGCAATGGCAACCCACTCCAGTAGGAGCCTGGTGAGCTATAGTCCATGGGGTCACGAAGAGTCAGACACTACTGAGCGACTTCACTTTCACTTTTCACTTTCATGCATTGGAGAAGGAAATGGCAACCCACTCCAGTGTTCTTGCCTGGAGAATCCCAGGGATGGGGGAGCCTGGTGGGCTGCCGTCTTTGGGGTCACACAGAGTCGGGCACGACTGAAGTGACTTAACAGCAGCAGCCATCTTTCTCTAAGGATTTGGAAAGGGTTGGAAAGGGTCATGTATTTAAAGATGACCAAAATAAAACAGTACTATTAAAAGAAAAAAATAGTAAAATATTGACTTGTAGATATGATAGTTACTGTTTTTGACATAGAGAAACAGAAACATGATCAAGTTCAGAAGAATTTAGCAACAGTTTTGTAAGAGTTATTCTGAGATTGTCGTCTGGTTTAATTCACATTGTTTTATATTTCTATTAAATATTCCTACCAACTGGTAATGTGACAGGGAACATATTATCTGCTGATATATTACATTTCATTTTAAAAAGATCTAATATAAAATGTCTTTTATATGACTAGCAGCATATTTACCCTTTCCTTCCTATATATCAGATTTGGTTTGATTTTACTCTTTAAATTTCCTTAGACTAAATTCAATCCCATATCAAGTGAAATAATTGATTTATGCGAAAGGAATAGGTTAGATTCCCAGTGGTCCTCACATCTCTGGGTTAAAAAATCTGAGTTCATATAATACATTTATGAATCTCCCTTTCTGCTGCTTCTTCACACTTTTCACATGTTCACAAGTATGGCTGACAGTTTTGAAATGAGAAGCACAGTCTAGGAATGGGAGGGTGGAAAATTATGGCCAGACAATGAGTTCAATTGAATATCTTGAAATCAATCGTGAAATTTGCCTAAGATGTTAATAATGAGTAGGTGAGATATTTAAGACTGTAGGTTGATAATGTAACTATTTAGTCAACAAATATTTGCTAAAGACATATTATGCCAAATCAATGCGTTAGGCCCCAGGGATATAGTAGTTTTGTTTACTACTGTTTAAAAAATGTAAAAGGAAATAGAAAAAAAGTAAAAGAAAGTATTGCCGCCAATACAATCAACGAAGGCAAGTGAACAGAGTGGGAAAGTCAAGGAACTCAAATTCTAGACTACTGATGCCCTAATCTGAGAAATCTGCATATGTTTAACTCACACAAATGCAAAATTTTAAATATTTCATCAGTTTTGGCCATCTAAAGGAAGGGGCCAAAATTCACCCTACTGATGTTCAAAAAATATAACTCTTTTTTTTTTTTTTTTAAATTGGAGGATAATAGATTTACAATGTTGTGTTGGTTTCTGCCATACAACAGTATGAATCAGTCATAATTGCAAACATATGCCCTCCCTCTTAAGCCTGCCTCACCCCTTCCAGTGCAACCCCCCAGGACATGTTCATAAAAACATAACTTTTTAGGTAAACTGAATTAGTATGTATTCCTTGGTTTTATATTATTTAAAATACCAAATCAAAACATAGGTTTAAAAATAAAGGTGTGGCTGACACCTTAAGGGATTCTTTAGATTGAGTCCACAATGAATCTAATCAATCTTCAAGAAAGTGGACATTTAAGTAGAAGAGAAAATATCATAACCATGGTAAATTTTGTAGCTGATGTGCCTTGGAGGCTGAGCTGTAAACATAAGTAGAATATGTAAATAGCATCTGCTTTCATAAACCTGGGGAACATCTTTCTGAAATACACAGTGGAAAGATGGTAGCCTGTTCACATATAATAAGAAAAAAAGACATATATTCTATATATGCAGATATACATAAATTGGACATGACTGAGCAACTAAACAACAACATGTATGTGGTATGTGTATTCACACACAGCATATGGATTTTTTTTCCCCCATGATTCTGTCAAAAGCTCTACTAGGGAAGTTAGTTAGTTCAGTCACTCAGTTGTGTCCAACTTGTTGAGACCCCATGGACTGCAACACACCAGACTTTCCTGTCCATCAGCAACTCCCAGAGCTTACTCAAACTCATGTCCATTGAGTCCATGATGGCATCCAACCATCTCATCCTCTGTTGTCCCCTTCTCCTTCTACCTTCAATCTTTCCCAGCATAAGAGTCTTTTCTAGTGAATCAGTTCTTTGCATCAGGTGGCCAATGTATTGGAGTTTCAGCTTCAACATCAGTCCTTCCAATGAATATTCAAGACTGATTTCCTTTAGGATGGACTGGTTGGATCTCCTTGCAGTCCAAGGGACTCTCAGGAGTCTTCTCCAACACCACAGTTCAAAAGCAGTATTAAGGCTATTTAGTTAGCTGTTTATCATGTTATTAGTTTATCTGCTATTACTAACATGTGCATTGATGAAAACCTCCTTGTCTGTACATTGGTTAACTAAGAAATTTGTGTTTATTACTAACAGTGAATATAACATAAAGTATTTTCATATTGCTATTATGTATTATGTAGATTATTTTACTGTCATCATGCTATATAAATAGCAACTTGACAGACTGCAAAGGCTATATAAGCTACCTGGGACTTGTATTTGTTGTTGTTGTTGTTGTCTTTACTACCTTCCCTTGTGGCTCAGCTTGTAAAGAATCCTCCTGCAATGCGGGAGACCTGGGTTCGATCCCTGGGTTGGGAAAATCCCCTAGGGGAAGGGAAAGGCTAACCAAGCCAGTATTCTGGCCTGGAGAATTCCATGTACTGTATAGTCCATGGGGTCACAGAGTGTCGAACATGACTGTGTGACTCATTTTCTTTCGCTTTTACCACCTTCATGCTACTTCAAATAATTTTCAATTGCAATAAAATGTCTAAGAAATGTCAACCTATCTTCAATATTTCCAGATGTGTGAATTTATAAAGATCTTCAGTTTTTCAGTGGCTTTTACTTTTCCTTGCAACAGAGAAGCATTACAAGCACACCATCTGAAAGTAGATTTCTTTTTGCAGAATCATGAATTATAGCCTCCTTTGTTAGCAAGCATATTTTTGTAAGTCAGTAATGATAAGATGCTCTAGCCTGACTCTATGGGCAAAGGTTAGAATCTGCGGATACTAGACTGAAACAGCTTGTTATGTCCCATCTCTGTTTGTATGCACCAATGTGTGTATTTTCTGGACTAAGGCAGAACTAGTAGTTCTAATTCCAGCCTCAATTAAAATAATCAATTTGATCATTAGAACAGAGATATTGTTGGCAAATTACATTCATTAATGATTTTAGTATGAGATAATGCCTTCAATTTCAAGAAATCTTCAGTTTTTCTATTTCCCAGGCAGTCCTCTAGGCATCATTAAAAATAAAATAAAACAGAAGGAAAATACCTACATCACACTACAGGTTTCTATAAAAGCTAAACATCTTTAACTTCCACAATCTTATTGTGAAGAAGAACTTTGCTTAGAAAGTGGTGATTCTCATTGCTTATGTTATATCTTGTGTTTGTGTTCACTTCTTTATTATTCTCAAATCCTTCCTGTACCCTCACCCCAAAACATTAAAATAAAACTTCTCCCTTAACACTGTTTCCTCCTGTTGCTACTACTTCCTCTCTCTTCTCCATTGCAAGTAAACTTTTTAAAAACTTTTTGTTTTATATTGGAACATAGCAAATTAACAATGTGGTGATAGTTTCGGGTGGACAGCAAAGTGACATCCATATATATACATGAATCCATTCTCCCCCAAACTCCTCTCCCATCCAGACTGCCACATAACCAGATAAACTTTTAAGTGAAAGAGATTTCTAAATGCATCTCATTTTTTCAATTCCTGAACTTATTTGTCAGAGTTTGGCATCTCTAGCACAGACACTGAGGTGGAGTTTGAGATGCAAGATACTTTTGGAGGCTCAACACCTGTGAAAAAAAGAGAAGACACAGGATTGGGTAGAAGGAGAAACAAGTGGATGTTAGCTGGTTGAAATCTCAATCAAGCCAGCAAGAAATTTGGCAGGCCTGTTGCCTACCAGGATGGGCTTCCCTGGTGGCTCAGGGGTAAAGAATCCACCTACAATGCAGGAGACATAGGTTCTACTCCTGGGCTAGGGAGATGCCCTGGAGAAGGAAATGGCTGCCCACTCCAGTGTTCTTCCCTGGAAAATCCCTTGGAGAGAGGATCCTAGTGGGCTCCAGTCAATGGGGTCGCAAAAGAGTTGGACACGACTTAGTGACTAAACAACAATTTCCTATCAGGACATCACACATTGGGCTGAAAATACCTCTGCCTTGCTCAGCAGCCTGGTGTGGGGCCCCTGGGGCATGGGGTTTCTGAAAGTGATCCTCACTTTGAAATAACTAATAGCCCGAGCTGCCTGCTGACTAAATACCCCAAGAATATGGGTCTGACTAGAAGTTCCTCCTACCACATTATTTCATTATGGCTTTTAGAAGTTTTCAGCATAGCTTCTCTAGCAAAGGTCATCAATGACCATCTCTCTAAATTTGATAAACAATTTTGGGCCTTGAATTATTGTCTCAAGCACAAGCTTTGTATTCATTCTGTCTTGGCTACTCAAGTGCATCACAGGGAAGGGCTAAGTTTACATTATCAAAGTATACTCTTCAAGATACCCATGCATTTCTGTATGTGCAGTTCAAGAAATAGAAGTATTTATATCATCTTCTGCAATTATCCTTCAACCAAAATGATAGATTTTTCTTTACTTTTTTCAATTTCTAAAATGTACAGTACATCTCAAGTAAAGTTACCCATTCTGTATAGGATGTAGTTAAGGAGAACAGTGTTTGTATGGCAATTACACCATAGTCAATAGAAAGATTCTGCAAACCCTGATTTGCAATACACCTTTGATTTAAATTTCATGACATTTCTTGCATTGTTCATTTGGCAGCTTTTATTGAACTATTGCAATAATTCTGAAAAGAAGTTTCCTAAGGACATTTCAGCACCCATGAACATTGCTTCTGGTTTGTTTCTGCCTTGTTCAGTTAGTGGAAGTTGATACAGGACACCCAATTTCATGGATATTGCTTATGCTAAGCAAAAGCAACCCATAAACTTTGTTTCATTAAATAGGGAAAACAAGATAGATGATATCTAACCCAGCATTAAATATTAGGCTGGAACAAAGAAGATTTATGTAATTGCTGCTACCTCCAAAGTGTCTGATATGCAAAACAGTTATCTCAACAGTCATCTCTATCACTCTAAACTAGACTTTCCCAATGTCTATGTAGTATTGCCATTTTGGTCCAGAGAATTACTTGCTAAAGCTCTGCATTGTAGGATATTTAATGGCTTTCCTTGCCTCTGGCCCATAAATGCCCATAGCATTCTACTCTCTCCAAGTTCAACAACCAAATGTGTCTCCAGACACATTGCCAAGTGTTCCCTGGGAAGAAATTCTCCCCCTGCTAATAATTACTGCTTTAACCACAAATTTGCCAGACACTTAATATATAAAAAGAACCAACAAGTATCCTCTTATTTTTGATATTTATCCACTCCTTTTAAATGTCACACTTTATTTGTACTTAAAATATGTATTCCTGCTATTCTCCTGTAATTTTTACACATCTTGCTGATCTTTAAGATTGAGGTTCAAGAAGAAACTCTGAATTAAGAATCTTTTACACACTTGATTACTATCTAATCAACACTATAAAAATGAGGTATTCAGAATGAAGGAGTAGTTTATTTTTCTCATTTCTGTCTTTCAGTAAGTGGAATAATGTAGCATGTGAGATGAATTTTTGAAACATAATAAAAGAGCTAAAGTATTACACAACTAGGAATGATGGAGTTCCTAGTTCAATAGAGTGGAACTCTTAGTCTTGGTAACATTATTTTAGTTCTTTAATTCAATGGTAATAATACTAATTTTCCCAGAAAGATGTATAAGTTTTCTTTTTTATAAGTGATTCCTTTTTTGGTTTTGTAAAGTAGTTTGAATTTATAGTTTAGCATAATTGAAGCCAATTATAAAGGAGAAGTAAAATGTTTCTGATAGTTTTATTATTATTAATAGAGAACAATAGTCAAACCTGTATTATGAGAACAGGAGGTTGATCAAACATACTTAGTCTATTTGAAATGTAATTATGTGTTGAAAAGAAATCTTTAAAATGGATTTGCTTATTAAAATCTGCTTCACCTTATTTTTAGATTCTAGCTAAATAAGTCTTGTTAAACAAATGGGATATATTCATATAATACATAAATACATATGTATGTATATGTACATATAAATATGTACAATGCACACATCATTAATCATACTGGATCTCATTATTTATAAAATATGTATTCCCTTTGTTCTCTCCTATCAGATATTAAATACATATGAAAATCAAGTTTATGGATATTACTCAGATTGTGTTGAACTGCCCCATGCATGTACATGAATTTCTATGTGTTCAGCATATGACACACAGACTGCCAATTTGAGCATTAGGAAAAATGCAACGGATTTTCCATTAAGTATGCTCCTTCAGTGAACACCCTCTGTTTTTCTGGCAGGACCCAGCAGGGTCTGAAAAATAAGCAGCATATTGGGAACAATAATGAATATTTATGCTTTATGGAATCCTTTTTACATTCATTTCCATCTGTACTTCTAGACCCCAAAATACTTAAATAGTAAAAGGGATAAGGAAAATCATGGTATAACTTCTTTGATTAGTGATAGGCAAACATTGAGACTAAGCCAACTGATGCCTAGGTTACCTGGAGGCACAATCCATGCAAACTCAACATATTGGTTATTTGCATCTCTATTTAACATTTCTGCACTATGTGATTTCTCTAAAATGAACTTTGATTCTATAGTGGCATAGAAGCATAGATGAATAAACAAATATCATTTAATGAAGAAGGAAAAGTGATTATCAGAAATATGTAACTAGGTGAGGAGAGTCAAAAAAGGATGTCCTGGGAAAAATAATGGTTTGAGGGTGAAAACAAGATACTCTTCAGGCATAGTTTTAAACATGAATGTGTTCATAAATAGATTTATGTGAAAAACAAAAGCAAGAGTGAAAAGCTGTGGATGAACCTCTGTTAACTTACAGTGGTTTACAAAGATAAACCTAAAGTGCCTATTGTCCTGGAGTCTTTTTTAATTAAAAAAAGTATAAAACTACTTCATATTATTTTACGGGGCCTGCTGATTAAAGTGTTTATGGCAATTTCTTGCTTAAATAGCCAGTGATCTAAATTTGGTAGTGGATATTGCTAAGTCTTGCTTCTAAGTAACCCCCAACTAGCAAAATAGTATAAAACATATAGATAAATTAGAATTTATTTTCTGACAACCTACTATTTTACAAAATCCAGAGGATGGCTGTCACCTATAATTATTTATTGCTTTATATTTGTAGTCAGAGTTAGATAGTAGAACTCAATATTTTTTTTTTCTCCTTGCAAATGTTATCTTTGATGAACTGAAGTGGAAAACAACAATAACAGTTAAGAAACTTCCATTTTAAAAATAATACCTGTGCACATTTTACCAAAATGTAAGTTTAATCAACACTGTCTCCTCAATTTCAGAATTTCGCCTAACTTGAGGTACCTCCAGAATTATAACATAGTGCTAGAAGAGTAATATATTAGAGAGAAATAGTTTTCAGCCTATTTTAAAATCCTAAATCTTAGGGATGGTGCCCATAGTTCATTTCTCAACTCCTAGACCATGTGTATGGAATCTCAAGGCAGCCAGTCTGAAAAATGAACTTTTGCCTCTGAAGGGCTGTTAGAGCTTATAGAACATGGTTCTCATTTTACTCTTTGAACAAGAATAAAATAAACTAAAAAGGAAGTTTTCTCCACTTGGCATTTGGTGTCTTCTTAAATGCAAAAGTGTGACTTGATCACATTCAGAGCTTAATTAAAGACTACTCACTCAGGAAAGAAAGAACTCCCTTCAAGGAATTTGCAGCTGTGGTGCCTGCATCCTCTGTCCTGTTATAAAGAAAAATAATTGAACAGCAAAGACTGCAACAGAAAAGTCTAAATGTTCTAGGGACTCTCTCAGACATTTGTTTGAAGTTTTTCTCAAGTATTTTAAGCTATAGCCACTGCTGGATTCTCCCCGTTGGGAGGATAGGAGGGTTGGAGATCACATGCCCAGGATTGAACCCAAGATGTGCGGCATCAAACTGTTTACCCTCTGACCTCCTGCGCCTCCTCTGCTGGGCTACAGAGTCTGCTTCCTCTAGATTAAGGAAAAAAAAATCAATTTCACCAGTGAAAAAGACTTTTAACTTAAAGCTAAATTCCCTGAAGTTAAAAAAAAAGGACCAAATCTCTCAACTTTTTCATAAATTGTATTAAAGACCAAATTCTTGTAACATTATGAAGAAACTTTTACCTCTATCTCTGATTCTCTGTTTCCTACGTTTTTAAATTAAACAGAACTAGGTTTGGAAAGAATGAAACCTCTAATACCTCCGTAAATGAAAAGCCTATTACTTTCACTTTGAAGCTGTATATTCTGTCACCAAAGTGTAACCTTTCAACTTAGCTGGACCTTTCCTAATCTTTAAAAATACATTGAATATCTTAAAGAGTTTAAGATATTCAATTCAATGACACATTACCTCAAATTCTCTTGCAATAATAATAGTAAAAAAATGACTGGTGTTCTCATCACAGTAACTTGAAAGGCTGGTGTTTGTAGACTGAGGAAAAGTGAAGGAAAATAAGAAACTAAAACCCTAAGAACATGAGAAAATCAGTCATCACATTTTCTCCAATCCTGTTTGGAGAGCCCCACATTCACTGGTTTGTGTACCTAACCGCAGCAGAATCGATTTGACTAAAATATTCATCATGTTCAAACTGTTTACATTCTTAAAGACTCTTGCAAGACAAGCCATGGAGCATGGAGTGAAGTTTTAGTAATATCTGTGAACATTTAAAACTGACCAGGGTTGAGTGTGCTATACCATTTAAGATCTTATGTACTTGGTTTTACTAGTCAGTAACCACCTAGTTATCAAAATGATGGTTCTGGACAATGTCTGTTCTTCCTATGAACCAGAGATACTGGCATATCATGAACATGCTCCTTATTTAAAATTCTATACTGTCTTTAAGTTTGAGGCACAGGATTTGATGCAATTAAACACACACACACACATGCACCCACATCTGCATGCACATAGGGAGCACCTGTTATGTAATAAGAAATATTCTGAGTGCTATTTTTATGGATAATTTCCAGATTTTATAGTATGGTTTTATCCAAATCATATTTTACTCTTCATATTTTCTAGAGCTAATTATTCATACTTTGAATGATTTAAACATGAATTGCCTAAAATAAACTTAGTCCTTTGAAGATCTATAAACCTTAGCTTTTCTGCCTTAAGTCCTGGATGCTCATGTCATAAAAATTATTCATTTTTTCTGAAGAGGGATACTTCCATGAAAACGATGTTACTGATTAGCAAACAGGAGCATCTTTTAAAAGTAATCTCTTTCAAAATAGAAAAACTAAAGATGGAATGAGTCCATAGGAAAATTCTGTATCACAGTTCAATAGTTAGTGGCAATTAGTAAGCATTTAATACATAATGAATAATCGATTGATGAATAATTGAAGCAATATGTTACAAAATTTTTGTTCTGCTATACTTGGAACAAGTTAATAACAATGATTTCTGAGCTTGAAGTAGGCTACCCAGGAATTCTGTTAGCAACTTGTGTGTACCTAAAATCACCTTCATTCTCTATACCTGGGAACAAATACTAGTTAAATACACATAGTCCAAGAGTGAGAAATTCATTTAAATCTTTTGTTTATTGTAACATTTGTTCTGCTATAAAGCTCATTAAACATAAGTATAAAATATAACATTGTCTCTCTTTTCAGCTCCAATATTTGAAGTTCTCTCAAGATGTCATTCTCTTCTTTAAAACAAGAAAAAACTGAACAAACTGAAAATCAGTGACTTTTCTTGGACTGATCAGAATGTGAGGATGCAGAGCAAAAGGCAGAATGAACTGCATATAAGAACTGTTCTCAAGTTTTGGGAAACAGTATGGTTGTTTCCCACAGGGGTAGAGGTTAAAATTCCCGTCCTGCTAATCAGATATACTAGAACTGAGCAATTAAGTAAATACATGGCAGATGGTGGGAACCAGGTTCTTCTCACTGTTGGTAAGTTTAGAGATAACCAAAAGAATGAGTCTAAAATGATCCATGTGTAAATGGATTAAAGTCAGAAATATTATGAACTCTAATATAATTGGGTATGGTTGCATAAAAAAATATTTGCAGATAAATGTGTACATGGGTTGGTATGAAGGGGCTTCCCTGGTGGCTCAGACAGTAGAGAATCTGCCTGCAGTGCAAGGAGACTCAGGTTCAATCCCTGGGTCAGGAAGAGCCCCTGGAAGAGGAAACAGCAAACCATGCCAGTATTCTTACCTGGGAAATCACATCGACAGAGGAGCCTGGTGGGCCAAAGTCCACGGGGTCGCAGAGTGTCAGACCCAACTGAGCAGTGGGTCAGTAAACACACATATATTTCCTTGCTCTGTCAGTTGAGCAAGCCTAGAGGCAATGATTCACACATTAGTGGTAATGAGCCCACCTAGATGCTAGATTTTTGGTTTATAATACCATTCCCCAGTAAGAAGAACCAAAGCTCATTGGAGAAATGGATGATTCTAAAATGAGGCAGAAATCATACAAAATAGGCCTAGAACATATTGGAGTGCAAGAGAGTAAGGACATGTTGAAGGATGTTGGGAAAGATTGAAGGCATTGATTAGTTCAGTTCAGTTCAATTGCTCAGTTGTGTCCCACTTTTTGCAACCCCATGGACTGCAGCACGCCAGGCCTCCCTGTCCATCACCAATTCCCGGAGTTTATTCAAACTCATGTCCATTGAGTCAGTGCTGTCATCCAATTATCTCATCCTCTGTCGTCCCCTTCTCCTCTTGCCTTCAATCTTTCCCAGCATCAGGGTCTTCTCAAATAAGTCAGCTCTTCACATTAGGTGGCCAGGGTATTGGAGTTTCAGCTTCAACATCAGTTCTTCCAATGAACACTCAGGACAGATTTCCTTTAGGATGGACTGGCTGGATCTCCTTGCAGTCCAAGGGACTCTCCAGAGTCTTCTCCAACATCACAGCTCAAAAGCATCAATTCTTCGGTGCTCAGCTTTCTTTATAGACCAACTCTCACATCCATACATGACTACTTTTAAAACCATAGCCTTGACTAGACGGACCTTTGTTGGCAAAGTAATGTCTCTGCTTTTTAATATGCTGTCTAGGTTGGTCATAACTTTTCTTCCAAGGACTAAGCGTCATTTTATTTCATGGCTGCATTTTATTTCATCTGCAGGAATTTGGGAGCCCCCCAAAATAAAGTCTGCCACTGTTTCCACTGTTTATCCATCTATTTGCCATGAAGTGATCACCAGATGCCATGATCTTGTTTCTCTGAATGTTGAGCTTTAAGCCAACTTTTTCACTCTCCTCTTTCACTTTCATCAAGAGGCTTTTTAGTTCCTCTTCACTTTCTGCCATAAGGGTGGTGTCATCTGCATATCTGAGGTTATTGATATTTCTCCCAGCAATCTTGATTCCAGCTCGTACTTCTTCCAGCCCAGTGTTTCTCATGCTATACTGTGCATATAAGTTAAGTAAGCAGGGTGACAATATACAGCTTTGACGTACTCCTTTTCCTATTTGGAACCAGTCTGCTGTTCAATCTCCAGTTCTAACTGTTGCTTCCTGACCTGCATACAGATTTCTCAAGAGGGAGGTTAGGTGGTCTGATATTCCCATCTCTTGAAGAATTTTCCACAGTTTATTGTGATCCACACAGTCAAAGATTTTGGCATAGTCAATAAAGCAGAAATAGACAATTTTCTGGAACTCTCTTGCTTTTTCGATGATCCAGCGGATGTGGGCAATTTGATCTCTGATTCCTCTGCCTTTTCTAAAACCAGCTGGAACATCTGGAAATTCACGGTTCTCATATTGTTGGAGCCTGGCTTGGAGAATTTTGAGCACTACTTTGCTAATGTGTGAGATGAGTGTAATTGTGAGGTAATTTGATCATTCTTTGGGATTGCCTTTCATAGGGATTGGAATAAAAATGACTTTCCAATCCTTAGCCACTGCTGAGTTTTCCAAATTTGCTGGCATGTTGAGTGCAGCACTTTCACAGCATCATCTTTCAAGATTTGAAATAGCTCCACTGGAATTCCATCACCTCCACTAGCTTTGTTTGTAGTGATGCTTCCTAAGGCCCACTTGACTTCACATTCCAGGATGTCTGGCTCTAGTTGAGTGATCACACAATCATGGTTATCTGGTTTGTGAAGATCTTTTTTGTACAGTTCTGTGTATTCTTGCCACCTCTTCTTAATATCTTCTGCTTCTCTTAGGTCCATACCATTTCTGTCCTTTATCGAGCCCATCTTTGCATGAAATGTTCCCTTGGTATCTCTAATTTTCTTGAAGAGATCTCTAGTCTTTCCCATTCTGTTGTTTTCCTCTATTTCTTTGAACTGATAGCTGAGGAATGCTTTCTTATCTCTCCTTGCTATTCTTTGGAACTCTGCACTCAAATGGGTATATCTTTACTTGTCTCCTTTGCTCTTTGCTTCTCTTCTTCTCACAGCTATTTGTAAGGCCTTCTCAGACAGCCATTTTGCTGTTTTGCATTTCTTTTTCTTGGGGATGGTCTTGCTCTCTGTCTCCTGTACAATGTCACAAACCTCTGTCCATAGTTCATTGAGCATTCTGTCTATCAGATCTAGTCCTTTAAATCTATTTCTCACTTCCACTTTATAATTGTAAGGGATTTGGTTTAGGCCATACCTGAATGGTCTAGTGATTTTCCCTACTTTCTTCAATTTAAGTCTGAAATTGGCACTAAGGAGTTCATGATCTGAGCCACAGTCAGCTCCTGGTCTTGTTTTTGCTGACTGTATAGAACTTGTCCATCTTTGGCTGCAAAGAATATAATCAATCTGATTTCGGTGTTGACCATCTGTTGATGTCCATGTGTAGAGTCTTCTCTTGTGTTGTTGGGTGAGGGTGTTTGCAATGACCAGTGCATTCTCTTGGCAGAACACTATTAGCCTTTGCCCTGCTTCATTCTGTACTCCAAGGCCAAATTTGCCTGTTACTCCAGGTGTTTCTTGACTTCATTCTTTTGCACTGCAGTCCCCTATAATGAAAAGGGCATCTTTTGGGGGTGTTAATTCGAGAAGGTCTTATAAGTCTTCATAGAACCATTCAGTTTCTTCAGCATTACTGGTCATGGCATAGACTTGGATTACTGTGATACTGAATGGTTTGCCTTGGAAAGGAACAGAGATCATTCTGTCGTTTTTGAGACTGCACCCAAGTACTGCATTTCAGACTCTTTTGTTGTCTATGATGGCTACACCATTTCTTCTAAGGGATTCTTGCCACAGTAGTAGGTATAATGACACAGGATCCAACAGAAAGGGTCTAATCTCAAAGACTATGGCTAGAACATTTTGAAGAATAAAATAAAGCAGCACCAGATTATAGCCCAATGTTTAAATTAAATATCCATGAATCCATACTGATAAAAAGAAATGACTGAATAATGGGTAGAGGATGCTCAGATCTCCTGTGCAGCAGAGTTCCAAATTATTATATGTATACTTTATCCTCAAGGGAGTGAAGCACAAGTCTCTATTTCTTAAGCATAGGCTGTGCACAGCAACTTTCTACCAAAGAGCACTTTACAAAACAATGGAGTGGGGAGTATGTTTACAGTGGAAGAACCTGACAAACACTGTCTCAAAAAGCTGACCAAGGTCAACATGCTGCTGCTGCTTAGTTGTTCCATCATGTCCAATTCTTTGTGAGCCTATGGACTGTAGCCTGCCAGCCTCTTCTGTCCATGGAATTTTCCAGATAAGAATACTGGAGCAGGTTGCCATTCCCTCCTCCAAGGGATTTTCCCAACCCAGGGATGGAATTTGCATCTCTTTTGTCTCCTGCATTGGCAGGTGAATTCTTGACCACTAGAGCTACCTGGAGAGTGATTGGTCATGTCAATAGTATGTACACTTATATAATGTGATGAAAATAGCACTTTACCTCTGTAGTCTTCTCACCCAAAACACATAATACCAGCCGAATCATGAGAAAACTCTAATACACATCCCAACTGATATATTCTATGAAGTACTTGACTACTGCTCCTCAAAATAGTGAAAGCATCAAAAACAAAGTCTGAGAAGTTGCCACAGCCAAGAGAAGTTGAAGGAGACATAACTAGACTAAAGAATGTGCTATTCTGCATGAAATTCTAGAACAAGAAAAATATAAGAAGTAAGGAATTCTGAATCAATAAAATAATTGATTTTATTTACTGATGTATCAGTATTGTATTATAGTTTATCAGTATGTATCATATTTTATTAAATAAAATACATGGACTGTGCTAATGTCAAATGATAAAAATAGAAGAAATTGAGTCTAGGATATAGGGAAACTCAGTAATAGCTTTGTAATTTGTCTGTAAATCTGAAGCTCTTCTAAAGAAATAGTTTATTAAAATGTAACATGTTCTAAATAAATATGCAACATAATACTGTGAGAAAAAAAAAAAAACAAAAACCAAAAAACAAAAAAAGACTCTTAACAATCCTATACCAATATGGCTAACATACTTGCAAGGAACGGTTGTCAGCCATAAATGTGACCCTTGAGAACTCAAGGGAATAACCTAGTTCCAAAGACAGCGTTGTCTAAACAATTAGAGCATAAATTGAACAAGAAGAGAGGGCACAGATGGACTTAGTGGCAAATAGTCTTTAAATGTTTCCAATATAGGGATAGGTATATACCAAGAACCCAATTCTTGAAGGGGAAGAGTAAAGAAAATTTAAAACATCTAACAAAATATTTGAGTTATTGATTTTGTCAAGTGGGTTGATGATGATACCTGCTAAATTTTGATAAGTTTTACTGGCTGCCACATCATTTACAACATTGTCTTTGGTTTATGAAACTATTTGCTAAGAGTGTGTCTAAGAGATTTAACACTAAACAGTTGAATATTTTTTTTAATGTAGACAAATATTTAACATGTAATGAACAAAAGGTTATTTAAGAAATTACAGCATCTGAAATTTTTAATTTTTTTAATAACTTTGAATTTCAATTAGGGATTGAATATATTATCAAAGGAGATATTCTGTGTTTCAATTCAGTTAAAATTTTGATTAGCATTATGCTTTACACGCTTTGTCGAAACAGTCTACAATACTTTCGCATTCCTCATGGCAAACTGAAATTAATTTCAGCTCTGTAAAAAAAGAAAATTATTTAACCAGGTTTTTCATTTATTGTAAATATATTAAGAGTTAGAGAAATCAGTGTTTAGACATAAGATGCAAAGCAAAGAGCTGAAAGAAGTTATGAATGAATGAACACAATCTATTGAGCTTGCAAAATACCCTCTCTTCTACACTAATTTAAATATTTACTGAATGTTAATATTCAGATCTAAATGTGCCTGTTTTTTCCTGAAGGTCTAAGAAAGAAATGATGAATGTTGAGCTCAGAATTAAAATAGTCTATTTAAGAGAGAAGAGGGTTTTGCTGTCCTGTTATTGTTCTTTTATGAAATGTGATTTATTTTCCCCACCAATCTCTTTCCCATTCTTCTATTTCAGTGTTTTAACTACAAACTTTAGATTAAAAGTGTATTCATGCATACTATGGTAAAGTATGAGTGGTGGTATCTGATAATATAAATGTGAAATACATAATAGGCCAAAGTGTTTGTGGAAAAAGAAACTTGGAATGAAAGAAAATTGAATTTAAGATTTCTTTCAAGTTATCTAAATTAACAAGGGGGGAAGTTTTCTGACTTCGATCCAAGTTAAAAGGTGTAGTTCCCAGATGTTTCCTGCTCCACATTAAAGTGAATTTTCTTTTGTTCTCTTAAAATAATTATATGTGCAGGACTTCATAAAATTAATTACAATATTAATTTGCATATATTTGGAAAAGTGTCTTTTTTCCCACCAAATCACCTATCAAAGAGAAAAATATTTTTAAAATTTATTTTTAGTTGGAGTAAAATTGCTTTCAACATTGTCTTAGTTTCTGCTGTACAACAATGAAGATCAGCCATAATTATACGTATATCACCTCCTTCTTGACCTCCTCTCCTCTCTCCCCCCAGTCCCTATTTATAGGGAAGGAATAGAGATGCAGATATAGAGAACAGACTTGTGGACACAATAGAGGAAAAATATTTACATAAATCTTGAGACATTGGTCCACAATCTTATGTCCAATGACCAATGATCTTCACACAGAAAGTGCTGCCCACAGACCCAGAAGAAAAGAACCCTAGATCCAAGTCCCATGTTTTCCAAGTCTTGGTTCTGGTCCTCCTTTAACTGTGCTTTGCTCCAGTCTTTAAAGCCTGGGGTATGTTCTCCGAGATCTCACACCTGTATGGAACCTTGCTCCAGTTCTAAAAAGAGCAACCAGAGCCATCCTGCAGGTCTGCATCTCATCACTGCCCTTGAAGTGTGACAGTGGCATTACATGCTTATTTATAGCAGTGAGTACAAGGAGCTTGGACATTCAGACGATGAGACCCTAAATGTGTAAAAAGCCCACCTGAACAGAATCAGGTATAGGAAAAGAAAAGGTCATGGGCACCTCCACTGGTGGGCACTGAAATGTTAAGGGTGGATTTTTTTACAGTTAAATTTCTCCCTTCTATTTGAGGAATGCTTTATTCTGCAGAAACACATTTTGAATGTAACCCCAATGTGACAGTGTTTAGGTATTTTTGACTTGCCTATGAAGATTTGGTGTTTTTGTTGAATACTTTTTCTAAATTTATGTCTCCTCAATTTAATGTGCACATGAATTTCTTGTGGATCCTGTTAAATTCATATTCTGTTAAACAGATATCTGGGACCTGGGATTCTGCATTTCTAATTAGTTCATCTAGAGCCAACTTTGAGTAGCAAAGTTATAGAAGACACAGGAGTACAAGGCTGGTTTTGTCTGGGTGTTGTTACTTCTAACGTTTGGTACGAGTGATATGATCTGAAGCCATTATAGGAACGGTGATGGTGGGAGAATAGCAATGCCCATTTAATTTATATTCTTCTTTAATCAGTGAAAATATGAATATTCCAAAAAAATGTGCATTTATTTTATCCTTTTGCTCCTAAGACAACCAATCATTGAAACTTGTTTATAGGTGGCTAAGAGATTTCACACATTGCTGTCATTCATTAACAATATAAACCTAAATTCTAAAAAGTCACATGTTAATTTTCATTGAGGTTCTTATTTCTCTCCACAAATTTTATTAACAATATGACACCATCTAAGCAATTCAGTCACGTATGAGGTTTATGGAACTATTTATTTCAGATTTAACAATAGCTGTATTGCTTTTTTTTCTTCAGGGTAAAAAGGATTTATTATAGCTTTGTGTAAACAATGGTGAAGAAAACAAAGGAAATATTATTCTATAAGGACGTATTGTTGAAAATCCAGACCAAACAAGTAGAAGGCAGGAAAAAATGAAAGGAGAATGGAAGAAATTAAACAATGTCAAAATTACAAGACATTTTGATGTTGAACTCTGGACAAAGCTGTGCCCTTTGCTCATTCATATGGCAACCTCTTAATTTTTGTTTCTGATCCCACCTTCCATATACTAGTCTCATGTAATACTTTATGAACTTCAAATTAATTCATTTTGCTGTATCATCTGTTGCTATGAAGAGAATTTGGTAACTAAAGACAGAAAAATATTACCTAAAGAAAGTCTGATATTCTACCAATTCCACAGTTTAGATGTACAGGTAGTCTAGATTTTGTGTCCATTCTGATTCTGCCGTTATCAGTAGTTTCAGTTCAGTTCGGTGCATGCTAAACATTTTATATAACATCCTGTCCCCGTACCTCCCAAATTAGAATCCTCTAAATTTGAATGGCTTATTCCACTCCTGTCTCACATTGCCCTAAAACAGATTATTGAAATATGTGTTAAAGTGTTATTTGAATTTAGTCTACTGTAGAATATTTTATGAAAAAAATGAAAGGCAAGACATTTGAAATATTAAAGGTAAACTAGAATTTAATAAACATGTTCTATCACATTCTTATCACAGACACCATGGAGTGAATTATCTAAGATGGTTTCCTTAAATCCTCAAGGAAGAATATAGCTAAATGGATTGCTGTTTGGTTTTTTAAGATGGAATATTTCTTTTTTATATTTATTCAAAATACAGATAAGTTTGACTTTGGAAAATAACAACTAACGATTATAGACTTTATAAAAATATTTCTGAAATGTAGGATTAATAAAGTGAGATCAAGAGTGCTATTATATTTCATGATTACCTCAATTTGTGTGTGTATATATATATATATATATTAAGTAGATGATAAGTTTATTGTTTTTTTTGTCACATATTTTTATTGGTATGAAATTTGTGTGTTCTTATTTTATATATCCTTTATATGTTTAGAAGGTAATTTTATATATAGTCACTGATATCTGAGCCAAGTATATATTTAAAGACTTAAAGCCTTATAAAATAATTTAAAAAAATGAATCCTTTCATGGCTTTAGGTGGTTTAGCTTCTATTATACAGTTTTAAAAGATTTCAGTCTACTTCTGAAGTCATACAGGAAGAAGAACAGATATTAAGATATATAAGAAAGATGTGAAAAGAGGGGTAAAGAGTTGAAAATATTAATAGGGTATATGTGCAGTTAAGTGAAACAGCATAAAAACCACTCTATCCTACACAAATTACCCAAAATTTATATTGTTAGTTTAGACAGGTCATTTCAATGTATTGAAAGATACTCAAATAGCTGAATTAAACTTAGAATTATTTATGTCTAAATGTGGAATTATTTAGCACATAATATATTAAATAATTACATACAAACACATCATCGTTTTGTACATCTAGAGAAGACACTCTTTGTACTTCATTTTTCTCCTGTGTCTTGAGGAGAACTGTTCTGGAATATAAGTTTTTGATATCTCTGTCTTTCTAATTTAATAGTTCCAAAGTTTGGTTTTAAACCCTGATAATCTTTTTTGATTTTTTTTTCTCAACAGTAGGGTTGCATATTATTCAGTTGATGGACACTTCATGATTTATTTATTAAATTTGCTTATGACTACCATTTTGGTTGTTTTTAGTTTTGCTACTAGAAGCACTACTCTAGTCTTTGCCAGTTCCTCTTTGGCCAGTTGTTTATTATCTCCTCAGATAAACCCAAGAAATTGAATTGATATGTTGAATCAAATGTGCATCCAGAAAGATGGTACCAATTTTCACCCACCCACCAAAGCATGCAACCATGTCAGGTTCTCAACATTTGGCAATGGTATTTCAAGCATTTTTAACCTGTAGTAGTCTAAAAGGCTAAAAAAAAAACCAAACAAATCTTCATGGTTATTTTAACTTGGGTTTTGTGTTCTTTAAATTACTATACATTTCCATTTTTCCTTTTGTGAATTACCCATATGTTCCATTTATTTTATTTTTTCCCTAGTTTAGTGTTACTGTTTTTCTTTAAATTAACAATAGTATTTTATATTTTAAGGATAACCCTGTATCTTTCATATAGTTTGATGATTTGTTTGTCACTTATATAATACTTTTAAAATATCATTTGTATATATATATATATATGATATGTATTACTTTAAAGTGATCAAGACTCATATTTCTAGTGCTATTTCTTTTAGTGCTATTTAAAAAGTATCTTTCTATTCTTTCTCTATATAGATTATGTAGAACAATTTCCTATACTTTCAGTACTTTATACTTTTCATATATAGTCACATGATTAATTAAACTTACAGCATTGTGTGTTTGAATCTAAATACAATATTGACCATATGACGTTAGACTATTCTTGTTGAATTTGATGCTATATTATAAACTAATTTTGTTTTGAATATTAATCATGTGGCTTATATTAATAATCATTGCTCTTGGCTCTGTTTTGTTCTAATTCCCACTCAAAATTTTAATAAACTTATACAGCATCACGATATTTCTGCATGCAAGAAATCTCAAAATACTTCATGTTATAAACATTTGCAGGATACAATGTCAGATAATAATCATAGGAAATTACAGTTCAATGTAACCATATCATATTGAACCTATACTTAGCTATTATAACTTACTAAATTTGAACCTTTCTATGTTATTTGTTGATTTTTTAAAAAATAAACAATCATTCATATCTGTCGCTTTTTCAAAATCATCCTTTTCCTTTTCAAACAGGTACCTCAATGAGTTTGTTGAAATCTTGATTAGTTCCAGCCTTTAGATAAATTACATGAAGTACACAATTGAAAGGAGAAAAAAAAAAAAGCCACTGGGCAAGTTATTTTTGTCCTGCTTGATTCTCCATTGTCAATTATGACATGACAGTCACTAAACTGACTTTTCATCCTTTCATCTCCAAACCCTGTGAGTGTGCTTGGCCATAATGTTTTTCTCTCTGAAATTCTGCTCATCCTACTGAAGAGTCTAGAACATCACCACCTGCCCTGTGCACCTCAATAAATATTAATTACCACTACTAATTAGAAATGTTGACACATGCATTTCTAATTGCAATTGAGGTTACATCTGAGGAGAAGATGGTTTCAGTTAATTAAATATCAGGGAATATTTTCACAAGATTGGAGACATTTGACAAAGCAATCAAGTCCAAAGCGTACTGTAAAAGTTTTTGAGACTTAAAACACTGCTTTAAATCTTCTAAACTAGAAATATCCCTGCTTTGGAACAGTCTGATTAACACCCTAGAGGCATATGTTTTCCATTTCTAGAGCTTTCTATTAACCTTATGCTGATTTAAGAGCTTAAATAGAAAATGGTTATACATATAATTCATTTTTATTACTTTCAAGTGTTAAAATATGTGTTGTGCCGCCAGGGTTCTGAAGGCATCAAGATAATGCAAAGTGAAATAAATAATTAAAACGATGCACAATATTTGTCAAAAATTTGAAAAATAAGATTCTTCTCATCTGATGAATCAAATGTCCAACTGTGATTCCAAGGAATCTTCCTCATCATGTAGAAAGGATCATTTTCCTCAGTGTTACAGGGTTAATTTAGAATTTTGATGAACTCTCCAATGATGTGATATGTGCTGGAATGCAAATCCTATTCATCTTTAGCTGAGAGAAAAATTCTCAGACACCTGAACTTATGAAACATGGCTGTGTGATTGTATATATTGAATAGGATATCATGCATTGGATCTGTATGGAATTGTGTTATTGAATTCCCATTATGGCAACCAAAGCTTAGACAAGATACTAAGATATATTTTATTTATATATCAAGTGCCACTGCTGTATGTATGAAAGAGCAAGGGGGGTAGATGAAGAATGAGAATTGAGTACTATACTATACAAGCATGTAGGAGACTATCTCTTGTCTGAGAATTATCACTTAACTCCTGTTTTAAAAGGTATCAACAATTTTGTCACATCCTTAAATCAAGTGTCTTGATGTCTTGAGAGTGTAGTACTTAACAGCATTTGTTCTGAGCTATATTTTCAAGCATGTTTGCATTGCAAACAGCTTTGATGGACAGAAATAGTGTCTTTCTCAGGAGCATAGAGCATATTCTCTGTTCAGCATAATAAAGATAATGTTTCTCCCTGCAGTAAAGTTTACTTATAGCCCAATATGAAGTTTAGAGTTTCCTAGCTTTTGCTGTTTTTGTTCAATCATATCAGGCTCTTTGCCACCCCATGGACTGCAGCATTCTAGGCTTCCCTGTCCATCACCATCTCCTGGAGCTTGCTCAAATTCATGTCCCTTGAGTCAGTGATGCCATCCAACCATCTCATTCTCTGTCATTCCTTTCTCCTTCTACCTTCAGTCTTTCCCAGCATCAGGGTCTTTTCTTTTCAGCGAGTTGGCTCTTCGCATCAGTTGGCCAAAGTATTGAAGCTTCAGCCTCAGCATCAGCCACTCCAGTGAATACTCAGAATTGATTTCGTTTAGGATTGACTGATTTGATCTCCTTGCTGTCTCCAAGGACTCTCAAGAGTCTTCTCCAACAGCACAGTTCAAAAGCATCAGTTTTTTGGTGCTCTGCCTTCTTTTGTCCAACTCTCACATCCATACATGACTACTGTAAAAACCATACCTTTGATTATACTGAACTTTTGTCAGCAAGATAGTGTTAATGCCTCTGCTTTTTAATGTGCTATCTAGATTTGTCATAGCTTTTCTTCCAAGGAGCAAGGATCTTTTAATTTCATGGCTGTAGTCACTGTCTGCAGTGATTTTGGAGCCCAAGGAAATAAAGTCTCTCACTATTTTCATTGTTTCCCTGCCTATTTTCCATGAAATGATAGAACCAGATGCCATGATCTTAGTTTGGTGTTACTCAACTATAACACAAACTCAGTGTTTAGCATCCAACTGGGCTATTCCCTGTCAACCTTGTTTGATTTTGAGAGTAAGGGGTACTAAAGAAAACATAAATTGTATTCTGTCTGCTACTCTGAGTAATCAAGTCCATTGTCTCTGACATAGGGGTCACACATCTTCTGTTAGCGTCCATGAAACTATGGCAGGTCTAACTTGTTAGTGTGTATTTAGGAGGAAACCTTGCACTTCCCCTTCACAGTTCTTGGTAACCATGTTTAGAATATATGTTCAGTTCTCTCAGATGTATTTTATGGGAGAATTGAAAAGGGTAAAATATATCTGGAGTAGGGTGATAGTCTAAAAGCCAAAAGAAACCGAATCTAAGACATGTTTCTCCCAGAAAATAGGAAGCCTAGAAATAACAGCGCTTCTAGTCATTATAGATTAGAAGGATTGCTATGTAAAAGGGGGATACACCTAAAGCAACTCTAAAAGGAAGAAATGGAGAACCCCAGGGTTAGTTGAAAGAAAGAAATCTTAAAAAATTAGGGCAGAAATAAATGCAAAAGAAACAAAAGAGACCATAGCAAAAATCAACAAAGCCAAAAGCTTGTTCTTTGAAAGGATAAATAAAATTGACAAGCCATTAGCCAGACTCATCAGGAAACAAAGGGAGAAAAATCAAATCAATATAATTAGAAATGAAAATGGAGAGATCACAACAGACAACACAGAAATACAAAGGATCATAAGAGACTACTATCAGCAGTTGTATGCCAATAAAATGGGCAACGTGGAAGAAATGGACAAATTCTTAGAAAAGTACAACTTTCCAAAACTGAACCAGGAAGAAATAGGAGATCTTAACAGACTGTTCACAAGCACAGAAATTGAAACTGTAATCAGAAATCTTCCAGCAAACGAAAGCCCAGGTCCAGATGGCTTCACAGCTGAATTCTACCAAAAATTTAGAGAAGAGCTAACACCTATCCTACTCAAACTCTTCCAGACAATTGCAGAGGAAGGTAAACTTCCAAACTCATTCTATGAGGCCACAATCACCCTAATACCAAAACCTGACAAAGATGCCACAAGAAAGGAAAACTACAGGCCAATATCACTGATGAACATAGATGCAAAATCCTTAACAAAATTTTAGCAATCAGAATCCAACAACACATTAAAAAGACCATACACCATGACCAAGTGGGCCTTATCCCAGGGATGCAAGGATTCTTCAATATCCGCAAATCAATCAATGTCATTCACCACATTAACAAATCAAAAAATAAAATCCATATGATTATCTCAATAGATGCAGAGGAAGCCTTTGACAAAAGTTAACATCCATTTATGATTAAAAAAAAAAAAAAAACTCTCCAGAAAGCAGGCATAGAAGGAATATACCTCAACATAATAAAAGCTACATATGACAAACCCACAGCAAACATTATCCTCAATGGTGAAAAATTGAAAGCATTTTCCATAAAGCCAGGAACAAGACAAGGGTGCCCACTTTCACCACTACTATTCAACATAGATCTGGAAGTTTTGGCCACAGCAATAAGAGAGAAAAAGAAATAAAAGGAATCAAAATTGGAAAATAAATAGTAAAAGTCTCAGTTCGCAGATGACATGATCCTCTATAGAGAAAACCCTAAAGACCACCAGAAAATTACTAGAGCTAATCAATGAATATAGTAAAGTTGCAGGATATAAAATCAACACTCAGAAATCCCTTGCATTCCTATACACTAATAATGAGAAAGTAGAAAAAGAAATTAAGGAAACAATTCCATTCACCATTGCAACGAAAAGAATAAAATACTTAGGAATGTATCTACCTAAAGAAGCTAAAAACTTTTAGATAGAAAACTATAAAACACTGGTGAAAGAAATCAAAGAGGATACTAATAGATGGAGAAATATACCATGTTCATGGATCAGAAGAATCAATATAGTGAAAATGAGTATACTACGCAAAGCAATCTACAGATTCAATGCAATCCCTATCAAGCTACCAGAGGTATTTTTCACAGAACTAGAACACATAATTTCACAATTTGTATGGAAATACAAAAAACCTCGAATAGCCAAAGCAATCTTGAGAAAGAAGAATGGAACTGGAGGAATCAACCTGCCTGACTTCAGGCTCTACTACAAAGCCACAGTCATCAAGACAGTATGGTACTGGCACAAAGACAGAAATATAGATTAATGGAACAAAATAGAAAGCCCAGAGATAAATCCACACACCTATGGACAGCTTATCTTCGACAAAGGAGGCAAGAATATACAATGGATTAAAGACAATCTCTTTAACAAGTGGTGCTGGGAAAACTGGTCAACCACTTGTAAAAGAATGAAACTAGATCACTTTCTAACACCATATGCAAAAATAAACTCAAAATGGATTAAAGATCTAAACGTAAGACCAGAAATTATAAAACTCCTAGAGGAGAACATAGGCAAAACACTCTCTGACATAAATCACATCAGGATCCTCTATGACCTACATCCCAGAATATTGGAAATAAAAGCAAAAATAAACAAATGGGACCTAATTAAAATTAAAAGCTTCTGTGCAACAAAGGAAACTACAAGCAAGGTGAAAAGACAGCCTTCTGAATGGGAGAAAATAATAGCAAATGAAGCAACTGACAAACAACTAATCTCAAAAACATACAAGCAACTCCTGCAGCTCAATTCCAGAAAAATAAATGACCCAATCAAAAAATGGGCCAAAGAACTAAACAGACATTTCTCCAAAGAAGGCATACATATGGCTAAGAAATACATGAAAAGATGCTCAACATCACTTATTATCAGAGAAATGCAAATCAAAGCCACAATGAGGTACCATTTCACACCAGTCAGAATGGCTGTGATCCAAAAGTCTGCAAGCAATAAGTGCTGGAGAGGGTGTGGAGAAAAGGGAACTCTCTTACACTGTTGGTGGGAATGCAAACTAGTACAGACACTATGGAAAACAGTGTGGAGATTCCTTAAAAAATTGTAAATAGAACTGCCTTATGACCCAGCAATCCCACTGCTGGGCATACACACCGAGGAAACCAGAATTGAAAGAGACACGTGTACCCCAATGTTTATTGCAGCACTATTTATAATAGCCAGGACATGGAAGCAACCTGGATGTCCATCAGCAGATGAATGGCTAAGAAAGCTGTGGTACATATACACAATGGAGTATTACTCAGCCACTAAAAATAATACGTTTGAATCAGGTCTGATGAGGTGGATGAAACTGTAGCCTATTATACAGAGTGAAGTAAGCCAGAAAGAAAAACACCAATACAGTATACTAACACATATATATGGAATTTAGAAAGATAGTAACGATAACCCTGTATGCAAGACAGCAAAAGAGACACAGACGTATAGAACAGTCTTTTGGACTCTGTGGGAGACGGAGAGAGTGGGATGATTTGGGAGAACGGCATTGAAACATGTATAATATCATATAAGAAATGAATTGGCAGTCTAGGTTCGATACAGGATACAGAATGCTTGGGGCTGGTGCACTGGGATGACCCAGAGAGATGGTATGGGGAGGGAGGTGGGAGCAGGGTTCAGGATTGGGAACACGTGTACAGCTGTGGTGGATTCATGTTGATGTATGGCAAAACCAATACAGTATTGTAAAGTAAAATAAAGTAAAATAAAAAATAATAAAATAAAATAAGTAAATTTAAATTTAAAAAAAGGGATACAATTTTTCTGTATTTTTTAAGAATCCAGAAGGAACCAGAATACACATTCTCTCAATAAAATGAATAATATTTGCAACAATTGATACTGAAAATATTGTCTAAGTTATTACAGTAGTAATGTTGCTTCTGGTCAAAGAGGGATCTTGCAACATTATGCTAGAAATTGTGAAGGCTACTGAAATCACAGAATGTTTGTCTTTGAGGTCAAACTGAGTTGTGAAATATTATGTATTTATATGTAATACTGGCATAAAATTGATGCTGAGGGGAGATATTTAAATGTTAGTATGGCAGATTGTGAAAAGATAGATTTTGATACAAGCTGAGAAAATTAAGGAATACTTCGTGTAAAGATGAAATTTATAATTATACCTCAAGATTTTTCAGGTTCACTAGAAGGAATGGGGTGACCAAGAATCCCACCTGTATCATTGAGTGGATCTTGTTTTATGCATGAAAAACTAACCAGAAATGAAAATGTTGGGAAGGAATAGAAGGACTGCTATTAGCATACTGAAAAAATTTCATATGTGTGAAATGAATTTTAGCAATTGCTTATAGTGTTATTTGATTACTGCCTGTTTTCTTGCAGGTGTGAACATTGTACTTTCTTCTAAAGTTAAGGACATGAATTGCAATTTTGCAAAAGAGATGTCACTATTTTTACTTATTTATATTTAATTCAGTTCATAATATATTTATTATAACCTCATTACAATGAATCATATTAAAGAATCGCTTAAGCACTTGTTAATTTTTGGTGAAAGTATGCATTATCTTTTAGTCATCATTTAACTTCTTTGACTTAGAAATATTTCTGGTTAAAATAGAGACTATGTCCTCTAGGTTTCCTGTGATATTTGGGGAAACTGTTACAGTGTTCACCAATACTTAATGTTTTTCAAAAACTAATAATTACCTGAGGAAATGATGCTGATTTTGTTGCTCTTTTGAAAGAGGTAGCAATGTCTTTTGAACATATTGTCAATTAGTGATCCTAAAGTGAAAGTGAAAATAACTCATTCTGTCTGACTCTTTGCAACCCCATGGACTATACAGTCCATGGAATTTTCCAGGCTGGAATACTGGAGTGGGTAGCCTTTCCCTTCTCCAGGATATCTTTCAAATCCAGGGATCAAACCCAGGTCTCCTGCATTGCAGGCTGATTCTTAACCAGCTGAGCCACAAGGAAAGCCCAACAATAGTGGAGTGGGTAGCCTATCGCTTCTCCAGTGGATCTTCCCAATCTAGGGATCTAACCAGGGTCTCCTGCATTGCAGGAGGATTCTTTACTAACTGAGCTATCAGGGAAGCCCAGTGATCCTAAAACGATATTCAAAAATACAAATGAACAATTCTTATAAAGGAAGAACTTTGTAAACTCATATAAGAAATTATCTTCATTACTTCACAGTAGTGGTGGTTGTTACTATTAGTTCAAAAAGCACCACCTTGAGTTACCTGATATATTCTGAAGCTTACAAAATAAACAATTATCCTGAATGCAGAGAGCTCAATAGCAAAATTAAATCTAATTATATTTATTGAGATATGTATTCTTAGTAGGTATTTTTATAGGTACAGCCAATAGTATGACTTAAATAAATTTACATTTGTGAAACATTTATTTTAAGGGTTTTATTTAAGTCCAGAGATTAACTAAAGGATACCCACTCTTACAGATATGAATATGTGATCATTTAACCATAAAATGTTTAAAAATACTGTTTTTCTCATTTAGGTCTGATCCCTAAATATTAGTTTATAAATGCATTTTAGAATATGTTTGGCTCAATGGAAGAAGAGGTTTGGACATGTACAGAGAATCAGAGGCACAATGTTTATTGGAAGAGGTTACTGAAAAGAGATGGATTTATGAATCAATATATTGGTTTATTCTGAAAATGGTTATTTCACCTTACCTTTTATTTGGTTCTAGAGTTTCCTAAGAGTCATTCCTGGTGACTAATTTTTCTGGATGTTCTTTCAATAAGGGGACATACCAGGGATTCTGAGATTAGTATTTGTGACTTTCATAGTTTGTTACTAACTTTTCCTATTTCTTTTTTTTAGCAAAAGGCAAGATGTGAATATTAGGCAAGACTTAAAGATATGTCACTCTTTTTCACTTTGCACATCCCACTAATGATACAGTATGTTGATATATATAATAAATTTTGACTAAAAAATTTATATTCATAAAAAATAAAGTTAAATGTGTATTCACATAATAATAAAATTCCAAAATACATGAAATAAATGTTAGATAAAAGGGACATCAGTAACCTTAGCTGAAGATTTTCATACCACAGTGTTACTGGTTGAAAAAATAAATAACCGGAATGTAAAAAAAAAGGGTAAGATATAAAAAGGATCTGATAAGCATTGTCAACTTACTTGAACTTACAATTACATTAATATAGCCCGAGGCCAGGGTGGCGACTGGGAGGAGCAACCCCACGCCCAAGGCTAGGGGCAGCGGCTGGGAGGAGCAACCCCATGTCCAAGGAGTGGTGGCTGTGTGAGCACAGGAGGGCCTAGAGGAGCCATCCCACATTGAATGTCAGGAAGGGAAGTGGGAGGAGATACCCCTCATCCAAGTTAAGGAGCAACGGCTGTGCTTTGCTGGTGCAGCCATGAAGAGACACCCATGCCCAAGGTAAGAGAAACCCAAGTAAGACAGTAGGTGTTGCAAGAAGGCATCAGAGGGCAGACACACTGAAACCATACTCACAGAAATCTAGTCAATCTAATCACACTAGGACCACAGCTTTGTCTAACTCAATGAAACTAAGCCATGCTCACGGGGCAACCCAAGTGGGTGGGTCATGGTGGAGAGGTCTGACAGAACGTGGTCCACTGGAGAAGGGAATGGCAGACCACTTCAGTATTCTTGCTTTGAGAACCCCATGAACAGTATGAAAAGGCAAAATGATAGGATACTGAAAGAGGTACTCCCCAGGTCAGTAGGTGCCCAATATGCTACTGGAGATCAGTGGAGAAATAACTCCAGAAAGAATGAAGGGATGGAGCCAAAGCAAAAACAATACCCAGTTATGGATGTGACTGGTGATTGAAGCAAGGTCCGATCCTGTAAAGAGCAATATTGCATAAGAACCTGGAATGTCAGGTCCATGAATCAAGGCAAATTGGAAGTGGTCAAACAGGAGGTGGCAAGAGTGAACATTGACATTCTAGGAATCAGTGAACTAAAATGGAATGGAATGGGTGAATTTAACTCAGATGACCATTATATCTACTACTGTGTGCAGGAATCCCTTAGAAGAAATGGAGTAGCCATCATGGTCAACAGAAGAGTCCAAAATGCAGTATTGGATGCAATCTCAAAAATGACAGAATGATCTCTATTCGTTTCCAAGGTAAACCATTCAATATCACAGTAATCCAAATCTATGCCCCCACCAGTAACGCTGAAAAAGTTGAAGTTGAATGGTTCTATGAAGACCTACAAGACCTTTGAGAACTAACACCCAAAACAGATGTCCTTTTCATTATAGGGGACTGAAATGCAAAAGTAGGAAGTCAAGAAACACCTGGAGTAACAGGAAAATTTGGCCTTGGAATGCAGAATGAAGCAGGTCAAAGGCTGATAGAGTTTTGCCAAGAAAATGCACTGGTTATAGCAAACACCCTCTTCCAACAACACAAGAGAAGTCTCTACACATGGACATCACCAGATGGTCAACACTGAAATCAGATTGATTATATTCTATGCAGCAAAAGATGGAGAAGCTCTATATAGTCAACAAAAACAAGACCAGGAGCTGACTGTGGCTCAGATCATGAACCCCTTATTGCCAAATTCAAACATAAATGGAAGAAAACAGGGAAAACTGCTAGACCATTCAGGTATGACCTAAATAAAATCCCTTATGATTATACAGTGGAAGTGAAAAATAGATTTAAGGGCCTAGATCTGATAGATAGAGTGCCTGATGAACTATGGACTGAGGTTCGTGACATTGTACAGGAGACAGGGATCAAGACCATCCCCATTGAAAAGAAATGCAGAAAAGCAAAATGGCTGTCTGGGGAGGCCTTACAAATAGCTGTGAAAAGAAGAGAAGTGAAAAGCCAAGAAGGAAAGGAAAGATATAAGCATCTGAAAGCAGAGTTCCAAAGAATAGCAAGAAGAGATAAGGAAACCTTCTTCAGTGATCAATGCAAAGAAATAGAGGAAAAGAACAGAATGGGAAAGACCAGAGAGCTCTTCAAAAAAATTAGAGATACCAAGGGAACATTTCATGCAAAGATGGGCTCGATAAAGGACAGAAATGGTATGGACCTAACAGAAGCAGAAGATATTAAGAAAAGATGGCAAGAATACACAGAAGAACTGTACAAAAAGGATCTTCATGACCTGGATAATCACGATGGTGTGATCACTCATCTAGAGCCAGACATCCTGGAATGTGAAGTCAAGTGGGCCTTAGAAAGTATCACTACAAACAAAGCTAGTGGAGGTGATGGAATTCCAGTAGAGGTCTTTCAAATCCTGAAAAATGATGCTGTGAAAGTGCTGCACTCAATATGCCAGTAAATTTGGACAACTCAGCAGTGGTCACAGGACTGCAAAAGGTCAGTTTTCATTCCAATCCCAAAGAAAGGCAATGCCATAGAATGCGCAAACTACCGCACAATTGCACTCATCTCACATGCTAGTAAAGTAATGCTCAGAATACTCCAAGCCAGGCTTCAGCAATACATGAACTGTGAACTTCCTGATGTTCAAGCTGGTTATAGAAAAGGCAGAGGACCAGAGATCAAATTGCCAACATCTGCTGGATCATGTAAAAAGCAAGAGAGTTCCAGAGAAACATCTATTTCTGCTTTATTGACTATGCCAAAGCCTTGGACTGTGTGGATCACAATAAACTGTGGAAAATTCTGAAAGAGATGGGAATACCAGACCACCTGACCTGCCTCTTGAGAAATCTGTATGCAGGCCAGAAAGCAACAGTTAGAACTGGACATGGAACAACAGACTGGTTCCAAATAGGAAAAGGAGTACGTCAAGGCTGTATATTGTCACCCTGCTTATTTAACTTATATGCAGAGTACATCAGGAGAAATGCTGGACTGGAAGAAACACAAGCTGGAATCAAGATTGCTGAGAGAAATATCAATAACCTCAGATATGCAGATGACACCACCCTTATGGCAGAAAGTGAAGAGGAAATAAAAAGCCTCTTGATGAAAGTAAAAGAGAAGAGTGAAAAAGTTGGCTTCAAGCTCAACGTTCAGAAAACAAAGATCATGGCATCCAGTCCCATCACTCCATGGGAAATAGATGTAGAAACAGTGGAAACAGTGTCAGACTTTATTTTTTGTGGCTCCAAAATCACTGCAGATGGTGACTGCAGCCATGAAATTAAAAGACGCTTACTCCTTGGAAGAAAAGTTGTGACCAACCTAGATAGCATATTCAAAAGCAGAGACATTACTTTGCCGACTAAGGTCCATCTAGTCAAGGCTATGGTTTCTCCAGTAGTCATGTATGTATGTGAGAGTTGGACTGTGAAGAAAACTGTGCACCGAAGAATTGATGCTTTTGAACTGTGGTGTTGGAGAAGACTCTTGAGAGTCCCTTGGACTGCAAGGAGATCCAACCAGTCCATTCTGAAGGAGATCAACCCTGGGATTTCTTTGGAAGGAATGATGCTAAAACTGAAACTCCAGTACTTTGACCACCTCATGCGAAAGGTTGACTCATTCGAAAAGACTTTGATGCTGGGAGGGATTGGGGGCAAGAGGAGAAGGAGACGACCAAGGATGAGATGGCTGGATGGCATCACTGACTCGATGGACTCGAGTCTGAGTCAACTCCGGGTGTTGGTGATGGACAGGGAGGCCTGGTTTGCTGTGATTCATGGGGTCGCAAAGAGTCAGATACGACTGAGCGACTGAACTGAACTGAAATACAATAACTGTAGGAAAAAATTAAACTCTTTCAGGTGAACACATTCTGGGCCACAAAATAAGTCTAAATGCATATTATAAGTTTAAAATAATTCAGAGAGTTTTGTCTAATGATTTAAATTATAAATTAATAAAATAAGATTCAGATATTTAACAAATATATAGAAATGAATCAACAATTATGTAATTTGTTGGTCAAAGACGAAATCAGAGTGAATAAAATTTGAGTTTGAATGAATGTAATGACAATACAACATATTAAAACTTGCAGGATGCAGCTAAATTTGTGCTTAGAGAGTTATCTCTAACTTAAAAATCCTATTAATAATAAGAAACGTTTAAATTCATTATCTAAACGTTTTACTTTAAGAAGAGAGAAAAATAAAATCAAACTGAAGCTAAAGGAAAAATATAAGAGCAAATACCAAAGAAATACAAAATGACAAAAAAAAAAAGAGAGAAAATCAATAAACCCAAAATCTTAAAAAACTTTAATCAACCTTTAGCAAGATTTCTCAAAAAAAAGTTAAAAAGAGAAAAAATACAAATAACCAACACTAAAAATGAGAAGCATGTCTATACATATTCTCTAGATATTCCAAAGATGGATTTTATAAGCAACTTTGTGTGAATAAATTTGATAATTTATCTTCAATGGATAAATTTCTTATAAAAAAGTTAATCCATCTGATATGTCAAGAAAGGAGAAAAAAAATAATTGCATAAAATGTGCAATTAAAATCACAAAAAGCAGAGAAAAAGTAGAAGACAAAAACTGGAGACAGAACAAGAGAACAAGTAGAAAACAGTAACAAATATCATAGATATTAATTCAACTACATCAATACCCACTTTGAACATCAATGGTCTAAATTCACCAATTAAAAAAAGATTCAAAGGGGATCAAAAAACAAGACCGAACCATATGTTGTCTCTAAGAAACCTACTTTAAAGATAAAGATACAAATTAATTACAAATAAATGAATGAAGATAAATATAAGATACTGGCACTAATTAAAAGAAAGCAAGAGTAGCTATATTAATTTCAGGCAGTGCAATTTTAGTCAAAGAAGGTTTTCAGGGATAAAGACATTACATATTGATGAAGGGGTCCGTACTTAAAGAAAATATAACAAAGCTTAATGTGCAGAGACTAACAATAGAACCTTAAAATATGTGAAGCAAAAACTAATAGAGTTGCAAGAGAATCAGATGAATTCATACAACAGTTGGAGATTTCATCCCTATACCAGAAATGGACAGATTTCATAGACAAAAAATCAGTATAGACATAGTTGACTCAACAAATCAGCAATAACAAAAGTAAACAACCCAATTTAAAAAAGGGCTAAAATCTTAAGCAGGCATACTGCAAAAGCTATACAAATAGCTAAGTACATAAAAGTTTGTTGAATATCACTAGCCATCAAAGGTACACAAACTAAAACAAAATTTAGGTATCATTTCTCACATCCTGAAATGGCTAAAATGAAAAGAGCAGACATATTCAAATGCTGACAAAAATTTTGAATAAGTGGAACAGTAATAATTTATAATGCAAATGTAAAGTAGTACAACAATTGTAGAAAAAAATTGAAAACAAATATAAAATAAAGCATATTCATGACCATATATTTTCAACTTCAGGTATTTTTTAAGAGAAGTGGAAACAGATGTCCATTAACAGAATTGGTACATGAATTTCCATAGAACTTGAGAAGTTAACAACTGGCAACAAGTTAAATATCTATCAAATGTAAGTGAATAAACAAATTGTGGCTTAAAGAAACAGTGGAATGTTTCTCAGAAGCAAAAAGCTATGAAATACTGATACATGTAACACTATGGATAGCTCTCAAAACATTATGCTGAGTGAAGGGAGGCAAGGAGAAAAGGACTATATACTGTATTATTCATTTATTTGAAGTTCTAGAGCAGGGAGTACTAATGTTTAATGATTAAAGTTGAAAAAGTGATTGCCTCTTGGTAGAAGATGGAGTGGGAGATGTAAGGAGATTCTCTACAGATAGAAATGCTCTGTGTCTTGTTATGGATCTTGGAAACAGAATCCCATATCTTTAATATTTGTGTGTTTAATTACACCATAATTATACATCCATTGCAAAATTTAACAGAGGGAAACTCCCTCATAATATTAGCAACTCAGCAAGTTCATAACAAATTACTCAGAGGTTCCTAAACTACTGGAGCTTAACTCCAGATAGGCTCATATATTTTACAGGGGAATCTGTAAGTCTGAAAATAAACAATATGTTCTGTTTAGATTGAATGAATAATATATAACCATACTATTTTTAAGTTTAAGAAGATTCATAACATTGTGATTCATTAAATTGAAATTTATATAAAATGGCTTTTCAGTTTAGTTGCTCAGTTATATCCAGCTTCTTATGATCCCCATGGACTGCAGTATGCCAGACTTCCTTGTACATCACCAACTCCTGGAGCCTGTTCAAACTCATGTTCATTGAGTCGGTGATGCCATCAAGCAATCTCATCCTCTGTCATCCCCTTCTCCTCCTACCTTCAATCTTTCTCAGCATCAGGATCTTTCTAAGGAGTCAGTTCTTTGCCTCAGGTGCCCAAAGTATTGGAACTTCAGCTTCAGCGTCAGTCCTTCCAATGAATATTCAGGACTGATTTCCTTTAGGATGGACTGGTTGGATCTCCTTGTATCTCTAACCTTCTTGAAGAGATCTCTAGTCTTTCCTGTTCTATTGTTTTCCTCTATTTCTTTGCACTGTTCACTAAGGAAGGCTTTCTTACCTTTCTTTGATATTCTTTGAAACTCTGCATTCAGATGGATATATCTTTCCTTTTCTCGTTTGCCTTTAGCTTCTCTTCTTTTCTCAGCTATTTGTAAGGCCTCCTCAGACAACCATTTTGTCTTTTTGCATTTCTTCTCTTCTTGGGGATGGTTTTGATCACTGCCTCCTGTACAATGTCAGAAACCTCACTGTTCTTAGTTCTTTAGGCAGTCTGTCTATCTGATCTAATCCCTTGAATCTATTTGTCACTTCTACTGTATAATCATAAGGGATTTGATATAGGTTATACCTAAATGGTCTAGTGGTTTTCCCTACTTTCTTCAATTTAAGTCTGAATTTGGCAATAATGTGTTCATGATCTGAGCCACAGTCAGCTCCCCGTTTTGATTTTGCTGACTGCATAGAGCTTCTCCATCTTTGGCTGCAAAGAATATAATCAATCTGATTTTGGTATTGACCATCTGGTGATGTCCATTGTATATCTTGTGTTGTTGGAACAGGGTGTTTGTTATGACCATTGTGTCCTCTGGCAGAGCTCTGTTAGCCTTTGCCCTCCTTCATTTTGTACTCCAAGGCCAAACTTGCCTGTTACTTCAGGTAACTCTTGACTTCCTATTTTTACATTCCAGTCGCCTTTGATGAAAAGACAACTTTTTTGGGGTGTTAGTTTTAGAAGGTCTTGTAGGTCATCATAGAATTATTAAGCTCTTTGGCACTAGTTATTGAAACATAAACTTGGATACTGAGATATTGAATGGTTTGCCTTGGAATTGAACAGAGATCATTCTGTCATTTTTGAGATTGCACCCAAGTACTGCATTTAGGGCTCTCTTGTTGACTATGAGGGCTACTCCTTTTCTTCCAAGGGATTCAAGTGCACAGTAGTATATATAATGGTCATCTGAATTAAATTCACACGTTCTGGTCTATTTTAATTCACTGATTCCTAAAATGTTCATGTTCACTCTTGACAACTCCTGTTTGACCACTTCCAATTTACTTTGATTCATGGACCTATGAAATATTGGACCAGGTTCCTATGCAATATTGTTTACGGCATCAGACTTGACTTCCATCACCAATCACATGCACAACTGAGTGTTGTTTTCACTTTGGCTCCATCTCTTCATTCTTTCAAGAACTATTTCTCCACTGTCCTCCAATAGCATATTGGGCACTTACTGACCTGGGCTTCCCTGGTGGCTATGACAGTAAAAGCATCTGCCTACAATGAGGGAGACCCGGGTTCGATCTCTTGGTCAGGAAGATCCCCTGGAAAGGAAATGGCAACCCACTCCAGTACTCTGGCCTGGAAAATCCCATGCATGGAGAAACCTGGTAGGTTATAGTCCATGGGGTTGCAAAAAGTCATACATGACAGAGCAAGTTCACTTTCACATTTTTGCTGACCTGGAATAGTTAATCTTTCAGTGTCGTGTCTTTGTGCCTGTTCATAGTGTTCATGGGGTCTCAAGGCAAGAATACTGAAGTGGTTTGCCACTCCCTTCTCCAGTGGACCACGTTTTCTCAGAACACTCCACCACCACCCATTCATCTTGGGTTGCTCTACATAGCATGATTCATAGTTTCATTGAGTTAGACAAGACTGATCCATGTGATCAGTTTAATTAGTTTTCTGTGATTGTGATTTTCATTCTGTTTGCCCTCTGATGGACAAGGCTAAGAAGCTTGTAGAAATTCCCTGATGGGAGTGACTGGGCATGGGGGAATATGGGTCTTGTTCTGGTGGGTGGGCCATGCTCAGTAAATCTTTATCCAATTTTCTGTTGATGGAGAGGGCAGTGTTCCCTCTCTGTTGTTTGGTCTGAGGCCAAACTATGGTAGGGGTAATGGTGGTAATGACAATCTCCCTCAAAAAACTTATGCCAGCACTGTTGTTTTCAGTGCACCTGACCCCACAGCAGGCCACTGTCGACCCACACCTCCACCATAGACTCCTGGACTCTCACTCAGGCAAGTCTGGCTCAGTCTTTTGTGAGGGTCACTGCTTTTTCTCCTGGGTCCTGATGCACACAGAATTTTGATTGTTTCAAATTCCTTGGTGGTTCTCAGTCCCTTTGCTGGATCCCCAGGGTGGGAAGGCTGTTGTGGGTCCTAGAGCTTTTGTAACAGTGTGAGAAGTTCTTTGGCATAATTGTTCTCCAGTTTGTGGGTCATCTGCTCAACAGCTCTGTGACAGGACTAATGGCAACCTCCTCTAAGAGGATGTGTGCCACATGGCATGCCTCCTAATTCTGCTGCAGCCAGAGCCCCTGTCCCCACGGAAGGCCACTGCCTCCACAGGAGATACTCAAACACTCAAAGTCAGGTCTGGTTCAGTCTCTGTAGGGTCTCTGGGTCCTGGTGCACACAAGGTTTTGTTTGAGTTCTCTGAGCATCTCTGGTGGGTATGGAGTTTTGATTATAAATGAGATTTTACCCCTCTTACTGTCTTGTTGGGGCTTCTCCTTTGCCCTTGGACATGGGCTACCTTTTTTTGGTGGGGTGCAATATTCTTCTGTTGATGGTTGTCCAGCAGCAAGTTGCAGTTTTGGAGGTCTTGCAAGATAAGATGAGCACACATCCTTCTACTCTGCCATCTTTCAGTTCATTTCAGTTTAGTAGTTCAGTCATGTCCAACTCTTTGCAACCCCATAGACTGCAACATGACAGTCTTCCCTGTCCATCACCAACCCTAGGAGCTTGCTCAAACTCATGTCCATTGAGTCAGTGATGCCATCCAACCATCTCATCCTCTGTAGTCCCTTTCTCCTCCTGCCTTCAGTCTTTCCCAGCATCAGGGTCTTTTCCAAAGAGTCAGTTCTTTGCCTCAGATGGCAAAAGTATTGAAGCTTCAACTTCAGCATCAGTCCTTCCAATATGTATTCAGGATTGATTTCCTTTAGGATTGACTGGTTTGATCTCTTTGCACTCCAAAGGCCTCTTAAGACTCTTCCCAACACCACAGTTCAAAAGCATCACTTCAGAACTCAGCCTTCTTTATGTTTCAACTCTCATATACATACATGACTACTGGAAAAGCCATAGACAGAACTTTGTCAGCAAAGCAACGTCTCTACTTTTTAATATGTTATCTAGGTTGGTCATAGCTTTTCTTCCAAGGAGCAAGTGTCTTTTAAATTCATAGCTTCAATCATCATCTGCAGTGATTTTGGAGCCCAAGAAAATAGTCTCTCACTGTTTCCATTGTTTCCCCATCTCTTTGCCGTGAAGTGATGGGACTGGATGCCATGATCTTGATTATTTGAGTGTTGAGTTTAAGCTAACTTTTTTACTCTCCTCTTTCACTTTCATCAAGAGGCTCTTTAGCTCCTCTTCGCTTTCTGCAATAAGGGTGGTGTCAACTGCATATCTGAGGTTATTGATATATTGATATTGAAAAGATTCTCCCTGCAATCTTGATCCCAGCTCATGCCTCATCAAGCCTGGCATTTAGCATGATGTACTCTGCATATAAGTTAAATTAATATCTTAGATCAGCTATAAAGTGGTTTATAATTCATTTGTAATTTATTTAAAAATATCACCTGATAGTAAGTTACAGTTGCTATATTTACATTTATTTTACATTGCAAAGAGTATTGAGAATGATTGAACTCAGGAAAATTAAAACATTTTGTGAACCATAAAGCACTGCACACATCAAAAGGTGCATTGTTGTATTATCATCTGTGACTTCTGAGACTTGGGAATTACTTGCACCCATCTATTTTAGTCTCAGAAAGGAAAGCATATCAGCAGCTAAGCAGTTGGGGAATAATAATTAATAGGTTTCTATCTCTAAAAAAAGACATGACAGTGTCTTTGGAAGTTCCAGACTCATTCAACATACTTAGTGCCCTAACACATGTGTTTCTCTCATACATGTACAAGAAAGAAATACAGGCATATTAAGAAACAAATACTCAATGATATGTCTTCTCAGTTACATTTTACATGGAGCAGCTAGAAGCCATGCCTCTATTCCCAGTTGTTCTACCAAACAACTGTGTGATAACATGGACAAGTTAGCTAAATTCCTGTGATTAGGTTCTCCATCTGTCAAAACACATGAGATTAAAAAATTCTGTGGAACTCAAGTAAATATGTTTCTTCTCCTGTGCCCTGGGCCACCCATTTGGCTAATCCATGGGTATTACACACCATACAGTATATGAGTAAAAGTTCTCCTGACTAAACAATATAATATAGGAAAATACATTTTGTCTCATGTTTGACTTTTAATTCTTCATAGTTTCATTTTAATGAGAAACATGCAATCCCCCAGCCTCTGGAAGCAGAGCCAGGCCAACTAAATCCACCAGCTAAGCAGAGAGGTAATGATGATGCTTGTTCTGCAGGCAGCTGCAGAACTGCATTTGGTTTATTAAGATATTTTAAGTGTTATTACTGTATTTTCCAGGCTGAATAATCTCAAAGAAAGTTAATCCCAAAGGAAGAAAAAATAGCTGTACAAAACAATTTATTTGGACAATCATTATGTCTTTGTTCACTGTTATGATTCTGAGTAAATTTGAATAAAAACATACTTTTTATAATTTACTTTCTTATGAAAAAGAATCCCATTTTTATTTATTTTAAATCCAAATGTAGAAGAATGAATGTTTCTTTTCCTATTCTCTAAGCAAAGATTCAAACATGACTGAGCAACTAACACACACACACAAAGATTGAAAAGTCTGAGAAAAGATCGTCTTCACTATCAAGTATTCTGTGGTATTATATTTCAAAAAATGTTGTTTTAAAATGCTATGTTTTAAATAATGCATAAATACTGAGAAAATGAAGAATTATTCTGTAAAAAGGAACAGGCATGTGCTTAGTCATTCAGTCATGTACGCCTCTTTTGGACCCATTGGACTATAGCCCACCAGGCTCCTCTGTCCATAAAATTTTTCAGGCAAGAGTACTAGAGAGGTTACTGTTTCCTTCTCCAGGGAGTCCTTCAGACCCAGGAATTGAACCCATGTCTCCTGTGTCTCCTTCATTGCAGGCAGATCTTTTACCTGCTGAGCCATCAGGGAAGAGCAGAAAGGGACATAGTATGGATATAATAATAATAATAATAATAATAAACTTGTGGGTGTTTACTAAGTGTAGCACATAGCAAAATTTTTTTTGCTCAGGGTATATGCAATATATATTAAGTGCAAAATAAAAGAGACTGATTTGATTTACTTTAAACATGAATCACCATTATATTAATTTGCAAATTAAATACAGATGTAGCATATTTTCTAAATATTCCAGGTTGATTGAAGGAAGCAAGTTACTTTTGGATATTTTGTCTCAGACAAAATACCTTTAAGGAGTTGTAGCAAGATATTAATATATTTTGGCCGGATTTACAAATCAAAACCTAGAATTATCCTTCCATTTGGACCTATAATGGAATTTAGCAATTCTATAATATTCAGTCATTTTCTCATTGTGTAAAGTTCTTTATGTTTACTCAAATATATAAAGAATATTTTTATAATATTCAATATGAAGATTCCTTGAGAAAATATTTTTTCATTGGGAAAATTTGATGATAGTTTTGATGTTATCCATTAAGGGTAGCAAGCATACTTTATAGAAAAATGGTTATAATGTTTCATCTGTCATTATCTTTAGAAAGCAAAATGTCAAATGTCAGATAAATTGTTTTCAGATAATTCAGATTTTAACACTTTTCACTATGCACAGTTTGATCTTACCCGGCAGAAAGAAAGTTAATTGGCCCAGATTAACTTACCTTAGAATCAGACCAGGGCTGTGTCTGGACAACACGTTTCATGTGGAGATATAACATTATGTCACTAACCACAGTATTGACCATCTTTGTAAATCTCTGTCCCTCTTCCTGACTCATCAACTTCTCATGCAGGGCTCCAGCATGGGTTGAACTTCTGTTCCTTTTCTGTCCCCTCAGGAGTAGATGGTAACATCCCCTAGCTCCAGCTGGTCTCTCAATGTCTTAACATCTCTATCTTTCTTTCACCTTGCCTATAAATCATCAATTTCTCTTTAGGATCACATTTCAGTGTTTCTCTCATCTCCTGCCGAGATCCTGAATGATATAGTATGGCATCTAGATAGAGGAATGCAGTTTTACAAATAAAGACCTGAATTTCAGGAGAGAGGCCTGGATCTAGATCCTAGATTTTGGAAGTTTAGCATATAGTAGTAGTTGGAACTAACAGCATCATTTTGGTTACCCAAGTGCAGACTATAGAGTATATTGAACAAGCCAAAGAAAGACTGTTTAGAGAAAACACAAGAAAAATGTAATTGCAACACAGAAGAATTAGATAAGAATGGTATTTGAATAAAAATGGAGCAAAGGTCTACAAATAAGATTGGTTTATGAAAACTTATAAATAATGAAGAAAGATCAAATGGAATAAATGTTACAAAAAAACTATTGGATCTCATCATAAACATTTTCCTTTTTCATGGCCAAAGAATTGCAAGAAAGCTGGATATCTGGAAAACATACTTTATTCTTTAAAGTAGATAAGTGGAGTTTAGAAGAAGGATCATTTATGAATTTCAGTGTTTGAGAAAATAAAAAAGAGATGGAGTGGTAGGTTTGCAGTGAGTAGGATCTAGGGAAAGAGATTTTGGTGGGGAAGGAAGGATAATTAGATTTTAGGGGTCATGATTCATTATGTGAATTTTTAAAAGTTGTCTATTCCTTCTGTTAAAAATCAAAAAGTGAAGTGAAGTGAAGTGAAGTCACTCAGTTGTGTCCGACTCTTTGTGACCCCATGGACTACATGTAGCCTACTATGCTCCTCTGTCCATGGGATTTTCTAGGCAATAGTATGGAGTGGGTTGCCATCTCCTTCTCCAGGGGATCTTCCCGACCCAGGGACTGAACCCGGGTCTCCCACATTGTAGACAGATGCTTAACCGTCTGAGTATCTAAATTACTTTTGCTCTCAGCTCAGCATATGTTCACCAAGAACCCCCGTTCTTTGGGGAAAAATGTCACAGGCTAATCCAAGCTTCAACCCATGTCCTCACAGTATTGAAAGTCAGAAATTCAGAAACCATATAAAACCTATTAAAATATTTACAAAATGTTGCCCCTGTCCTAAATACCATTTCCGTAAGTCTGCATGACGATGTTGATACTTTTTATCTTATAAAACTATGAAGAGTCTCACAATTCCAAAAAAATGTGTTCACAGGCTTCTTGTACACACACACATACACGCATGCATGTACAGAGGTGTAATATAACGCAGGACAACTGTAACATGTGAAAAAAAAAGTCACAGTCTGTGTTTTGGTCAAGCATTTGTCTAGTCCAGCAAACTTTTCTCATGCTTTCCTACAGAACGGGTGTTGGGCCCTGGGAAGTTTTGTTTATATTCTAAACAAATCAGTTGGCCAAAGTTGATTAACATCTGTAACTTATTTGCACTAGAATCTCAGCATTTATTTTTAAATGTAGCATCATAGGCTGTTTTCCAGACAATATGAATTAAAATCTCTTGGTGGGATCAAGGATCTACATTTTAATAAACTTCTTGGTCTGTTCTTGTGCACACTAAATTCTGAGAAATATGGCCATAGAGCAGAGAGGAGTGTAGACAACTGAGGCAGTGTGGAAGCCTCCTTTTGTGGGTAGTTGTTCCTCCTCTCTGATAGATTCTGGTACATTTTTGCTTTCTTTAAGTAAAACTTCTGTTAAATGCTATTACAATCTAAGTTAAACACCGGTTATAAATTAGCATCATTTGTCTACAGAACTAAAAAATCTGTGTTTTCCGGAGCAAAGATTGATGTTGTAATAAAGAACGATGTCTGTATAATGGTAGTGGGTTTTAGAGTTTCAAATCACTCTTGTCTGTGGCTCCTGCTTCCTTATATCTCTCTTGTCAGTATAATGAGTATATCTAGAGAAGACAGCATGGTTCTAACAATGACTAGAGGAGCAAAGGGAAGTTTCTGGAATGTGTTAGTATTACCCAACAAGCATCTGGTTTTCCTAAATTCCTAGATATTGAGATAACTTGGGGCTCTTCTATAGACCACAGGTATGACAAGCATGAAGGTAAAATGCCAAAATAGAATTATTTTAGTGATAGCTGACAATAGTAAAATGCCTTCAAAGCAATAACTTTTAAAAATAGCACAATATCACATTAAAAGTTAAATATTTCTATATTTAGAAATAGTTTAGGTAGCTCTAAATGATTAATGTACTATTAATTTTATTACTTACCTTATGGATTTCAGGTCCCACTTACTTGAATAACAAATATGAGCCTAGTAAACTGATTCCAGTAAGCTTATCTGGGGTTCAGATGCCATGTGAAAACCATCTGAACTACTCTTTATAGTTTATGCTAACCAGAAAACCTCAATAAAATAAAAGCATATCATTCTTACAGTTGTTCATAGTTTATTCATTTAGAAGCACATTCTGACCTTAACTACTTGCACGCCCATCTTGTTGAAGATAATGGGATTTGTTTTGGGTAATGAAAGTCAGAATATGGCTTAGTAGACATTATGGAACTTAAGGAACTCCATGAGCATAGATCTTCATTCTTATATAAAGAGAAGATACTTTTGCTTCCTGTGATCAGTTACTATCTTATCATTCTAAAAATTAAACAAAGTATGATACATGCAGTATAAGCCAATATGAAGTATCTGAATAGTAATGATCTCTATTACTGTTGTACCATCTGCCCTTTTTATGTACCACCATTTCAACTAATCACTTATAATTGTTTTCAAGATGTCTAGACTGTCTGAAGTTAAATCATCAAAGCAGAATTACTGGTAGGTGGAACGGTGCCAGAGGTGAACAATGTTGAGAATGTCTAGAGAGCCCTGAGTACTAATAGGGTTAGGACCTTCTGCTACTCCCTTCCTACTCTTTTTGAAACAGTGCATAGTGTTCTGTTGGGGTGAACACTTGCAAAATGGAACAGAGTGTTCAGGCCCTTGGCATAAAGCTTCATCTTTCCATATAATCCAAAGCTACATGCCTCACCTCTCCTTTCATGCATTTCTCTTGGTTATATAACTCAGATCACTTTTACAATGAAGACTAGTTACTCCAGACAAAATATTGAAAATTGGAAATAATACAAGTCCATGTATTGGCATATATGATCATGAATGCTCTTCCCACATTAACCATAAAATAAAAATTTAACTACTTAATATGTTCTGCCTACTTTTTTTTCCCAAGTAATATTCTTCATCAAGTATTTTTAAATGATTAATGCACAATTAGGTTTTTCCCATCATCTGTTTTATTCCTTCTGCTTACCCAATTCATTTATTTATATTTATTGATTTCTATCCCTTCTAAAGTTCTTATTCAATATTACTGAGAAAATTTACAAATTCAAAGCTATGAGTACTTCATATTCTTCTGGGTAAATGCTAAGTATTTAATATATCCTTTTGATATAAGGCACTTTTATTTGTTTGCTTGTTTGTTTATCTTCACCCATTTCTCTCACTTCCACTCCTCTCTTCTGCAACCAGCATTCTGCTCTATATATCCATGAGCTTGTTGTCTTACTTTGTTTTGTTTTGTTTTTTTGTTTTTGTAGATTCCACATATAAGATAAATCATACAGTATTTTTCTTTCTTTGACTTATTTCATCAAGCATTATGTCAAGTTGCATCTACATGGTATAAAATGGCAAAATTTTAATCCTTTTTATGGCTAAATAATATTCCATTACACATATAAGCACAGTTCCTTTATCTATTCATCCATCTATGGACTCTTAAATTTCTTCCATATTTTGGCTATTGTGAATAATACTGCAATGAACATGGAAGTGCACGTATCTTTTCAAATTAATGTTTTTGCATTCTTCAGATAAATATCCAGAAGTAGAAGAACTGGCTCATATGGGAGTTTCATTCTTAATATTTTGGGGGGACTCTCCATACTCTTTTCCATGGTGGCTAAACCAATTTGCATTTCTAACAGTGTTCAAGGGCTCCCTTTTCTCCCCATCTTGGCCAACACTTGTTATTTCTTGTCTTTTTTTGATAATAGCCATTCTGAGGGATGTGAGTGATATTTCAGTGTGGTTTGATTTGCATTTTGGTGATGATTAATGATGGTGATCATCACTTCGTGTACTTGTTGTCCGTCTGTGTGTCTTCTTTAAAAAAAGTCTCTTCTGATCGTCCACCATTTTTTTAGTCAGATTTTTATGACTTTGCTATTGGGTTGTATAGTTCTTTATATATTTTGCATCTTAACCCCTTATCAAACATATGATTTGCAGATATTTTCTCCTGTTCAGTATATTGCCTTTTTATCTTGTTGGTAGTTGCCTTTGCCATCAGTTCAGTTCAGTTCAGTCACTCAGTCCTGTCTGACTCTTTGTGACTCCATGGACTGCAGCATGCCAGGCCTCCCTGTCCATCACCAACTCCCAGAGTTCACTCAAACTCATGTCCATCGAGTCACTGATGTCATCGAACCATTTCATCCTCTCTTGTCCCCTTCTCCTCCTGCCTTCAATCTTTCCCAGCATCAGGGTCTTTTTAAATGAGTCAGCTCTTCACATCAGGTGTCCAAAGTATTGGAGTTTCAGCTTCAGCATCAATCCTTGCAGTGAATATTCAGAACTGATTTCCTTTAGAATGGCCTGGTTGGATCTCCTTGCAGTCCAAGGGACTCTGAAGAGTCTTCTCCAACACTATAGTTCAAAAGCATCAATTCTTCAGTGCTCAACTTTCTTTATACTTCAACTCTTACATCCATACATGCCTACTGCAAAAACCATAGCTTTGACTGGATGGACTTTGTTGGCAAAGTAATGTCTCTGCTTTTTAATATGCCATCTAGGTTGGCCATAACTTTTCTTCCAGAGAGCAAGCATCGTTTAATTTCACGGCTCCAATCACCATCTGCAGTGATTTTGGAGCCCCCAAAATAAAGTCTATCACTGTTTCCACTGTCTCCCCCTACTTTGCCATGTAGCCGCTTTATTTGATGTCATCATACTTGTATATTTGTTGTTGTTGCTGCTGTTGCTTTAAATTTTAGTGTCAGATTTAAAATAAATCATTAGCAAGACATCTGTCAAGGAGCTTACTGCCTGTTTCTTTCTCTGATGTCTTATGGTTTCAGGTCTTAGATTCATAGTATTGCAGGCCAATCATTTGCCTCGCTTAATCTGAACTTTCAGATAATGCTATGAAATCTAATGCTAGTAGAACTGTGAAACAATTAAGTATGACACTCAACAATGAATAAAGCATAGTTAAAATTTTTTCCTTTATTTTAAAAAATTGAATTCAATTTGTCTTTTGTGACATATTCTCTGGTCAGCAAATTTGTATTGTGAAATGGTGTCTTCTCCATCAGATTCAGTATTGTCTCCTTAATCTCATGCCTCTGGAGGAATATGTAAAAGAAATAAAATGCAGGATGTTTCTGAGTCATGGAGAATGACCTGCTGGACCTATATAGTCACACACAGGTTCTGGTCTTCCCTGTCTGCATTTAGGACCTTAAGGTTGTAGACAGCCCATACCTTCTCTTGCTTAATAATCATAGTCCAGTAATTCTGAATTAGGGGAATTTAGCAACAACTTGGGACACTTCTTCATTCTCACAACTAGAAGGATACTACTAGAGTCTAGTTTTAGCAGCCAGGGTTTGTGCTAAATAACCTTTAGAACACAAGCAAAGAATTATCCAATAGTGCCAAATTTGAAAATCTCCCCAAATATCTCCAATGACTTGAAACAGATATTTTCTTTCATTAAATATTTAAAATTGTATTCAAAATTAGAATGTAAACTATTGGTAAATTGAGCATAGCTCAAAAAACCGTTTGATTTTAATTGTTGTATTCCCTATGCTTGTATTATAACATAAAAATGCTTTGAAAATGAACAGGGATGTTATGCATTTTAATAGAAAGTTGAATTAGCTCATGTTTGTCATTGAATTTAGTTGACAAGATGCCTACTCTGGAGTATTTACAATCCATAGATCTGTGTCAATTCTCTGGGAGGAGGATTAAGACCTACAGTAAATACTTTAAATTGATCATCTACAACTTGATGTCAAAGTGTAGATTTTAAAGAACTAGTCTGTATTTCAGCAATTTTTTTTAGAGGCATTGAGGTTTGTTGAAGTCTTTTTGTCTTTTTCTTAGCAACAGTCCCTCCCTCTTCCTGTGGATGCTAAGAACCAAAAAATTCTAACTTAGAAACAGGTCAGGCTCTCATAATAGTGTGAAACAGGGAAATATTGCTTTTGGCTTCCTAACCCCTTAGAGACTGAGTGTTCTCGCAACATTTTTTCCTCAGGATCTATAGAAACCTGCTATGTGAGAAGGACCTAAAGTATATGTACCTGGAGCTGAAAGCGACTGCACCGGATTGGGTTGCTAGGTGAGAATTCCCTCTCCGAGTAGCTGGAGTTACAAAGCTCCTCACCCATGTTTGTGTTCTTTGTATGTAAATGCTCTTCAGCCTTCCTTGGTAGATATAGGCAAGCAGGTTTGTTCCTTTATTTCATAAATATTTATTGTGTGCCTGATAGTTTTAAGTCACTGTGCTTAGAAAGGGTGAAGGGGAAGTGAAACCGAAGTATGAGGCTGCCAGGGAAGGCTGGTTTAAGGATTATGTGAATGAAGGAGCTCTGATGAACAGAAAATCAGGGTAGTTGTCAGTGGAAGATTAGAATTGTTGGGCTGGTGTACAGCAAAGTGAGAAAAGAGGGATAAGGTCGAGGGCAGAGGATGAAGGAGGCCTGTCTGTGTTACACTGTGCTTAAGAGATAAGTCATTCTGCTATGATGCATTGCATCAAAGAGATAAGTTGTGTAAGAGTACAGAAGCAGGGGTTGTTGTTTAGAGTGGTAATATTAGGGAGGCCACTGGAGGAAGATGAATGAAACGTTTAAGTCATAATGAACAAAGCTGCATTTTATTCTATCCTTGCTTTGGAAGAGAGAACTGGTGATACAAGTGTTAGCAACTTGGGGACCCAAAATAAACAAGGATGTTCAGAGATACATGTGGTCTATGTATTGTAGGTACTTTCTGGAGACCAGCAACTACCACCACTTAACAGTTGGCATGAGTGGCTCAATGTTAGCACTTTTTTTTCCATTAAACTGAATGTTTTATTTGACGGTTAAGAATTTACCCATCCACCTCTTTAAATCTGCCTCCTATGCTTCTGGGGGGTTTCCCAGGTGGCTCAGTGGTAAAGAATCTGCCTGTCAAGCAGGAGACACAGGTTTGATCACTGGGTTAGGAAGGATCCCCTAGAGAAGGAAATGGCAGCCCACTCCAGTATTCTTGTCTGGGAAATCCCATGGACAGGGGAGCCTGGCGGGCTACAGTCCATGAGGTCACGAAGAGTCAGACATGACTTAGCAACTTAACAATGACAATGCTTATGGGAAATTCTCATTGACTCTTTTCAATTTTATTCACTCTCGCTAGCTCAGGCTTGTCATCTCAGCACCACAGAATATCATTTCTTTGAAATTCATCACTGACATTATTGAGTCAACATGGAATGTAGAAGCATCAGAGGTCCCTCAAAAGGGTACTTGGGATTAAGTTTGGGCTTTTGCAAACTGTGTTTCTCCCTTATGTCTGTCCTCTTAATCTCCTGCCTGTCTTTTGAGGATCATTAGCCATTAGTCATTATCTTAAACATGATTTGTTGCTAAAAACTAGATTTTGCTCAATCAGATTATGTTCAAGAATCATCTACTTTGCCTTGGAATAATCTGCCTTAATGATTTGATCACTTAGGTCATTCTCCTTCTAAGGGTGAAGTTCATCCAAAAAGAAGCTATCCACAAAGTTTTCTTAACTGATCTCATCTCATAAACAGAACAAAAACCTGTAATGTCTTTTGAACACACAAGTGTTTTTCCAATAGAAAGTCCAAATTTTACAGTTGACTGGAATCAAAGTAATATCTGCGAATAGTAGACTTCGGGGCATCATTCATCCAGCTAATATTTGGCAGAGACTCCTTTTCCTTGTCCTCCAGCCTATTTGAAAGGCAGAGTCTGCCAAACTTTGGGTCAGAGTCTTTATGACCTTGACTGAGGAGGTTATTATTTTAAGATTTTCTACTTGGAAGTGATTCATACTTGTTGGCTGCTGGGGAAAATGAGGTAGTTTTATTTTGTTTTTTTAAGGGGAGGCTTCATTATTTAATGACTATTATTGCTACTTTCCTTTTCAACTGCACAATTCTGGAGTCATCATCTTTGCTTTCATGCAACCAAGATTGTGTGTGTGCATGCTCAGTCACTCAGTCTGACTCTTTGCAGTCACCTGGACTGTAGCCCACCTGGCTTCTTTGTCCATGGGATTTCCCAGGCAAGAATATTTGAGCAGGTGTTCGTTTCCTCTGCCAGGGGATCTTCCAGACCCGCATCTGTTGTGTCTCTTGCATTGGTGGGCAGATTCTTTACCACTGCACCACTTTGGAAGCCTACAACCAAGATTATTTTTTAAACATTATGAAGTAGTAAAGTGCAGTGGCTAAGATTATGATCTCCATATTCCTGATTGGCTTTATATATAGTTTTACCCTGGTGGCTCAGACAGTAAAGCTACAATGTGAGGGACCTGGGTTTGATCCCTGGGTTGGGATGATTCCCTGGAGAAGGAAATGGCAACCCACTCCAGTACTTCTTGCCTTGAAAATCCCATGGACAGAGGAGCTTGGTGCAGGCTACTATCCGTGGGGTCGCAAAAGAGCTGGGCATGACTGAGCGACTTTACTTTCACTTTCACCAGTTATTAGCTGAAAAATTAGTTTAGCTCTTTGCATGTGGTACTTAATCTGTTCAAAGGAGTGATAGTTGTACTCTGCTCATAGGTCGTAAGGTGCTTAAGACAATGTCTGGAATGTAGTATTTGCTTAGTAAATGCAAGTATTTATATTCTTTCACCAAAACAAGATTTGTAAGGGCAGGGATTATTGTCCATATTATTTTTTGCTTTACTTCTGATGCTTACAAGTCTGGAACAGAGTTGGAATTCAGGGAATACTTGTTAATAGACTTTGTCAATGGAATATGGTGGTATCCCTCTCTCTCTCTATCACACACACACAAACACACATAGTAAAACCATCTTGAGTGGTCTCTGAATGAGCTGATTGGGCTGACTTTGACTCTAGGTAACATGTTCGTCTTCTTAAGTATATCAGATTATCACCACAAATTTCACAGCTGTCAGTTCATTAACCCACTAAGTGTCTAAGCTAATATCAATGTGATATTATTGGTACACCTGCTACCCACACTACAAATTTAAAAGTACCCCTTTCTGTGTTGCTAATTGACTCAATCATTACCTTCATGAACAGACGGTGATGTTTTCCTGGACAGAGAATAGCATGCATTTAAATGTACTGTAAAATCACACAGTGAAAATCAATTGAAGTATAATGGAAATGAGGAACACTGAAGATTTTGGTGATGCCATTTTAAGGCTTTTATATTTCTTTTAAAATTAATCTCCAAAAATGTGATAGAAGAGCTTGAATATTTTCTAATTTTATTTGAAAAATAATCATTGTTCTGATTATTTCAGGACTCTTATTTACACTAAACATAATATTGCAGGTAAGGTAAAAGTAATGATTCTCAGAATTTAGCAAGTTATCAGTCAACTGGAAGTGAAAGTCGCTTAGTTGTGTCCAACTCTTTGAGACCCCATGGACTCATCCGTGGAGTTCTCTAGGCCAGAATAGTGGAGTGGGTAGCCTTTCCCTTCTCCAGGGGATCTTCCGAACCCAGGGACCAAACCGAGGTCTCCCACATTGCAGGTAGATTCTTTACCAGCTGAGCCACAAGGGAAGTCCAAGAACACTGGAGTGGGTAGCTTATCCCTTCTCCAGGGGATCTTCCCGGCCCAGGAATCAAACCGGGGTCTCCCACATTGCTGGCGGATTCTTTACCAACTGAGCTATCAAGAAAGACTGGAAATCTTGTTAAAAGAGTTTGCTGGATCCCACCCACCAGTTTCTGATTCAGTACTTCAGAGATGAGACCTAAGAGTTCACTTTTCAAATCTGTTTCCATGGATTTCTGATATTGAAAGTCCAAAAAGGTCACTTTAAGAAACACTGGATTAAAGGGTCATATCATATGATATATTGATAATTAACTGCAAATATTTAGTCTCAATAATGTTAAGATTTAGGCAGTTGTTTCTGATTTTTTGAAGGACCACAAATTGGGAAAAAGACTAGACATGTCTCTTTAGATTTTAATCCATGAGTGAAAAACTACAAAGATTTCAACTCAGACTTTTTTTTTATAAAAATGCTTCTTTTCTAGTAGACAGAGCAGTCCAAAGGTAGAATATATAAACTGAGGAATAAGGGTTCTTTGTTGTTTCAGATGTTCATATTGAAGGTCTAGGACAAAGGCAAATTCAAAGACAGGGTAAGGATTTGGCACTATGTGGTGCTGGGGATTTCTTTTAATCCTGAGCTTGTGATTCTAAGGGATTTCTTAAAATGATCCATCTGAATTACTGTCTTCAAGCCAGAAGGTATTTAAAACATTTATCATTTGCTGATTGATTAGTCATGAATGGTATATCAGTTTCCTATGGCTGCTATAAAAAATTAACGCAAACTTGGTAACTTAACAAAACAAATTTATTCTCCTAGGGTTCTGACTTCTTCGGAGGCTCTAGTGCAGACTCCATTTCTTGCTTTGTCCAGATTCTTTGTTTTGTGCCTGTGTCCTTGCAATCTCTGCCTCCTTGATGACAGTGCCTACTCCTCTTTCATCTGTGTCAAAGCTCCTCCTGCTCTCCATGATGAGGGAACTTGCCAATGCATTTAGGGCCCACTCAGACAATCCAGGATAACCGCCCCCTCTTCAGATTCTAAATTTAATCATATCTGCAAAGACACCTTTTCCAAATAAGGTAACACTTCTAGATTCCAGGTACTAGACCTAATATCTTTGGGGAAATTATTTAGTTTACTACAAATAATGATCTCTTTCTTATACCATGATGCTATTAACTTACTATTTAAAATATTCTTATTATATAAGAAGTTTTTCTACTTTATAATATTTTTGCTACAGTGTAGGTAAGAGAAAAGACAGAGGACAATATTTACTAATCAGTTTTCCTATATGAGGGCAATTTAACACTTTTTTTCAAAATGAGATTTTGTATAACATATAGATAATGTTAAATATTTCTTGACAAGTATAAAGGAGGGTATTTCACTATATCTCCTTTTGGGGATATGCAGCAACTAATCTCCATAAAACTGACCTAATTTATATCTCAGAGCAGATATACTCATGAATAAGTGGACGAGGGGCTGATTATTGACCTAGTTTTAACAAGTATATAAGCATTTTTGAATTATTATAAACCTGTTTCAATATTCATACTTAGTAAATGAAGTTTGACATATTAAATTCATTAAAATTGAAAAATATTGCTTATTTAGGGACCCAACATATATTGAAATGTATTTCTCTGAAGACTGGGAAAATGAAAACAGAGATTATCAAATTTTCCAAATGTCGGCCAAGAATACTGAAAATTTAGAGTATTGAATACCTCAATTTTTATTTTCACCATATATTAGAAAATTTTGCAGATATAGCTTTTGTTAGGCTTAATTTTTATGCTCTTGCTTATTAGCAATTTAATACCAAAACTTAATTAAATCAAATTATTTGCAATCTTTTAAAATTGACAGGCTGTATTTTTTATAACAGTTTTATTGCAATGTATTTCATATGCCATATAATTCCACCACTTCAAGAGTATAATTCAGTGGATTGTAGTGTACTCACAGAATTTTATAACTACAACTGCTCTATAATTCTAGAACATTTCATCACCCTAGAAAGAAACTGTTCTCATTATTGGTCATTCCCCATCCTCACACCTACACCCAGGCAAACGCTGGTCTACTTTCTATCTACTCTAAACATTTCCTATAAAATGAATCAGACACAAAAGGGTCTTTTTGAGTGATTTCTTTCACACAGTACATGTTTTCTAGGTTCATCTGGTTGTAGTATGGATCAGTACCCCATTCATTTTCATTGCCAAATTACATTCTATTGTATAGATATATTATGTTTTATCTACTATTCAGTTGGACATTTTGGTTGTTTTGACTTCTTGGCCATATGAATAACAATGACCCAAATACTGGCATATAGTATTTGGTATCAAACAAAATTATATTGGAAATTGTGCTAATAGAATCTGTGTACTTTTGAAGACTCTGAGAACAAGAAAATTGAAACTATTAGTTATCATAATACACTAAGTGGTATATTATATTAGTCATTGACTCCATAATTCTAAAATCTTAGGTTCCAAACACTGGAACTACAGTAAGCATTAATAATTACCCCCACGCTCCATGTGTTGTTATATATATTTACACAGTAGAATACATATTCTTTTCTATACTTTGAAATAGGGAAAATATTATAAAACTTCCATGGAAAACAGAAAGGCCCTTGAGATCCTTAATTTAGTCGATCTAAAACTTTTCTGAGAACTAGACTGTCCTTATTACACTTGATCTATAAACCTGACTTCTAAATGCTCCTTTAAATGATTTATGTATTTGTCAGAAAAGAGATAGCTTTCATGGTTTGATAGCTCGTTTCTTTTTAGCACTGAATCATATTCCGTTATCTGGATGTGTCATACTTTAACCATTCACCTACTGAAGGACATCTCTGTTGCTCTCAAGTTTTGGCAATTAGGAGTACAGCTGCTATAAACATCTGTGCGTAGTTCTGTGTGAACATAATTTTTCAGTCCTTTGGATACATACCAAGGAACACATTATATGGCTAGAATATGTTTAGTTGTGTAAGTAAATGCCAAACTGTCTTCCATGGTGTCTGTACTATTTTGTATTCTTACAAGCAATGAAGGACGATTTCTGTTTGCTCCACATCCTCACCTGCATTTGGCATTGTCAGTATTTTGGATTTTAACCATTCTTATAGGTGTATAGTTCATATCATTGTTTTAATTTGCATTTTATGATGGAGAAGATAATTTTATTTGCTTATATGCCATGTTGTATATCTCCTTTGGGAAGGTGTCAAAGTCTTGGCCCATTTTTTAAGTGGATTGCCTGTTTTTCTCTTGCTGAGTTTTAAGAGTTCTTTATATAGGTGGGATAATAGTCCTTTATCAGATGTGTCTTTACATTTTTTTTCTCTTCAGTTACTGGCTTGCCTTTTAATTCTCTTGTGATAATTTTCTTCAGACCAGAAGTTTTTTATTTTAATGAAATCCAGTCTATCAATTATTTGAGACATTTTTTGACACACAGTTGACAAATACTTTCCAAAAGAAATAGTTTAGTTAGAATATTCTAATGTAATCTAGAGTAAATGTTTTCAATGTACTTGTCTATTTTAAAGAGAGAACTAGCTTTTCCTACAAAAGTGAATTTTAAAGATAAAAAAAAAAGATTTAATAGAGTAACATATAACAAAGCTAATAGCTTATTTTATATAACAATAATTTACATTTATCTGGAAACTGCCCACTTATTACTAAAAAATGTAGCCTCATTTCCATAGTGTGCTGCTGCTGGCAAGTCACGTCAGTCGTGTCCGAGTCTGTGCGACCCCATAGACGGCAGCCCACCAGGCTCCTCTGTCCCTGGGATTTTCCAGGCAAGAACACTGGAGTGGGTTGCCATTGCCTTTTCCAATGCATGAAAGTGAAAAGTGAAAGTGAAGTCGCTCAGTCGTGTCCGACTCTTAGTGACCTCATGGACTGCAGCCTATGAGGCTCCTCCATTCATGGGATTTTCCAGGCAAGAGTACTGGAGTGGGGTGCCATTGCCTTCTCCGTCTCCATAATATATAACCTGGTAAAAATAACATATGAATAGGTTCATCAGTATCCATTAATTTTACTCAAGTGCTACAAAAGACTACATTTATCAGATAAGTGCAAAATTATGCAAAGTTCACTCACCATATTTCCAAGTTAAGGTAAAATGTCCAACCCAAGTGCAAATACCTGCATTTTTGTTAAAATTTTAAACCTATTACATATTTGAAAGATACAATATCTTAAAAGTGAGCTTTAAGCAAACAGAATCATGGTACTTGCCTTGTTTCTGTTGTATCATGCTGAAGTCAGAATATAGCAAATCTTAGTCACCTCCTGTTCTCAAACTCTATTCTTATGATGCTTTCTTTGGATTTCTATTGTTCCTGGGAAACCAAGACTAGATGTTTAATCAAATCTTGTTTATTATCCCCCTGGAATTTGCTCAGTCTAAGTCACATTGCTTTAACCACCAGATTTCAATGCCCAGAATTAAGACATTATTTGACCAGAAGTAGTCACAAAGTGTAAAAATACAGTATGCGATTCTGTATGCTTTCTTGCATCTTCTATGCATTCTGTAATGCTTTTCCACTTCCCTTCTTCCTATGGTTGTAGATTTCAAGCATCTGAATTTTATTTTAAGTCAATTGGAAACATTAGGTTGATGTGGATTATACACAGGGGATCTGAATGGGAAACTTGTTTATTTCATCCATATGGGTTTATTGTAACTTCACCAGAAAAACCTACAAAAGAGCACCTCAGTGAGAGACAAAATGGCATTATTTTTGTTTTCAGCTCCAAAGGGGGAAACTAAAATTTCATCCCAGGGAGCATTCCATCTAACCAGATCACTCTTATGTTAACAGAATCCAAGCCACGTGGCACTGCCTTGCTCTGCTGAACTTAAAACTACTTATTACTGTGCTCCCCTGGAAATCTAATAGAGTTTGAAATTCAGAATACTCAACATCACCTGACAGGTTTCTCATTTCAAACGGTCAAAACTTCATAGAAATGCACGAATCTATGACTCCTTTATTCCTGGACTGATGATGTTTATTCTACTTGGATGCACAAAGGGCCTTGGACTCTGGTATTCCTACAGCTGCAGAATCTGGCCAAGCAAGGGCATGTTTCTTTGTGAAACTTTCCTGATGCTTCAATTATGGTCATTTGTAACAAGGTGACATTGTCTTTAGTATGTGAAACATTAAATTCTCTCTTGAATGAGTCATACAGTATCTGAGATAAGCAGACTGCTTCAGACTGAGTTATTTTTCCAATCTAATTCTTTTACACATTAAATTATTTGGAAAACTCTGAGAAACTGAAAACGGTGTCTTAGTCTCTGGTTTTCATGCATTGTCAGAAACTTTTGAGAGAGTGTACATCAGAAGATTTAAGCATTTAGCCATATCACAAAAGGAAACCATGGATTTTAAAACATCATAGAGAAAACAAAATACATTAAGTGATGGTGAATTTCACAATTTCTGACATTATGGAATGAAGTCAAATGAGTTAGTCATTTCTTAACTCTTTGAAGGCAGAGATTGCTTTAGGGGTTGATTCCAAAAAGCAGAACTTATCAAGTGCTAGTTCTAAAGCTATGTATATATAAAGCATGTATAGCTTCACTGAAAATCACAACTAGCCGTTTTCTGAATTAAAAAAAAAAATGCAGGGGAAGGAAGAAAAATATTCTTGATGCAGGAACACACATATAGCTAGCTTGCTAAGTCTTTCAATCAATTGAGAAGGACTGCAACATACCAAGCAGAGAAAGCAATGACACCCCACTCCAGTACTCTTGCCTGGAAAATACCATGAATGGAGGAGGCTGGTAGGCTGCAGTCCATGGGGTCGCAAAGAGTCAGACACAACTGAGTGACTTCACTTTCACTTTTCACGTTCATGCATTGGAGAAGGAAATGGCAACCCACTCCAGTTTTCTTGCCTGGAGAATCTCAGGGACAGGGGAGCCTGGTGGGCTGCCATCTATGGGGTCACACAGAATCGGACATGACTGAAGCAACTTAGCAGCAGCAGCAGCAGCAGCAACATAGCAATAATTATAGATGGAAGGCCTAGATGAGAGGTAATATTTGTTCATAATAATAACATTGATAACAGAGCACTTCATCTGTGACTGTATTTTACCATCATATTATTTAACTTTGATTCTAGCCCAGTAGTATAGATTTTACTTTGTTTCACTTGTATAGATCAGAAAAAGAACCAAAGGACAGAAAGTGTCTGCCACATTGACCAAAGTCATACAGCCAGTAGATAGTAAAATGGAACTCAAATCCTGCTGCTTTAGTTAACTTGGTTTACTCCTTGCAGGGAGGATTTATACATATTTTTTTTTAGAATTAATATTTCACATATGTCTAGAAGGTGCATTTTGCAAACACACAATAGCTATTCATTTTCAGGTTGAAGTTAATAGACAAGTTTCCTTTGAATTGATTGATAGAAGTCAAATTGACTGTTCACCTTTTAGATATTATGAAGAGCCCTCATAACTGACCTAAAGCTAATTGATTTAGTAAGGCTGAGAAAACATTACCTCTCAGAGAAGGGCTAGTTTTGAAGAAGTAAATTTATCTTCCTGCCAAACAATTCCGTAATGGATCAATTAGATCCTGAAGTCCTTATATTACTAGAAAAACCTGCCTTCTCTAGTTAGATTATTAATCACCTGCCTTTTACTTTCCTTGCCCTAAAGCAAGGAGTGACAAATTTTTCTGCAAAGGGCCAGATAGTAAATATTTAGGCTTTACAAGTCACATGTGGTCTCTGCCACATATTCTTATTTGTTCCCTTTCTTTCTTTCTTTCTTTTTTACAATTTTTTTTTTAAGTTAGTTAGGAGCTGTACAGAAACAGATTATAGGCAATATTTGGACCAAGAGCCCTTGGTTTGTAAATCCCTGCCACAGAAGATTGTGTTTGCCATTGACCCTAGAAGTTGTTCCAAGATAATGACCATTCAAAGTTCACTACATATGGCTTAAATTCTAAATACCTGTGTATACGTATTTACATATACATAGAAAACACAGAGTATACAGCAATATCTATGGGGATTAAAATTTTTTGACCTGCAAATTTTTATTTTCATAGAGCTAATTTATTTCAGAGTTCAATGTTTCACATGCCATGGGACAATCTGCCTATTTTTCTTACTATACTTATCATGTATAGCCTCTATAAGTGATATTTGAAGATCAGGAAGAATTATGTTAGTATATTTATGTCCATTTTAGATACGTTTACACAGTGGACAATCTGAATGCAATTAAGTAGAATACATATTGTTGTAAGAAAATTCACGTTAAACACTCCTAAATGATCTTTCAACTGTTTTCTTTCTAACATGTCACCTTTCCTGTGCTGCCAGCATGGCATCACTGAACATGGTGCCAGAGTGAGAGATGTATAATCAGCTTTTACAAGCTGGTGCAGACTGGCTCTAGCACATCACTGGCTGCAGTCAATATTTGTGCCCTTAGACAAAAACGTAAATATACAAAAGATACTAAGGCCTGTTATAGTCAACAGTTTCTAGCTGGACTACGTGTTGTCATTTGTAATTTCTCTGTTCAGAGCATATCCAAAAGAGTAATTTGCCGTGGGTGCTGAGTGATAACACTAGAAAATATTCTTAAGCATAGCATGTTAACATTGGATTTAGTTGAGTCTATGAGTCATTTAATAAGGCTTTTGTTGAATGGGTAGGAAGGACCTTGATGTCCTACCTACACTTCCTTTTGGGTTGTCCCAAGTAATCTCTTGGGGACATGTGTCTCTTCTATGATATAATCCTTCAGGGGATGCCTGAGAGGGTTTTTTTTTACTGCCAGGAAAGAAAGTATTATTAATACTAGTGAAGGTTCACCAAACACCTTTCTTTTATTTCAGCAATTTAAGCAGAACTCTTACAATAATATTTTCAATCATTTTTCATGTCTTTAAGAATTATTTGCATGTGTGAATTTGGATTTATAAGCTCCTTGTATGGAGGAACTTCATCTTTTTTATAAAATCTTTTTTATTTCTAGTATCCATCACACTGGGTGACATGGAGAGGACTTCAATGAATATTTTGTTTTATGTATGAATGTACAGAAGATATCAGTTATATATGTATGTGAGAAAATGTAATACAAATGGAGACTTGATTACAGAAATAAATGTGTTACCTATTAACACTCCTTTTTCATATCCTTGGCATTTATAACAAAACCATCATAAGATATTCTAATCAAGTGGCAAACAACAGATCAAAGTACAGATGCATTCTTTGTTGTACATGAAATCCTGCTTCTGATAATGAATCTGCCAATGCTAATTGATTTGCAGGTGCACTTATTTCTGAAGTCTTAATAACATTCTGGGAAGATGAGCAGATAGATCCCATCAGACTCCTTTTGAGATAGCAATAAGATGGTTTCATTTTAATTATGTACAACAAGCCAAAAATATGATTGAGGAAAATCTCACATCTATAGGCAATTCCCAAGTCTGTTTATATATAATTTGGTTTGGCTAATGGCATTGCTTTGAATATACCTAAAATAGTTTTCTAGTTTATTGTGAAAATGTAGAACAAGCAGGTCTCAACTTCACCCTTTAATAATGTCTGCCTCAGACAACTGAAAAATGGGGCAAAATATGTACCACCTTTAAAAAGCAAAAACAAGATTGATAGAAAACCGTAGGCAAAAATGAAGAATGTGAGCATCCAGGGACGTGATCACAGCATTTGGAATCACCCCTGTCTCATGTCCATTTAGAATAAGTAGAGTACTGCTTTTTGTTTTTTGAGGTTATTTTTCAGTCAAGTGGGGATAATAGAAACATAGTAAGATCCATTTTTTGGAGTACGGTAGATAAATATATAGAGCTATATAACTATCATTGTCGTAAGGATATAGAATTCCATCACTGAAAATTTTCCTGTGTTTCATTATTATAACTCTCTTTCATCACCTCCTTGCACCTACAATCCCACTATCTGGTTTTATTTCTCTAGCTTTCTCTGTTAAAAAAGGTTGTATAGATGAATTCATGCTCTATCACTTTACATCAGGCTACTATGTTTAGCAAAATGTTTTTACATTTATCCAATGCTTCTACTTCATCACTGGGCCATAGTTTGTTTATTCCTTCACCTGAGGATAGAAAAGAGTTTTTCACAGGTTTTAATTGTGTCAAAGCTGCTATAAACAGTATTGCACAGATCTCTATATAAATGTTAATTTCATTTCTCTTATTAAACATGTAGCATTGTGTTTGTATATCATATGGTACATATATATTTAAGTGAACATAACTTCATGCAAGAGACTATCGTGCTGTTTTTCAAAGTGGTTCTACAATTTTTCATTCCCATCTGCAGTATATGAATAATGCAATTGTTCTGGGTCATCACCAATACTTGGTATTGTCAATTTTCCTTTCTAACTGTAGTCATTCTAATGGCTGTGTAGTACAATCTCATTGTGGTTTTAATTTGCATTTACTGAAAACTAAAGATACTAAGCATCTTTTTATGTATTTGTCATTTCTGTATTATTTCATGGTACAATATTCTTTCAAAGCCTCCACCACCACCTCTCTTTTAAACCGTGTTTGTTTTTTTCTTATCATTGAGATGTAAGAGTTCTTTACAGATGGTGTAAAAAAGTTCTTTATAAGGTATATGATTTGTGTATCTTTCCTCCCAGACACTGGTTTGCCCTTTCATTGTTTTACAGTATCTTTTGAAAAATGTAAGCTGTTAATTTTGATGCAGTCTAATTTTGGCATTTTTAAATGACTTAAGTGAATATTATTCTAGTTAAGAAATCTTTGTGAAACGCATGACAGTAAACATATTCTCCTACGATTTCTGCAGGAGTTCTCTGATTATGGATTTAAGTTTATTTTTATATACAGATGTGGAAATGTTACAACTCCATTTGTTGATGAGACTATATTCCTTCACGGAATTAACTTTATACCTTTGCAAAATGCATCAACTATGTGTGTGTCTATTTCTGGACACTCTGTTCTGTTCCACTGATTGATACAACTGTCATTTTATGAACATAGCACCATTTTGAGTGTGATACCTTTATATAAAGGTTTCAAATCAGGTTCTGTAAGGTCTCTAACTTTGTTCTTATTTTCTCAGCACTGTTGGACTATTCTGTTTCCTCAGACTTTCTATACGACTTTAGAGTCAGTTTATTGATTTCTATACAAAATCCTGTTGGGATTTTTGTGGAAATTGACTGCTTCTCAGATGTGCTGAGTCTACTGATGAGCCAATTAAAGTAATAACTTGTCTCTAATACTGTATTGCCTGTTTTTTCATTTCTAGCTTTTCCATTTGATTCATACTTCATATTTCTTTATTCTGATGAGTTTCCCCATTTGTTCATAAATATTTCCCACCTTTTCCACTGGATCTTTTAGCATATTAATTATAGTTATTTTAAAATTCTTTGATAATATCAATTGTTGCTTCATATCTAAATCTGTCAATTGTTTGTTCTGTTAACAATGGTTTTCTTTTATTGCCTTGCAATTTTCATATCTTCATAAAACTTTCCCTCTTGTGCACTCCTGTAAGGAAAAGTGCCTTCTTTGTCTCTTTTAATTCAGCTTGTTTCGACCTGAGACTCTTTTACTTGTTATTTCTTCTTCTGGAATGTTATTAAGCCAGAGAGTAGTATATCTGCTTCCTTGTCATTCATGGCTCAGCTGGAATGTCTCCACAAAAAGAATTTTGCTGACCATTCAAATACAAGTTGCCCACTGGATATTCTTTAACAAGCAGAAAGGCTTTATCTTATTATTGAAAATATTAGTTATTGTCCCTTAATAGTATGCTTCCAAGAGAGTATAATGTTAAATATTGTCTTAATCCATTCAGGCTTATAAGCAATAGAAATATATTTCTCACAGTTCTGTAGGTTGGAAGTATGAGATCAGATTACCACGAATGTTAGATGAGGACCCTCTTCTGGATTTCAGACTTCCTGTTGTACTATTATATCATGAAAGGGATGAGCTAAGTCTCTGGGGCCTTTTCTATCAGGGCATTAATCCAATTTATGAGGGCTCCACCTCATGACTTAATCATTTCTCAAAGTGCCTCCCTCCTGGTACTATCACACTGAGCATTAGCATACAACATATGAATTTGGCAGGGGGACAAAACCATTCAGGTCATAGCAAATATGTTATCTACTCTATCCCCAGTGCTTAGAATAATAGAAGGCAAATAATAGAAAGTCAATAAATAATTAAGTGAATGATTTAAGCAATCTTTTTCAAGCAAGAAAACACCATCTTTTACCTTATACAAATATTCTTTGATGTCTCATTCAATTTATAGTTGCCTCTGTATAAGTTCTATATAATTATTATTAGATGCTTTAGTTAGTTAAGTTCATTTCTAGACATTTTATGTTTTCTACTGTTATTTTGCATGGAACTGTTCTTCAGTTTGTTTTCTTTATGGATATAAGGAAACTAATGATATTGTCTGTAACTTTTGTTAATGCTCCACTTTATAGAATACAATACTAGTTCTAGTTTGATTTTTTTCAATTTTGTATTTTGAATTTTGCATAGGAAGTCAATTAGAGTTATTCTGAATTGGAGAGGTAAATCCTCACTAGAGTATAGATGGGAGTAACTAATAATCCCAAGAAGGTCTTTTTTCCTAAACACACAAATTCCTGTATAATTTTCTTATTTGTGTTGATAATAAGACAAGACTTAAGAAGTACTGAACAGAACACACTATCACAAGAGTGTATGGGTGAAATTAAACATGTCTGAATTATTTCAGACATAAAACAAGTTATTCTATTTTTTTCCCTTTAAGTGCTTCATTAGTTATATTTTTTAGAGCTTTTATTTGTCATGTTAAATAGTCATTTTAATTAGACTTTCTTTTCTTCAGGAATTGTTGTTTAATTTTTTTAAATCGTCTTTTGCAAACTTTTGGGATAATCTTTCTCCTTTGATTTAGTTATGTAATGAATGCTACAAATAGGCTGTAGAACATTAAACATTTTGTTTTATATTTGTGGATCAGATTTTTTTAGTTATCTATTAAGGGTTTTTGCATATACAGCAGAAACCCCCATGCTTTCTTTGTTACAGTGGCTTGGTTTCTTTGAAAGTCAGTGTACTCAACTAAATGATTACACTGCTCAGACTTTCTTGAATTTCTGTATGGCTAGAGTTCAGATGATGTATTACAAGCAGAAATGCAAATTCACTTCTACGAAGTATTCTTGAAAGGATCTAATTTAGCCAGGATATGTACCCTTTTGTTCTTTCTTCTTTCTCCCTTTTTTTAGGCACAAATTTCTATGTTGGAGCTCCAGCAGCCCTTCTAGAACATGATCTAAAAAGGAAGGCACCTATGAAGAGACTAGAAGAGAAAGATGCCAGAAACCGGGGTCTCCGATGCTTCTATAGCTGGTATACCAGCCCCCACCTGCCTACACTTGAACTTCATTTATGTGAGAAACAAACTTCTACCTTAAGTGACTGTAATTTTGGATTTTCTGCTGCTTCACCTAAAACTAATCTTAGTAGATTAGGTTTATCCATAGTCATAAGTGAGATCTGTCTGCAATTTTCCACTTTTTAAAATCTATGTAATGTTTTTGATATAAGATATGCTAATTTGAAAAGTAATCAGGATCCTCTCAATCTTTTCCTTAATTTTGAAGATTAAGCATTTACCTGCCAGAGTCAAGGGTAGTTTTAAAAATACTTTAGGATAGTTTTTTTCTTGGCTTAAATATTTTTCTTCTCCCTGTGTTAGTTAGCATTAGTATTTTAAGAAAATTGTCCATTTCATTCACTTTATTCAAGTTATGTGCGATTCTAATATTTTACCCTTTTCTGTACTATATACTTCATTTGATATAACATGAATTTGAGTATTTTAGCTGGTCAGACTTGAAATATGATTATAAAAATTATGTATCCAGATTCTTTCAAATAAGTTAAATTTAGCTATAGACATCAATTTGTTTTTTTAGCGGATGTGTTCAGTGTGTGGTTTAAAGATTCAGCCTCCTCAGAAGAGCTGTGGGTTTCAGGTGAGTCACTTCTGACCTAGTCCAGAGATTTGAGTCATGATTGGTTTAAGCCACTCTTTATTCCAATCATCTTTCCATTACTTGACTTGGGAGAAAGCAGGGGATATAACTATGGCCGAAAGATATGAAGTGAACTATACTGGGAAGTTCCTGGGATTAATTGTCCTGTTCTTCAAAAGAGACACAAAGAATACACATTTAGGCATCGTCATGTCTGAAAGAGACCCCTAGGAATTCTGTAACCATGTTGTAGAGCTGGCCTTTGATGAAATCATGTACAGAGAAGGGTAGAGTGATGAGCATAACCGGAGCCCTTACAATGTAGTATGTGGAGCATCCCTGTATTTGAACTTCACATCTTGTGAGATAATACACTTTACCAACAATGATGTCAATTGAGTTAGAGTTTACCTGTGACTAAAAGCTTCTTTACTAATATATATTTCTAGATTTTTTTCTAATATTTTTTCCATTTTTATGTTTCAAAGTAATTTATGCAGTTATTATTGGGGGGTTTTTTTGGTATTCTCTAAGTTCTCACATTGTATATGAATTCAGTTTGTTTTAATGCTTCTGTATTTAATAATGAAAAGCTTCCTATAAGTGTGGCTTTAGTTATAGATCAACATTGCATTAGCCTTATTGTTAAAACCTTTTATTATTTAGCAATTATATATAAATATATAGACATAATATCTTTTAATATATATATACATATGTCATGTGCATGTTGAAATGTTTATTTTAATTAGAATATTAATACCCACTTTTAGTTATACTGGATTCTGAATTTAAGAAAAGTAGTGTAGAATTATTCCTTGGAGAGATGAAGGTTTGTTTCCTACTATAGTGACTAGTTTGTCCCATGAATATATTCACTTAATAATACAAAAAGTTCAGTGCATTTTTAAGCAATTTATTTTATTATCATCTTCTGTATTATTTATTTTTTACTTTCTTGGCCTTTCAAAGATTATTTTTTCTGGTAATTTACTATGTTTGAACTGTTTTAACTTTATCAATTTTCTTATATAAAATATATATGATAATATTACTGATTGTCTTTACTTGATTTCTTTTCCATTACATGCATAACTCCATATAAAAATATGCCACAAAATAATTGAGCCTCCCAAATTATGGATTATTTTTACTTTACTCCATTATTTCAAATATATTAATCTCTTAGATGCATATATTAAGCATCAGAAATTCTCAGAATAATCAACAGAACCATTTATTTATATCTACTGCCATAAACAATGAATTTTATCCCAAATATCAAAGGGTATAGTTAGAAGAGAAATAAAATATCACTACTGACATTTTTCTGAAGCTTTCTTTATAATGATTTTAATTTAAATTGTTGTTCACTCAGTCATGTCCGACTCTTTGTGACCCCATGGACTGCAGGACACCAGACTTCCTTGTCCTTCACTATCTCCTGGAGCTTGCTCAAATTGTGTGCATTGAGTTGGTGATGCCATCCAACTATCTCATTTTCTGTCATCCGTTTCTCCTCCTGCCTTCAACATTTCCCACCATCAGGGTCTTTTCCAATTAGTCGGCTCTTTTCTACTGAAATAATACCACATACATAATTTCTAGGTACTATTGGGAAAAACTTGAGGTATTTGTGGGTTTATTAAAGTACTACATGCATCTGTGCTAAGTTGCTTCAGTCATGTCCCTCTTTGCAACCCTATGGACTGTAGCCCGCCACCCTCCTCTGTCCTTGGAATTCTCTAGGCAAGAATACTGGAGTGGATTGCCATGCTCTGAGGGACTCTTCCCAATCCAGGGATTGAACCCATGACACCTGTGGCTCCTGCATTGCCACTGGATTCTTTACCGCTGAGTCACTGGGAAAGCCGTTATTAAAGTCCTAGACAACTCTAACTCTTATACCAAAAGCAGTACTTAAAATACTCACTATATGTATAGAGTCTAGTCCTTGTTATGTGTGATTAACCGCATTCACAGTGAAGGAAGAAAGGAATAGCATGTTTTTCACTGACACTGATGGAGTGTTTATTGTTGTTCAATCACTAAATCTTGACCAACTCTTTGTGACCCCATGGACTGCCCACACCAGGCTTTCCTTTCCTTCACTGCCTCACAGTGTTTTGCATTTTTGTCTTTTCCTAAAACAATGTCTATTTGCTGGTAAAAAAAACATGAGCTCACTAGTGTTTCAAGCTATTTTCTTTTCATTTTCTGCTTATTTATTTAAAAAAAAAGTATATTATGTTTGTTTTTCTTTAAAAAACAGAAGAAAATAATCCAAACATGTCCTTCATGAAGAAACTATATAGTACTTTTGTAATTTTTATATATCTCAGAATTTTAATGAAAACATTTAAACTGAAGGTAAATTAAATCTAAAAAACCTTATTATGTCTCTTAACAGAGCAACTAGAGGGAAGTATTTCAAAGATACCTGCTTCAGCCTCTCAGGAGGAGGACTTGAACACTGCTTTGCTTATATGAAGGTGCTCTGGTGCCCTTTCTCTCTCCTGTCTGGCATGACTCAGCTGACCTAATTGGTAAGTAAAGCTTCTTTTGTCTTAGGTTATTCATTCCCTTAATGTGGTGATAGATGTACCATTTCAGGAACAGGCATTAATATTAAGTTTTGCAACTTGTTGAAGTCCTGCACTGCTTGTTCTTCCTTGTTCATTAGTTGAGATTTAAACTGCAGTGGAGTAGGCATATCATTAATCCTGTCTGTGGAACTTAGTACCTCAAGCAAAGTCACTATCCTGGTAATATTGTTATAGAGTCAATTTTATAGACACACACAGAGTAAAAAGAAATTCACTAGATATGCCCAGGAAGCAATCTGAAGAGTGGATTTCATAATGTCATTGAGGGCTAGAGTCAATAAGGAAGTTCTGATGTCTAAGAATATTATCTGCCTTTTGTTGGTATAAAACTATAACTCATAAAGGACATGTATAAAAATATAACAGTAAATGATGATGACTATCAAACTGGTATTCTTAGAAGTTGCACAAATGTTGATTATTAATGAAATTAACTTTGCTTTAATTTATTCTATTTGGATTTGTTTCCTTGCCTGAACTGATTGGCATTATAATGTTGAAATACAGATGATGGACTATAACATTCCACTTAAATATTTTTGTTCTAGGATTTTATAGTAGACATCACACATCTGCTTCATATCTTGCTCTTTATGGTATTCTGCTTCACTTGATTAATGGTGTGATTGTACCAAACACTAAGCTATTAAGAGATGTTAGTGTTTTTATAAGTAATCTTTCATTAGTGTGAAAAAATTCAAATATTTTTCTCTCTTGTAAAATATTTATTTTATGATCGATTTTGTTTGTATTTATAAAATTGAGAAATCCCCTTATCTGGATAATAGTGATGATCATCCGGATTCCCACAGTCTTAACTGATTTTCCATCTATACCATCAACAACAACATGTAAGGATTGTTGTTTACTAGTATCCTAGCCATTCAGAGTTCTTTAAATATACTCCTTATTCATGCATTCTATTTACTATCCCAGGCATCAAAAATATTATGTGTTCTATTGAAACAATTGATTGATTAATTAATATATTCATTCAAGCAACACTACCTGATTGTCTACTATGTAGTTACAGGAATATCTTAGAGACATTATGGGTTCAGTTCCAGACCACTGCAATGAAGCAAATATTGCAATGAAGCATGTGTGTATGGTAAGTCACTTCAGTCATGTCAGACTCTTTTTGACCCTATGGACTGCAGCCCATTAGGCTCCTTTGTCCATGGGATTCTCCAGGCAAGAATATTGGAGTGGGTTGACATCCCTCCTCCAGCAGATAGTACCACTAAATTTTTGGTTTCTCAGTTCATATAAAAGTTGCTTATACTGTACTGTAGCTATTAAGTGTGCCAGTAGCATGTCTAAAAAAATGATGTACACAGTTTAGTTAAAAGTGCTGTATTGCTAAAAATGCTAACCATCATCTGAGCCTTTGGTGAATTATAGTATTAACAGTATCATAACTGATTACAGACTATCATGGCACATATAACAATCATGGAAAATTCTGAAATAGTGCGTGAATTACCAAATGTAACACAGGGATATGAAGTGAACAAATACTGTTAGAAGAACAGTGCCAATAGATTTGCTTAAAGCAGGGTTGTCACAAATTTTTGATTTGTAATAAATGTAATATCTGCAAAGTGCAATGCCTGTATAGGATAAATCACATATATTAATGGAGTAGTAGTGGGAAAATATATAATAATCTCCCCTTAGTTTTTTAAACTGTATTAATTTCAATATGAATCTCTTTTTCAATATGCCAGACATTTTTATGTCGTGAACACTACCACCTACTCTATCAGTAGCCCTCTTTTTAAAGCATCTTTTATACCTGTGTCCCAGTCACTATTCCATTTCTGATATTCTCCTCTCTCCACTGTATATTTTCCTATAAAAACTCTTTTCCTTTCCCATATCCTTAATTATCAATTACTTTCTAATTTGAAGGAAAAAAATCAGTATGTATCAATTTGCATTTTAATACATAAAACTCCTGAAGACCTGATTGTTGAAAGAGCAGCTCACCAAAAATATGCTTTGAGTAGTCTTTTTTATCCTTGCATAATTTAACTCTGTGCCTTAAATAAGCAGGCACACAGAGAAGCCAGTAATATTGTGAAAAACTGTACTGCTGCTTCACTTGACAAGATATCTTTCAGATCTTTGATTGTTTTTATGAGTTGAATCACTTCTCCCAAAAGTTGCTGAAGTCCTAATCCCCACTACTTGTGAATGTGACCTCAGTTGGACAAAAGGTGTTTGCAGATGATTAAGTTAAGAGGTCATTAGGGTGGGCCTGTAATCCAATGAGAATGGTGTTCTTATGAAAAATTTAAACACAAAGATGGCAGGTATGTTGGGATATCACCAAGTGATGATGAAGACAACTACAAGCCAAGCAATGTCAAAGACTGCCAGCAAAAATCAGAAGCTAGGAGAGACATAGAACAGCTTCTTCCCCACAGAGCTCAGAAGGAACCCACCCTGTTCAGACACTTTGATCTCAGACTTTTAGCCTCCAGAACTGTGAGACAAAAATTTCTGTTGTTTTAGCTGCTTAGTTTGTGGTACTTTATTATGACAGCCCTAGGAAACAAATACAGTTGTTTTCCGGATTCTGCCATGAAACACATGCAGGGATTGGAATGATGGCTCACACACAGGAAATTTTGTCCAGCATTTTAAACTCTTGGTATTGTGGAATTCTTCCTCTGCATTTCACCAGATGATTTCTGGCACTCCCACATTCTTGCCCTCTGCTGAAATGAGGTTTGCTTTTATTCAACCCAGGAAATCACTAAGGGCCATTAGCAGCAGAAGGCTGTTTACTGCAGTCAGACTCACTGGTAAGTGAGGCCCTATCAACAATACAGCACTGGAAAAGTCAATTTAAGCAATAATTTGCCATTCAGTCCTACAGTTAGAATCTGAATATAAAAAATTTCAAAAAATTTTTCAAAAAGATTTTACATGATGCTATCTGCTAGTTCAGTGATGCAATTGAATGGTAATGAAGAGGGAGGCAAGACAGGCTTTACTGGTTTCCTCCTGCAGTGAGACCTTTCAGGCATAGCATAACGACATCTGTAAACAGGGAGAAACAGCAAATAAGTTCTGAAGATAAGGGAGAATATATTGCTTTGTTGGGATTATTAGCTAGGGAGGCACTAGAGAGTTTAGAGTTCTTTTATGTCTTTTGACTTGCTCAACCATCCCTATTTTCCCCCTATTCTGTTAGCTAATGCTCAAATATTACATAAGACTCAGATGGTGATTGCAGCCAAGAAATTAAAAGACTCTTACTCCTTGGAAGGAAAGTTATGAACAACCTAGATAGCATATTCAAAAGCAGAGACTTTACTTTGCCAACAAAGATCCGTCTAGTCAAGGCTATGGTTTTTCCAGTGCTCATGTATGGATGTGAGAGTTGGACTGTGAAGCTGAGTGCCGAAGAATTGATGCTTTTGAACTGTGGTGTTGGAGAAGACTCTTGAGATTCCCTTGGACTGCAAGGAGATCCAACCAGTCCATTCTGAAGGAGATCAGCCCTGGGTGTTCTTTGGAAGGAATGATGCTAAAGCTGAAACTCCAGTACTTTGGCCACTTCATGTGAAGAGTTGACTCATTGGAAAAGACTCTGATGCTGGGAGGGATTAGGGGCAGGAGGAGAAGGGGACGACAGAGGATGAGCTGGCTGGATGGCATCACTGACTTGATGGACATGAGTTTGAGTGAACTCCAGGAGTTGGTGATGGACAGGGAGGCCTGACATACTGTGATTCATGGGGTTGCAAAGACGGACACTGCTGAGTGACTGACCTGAACTGAACTGAACTGAAATGCCAAGACTGTGAATTCAGCTAAATGCATAAGAAACCTACAGAAAGGAATTCCGGACTTTGGTTTTTACTCACTTGGCCGAGCAGATAAAGAAATAAGAAATTATTTTTCAGTAAGAGAACTCTCTTAGCTTCCTTCTTTGCCTCAAGACAAGAAGATAGAAATTGAATCTTGGCATTCTTTAAATTATCTAAGGCCTCAAAAGCAATCTCTTCAGTTCTATAATTCCTCATCCCTTCAATTCCTATGCTAGTGCACTCAGGACCCCAGAGTCCTGCTCTCAGTAGGACTGTAGTTCTAGTTACATTAGGTAATGATTGAATTAGGCATTTCACCACAGCATGCTATGGGCATTTAGGTTACCATTGTGTAGTATGAGGCAGTTGACCAGATAGCTTATTTCTAGTATCCTACACTTTTCTGATTTTTGGCTGGCAAAACACTTTTCTGTTTTGGGCTGGCAACTTACTTTCTGATTCTATTTCCTGTATAAAATGTTGTGTTCTGCTTTTGTGATTTGGCTGTGAGTAGAAAATCATGATTTCCTTTGATGTAAAAGAAATTTACTCAAAGGATATGAGGGAACATACTAGAAGGGAAAGCTGAACAGACAGGCTTGGAACAGAGAGAAAACAGGGAAATTCATGACTTTTATAAGCAGGAAGTGTTCATTTTTTATTAATACATATATATAAAATTACCCTAGGCAGATAGAACTCTGTTATTAATAAAAAGTGTTTGCAACAAAAGCTAATTACTTTTCTGGATGAACTAGGCTGGCTAACATGAAACTATTGAGATTATTCTTTAATATATGCTGCTGCTGTTGCTAAGTTGCTTCAGTCATGTCCGACTCTGCTCAACCTCATAGAAGGCAGCCCACCAGGCTCCCCTGTCCCTGGGATTCTCCAGGCAAGAACACTGGAGTGGGTTACCATTTCCCTTCTCCAATGCATGAAAGTGAAAAGTGAAAGTGAAGTCGCTCAGTCGTGTCTGACTCCCAGCGACCCCAAGGACTGCAGCCTACCAGGCTCCTCCATTCATGGGATTTTCTAGGCAAGAGTACTGGAGTGGGTTGCCATTGCTTTTTCCTCTTTAATATATAGACGGGCCTATAACTTCTTTTTGCTTGGCACAGTGAACCTTCCTATAAGGAAGAACCATACTCATGTTATCCAAATAGGCAAGTCAAGGGAGATTGAATTTCAAAATTGCCAAGTAAGCAAAAAAGGAAGCAGAGAGCATTTGTGTCCCCACACTAAAATATTATGCCTTTTCTTGTCCCAGAGAAAATTCCTATATTAATGAATACCTTAAAATCCATGCATGTGCATTAGGATATTTCTATTTACAAGGAATAAGCCCAACATGAATGAATAAGCATAAAAGGGATTTATCAGCACTATTTACACTGGTTGTATAAGCAACCAGTGACAGCAAAATGGACTTGGGCAATAAGAATCAGAAACCAAAGTAAAATCAGAATTCTTTCTTCTTCTTGTTCATATTCCCTTTTATTTGTATTATATCTTAATTGCTGAGATTAAACTCCACACATGAAAGTGAAAGTCGCACAGTCATGTCCGCCTCTTTGTGATCCCATGGACTGTAGCCTGCCCGAGTCCTCTGTTCATGGAATTCTCCAGGCAAGGGAGAACTGGAGTGGGTTGCACTTTCCAGGGGATCTTCCTTACCCAGGGATCAAACCTGGGTCTCCTGCATTGCAGGCAGATTCTTTACCAACTGAGCCACCAGGTGAGCCCAAATTCCATACATGGTATATGACAAAGTTTAAGACAATTTCAAATTCACAATCTTACAGCTCTGCATTGACAAAACACTCTCTCCGTGCCTAGAAAGAATTTAAAGAAAAGTTCAGAAAAAAAGTAAGCCCTAATCCCATGCCATCACCTATGGTGGAAGACCATAATTCCCAGTTTCGTAAGAATAACCCAGTTGCCTTGTTTATATCTATTACTATATGTTTGTGAAAAGCCTTTCCTTTCACCCTCAAAGACAGACGGGTTGAGACAATAAATGCTATGGCCAGTCCTATGTCCTACAGCTGGCAGCAGCTGACATAATGTAAAGAAGCTTGCTTTTGTTCTAGTCAGTCCAAAGTGGATGCATTCACCATCCCATTCAGGGAAAGTCTCTGGTTCCAAGGAAGGGTCAGGTATTTGAGTAAAGAACTTGCTGATTTCTCTAGAAACCACAATTTACATTATGTGACACTAATTTCCTGGTCTAACTTATGTAATAAATGATCAAATGAAGCCAATACGGGCTTTTAACATTTTTATTGACTGTCATGAAGCAAATAAAATTAAAAGCTTATAAAACTCCCAAGTATCCCGTGACCTGTGAGAATGCCTACATATCTTTTTCATAAACAGCTTCTTAAGCACTCTTTGGTGAGGATTATTCAGTTGCAGTGTGCTAACTTTTGCTAAAAAGTGGACCAAAAAAATAAAAAATGAAGATACATCTACTTGGCATAATACCCTGACAAGAAAGGTGTGTGTTTACGTTTCTCTTTCAAAACTGGTAAAGTAGAAATTTACTTCTTTTTGTTTGTTGTAAAATATCAAACCTAGGGAAGAAAGTGTAAATAGAAATTCTCTCAATTGGGAAATGTCCTTTTAAGCTTTCATTCTAGTTTTTCTGATCTGAGAGCAAAGAGGATTACAAAGAACTCTTATTTGAAATTGAAAGATATATATATATATATATATATTTTTGGTAGCTCAGGGAATAAGTACAACTGGGAGCTTTGTCAAAACTGCTGTCACCTGAGAGTGAAATAAGCTAGGAAAGAGAGAACTAGTCAATTTTAAAGACAAAGAATCAAAAAAGGGCATTTTAATACTTTGCTTAGAATCCAGGAAAAAGGTGAAATCCAAGCAAATGATTAGCGAGGCAGGTGTTCAATTTTTCAGATTGTATTTCCCAACCAAAGCCCTTAGATCAGAAAGTATGAGAAAAGAAAATTCCAAATCTGAAAATTCAGCTTGGGACCACACCTCATTCATTTTTTACATGCCTGGCACCTAGTAGGATCTTTGTTAATAAAGTTTCAATGAAGTAATGAGGAGTTAACATGTCTCATAAGTCTGAATACCAGTTTGTAGAGTGTGCCATACTTTTATTAAGATGCAGATATAACTTCAGTTTATTCTTCCATAAATTTATAACTGCTGTTTTTAACTCAATAAATACAAAATTTTCTATGATAACTGAGCATAAATGATGCTAACAAAGTATGAGGTGTTCCTTTTGAGAAACTGATAAAATTTTGGAAATCTCAAGATAAAACTTTGGTGATAAATACAAATCCTGGCAATTCAAAGATGGCCCAAAGATTGTTCATGAGATCCTTTGGGATTCTAAGGAAGACATGTTTACAAAGGAGCATTGAGAGGCAACTATATAAAGAACCATGTCCACTGAACTAGATTTGGTTCTGCTACTAACTGCGTAACTTGGAACAAATTAATATCTTGTCTTTGGTTTTTCATTTGTACGGTACAATCCATCCTCAAATTGTTTTCTGAATGGGATAATAGCAGGCTGCTTATTTTAACAAAGATTTGGTAGTAACTAAAGAAAGAAAGATGTTACTGTATCTGTTCTGGTTAGAACTCCTAGCATAAAGGGAAAATTCCCACAAGTCTATGAGTTCTGTACAGAACTCCAGAGCTACTAAGTATATAGCTGTTCCAGTCATCCAGTTATCCACAGCTGTGCAATACCTATCTCAAAATTCCAGGGCTGTTACGCAAAAACACTCATTTATTTTGCTTACCAATGTGTAATTTTGTCAGCTAATCTCTACTCAACATGCTGTCAGCTGGAGCAGTTCACCTTGGCTGGAGGACCTACTTACAAAATGATTTAATCTCCTGACTGGCAATTTGATGCTTTTTCTTGAGCCTCTCCATGGGACAGCCAGCATGGGCTTCTTCACTGCTTAGGGACTGATTTTTAAGAGCAAATATCCAAAAGACAGGAAATAGAAGCTATCAGTTTCATAAGGACTGAATATAGAAACTGGCACAGTATCATTTTCACCATATTTCCTTGGCCAAGCCGTGATGGAACCTGGAATTAAGGGAGAGATTCAGACAATCTGGAGAAGGGAATGGAAACCCACTCCAGTACTCTTGTCTGGGAAATCCCATGAACAGAGGATCCTGGGGGAGCTACAGTACATAGGGTCTCAAGAGTTAGACACAACTTGACAACTAAACAACCACCACCACAGACATAATGGGAGAAAGGTTGAAAAATATTGGAGCTGTCTTCAAAACCACAACCACAATAATTGCCATGCTCCCTGAGACAAACTTTGTGTGTTTTTTTTTTTTTTGTATTTAGGCAGTATTATTTTTAATGTTTGGCTAAGCATTTTATTTTGGAGATGAAAGACAATCCCTGCACAAACGGATTTTTCAAAAGGAATCCCATGATTTAAGAGTCCTTTAAGGACAGACTAGCACTCTGTGCTGGTTTGAAAGAACTCATCTCTATTAAAACACACACACACACACATAGCATCCTTATTCTATTATACATCCCCAGAAAGCAAGTTGATCAATATGCAGAGTTTAGCATTGGTTCTAGTAACTTAATATCATTCTCATCAACTAAATCTCATCCTGTACCAAGTAAACCTATAAGTAGACCATTTTTGTTACTTTGTCCCACAGTGTGACTTTTCTTAAAATCTTTTTTCTGCTGATAATACTGTCCCACAGGCTGTCTCTCACCTACATCCAAATCCACTCTCTAGCTGCGTTGTATTTTTTGTATTTTTATTTATTTATTTTTAATTAAAGGATAATTGCTTTATAGTATTGTGTTGGATCGTATTGTTTTGTAGTGTTTCTTACCTGCTGTTTCCCAGTGAGCTTGCAGCCAATTTAGAACACCTGTGAATTCTTTGATCATGCGCAGTTGAGCTCCTCAGGAACTTAATAAGCCTCTCTAAGTGTACGGATGGTACAAGATCAGCATCAATAAGTTAGTTAGATTCTGGTAATATCCCAGTAGGTCAGTTAGGCTCTAGTAATACCTCTGTGGGTTAATCACTGCTTAATTAGCTTCTCCTGAAGGCTGACCTTACTAAGAAAGGAGAGCTCTTGCAATTCAAAATGGCTTCTTTCCCCTCTCCTTGCTGAAGCTTGAGAAGATTCTTGTCTTTTATATTTACTGAGAGCTCCTTAGGTAAATCTTGCAAAATTGTGGGGGCCTTTGTGCTTGGGTCTCCCTGGAGTTTTTACATCTCAGAGTTGTCCAGACCAAGCCTCAAGCAAGTCATTAATTACAGTTCAAGCTTTTCTACCCCAGAACTGGTTCCTGAGGTCATCTCCAATAGTGAGTCTCAGCTCCTGTGAGCTGCATTTGCCTATTTCTAATGAATCCGAAGTAAGTTGTTGGTTTTCTGTCTGTTCAGCTATTATCTCTTTTACATATCAGTGTTTAATTTGCTAATTTTTTGTTAAAAATCTTTGATACTGTGTTCACAAGAGGTATTAGTTTACAGTTTTCTCTTATGCTTTGTAATGCTATTGGACAAAGACTGGCTTCATAAAATGAATTGCTGGGGTCCTCCATCTTATACTTCTAAAATGCATGTATAAATTTGGCATTAGTTTTAAATTGTTTTGCCTAAATGTTCAGTATATTCACCAGTGAGGCTGTGTGGGCCTGGAATTGTTTGTTTTGTTGGAAAATTTTAACCTAAAAATTGAAATGCTAGAATGAATATAGGGCTATTTAGGTTGTCTATTTCTTCTTAAATGAACTTTGGTGATTTCTTTCAGCCCATTTTCCCATTTCACCTAAGTTGTAAATGTTAGGAAACTTAAGATAGAAGTAGTTTTGTTCAGGCTTCAGAGACAATTTAGGTCTCTGATGAATTTGTTCATGACCTTGCCTGGACTACATGTGAAGTGAAGTCACTCAGTTATGTCCCACACTTTGTGACCGCATGGACTGTAGCCTGCCAGGCTCCTCTATCCATTGGATTTTCCAGGCAAGAATATTGGAATGGGTTGCCATTTCCATCTCCAGGGGATCTTCCCAACCCAGGGACTGAACCAGGGTCTCCCGTGTTACACGCAGACTCCTTAACATCTGAGCCACCAGGGAAGTCTGCTCCTAAACCTGGTGGCACTTAAGATAAAAGAAGAGATTTAGTTGTGATGTTTCTTGAGCTTTGAGAATCTGGCGACTCCCTGAATTTGGATGGAAAATCTTATGATACTGTGCTAAAATGAACAACGTTATTGATGAAAACCAGAGCTGCCCATTTATAATCAAACTGATAGTATGAGTTTAGGGCCTGATATTATATGTGAGACTCCCCATAACTACAGTTTAAGTCTCACCCTTGGGGTGAAATCATTGCCTGGGACTTCATCCCAGTTGGGACTTCAGATTGCCTATTTTCAGGAACTTCCCAGTGATTGCTAAAGTCTGGCTGTAGGTTTTGGCCCAATTTGGTGATCTAAAAATGCTCTTTCTTTCCTTCTAATGACTTTATATTGAAATTAAGTTCAATGACTTTCTATTAAAAAAATTGAAACTGTTTTTTTGTGTGTGTGTAACGAATGGTAACTTTTTGTTATTAAATCCTTTGTACCTAAAACAAATGTAAAACTTTCAGCAAAACAGTAAAATGTATTAGCAGATAGGGATTAACAAAGGTAAATTTGTGATATTTTCCCCCTTGGATTAGTTTGGATAGACGCTTATCAATTTTCTTGAACTCATTAAAGAATTAGTTATTTTTTTGACTTCCTTTGTGATTTTGTTTTCCCCATCATTGTCCAATCTTAACTTCATTATTTCCTGTTTATTTGGGGTACTTTTCTTATACTTATTAAGTAGAAACTTCCATGATTGACAATATTTTTCTAATATAAGCAGTAAAAATGCTTTAAGTATGTTCTGCAAATGTTATTAATATGTTGAGTTTTGATTTTAATTTACTTAATTTCTTTTTTTATAATTTTCTATAATGTTTTTTATTTCAGTCATGGGTTATTTATAAGTATCAGTTCAGTTCAGTCACTCAGTCGTGTCTGACTCTTTGCGACCCCATGAACCACAGCACGCCAGGCCTCCCTGTCCATCACCAACTCTCAGAGTCCACCTGAACCCATGTCCATTGAGTTGGTGATGCCATCCAACCATCTCATCCTCTGTCGTCCCCTTCTCCTCCTGCCCTCAATCTGTCCCAGCATCAGACTCTTTTCAAATAAGTCGGTTGTTCACATCAGGTGGCCAAAGTATTGGAGTTTCAGCTTCAACATCAGTCCTTCCAGTGAGCACCCAGGACTGATCTCCTTGAAGATGGACTGGTTGGATCTCTTTGCAGTCCAAGGGACTGTCAAGAGTCTTCTCCAACACCACTGTTCAAAAGCATCAATTCTTCTTTGCTCAGCTTTCTTTATAGTCCGACTCTCACATCCATTCATGACCACTGGAAAAACCATAGCCTTGACTAGATGAACCTTTGTTGACAAAATAATGTCCCTGCTTTTTAATATGCTGTCGAGGTTGGTCATAACTTTCATTTCAAGGAGTATTTTAATTTCATGGTGTTTTTTAATTTCATGGCTGCAATCACCATCTGCAGTGATTGTGAAGGCTAGAAAAAAAAAATCAGCCACTGTTTCCACTGTTTCCCCACCTATTTGCCATGAAGTGATGGGACCAGATGCCATGATCTTAGTTTCTGAATGTTGAGCTTTAAGCCAACTTTTTCACTCTCCTCATTCACTTTCATCAAGAGGCTGTTTAGTTCCTCTTCACTTTCTGCCATAAGGGTGGTGTCATCTGCATATCTGAGGTTATTGATATTTCTTCCGGCAATCTTGATTCCAGTTTGTGCTTCCTCCAGCCCATCGTTTCTTATTATGTACTCTGCATACAAGTTAAATAAGTAGGATGACAATATACAGCCTTGACATACTCCTTTTCCGATTTGGAACCAGTCTGTTGTTCCATGTCCAGTTCTAACTGTTGCTTCCTGACCTGCTTATAGGTTTCTCAAGAGGCAGGTCAGGTCGTCTGGTATTCCCATCTCTTTCAGAATTTTCCACAGTTTATTGTGATCCACACAGTCAAAGACTTTGGCATAGTCAATAAAGCAGAAATAGATATTTTTCTGGAACTCTCTTCCTTTTTCCATGATCCAGCGGATGTTGGCAGTGTGATCTCTGGTTCTTGTGTCTTTTCTAAAACCAGCTTGAACATCTGGATGTTCACGATTCACATATTGCTGAAGCCTGGCTTGGAGAATTTTAAGCATTACATTACTAACATGTGAGATGAGTGCAATTGTGCGGTAGTTTGTGCATTCTTTGCCATTGCCTTTCTTTGGGATTGGAATGAAAATGGACCTTTTCCAGTCCTGTGGCCACTGCTGAGTTGTCCAAATTTGCTGGCACATTGAGTGCAGCACTTTCACATTTATAAGTATGTTAACTTCCAAATATTGGGTTTTTTTTTAGAGGTCATTTTGTTACTGATTTTGAATTTAATTCCAATTATTATAATATATATGTGCATGATTTGAATATTTTAAGTTTTATCAGTACTTGTCTTATGGCATAGAATATAATCTGTCTTGGCAAATGCTACATGTACTATTAAATGCATGTTTTGTGGTTGTTGGTTGAGCTGTTCTAATATTAATTAGGTCAAGTTGTTTAGAGCATTGGCTAAGTCTCCTGTTTGTCTTAAATGTTCTATTAATTATTGAGAGAAATATGTGGTGTTATGTATTTTTTCTTTCGTTTCTATTCACTTTATTTTCTGTGTTTTTAAGTGGATTGTCAGTAGTATATATTAAATACATTTAGAAATGTCATATCTTCTTGATGACTTTATCATTGTAAAATATCTGGTACCACTTTTACATCTTTATCATTTTATATTAATACAACCATTCTAGCTTTCTTTTTATATTTGTGTGGAAAACTTTGTTCTACTTACTTTAACTGTATCTGTATCTTTGTATTTTAGTAGTCTTCTTGTGGATAGTATAGAACTGGGTCCTCTTTTTAATTGAGCAGTTAATAATTCTGCCTTTTAATTGAGGTGTTTAAATGTTTTAAATTTAATGTATTCATTAATCTTATTTTCTCAGATTATTTTTCATTTAAAATCTCTTCTTGCTTTCTGTTGGATTAAATTTGATTTAATTAATGATTTAATTGCTTTGTACTATTGACATATTCTGTGTTTTGTTTATAATCTTGTTAATGGTTACTTTGAAATTTACAATATGTACCTTTATTTCTTCACAGTTTACCTTGTGATAGTTTTAAGTCAGTTCATATGTAATATTAATTTAATGACTATTTTTCATTGTCTACTTCACCCTTTTTTGTTGCTATAAATTTTATTTTTACATAAAACAATTATCTTTTAAAGGAATTACAATATAGTTTTTTTTTCTTTGTCCTTTTTTTTTTTTTTTTTTGTATTTTGCCCACAATTTTTGTTTGGATCCAAATTTCCAACTGCTATAATTCTTCTGCTAAGAAAAATTCTTTAGTATTTCTTGTAGTTAATCTGTTACAAATGAGTTCTTATAAGATTTGTGTTCTGAGAAAGTCTGTTCTTTTTTATTGTTATTTTAAAGGGCAAAATTTCTAAATTGACAGTTTATTTTTTTTTTTTAGCATTTTAACAATATTGCTCCATATACTGTTTTGCACATTTTCTGATGAGAATTCTGGTGTAAATTTATAAATTCCTTTCCCTGTAAATAATGTGCTTTTCTCCCCCATTGGCTGCTTTTTGAATAGGCTTTTTAAACACTAGATTGCAGTAAATTGTGATGTCCCTTGGGATATTTTTACATTTGTTGGGCTGGGAATTCATTAAGGTTTTACACCTGTAAATTTATTGTTCTTATCATCTTAAGAAGGTATTAAACCTTTGTTTCCTTGAGCTACCACTTCTGTTTCTGGGACCCCAATTACATCTTAGAACAATTGCTTTGATTCTTTTTAAAATCTTCTATTTCTATCCTTATTATACTCTTGTTTTTCCTACATTCTTCAACATACAGAACATTTTGTTCCTTTTTTCACCTGTTTATCTGCTAGTTCCATCATCAGAATCTGTTTCTTTTGATTTTTTTTTTTTCTGGTTATGAGTTAACATTTTCCAGCTTCTGTGCATGTCTAATAATTTTTCGTTGGCTTTCAGGTGTGCCAGACATTAGGAATTTTTTGATTACTACATTTTGTCATATCCCTAGTGTTCTTGGTTTTTTTTTTTTGTTTTTTGTTTTTTTTTGGTCTGCCATGAATCTAAGTTATTTAGGGTGAGTCCAAAGTAGTGTTGTCCAAGACATATTTATCCCAGCACTACAATGCTACATTTCTGTGAATCCTACCTAATTCTCTGTTTATGACAAGGTCTTTTCCTCTTGGCTGTTGTAAATGTAAGCTATTACAAGACCTGAGTGGACACTAGAAAGTTTTCTATTCATTTTCAGTTTATTTTAGCCAAGATTTTGGTAATTTCCTCTCAGACTTGATCAAATTAGTTCTAGGCCAAAGACTTGAGGGGACATTAAACTTCCTTTAAAATTTTCAATTTGTTAACAGAGAATTCTTTGTAGAATTCTCTAAATAAATATTATATGTTGTATTTACTTATGTCTCTCTTTCTTGAAAAACATATTTTAATGGTCTTGTCAAAGAAACAACTTCATTAATTCTCTAACTGCTATCTCTGTTTTCCACTGTGTTAATTTCTGATCTTTTTATTCCTTCTATTTTTCTTTGTATTCTCTTATTCTTTCCCAAATAATTTAAGTTGGACAGTTGGTGCATCAATAGTAAACATTTATTGTTTTCCAATGTAAGTATTTATATAGATGAATTGCCCTCAAATTAATTTTTAGCCGTTTCCCATAAAGTTTAAGATGGCATATTTTCATTAATATTCTATTCCAAGTTTTACTTAAAATGTGTATTATATCTTGATCCATGAATGACTAAGGTGCATTTAAATATATGTTTATACATTTTTATATTATCCTTTTCATTTTTTCTCACCTATTACCATTAGCATAGGGAGTATCTTACATACTAGTTTTTTAAAACCTATTAGAACTTTTTATATTTGATGAGCATGTGACAAATTTTATAATATTCTAAGGGCTTGAGAAGTTATTTTTTCAAAAAATATGCTTTAAAAATTTATGCATATGCCTTAAATAAATATTGATAATTTTGTTGCACAAATCTTTTATTTTTAATTCATTTATTGTTTGCTTGGCTTATCAAGTATCATGGACTATATTTTAATGTCTTTCACTATAACAAAGATTTGCCAGTTCCTTCTTGTTATTATTTAATTTTTGTTATTTTTTCCCCACTGCATTATGAGATGAATACAGGTATTATACCCAACAATTTGTACCTCCCACTTTTGCACTCCTATGTTTTCCCCCATCCCCACATTGGTAATCATTTGTATCTGTAAGTCTGCTTTTTTTTTTTTTCTTAATTGAAGTATAGTTTATTTACTTCCTTTATATTACTAGTTTGTTGTATTTTAAGTGATATCACTCAGTATTTATCTTTCACTACCTGATTTATTTCACTTAGCATGACACCCTCTAAGTCCATCCATGTTGCTGTAAATGGCAAAATTTCACTCTTTATGTCTGAGTAATATGCAAAGTATATACTCTTAATGCTTCTGCCCTGAAGTGATATATGATATTTCCATTTCCATTTCAGTACTCAAGGCGAGTTGTATAGTGAAACTAACACGAATCATGAAGTATGCAATCTTACTATGTGTCATGAATAACAAAAGGCCCACAGTATCATATATCATAATTAGTTGTATACTGGAGCTTGCACATTCTCCATGCCCTTGAGAATGTTTCATATCATATTTTGTTTCTCTTTTGTTATATTTTTTCATATTTCCCAAGTTTGGTGATAAGGGGGAAAAGTTAGATATATTATTTCCCTGTTGTTATATAAATCAATAGAAATTTAGGATTAGAATAGTTGGTTTTGCCCTTTACTTATCTTTATCTTCAAAAAGACATCATCAATCATTTGTTTATTTTATAAGCTCTGACAGTTTTCCAAGGTTCAAAGTTCAAATGGCATGTAGTTATTGGTTCAGACATCACAGATATGAAAAGAATGTGTGAGTTTTAGTCAGCCATAACCTGCAGCTGTCTCCGTGGTTCCAGATATAGCTGGAGTACTTTCTGTGCAGACTTATGAACTGTACAGTCACATGAAATGTGACGGAAATGTCACATGTTGTAGTGGGGAGAGTGACAGGAGCATGGGTGACTAAGGAAGCATCATGAGTCGGTTTGATTCTAGCTTAACATCTAAAAAGATACAAATCAAAACACATCACATAAGCAAAATGCGTGAACTATTCAGCCTAGAGTCTGAATTCCACATAGAAAAAAAAAAAAGTCGCAGCATTTAATGATATTCTCAGTATATATTTCTCTGAAATTTGCAAAGAACACCGAAGAAGAAAAAGAACTCTGCTTTTGTTAAAACTCGTACTAAAATAATAACTTCTTATGTTAGTACCTGCTAGTGAAGTCTTAGTCAGGTGAATTATTTTTTGGCTGTCATATGATAACTTTTATGATACACCTTAAAAGCACTAAGATAGTAATTGAAACTAGATGTTTTAAGTGGCATCAAAAAGAATCTACTTTTTGAATGGTCTTTGGTAACTGTAGTCCTTTTGTGCTAACATTAGGAGATTGGTCAGAACTTTGACAGCATTGAAAGCTTCTGATGCATAGTCAAGAGGTTTTGGGTGCTCATGTGTCTTCTGTTAGTTTCTGCTCCCTGATAATGTAAATAAATAATAATGTCCTCAGCACCCAGCATCAGAATCTGTGACATTTCATTCAGTTCAGCTGACATTTATCAAGCACATACTCTTTTCTGCTTCATTTTCTTCTATCAGTCATGCCTATATTTTCCATCTCCAACACCACCAACTAGCTGAGTCCTCACTCTGTGCCAGAAACTAAGCTGTGTAGATATAAAGTTCACAGATCTGGCCTTTAGGAGGGTTCATGGTAGGGCTTCTATTGCATTCTCGCTAGGAAGTTACCCTTCCTCATGTCTCAGCCACTATACGGGACATTCATTCATTAGGCATTCAGTCAAGGCCAACTCTTTGTGACGCTGTGAACTGGAGCCTGCTAGGCTCCTTTGTCCATGGGATTCTCCAGGCAAGAATACTGGAGTGGGTTGCCATTTCCTTCTCCAGGGGATCTTCCCAATCCAGCAATTGAAGCTGGGTCTCCCACATTCCAGGCAAATTCTTTACAGACTGAGCTACCTGGGAAGCCTACTTATAAAACGAAACAAACAAAACAAAACAAAACAAAAGCCAAACTGTTGTATATGTAAAATTCAAACAGAACTAGTTCTTTCTTTCCCCCCACCCTAAATCATCTAAGCTGTGAGGCATTGAGAGCAAGGGTCTATAAACTTGACTTCTCTGAAATATAAACTCAGTACATGGAGTATTCTAGCCCTGAGCAAGAGAAGTATAACCAATATTTTCTCTCTATGTATAATCTATCTTGAGAACTGTTTAATCTCTCTCTCTTCCCTGTATTTTAAAATACCTTTACCTATCCACCGAAATAACAGTGGGACTATATACTGTCACACTTTCAATTAATTTATGGCAGAGAAGGCACATAACAGGAAAAGCAGTAACTTAAACCGAAAGAAAATAAGCTATGAAAAAGCCTTGTCATTAGAATTTCGCTCACTCAAAGTTACTTTTAGAATAGTGCTACTATATCTATCTGAAAGAATAAAATGATATCTATCTCATGCAAAAGGACATTGGTGAGTAAGCATGTAAAAATTGTGAAAAATATCAAAATAGAATAGGAAGGCAAGTATGCTCTGCTCAAGGTCAGAAATATCTGTAACTTTCCTGTAAGAAAATTCTATATTTCTTAGGCCAAACATAAAGCATGGACACTTGTAGAGAATAAATGTCTTTTCACCTCCTGTTCAGTCTTTAGAGAACTAAGCTTATACAAGTTAAAAGTCGCAAGTTTATAGCAGTGAATCACCATGAAAGTATAATGATAGCAAAGCAACTTTAATTTGGGTGCTATTCATGAAAGGTGAAAATGTAAACTTGAGGTTTTATTGACAAATGAATTATAGGTACAAATTCCTAATGGGATTCTCGAAAGCCCATTGATTGTTGAATCCATTTTCTGATTCTTTGGAGGAAATTTCTAGGGTCAAGACACACTGCCAGACAGAATATTTTGTAATAAGAGCAGTGGCTTTAGAGTAGGATGGATAAATGTGAATATTGGCAGCCTCTCCCACTGACTAAACATCATATAAATTTCTGAACTCCAAGATAATGGGAATAAAAATACACTGCACATGATGTTATAAGAATTAAGATTAAGTGTCTAACATCAACCATATGTTAATCCTCAATGGCCAGAAACTATTTTATAATTATACTATCAGTATAATAAAAAGGTAGTTGAGTACAGTCAGTACGAAGAGTTTCCTTGTGGTATTTTAAATTTTCTCCTTTTTTTCAATTTCTTCTGTGATTTATTTCTCATATTGGTAAAGACAACATGACATATTGTTCATTGTCACAGTAAATGGCAAGGAAGATAGACTGTATCACTTTCAGTAGCATCTGTCCTCTATTTTTTTAGATTTAAAATATTTTGCATGAATAAACTTGAACAACAAAAATGTATCAGCTACCATAGTTTTCTAACATCTTCTGTTTACTGTCTTAAGTAGCAGATATGTTGATAATAATTGGCATGAAATGATTATGAGAAACTGACTTGAAAATTGCAAATGCATTTTGAATGGTAAGCTTCCTTTAAGAAGACATATATCTAGAGTTTTCAATATATGCATTAAAGTGGCATGTTATGGGGAGGGAGGTGGGAGGGGGGTTCATGTTTGGGAACACATGTAAGAATTAAAGATTTTAAAATTAAAAAAATAAAAAACTTAAAAAAAAAAAAGTGGCATGAAAAACCTTCAGGATATCTGAAGTAGTTACAGGCTTGATTTGCTAATTTCCATCTCTAATATCATCATATCTCTTATCTCTTCCCTCCTGAATTATTCACTTAGGAATGGAGACTGTGTCCCAATTCTGCCTAATAAAACATGAGAGAAAGTTAGCTGAGGGCATCTTGGAAACTAGTTCCCTCTCATGAAAAGAGAGATTAGACAGAGAAAGAGTCATCCTCTGAATATATTGTCATGTCGGATTATAAGACCTGGAACTGTTGTTGCCGTTTTAGTCATGAGTGGAAGCAGCCTAATGGTCATGGCCACACACAGTTGGTTGAGAAGACATATGCAAAATCCTAGGTGCTTGATGATCTAAACCTAAATGGAGACTTTTACTCTTGGACCATATTTCATAGGGTTGTGAATTTTAAAACCAATTAGCATCACTGTTTTCTGTAACACAAATGTATAAACCACCAGAACCAAAAACCAGGAAGCCCTCAATATATGTTAGCTATCTTCTTCCTCATCCTCCTATGTATTTCTCCTCAATATCAGCATCCTCCTTCAATCCTTAACACAAACTCTATCCCCTGCAGGGAAGGCAGTGACCTCAAGTCTTCTCTTGGTGGCTCAGTTCCTTTCTGTCCACCCTTCAAGGTGGACCAAAGGCTATCTCAGATCTGCTGTTCTCATAGCATTCACCCTGTTCTTCCTTGTCACTGATGACAATTGTAATTAAATCATAGTCTATGAATTGCTTGTTTGTCTCAGTAGATTATAAACTTGTAAGGGTAATGAACTTTCCTGCCTTATTCAATGTTGTCTATCCAGTTTAGCCCTGAAAAGTAGGAATGAAGTTTTTATGGTAAAATGAAAAGAATGAACAGGATAAAATTGAAAATATTAAATATGAGGAGTCACTACTGTTCTTCTAAATACACTTAATCATTCATTCTGAAAACATGTCTAGTAAATTAAATATGCTACTTATAACTGAATGGAGATTTGACAAAACTTGATTGACTCTGAAACTTTCCCATAAGCAGTATCTTTCAAAGAAAAGAAAGGGATAGGGAATGACTAGAACTGAGGGAACTGAGAAGGGAGCTGTCAGGTATACCAAAACTTATGGTACTCATGGGGTTAATGGCTTTTATTTGACAGTTGTGTTTTGCCTCACTTTAATTGGACATACGATTTTCTTTGCATTTTGCAGTTGACAACTCTTCAAGGACAAATACTGAACCCTGTGGGGGGAAGAAAAAAAATAACAGATTGCCAGATAGACTAAAAAACAATTTAGCACTCAGCAAGGAAAGAAGTGAGAACTCAGGTTGAAACAGCCCATGTAGACAATGTCACCACAGCACTTCTAGGTAAAAAGGAAGCAAGACACCCCCTGAACATCTCAATTAGGGAATCAAGGTGAACTGAAACCTTTTCCTGAAGCCCTGCCAAATATTTGACATAAACTTCAATTTGCAGCAACAAGCTTCAAGATATCAATTAGAACTAAAATTTTCTTTTAGAAAAATAATCCAGGAAGGAGTCTGCTTAATGTTTTCTCTCATAAAGCTCATTTTGTTTAATTGATCTGAGGCTCTGTCTGCTTAAATATAGACTTGTCTGTTCTTGAGGGATATCAGATTCTCTTTCCTGTGCTGTGATCCAAAGAAAACTTTATACAGATGAGTGTGTGTGTGTGTGTGTATGTGCACACAACTGATTATGGAATCAGACTCCAGTCAGGGAGAGTTGAAGATCAGTACCTTTATGAAGATTCTTCTTAAATGCATACAATTTTTCTCAGTTCTTTAAATCTCTTCTATTACCAATAACTATATTTAATTTCTGAGTGTCCAAGTATTCCTAAGTATTTTCCCTCTCTCTCTAAACTTAACATGAAAATCTAATTGCACTGAAAAGTAAGGTATTGCCATGTTTTTCTGCTTAACTCTTAAGGAATTTACCAACTGTTTAGGCAAGTTCTTTTCTATTTAGGAAGCCAAATACTCGATTAAGGAATTATAGTCCCTTTTCACTACTGATGCTAGCATCTGAGCAATCCTTCCACTTGCCAGCAATATACAATTTGAAATTCTAATTTTTCTCATCTATTCTTATTTCAAGATTCCCAATACCAGTACAAACCCTGAGTGTACTTCTACTATTAAGGCAAACACATATATGAAAATGAAAAGCAACAAATGTTCTAAAATTAGAAATGGTTAAAAAAAACCCTACTCATTATACCTTTCAAAAAAGCATTTTGTATAACTATTTAGCTGTATAATTAGAATAATTTCAGGAGTAGCATCCTTGGTTGAGGGAGAGAAAGTTAACATTGCTATCACAGGAATTTTATAAAACAAAGAGGAAGGGGATAGCATTCTGACATAACCAGTCATCTAAGGCTGGATTTGACTACAATATTTGAAATGACATTATCTTTAAAATAATAATTTTCTTACAACGGCATTTATTATGCATCTCTTAGATACTTACTTGAAGGCAAAGGGGCACACAGGTAAATATGCACATTGAACTTCATAATAGTGTGGACTTTGAAACCATTGCTGTGGTTCACCAGATGACACTACCTCTTGCCTCTTATCATGTATGTGACCTTGACCAGGTTACTTAAACTTGCTTTGCTTCAGTCTCCTTATGTCCAAAATGGGAATGACCAGACTGCCTTCCTTTCAGGATTGTTGTGAAATTTTACTCAGGTTTTTTAAATTGTCTGACACACACTGAGCTTGCATTAAATGTTAGCTGTGATTCCTACTACAATTCAGTTCAGTTCAGTTGCTCAGTCATGTCTGACTCTTTGTAGCCCCATGGACTGCAGCACACCAGGCTTCCCTGTCCATCACCAACTCCTGGAGCCTATTCAAACTCATGTCCATCGAGTCAGTGATGTCATCCGACCTTCTTTTCCTCTGTCGTCCTCTTCTCCTCCCATTTTCAATCTTCCCCAGCATCAGGGTCTTTTTAAATGAGTCAGTTCTTCACGTCCAGTGGCCACAGTATTGGAGTTTTAGCTTCAGCATCAGTCCTTCCAATGAATATTCAGGATTGATTTCCTTTAGGATGGACTGGTTGGATCACCTTGCAGTCCAAGACACTCTCAAGAGTCTTCTCCAACACCACAGTTCAGAAGCATCAATTCTTCAGTGCTTAGCTTTCTTTACAGTCCAACTCTCACATCCATACATGACTGCTGGAAAAACCATAGCTTTGACTAGATGAACTTTTGCTGGCAAAGTAATGTCTCTGCTTTTTAGTATGTTGTCTAGGTTGGTCATAGCTTTTCTTCCAAGGAGCAAATGTCTTTTAATTACATGACTACAGTCACCATCTGCAGTGACTTTGGAGCCCAAGAAAATAAAGTCTCTCACTGTTTCCACTGTTTTCCCATCCATTTGCCATGAAGTGATGGGACCAGGTGCCATGATCTTGGTTTTCTGAATGTTGAGATTTAAGCTAACTTTTTTACTCTCCTCTTTCACTTTCATCAGGAGGCTTTTTAGTTTCTCTTCACTTTCTGCCATAAGGGTGGTGTCATCTGCATATCTGAGGTTACTGATATTTCTCCCAGCAATCTTGATTCCAGCTTGTGCTTCACCCAGCATAGCATTTTTTATGATGTACTCTGAATAAAAGTTAAATAAGCAGGGTGACAATATACAGCCTTGATGTACTCCTTTCCCAATTTGGAACCAGTTTGTTGTTCTATGTCCAGTTCTGACTGTTGCTTCTTGACCTGCATACAGATTTCTCAGGAGACAGGTAAGATGGTCTGGCATTCTCATCTCTCTAAGAATTTTCCACAGTTTATTGTGATCCACACAGTCAAAGGCCTACTACTATAGAATGTATAAATTAGTAGGACATTTGCTATGTAAGTTTTTTATACTACCATGCAAACTATGTAGACATATTTTGTGTTCCATGGACACCTACTTGATCCTAAATAACTCAAGGAAAGTTTTAGTGGAAAAAAAGATGAAGATGACTTTTGGCTAAGGGAATCATCTATTTTACCATCAGGGCAACTATGATTCTCAGTGAAAGGGAGTGATATTTCTGATTATTTTGAAGCAATAGATGTAAGCCAGAAATCACAAAGGGAAATCCAAATGTGTGATGACATTACTTTGACCTGACCTGGACATTTCCATTTTCTTCCCATGGAAAATGAAGAGAGATAAGGTCAAAGACAGTTGGATGGAAATCTGAGGGTCATGAAATGGATGGGATTTTTAAGGGACAGCAAAGAATTTAGTACAACTGGCATATGGAGACAAAGGATATGAAGAATTAAAAGAAAGGCTGAGGATATACTTTGGCCTCAAAGTGGCACTTTATCTTAGAGATTATGAGGAATCATTGAATAGTTTTAATCATGAGTATGGTATGATTGAATTTGCACTTGGAAAGATAATGCTAGCTGCTTCACATGGATGAGAATGGTGAAGAAACCTAGTAAGGGAAATCAGCTTTTGTAATCTAGGCTGAAAATGAAAGAATCAGTTAATCCAAGGGCTGTAAGAGGGGAGCATAAGAGATGGGATTCTGAGTCATTTCAAAAATGGATTTGATAAGATGTATTGAGTAATGTTAGGTGCAGAAGTTCAGAAAATGGAGAGAATAAAAATGATCCAAATTCCAGAGTGTGTTAGTAGATAACTGGTGATTAACCAAGACAGGGAATACAGAGTAGGGACAGGGTGGGAGGGGAATGTAAGGAGGTGTACCTTGAACAGAAGTCCTGTGTTTGAGATGTTGCTAGAGAAAGAGTCCAAGAGATTCTGAGTACATGCCCATGTATTATGATTAGTAAACATTTTATTTGAAATAACAAGAGAGTTATGAAATTGCATTTATGTTCTGTTGAAACAAATTGAAGAGCAAGCCCAGAGACATGCTCTATACTACTTGCCCTCAAAAAGTTAAATGGCAATTTTATTTTTCTCTGAGAATAGAAAGGTATTTTTAAGTGAAATTCTCTTAAAAATACTGCCAGTTATAATCCAGTAAGTAACTTACTTTCCTTCCTTGAACAGAAAGCAATAACTAAATATTTGTTCAGTTGAGTTTAATGGATCTTAATTGATTGAAATAAATGCTCAGACTGAAGAGAGAATAAACTGGGCAGAACAAAATGAGAACCTGTAAAGGAATCACATTTCTTTCCCTTCTCACTACCCTCAAACTGTGCTAGCTGATGACTCTGAAAGGCAGGCAAGAGCACACATATCCTCTGTGAATAACTCATATCATATTTCAAGGGCCCTTGTTGGAGCAGAGAGTTGGGTGGGTGAGTATTCACAAAGCAGCTATTGGACAAAAGACACCAAACAATCCTAACCAAAATGGACCTTCGTCTCTTGGCCTTGCAAAGTGTCTGGACTGGGGAAGTTCTTTTCCACCAAACCATGTTTCTTGGCTCTCAGCTTAAGACAAATTATCACAAAATGTAAATTGCTTTGGAATATATGATCTTGTTTATTTATTAAGGCAGATGCTTAAAACTTTAAAATTATATCTTAAAATTGTACTGCCTTACAAACATATCTCTTTCATTAGCTTGTTTTTCAAAATATATAAACATAAATCTAATTATCTTAAGCTAGATATTAAAACCAGTAAGAAGCATAGTCTATTTATAACGAGGAGTCCTTTTTGGTGTTCTAAGGGATTTTTGTTGTTCAGTCACTTAGTCTTTGCGACCCCATGGACTGCAGCACACCAGGCTTCCCTGTCCTTCACTATCTCCCGGAGTTTGCTGAAACTCATATCCATTGAGCTGATGATGCCACCCAACCATCTCATCCTCTGTTGCCCCCTTTTCCTAAGGGATTCTGCCCCAGTGACTTTTTTTGTTTGTTTGTTTTAAATGTGAGATATCTGCTTCATTCCTCTTCTGCTGAGCTACTTGATTCCAGTTCTCAGAGCTATAGATGCTAACACTGACAGTTTAAGGACCCTGCTTCCTGCAGATAATAGGAACAAAAAGCAGGTAGCCCATGTCATCCTTCCCATGATGTCCTTCCTGATGAATCCTTCCTAGAGACAGAGACCAGAAATGATTGCCAAACACTTGGAAATGCATGTCTATTTTTAAAAATTGGCTACAAGATGTTTTTCTGATCTTGCAGTCCTAGTCAGCATTAGGAATCCATGCTCTCTGGAAGATTCTGTCCCTCCTTTCCAAGACAAAGTCTGGGCACCACAGCATGAGCATTTGTCATATCCAAGTCATATTAAAATAATGTGGGAAAATCTAGGCTTGGCAGACAGAGAGAGTTGAAATCGGGACAGTGTTACTCAAGTTCAGATTGATGCTGGCACTGACCCCAAATTACTTCAATTTTCCTCTAACTTGGGCTGCTGATTAAAAATACCTTTGTTCTGTGATAATATAAGATACATTAGGTCTGATGCCCAGAAAAACCTTCTTGAGGCCTGGAAAGCATAGAGGAGATAGAGAAAGATATAGGCAGAGATGTTCTCTGTTGGGAAATTTTCATCATCACTCAGTTGTAAAAAGGAAGCAGGCTTCATAATTTAGAGACTTTTTTTTTCTAAGCACAGCAAAATTTCACCATCAGCCTTACATTCCTTTCTTTTGTACCATTTATGAGGAAAGCATATTTGGAAGCTTTATTATTTTCTTAACTGTGAGAACTCTTGGATTTCTCTTGAAAATGTTGAGGATTTATTGAAGTAAATAGTTCCAAGTATCATTTAGCTTTAATTTTTTTATTATGCTCCTTAACATATATATTAACCTACACATATCAGTAAATGATACTACTTATCCTTCTTCAGCTTCTTTATATAGCATTGCCTACTGTGCTAAAGTCATAAGAATTTGACTATGACAAATAGAAATAGACCATGTCTGACAAGAGCAATGGTAAGATATAAATAAGCATGGATCTCATTGCCTCAATATCCAGACAGCTTCCTTTCAAAACAAAATATTTTATAGGAACCTTTCATGAGTATTTTATTATGTGGGGAGTAGAGTTTAACTCATATTATTGATGGGGTTATTCTTATATTAATTCTCTGATCATTTATCTTTTTTTAAAATGGATAATCCCCACTTATTTATGAGAAATGAATCAGCAAATCAGGCATAGTCCATACAGGGATATCCACAATTACCATAAATATATAGACTCTGCTAAAGTACTCTTCAGGTATAGATTAGGATATGTATATCACTTGCAAACCAATTACATCTGTTTCCTAATGTTGCTGTGATAAATTGCCATGAGCTCAATGGTTTAAAGCAACACAAATTTCCTTACAGTCAATCCACATTTGTCCAAACTAGGTTCCTCTGGGCTGAATTCAAGGTGTCTGCAGGACTTTGTTCTGATCTGGAGGATCAAGAGGAGAATACTTTTGTTTGCATTTTCCAATTTCTAGAGGAAGCCAACATTCATTGGCTCAAGGACCCCTTCCAACTTCAAAGCCAGTGATGGCAGGTTGAGTATCACATCTCATCATTCTAACATTGACTCATTTTCTTCCCTCTTCCACTTCTAAGGATTTATGATTGTTTACACAGGACCCACCTGGGAAATCCAGGCTACTACTCTTCCTCTTTTTAGTTAAGGTCAGGTCATTAGCATGTTTGTATCTATACACACCATGTTCTCTCTTGCCATGTAACTAACAATTATTCACAGGTTCTGGATATTAGAACATGGACATTTTTGGCAGTTATTATATGGCCTATCACTCCATGCTAAGGTGTTGTGTTCCTTAACCACAGTAGCTTCAGTAGAAATGTTTTGGCGGTGCCCACCCTAAGCATGCATGCATGCTAAGTTGTCTCAGTCTTTTCCAACTCTGTGTGACCCTATGGACTATAGTCCACCAAGCTCCTCTGTCCATGGAATTCTCCAGGCAAGAATATTGGAGTAGGTTGCCATTTCCTTTTCCAGGGGATGTTCCCAACCCAGGAATCAAACCTACATCTCTCATCTACCTGCATTGGCCGGTGGGTTCTTTAGCAGAAGTGCCACCTGGGAAGACCCACCCTGAGTGTACTCTTTCTCAAATGTTTGCCCTTCTCCACTGGTCTCAGCTGAATGGAACTAGGGGAACATCTAACTGAAGAAGGAGCCCATTTACAGATTAGCCAATAATTTATGATATCTGAAAATTAGTAACAAAGATAGGCTGACCAATTATCTCCTTGTGGATTTGGATCTAGAGACAGAAGATATCAAATGTCTGCTGATTCAGGAGCTACAAAGTTATGCATACTTGGAAACTAGATGTCAGTCACATTTTTTTTTAGCATATTTAATCAAGCTAAGGAAGCTGGCTGAGAAAAGGAATAGAAGAGAGGTTGTTGCTGTGGTTCAATCACTAAGTCATGTCTATTTCTATGCAACCCCATGGACCATAGCATTACAGGCTTCCCTGTCTTCCACTGTCTCCCAGAGTTTGCTCAAATTCATGTGCATTGTGTCAGTGATACTATCTAACTGTCTCATCCTCTGCCACCCACTTTTTTTGCCTTCAATGTTTCCCACCAGCAGGGTCTTTTCCAATGAGTCAGCTCTTTGCATCAGGTGACCAAAGGATTGGAGCTTCAGCTTTAGCATCAACCTTCCAATGAATATTCATGATTGATTTCCTTTAGGATTGACTGGTTTGATTTCCTTGTTACTCAAGGGACTCTCAAGAGTCTTCTCCAGCACCACAATTTGAAAGCACCAATTCTTTGGCACTCAGACTTCTTAATGGTCTAACTCTTATATCCATACATGACTACTGGAAAACATCATAGCTTTGACTATATGGACATTAGTTGGCAAAGTGATGTCTCTACTTTTTACTACACTGTCTAGGTTTGTCATAGCCTTTCCCTTGAAGGAGCAAACATCTTTTAAATTCATGGCTATGTCACTGTCCTTAGTGATTTTGGAGCCTAAGAAAATAAAATCTCTCACTGCTTACACTTTTTCCCTTTCTATTTGCCATGAAGTAATGTAAGGAAGCTGGCTGAGAAAGGGGATATATAGAATAGAGGCACTAAAAAACAAAATGAAATCTATGAAGTGACCTTAGAAGATAACATGTGTTTACCTGGATACTTTAGTTCCTCCCATTGTTTCTTTTTTAACATATTTTAAAAATTTATTTTTAATGGAGGATAATTTCTTTACAATGTTATGTTGCTTTCTGCCATATAACAATGTGAATCAGCCAAAAGTATATATATGTCCCTGTGCTCTTGAACCTCTCTCCCTTCCCCCACCCCATCCCGCCTTTCTAGGTTAGTCACAGAATACCAGGTTTAGCTTCCTGTGTTATAGAGCAGCTTCCTATTGTTTTTGATGATGATTTTTTTGAGGAGTACAGGTTAAGTATTTCGTAGAGTGTCCCCAAATTGGTATTTGTCTGATATTACCTCATGACTGAACTAGAGTCTTGGATTTGAAGGAAGGATGAGGTAAAGTGATAATCTCTTCACAGCCTAGCAAAGATACATCTTGTCAGTATGACTTACTGTTAATGATGCTAACCTTAATTACTTGCTGAGACAGTATGGGTTTTCTCTGCTGTAAAGACGAAGAATGGGGAGTTATCCTCTACGTTCTTGAAGGTGGAATATCTACATAAACTATTTTGAATCCTTCTCCATCCAGCATTCACTCACTGTCCTTAAAAGTAATTTATTTTTTAAATCATTTTTTTGTACTAATATGGACTCATAGATATTTATTTTATTATTTGGCTTACAATTCAATTTTCTCTTTTAAACTCATCATCTGAGTATTAACTACATTGCCTGACTCTTTTCTCACTCTGTACACTTTCTAAAATCAGTTTTGTGCCCATTGCTTTCATCGTTGTCTGTGCTCAAAAGATTAAAAATATCTATCTCCTAACTTCTCCTAACTACTGAAAACTTTCTCATGAATGTCTTGATGGCATCTACAGTGAATACCAGGTAGGCCTGTTGTGTTCACTTCCTCCTAAACTTCCTTGTAACAGAATGAAGCTGTGGATGACTAATCTTGTGTTTCTGTAAGCACACAGACTAGTCATCAGTGAAAAATTGCAGCACATATATACATACATCAACTCTATTTATAATTATTTAATCTAAGGTTGATGTTGATAAGTTAGCACCAATACAGACTTAGAAAGTGTGTATAGAACTTTGTAGTTAGGTCTATGGGACACAATCTGTGATAAAAGAAGCTTGTTAAAGTTAAACCCTTATTTAATACATTCTATGACTTGGCAGAACCTCATCAAAAGCAAGTAAAATGCCATCACTGTCAAGGGGAACAAATAACCCAAGAGGAATTTAGAAGATTCAGCAGGCTTTGTTCTCCAGTGTCCTTAATCCTAATAGCCTTTAACATGCCTGGCTGGAAATGTAATTTTTATAGTAATGAGAAAACTGAAACTTACCTAAGACTTACATTACAACACTCATTTTTGTTACTCATCAAAGCCAACCATTTTGGGAGAATTTCAACACACAAAACTCAGCCTGTCCATAATGAAACGTGAGTATTTCCTTCTGACCAAATAAGATCCTCTCCCATTCTTTATCTCATTAGATGGCATCACAATTACAATACCAATCTTTCCCAGAATATTTTACCAATTTATGGAAGAGTTATCTTTGATTCTGCATTCTCCCCTTTCCTTCATATCTAACTCAGTGCTGGGTCCCAGATATTGCTTGCTATATAGGTACCTAATTCATCAAACTATATACCTTTTTATCACCAGTGTACTAATGCAAATTATCCTCTTTTCTGTTTGGTTCTACTCTGGAAATGTTCTGACACCCACATTCATTCTTGACCAACCTGTCTTGTCTTCTCACTTGAGTCAAGCAGCATTGTTAAAGCAAACATATGAGCACCTTACCTTCCTGTTTATAACCATGAATGAAATTTCACTGCTCTCAGGATTATGACAAAATCTTCCAACCCAATTTATAGATCTTTTGTAGTCTGTTTTCTTTTTCTTTTCTTTTTTTTCTGTTTATGAAATATTTTTTTCTTTTTTAAGTTTATTTATTTTTAATTAATTAATTAATTTTACTTTAAAATATTGTATTGGTCTTGCCATACATTGACTTGAATCTGCCATGAGTGTGCATGTGTTCCGTATTGATCCTCAGCCCCTTCGAGGATTATGTTCTCTCCCTCCCTCCCCTTCTTGTTCTTTCTCTTTCTCTCATTCTTTCTCTGAACCCCATCTTCTTGCTTCATCCTTTAGAATAGGTCACACCCTTCTGTCCATCATGCCTATATTAGCCCTTTGCACAAAGTTCTTTGCTTTCTCTCCCTCACCAGGCAATGCCCATGATCATTCTTGAGATCTCAGCTCAGCTATCACATGCTGGAAAGCCTTGCCTTATCTTTCTGATGAGCTCAAGTCACTTTAATGTGCTGTGATCCTCTACCACCACAAGTACCGCCATGTTTCTCTTTCATAGCACTGACCTCAGTGACAATGCTATATTTAATTGGGAGTTTAATTAGATTTTCTTTCTTCCACTATACTGTAAATTTGTTAAGTGTAGAAATTTGATATTTATTCATGTCTTTGTATTTTCCAAGGTGGCCCCAGTGGTAAAGAATCTGCCTGCTAATGCAGAAGACTTGAATTTGATACCTGGGTTGGGAAGATCTCCTGGAGAAGGAAATGGCACCCCACTCCAGTATTCTTGCCTGGGATGTTCCATGGAAGGAGGAGCCTAGTAGGCTACAGTCAATGCCATCACAAAGAGTCAGACATAATTGAGTGACTGAGCACACACACACATCTCTGTATCTCTACTATTTAAAATGGTATCTGGAATATGTTGTTGTTGTTTAGTCACTCAGTTGTATCTCTTTTGCAACCACATGGACTGTAGCCCACCAGGCTCCTCTATCCCTAGAGTTTTCCTGGCAACAATATTGGAGTAGGTTGCCATCCTAGGCCAGGGGATCTTCCCAATCCAGGAATCGAATCCACACCTTCTACATTGCAAGCAAATTCTTCACCACCAATCCATCTAGGAAGCCCATCTGGAACATGTGCTTAATTGCTCAGTCGTATCTGACTCTTTATGACCCCATGGATTGTAGCCCACAAGGCTCCCCTGTCCATGGAGATTCTCCAGGCAAGAATACTTAAATGTGTTGCTGTGTCCTCCTCCAGAGGTTCTTCCCAACCCAGGGATTGAACCCAGGTCTCCTGCACTGCAGGCAGATTCCTTATCATCTGAGCCACCAGGGAAGCCCAATATGGCACATAAAAGTACCAAAATTTGTTTTAATATTTCTGAGTAAATCCAGAAATGAGTAAATCTGTTATTTTTCCAAGTGAAGAAACAAAAGCCTAAAGGAATGAAATGCAAGATAATCAGTTTGTTAAGGTAGAGACTAGAACAGTTCTGAATTTTGAATTTCATTCTGTTATTCTCTCATCCTTGCTCCTTTGTAATTGAATTTAAAGAAAGGAAGGGTAAACCAAATAAAATTCAGGTGCAAAACATGCAATAAACTTTTATGCTGTTTCTAATACAGCAGATGTTTTTTCACAGCTACAGCTTGATTTACTTATATATTTATTTTTCCTCAGATACATTCAATTAGCATAAATGTAGTCTTTGATTAATGACAGACATTATTTTTTATGAATGTCCTTTTTAAATTTAACTGGATGGACTTTTTGTTTTTAATAAAGAATAAACATTCACTAAACCACCATTAAACACAAAAACTAAAATCTTTCAGATCACCTTACTGATATACTGTGGTAACAATTCCATCCCTCTTCATGTGAAGATGTGTGTTTGCCTCATCCAAAAATGAAGAGATCCTATGCATTCACATACTTTCTGACATTTGCTTTATTGTCTTTTATTTTTTCCAGTAAAATGGGTACAAAATGATAACTGATATGATCTTCATTTGCATTTGTTCAAACCCCAAATGGGCTTGAATCATCAGATATTTATTGTCCATTAATTCCCTTTTATTCTAAGTTGTATAGACCAGAGCTCATTTGTCTACTTATAGAATAAGTTATTTCACTGAAAATCATGAAAAGAATTATCTTTCAAATCATACACCATTTTATTATGGTGACTCAATAGACATCGTTTGGAAAAAAATGGAAATTACTAAAGATTAGCCGACTAAGGTCCGTCTAGTCAAGGCTATGGTTTTTCCTGTGGTCATGTATGGATGTGAGAGTTGGACTGTGAAGAAAGCTGAGCGCTGAAGAATTGATGCTTTTGAACTGTGGTGTTGGAGAAGACTCTTGAGAGTCCCTTGGACTGCAAAGAGATCCAACCAGTCCATTCTGAAGGAGATCAGCCCTGGGTGTTCTTTGGAAGGAATGATTTTAAAGCTGAAGCTCCAGTACTTTGGCCACCTCATGCGAAGAGTTAACTCACTGGAAAAGACTCTGATGCTGGGAGGGATTGGGGGCAGGAGGAGAAGGGGACGACCGAGGATGAGATGGCTGGATGGCATCACGGACTCGATGGACGTGAGTCTGAATGAACTCGGGAGATGGTGATGGACAGGGAGGCCTGGCATGCTGCGATTCATGGGGTTGCAAAGAGTCGGACACGACTGAGCGACTGAACTGAACTGAACTGAAAGATTAGCATATTTTCACCCCACCTAATTTTTTCTTTTCGCATTTGGGGACTGTAGAAGAATGGGTTTAGCTTAACAATCTGTTCTACCAACAAGTAGGTGGAATTGTATGGGCATAATAAAACTAATATTTAGGATGAGATACCTAACTGAAATGATAGGAATGATTACTTTGCATACATATATATCTGTATGTCTTTGTATCTGTAACTCCTAAGTATGTGTATTATAATAAATTCAATTTAAGGCAACGGCCATCTGTTACTTGGTCCACAACATTATTAACTAACACTTAGTGGCAACATATCGGAGAAGGCAATGGCAACCCACTCTAGTACTCTAGCCTGGAAAATTTCGTGGACAGAGGAGCCTGATGGGCTGCAGTCCATGGGGTTGTGAAGAGTCGGACACGACTGAGCGACTTCACTTTGACTTTTCACTTTCATGCATTGGAGAAGAAAATGGCAACCTACTCTAGTGTCCTTGCCTGGAGAATCTTAGGGACAGCAGAGCCTGGTGTGCTGCCATCTATGGGGTTGCACAGAGTCGGACACGACTGAAGTGACTTAGCAGCAGCAGCAGCAGCAGTGGCAACATATGTATAACTTAATCCAAATAGGATTTTGCAAAGATGATCTACATCTTGGCAAATTTTTCTCTTACGAATTATTGCCAAAATATTCCATCAAAATAATCAAAAAGTCTAAAAATAAAATTTTACTCATTTGTCTACAGGTTTTTTTTTAGCAGATATATGTGATTTCCAGTCATTTCTGGGAAATTGTTGTGGAACTCAAACTGATATGGTATTACCGGTAAGTAAAACTGATGCTCTGGAAGATGAGTCCTGTTTATCTTGGGACCTGTGATATTAACACAGAAGTACATATGTAGTCTAAAATCAACAAAAGGTCTCTAAATTATTTAAATCTATATGTTATCTAAGGAAGGGAAAATATTTGGTTTTTACACATGAAACTACTTTAAATTTACTCTAAAATCCAGATAGTATTTATTCCCAAAGCTATTTTCCAGAAATTCATGAGGTTTCACAAATGTCACTGAAAATTCTATAATTCCTTGGAGTGCAAATGTTTTATAGGAGAAGACATTGGTCAGTGTGAATTCTTGTAATAGTGTATATGCTGGATCAAATGTCTGCATTCCCAGCCAGTTACTAAAGTCAACTCTGATCAACAGTCCCAGGGCTGTTTAATTTTTTTAACATGGCAATCATCAAGGTTTCCCTCTTCCTGCTAATGTATTTACATTAATAATGGAACTTTTAGCTACTACGCTCAGAGAGAAATATGCTTCTCAGAAATAGTTTATGGAGCCAAACTTCTTTTCAGTGTCAAGCAGAGCTCAAACCATTGACTTATTATTTTTGTTTTCCCAGATAATATCAAACATGTGTCCCAGATCATGTAGAGGGAACCTGCTCAGAAAAAATTCTGACTACATTTGGTGTAGAAAGTTTGATACCAGCTGCCAGGAACTATGTATTTCAATGTGGGCCAGATGTTGGGTATTTGTGCATAAAAATGATGGAAAAAAATATGCTTCCTTCATATTCCAAGGTTTTGCCAGCCATTGTTCTGCAAGAGATTTTGATATTATATTTATAGTACAATGGGATCAAATTATTAAGTGGGAAGAGTAGGTTATTCCACAAAATTGGCTCTTCAGGAGAATTATTATAGGAGGGGAATAAAAGCAATATAATTTCCAATCATCTGTGATTGATCTTGTCTCACATCTCCAAGTCAACTTTTGCCATTCTTCATTTAAATCTATGTACTCTACTGTCAAACGTTGAGGTAATATGACATCATTTTATCAAATTCATTGGAATGTTATAGGAAGTATATCACAGATGCAGAAACAAAACATGAAACGTTGCTAGACTGGTGAATTGGGGACAGTTTGGATGTTGAGTTGTAATAATTTAAACAAAGTACATCTTTTGGCATGAAATATCTGAATATCATACCTTAATTCAATTAGGCTACTCATACAAAGCTTTATATGATGGAATTCTCATTTGCATTTTATACCTGAGGCAAAATTAATTTTCCTTTCAGATGGATATATAATAAAATCCTACTAGCATTGTCTTTCTTTAAATCTCTTTTAGATAAGAAATCCTGGGAGCATTTCAAGCTTCTTAAAATACTTGATGGAGTGGATGAAACCAAACTCTGAAGAACTAAAGATAGTCAGTTAACACATGTGTCAGTATTAAATAGCCTCAAGAAATTAAAGATCAAATGTGGATTTGACAGATAAGGATCTCTGACAAACATGGGGAAAAAACCTGGAAAAAGTCATAACTGCTTTGCTTCAGATTTAAACTAAAAACCTTAATCATTTTTATTTATATATAACATAGAAAGAGATGCAGAAAGTGCTGTACACAAATCCTTTTGCTTTTAACTAAAGAGAGAAATACGTCAACTGGGTCGAAATTAAGTAGTTAATGTATTCAAAAAATAAAAATTCTGTATGTCTACATAGAAATTTTTATGTATTTTTAAATCAGGGAAATATAGAATCAACAGAGACTGCTTGAAATTTGAGTACACCTTGGTATAGAAACTAAGTGTGTATTCATTCATCAATAAAAGTGAGCAGACTTATGAATGTATTTGCATTCTAGATGATGGTAATGATACTTTTTCAAGGTAAGGATGAGCCTGCTAGTTTTTTTAAATCTAGTCTAGAAATCATATCCTAAACATAAAAATAATTGACTCAAAGCTCTGCATTCATATATCAACCTAAAGGGAAACAATGTTCAGTGAGTGCAACTTTTGAATAAATATTCAAGTGTTTCTTTCTGAGTTCAGATCATGTAAGAGTTGTGAGTCCTATTGTTTTAAGAGAAAGCATCTAAGATAAACTACATGTTCACATAGCTATGCTATAGAATTACTTCCTCAATCCTGAGCTGCTTCTGCTGCTGCTGCTAAGTCGCGACAGTCGTGTCCGACTCTGTGCGACCCCATAGACGGCAGCCCACCAGGCTCCTCTGTCCCTGGGATTCTCCAGGCAAGAACATTAGAGTGGGTTGCCATTTTCTTCTGCAATGCATGAAAGTGAAAAGTGAAAGTGAAGTCGCTCTGTCGTGTCCAACTCTTAGCGACCTCATGGACTGTAGCCTACCAGGCTCCTCTGTCCATGGGATTTCCCAGGCAAGAGTACTGGAGTGGGTGCCATTGCCTTCCCCTCCACCCTGAGCTATTCACTCACAAATACTGCTGCACTGTGCTAGCCAGTCTGAGATCCTTGAAAGAAGAATCTGTTTTATAAAGGCTTTTACCATACAGTTGTGGGAGATGGTAGTTCTGCCATTTTGGTAGCTCTTAGCAGAACTTATGATTAGGTAAGATATCTCTTTGGTAACAATCTCTATGTAAGTTCTCATCCAGGGTGCTGAGAACAAAATTCTTGCAGAAAATGTCTTGTAGAAAATTCTGGTAGAGGCTGTATCAAGAAGGATTTGTAGCTGTGATAAGCCATTTATGTGGTTGATATAAATCATGTGGAGAGAAATGAAAGATTTACCACAAATCATGCTTACGTGCTCATTCATGTCTGACCTTTTGCATCCCCATGGGCTGCAGGCACCAGGCTCCCCTGTCCTCTACTCTCTCCCAGAATTTTCTTGAATTCATGTCCATTGAGTCAGTGTTGCTATCTAACCACGTCATCCTCTGCACACCACTTCTTTTGCTTTCAGTCTTTCCCAGCATTAGGGTCTTTTGCAATGAGTTGGCTCTTCATATCAGGTAGCTAAAGTATTGGAGCTTTAGCTTCAGCATCAGTCCTTCCAATGAATATTCAGGGTTGTTTTCCTTTAGGATTAACTGGTTTGATCTCCTTGAATTGCAAGGGACTCTTCTTCAGCACCATGATTCAAAAGCAGAAGTTCTTTGGTGCTCAGCTTTCTTTATGGTCTAACTCTTTGATCCATACCTGACTACTGGAAAAAATATAGCTTTGAGTATAAGGACCTTTGTCAGCAACCATGACTTTGAAATTACTGGGTAACATTTGGGGCTTTAAAATGTTTCGGATTAGGATGAGTTTGAAATATACTTTTATGATTAAAACTATGTGGCATATTAATATATACCATCCATCAATAATTATGTTTATTTGTCATCCCATGATAGAAATATCTGAGAATTGAATAATACAGAGTTCCTTGTTGTGTGATTCTCTCATTCAGCTCAATTAAATATAATTTTCACTTTCTGACAGTCACTAAATTGTAGGATAGGATCAATGTTGACCCCTTATAAGAATGCATTCCAGGAGCATTCAGTGTGAGAGAGCTTTGATACTAAAATATAATTTCTTGATGAATTTAAATGAAGATATATACTGTACTATGGGCTTCTCTGGTGGCTCAGACAGTAAAGAGTCTACCTGCAATGCAGGAGACCTAGGTTTGATCCCTGTGTTGGGAAGATACCCTGGAGAAGGAAATGGTAACCCACTCCAGTATTCTTGCCTGGAAAATCCCATGGATGGAGTTGCCTGTTGGGCTACAGTCCATGGAGTCTCAAAGAGTTGGACACAACTGAGTGACTTTCAAATAGACATACATATAATCTACTAATTATTACTGAAAAGTTCAGTTATAAAATGCTCTTATGTAACAACAAATCAAGTGAATACACTAGAGAATTTTTGTTTTGTTAACTTTTTGCATTGCTTTGAAACAAGATTTTTATTTTAGAAGCACCATCATTTAAGGTACATGGTTAGATACCTCAACCATGCCTAGTAAAATATCAAAATTTCTGAAAGTTGACTTCAAAATAAGGATTCAGATTCATAGGTTATTATTTCTTTATAAATGAGCTTACTGCAATTAAAAGTAATGTTACTTATTATATTCACTTTATGAGATACTCAGAAAATAGTAGAGTTTACAGTCTGATGTACTCAAGAGAGAAAAATCTACAGAAGTAAACAAAAATTGTCTCAGGATGTTTCTATGAACTGGATTAAAGGATATGTTTTCTACTTGACCAAATAATAAACACCTACAGAAAATAAGTGAAAGGTGTGAATTTAAATTACAATTGAAATAGCAGTATAAGGTTTCTAAGTCCCTTGGGATGAGGCGTCTAGCCTTTATTTTATTTATTTATTTATTTTATTTGGAGGCAAATTACCTTACAATATTGTAGTGGGTTTTGCCATACATTGATATGAATCAGCCATGAGTTTACATGTGTTCCCCATCCTGAACCCCTCTCCCCCGTCCCTCCCCATCCCATCCCTCTGGGTCATCCCAGTGCACCAACCCTGAGCACCCTGTCTCATGCATCGAACCTGGACTGGCAATCTGTTTCACATATTATAATATACATGTTTCAGTGCTATTCTCTCAGATCATCTCACCCTTGCCTTCTCCCACGGAGTCCAAAAGACTCCTCTATACATCTGTGTCTCTTTTTCTGTCTCTCATATAGGGTTATTGTTACCATCTTTCTAAATTCCACATATATGTGTTAGTATACTGTATTGGTGTTTTTCCTTCTGGCTTACTTCACTCTGTATAATAGGCTCCAGTTTCATCCACCTCATCAGAACTGATTCAAATATATTCTTTTTAATGGCTGAATAATATTCCATTGTGTATATGTACCACAGCTTTCTTATCCATTCATTTACTGCTGGACATCTAGGTTGCTTCCATGTCCTGGCTATTATAAACAGTGCTGCGATGAACATTGGGGTACATGTGTCTCTTTCAATTCTAGTTTCCTTGGTGTGTATGCCCAGCAGTGGGATTGCTGAGTCATATGGCAGTTCTATTTCCAGTTTTTTAAGGAATCTCCACACTGTTCTCCATAGTGGCTGTACTAGCTTGCATTCCACCAACAGTGGTAAGAGGGTTCCTTTTTCTCCAGACCCTCTCCAGCATTTATTGTTTGTAGATTTTTGGATAGCAGCCATTCTGACCAGCGTGAGATTGTACCTCGTTGTGGTTTTGATTTTCATTTCTCTGATAATGAGTGATGTTGAGCATCTTTTCATGTGTTTGTTAACCATCTGTATGTCTTCTTTGGAGAAATGTCTGTTTAGTTCTTTGGCCCATTTTTTGTTTGGGTCATTTATTTTTCTGAAATTGAGCTGCAGGAGTTGCTTGTATATTTTTGAGATTAATTCTTTGTCAGTTGCTTCATTTGCTATTATTTTCTCCCATTCTGAAGGCTGTCTTTTCACTTTACTTATACATTCCTTCGTTGTGCAGAAGCTTTTAATTTTAATTAGATCCCATTTGTTTATTTTTGCTTTTATTTCCATTACTCTGGGATGTAGGTCATAGAGGATCCTGCTGTGATTTATGTCGGAGAGTGTTTTGCCTAAGTTCTCCTCCAGGAGTTTTATAGTTTCTGATCTTACATTTAGATCTTTAATCCATTTTGAGTTTATATTTGTGTCTGGTATTAGAAAGTGTTCTAGTTTCATTCTTTTACAAGTGGTTGACCAGTTTTCCCAGCACCATTTCTTAAAGAGATTGTCTTTAATCCATTGTATCTTCTTGCCTCCTTTGTTGAAAATAAGGTGTCCATAGGTGTGTGGATTTATCTCTGGGCTTCTATTTTGTTCCATTGATCTATATTTCTGTCTTTGTGCCAGTACCATACTGTCTTGATGACTGTGGCTTTTTAGTAGAGCCTGAAGTCAGGCAGGTTGATTCCTCCAGTTCCATTCTTCTTTCTCAAGATTGCTTTGGCTATTCGAGGTTTTTTGTATTTCCATGCAAACTGTGAAATTATGTATTCTAGTTCTGTGAAAAATACCATTGGTAGCTTGATAGGGATTGCTCTGAATCTATAGATTGCCTTGGGTAGTATACTTTTTTTTCACTATATCGATTCTTCCAGTCCTTGAACATGGTATATTTCTCCATCTATTAGTGTCCTCTTTGATTTCTTTCATCAGTGTTTTATACTTTTCTATATATAGGTCTTTAGTTTCTTTAGGTAGATATATTCCTAAGTATTTTATTCTTTTCATTGCAATGGTGAATGGAATTGTTTCCTTAATTTCTCTTTCTATTTTCTCATTATTCGTGTATAGGAATGCAAGGAATTTTTGTGTGTTAATTTTATATCCTGCAACTTTATTATATTCATTAATTAGCTCTAGTAATTTTCTGGTAGAAACTTTAGGGTTTTCTATGTAGAGGATCACACCATCTGCAAACAGTGAGAGTTTTACTTCTTCTTTTCCAATGCAGATTCCTTTTACTTCTTTTTCTGCTCTGATTGCTGTGGCAAAAACTTCCAAAACCATTTGAATAGTGGTAGTGAGAGTGGGCACACTTGCCTTGTTCCTGACTTTAGGGGAAATGCTTTTAATTTTTCACCATTGAGGATAATGTTTGTTATGGGTTTTTTCATATATAGCTTTTTATTATGTTGAGGTATGTTCTTTCTATGCCTGCTTTCTGGAAAGTTTTTTTTTTTTTTTTATCATAAATGGATGTTGAATTTTGTCAAAGGCTTTTTCTGCATCTCTTGAAATAATCATATGGTTTTTATCTTTCAATTTGTTAATGTGATATATTACATGGATTGATTTGCAGGTATTAAAGAATTCTTAATTCCCGGGATAAAGCCCATTTGGTCATGATGTATGATCTTTTTAATATGTTTTTGGATTCTGTTTGCTAGAATTTTATTGAGGATTTTTACATCTATGTTCATCAGTGATATTGGCCTGTATTTTTCTCTCTTTTTTTGGTGCCATCTATGTCTGGTTTTGGTATTAGGGTGATGGTGGCCTCATAGAATGAGTTTGGAAGTTTACCTTCCTCTGCAATTTTCTGGAAGAGTTTGAGTAAGTTAGGTGTTAGCTCTTCTCTAAATTTTTGGTAGAATTCAGCTGTGAAGCCTTCTGGTCCTGGGCTTTGGTTTGCTGGAAGATTTCTGATTACAATTTTTATTTCCATGCTTGTGATGGGTCTGTTAAGATCTCCTATTTCTTCCTGGTTCAGTTTTGGAAAGTTGTACTTTTCTAAGAATTTGTCCATTTCTTCCAAGTTGTCTATTTTATTGGCATACAGTTGCTGATAGTAGTCTCTTATGATCCTTTGTATTTCTGTGTTGTCTGTTCTGATTTCTTCACGTTCATTTCTAATTTTGTTGATTTGATTCTTCTCCCTTTGTTTCTTGAGGAGTCTGGCTAATGATTTGTCAATTTTATTTATCTCCTCAAAGAACCAGCTTTTGGCTTTGTTGATTTTTGCTGTAGTCTCTTTTGTTTCTTTTGCATTTATTTCTGCCCTAATTTTTAAGATTTTTTTCCTTCTACTAACCCTGAGGTTCTTCATTTCTTCCTTTTCTAGTTGCCTTAGGTGTAAAGTTAGTTTATTTATTTGATTTTTTTCTTGTTTCTTGAGGTATGCCTATATTGCTATGAACCTTCCCCTTGGCTCTGCTTTTACAGTGTCCCATAGGTTTTGTGTTGTTGTGTTTTCATTTTTATTTGTTTCTATGCATATTTTGATTTCTTTTTTTTATTTCTTCTGTGATTTGTTGGTTATTCAGAAGCATGTTGTTTAGCCTCCATATGTTGGAATTTTTAGTAGTTTTTTTTTTTTTTTCCTGTAATTGAGATCTAATCTACTGCACTGTGGTCAGAAAAGATGATTGGAATGATTTCTTTTTTTTTTTTTTTTTACCAAGGCTAGATTTATGGCCCACGATGTGATCTATCCTGGAGAAGGTTCCCTGTGAGGATGAGAAAAAGGTGAAATTCATTATTTTGGGATGAAATGTCCTATAGATATCAATTAGGTCTAGCTGGTCCATTGTGTCATTTAAAGTTTGTGTTTCCTTGTTAATTTTTTGTTTAGTTGATCTATCCATAGGTGTGAGTGGGGTATTAAAGTCTCCCACTATTATTGTGTTATTGTTAATTTCCCCTTTCATACTTGTTAGCATTTGCCTTACATATTGCGGTGCTGCTATGCTTGGGTTCATATATTTTTAAAATTGTTATATCTTCTTCTTGGATTGATCCTTTGATCATTATGTGGTGTCCTTCTTTGTCTCTTCACAGCCTTTATTTTAAAGTCTATTTTATCTGATATGAGTATGGCTACTCCTGCTTTTTTTTTTTTGGTCTCCATTTGCATGAAATATCTTTTTCCAACTCTTCATTTTCAGTCTGTATGTGTCCATTGGTTTGAGGTGGTGTCTTGTAGACAGCATATATAGGGGTCTTGTTTTTGTATCCATTCAGCCAGTCTTTGTTTTTTGGTTGGGGATTTCAACCCATTTACATTTCAGGTAATTATTGATAAATATGGTCCCACTGCCATTTACTTTGTTGTTTTGGGTTCAAGTTTATGCACCCTTTCTGTGTCATCTTAATTCATGCCTAGGAGGGGTATGAGAAGCATGTTACTGGATGAGAAAGAATTGCAAATTAATTTACATAATTTTTCTCTTCTATTTTCTTCTGTCAGGCACTCCAAGGCCTCCAGAAGATCAGTAAAACAGTAATAAAACAGATTGGAAAAGACTGAGCAACTCATTAAATGTAGGGACCAAGAGAAAAAGGATGGAATAAAAACAGTTCTCTTTTGATTTGGATGATGGTTGTGGGTGCAGGGGCATGGTATGAAGGCACCATTTATAAAAATAGTGGTTAGAAGGGGGAAGGTGTGAATTTGTAGTTAAAGAGGTAGCATTTGGATCTAGGACTGTAAGACTCAAAATAGAAATCAGAATAAATACATTTGTTTATTAGAAAATCCCCCATAAAGTAAAGATAAATAAAGCTATGATTTTAGGATAAGATTACTAAGGGGGAGATTTTAAAAGAAAGATAAAATAGGCCTTCAGCTACAGGCTTAAGGACACCTCCACTTGAAAAATGAAAAGTAATTACAGATATATACATAGAAAAGACATCTAATTATTGAGGAAAACCCAGGAGAAGCCAGTGGATAATCTCAACTGGAGGTAATAAGAAATGAAATAGGTAATCAATAAAAGGTTGAGAGGTGAGAAAAAAAAAAAGGTTGAAGGAATAGATCTAGCGGAGAGAGAAACTGAAAATGATGACATCGGGTCATCAGTCATGCAGCAGAGTTCTGAAGGAAACTTAAAGGGAATAAGCCTCGGTGTGTGGACCACATCATTCTCTGATAGTGGGTGTGTCAGATGTAGATTCATAAAGACTGGGGGGAAGGATGAGGTGGAAAGGAAAATTGAAGGTCCTCTGTTTTTCCTTTATATGAGGATTGAAATGGGACACGTTTGGAAAGGTACTATAAAAATATAAGCAAATGTAAATGAGAGATGGTAAGGCATTTTTAAATGAAGATGAAGGCCATATGCATGAGTTTGCATATTTCTTGAACCACAGTCACTGGCCTATGGGTTGGTTTAATAAGTAGGAGAGAAGTGTAAGTGAAGGAGAGTGAGGCCCAAGGGAATCAAAATCTCAATTAAATAGTGACTGAAATAGCTGTCACAGGACATCAAAGGGAGAGAGTCCACCCCAAGGCCGGGGTAGCATTTAAGCAGTGGAGTAGGTCCTCGGTTATGACTTTCATCCTTTCATTTACTCGATAAGCATTAACTTTTTGATCACCTGCAATCCACTGAAACTGTGATGAAGATTCTTCAGCAATGATCTTCACCCATCTAGTGAGGGGAAGTGTTGAGTCTCCCAAGGACCATTTCAATCTTGTATTTTTTTAAAATGTGAATTTAATTGACTTAAATTAAAGCATAAGAAACTAAGTCAAAAAATTTCCTTCAGTTTATAATGAGGCAGGGAAAAACCCATGAAATGGCATGATATTTTTTTTATGAGGATAGAAGTCTAACTTTCTGCTAAAGATGTTCACATATTTCTGAGCTGATAGAATTTTCTGATTTTTAGAAGTAATTTCATTCATACATCTAGAATTGAAGTTTTCTTACAATGCTTGGGGGAAAACACTAGGAAGTATTTTTGTTATTTATCCCCTGACAGACTGTTTCAATTTTATTGGCTTCATAATTTGGGAAATATTTGATAACAAGGCAAAACTCAAAGGGGTGAAGTTTATTACTCTCATTTATTTTGCTTCAGGGTCAAAGAGAGTTGAAACATTTATCTCTATAGTGCATCTTCTGCACATGTTCCTACCATGGGTGTTGACACATGTTCACAGGTGGAAAGATTCACACTTCTGAAGAATGTTTGTTCATGCCATGCCTACTAAATCACTGGGCCATGGTACTTTTTAATTACTATAAACATTACTCATAAGCAGGTTGATTTAGTAGAAGGTAGTTAGAAATTGTTGAGGCCCCTGCAAATAGTGATCAAAATGAATTTAAAAAATCATCTGTAAGACTTGTTTATAGCAAAAATCAGTTTTCAAACTGAAAGAGTTAGACATTTGAGGTTTATCGATTAGAACACAAAAAGAAAATAAGGCATACAATGATGGCTGAAGAAATTGTAACTAGAATTGAAATCTTTAGTTTCCTAGACATAGACTTTTTTTATATTCTCCTCAAAAGTGGTGTTAATTTTAAAGTAATAGTGGAAAAAAATACCCCACCAACTGTGAACTATTTTAATAAAGTCAAAACCCATAGTCAAATAATCATTATGGAAACTAGAAGCAGTACCCAGTATTATGAAGTACCTAACATTATTGAACTTTTGGTTTTGTTATTTCTGTTTTTACTAGCTACATGATTCTATAGTGTCTCAAAGGTACATCAATCTCTACCTTTTATGTACAAATTTTACTACTGATTTTATTCTTACTTTGGTATGATACCTGAGCAGTTGAATTTTATTTTGCATTTTCTACAGCTATTATATCAAAGTTAGTTATCAAATCCAAAATAAAAGGGTGCTAAATTAGAGAACTCATTTTTTTCACCCAAATTATGTTATTTTCTAAGTTATTAAATTTTTTGCAAGCATTAGGAAATAGACTAATCATCTGTATTAATAAAGCCAAAAAGCATACCAATAGTCACCCAGTCATCAATATTAGAAATTATGTTTCTTAGTGCTAACTTAGCCAACCTTCTTTTTTTAGTTATGAAAACTGAAGAGAGCGAATGGGTACCATATTTGAGATTACAATTCAAGCGCTATAATTCCTCCAGTTCAGTTCAGTCGCTCAGTCATGTCTGACTAATTGTGACCCCATGAACTGCAGCACGCCAGGCCTTCCTGTCCATCACCAACTCCCAGAGTCCACCCAAACCCATGTCCATTGAGCCGGTGATGCCATCCAACCATCTCATCCTCTGTTGTCCCCTTCTCCTCCTGCCCTCAATCTTTCCCAACAGCAGGGTCTTTTCAAATGAGTCAGCTTTTCGCATCAGGTGGCCAAAGTATTGGAGTTTCAGCTTCAACATCAGTCCTTCCAATGAACACCGTGGACTGATCTCCTTGAGGATGGACTGGTTGGATCTCCTTGCAGTCCAAGGGACTCTCAAGAGTCTTCTCCAACACCACAGTTCAAAAGCATCAATTCTTCTTTGCTCAGCTTTCTTTATAGTCCAACTCTCACATCCATTCATGACCACTGGAAAAACCATAGCCTTGACTAGACAGAACTTTGTTGGCAAAGTAATGTCTCTGCTTTTTATATACTCTTTAATTTGGTCATATCTTTCCTTTCAAGGAGTAAGAGTCTTTTAATTTCATGGCTGCAATCACCATCTGCAGTGATTTTGGAGCCAAGAAAAATAATCAGCCACTGTTTTCACTGTTTCCCCATCTATTTGCCATGAAGTGATAGGGCCATATGCCATGATCTTAGTTTTCTGAATGTTGAGCTTTAAGCCATCGTTTTCACTCTCCTCTTTCACTTTCATCACGAGGCTCTTTAGTTGTTCTTCACTTTCTGCCATAACGGTGGTGTCATCTGCATATCTGAGGTGATTGATATTTCTCCCGGCAATCTTGATTCCAGCTTGTGCTTCCTCCAGCCCAGCGTTTCTCATGATGTACTCTGCATATAAGTTAAATAAGCAGGGTGACAATATACAGCCTTGACATTCTCCTTTTCCTATTTGGAACCAGTCTGTTGTTCCATGTCCAGTTCTAACTATTGCTTCCTGACCTGCATATAGGTTTCTCAAGAGGCAGATCAGGTAGTCTGGTATTCCAATCTCTTTCAGAATTTTCCACCATTTATTGTGATCTACACAGTCAATGCCAAAACCTGAAATCTTTCTCATTTGTTATAATCTTCATATTATTTGCTTATTTCTCTTCTATAGGTGAAGAGAACAAACCATTGTGAAATGAATGTTGCAGGTGAATTCTTTACCAGCTGAGCCACTAGAGAAGCTTGAACACACCCTTAGTAAGATGCTATAATGTTCTAGACAATGTGTTTAGCAATTTGCTTATGCTTATCATTACTTTTTTTAAAAAAAATGTTTTATTTATTTTTAATTTACTTTCTTTTCTTTTTTTTTTTTTTTTTTGGCTATAACATGTACCCAGCCAGGGATTGAACCCACACCCTCTGAACTGGAAGAACATAGTCTTAACCACTGGATTGCCAGGCAAGCCCCTGCTTACCATTACTTTTTAACTATTAAGGGAGTCACTGATATGCTTTTTATCCCATTTTCCAGTTTTAGAGACAAAGATTCAGATTACTAAACTTCTCCCTAGTAATAAAGACAGTAAAGGGGCATGAAGTTTTTACCAAGTTGTTTTTGCTTCATACCCCATTCTTATTTTCTCTGTAGAATAGCTCTTCCCAGATCCTCTATAATCTCCTTTTCATTGTTAATTACATAATCTTTCCTAACACTAATGCTTCGTTCATCAACTTATGTTCAAAGCAATGTATTTTTTGGCAATTATATTATTTATTTCCAGAGGAATATTTTGTCCTTTCAGCTGCCCAGTGGCATAAATATCACTTCATTAGAAAAAATGCTCAATTTTTTTCTTCTTTATTTCTTGAAATAACATCTGGAAGAACAATATTATGTTGACACTGAGTTCTTAAAATAAAATCTCATCCTAGATGATGTATGAGAAGTAAATCAGCAATTCGGAGAACTTGTCTTCATTATTGGATAACAAACTCATGATTAAGCAAAGATTTTCCTGAGATGAACCAGAGACTCATCCTTAAATAAAATAAGCTGACTTTTCATTTATGACAACTTTATATTTCTGAAATATTGAGCATGATGCTTCATGCCATTTTTGTTGATGTAGCATCTCAAATAATGCTTTGTATATATGGAGAGACCCATTTAACAGATGAGTTAACCAACACAAGGAAATTAGATGCATGCTTGGAGTTAAAACCAATTATATACTACTGAAAATCTAAAGGCTTTTGAGCCTTTAACTGTTGTTTAGTCAACAAACTAATGAGAAATTAATAAAGATATACATGTAAGCCTGAGGTGATAGTTTCAGATCCATTAATATGGTGCCTAATCCTACACAGTCAGATACATATTTTCAAAGGTATTACTGACAAATAATAGAAATGAAATATTTCAAAGATGTGATAGCACATGCTGTGATCCCATGTATTCTCCGCATACTGGCCTGACATATTTTTCTAATTAAACATTAAAAGGCAATTGTCAGTTAATTGATTTTTAAGAAGTTAATTTTAAATATATACTATTATATTGATTTAAGAAGTCTATAGCATAATTTTCTTCCATTTTGGCATCAAGTGCTTTCATTCTCTCTCTTTTCTCTCCATACACACACACACACACACACACACACACACACACACACACACAGATACCATCCTTTTCCTGTTCATCAGCGATTTGACACTGGCTTGAGATAAAATTCTCACACTGAAAGTACTATTTATGACGATAAGCAACAAAATTCAGAATAGCAGATCTGGGGCAGATTGACAATCATAATAACAACTATTATCCTCTAAAGCTGTTTGCTGCTACTTAAAGGGGCAGTATCCATTATAGAAAGAATATATGAGTCATTCTTTAAAGTATGGCTCCACTGGAAAAATGTTTTGTTATGGTGATTGTTACAAATATGAGCCTATTGCCTTTGGCTCTTTGAAATGAAAGCTGCTTCATTTCACTTAAGAAGGTTATGTGAACACGTTTAAATTGGTTACATTTGAATCCACATGTGGTTAAATCTTTCTTCCAGAGAGAGAAGAAAAGTTATTCATCTCCATTTCTACTGTAACAACCTTAAACCTGGATTTTCTACCTCACGTTCTGAGTACAAAGTCCTATTTGTGCTCTCTGTACCTCAACCACACATATCATTTAAATTTATGAATATAATCATTTCAAACATTATAATGGCCATATTTTCCCTGTTCATGAACCTCCATTCATATCCAGTAGTTAAGCAGATAAAATATAAACCCTATTGTCTTGACATTCAATTAATTAACATACACTACCTTGGGAAAAATATTCCCTCATTCCCTTCTTCTCAGAGATGGATGTATGAAAAAAAGTAATGTGAGGAAGTAAAAATTGAACATTTACTCTGCTGTCAAAATATGTTCTATATTACAATTAAGATAAGCATTTGTACAGACTGGATAATAAGAAGATATCTATAGTGATCATTAGCTTTTTGGCTTCTTTCTTGCATTTTCTTGGGAAAAACTTGTTTCTCTAGTCTCAAACTTGCACTGAATTCTAGTTTTTGAATCAGAGTACACCTCATTTCAGAACACAGACACTGGCTCAGGCTTGGGTATAGTGGCTCATCTCTGGCAGTTTTGCCAGAACTATATAGAAAAAGATACTGAGTTCACTGATAAGAAGAACCATGGAAGCCTGGAGAGACTGGAAGCCTGGAGAGACCAGAAGCCATCTTCACCAACACATGGAAAAAGGAAAGACCTTACCTGAGGGAAAAAAAAAAAAATCAGGAAGACAAGAAAAACATCTCTGATGACTTTTTGAGCAGCAGGACTAGGTTGTTTGAAACTATTTATCTGAGTTGAAATTTATTTTATTTTTTTTTAAGTAAGTTTGTTTTTTTAAAAATTTACAACTATAAAACTAAAGAAAGAATATTATTAAATATCAGACTAGGGTGACGATTAAAGGTATTATATATCATTCAAGAGTCTTTTGAAATAGTTTTCCATCCATGTCCATGCTCAGTCTTGTCCGACTCTTTGTGACCCTATGAACTATAACCCTCCAGGCTTCTCTGTCCATGGGATTTTTCAGGCAAAAATACTGGAGTGGGTTGCTGTTTCCTCTTCCAGGGGATCTTCCTGACCCAGGGATCAAGCCCATGTTTCCTGGGCTCCTGCATTGCACTCAAATTCACTGGGGAAGCCTTGAAGTAGCTTTAAACAATGTGAATTTATAGTAAATGATACTTGATTTACTGTATACAAACTAATTTTAAGTAAATATAATCCTCAAAATAATAACAGGATTCATTTTAAAATGTTTTATTTTTTATTCCTTTTTGTTTGTAATAGTTTGTGTCTTAATTTTTCATTAGAGTTATTTTATTTTAAATTAATGATATCTTCAATAACATGCCTGTTATTTTTTAAGACAGAAGATATACCATCAGTGTCTCCCTCCATACCTTGCCCAGTTCCACCCCATCAACAAGTGGCACACTATTCAATAGATCTCTGTATGTATATTTTTATGCTTATGTATTATGTATATTTCTAAAAATTTTACCCATATACAAGTAAATACATATCCCACCCCAATTTTTACCCAACAGGGAGCATATTTTACCCAACAGGCAACACTCTGCCTTACTGCATTTAATGTCTAGGCTGAAAGCTCCCAACATTTTTTCTATAGGACAGACCTCTCCCCTTAATTCTAAACCCTCATATCTAACCACTTAATTGGCATCTGTAATTGGGTATATAATAGATAGCTCAAAGTGAACTAGCCTAAAATTAAACTTGAGACCTCTTGTCATAACACCTCTATTTCTAGATTTCTTCATCTCAGTCACTGACATCTGTATTTTGCCTGTTCAGGCAAATGATATCACCTATCGATAACCTCAGATATGCAGATGATACCACCCTTATGGCAGAAAGTGAAGAGGAACTAAAAAGCCTCTTGATGAAAGTGAAAGAGGAGAGTGAAAATGTTGGATTAAAGCTCAACATTCAGAAAATGCATCTGGTCCCATCACTTCATGGGAAATAGATGGGGAAACAGTGGTAACAGTGGCTGACTTTATTTTTGGGGACTCCAAAATCACTGCAGATGGTGATTGCAGCCATGAAATTAAAAGACACTTACTCTTTGGAAGGAAAGTTATGACCAACCTAGATAGCATATTTTTTATTTATTTATTTTTTTTTAATTTTAAAATCTTTAATTCTTACATGTGTTCCCAAACATGAACCCCCCTCCCACCTCCCTCCCCATAACATCTCTGTGGGTCATCCCCATGCACCAGCCCCAAGCATGCTGTATCCTGCGTCAGACATAGACTAGCAATTCAATTCTTACATGATAGTATACATGATAGAATGCCATTCTCCCATATCATCCCACCCTCTCCCTCTCCCTCTGAGTCCAAAAGTCCGTTATAGACAGCTGCGTCTTTTTTCCTGTCTTGCATACAGGGTCGTCATTGCCATCTTTCTAAATTCCATATATATGTGTTAGTATACTGTATTGGTGTTTTTCTTTCTGGCTTACTTCACTCTGTATAATCGGCTCCAGATTCATCCATCTCATCAGAACTGATTCAAATGAATTCTTTTTAACGGCTGAGTAATACTCCATTGTGTATATGTGCCACAGCTTTCTTATCCATTCATCTGCTGATGGACATCTAGGTTGTTTCCATGTCCTGGCTATTATAAACAGTGCTGCGATGAACATTGGGGTACATGTGTCTCTTTCAATTCTGGTTTCCTCGGTGTGTATGCCCAGCAGTGGGATTGCTGGGTCATAAGGGAGTTCTATTTGCAATTTTTTAAGGAATCTCCACACTGTTCTCCATAGTGGCTGTACTAGTTTGCATTCCCACCAACAGTGTAGGAGGGTTCCCTTTTCTCCACACCCTCTCCAGCATTTATTGCTTGCAGATTTTTGGATCGCAGACATTCTGACTGGTGTGAAGTGGTACCTCATTGTGGTTTTGATTTGCATTTCTCTGATAATGAGTGATGTTGAGCATCTTTTCATGTGTTTGTTAGCCATCCGTATGTCTTCTTTGGAGAAATGCCTAAAAGCAGAGATATTACCTTGCCAACAAAGGTCCCTCTAGTCAAGGCTATGGTTTTTCCAGTGGTCATGTCTGGATGTGAGAGTTGGACTATAAAGAAAGCTGAGAGCCAAAGAATTGATGCTTTTGAACTGTGGTGTTGGAGAAGACTCTTGAGAGTTCCTTGGACTGCAAGGAAATCCAACCAGTCCATCCTAAAGGAGATTAGTCCTGAGTGTTCATTGGAAGGACTGATGCTGAAGCTGAAACTCCAATACTTTGGCTACCTCATGCAAAGAGTTGACTAATTGGAAAAGACCCTGATGCTGGGAGGGATTGGGGCAGGAGAAGGGGATGACAGAAGATGAGATGGCTGGATGGCATCACCAACTCGATGGACATGAGTTTGGGTGAACTCCGGGAGTTGGTGATGGACAGGGAGGCCTGGTGTGCTGCGATTCATGGGGTCACAAAGAGTCGGACATGATTGAGTGACTGAGCTGAGCTGATTCCTTTCTCCCTGTTTCTCTCACAATTCCAACAATAAATCCTATTGGCCCTACTTGAAAACACAATCACAAGTCAACTGAAGCTCACCATTTCTGTTTGCCATGTTTCTAAGGTTCTAGTAATATTAATAAACTATTAAGTTATGAATAATTGAAAGAGCCTTTGTATTCATTCTCTCTCAGTCTTATAGTATAGGGAAATAAAATTTTATAAAGGAAGTCCAATAATTGCTACTTAATGAGGATAATAAATTCAGAAAATGTATAGGTATTTCAAGAGAACTAGTGTGAAATTTCTTTTAATGCATTTTCTACAAAGAATAAAGTGCACTTAGTGTTTAAGCAGGTCTCATATATTTGGGCTCAGAGCTGGGCTTAAACTCTGTGGCATTAATTCAACCATTTGGGACGTTGTAAGAAAGCACAGTGCCCCTGTACTTGCATCAGTGTGTGTTTGAGTGCTCAGTCATGTCTTACTCTTTGCAGCCCCATGGATTATAGCCCACCAGGCTCCTCCATCCAAGCCATAAAGAGACAAAAATACTCAGTAAGGATTCTTTTTGGTTAATCCCACACAATAGGTTTAATCCTGGCAAGTTAGGATAAAGGAAGCTGTTGTGACATACTGTAAAGCTTACAAGAGCCTGTCACTGATATATGTACGCATGTATGAAATATATGTGGAATTGCCATTATTAAAACATTGGATATTATAGTAAAAGGCTAAAAAATGTTTAAAGTATGAGTCCATTAAAAATTAAAATTTCTCTTAGGAGGTTAAAGGATATGTTCACATGTTTAATCTGGAGACATTATGGGGCATTCCATCAGAGATGTGTTAAATAGCATAAGATCAACAATCATGTTATTATGAGGAGTTATTGTGCTACTTTCAAATTTAAAGATTTTACTTTGTGTCAAATAGCCAAAGATTATGTTTCTCCTGTTTGACTTAGCTGCTAATTACCTACAGGTTATTTACAACACACACATCGTCAGAATTTGTATTCTTTTGCATTGTCATATTACATATTTTATTCTTTCATACTTTCACTTTCACATTCACTTTGATTCACTTGAACCTATTACAGGAAGTGAACTGTGACATCCTGTGTCTGTGTGAATTGTAAAGGTATTGAATTATGAATGATTTAAATTGAAATCTAAACAGTCTCAAGGGACATCATCAAATAGTTACAAACTTAAACTTGGGGAGATAGTATTCTTTGAAGTATTTGCTGTATAACTTATATATGCTTTACATGTATTCATTTGCCTGAACATTTCATTAGTGATTGAATGAGAGGAGTTTGGTTTCCAGGATAGCTGAGTAAGCTTCTACTGTGCCCACTCCAGCTGCACACACACACACAACACACCCACACACATTTCTCCAATAAGTAGAAATAACGTATATTCCATCCCCAATACATAATCTCTTCTTGAAATAGTTATGAAACCCACAATCCTAAAGTTAAACAAGTTTTATCCAGATCTCCCCCTGGTAAATGATTGTTCTTAATTCTTTGATGCTGTTTAAACTATCTGAGACACAACTTCTTCTGTAAAATGAAAGTGAAGTCTCTCAGTTGTGTCTGACTCTTTGTGACCCCATAGACTGTAGTGTACCATGTTCCTCTGTTCATGAGATTTTCCAGGCACGAGTACTGGAATGGGCTGCCATTTCCTTCTCCAGGGGATCTTCCTGACCCAGGGATCAAACCCAGGTCTCCCACATTGTAGGCAGACGCTTTACTGTCTGAGCCACCAGGGAAGTCCTCTGTAAAATGAATGGGTTTAATTTTCTTTCCAGTTTTAAAAATTTGAAATGAAAGCATTTGAGGCATAAATAACAAAACAAAAGTAAATGTAATCAAATATTTTGTATCTACTATGCACTCCACTCTTAGCTAAGTTTTCTCTTATCCACAGTCAGTAAGTCTGCAATGACCCTCCTGTTAAAAGCGTAGATGGTCTAACAGCCTTTGGATCTAACAATTACAGTCAAGTATTTCTATATATTTTCTTAGCATTCAGATCTTTATTTATAATGTTTCATTATTTTTTTAAAGAAACATATCTCTTGAGTAATATTTTAATTTTTCCCTCAAGTGCCCAATATTTTGGGGTTAAAACAATATTCATAATTACATAAAAATGAGAAAAAATATTTCTTTCTAAAAACAGTGAAGCGCCAATCTATGTTCTATACAAGATACAGGATGCTTGGGGCTGGTGCACGGGGATGATCCAGAGAGATGATATGGGGTGGGAGGTGGGAGACGGATTCAGGATTGGGAGCTCATATACACCCGTGGCAGATTCATGTCAATGTATGGCAAAACCAATATAGTATTATAAAATAAAATAAAGTAAAAATAAAATTAAAAAATAAATAAATAAAATTAAATTTAAAAAAAGAAAAAAAAGAAAAACAGTGAAGCTTAAGATACTAAAGAAACATTTAATCAACCTATATTGAGTCATTTTGAATCTAAGGTGAGTATTAAGTAATACTTAATCTTGAACTATGCAGTGTTTACTATAGGTGCCAACTTCACAGTAGAGCAGCAAAGCCAATGTCTGTACCACAATTAATCTGAATGTAAGCTATGCAATTAGAAGGCTATTTGCAGTATTATATGAGCATGGTTACAACCATTCTGGGGTTTTTCCTTAAACAAGTTCTAATTACCCATTCATGTGGTATCAATAATAACTAAATGTTATGCCCCTGTAAGAAGCAACACTACGAAGGTGGCTACATATGTTATTTTTAAGTGAATTCAGCATTTGTTTTACTTTTCAGAGCAATAAACTATAATTGTACAATTTATTTTCTGGACTAATGCAGTGGCTTTTCTCTCCCTTTTGGACGTAGAGGGAATTTTTGCTTTAGAACTTGTGAAAAAGGAATGTTACAGATACACTAAAATTTTATTTTAATAATGATTGTTTTCATATGAAAGTTTTTAAATATGTGAAATATAAATAATGAAAACAACCGAGGAATACTAAAGCATAATTAGATTATTTCTAAGATGAAGCAGAGCCATTACTGTGCATTTTTCAATTTTCTCTGCTCTTATTTACACCTGACAGGAAATTCTGGAGCGCAATTAATGGCATTTTTTTCACAAGAGAAGGCGTATTATTTTGTCTTTTAGCAATGACCCTGTTCTCTATGCCAAACAGAGGAGACAGATAAACATTTTGATGACAGAGTTGAATCCCATGTGGATAACTACTTTTTTCAGAAACTGCTGGAAACAAGGATTGTCTTTAAAATATTAAAGCTGTAAGCCCAACAAGACAGTATGATGAATTGAGAATTTGTAAACTATACATACAAATACTGCCCAAGGACAGCAAATCAATAAGGTGCAACACAGGGAAAAAAACTGGGATGGGGAACTTTTTTGTCAGGAAGATAATGATAATAGAAAGCATCAAGAAAATGTACTCAAATAAATGAAACACAACTACAAGATTGTCTTTACAACAAGACGAAATTTTATTCACATGTTCAATGGAGAAGCTTCCGTGTTTTGACTACCTAAAAGCTGTAAACTCTTTGTTTACTTATAGTCTTGAAAAGGGGTTCTGAATTGGAGACGAAAACAATTACTCTGTCCCCCATTTTGAGCCTTAATATAGCACTTTCCAAGTATATTTAATTGACAATTTGAACAGCAAGATTATCACATAAAAGTAAGTCTAATGGAAGAAACATTCTCAAAACATAGCTTCAAAATCCAGAGTTTTAAACAAATTTCAAGGTTCATATGGAATGAATTTTTTCTTAGCTCCATAAAGACTATCAACTATGAAAACATGATGGAGTTAATAATAGTACATTTCAAGATGGTACTGCACAAAAAATGTATTGTCTAAATATGAATATACATTCATATTTCTATTACAATATAAAAGCCAACAAATCATGACACAAGCAAAGTAAACCACTAGTAAAGGAGAAGGAGTTCCTGGGCTTAGTAGTTAAAATGAATTTGAGCATAGATTCTGGGACACATGCCCTCAAACTAACAGAAGAAAAATCCAAACACAGATTTCTATTGCCATCAGCTCATCTGCTACGTATGTACATTTGGAATCTAAAAATCTCTTTCTCCAGTACCTCATCTGAGGAATTCCTTTAAATTGAGCAATGCACTTTTTTGCCTTTAGAAATATGGAAAAGTTCTGAGTTTACATACTTTTCCTGATTCAGAATGTGCTCTGCTTAGTTGCTCAGTTGTGTCTGACTTTGCGACCCCATGGACTGTAGCCTCCTAGGCTCCTTTGTCCATGAGATTCTCCAGGGAAGAATACTGGAGGGGGTTTCCATGCCCTCCTCCAGGGGATCTTCCCAACCCAGGGTTCAAACCCAGATCTCCCGCATTGCAGGCGGATTTTTGACCATCTGAGCCATCAATGAAGCCCCTCATTTAAAATATGGGCTCAAAAATATGCATTCAACCAATCCATAAATGAGCTATAATCATTTTATAACCATGCAAGACAGTTGAAACCTCAGACATGGAAGCCTATCAGGTCAGTTTAGTCACTCAGTCGTGTCCAACTCTTTGCGACCCCATGGACTGCAGTACGCCTGGCTTCCCGGACCATCATCAAATCCCAGAGCCTACTCAAACTCATGTCCATTGAGTCGGTGATGCCATCCAACCATCTTATCCTCTATTGCCCCCTTCTCTTCCTGCCTTCAATCTATCCCAGCATCAGGGTCTTTTCCAATGAGTCAGTTCTTTGTATCAGGTGGCCAAAGTATTGGAGTTTCAGCTTCAGCATCAGTCCTTCCAATGAACATTCTGGACTGATTTCCTTTAGGATTGACTGATTGGATCTCCTTGAAGTCCAAGGGACTCTCAGGAGTCTTCTCCACCACCACAGTTAAAAGCATCAATTCTTTGACGCTCAGCTTTCTTTATAGACCAGCTCTCACATCCATACATGACTACATGTCACAGAAACAGTGACAAGCCTATCACTTCAGTTCAATTCACTCGCTCAGTCGTGTCCAATTATTTGTAACCCCATGGACTGCAGCATGCCAGTCTTCTCTGTCCATCACCAACTCCTGGATCTTGCTCAAACTCATGTCCATTGAGTTGCTGATACCATCCAACTATCTCATCCTCTGTTGTCCCCTTCTCCTCCTGCCTTCAATAATCTGTCCCAGCATCAGGGTCTTTTCCATTGAGTTCTTCGTGTCAGGTGGCCAAAGTATTGGAGTTTCAGCTTCAATATGGAAGCCTATAGATATGCATAAACTCCAGTCTATATACCAGGTCAGCTAACTATGTCTGTTTTTATAAATAAAGTTCTATTGGAACATGGCCATGCTTGTTCATCTGTGGCCTGCTTCTGTCCTACAACAGCAGAGTTGTATAGTGGTTACAGAGACTACATGGCCTGCAAAACTGGGAATATTTATCAAAAGCCTTTTATAGAAAAAGGTTGCTGATTTCTTCTGTTTAAACATAATTTTTTAAGATTATATAAATTTTCATTTGCTAAATTCTCTTTCAATAATATGTATTATTTATTTTTTCTGATTACTCACCTCCTGTCAGTCTCTGAATCCAATGTTATACATGATAAATGGGTTTCACAAGTATACTAATATTGACCATTACAGTGTATGTGCATGCTCATTCATATCCAATTCTTTGAGATCCCATGGACTGCAGTCCACCAGGCTTCTCTGTCCATGGGATTTTCCAGGCAAGAATACTGGAGTGGGTTTCCATTTCCTTCTGCAGGGGATCTTCCCAACCCAGGGATACAACTCATGTCTCCTGTACTGCAGGCAGATTCTTTACACTGAGCCACCTGGGAAACTATGCCAGTATCCTTTCTCAAAGTGAAGTGGAATCAATAGTTACTGGAAAGAAAATAGTTTAGAGTCTTCTGTAACTTACAATTGGTCCTAATTTTTATAGACATGATTTAATTATATGATAAGTTGAATGTGTTAAATATTTGTTTTGTAATTAATAACTTTCATTCCAATTCCAAAGAAAGGCAATGCAAAAGAATGCTCAAACTACCATACAATTGCACTCATCTCACATGCTAGTAAAGTAATGCTCAAAATTCTCCAAGCCAGACTTCAGCAGTATGTGAACCATGAACTCCCTGATGTTCAAGCTGGTTTTAGAAAAGGCAGAGGAACCAGAGGTCAAATTGCAAACATCTGCTGGATCATGAAAAAAGCAAGAGAGTTCCAGAAAAACATCTATTTCTGCTTTATTGACTATGCCAAAGCCTTGGACTGTGTGGATCACAATAAACTGTGGAAAATTCTGAAAGAGATGGGAATACCAGACCACCTAACCTGCCTCTTGAGAAATCTGTATGCAAGTCAGGAAGTAATAGTTAGAACTGGACATGGAACAACAGACTGGCTCCAAATAGGAAAAGGGGTACATCAAGGCTGTATATCATCACCCTGCTTATTTAACTTCTATGCAGAGTACATCATGAGAAACGCTGGACTGGAAGAAGCACAAGCTGGAATCAAGATTGCTGGGAGAAATATCAATAACCTCAGCTATGCAGATGACTCCATCCTTATGGCAGAAAGTGAAGAGGAACTAAAAAGCCTCTTGATGAAAGTAAACGAGGAGAGCAAAAATGTTGGCTTAAAGCTCAACATTCAGAAAATGAAGATCATGGCATCCGGTCCCATCACTTCATGGGAAATAGATGGGGAAACAGTAGAAACAGTGTCAGACTTTATTTTTGGGGGCTCCAAAATCACTGCAGATGGTGACTGCACCCATGAAATTAAAAGACGCTTACAACTTGGAAGAAAAGTTATGACCAACCTAGATAGTATATTCAAAAGCAGAGACATTACTTTGCCGACTAAGGTCCGTCTAGTCAAGGCTATGATTTTTCCTGTGGTCATGTATGGATGTGAGAGTTGGACTGTGAAGAAGGCTGAGCGCCGAAGAATTGATGCGTTTGAACTGTGGTGTTGGAGAAGACTCTTGAGGGTCCCTTGGACTGCAAGGAGATCCAACCAGTCCATTCTGAAGGAGATCAACCCTGGGATTTCTTTGAAAGGAATGATGCTAAAGCTGAAGCTCCAGTACTCTGGCCACCTCATGCGAAGAGCTGACTGATTGGAAAAGACTCTGATGCTGGGAGGGATTGTGGGCAGGAGGAGAAGGGGACAACCCAGGATGAGATGGCTGGATGGCATCACGGACTCAATGGACGTGAGTCTGAGTGAACTCCAGGAGTTGGTGATGGGCAGCGAGGCCTGGCATGCTGCGATTCATGGGGTTGCAAAGAGTCAGACACGACTGAGTGACTGAACTGAACTGAATTAATAACTTAAAAACTTCCCTTGAAAGAATGTGAACAGTTTCTAATCAGCAAATGAGATCCTGATAGACTTGTTCACTTTTCACAAATAATGTTATATCATGATTAGCTTAAGCAAAAACAAATGAATTAGAAAAATATTACATATTTTACAAAATCAAAGGAAGACCTAAAATGACCAGACCAGGTGAATGATGTAAATAGACATTTCAAAGAATCTCAGTAGTGAGTTTTGTGAACCCTCCTATGGGCACACTACCATTGAAATAAAAAAAAATACTCCAATTGCATTTTCTTGGAGTATCTACTTGAGATTTAAAGTTTGGATACAGAGTTACATTTGCTTTGCTTAGCTCTTATTTTTAACCAGAGAGACTAAAGTTTATTACCCACAATTTATAATGCCAAAGCGGTCATAAGGAGGAGGTTCTTAAAAAAAAAAAAAAAAAAAAAAGGAATGCTATATAAAGAACTAAACAAAAGACCTCCACTAAGGCATTTTAAGCAAAGGGAAAAACATGCTTAAAGCTGAAGTTGTGTGAAAACACATGATATACTGTAAAAAACAATGAGGAATATTCTAAGACAGGAGCTCCAGATATTTAGAGATTGAGTCTTATTGGTAGCAAAACAATACACAGAAGATAGGTCAGTGCTTTGTGGACCATATGGGCATTTGTTAAGTACTCATTATTGTAGTATGAAAGCAGCCATCAACACTATGTAAACAAATTTGCATGTGTTTCAGTAAAACTTTATTTTTTAAAACTGTCACGTTTGATTTTATCTGCAGACCATAGATGCTGACCCATAGTCTAGGTTCATGGTTGCCACAGGAGACTGAATATGTTCTAAGTTATACAAGATGAACCCCTAGAATGTAGGAAAAACAGAAGACTTTCATATATATTTTTCTTATCCTTTAGAAATCCCTATATTATATATGTACATAATTGTATAGAATATATATGTAGAATAATGTATTACTACAATATAAATATAAATATATATACAGTGGATATGCTTGTTCAATACTGTTCTACTAAGGCAGATATATGATAGGAAAAGAGATATACAGACAGAGAATAATTGAATAAAGAGCCTCTTGATAAAAGTGAAAGAGGAGAGTGAAAAAGTTGGCTTAAAACTCAACATTCAGAAAACTAAGATCATGGCATCCAGTCCCATCACTTCATGGCAAATAGATGGGGAAACAGTGGAAACAGTGGCTGACTTTATTATTTTGGGCGCCAAAATCACTGCAGATGGTGACTGCAGCCATGAAATTAAAAGATGCTTACTCCTTGGAAAGAAACTTATGACCAACATAGACAGCATATTAAAAAGCAGGGACATTACTTTGCCAACAAAGGTCCGTCTAGTCAAAGCTATGATTTTTTCCAGTGGTCATGTCTGGATATGAGAGTTGGACTATAAAGAAAGCTGAGCACCGAAGAATTGATGCTTTTAAACTGTGGTGTTGTAGGAGACTCTTGAGAGTCCCTTGGACTTCAAGGAGATCCAACCAGTCCATCCTAAAGGAGATCAGTCCACGGTGTTCATTGGAAGGACTGATGCTGAAGCTGAAACTCCGATACTTTGGCCACCTGATGCAAAAAGCTGACTCATTTGAAAAGACCCTGATGTTGGGAAAGACTGAAGGCAGGAAGAGAAGGAGATGACAGAGAATGAAATGATTGGATGGCACACTGACTTAATGGACATGAGTTTGAGTAAACTCTGGGAGTCGGTGATGGACAGGGAGGACTGGCGCGCTGCGGTTCATGGGGTCACAAAGAGTCATACATGACTGAGTGACTTAACAGAACAGTTTTAAAATCAGTGAAGTAAGCTAATCAGATTTTTCAGAAGGATAATTTTTCATGCTGTATTTTTATCATATTTATTTTTTTTACCTTGAGTACAGCTGTCATTTCTTTTTTAGTTCAGAAGTTTTAATTTGCTTTCTTATGTCTATTATTATCTTAGTTTTATCAAATATAGTGTTTCCTGATAGTTTTCCCAAATTGAAGCCTTAAACAAATTGTTAGTATTATAGACAATAATGATAGCAAAATAAATAATAAATAATTTTAGCAACTTGAGATCTTATTGCACCAACCTAACTCAGTGCAGTTTTTTATTTTCCTTGGAGAAAGCAGTGAAACCATTCAGTAGAGCAAGTCTAATCTTCCATGATAGAAGAGATGAAGTAATTAAATGGTGAAATATCTGAACTACTAATGCCAAAAGGATATTAAAAGGAGTTATGTCAAATAATTGTCATGATTTAATACAATGAAGAAAATGCATTTTTAAAATGTAACTAAAATAGGAATTCTTCCTGTCAGAGTGAAATGCACATTTCAGAATTAATATAGTACAACAAAGACAACAGAAAATAGCTTATCAGGCTGAAAGGACTGTTGAAAGATCAAGGAAACAAACAATTCAAATTATTTTCAAGACAAGAGGATATAGTTTCTAGAAAATAGTGGAAAAAAGTTCTTAGGATGTTTATTGGGAAAGGTTTGTTCTCAAAGGGGAAACAAATCAAATATAAACCATTTACATAGAGTTTGAATTTAAACATAGGAAGTAACCAAACCTGGCATGTATGATCTATAGAAATACAGTAGAAGCTTAACCAAACCAGAAAAAAAGGGACACTTAGACAAAGTGAGAACAGATACTGTACTCTTGGCCATCAAAGAACATGCTTGAAAATTATGCTTTCCCTAGGGGTGACCCATTTTGCACTCTGCCCTTAATATCACTGCCTCCCCAACTAAAGCTCTACCCTGTGTCTTATCCTTCATGTTGGTAAAATCAAAAATTGTGGCAACCAGAAAATGACCATCCACTTCCATTCATCTTATTCATTTGCTCAGTATTCCTCTACAATAATCTTTCCACCTTATTTTATTCAATTAAAGTATAATTTTTTTCTTTTTAAAATTTTTATTTTTACTTTATTTTTCTTTATAATACTGTATTGATTTTGCCATACTTTGACATGAATCAGCCATGGGTGTACGTAAGTTCCCAATCCTGAACCCCGCTCCCACCTCTCACCCCATGTCATCTCTCTGGATCATCCCCGTGTACCAGCCCCAAGCATCCTGTATCCTGTATCGAACATAGACTGGTGATTCGTTTCTTACATGATAGTATACATGTTTCAATGCCATTCTCCCAAATCATCCCACCCTCTCCCTCTCCCACAGAGTCCAAAAGTCCATTTTAAACATCTGTGTCTCTTTTGCTGTCTCGCATACAGGGTTATCATTACCATCTTTCGAAATTCCATATATATGTGTTAGTATACTGTATTGGTGTTTTTCTTTCTGGCTTACTTCACTCTGTATAATAGGCTCCAGTTTCATCCACCTCATTAGAATTGATTCAAATGTATTCTTTTTAATGGCTGAGTAATACTCCATTGGGTATATGTACCACAGCTTTCTTATTCATTCATCTGCTGATAGACATCTAGGTTGCTTCCTTGTTCTGGCTATTATAAACAGTCCTGCAATGAACATTGGGGTACACATGTCTCTTTCAATTCTCATTTCCTCAGTGTGTATGCCCAGCAGTGGGATTGCTGGGTCATAAGGCAGTTCTATTTCCAGTTTTTTTAAGGAATCTCCACACTGTTCTCCATAGTGGCTATACTAGTTTGCATTCCTACCAACAGTGTAAGAGGGTTCCCTTTTCTCCACACCTTCTCCAGCATTTATTGCTTACAGACTTTTGGATCGCTGCCATTCTGACTGGCGTGAAATGGTACCTCATTGTGGTTTTGATTTTCATTTCTCTGATAATGAGTGATGTTGAGCATCTTTTCATGTGTTTGTTATCCATCCGTATGTCTTCTTTGGAGAAATGTCTATTTAGTTCTTTGGCCCATTTTTTGATTGGGTCATTTATTTTTCTGGAATAGAGCTGCAGGAGTTGCTTGTATATTTTTGAGATTAGTTGTTTGTCAGTTGCTTCGTTTGCTATTATTTTCTCCCATTCAAAAGGCTGTCTTTTCAACTTGCTTACAGTTTCCTTTGTTGTGCAGAAGCTTTTAATTTTAATTAGGTCCCATCTGTTTATTTTTTCTTTTATTTCCAGTATTCTGGGAGGTGGATCATAGAGGATCCTGCTGTGATTTATGTCGGAGAATGTTTTGCCTACGTTCTCCTCTAGGAGTTTTACAGTTTCTGGTCTTACATTTAGATCTTTAATGCATTTTGAGTTTATTTTCATGTGTGGTGTTAGAAAGTGATCTAGTTTCATTCTTTTACAAGTGGTTGACCAGTTTTCCCAGCACCACTTGTTAAAGAGATTGTCTTTACTCCATTGTATATTCTTGCCTCCTTTGTTGAAGATAAGGTGTCCATATGTGTGTGTATTTATCTCTGGGCTTTCTATTTTGTTCCATTGATCTATATTTCTGTCTTTGTGCCAGTACCATACTATCTTGATGACTGTGGCTCTGTAGTAGAGCCTGAAGTCAGGCAGGTTGATTCCTCCAGTTCCATTCTTCTTTCTCAAGATTGCTTTGGCTATTCGAGATTTTTTGTATTTCCATACAAATTGTGAAATTATGTGTTCTAGTTCTGTGAAAAATACTGCTGGTAGCTTGATTGGGATTGCATTGAATCTGTAGATAAAAGCCATATGATTATCTTAATAGATGCAGAGAAGGCCTTTGACAAAATTCAACACCCATTTGTGATTAAAATTCTCCAGAAAGCAGGAATAGAAGCAACATACCTCAACATACCCACAGCAAACATTATCCTCAATGGTGAAAAATTGAAAGCATTTCCCCTAAAGTCATGAACAAGACAAGGGTGCCCACTTTCACCGCTACTATTCAACATAGTTCTGGAAGTTTTGGCCACAGCAATCAGACCAGAAAAAGAAATAAAAGGACTCCAAATTGGAAAAGAAGAAGTAAAACTCTCACTGTTTGCAGATGACATGATCCTCTACATAGAAAACCCTAAAGACTCCACCAGAAAATTACTAGAGCTCATCAATGAATATAGTAAAGTTGCAGGATATAAAATCAACACACAGAAATCCCTTGCATTCCTATACACTAATAATGAGAAAGTAGAAAAGAAATTAAGGAAAGAATTCCATTCACCATTGCAATGAAAAGAATAAAATACTTAGGAATATATCTACCTAAAGAAACTAAAGACCTATATATAGAAAATTATAAAACACTGATGAAAGAAATCAAAGAGGACACTAATAGATGGAGAAATATACCATGTTCATGAATAGGAAGAATCAATATAGTGAAAATGAGTATACTACCCAAAGAATCAATATAGTGAAAATGAGTATACTACCCAAAGCAATACAGGTGAGTATACTACCCAAAATGAGTATGCAACCCAAAGATTCCCTATCAATTAAAGTATAATTGACTTGCAATATTATGTTAGTTTCAAGTGTACAAAATCGACTCAATATTTTTATACATTATGTAGTGATCACTATTCTGTCTAGTTACCATGTGTAATCATACAAGTTATTACCAATATGATATTATTGATTATATTCCCTATGCCATATGTTGCAGTCCCACCATTTCAGTTCATTTCAGTCATTTAGTCATATACAACTCTGCAGCCACATGGACTGCAGTATGCCTGGCTTCCCTGTCCATCACCAACTCCTGGAGCTTGCTCAAACTCATGTCCATTAAGCTGGTGATGCCATCCAACCATCTCATCCTCTGTCATCCCCTTCTCCTCCCACCTTCAGTCTAACCCAGCATCAGGGTATTTTTCAATGAGTCAGCTCTTCACAGGAGGTGGTCAAAGTATTGGAGTTTCAGCTTCAGCATCAGTCCTTCCAATGAATATTTGGGACTGATTTCCTTTATGATTGACTAGTTAGATCTCCTTGCAGTCCAAGGGACTCTCAAAAGTCTTTTCCACCACCACAGTTCAAAAGCATCAATTCTTTGGCACTCAGTTTTTTTTTGTTGTTGTTTTTGTTTTTGTTTTTTTTTTATGGTGCATCTCTCATATCCAGGCATGACTACTGGAAAAACCGAAGCTTTGATTATAAGGACTTATGTCAGTAAAGTAATGTTTCTGCTTTTTAATATGCTAAATTTTTCATAGCTTTTATTCCAAGGAGCAAACATAGTTTAATTTCATGGCTGCAGTCACCATCTGCGGTGGTTTTGGAGCCCAAGAAAATAAAGTATTTTCACTGTTTCCACTGTTTCCCATCTATTTGCCACAATGTGATGGGACTCAATGCAATGATCTTCATTTTTTTAATGTTGAGTTTTAAGTCAGCTTTTTCACTTCTCTTTCATTTTCATCAAGAAGCTCTTTAGTTCCTCTTTGTTTTCTGCCATAAAGGTAGTGCCATCTGCATATCTGAGGTTATTGATATTTCTCCCGGCAATCTTGATTCCAGCTTGTGCTTCATTCATTCCAGCATTTGCATAGTATACTCTGCATATTAAGCAGGGTGACAATATACAGCCTTGGTGGACTCCTTTCCAAACTTTGAACTAGTTCATTGTTCCATGTCCGATTCTAACTGTTGTTCTTGACCTGAATACAGATTTCTCAGAAGGCAGGTAAGGTGGTCTGGTATTCCCATCTCTTTAAGAAATTTCCACAGTTTATTTTGACCTACACAGTCAAAGGCTTTGGCATAATCAATAAAGCAAAAGTAGATGTTTTTCTGATATTCTCTTGCTTTTTCCATGATCCAGTGGCTATTGGTAATTTGATCTCTGGTTCCTCTGCCTTTTCTAAATCTAGCTTGTACATCTGGAAGTTCACAGTTCACATATTGTTGAAGCCTGGCTTGGAATTTTGAGCATTACTTTGCTGGTGTGTGAGATGAGTGCAATTGTGTGGTAGTTTGAGCATTTCTTGGCATTGCCTTTCTTTGGGGTTGGAATGAAAACTGACCTTTTCCAGTCCTATGGCCACTGCTGAGTTTTCCATGTCCGGTTCTAACTGTTGTTTCTTGACCAGCATACACATTTCTCAGAAGGCAGGTAAGGTGGTCTGATATTCTCATATCTGAAGAATTTTCCACAGTTTGTGATGATCCGCAACATAAAATACTTTAGAATTGTCAGTGAAGCAAAAGTAGATGTGTTTTTGGAACTCTTTTGCTTTTTGTATGATCTAGTGGCTGTTGGCAATTTGATCCCTGATTCCTCTGCCTTTTCTAAATCTACTAGAACATCTGGAAGTTCTTGGTTCATATTACTATTGAAGCCTCACTTGGAGAATTTTGAGCATTACTTTACCGGCATGTGAGATGAGTGCATTTGTGTGGTAGTTTGATCGTTCTTAGGCATTGCCTTTCTTTGGGATTGGAATGAAAACTGACCTTATCCAGCCCTGTGGCCACTGCTGAGATCTTCAAATTTGCTGGCATATTGAGTGCAGCACTTTCAGAGCATCATCTTTTAGGATTTGTAACAGCTCAGCTGGAATTTCATCACCTCCACTGGCTTTGTTAATAGTAATGCTTCCTAAGGCCCACTCGACTTCACACCTCTGTATGTATGGCTCTAGGTGAGTGATCACATCATCGTGGTTATCTGGGTCATGAAGATCTTTTTTGTATAGTTCTCTGTGTATTCCTGCCACCTCTTAGTATAATCTGCCTCTGTTAGCTCATACCATTTCTGTCCTTTGTGCCCATCTTTGAATGAAATGTTCTCTTGGTATCTCTAATTTTCTTGAAGAAATATCTATTCTTTCCCATTCTATTGTTTTCCTTTATTCTTTGCATTGTTCAGTTAGGAAGACCTTATTATCTCTCTTTGCTCTTCTTGGAACTCTGCATTCCAATGGGTATATTTTTCCTTTTCTCCTTTGTCTTTCATTTCCCTTCTTTTCTCAGCTATTTGTAAGGCCTCCTCAAGCAACCATTTTGCCTTTCTGCATTTCTTCTTCTTGGGGATGGTTTTGATCACCACCTCCTGTACCATGTCACAAACCTCCATCTGTAGTTCTTCAGGCACTCTATCTATCAGATCTAATCACTTGAATCTATTTGTCACTTCCACTGTATTATCCTAGGGGTTTTATTTAGATCATACATGAATGGTCTAGTATTTTTCCATACTTTCTTCAATTTAAGTCTAAATTATGCAATAAAGAGTCCATGATCTGAGCTACAGTCAGCTCCTTGTCTTGTTTTTGCTGATTGTACAGAGCTTCTCCATCTTTGGCTGCAAAGAACATAATCAATCTGATTTCAGTATTAACCATCTAATGATGTCTATGTGTTGAGTCATCTCTTGTGTTGTTGGAGAGGGTGTTTGCTATGACCAACGTGTTCCTTTGGCAAAACTCTGTTAGTTTTTGCCATACTTCATTTTGTACTCCAAGACTAAACTTGCCTGTTATTCCAGGTATCTCTTGACTTCCTACTTTTGCATTCCAGTCCTGTATAATGAAAAGGACATCTTTTTTTGGTGTTAGTTCTAGAAGGTTGTAGGTCTTCTTAGTACTTTTCAGCTACTTTGGCGTTAGGGGTTGGGGCATAGACTTAGATTCCTATGATATTGAATGGTCTGCCTTGGAAATAGACAGTAATCATTTTGTCATAGTTGAGACTGCACCCAAGTATTGCATATCTTTTTGAGTTTTCATTTTTGTCTACTTCACATAAATACCCAGAAGTGGAATCCTGCATTGTATGGTCAGGTTGTTTTTAATTCTCTGCCGCCGCTGCTGCTGCTGCTATGTCGCGTCGGTCGTGTCCAACTCTGTGCAACCCCATTGATGGCAGCCCATCAAGCTCCCCCATCCCTGGGATTATCCAGGCAAGATAACTGGTTTAGGTTGCTAATTCCTTCTGCAAGACATGAAAGTGAAAAGTGAAAGTGAGAGTGAAGTCGTGTCTGACTCAGCGACCCCATGGATTGCAGCCTACCAGGCTCCTCCGTCCACGGGATTTTCCAGGCAAGAGTACTGGAGTGGGGTGCCATTGACTTCTCCATTAATTCTCTAAGGAACCTCCATAATCTTTTCCTTAATGGGTGTACCAATTTATAACCCACAGAGAATGCACAAGAGTTCCTTTTCTCCACATCCTCACCTAACCTTGGTTTTTCTTCTTTATATACAAGACATTTTCCATTCTGATAGATGTGAGGTGATATCTCACTGTGGTTTTGATTGCATTTCCCCAATTATTAGTGATGTTGAGCATCTTTTCATGTGTGCATGTTGGCCATCAGTATGCATTCTTTGGACAAATGTCTGTGCAGGTCCTCTGCCCAATTTTTAATTGGATTTTTTTTTGAGTTGTTTGAGTTTTTTATATATTTTGAATATTGATCCCATAACAGCCAGAACCTCTGCAAATATTTTCTCCCATTCAGTAGGTGACTTTTTGTTTGTTTTTAATTTCTTTTGCTGTGTTGATTCTCTTTACCTTGTTTAGAATTCAAATCAATTGGGTCCAATAAATAGTTTTGTCAGTTATTACTTTCTGTGTTAGATTAAGTTCTTTGATTCATCATTATAATCACTCTTTTGTACAAACACTAGTATCTTAAAAATAGCAGATTATCAATCTTTATTAAATACTTACTTGTATGTATTGCTGTTGCAACACCACAGTCTGTTATTTTAGTAAAATTGTATGAAATGGGTGAATGATATTTTTATAGAGGTAGAAGAGGATGGTGATAATGGTTGGTAGATTTCTGGAGGCAGTGTAGATTGATTAAGAATTTCAGAATGTTCAGAAATTTAATGGATAACAGGGCATTGTAGTAAAGAGTCTCTGATGAGAATGAGTTGACAAAAATATGAGGTTAGGTTGAAGGGATAAGTGATTCCTTATTTTTTATAAGTAATTAACAATAAGAATTCTGAAAATACTTTAAAAATGTAAAGTTCATCTTTGGGCATACCATTTATAAAGTTTGCAAAAAATTTATAGCAGAAACCATTGGACAGGACATGCTTTAACAGCAATCTATGTTTTAGAATTCTTTCTTAGTCAAATAATAACACCTTTCTTGGGTAGTGAGAACATTATTTTTTCAACAAAAATATCTCTGAAGTTTATATACTTTGATTATATTTAGTCTCAGACATTAATTTATATGTATGAAAATTATAAAATTAATTAAGTTAAATGTTTAGTATTTGATTAAGTCTCTTTTATATAATATCATACCCAATCATTTTTATGGCCTCAATATATTTAGCATGACATAGTAAACAAGATTAAAAGCACAAAAGCTACTTACTGAGCTCAATCAGCATTTTCCCCACAATCTGCATTTATTACAGACTTTCATTTGCAACTTGGTATAAATTGAAATCTAAGTGTATATATTAAAGACAGTTAATCATATTATGTTAATGTCTTCTTATATCTTGATCTATGACAGCCATCTTTGCATTCATTAATCCTATGTCCTATTTTAGGACCTAAAAGCTAATTTCAAACTTTGGGACTAAATTCAAGATTTTCACAGTTACATATTGAGAAATCTTTCTTTGTAGTGGGCAAATAATTGTTGCACTTAAGAAATAAAGTAATGGCATAAAATGTTCTAGATTTTCCTTCTAAAGAAACACATACCAGATTTACAGAACACAAACTTTGCAAAACAAAGTATGCTAACCCCAAAATAGATATTTTACTTAAAATAGAGTGATAAGAAGGAGAAATGAATCTACTTTTGTATCAATAGCCATACATTTCATTCTAAAAGACCTGTGCTATCATTAGTCTCGGTAATATCTCTAAGGGCAAGCTATTGTCTGGGGACTGAGAAGAGAGGATGCAGAAAGAGAGACAAAGTAAACTTATGCTGATTCTTTGTCTAGCCAGGTATATTATTAATGGCTATTGTAGAGACTGGTCTTTCTCTATATATTTTATAATCTATTATTCATTCTGAATAAACATGTATTACCAAATATATCAGAATGTGCAATCTACTACTGCTACTGTTAAGTTACTACAGGGGTGTTCAAGTCTTTGAGACCCTGTGGACTGCAGCCCAGTGGGTTCCTCTGTCCATGGGATTCTCCAGGCAATACTGGAGTGGATTGCCATTTTCTTCTTTAAGGATCTTCCCAACCCAGGGACTGAACCCACATCTCTTCTCTCTCCTGTTTTGGCAGGCGGGCTCTTTTCAATTAGTGCTTCCTGGGAAGCCCATGCAATCTGCCAGGTTCAAGTAACATGCATTTATAGTTTCAGATTCACTGAAAATGTTGTCAAGAGATAAAGGAACCAAGTTTAGATTAACAGTAACAGTTTGCATACAAGCATATAGACACAAGTCACACACATGTACACACACACATAGTATTATCAATAAATAGTCCAGATTACAGGAAAATCATAAATGTAAGAACAAGTCTTTAACATATGGACATTGAAAAGGAATCTGGAATAAACTGAGTAGAAGTCAAAGCTTTTCTGCTGCAAAAATGAAACTAAGACTTTCATATGAAAAAGATCACCACTTTTCTAATATAAGTAAGACAATAAAATCCACAATTCTAGTATACTTGAAAAATTACATTTAAATCTTAACTTGCATACAATTTTCATAACAAAAATGCATACAAATAATCTCCTCCTATCTTAAACTTTCCTTTTTCAATAGTGAAAATTGAAAGAAAACATGTTGGTTGTAAGAAACATAGTTCTGAGAAAATGTGCTTATTAATTGAGATTCTATATTCATTTCTATATGGTTTATATATGAAGGACAATAGGACCTCATTATTAAATATCTAAGAAATGAGAATATATATGTATATTTCTATATGTGCACAAGCATGTGTGCTCCATCAACTTCTTGCAACCCCATGTACTATAACATGCCAGTTTCCTCTGTCTATGGAATTTTCCAGTTAAAAATACTGAAGTGGGTTGCCATTTCCTACTCGAGGGAATCTTTCTGACCCAGGAATGGAATTCATTTCTTCGAACTTGTGTCTCCTGCATTGGTAGACAGATTCTTACGACTGAGCCACCAGGGAAGCCCATATTTCTATATGTATACTTATATACATATAAGTATATATATATTTTCAAAGTGTATCTGATGTAAATGTATATAAGCATGAATGCAAAGTATAGATATAGCTAAATGTTTGCATATACATAGAATCAAGCTATAAGTAAGATGAAATAATAACACTGAAAAGTCAGTTTACAAACAAAAATACATAAGAGATAAGCAACAAAATGCATAGATATAGATCTTCTGGAATACGTAATAATAATAAAATGTGGAAAAATTGAGTACAATAAAATAAAAATGAATTTTTGAGAGAGACTGTATTTAAGCATTATTGCATTTAACAATATTGTATTATTAAAAATAACTACCGTTGGGACTTCTGTGATGATCTTTAAGACTCTGCACTCCCAATACAGGAGGCACAGGTTTGATCCCTGGTCAGGGAACTAATACCCTATGCACTGCAAGCTGGGAACAAAAAAACCCGTGAACAAAAAATCACACAGGCACACAAAAAACACAGGAGAAACTATCCTTCCTATTATAGACTCACACAAAATTAACATAGTTTCCAAATGAGAGAAAAAAGTGAGAACACACCAAATATTTCATCTGAAATGGGAGGAAGAGAAATATTAATGCTTTTTCATTTTTATTCAACAAAAGGAGAATCTAAACCAATACAACTAACATAAGATCGCATACATCAGATATGCCATCCAATGATTTAAATTTACTATTGTGAGCAGGATTGTAGAATAGTGGCTAAGAACAGGATCTGGAGTAGAAAGCCTGAGTGTAGAGACCTGATCTAATGCTTGCTAGTGTCTGACATTGTTTAAAAACTCTGGGCTTTAGTTTCTTCAGCAATAAAAGGAGGATTATAACACAGTCTCCCATAGGGTTATGAGGATAATTCAATTAGTTTCAATAAGAAAAGCTCTTAGGAAAGTGCCAGCACATAGAAAACTTATAAGTATTTGCTGTTGCTAATATTTTTTGCTAGAAGAAACAAAGAATATCAGATTATATATTACTTACAAGAGACAAATTTAAACACACAAGATGTTAAAAGTCCAGCTAAAAGTCTGGGGAAATACATGTAAGTCAAAATAAGAAAAAAGAAAAGATATGAATATTAATATCTAAGAAAATTACACACCCATGAGAAATAAAGGGAAATAATAAGGTGAGTAAAAGCCAAACAGTAATGTTTATAATAAGGATTTATGGATCAAGACTCTCTAAATATATGGCAATAAATTCTATTTTTAAAACAGCTGGAAATTCAAAGAGAAATGGACAAATACATAAATGTATAGGGAGATTTAAACACAAAACTATGGGTCTTTGAGTATAATAGATTAAATTCATAAAAATAAAGATATAGCCAATTTGAATAATTTAATGAGGTTGAACTTTATGTATACATCTTTGATGTCTGTGTTCTATCACAAATACATTTCTTTTCAAGGCAAAACCTGAAAAAAAATTGCCAAAAGGATTATAAGATGTTTATCTCAATAGGAATAAAAGCCACACTCAAATTATAATAATTTAAAGAGTTTTTATTTACAAAGTGACTATTTACAAAATGGGTGTGGGGTCTATGAAACCACAAGGAATTCTGTAGTAACCCAAGGACAGAAGCAGCAGGCCTCAGAGGACAGAAGAGAGATGTTATACATCCAGAAGGATAATTGGATAATAAACACCCTACTTTTGTTCATTCCTCTGCTGTGACTTCTTGAGGGTCAAAGCCAGTTCAAGGTCAGAAAACTGAGGAGTCCAGTGATATAATTCCATATATTTCACACATCTGTGTCATAAAGCAGAGGGGGTTAAGAATGAATTTGTGAAGACAAACAGAAGATATCAGCTAGAAAATCCACAAAAAAGTTCAGTAAATTACAAAAATGAGGAAAAGCTCATATAGTCACTCTGATCCCAATAAAATAAAAATTTTAATAACAATTTAAGCTAAAAATTGCATGCACATTAACTGATTTCTTGGCTCACCTTTCCTTCTTGAAACTTTATTTCCTCGCGTTTCCCCCCGAAACCATAGTCGTTCCTTTCATAGTTTGCTAGTAGTTTCTTCACAAAAGTCTTATTTTTAAATTGTCTTTGTATGTGAGAGCCAATGGTAGACACATAAATTAATCCAGGAAGTAACACCTTCATAAAGCTAATAAATACTGAATATAAAAATACTTATTTGTGGAAACTAAAATGTAAAACTTTTGAAACAATAATATGGAAGATAGAATTAGGGAGCTCCATGTTAAAGCACTCTAAGATAGTCACAGCCTTCAAGAGAATAATGGTATTGACACCTCATGATTTAATATGAGCATTAAACAATTTATGGCAACTGAAAAGATTAGAACATATAAGGCAATTAATAGGAAAAAAGAATAAAAGCATACTTGGTCAATCAGACAGAAGGTATGGAAGGAGGAAGAGCAGACAGAAAAAATAAATGAGATAAATAGAAGATAGAAACTAGTATGTTAGAAATAAATCAAAATAAATGAAGACATTTAAATAGCCTATTAAGAAAACTGTATCTAACTAAAATAAAGTATTACTCAGTTTTGTGTTATTTACAAGACTTACATTTAAAGCCAAATGAAATAAAGGAATGGAAAAATATCTTCTAGGAGGAATTGCCATAATCACATTTGGGAATAAAAGTCTATCAGTAGGAAATACTTATGTGTATGTATATATGAAATATATCTATAATGAAGCACTGTAAAGAATATAAAAATGTGAATTGACTCTATATGAAATTTGAGTACAGTGTATCATGGCTTTGATAAACCATTGTGCTTAGTCATACATATGACAAAATAAAATTTATATTTATTTAAATCCATAAATCAACAGTATGATATAGTTTTCTATAATTAAAACATGAAGGTTAACACTGAAACCATACATATCAAATTAATGACCATGATATTCATCTGAGAGAGGGAGGTAAGTCAGTTGAAAGAGTGATCAAATGATTCTTTAGTACAAAATAAAACTGAATGCCAATATTTGTTATTGATAGATATTTAGTAAGTAATGTTTGTGGCATTACTCCTTTTGTGTGATTTTTTTCTTATTCAATATTTTAAGGCAGACTATGAGAAGATTTGCAAGAGAAATAGAAGAATATGGGGAGCAGAGGAGGTTAATACTACACATGCTTCTCAATGCATGGTTTGTGAGCTATGCCCCAAAAGTGAGATCTTGACAGAAATAAAGATCAGACATGATGGACACAGAAGATATAGTTCTAGGGCTCAGAATCTCAGCCAATATGTTAATCTCGACATGTGGCAATAGCGCTAGTGATTTTTTCAGCTTATTATATCTTTAGAACATAGACTAACCTCTCTTTGTTTCATTTGCCCTGTATTACATGAAAGACATTCAGTTCAGTTCAGTTCAGTTGCTCTGTCATGTCTAATTCTTCGCGACCCATGAACCACAGCACGCCAGGCCTCCCTGTCCATCACCAACTCCTGGAGTCCATCCAAACCTATGTCCATTGAGTCAGTGATGCCATCCAACCATCTCATGTCATCCACTTCTTCTCCTGCCCCCAATCCCTCCCAGCATCAGAGTCTTTTCCAATGAGTCAACTCTTCCCATGAGGTGGCCAAAGTACTGGAGCTTCAGCTTTAAAATCATTCCTTCCAAAGAAATCCCAGGATTGATCTCCTTCAGAATGGACTGGTTGGATCTCCTTGCAGTCCAAGGGACTCTCAAGAATCTTCTCCAACACCACAGCTCAAAAGCATCAATTCTTCGGCGCTCAGCCTTCTTCACAGTCCAACTCTCACATCCATACATGACCACAGGAAAAACCATAGCTTTGACTAGACGGACCTTAGTCGGCAAAGTAATGTCTCTGCTTTTGAATATGCTATCTAAGTTGGTCATAACTTTTCTTCCAAGGAGTAAGCGTCTTTTAATTTCATGGCTACAGTCACCACCTGCAGTGACTTTGGAGCCCCCCAAAGTAAAGTCTGACACTGTTTCTACTGTTTCCCCATCTATTTCCCATGAGGTGATGGGACCAGATGCCATGATCTTCATTTTCTGAATGTTGAGCTTTAAGCCAACTTTTTCACTCTACTCGTTTACTTTCATCAAGAGGCTTTTTAGTTCCTCTTCACTTTCTGCCATAAGGGTGGTGTCATCTGCATTTCTGAGGTTATGGATATTTCTCCCGGGAATCTTGATTCCAGCTTGTACTTCTTCCAATCCAGCGTTTCTCATGATGTGCTCTGCATATAAGTTAAATAAGCAGGGTGACAATATACAGCCTTGATGTACTCCTTTTCCTATTTGGAACCAGTCTGTTGTTCCATGGCCAGTTCTAACTGTTGCTTCCTGACTTGCATACAGATTTCTCAAGAGGCAGGTTAGGTGGTTTGGTATTCCCATCTCTTTCAGAATTTTCCACAGTTTATTGTGATCCACACAGTCCAAGGCTTTGGCATAGTCAATAAATCAGAAATAGATGTTTTTCTGGAACTCTCTTGATTTTTCCATGATCCAGCGGATGTTGGCAATTTGATCTCTGGTTCATCTGCCTTTTCTAAAACCAGCTTGAACATCAGGGAGTTCACGGTTCACATATTGCTGAAGTCTGGCTTGGAGAATTTTGAGCATTACTTTACTAGCATGTGAGATGAGTGCAACTGTGTGGTAGTTTGAGGATTCTTTGGCATTGCCTTTCTTTGGGATTGGAAGGAAAACTGACCTTTTCCTGTTCTGTGGCCACTGCTGAGTTTTCCAAACTTGCTGCATATTGAGTGCAACACTTTCACAGCATCATCTTTCAGGATTTGAAACAGCTCAACTGGAATTCCATCACCTCCACTAGCTTTGTTCATAGTGATGCTTTCTAAGGCCCACTTGACTTCACATTCCAAGATGTCTGACTCTAGATTAGTGATCACATCATGATTATCCGGTCGTGAAGATCTTTTTTGTACAGTTCTTCCGTGTATTCTTGCCACCTCTTCTTAATATCTTCTGCTTATATTAGGTCCAGACAATTTCTGTCCTTTATTGAGCCCATCTTTGCATGAAATGTTCTCTTGGTATCTCTAATTTTCTTGACTAGATCTCTAGTCTTTCCCAATCTGTTGTTTTCCTCTATTTCTTTGCATTGATCGCTGAAGAAGGCTCTCTTATCTCTTCTTGTTATTCTTTGGAACTCTGCATTCAGAGGCTTATATCTTTCCTTTTCTCCTTTGCTTTTTGCCTCTCTTCTTTTCACAGCTATATGTAGGCCCTACCCAGACTGCCGTTTTGCTTTTCTGCATTTCTTTTCCATGGGGATTCTCTTGATCCCTGTCTCCTGTACAATGTCACAAACCTCATTCCATAGTTCATCAGGCACTTTATCTATCAGATCTAGACCCTTAAATCTATTTCTCACTTCCACTGTATAATCATATGGGATTTGATTTAGGTCATATCTGAATGGTCTAGCGGTTTTCCCTACCTTCTTTAATTTCAGTCTGAATTTGGCAATAAGGAGTTCATGATTTGAGCCACAGTCAGTTCCCGGTCTTGTTTTTGTTGACTGTATAGAGCTTCTCCATCTTTGGCTGCAAAGAATGTAATCAATCTGATTTCGGTGTTGACCATCTGGTGATGTCCATGTGTAAAGTCTTCTCTTGTGTTGTTGGAAGAGGTTGTTTGCTATGGCCAGTGCATTTTCTTGGAAAAACTCTATTAGTTTTTGCCCTGCTTCATTCTGCATTCCAAGGCCAAATTTTCCTGTTACTCCAGGTGTTTCTAGACTCCCTACTTGTGCATTCCAGTCCCCTATAATGAAAAGGACATCTTTTTTGGGTGTTAGTGCTAAAGGATCTTGTAGGTCTTCATAAAACCGTTCAGTTCCTTCCAAAGAAATCCCAGGGTTGATCTCCTTCAGAATGGACTGGTTGGATCTCCTTGCAGTCCAAGGGACCCTCAAGAGTCTTCTCCAACACCACAGTTCAAAAGCATCAATTCTTCGGTGCTCAAGCCTTCTTCACAGTCCAACTCTCACATCCATACATGACCACAGGAAAAACCATAGCCTTGACTAGATAGACCTTAGTTGGCAAAGTAATGTCTCTGCTTTTGAATATACTATCTAGGTTGCTTCCTGACCTGCATATAGGTTTCTCAAGAGGCAGGTCAGGTGACCTGGTATTCACATCTCTTTCAGATTTTTCCACAGTTTTTGGTGATCCACACAGTCAAAGGCTTTGGCATAGTCAATAAAGCAGAAATAGATGTTTTTCTGGTACTCTCTTGCTTTTTCGATGATCCAGCGGATGTTGGCAATTTGATGTCTGGTTCCTCTGCCTTTTCTAAAACCAGCTTGAACATCTGGAATTTCACCGTTCATGTACTGCTGAAGTCTGGCTTGGAGAATTTTGAGCATTACTCTACTAGTGTGTGAGATGAGTTCAATTGTGCAGTAGCTTGAGCATTCTTTGGAACTGCCTTTCTTTGGGATTGGAATGAAAATTCACTTTTCCAGTCCTAGGCCACTGCTGAGTTTTCCAAATTTGCCGGCATATTGAGTTCAGCGCTTTCACACCATCATCTTTCAGGATTTGAAATAGCTCAACTGCAATTCCATCACCTCCACTAGCTTTGTTTGTAGTGATGCTTTCTAAGGCCCACTGTACCTCACATTCCAGGACGTCTGGCTCTAGGTGAGTGATCACACCATCGTGATTATCTGGGTCATGCAGATCTTTTTTGTACAGTTCTTCTTTGTATTCTTGCCGCCTCTTCTTAATCTTCTGCTTCCGTTAGGTCCATACCATTTCTGTCCTTTATCGAGCCCATCTTTGCATGAAATGTTCCCTTGGTATCTCTAATTTTCTTGAAGAGCTCTCTAGTCTTTCCCATTCTGTTGTTTTCCTCTATTTCTTTGCATTGATCGCTGAAGAAGGCTTTCTTATCTCTTCTTGCTCTTCTTTGGAACTTTGCATTCAGATGCTTTTATCTTTACTTTTCTCCTTTGCTTTTGCTTCTCTTCTTTTCACAGCTATTTGTAAGGCCTCCCCAGACCGCCGTTTTGCTTTTTTCTATTTCTTTTCCATGTGGATGGTCTTGATCCCTGTCTCCTGTACAATGTCACAAACCTCAGTCCATAGTTCATCAGACACTCTGTCTATCAGATCTAGTCCTTTAAATCTATTTCTCACTTCCACTGTATAATCATATGGGGTTTGATTTAGGTCATACCTGAATGGTCTAGTGGTTTTCCCTACTTTCTTCAATTTAAGCCTGAATTTGGCAATAAGGAGTTCATGATCTGAGCCACAGTCAACTCCTGGTCTTGTTTTTGTTGACTGTATAGAGCTTCTCCATCTTTGGCTGCAAAGAATATAATCAATCTGATTTCGGTGTTGACCATCTGGTGATATCCATGTGTAGAGTCTTCTCTTGTGTTGTTGGAAGAGGGTGTTTGGTATGACTAGTGTGTTCTCTTGGCAAAACTCTATTAGCCTTTGTCCTGCTTCATTCCATATTCCAAGGCCAAATTTTCCTGTTACTCCAGGTGTTTCTAGACTTCCTACTTGTGCATTCCAGTCCCCTATAATAAAAAGGACATCTTTTTGTGTGTGTTAGTTCTAAAAGGTTTTGTAGGTCTTCATAGAACCATTCAACTTCAGCTTCTTTAGCAATACTGGTTGAGGCATAGACTTGGATTACTGTGATATTATATGGTTTGCCTTGGAAACGAAGAGAGATCATTCTGTTTTTTGAGACTGCATCCAAGTACTGCATTTCAGACTCTTTTGTTGACCATGATGGCTACTCCATTTCTTCTAAGGGATTCCTGCCCACAGTAGTAGATATAATGGTCATCTGAGTTAAATTCACCCATTCCAGTGCACCGGCTTCGACGGACCGTGCAGATGCATGGTGGAGAGGAGCTACCCCTCGCCCAATGTCAGGAGCGGTGGCCAAGAGGAGCTACCTCACGTCAGAGGTCAGGGGCAGCTACCGAGAGTGCCAGGCTGTGACAGTGCACAAGTGGCAGAGAGGAGTTACCCCAAATCCAAGGTCGGGGCGGCAGCCGGGAGAAGCTACTCCTGACCTTAGATAACGCAAAAATACTTGTACAAAAAATGGCCCCAGAGAAGAAAAGGATAATCAATGGCATATGCAACTCCCTAAGGACAAAGCAAACAAACAAACAAGGTTATTTTGGCCTGGGAGGATGAAGGGGACCTTGAAGTAAATCCCTTACTACAGCCCTCTAACTTGAAGATGGTCTAGATAGACTTACTTAAGAGCAATAGGGGTCACAATGATTGCTAGTGGTGATCGTAATGTAAAAGAGAGAGGTAGGCCAGACAGCCTCAGTGTATCACAACGCCCAAGGAGTGTTAGAGGCTCCTTCTGAACAATCAGCTCTATTCAGTTCCCACTGATGTTTTTAATTTTAAAATTGGCCTTCATGTAGCTGTGCTACCGGTTTCTCAATGGAAGATAAAAATTTTGATGGTTACGAGAAATCTGCAAATTCTTTGAATGCCAGAAACAATTTGACATTTACAGCATCACACTGGCAAGCACTGTGAAACAAGTAAACCCTGGCTTTGGGCTACAACTGGCCACCAGTATGAGAACAATTGAGTTAGCCCAGGTGGTTTTTCTTAGAATGAAGTTCCGGGAAGCCATAATCAGAGCCTCAGAACAAAAGCTCTCCCCTCAACCAAACAGAAGGACTGTCAGTAAAGAAAAATCCCTACCTGCATGACCACTTCATTGTGTAGGCGGTTCTTTGTTTAGCACACTGTATACTTTGTGCCTGGCTCTAGCCCTAAGAATTTCTCTTAGCAATGTTGAGCTCTGTGGCATCTTTCATCCTGTAGAAGTGTATGCACAAAACTGGATTGTAGTATGTTGAGAACCTTTTCCATGCTCCTGAAAGCTTTAGATGCGTTCGTGGCACTAAGAGTCTAAAGCTCATGATGTAAAATATTTGTTGAGTGAGCATCTAAAAGCTTGAAGCTAACCACGTTGTGGATTATATTGTAAGTAAGAATAAAGATGATAAAAACCTTACCTGAGGAGATTTAGAATGAGAACAGTTCCCAGGTTATGCACAGGAATGGACTCCATTGTGGGAAAGAAGCTGAGCAAAGAATAACACTTATGGTAAACATAAATTACAGGAGCTATTTGTGTGTGTGTGTGTGTGTGCTCATGGTCACGTGTCATCAGGGCTGAGTGTATATCAGGGTACCCACCACAGAAGGACTGAAAGCTCTCCACCAAGAATGAAGTCCTCTAAACCAGAAAAGGTGCCTAACCTCAGGTTTTCACAACTGAGCCAAATACCTCTTTGAGAATGTTAAAGCAAAGGTTTTCTCATTTATTTAATTTCCTTACAGTTTTCATAATAACAACCTACCTTCCCTATACATTCATATCTTATAATCAATTTTATTTTTAAATTATTTTTAATAATTTAATTTAATAATTAATTATTTATTTATTTTTAAATTAACTTTTATTGGAGTATGGTTGCTTTATAATGTTGTGTTAGTTTCTACTGCATAGCAAAAAATGAACCAGCCATACATCTGCATATATCCTATAACTTTCGGACTTCCTTTCCATTCAGATCACCACAGATCATTAAGTAGAGTTCCTTAACCTAAACAGTATGATCTTATTTTATGTTGCTATTGTTTAGTGGCTAAGTTGTATTCAACTGTTTTGTGACCCCATGGACTATAGCCTGCTAGGTTCCTCTGTCCATGGGATATCCCAGGCAAGAATACTGGAGTGGGTTGCCATTTCCTTCTCCAGGGAATCTTCTAGACCTAGAAATCAACCTGTGTCTCCTGCATTGGCAGGTGGATTGTTTTTAATCACTGAGCCACCAGGAAAGCCATATCTATTTTACACATAGTATCAACAGTGTATATGTGTCAATCCCAGTCTCTGAATTTATAATAAGTTTTAAATCCAGTTAATAGTAGATTACATGAAACAAGCTCATTTAAATGTTTATCCTTCATACAATCCAATCATCAATCAAATCTGTTTTTTTAAATAAGCATATTAAAATATAATAATTTAGTGTATAAGTTGATTAGGGACCAAAGAACAGTATATGATAGAGGAAACAAATGTATTATGAATTAAATTATAGAAGCAAGTGAATAAATAGGCAATGTGTTACCACAATTAAGTGTGCTGATATTCTCACCCCTCTGATTTACCAGACTGACATTACCATAACAGTTAAAATGAAAAAATAACCATAGTAAAATCATGTAGTTACTTCAAGGAAATAATCATTAATGAATAGCTCTTAGTTAGAAAAGCAAATGAGTCATGGAGAGTATTTCAATTTTAACTTTATGATTGCCCACTCCTGTCTTAAGTAGGGTTGAACTGGCATGTGAATTTCCACTTAGCAAGTGTGCAGTAAAATGAACATTATCACTGGAAATTTCATCAAGGCTTCACTATTGAATCAACAATTGGGTTAGTGTTTGGTTGTATGTGTTTAGTGAATCAATGGCTTAGCTTTGCTTAAATGCCATGTAATTATGTGATTGATTTATCATACACATAGTATGTTTTGACTACCTTTATTATTTCTGGTTTCTATTTGCTTTAAAGGATTAAGAGCATGTGAAAGGTAAAGTGTATTGAAAGACAAATTTGTGTGCCACCTTCTTATGAAAGCATCTTGAGAGGCTGTATCAATAACACTTTCAGACTCCTGACAACTTTATGGTGTATATAGACAATAGAGATTTTAAAAAACTGATATAACTATATATTTTCTGAATTAGAATGGTTTCAGAGAGCTGCTTCACTAAAATTAAAGTTGAATTGCTTTTATTGCTGTTATATCTGGTAGAATCAGTAAAAATCAATCATTCAAAACAGAACTACTCTATTTACTGGAGAAAAAATATTCTGACTAAATATGAGGGTAAGTGAACTTTATTTATATTTGTCTAGATTAAATTTTTATTTTTTGTTCTTGGTATTCTATTTTGGCTAATATCTGTCATTAAAATATTATATATTTTAATATACAAGGATATTTCTAAATAAAAAATGCATGTATATAATGAAGAATATATCTTGATATATTCCTTTCCTCTAGTTTCTAGTACTTAAATTGTTATTATTTTTAATTAGCTTATAAATAGATTTGTTAAACATAAATTCTGAATAATTCCTGGTGGATTTTTATTGAACTGTCTTTTTGTTTTTTCATTTGTGCATTCAGATCAGGTCAGGGTGCATTATTTGGTTAATAGAGTATTATTTTTTTTGCCTGAAACCCCAAAATCTATAATTTTTTTCTAGTTTTCAATTTGCAGTGATTCATTACACCTTTAGTTGACTACCTTCCCTAGAAGACATCCAACTATTGAATTTTCAGTGCTTATTTTTCTTAAGATTCTCTATCTCCAGGGGAATTGTACACAGTGCAGCTTCTTTTTGGAGTGATATATATGCTCTTTGGTAGTTAAACTTTCACTCAGTTCTTAATATAACTGAAGACAGAGCTCATTAATCATACCCCAAAGCACAGAACTATGGTTATACCTCTGTTGTTTCAAGGTAATAAGTAACGTCTGTTATCTTTTATGTCCAAGGAGGTTTACTCAACAGGTCATTATACAACTTTATCCATTAACTTACCTTCTGTTAACTATTGTTGTGTATTTCAAAACCAATAGTTAATTTGACTATGATTATATGTGTATTAGAAGACTACACAGAAATAAAATTGGTAAAATATTCAGTAGCCTAAAATCTTTTATACAGACTTTAATTTGTTTTTGAGGTATTTGAAAGGATTCCATTTACCAATCTTTTAAATAATATTAAACTTGAAAAAGAAATTGACCACTGAAAAACCTAAAGTATTTCAATTATACCTAAATATTCCATCCATATATATATATATATATATATGAACATATGTGGCTATACGCGATTGAAAATGTTTTTTAAGAAGAGCTGCTAGTTTCAATTATCTTAAATGACTTTTGTCTTTAGTCTACTAATAAATATGTTTAATAGACTAGGCTCAATTCTTCAGTCTCCTTGCAGTCTGAATCCATCCCTTCTCCATTCTTATTTACACTCCTTGCCTCCCACACTATAAGCCCTTCTGATAATCAGACATAACCCACTGCCCCACATCCTCCTCTAGTGCAGACATTCCTCCTGCCCTGTCTCCAAAACTTTTCCAATATGTTTTTTGAAAATCTGATTCCTTATTTATCAAAATCCTTGATATGTTCCCCCATTTCTTTAAGAATGTTCTTCCCTCTCTCATGCTTCATGGTATGATGCAGGTGTCTCATTTCCAATCAGAAGTCAATCCATCTTCATTCATTGGATCAAATGCCTTCCAATTTTACATAACTCTGAGATATAGTTCCTGGCACAGAACTCCTAAAACCTTTATAAATTCCTAAACAATAAAAACACGAGGAGCATCTTATTCTAAGGAGGTGATTCAGAGTGGCTCTTGGATGGGGCTGGTCTCTAGGAATATCGAGCCATAATTAGAAGCTTGGTATTTTCAGCACCACCACTCCTCCTCCAGAGAATGGAGGGGCTTGCTTTACAAACAGAGTTGATCATTGATCATGCTATCTATATGGGGAAAGGGCTTCACTGGTCACTCAGTGGTAAAGTATCCACCTGCCAGTACTGGAGACCTGGATTCGATTCCTTGGTCAGGAAGATCCCTGGAAAAGAAAATGGTAATCCACTCCAGTATTCTTGCCTGGGAAACCCCATGAAGAGAGGAGCCTGGTGGGCTACAGTCCATGGGGTCACAAAAGAGTTGGACATGACTTAGCAACTAAACAACAACAACATGGGAAGGCTCCATAAAATCCTAACAGAACAGTGTTCAGAGGGTTTCCAGGCTGATGAATGTGTCCACAAGGGGAAGGTGATGCACCCCATCTCCATGAGAACAGAAGCTCCTATGCTGGCCCCTCCCAGACCTCACTGTCTGTATGTCTACATCCAACTCTTCATCTGTATCCTTTATCACATCCTTTAGTAAACTAGTAAAGGTAAGTGTTTCCCTGAGTTCTTTGAGCTGCTGTAGTGAACTAATAGAATCCAAGGAGAGGATTGTTTACACCTCTGATCTATGGCTGTTTGGTCAGAAGCACAGGTTACAACCTGGGTCTAAAGTGTGTGTGTGTGTGTGTGTCTGCATTGAGGGGCATTATCATGGGATTGAGCCCTTAACCTGTGCAATTTGACACTATCTCTAGGTAGATAGTGTAACAGTTGAGTTAAATTGTTTGCAGGACACCCATGTGGCACTGCATAAAACTGCTTGTTGTGTGGAGAAAACAACACAGAATAACCACACATTTGGTGACCAGAAGTGTCAGGAGGGACATATTCTGTGTGAGTAGTAAAGAAGAATCACAGGAAACAAAGACACAGTAGGGGAGTACTATCTTAATCTACTCTGCTCCCTGCTGTCTCTCTTTCTACTTCTCATTCTTAACTGCCCCCTCCTCTCAGCCTTCATATATGCCATAGGATGACCATCCAAAGCACAATCTGAGTCTTTTTCCTTTCCAGCTCTCTGTTTCCACACATAGTCAATATCACCACCTCCTGGGTCACTAATTTTTTGTTTACCATTCACCCTTCAACTTATTCAACCAAGGGTTGCAAGACAAAACAAATAAAAAAGTACAAGTAGTTAAACTTAAATAGATAAATAATAAATCATTTTTAGTATAAACACATTCCAAATATTGCATGTATTTTATCTGACAACTCATAAATAATATTTTGTTGCTAATCCCACTTTCTCAGAAACTGAGAAGACCCATTCACTCACCTGGATCAGCCTGAGAGTGCCAGATAATTAACACTTTCTGGAAGAAGCCATCTCCAATGGCAAAAGGGTTTTGGTGAATAAATATTTCAGGTCCTGTGCCCTTCCATAGGTTAATTCTGAAGTGTGTGACTGACTTCATTTCCAAGAGTTGCACAATGGGATTAAGCTCAAGTGTAGTAGCTGACTTGAATAAGGCGTCTTGTGTTCCCTGATTCATCCTCCTTAGGTCTTTTCCTTACTCATTTGTCAGTGTTCCTAACACTTTTCAAATACATCACTTGCACTAGAATCCTTACCTCAAAGTCAGTTTCCAGAAGAAACCAAACAAAAGGCTCAAAGGTGTGCCTATTTCACTTTTCAGTCTGTTTTTCTTTTTTCAAAATACTTTTCTTGGCTGCATCACATGGCAAGTGGGACCTTAGTTCCCCCACCAGGAATTGAACCCGTGACACTTGCATCTGATGCACAGAGTCTTAACCACTGGACCATAGGGAAGTCTCCTCAGTCTATGCCCTTGAGAATCTCTTCACTTTCCTGGCTTTGCCAAACTCCTCTAGATAAATTCATATTTTCCAAAATTGTATATCCAGCTTGGACCATTCCTTCTAACTTTTAGGCTTACAAAACAAATACTAGTTGTGACCCATCAGAATTTGTCTCAAACATCACAAAATTAACATGTTCATTTTTTACTTTATATGTTCTTCCTCTTCTTTATCAGTAAATGGCTTCCCAATCAACCCAGTTATTTATGTAAAATCTTAGGAAGAGGCATTCTTAGCATTTCCTTTTCTCTCACCAACACAGCTCATCTGTTACCATGCCCCAGAAACTACCTCCAAAGTGTATTTCTATAGATCATCATGGGACTTCCCCAGTGTTTCATTGGTTAAGACTAGGTGCTTCCAATGCAGAGGGCATGGGTTCAATCCTAACTGAGATCTCACATGCCATGTGGCCAACAATAAATAAGTAAATTTAAATAATAATAATAACAGGTCATTGCTCCCTTGTGACTCCTGTCAACTTGGCCCACATCACAGAAATCTCTATAATATCCTCCAACCAAGCTTCTGTCTTCTAGTTTTGCCCTCTTCCAATCTGTTCCCCAAAAAGCAGGCAAAGTGATTATCTAAAAAAATAAGTTATGTTTTGTACTACTCTGCTGGCAAGTCTTCATTGGCTACCTATTTCCTTCTAGTTCAGTTCAGTCGCTCAGTCGTGTCCAACTCTTTGCGACCCCATGAATCGCAGCACACCTTCCTGTCCATCACCAACTCCCGGAGTTCACTCAGACTCACGTCCATCGAGTCGGTGATGCCACCCAGCCATCTCATGCTCTGTTGTCTCCTTCTCCTCCTGCCCCCAATCCCTTCCAGCATCAGAGTCTTTTCCAATGAGTCAACTCTTCGCATGAGGTGGCCAAAGTAATGGAGTTTCAGCTTTAGCATCATTCCTTCCAAAGAACACCCAGGGCAGTTCCAAAGAATAACAAGAAGAGATAAGAAAGCCTCTGCTATCAGTGCAAAGATATAGAGGAAAACAACAGAATGGGGAAGACTAGAGATCTCTTCAAGAAAATTAGAGATACCAAGGGAACATTTCATGCAAAGATGGGCTCGATAAAGGACAGAAATGGTATGGACCTAACAGAAGCAGAAGATATTAAGAAGAGGTGGCAAGAATACACAAAAGAACTGTACTAAAAAGATCTTCATGACCAAGATAATCACAATGGTGTGATCACTCACCTAGAGCCAGACATTCTGGAATGTGAAGTTAAGTCGGCCTTAGAAAACATCACTATGATCAAAGCTAGTGGAGGTGATAGAATTCCAGTTGAAAGATGATGCTGTGAAAGTGCTGCACTCAACATGCCAGCAAATTTGGAAAACTCAGCCATGGGGACAGGACTGGAAAAGGGCAGTTTTTATTCCAATTCCAAAGAAAGGTGATACCAAAGGATCTTCAAACTACCTCACAATTGCACTCATCTCACACGCTAGTAAAGTAATGCTCAAAATTTTCCAAGCCAGGCTTCAGTGATACATGAACCATGAACTTCCAGATGTTCAAGCTGGTTTTAGAAAAGGCAGAGGAACCAAACATCAAATTGCCAACATCCACTGGATCATCGAGAAAGCAAGAAAGTACCAAAAAAACATCTATTTCTGCTTTATTGACTATGCCAAAGCCTTTGACTGTGTGGATCACAATAAACTGTGGAAAATTCTGAAAGAGATGGGAATACCAGACCACCTCACCTGCCTCTTGAGAAACCTAGATGCAGGTCAAGAAGCAGCAGTTAGAACTGGACATGGAACAACAGACTAGTTCCAAATAGGAAAATGGGTACATCAAGGCTGTATTTCCTTCTAAATAGGGTTTAAATCCTTAACCTGGACAATAGGGCCAGATCTGTGCAATCTGGCCTCAATACTAGGTCTTCAACTCAAATACAATCACTCTGACACATTAATATTTTTGATTAACTGAATCACTAAGCTCATGCTATACCGTAAGTATAATATTCTATTTCTTTAGCTCATTCTTTGCTAATTTAGCTACCAATTTTTTAAAAAAAATTATCACAATCCATAATGATATATTTATTTTCATGATTAGTTGTTAAATATTTTCCTTCCCTTCTAGAATGGAAGGGAGGATAAGACAGGGCATTTGTTCTCATAGAAGACAGAGACCCTCTTTTGTTCCATACTGCCCACACAATTTCCTGGGACATATTATTGTGTCTGATTCCTGGTACAGTTTGATAATTGATTGAATGAATAAACTAAAAATGCATATATGATAAGCTGTGAATAGTAAAGGGTTTTAGCCTAATTTACTTTTTCCTAATGTACAGAATCTAAGGGAAGCCGTGGCATCTAACCTTCATTTAACTTCCATTATGCTTTTGGCATTTTGCTGAGCCTTTTGTATGTTTCTCATTTGATCTTCATAAGTCAAACATCATTATAACCATTTTAAAGATCAGGAAAATGAGTCTCAGATGCTCAAAAAGATTAAGTGACTCATATAAATCTAATAAGTCTTATAAATGTCAGAGCTGGAATTAAAATCTATATTTGTTCTCAAAATAAATCTTTTTCCAGTGAGATTCTAAAAGTTTCATTGAATGATATCTTATTCCATCTTGGTGTTGTAATACTAGGAATTGATCTCAGAGATTATAGAATCTATTAAGTTTAAAGAAGTTTTATACAGTAACATACAACTTACTCTATCAAATGCTATTTCTTAGCAAGCTTTACTACAGAAAGACATTTTTCCCATGTTTTTAATAGTGAAAATTTCTGGAAATAGGATGTTATTACTTATGTGTTAGAGTACACAGCAATCTTAGATCAGCACCGTCATATAGGCAGATATCCATAGCAACACAGAAAACATCCCTGTGTCAGGAGAAGCAAAATTATCACAGTACAGCACTTAAACCTATGTACCCTAGAGCCAGCTGGGCTCCAATTTCTGTCCACACTTACCAGTTGTGGGGCATTTGGCACATTAATTATTCTTTCTTTACATTTGTTTGATCTTTGATAAAATGTGGATAATAATAGTACCTACCTGATGAGTGTAATTGTGAGGAACAAATAAGTTAAAACATATACAATGCTTAAAGTAACCCTTGGCTTGTAAGAAGTGCACAAGAAGTATTAGCATTGGTTATCTGCTTCTGAAAACTCATTATGAATAGTTAGTTAATTTATTCAACCATATTAAGTCACCACAAAATAGATTTTTAAAATCAATTAGAAGACTGGTAATATCACTGCCTCTCCCTCTAGATGGGGAAGACAAACACTGAAATAATAAATAAAATAATAAAATAATTTTAAATGGTGACAGTTGCCATGAATAAAATGAAACAGAAAGTTATGATGTGTAGTGCAATAGGTTTGAAGGTTACAATCCCGGATAGTATGAACTAGAAAGCCTGACATTGAGCTGAGCCTTCAATATGCAGCCATGCAAAAATCTTTGGGACTCAATTTATGAGGACAAATTAAACCTATTTTTTTTTATTGTAATCAGTAAGTGATACATGAAAATAGGGCCTTAGACTGAAACTCAGTATATTCTCGGTTCACACTTCCCAGAGTTCCTACACCTAGATTTGGTGAGGAGCCTCTGTCTTCTCTGAAAATCCGTCAGGATGATCACACTCCCTTAAACAACATTTTTATTTACTGGCAAATAGAGTCAAGAAGCATCAACACAACAACATTTAGAGAAGAGTAGAAGGGTAAGAAGGATATCAGGTATAAAAATGACTGTTTTGTTCCAGATACTCTTTTATAATAAAAACTTTAATATATATTTTCACTTAGCCTTTTCACAGAAGCTCAGATTATAAAGTATATTATCTTCATTTTTCAAAGGTGGCTCAGAAATACAGCTACAGGACTAAAGATCTCAGCTTAGATTTGAAGTCTACCTGATTTTACAGTCTCAGTTCATAGCCTGCTGATGAACACTGCCATAGCCCAGACTTCGTTTCTTATCCTGTTGCTATTGTTGCTTGTGGTGGGTGGTTATATTTTTTGAAAGCCTTTGCTTTCCATTAATTCTAAATTGACTTTAATTAAACTATATTATCTATAGTTTGATTTGAGCCTTTCCACTTTACAGAGGAATGTGCTAATATTGGTATTTACTATTAAACTATCCTCTTTTACATTTTAATTTGATCATTATTCTTATAATTCTCTCATTTTTTACTTAATATTGTAAAGAACACTCTGTACTCTATATCTGCAAAAAGCATTTGAATTTTAATCATAAAATCCAAGTTGGTAATCATTCCCACCTTCATTTTGTTCTGAATGTCTTTAAGATGAAAAAAAAAAAAAAAGTTTGTTTGGATAACTTTATTTCATTAAAAAAATCCAAGCAGCCCACAAGCTTTATGTTGAAGTTTAACAGTTTAGATCATTTGATTTCTGAAAGTATATTGAAGTGACCAGATGTTTTATCATTATATAGTCATAGCTTTTGTGTCATCCTCTCATCTATTTATCCAAGCGGAGAAGAAGGAGTGAGTATGTACACAGTGTCAATAATAGACTCTAATTAGACTGCATGGAGAGTTTACTGTGAATATTATTTATTCCCTTTATGAAATCATTCTTATCAGACAGTTTTAGTAAGTAACCCAACTGGGTGAAATAAATTTTTCTTAGAAAAATTTTCTTATGACGTCTCTTATTGCCTCCAAAATAAATTTAAAAAAGAAAAATGGTCTGAGCTATATATTCCCACATTTCACAAAACATACTAAATCGGTTCTAAAAATGTTGCTTTTTACTAACTCTCTTCAAGCAATTAGTAGGACTAAACATGCTTAAACACTTACAGATAATATCTGAAAATATGTAACAAACTTAAGCAAATTAGTGTTAAGTGCTTTTAAAACCTGAAGATGTAGACCACATATACTGAGATTCTATTAACAACTGAAACCATAATCGATCTGGGGAAGATTGGGCTGCTTTCCTAGTCACAAAAAGAAGAAAAAAAAAAATTAAAAAAAATATGGTCATTCATCTCAAGGAAATTTTAATTAAAAAGGAAAGCATCAAGAAATAAAATTTTATAACACATATTTTAGGAAAATACTTCTGAAAAAATAAAAGCACAACTTCTTTCCACTTCACGTGTCAGCAAATAACTCATTTTCCCATTCTGATTCAATAACATTTGGACTCAGTCAAAAGAAAATATAAAGTGTTCATTGGAAGTGTGAAGAGGTCATAAACTTAAACCATAAAATATTTGGAGATTTTGCTCTTTGAGTTCTGGTTTCATAGTTCAGTTATGACATAATTAATCTCCTCTTAAAGAATAAAAATAATATTTACTTTTAAAATTCTCTCTGTTCGGTGGCAGGTCCTATCATCTTGACTTTCCTCTTACCCGACTGTTTTTGTCTCCAGATACAGAGATGTGAAAACAAATGACTTATGAATTCCTTTGTTCTAAGTGGAAAGAGGCATTGCCCTACACGTAACTGAAAGCTAATTCATCTCCCAGTGCTCAGCCTCCCACTCCAATTCGCATGTTCAGAGACTTTGCTCTAGCTAATAATTCTTTTCTCTGCATTATCTATAACATTTTGGTCATCACTGGTTTCTTCTTCTTATGAATGTGCTCAATTTAATATTAAAAAGTAATTCTCTTGATTCTGTCTCTTTCTGCACGCAGGCTAATTTGCTTCAGTTGTGTCTGACTCTTTGAGACTCTATGAACCATAGCCCACCAGGCTCCTCTGGCCATAGGATTCTCCAGGCAAGAATACCGGAGTGGGTTGACAATCTCTCTTCCAGGGGATTTTCTCAACACAAGGATTGAACCCATATCTCTTATGTCTCCTGCACTGGCAGGTGGGTTCTTCGCCACCAGTGCCACCTGGAAAGCCCCTGTCTCCTTCTAGCTAAACATAAAACTTAAATGTCTTTGCAACTATTGAGGCCCCATCTGTATGTTATTATCCAATGCTTTCTCCCCTTGACTGGAAGCAATCTGGTAACATGTCTTCCAAGTCATTAAAATTGCTTTGCTAAGGCCATTAGCAATTCCATTTGCTGACTGCAAAGACTAGGTTTCAGTAAATATTCTGACCCCTTTTCAACTGAAATGCTAAGATGGATGTTCAAGTTGTTTTCAGCAGACAAATCAACCACTCAGTTTGGCACTAGAGTAAGAAAATGACACCAACTGATGCTCTCCTGCAATACATTCTGTGTCATGACGCAAGTGAACACAGGAAGGAAAGGGTCTAGGTGATAGTCATTGTTCATTGACCAGTTAAAATAAGTGATTACTTTGCCTTGCTGTACTTTATATCATTATTTACATGATTAAATACTTACCAAATACCATATGATGTAAGCATCTAAAGCATGTAAAATAAGTAGGTCAGAAGAAGAGCAACAAATTAAAGGGACTGGTGGCAGCATTTAAAAGATGAATGTCTGTTAGTCTAAAAATTAATTTTACTTTTAATTTCTCATTGATTCAATTCATTTTCTTAGAAGATTTTCATTAGCAATTAATTAAAAATACACCAAGAAAAAATGCACATTAAAATAGAATCTGAAATGCTATACAGTGTATTTTATTTTTTTGATTCCTTATATATAAAATGCAGTAAAATTCTAATTCCATTAATGTAGAAAAATGTTTTGCATAAATAAAAAAAAAACCTAAAAGCTATAGCAATGATCCACCAATATCACCTTCTCTGAATATCATTTATACAGAGCTAAAAATTAATTTTAAAAAATGTTAACTCAGTTATATATATATATATATGCATATTTCATGCAAAACCAGATAGATTTCACCAATCAAAATGGAAGATGTTAAGCTCTAAAGCATGCCTCTGGTTCACAGCTTTGGTCTGATCTATTTTAAGAGGAAAAAAAAAAAGCAGCATGCTGTTATTTATTTCCAGGTGCAATAAAATCTATTTAATTTGAAGACTGATTAAAGTAGAGAAACCTCATGACAAGGAGTGAACTGCTGCTCTACCAATCAAACTCGGGTCTGACACAGACTGCCAAACACAGCAGAGAAGAGTCAGCAGGGGAAAATGTCAGTAATGATATTATGCACTTATACAAAGTTTGCTACTGCTATAAGTCATGAAATTAATTTAAATAATGTATTGATAACATTTTGAAATCTAAGATATTAATCCTATACTTGATATTTTCCTCTAAAAGAATTAACCCATTAAAATGTGTTAGTAAAAATGACCACTTAATATTCTACTTGTATTTGTTTTATTATATGTTTCGGAGGACATGAATAATTATATAAAACTCAATGAAAAATAAAGTAGAAAATTTACCACATATGCCCTTTATGTTCATATATAATTAATTTCCAAGTCAAATACTTTGATATAAGTGATGCTATGACTCGATTTTTAAAAATTTTAAATTTTTGTTTGTTTATGACTTGGAGATAAATGATGAGATTGGGAGGGTTTAACCTAACATATTAGAAAATTTTGAGCCATTATTATGCTAATATTATTTACATGCTCAAAAGACCAAAATGCTAGAAAATGTAGAAATTTATCTTTGAAAGCAAATTTCTCCTATTAGGATTTATGAAACGAAAAATAAAAATTTTAAGCAATTCAAAAATTTTTCACTTCTATTGCAATTATTATGCCATTATTATTATTACTATGCCATTATTATTTTAGAGTGGTTATGCTTAATTTTTAAATTCTAGGTAATAGGTATCATTAATTAGGCCAAAGAATGTAATTTAAAATAAAAGATCTGGATTAAAGTACAGAATCTACTGTCTTCCATGAGAAATTTACTCACTTTCCTGAGACTTCATTTTCTATACATCAGATTGTTAAAACACCTATCATATAATTGTGTCTTTATAGTAAAAGTAACATAGAAAGTAGTAGGAATTCAGAAAACACTAGTTTTCTTTGTATTAATGACTAGGTTAGAAAAATTAATCATGAATTTTTACTTTTATTCATAAATTACATTTAAGTATTATGTATGAAATTTTGCAAAATATTACACATAGAGGTAGCATGAGATTTCTACACACTCAATAGAAAGCCCTCTGATAGTGATTTGAAATTTATGTGGCACATTGTTGAACATGTCAACATTTTTCTTGTATAAGCCTGAGGTATATAACTATAAAAATCAACAGATACTAAGGACCTTTAGGAAGTAAAATTTTAGGTAGACTAGACTGAAAAAGAAAGCTATTTGTTTGATTTTTTTTTAATTTAGCACCTTTCAATGTTATGAACAGAGGAATCCATTTTTCTCCTCAATTACCAGCACCTTAGTTTGAGGTATTATCTGTTATAGTACTATGTCTCATTTGGTCACCACCTTATCTCAAATCCATCTTTCCTATAGTTGGTAGAATCTTCTAATAAAATGCAAATTTGAACTGTGGTGTTGGAGAAGACTCTTGAGAGTCCCTTGGACTGCAAGGAGATCCAACCAGTCCATCCTAAAGGAGATCAGTCCTGGGTGTTCATTGGTAGGACTGATGTTGAAGCTGAAACTCCAGTACTTTGGCCACCTGATGCGAAGAGCTGACTCATTTGAAAAGACCCTGATGCTGGGAAAGGTTGAGGACAGGAGGAGAAGGGGATGACAGAGGATGCGATGGTTGGATGGTATCACTGACTCAATGGACATGGGTTTGGATGGACTCTGGGAGTTGGTGATGGACAGGGAGGCCTGGCGTGCTGTGGTTCATGGGGTCGCAAACAGTCAGACATGGCTGAGAGACTGAACCTAACTCAATGACCGTTTCACCTCCCCATATGTTTCTTCTCATTGCCATAACACGTATTTCCATGTTTCTTATTGTAGCACACAGCTTCATTCTTTTCTAGTATCTATCTACCTTTTTCAATCCCATGTGTTGCCACTGTCTATCTCACCATTTTAAGCTCCAGCACACTAATTGGTTATATTTTCTATGAGCACTCCATGTAACTGCTCATCACTATTGCTTTACTCATATACTGACTTCTCTCCAGTATACCTGTCTCCAACATCACTTGGTGTGAATAAACCCTGTTTATATATATAAATTCATTTGTGCTATTATCACCTCCATGAAGGCTTTGTGATATTTCCCTTACTCAGTCAGGGTTATACCTCAAACATAAAGGAATGATCGGCAAATCATAAGCATAATATCCAAAACAAAGAAAAGAAAGACTAAGTCAGAAAAAATATTAGTGTGTGTATACAACAGATGAAGGGGTTAGTGTACAAAATATAAAGATTCTCTAAATAATAGGAAAACATTTGCTGAACTAATGTGAAGTGGGAAACAAATACATTTAAGTAGTTCAAAAAAGGAGAAACTCAAGTAATTAGCATGGGGAATGAGCAGACTGTCAACCTTTAGTATTATCAAGAAATCACAAAAAAATTCAATCCTACTTTTTACACATTACCTTTGAAAAATGTTTGAAATGATCAATAATATCCTGTGTTGGGGAAAAATAAAATTTGGGTAAACCAGCTCTGGAACATTAAGTCCTTGAGGAAGTCAATTAAAATATACACATAATTTGATGAATCAGTTCCCTTTACAAAAACATGTGTGTAAGAAGATATTTATTATATTTTTAAAGTAACAAGCATTTAAGAGCCTATGTGCCCATTCATTTTTATATGGTGAAATTAAATACAGTACATTCTTACTTTGAAATACCACACAAATAATGGACAAAAAATAGATTATTTTATGTGTTTGCATAAATAGTAAGCATAATGATTATGTCACAGAACAAGGGATTGGGGGCAGGAGGAGAAGGGGACGACTGAGGATGAGATGGCTGGATGGCATCACGGACTCGATGGATGTAAGTCTGAGTGAACTCTGGGAGATGGTGATGAACAGGGAGGCCTGGCGTGCTGCGATTCATGGGGTCACAAAGAGTCGGACATAACTGAGTGACTGAACTGAACTGAACTGAAAACCAAATTAAGTGTATACTGATAGAAATAGCTTTGAGAAGCTATAAGTTTGGTCAGGTGCTGTTCACCTAGTTGACAAGACTGGGCAGTAACATCTTGGAAACAGTTGTCAGTTCAAAGGACTGTCAAGATATCTGTCTGGATCAATATAGTTATTTTATTTAAAGATCTAGATTTTTTAAATACAGGATTGAATGCAATTTTTGGTTCCAATAGTAAGAGAGAAAAACCAATAGAGAAATTATTAAACATTAACCTTATGACAGAGGTAATATTGTATACAAGTTGATTTTTAATTCTTCCTCACACATACTGGTAAAGCATTTATTCTTTATAGTGGATATAAGTATTTTCTTCTTGTTTTGTCTTTATTTGCCCATTCATGATAATCTGATTATTTTCTTTCTTTCAAGTAAATCTGCAGAAGAATTGTTGTTTCTACTTAGCAAGGTTTTCCCTAACAGTGCCAAGAATTTGGTCTCCCTCTCTGCATCTGTACAATGCTGACACTCAAAGTAGAGTTTACTGTATTCTAAGGAAGGCTTTGAGGAGATACCCCTCATCCAAGAAAAGGAGCAGTGGCCGTGCTTTGCTGGAGCAGCCATGAAGAGATACCCCACGTCCAAGGTAAGAGAAATCCAAGTAAGATGGTAGGTGTTGTGAGAGGTATCAGAGGGCAGGCACACAAACCATAATCACAGAAAACTACTCAATCTAATCACAGACCACAGCCTTGTCTAACTCAATGAAACAAAGCCATGCCATATGGAGCTACCCAAAATGGGCGGGTCATGGTGGAGAGATCTGACAGAATGTGGTCCACTGGAGAAGGGAACAAAAACCATTCAGTATTCTTGCCCTGAGAACCTCATGAACAGTATGAAAAGGTAAAATGATAGGATACTGAAAGAGGAACTCCCCAGGTCAGTAGATGCCCAATATGCTTCTGGAGATCAGTGGAGAAATAATTCCAGAAAGAATGAAGGGATGGAGCCAAAGCAAAAACAATACCCAGCTGTGGATGTGACTGGTGATAGAAGCAAGGTCCAATGCTGTAAAGAGCAATATTGCATAGGAACCTGGAATGTTACATCCATGAATCAAGGCAAATTGGAAGTAGTCAAACAGGAGATGGCAAGAGTGAACATCAACATTCTAGGAATCGGCAAACTAAAATAGACTAGAATGGGTGAATTTAACTCAGATGATCATTATAGCTAGTATTGTGGGCAGGAATCCCTTAGAAGAAATGGAATAGCCATCATGGTCAACAAGGGAGTCCAAAATGCAGTACTTGGATGCAATCTCAAAAATGACAGAATGATCTCTGTTCGTTTTCAAGGCAAACCATTAAATATCACAGTAATCCAAGTCTATGCCCCAGTGAGTAATGCTTAAGAAGCTGAAGTGGAACAGTTCTATGAAGACCTATAATACCTTTGAGAACTAACACCCAAAAAAGATGTCCTTTTCATTATAGGGGACTGGAATGCAAAAGTAGTAAGTCAAGAAACACCTAGGGTAACAGGCGAATTTGGCCTAGGAATACAGAATGAAGCAGGGCAAAGGCTAATAGAGTTTTGCCAAGAGAACACACTGGTCATACCAAACACCCTCTTCCAACAACACAAGAGAAGACTCTACACATGGACATCACCAGATGGTCAACACCAAAATCAGATTGATTACATTCTTTGCAGCCAAAGATGGAGAAACTCTATACAGTCAGCCAAAACAAAACCAGGAGTTGACTGTGGCTCAGATCATGAACTCCTTATTGCCAAATTCAGACTTAAATTGAATAAAGTGGGAAAACCACTAGACCATTCAGGTATGATCTAAACCAAATATCTTATGACTATACAGTGGAAGTGAGAAATAGATTTAAGGGCCTAGATCTGATAGATAGAGTGCCTGATGGACTATGGACTGAGGTTCATGATCTTGTACAGGAGACAGGGATCAAGACCATCCCCATGGAAAAGAAATGCAACAAAGCAAAATGGCTGTCTGGGGAGGCCTTACAAATAGCTGTGAAAATAAGAGAAGCAAAAAGCAAAGGAGAAAAGGAAAGATATAAGCATCTGAATGCAGAGTCCCAAAGAATAGCAAGGAGAGATAAGAAAGCCTACTTCAGTGATCAATGCAAAGAAATAGAGGAAAACAATAGAATGGGAAAGACTAGAGACTCAAAAGCAGAGACATTACTTTGCCGACTAAGGTCTGTCTAGTCAAGGCTATGGTTTTTCCTGTGGTCATGTATGGATGTGAGAGTTGAACTGTGAAGAAGGCTGAGAGCCGAAGAATTGATGCTTTTGAACTGTGGTATTGGAGAAGACTCTTGAGAGTCCCTTGGACTGGAAGGAGATCCAACCAGTCCATTCTGAAGGAGATCAGCCCTGGGATTTCTTTGGAAAGAATGATGCAAAAGCTGAAACTCCAGTACTTTGCCCACCTCACTCTGATGCTGGGAGGGATTGGGGGCAGGAGGGGAAGTGGACGACAGAAGATGAGATGGCTGGATGGCATCACTGACTCGATGGACATGAGTGTGAGTGAACTCCAGGAGTTGGTGATGGACAGGGAGGCCTGGCGTGCTGCGATTCATGGGGTTGCAGAGAGTCGGACACGACTGAGCGGCTGAACTGAATTGAACTGAAGAGATCTCTTCAAGGAAATAAGAGATGCCAAGGGAACATTTCATGCAAAGATGGGCTTGATAAAGGACAGAAATTGTATGGACCTAACAGAAGCAGAAGATATTAAGAAGAGGTGGCAAGAATACACAGAAGAACTGTACAAGAAAGATCTTTACGACCCGGATAACCATGATGGTGTGATCACTCATCTAGAGCTAGACATCCTGGAATGTAAAGTCAAGTGGGCTTTAGAAAGCATCACGATGAACAAAGCTAATGGAGGTGATGGAATTCCAGTTGAGCTATTTCAAATCCTGGAAGATGATGCTGTGAAATTGCTGCACTCAACATGCCAGCAAATTTGGAAAACTCAGCAGTGGCCACAGGACTGGAAAAGGTCAGTTTTCATTCCAATCCCAAAGAAAGACAATGCCAAAGAATGCTCAAACTACCACACAATTGCACTCATCTCACACGCTAGTAAAGTAATGCTCAAAATTCTCCAAGCTAGGCTTCAGCAAGTTCATGGTTCATACGTGAACCATGATGTTCCAGATTTTCAAGCTGGTTTTAGAAAAGGCAGAGGAAACAGAGATCAAATTGCCAACATCTATTGGATCATGGAAAAAGGAAGAGAGTTCCAGAAAAACATCTATTTCTGCTTTATTGACTATGCCAAAGCCTTGGACTGTGTGGATCACAATACACTGTGGAAAATTCTGAAAGAGATGGGAATACCAGACCACCTGACCTGACTCTTGAGAAACCTATATGCAGGTCAGGAAGCAACAGTTAGAACTGGCCATGGAACAACAGACTGGTTCCAAATAGGAAAAGGAGAATGTCAAGGCTGTATATTGTCACCCTGCTTATTTAACTTCTACGCAGAGTACATCATGAGAAACGCTGGGCTGGAGGAAGCACAAGCTGGAATCAAGATTGCCAGAAGAAATAACAATAACCTCAGATATGCAGATGACACCACCCTTATGGCAGAAAGTGTAGAGGAACTAAAAAGCCTTTTGATGAAAATGAAAGAGGAGAGTGAAAAAGTTGGCTTAAAGCTCAACATTCAGAAAACGAAGATCATGGCATCTGGTCCCATCACTTCATGGGAAACAGTGGAAACAGTGTCAGACTTTATTTTTTTGGCTCCAAAGTCACTGCAGATGGTGAGTGCAGCCATGAAATGAAAAGATGCTTATTCCTTGGAAGAAAAGTTATGACCAACCTAGATAATATATTCAAAAGCAGAGACATTACTTTGCCAACAAAGGTCTGTCTAGTCAAGGCTATGGTTTTTCCAGTGGTCATGTATGGATGTGAGAGTTGGACTGTGTAGAAAGCTGAGTGCTGAAGAACTGATGCTTTTGTACTGTGATATTGGAGAAGACTCTTGAGAGTCCCTTGGACTGCAAGGAGATCCAACCAGTCCATCCTAAAGGAGATCATCCTGGGTGTTCTTTGGAAGTAATGATGCTAAAGCTGAAACTCCAATACTTTGGCCACCTCATGTGAATAGTTGACTGATTGGAAAAGACTCTGATGCTGGGAGGGATTGTGGGCAGGAGGAGAGGAGGACGACTGAGGATGGCTGGATGACATCACCTACTCGAAGGACATGAGTTTGGGTGAATTCTGAGAGTTGATGATGGACAGGGAAGTCTGGCGTCCTGCAATAATTTGAGTCATGAAGAGTTGGACATGACTGAGAGACTAAACTGAACTTAGCTGATGGAAGGTTTCTATTTTTTGTTCACATGTTTTTTGTATAGGGAAGTATACCCAGAGGTCACTTTTCTTGTTCCATAATCAGAATATGAACATGATTGCACCACTTGTCTCACTGGTTCTGATGCCCCTCCACCTCCACATTGAGCTGCACCCTAACAGTCCTTGTCTTCATGGTCTCTGCTCTGCCCTGTGACCATTGCAGTTTTACAGTTTTCCTACCTTGTGACAGGAAAAAACTGCTTTCAAATTGAATGCTTAGTCGCTCAGTCTTGTGTGAATCTTCCTGACCTTATGGACGGCAGCCTTCCAGGGTCTCTTGTCCATGGGATCCTCCAGGCAAGAACACTGACTAAAGCAGGTTGCCATTTCTTCCTCCAGGGGATCTTTCCAACTCAGGGTTGAAACCCACATCTCCTGTGTCTCACATTTACAGGCAGATCCCTTACTACTGAGCCTCCTGGGAGGCAATGATATAGAATATGACCTTCTAAAAAGATTTCTTTATAGAATGTCATTGCTTCTGCAAAATTTCCTAAGGTCTATTTGCCAGCATTTCCCTTGTCACAGGAACCTGTGATCTCACTGTTTAAATGCTTTTTCCCCTTCTCTATAAACTACACTGAAGAACATAAGACCAACTAATTTAAAATAAAATGTAATTAGAATTGACTGAAAAAAAATCTTTTGATGCTAAATAGATATATCTTACGTGCAATAAAAAATAACTTGAATATTTCACTGATACTTATACATAAATGAAAAAGCCAGTTAAAAAATCTTGAAAAATCACAGGTTATTCAAGCTCTGACAGAGTCAGTTTTGACATGTAACCATTGGGTTATAAAGGCTAAAATAATTTCATAGTAGGAATGAAATGTTTATTAAACGAACAGATAGATAAAAAGGAATTAAGTGAAAAAAAAATTTTTTTTTTTTTGCAAATTATCTCACTACTGCTGTCTGGGTTCTTGTCCAACTTTCATTCAATTTACTGTGTGGATAGTGAAAATTTTATCTCTGCTGTAGCAACTACTAACTCTGAAGATGGCTATTTTCTCACAGAGAGTAATATAATTTTGACATCCAGGCAGTCTGCAAATTAAAGTCTAGAAGTAACTTTGTTCTTTCTATGATCAGAAAAGGCACATTCTCAGGCACCCAGGGAAGAATTAAAATCAACATAATATTTAACAGCTATAGGAGTACCTAATAATCCACTTTGATTGTCCTCATGGGAAATGCAAATTTACCTATTTATGTCTTTTATACTGATTTCTCCAATCAATCAAATGATTGAATTTGAAATATCCCAACCTTTTGATTGATCTAATCTACCAAATGATGAAACTGTGGATTCTCATTCCTCTAAAAGCGTGTTCTATTTTTCTCTTTTCTTTTTCACAGACTGATTTACAATCTTTCCTTCTATTGCTCCCTCTGGTACACTCTTTCCATATATTCTACTAGCTTTTGTGTTAAACAGTTTAACTAAATTGAATGAAGGCTCATCCCCTCATTAACTTTAATCCCTGCCTTCCTACTTTTAAATTAACAATGCTCAACTATCAAGGGAGTTTTATGACCATCAACCCATTTCTTTCTTTTCATGATTATATAAATACAGTTATTATATTCCCAATGAGATCGCTATTAGAACACACTTTCTCTGAGATTAAAACAAAGCCATTCTGCCTAAATTTCTTTCATTGTACATATTTTTACATTTTTTAAATTGATTCTACATTAGGGAGAAACTGAATGGCATTGCAAATATTAAGTATGTAACTTCAATTCTTAATATTTTAGAACTGTATCTGATCAATGCTTGTAAGAAGATATTCTTTATTTTATAATGCTAAAGACATCATTTTGATTTGGGATTTATATTTTCTCATACCTTGAAATAATACTAATAGTTAAATAAACCTAGGTATGTTGCTCTTTTGCTTAAAACAAGTTGCTATTTCACATATTTTATCATGATATGCTTTTTGATTTTGACATTGAATTTTTTTTTTACTAAATAACATTCTATTAATGATTCTCACATTTGCTCAAAGATACTTTCTGTGAAATTCTATCATTTAATTTTTAAATACATTTTTCATTGCTTTAAAAAATTTCTTATTGGTGTTTCAAAAGGAAGGTCACCATAAAGATTGTGACTGACAATATGTGGTGGCAAGTTACTGAATGACCTAAGAAAGGATTGATGAACCACAGGACAGGGAGTGGAAGCTCATTCATTCAACATTGTGTGTGTGATGTTTTATACTAAATTCTGTAGATGTCAGGATTACTAAAGCACAACCTTTGTCCACAGATACAATCAGAGGCTAGTGGGGAAGACAGAATGTAGCTACTAACCATAAGTCAGGAATATTACACAAAAAATGTGAAAGAAGCGTAAAGTGCTTTGAGAACAAAGAGAGGAAACAAATGACAAGTGAGCATGAAAAGGACATTTACCAATTTTCATCCATTTAAACTCAGGTATTCAGTGATGCTACACAATAGACACATTGCTAGGTGTCATGTAACAAATATCTAAAAAATGTATAAAACAAATTATCCTACACTCATGGTGTTTAAAATTTAGTGTGTGATATTTAATCTACAGAGTCTCAAAAGGAAGATGTTCAGGAGGCAAAGAAATATATTTCAAGCATAATAAGGAGCTGAAATAAATAAACCTGAGGTTATAAGATGATTATAAGTACACAGAATCATGTATATGCATTTGAGTGAAGGGAAAAAGATGAGGGTAAAAAAGAATGTCACCATACAGGGTGAGAAGAGAACATAAAGGAACTGGAAGCCCCCATTAGAATTATTTTTAAATTTTATTTATTTAGTTGTACTAGGTCTTAGTTATATCTCACAGACTCTTTGATCTTCTTTACAGCATGCAGGAATTTAGTAGTGTCATGTGAACTCTTAGTTGTTAGTTGTGATGTGTGGTATCTGTTTCCCTAAACAGGAATCAAACCTGGGTCCCCTGCATTGGGAGCTCAAAGTCTTAGCCACTGAACCCCCAGGGAAGACCCCTCTCATTAGGATTTCTGCTTCACCTGTTTAATCAGTAAATTGTAATCAAAAATTTTTGAGTAGAGATATTGACAAATCAAATTGCCAAAAAACATCTGTTAGATCACAGAAAAAGCAAGAGAATTCCAGAAAAACATTTACTTCTGCTTTATTGATTATACCAAAGCCTTTGACTTTGTAGATCATGACAAACTGGAAAATTCTTAGGTGGAAAATTCTTCAAGAGATGGGAATAAGAGACCACCTTACCTGCCTCCTGAGAAATCTGTATGCAGGTCAAGAAACAACAGTTGGAACCAGACATAGAACAACAGATGGGTTGCAATTCAGGAAAGGAGTACCTCAAGGCTGTATATTGTCACCCTGCTTATTTAAATTATATGCAGAGTACATCATGAAAATGCTGGGCTGGATGAATCACAAACTGGAATCTAGATTGCCAGGAGAAATATCAATAATCTCAGATATGCAGATGACACCATCCTTATGGCAGAAAGTGAAGAGGAACAAAACAGCCTCTTGATGAAAGTGAAAAGGGAGAGTGAAAAAGCTGGCTTAAAGCTCAACATTAAAAAACTGAAATCATGGCATCCAGTCCTGTTACTTCATGGCAAATAGATGCAGAAACAATGGAAACAGTCACAGACTTTGTTTTTCAGGGCTCCAAAATCACTGTAGATGGTGACTGAAGCCATGAAATTAAAAGAGGCTCCTTGGAAGAAAAGATATGACCAACCTAGACAGCATATTAAAAAGCAAAGACATTACTTTGCCAACAAAGGTCCACATGGTAAAAGCTATGGTTTTTCCAGTAGTCATGTATGAATGTGAGAGTTGGACCATAAAGAAAACTGAATACCAAAGAACTGATGCTTTTGAACTGTGGGGTTGGAGAAGACTCTGAGAGTCCCTTGGACTGCAAGGAGATTTAACCAGCCCATCGTAAAGGAAATCAGTCCTGAATATTCATTGGAAGGACTAATGCTGAAGCTGAAACTCCAATACCTTGGCCACCTAATGCAAAGAGCTGACTCATTTGAAAAGACCCTGATGCTGGGAAACACTGAAGGCTGTAGGAGAAGGGAATGACAGAAGATGAGATGGTTGGATGGCATCACCAACTCGATGGACATGAGTTTGAGCAAGCTCTGGGAGTTGATGATGGACAGGGAAGCCTGGCGTGCTGCAGTCCATGGGGTCACAAAGAGTCAGACACTATCGAGCAACTGAACTAAGGATTGACAGGTCTTTTTGGTGAATTACTGATGCAGGAAAGGAGACTAGTGATGATATCTATTACAATCATCCAGTAGAGACTGAAGTCTCTTTTTAAATCTGGAATAAGTAGCAATATAGAATAAGTGAAAGGACTACAGGGACAAGATGCTAATACAGGAGATGGCAAGAGTGAATGTCGACATTTTAGAAATCAGCGAATGAAAATGGACTGGAATGGGAGAATTTAACTCAGATGACCATTATATCTACTACGGTGGACAAGAATCCCTTAGAAGAAATGGAGTAGCCATCATAGTCAACAAAAGGGTCCAAAATGTAGTTCTTGGATGCAGTCTCAAAAACGACAGTATGATCTCTGTTCCTTTCTAAGGCAAACCATTCAACATCAAAGTAATCCAAGTCTATGCCCCGACCAGTAATGCTGAAGAAGCTGAAGTTGAATGGTTCAATGGAGGCCTATAAGACCTTTAGAACTAACACCCCAAAAAAGATGTCCTTTTCATTATAGCAGACTGGAATGCAAAAGTAGGAAGTCAAGAAACACCTGGAGAAACAGGCAAATTTGGCCTTGGAGTACAGAATAAAGCAGGGCAAATGCTAATAGAGTTCTGCCAAGAGAATGCACTGGTCATTCAAACATCCTCTTTCAACAACACAAGAGAAGACTCTACACATGGACATTACCAGATGGTCAACACTGAAATCAGATTGATTATATTCTTTACAAACAGTGATGGAGAAGGTCTATACAGTCAGCAAAAACAAGACTGGGAACTGACTGCGGCTCACATTACGAACTCCTTATTGCCAAATTCAGACGAAATGTAAGAAAGTAGGGAAAACTACTAGGCCATTTAGGTATGACCTAAATCATATGATTATTGATATGATTATTAATATCAATATAATTTAGAAAATATATATATTCACTTATGATTATATGATGTATGATTATGATTATATGATATCATCTCTTATGATTATTCAGTGGAAGTGATGAAGATTTAGGGGACTAGATCTGATAGAATGCCTCATAAACTATGGACAGAGGTTCATGACATTGTACAGGAGAGAGGGATCAAGATCATCGCCAAGAAAAAGAAATGCTAAAAACCAAAATGGCTGTCTGAGGAGGTCTTACAAACAGCTGAGAAAAGAAGAAAAGCAAAAAGCAAAGGAGGAAAAAAGATATACCCATATGAATGCAGAGTTCCAAAGAATAGCAAGGAAAGATAAGAAAGCCTTCCTCAATGATCAGTGCAAAAAGGAAAACAATAGAATGGAAAAAAATAGAGCTCTCTTCACAAAAACTAGAGGTACCAAGGGAATATTTCATGCGATGATGGGCACAGTGAAGGACTGAAATGGTATGGACTGAATGGAAGCAGAAGATATTAAGAAGAGGTGGCAATACACAGAAGAACTATACAAAAAAAGATCTTCACGACTCATATAATCACGATGGTGTGATCACTCACCTAGAGCCAGACATCCTGGAATGTGAAGTCAATTGGGCCTTAGAAAGTATCACTACGAACAAAGCTAGTGGAGGTGACGGAATTCCAGTTGAGCTATTTCAAATCCTGAAAGATGATGCTGTGGAAGAGCTGCACTCAATATGCCAGCAAATTGGAAAACTCAACCGTGACCACGGGACTGGAAAAGGTCAGTTTTCATTCCAGTCTCTAAGAAAGAACACTCTAACTACTGCACAATCGCACTCATCTCACATGCTAGTAAAGTAATGCTCAAGATTCTCCAAGCCAGGCTTCAGCAATACATGAACCGTGAACTTCCAGATGTTCAAGCTGGTTTTAGAAATGGCAAAGGAACCAGAGATCAAATTTCTGACATCCACTGGATCATTGAAAAAGCAAGAGAGTTCCCCAAAAAAGTCTGTTTCTGCTTTATTGACTATGCCAAAGCCTTTGACTGTGTGGATCACAATAAACTGCAGAAAATTCTGAAAGATATGGGAATACCAGACCACCTTAGCTCCCTCTTGAGAAATCTGTATGCAGGTCAGGAAGCAACAATTAGAACTGGACATGGAACAACAGACTGATTCCAAATAGGAAAAGGAGTATGTCAGGGCTGTATATTGCCACCCTGCTTATTTAACTTATATGCAGAGTACATCATAAAAAACACTGGGCTGGATGAAGCACAAGCTGGAATCAAGATTGCTGGGACAAATATCAATAACCTCAGATATGCAGATGATACCACCCTTATGACAGAAAGTGAAGAACTGAAGAGCCTCTTGATGAAAGTGAAAGAGAAGAGTGAAAAAATTGGCTTAATGCTCAACATTCAAAAAACTAAGATCATGGCATCCAGTCCCATCACTTCATGGAAAATAGATTGGAAACAGTGGAAACACTTTATTTATTATTATTATCATTATTATTATTATTATTGTTCCAAAATCACTACAGATGGTGATTGCAGCCATGAAATTAAAAGATGCTTACTCCTTGGGAGAAAAGTTATGACCAAACTAGATAGCATATTAAAAAGCAGAGATGTTACTTTGCCAACAAATGTCCATCTAGTCAAGGCTATGATTTTTCTAGTAGTTATGTATAGATGTGAGAGTTGGACTATTAAAAAAGCTGAGCACTGAAGAATTGATGCTTTTGAACTGTGGTGTTGGAAGAGACTCTTGAGAGTCCCTTGGACTGCAAGGAGATCAAACCAGTCCATCCTAAAGAAAGTAAGTCCTAAAGCTCCAGTCGTTTGGCCACCAGTTGCCAAGAGCTGAATCATTTGAAAAGACCCTGATTCTGGGAAAGATTTAACTTGGGAGGAGAAGGGGATGACAGAGGATGAGATCATTAGCTGGCATCACTGACTCAGTGGACATGAGTTTGAGTAAACACTGGGAGTTCATGATGGACAGAGAGGCCCGGCATGCTACAGTCCATGGGGTCACAAAGAGTTGGTCATGACTGAGCGACTGAATTGGACTGAACTGATAGAATAAGTGATAGGAATACAGGGGCAAGATGGTACAAGTTTGGCTGTTAGGATGTGATGGTAATAAAATTACTCATGAAACTTCAATATAGTGAAATTTGACAGCCCAGCTCTCTGGTATACAATTTGTATTTGAAGACTTTGTGGTTAATATTGGTTGAGAAACCAAGTAAGTAGCTAGAAATGGAAGGAAGATTCAGAAATAAAGATTAATATTTAAATGACATAAATATTTGTTAATAGTTAAAACAAAGGAAATGGATGAGATTGGCCAAGGGGTGCAAGCTAAAGTAGGAAGGAAATGGATAAAAGGAGAGAGTAATGGTGAACAATTAAAATAAAGGGGTAAGAAAAGAAAAAGGAGATCCTGAAGGGTCTTTTTAAAGGATAATTAGAAAAATCACTAAAATGTTTGTAGGAAAAAAAAAGATTAATAACAATGTATAATAGAATAATCTAATACATTCATAGATTATTAAGAGCTTTATAGAATCAGAGTCAGTAGAATACAAGATGGCAGACATTCTCAAGCCGGCTGGAGTGAGTAGGAGATAATGAGGTAGTAGCAGCAGATGAAATACGAAGGGATTTTTTCTGGGGATCCAGCGGTAAAGAATCCACTTTCCTGTGGAGGGGATGTAGGTTCTATCCACGGTCAGGGAACTAAAGCTCCCACTGGGCGACTACTGGTAAATTCTAGAAATTATATTAGCATAAACATGACATTAAGGTTTATCACAAAAGTCAGACTTGATGTAGTGAGTAAACCACCACCACCATAGAAGTGAAAACTTGATTTATTCTTAAAATTGTGTACAATTTAAATGCTACAGTTTATCAGTTTAAAGTTAAAAAAAAAAAAAAAAGATTTTCTCAATAGGCTAAAAAATATCCAGCTAAAATTAAAAGATGTTTACTCCTTGGAAGGAAAGTTATGACCAACTTAGACAGCATATTAAAAAGCAGAGACATTACTTTGCCAACAAAGGTCCGTCTAGTCAAGGCTATGGTTTTTCCAGTGGTCATGTGTGGATGTGAGAGTTGGACTATAAAGAAAGCTAAGCACTGAAGAATTGGTGCTTTTGAACGGTGGTGCTAGAGAAGACTCTTGAGAGTCCCTTGGACTGCGAGGAGATCCAACCAGTCCATCCTAAAGGAGATCAGTCCTGGGTGTTCATTGGTAGGACTGATGTTGAAGCTGAAACTCCAATACTTTGGCCACCTGATGCGGAGAGCTGACTCATTTGAAAAGACCCTGCTCTTGGGAAAGATTGAGGGCAGGAGGAGAAGGGGACGACAGAGGATAAGATGGTAGGATGGCATCACCAACTCAATGGACATGGGTTTGGGTGGACTCTGGGAGTTGGTGATGGACAGGGAGGCCTGGTGTGCTTCAGTTCATGGGGTTGCAAAGAGTCGGACACGACTGAGCGACTGAACTGAACTGAAGTGAAAACTTACTCAGTTGCATTGGTGGGTCATTAAGTCAAACAGTCATCTATGTGTTCAGTCACTCAGTCATGTCTGATGCTTTATGACCCCATGGACTGTAGCCCAACAGACTCCTCTGTCCAATTCTCTAGGCAATAAAACTGGAAGGGGTAGCCATTCCCTTCTCCAGGGGATCTTCCAACCTGAGTCTCTTGCATTGCAGGCAGATACTTTACTGTCTGAGCTACCAGGGAAGCCCAACATTTTTGCTCCCTATTTCACTTTTTGGTTTCCTTCTATTTTGGCTATGGAGAAACACACACACATACACACATACATACACACACACACACACACACACAGAGTGGGACCTGCATCCTCTTGTATATTAGTTCAACGTGACAAGGTATTACCCTCCCAACCAGAGCTATGAGTGAGTTTTTAAAATTCTGTTTCATATTTCTCTTTGGTTTGTTGCTTCTGGGTGTTGCCGTACCCTATTGGGAATGATCATGAAATATCATGGCATCAGCCCACTCCCTTTCTTCTCTTGCCAAATGCTGAATTATTTAGTTCAAAGCAATATTGTGTAGAACTTTCTAACAATAAATAAAGCTTTCTAATTCCTTAAGAGTTGCTACTGGCAGCGGTAGACAGGAAAACCAAATCCATATCTAGTGCAAGGATCTACTGCACTAGAGAATGTATTCTGTCTGCTATCTTCTTTAAGATAAAAGAGGGCTAATAGAATCGACTTATCACGAGGTGACTAGATATTATTCTCTGCCGTGGAAGGTAGGGCACTCAGCAATGGCTATAGCCAGATCACAGATGAGATGGAGAAGGGGTGCAGTGAGGACTGGGCAAGGATGGGTTACTTGTTGAAAAGTTAATGAAAACATCTCTTTTGGCTTCCTTAAAAAGTTCAGTGGTCAAGTACCCAGGCTCATAGTGAAAGAGAGTGATATTGAGAGGATATATATTTTTTTTTAACACCTGATTTTTGAGTGTCTCCTCAGGCACACTAAGTGTTTATATTGGAAACAAGTATTTTTACTCCTTAGGACTCTTCTATATGATTCATCCATATAATCAGGGCATACCCAACTTGATGGCTTGGTAGATGAGGTAATATATGCAGTTCACAAGGAGCTTATCAGGATTTTTCCTCAGAGAACCTGAATTTCCTCACAAATACCCTTGTTCTACACTGCAATTCCCCATCAGCACTTGACATGATTTCCAGAGAATGTTGCTGTCTGACAACAGGCACCTTGAACACTTTTGATTCCGACAGATCATAGAGAGCATAGTCAGAAGTGGCAGCACTCTTTACAGCCTGGATCAACTGGAGGACATACACTGTTCTGAGCCCCATGAAAAGCTCTCAGTATTCTGGATTACTAAGTAAATAGATAGAGCACCATTTCCAAATATGTATATCAATTGAGCAACGCACTAAATTTTGGCATATGGCATCTACAAATCCAAGTGATCCAACAGGCATTGTTCTTTTTTCCTAGTAAGGGGATGCAAGGTGCAAGTTATCTGAGACTTTGCAAGAGGCATTCCAACATATCCTAGATACCTCAACAGCCAAAAACATTTCAGTGGCAAGTACCTAAGAGTCTTTTATTTTCCATTGTCTAGTATGCATATATCTTTCAAAGTATTTTGGATACTTGCTACTTACCAATCAATATACCCTATCAACATAGACAATCATTGTGATAGACCAGCATGATTTCCTATAGGAAACAAGATAATTAAGGTCCCACTGAGCTAAATGATAAGGCCAAGCCCAGGAATTGATGGAGCCTTTGTGGCAAAACAGTGCAGTTTTACCTGCCAGTTGAAAGTAAGTGACTTCTGGTATTCTTTGTTTATTGGTATTGAGGAAAAAATGCATTGATCAGCTTGATAGTTAAGTTTGCATGTGTCATGGATTATATTCACTATTTCCATTAAGGAGAAAATATAATTGGAGACGTCTCTGATTGAGCTTATGGATAGCACACTGTCATTCTCAGTCATCCATCAGTTTTCTACATAGGGCACAGTTAAATGGGACTGCAATGGAATAATCACCTTAGTGGATGGATATTGCATCTTTCCAATTCTTAGGGCAAAAACTATGGAATCATTCTTCACTTCTATCCTCTCACATGCACATCCAATTTGTTAGGAAATTCTATTGGCTTAGATGACTGTGATAGCCTCCAAACTGCTCTCTTATTTTCATCTTTGTCCTCTACCATTGATTTTCAGTATAGCAACAAGAAATACTTGTAAAATATAAGGCAGATCATGTCATTCTTCTGCTCAAAATGCTGCTGTGTTTCTTCACTTCATTCACAAAAAAGAATGACATCCTTTCTGTGGCTGGAAACACTCTTTGGGTTCTGGGTCCTCATTCAATCTCTGAGTTCATCTCCTGTGCTCTTTATTCACTCAACTCCAACCACAGTGTCCTCCTTGCTGTATCTCAAACACACCAGTCACACTTTTGCCTTAACTTCTTATTTTCTAGTTACTTCTGGTATGTGAAATGTTCTTCCCCCATAAATACAGATTTCCAGCCGTTTGTGCATGTGTGTGTGCTAAATCACTTCGTCATGTTCAATTCTTTCCGACCCCATAGACTGTCACCTGCCAGGCCCTTCTGTCCATGGGATTCTCCAGGCAAGAATACTGGAGTGAGTTGTCATTTCCTTCTCCTTTCTAGCTCTTTACCTTCTTTAAATCTTTGCTCAAAATTATTCACTCAATGAGGCCTCCTCTGGCTCCCCTATTTAATACAGCAAACTTGCTTCCTTCCTCATTGCTTTCCTAGTCTTGCTCATTCACAGATTCCTGCTTTATATTTATATAAATAGAAATTTATATTTTATAGAATAATAAATCAAATGCCATTTTTCCCTCTGCTTAAATATGTGTTAAAACATCAACTCCCAAAGAGAGAACAAGATGGAAGAGGAGTAGTTGGATGTGGAGTACATTTCTGTCCATGGATACATCAGGAATACACCTTCAGACACAGAAGTGCATGCAGAACACCAGTTGAGAGTGGACAGGAGTACCTACCAGAGGAAAAGAATATATAGACCCATGCAAAACTCAGTAGGATGAAGGAACTGGGGGTAGGGGGACAGGAGTGTTAGTAGGACTGGACCTGCCCTCAGCTGGAGGGGGAACTGAAGTAGGGGTCCAATCCCCACATCAAGGCAATTGTCTGATTCAGAGGAGAAACTTTTAAGGCTGAGAATGAAGCAGCTGATCTGTGGCAGCCTAAATGGGATGAGAATCAGACAGTCCTTGCCACAGCCATACATACCCAGGACAGGGACATAGATCCCCTGGAAGGTGCAGTGGCTGGGAGCTGGAGTTTAGGGATTGTGGAGCAATCCCAGGGCGATGGCTGCTGTTGACTGCAGAGAGACAGATTAAGGGAATGTGAGGGAGGAGATTGTAGTGGGAAATGCCTGTGGAAGAAAGCGGGGCAGCAAGTTGATACTACTGTGTCATGTGTAAGGGGTGGAGCCATCACCCTAGCCTCTCTCCCCCCACACACAAGCACTGGCAGCTGAACAATAGAGAGGCTGGCCGATCAAATGCCTGATGGACTGAACTACACACAGTAGGACCCAACCTAGGGTGCCCTTTTAAGTGCCTGACCTGCCAATCTACACGGTAGGACCCCAGCCAGGGGGGCTCCTCTATGTGCCTGACACACCAAACAACAGAGAAGGACCCCAGGCAAGGGAGCCCTCTAAGTTCCCGAATGGATGGAGCTATGCAGAAGACTGGCCAAAGAGGCCTTCTGATCGCAGCTACAAGAGGTTCAAATAAAGACACTAATAGAGCCATATCTCCTGCAGTGGAGGCAGTATGTGTCTCTGCACACCTGGAGCTCCCAGGGTCCCCAAAGCCAAGCACCTGCACCAGCTTCACGCCCAACTCTCACTGGGACAGAGCTGCCGCAGGCAAAAAGAGTCTTGTGTCTGTGTATGCAGAGTCGCTTCGGTCATGTCTGACTCTTTAAAGACTTGCCTGCCAGGCTTTTCTGTCAGGGAGAGGCGGTCTGCAGGTAAGAATAATGGAGTGTATTGGCCAATACTGGTTGCCTTCTAGAGCACTGTATTTCCTGCTGCCCTAGCTGCCAACTCCCCAGAGTACCTAGTGATGCCAGAACCCCTGCAACCCAAGCAGCTGCACCACCTCCACATCTGGTCTTCACAGGAGCAAAACCCAAGTCCTCCAGAGCAGCTTCAGGAGCAAACCCCAGTGGATGACCCACATGCAGAGGTGGAAATAAAACCAGAATTGAAACCCAGGGGCAGTGTGGCTAAGGAAGAAGACTCAAAACCTTCCCACCAGCTGTACAAGCTGCAGATTAAATTCACACAATCAACTAAGCAGACTCTATGTCTATGGAATATATAAAAGGTCATTGAGGATGCCCAAAAATGAAAATGCACAGTTCTGACAGCTGTGGACATTGGAGGCAAGAACACAGATGAGCTGGACCAGATTATAATCTGAGCTGCCCCCACAGGAGGTCCAGAGATCAGCACAGTGTTGGAGGGCATCCTAGAGAGGTGAGGTGGACTGTGACTTCCAGCGAGGTGAAGGACTCTGACAGCAGTAACTCAAGAAAAACATTTATGATTCTTATTTATGACTTGTACTGTAGATTCTTTTGGATTTTTTTTAATTTTCCTTTTTTTCCTCCTCTGTTGTAGTTGTCAGTTTTACTGGCACTATGGAATCTAATTAAGCTTTTGAGCTTTTTTTTCCTCAGTCACATTTTTTATTGTTGTTATAAACCCCTGCCTCTACGTTGAGCTTTTGCAGTTCTGGGGAGTTTTCCTTGTTCTCTCTCTCTCTCTTTTCTCTAATTTTAATTTTTAAAAACCTATTATTATTTTTCTACATTTATTCCTTTGTTTTTCCTACGGTTCTTTTCCCATTGCAGTTAATCTTTAATATATATAAATCTTTATCTACCTCTATTTAACCTTGCATATCTATTCTTTCTTTCTTTTCTTTCTTTCCTTTCCTCTCAACATATTTGTTAGTTTTATTTTCATTGCTTTATTCCACAATTGGCACCTTGCTTCAGTTTTGTTTCCTAGTTTGTGTTTTAGTCAGTTTTGTTCTGGTAGGTATAATTTTTGGTTTCCTTTATTCACTGGGTCAATCTATTGTATTTTATTTTGTTGGACTGTTTTGATTTTGGTTATGAGGCTAAATGTATATGTGTATATTCAGTCATAATTTTTATTGTTGTTATAAACCTCTTCCTCTATGTTGGGCTTTTGCCGTTCTGTGGAGTTTTTCTTTTTTTCCTCTTCCTTTCTTCTTCCATTTTTTTCCTATTTTTCTTTTTTTGTAATTTTAATTTTTAGTTTTTTTAAACTTATATTTTTTCTAGATTTATTCCTGTGCTTGCCTTTTCTACAGTTCTTTTCCCCTTGCAGTTAATCTTTAATATATATAAACCTTCTTCATCTACCTCTATTTAATTTTGCATATCTATTCTTTCTTTCTTTTACTTCTTTCCTTTTCTCTCAACATATTTGTTAGTTTTGTTTTCATTGCTTAATTTCCCACTTGGTACCTTGCTTTACTTTTGTTTTCCAGTTTGTGCTTTAGTTAGTTTTGTTCTTAACTGATAAATATAATTTTTAGTTTCCCTTTATTGCCAGGTCAACCTATTGTACTTTATTTTTGTTAGACTGTTTTGACTTTGCTCATGGGTGTATATGTATATGCTTTTATTCCATTATTTTAATTAGTATTTGGCTGATTTTGTAACTGCCATTTGTCTGGGGTCCATCTTTGGTTTCTCATTTTTGGCTATTTGTTTTAATCTCACATAATGCCATAAGAGATCACTTGTGTAATCTTTATTCCTGAACAGAGGTCAAGGTCTGAGCCTTTGGAGTGGGAAAACTGACTCCAAGAACCTAGACTACCTGAGAACTAACCCTAGGGATTATCAGACAGTGAGAAGTCACACACACAAAAAACCACTTGAAAACAAGACCTGGCATCACCCAACCACCAGTAGCACCCTGTGCAGGACACTTCATCTAGCTAAACAACAAACAAAACAGAAAATACAAATCCAATCATCAGCAGACAAGATTACCACCTCACTCAGCCTTGGCCATCAGAGGAAAAACAAACAAACAAAAAAACTCAGCACAAATCTCACCCTACAGGCAGTTTATGCAAACCACTGGACCAACCTTAGGAGGTCAGAAACTGAAAGGAAGAAAGAATTCAACCTTGAAGCCTGGGAAAAGGAGACCTCAAACACAATTAGTTTAAAAAAATAATAATAATGAAAAGGCAGAGAAATACTACACAAATGAAAGAACAAACTAGAAACACAGAAGTCCAAATAAATGAAGAGGAAATAGGAAAACTACCTGAAAAAAAATTCAGACTAATGATAGTAAAGATGATTGAAAACCTTGAAAACAAAATGGAGAAAATAAAGAATCAATTAACAAAGACCTAGAAGAATTAAAGAGTAAACATACAAACAACATAACTACTGAAATTAAAAATAGTCTAGAAGGAATCAATAGCAGAATATTTGAAGCAGAAGAATAAATCAGTAAACTGGAAGATAAAATGATGGAAATAACTTCTGAATAGCAGAGTAAAGTAAAAAGAATGAAAAGAACTAAGGATAGTCTCAGGGACCTCTGGGACAGTATCAAACACACCAACATTTGAATTATAGGGGTCCCAGAAGAAGAAGAGAAAAAGAAAGGGTATGGGAAAAATTTTGAAGAGATTATAGATAAAAATTTCCCCAACATAGAAAAGGAAATAGTCAATCAAGTCCAAGAGGCACAAAGAGTCCTGTACAGGATAAACCCAAAAAGAAACACACCAAGACACATAATAAGCAAACTAACAAAGACTAAACACAAAGAAAGAATATTAAAAGCAGCAAGGGAGAAGCAACAAGTAACATACAATAGAAACCCTGTATGCTCAACTGCTGATCTTTCAGCAGAAATTCTGCAGGCCAGAAGGGAATGGCAGGATATATTTAAAGTATTGAAAGGGAAAAATCTACAACTAAGATTACTGTACCTGGCAAGGATCTCATTCAAAATTGATGTAGAAATAAAAGCTTTTCAGACAAGCAAAAGGTAAGAGAATTCAATACCACCAAACCACCTTTACAACAAATGTTAAAGAGACTTATATAGTCAAGAAATACAAGAGAAGAAAAAAGAGATACAAAATCAACCCCAAACAATTAAGAAAATGGCAATAGGAACATATATATCAATTATTACTTTAAATGTAAATGGAGTAATGCTCCAACCAAAAGACACAGACTGGCTGAATAGATACAAAAACAAGACCCATATATCTGCTGTCTACAAGAAACCCACTTCAGATCTCAAGACACATATATACTGAAAGTGAGAGGATGGAAAAATATATTCCATGCAAATGGGAAGCAAAAGAAAGCTGGAGTAGCAATCCTCATATAAGACAAAATAGACCTTAAAATAAAAAAGATTACAAGAGATAAGGAAGGACACTATGTAATGATCAAGGGGATCAATCCAAGAGGAAAACATAACAATTGTAAATATCTATGCACACAACATAGGAGCACCTCAATACATAAGATAAACACTAACAGGCATAAACGGAAAAATTGACAGTAACGCAATAATAGTAGGAGACTTTAACACTCCAATCGCACCAATGGATGGATCATCAAAACAGAAAATTAACAAGGAAACACAAGTCTTAAATGATACATTAGGTGAGATGAATCTCATTGATATCTTCAGGACATTCCATCCAAATGCAGAAGAATACATCTGTTCTAAAGTGCACATAGATCATTCTCCAGGATAGAACTCATCTTGAATCACAAAACAAACCTCAGTAAATTTAAGAAAATTGAAATTGTATCAAGCATCTCCTCTGACCACAATGCTATGAGACTAGATATCAAGATATTGCAAGAAAAAAACTGTAAGAAACACAAACACATGGAGATTAAACAACACATTCTAAATAACCAACAGGTTACTGAAGAAATCAGAAAGGAAATAAAAAAATTTCTAGAAACAAATGACAATGAAAACACCACAACTCAAAACCTATGGGATATAGCAAAGACAGTTCTAAGAGGGAAGTTCATAGAAATAGAATCCTCCCTCAAGAAACAAGAAAAACATCAAATAGACAACTAACTTTACACCTAAAACAACTGAAAAAAGAAGAATAAACCACCCCCCCCAAATCAGTAGAATTAAAGAAATCATAAAGATCCGAGCAGAAATAAATGAAAAAGGAAGAAATAACAGTAAAGATTAATAAAACTAAAAGCTGCTTCTTTGAGAAGATAAACAAAATTGGCAAACCTTTAGCCAGACTCAGCAAGAAAAAAAGAGCAACAAAATTAGAAATAAAAAAGGAGAGGTTGCAACAGACAATGCAGAAATACAAAGGATTATAACAGACTATTGTGAACAACTATATGGAAGTAAAATAGGTAACCTAGAAGAAATGGACAGATTCTTAGATAAGCTCAATCTTCCAAGACTGAAGCAGAAAGAAATAGAAATTATGAACAACCCAATTACAAGCACTGAAATTGAAGCTGTGATCAAAAATCTCCCAAAAAAGCATAAGCCCAAGAACAGATGGCTTCAAAGGAGAATTGTATTAAACATTTAGAGAAAAGCTAATGCCTATCCTTCTAAAACTCTTCCAAAAAATTGCAGAGGAAGGAACACTTCCTAACTCATTCTACAATGCCACAATCACCCTAATACCAAAACCAGACAGACAATACAAAAAAAGAAAACTACAGGCCAATATCATTGATAAACATAGATGCAAAAATCTTCAACAAAATTTTAGCAAACAGAATTAAGCAACACATCAAAAAGTTCATACACCATGATCAAGCTGCGTTTATTCCAGAGATGCAAGGATTCTTCAATATACACTAATCAATCAAAGTGATACACCATATTAACAAATTGAAAGATAAAAAACATATAATAATCTAGTCCATTCTGAAGGAGATCAACCCTGGGATTTCTTTGAAAGGAATGATGCTAAAGCTGAAGCTCCAGTATTTTGGCCACCTCATGCGAAGAGTTGACTTATTGGAAAACACTCTGATGCTGGGAGGGATTGGGGGCAGGAGGAGAAGGGGATGACAGAGGATGAGATGGCTGGATGGCATCACGGACTCGATGGACATGAGTCTGAGTGAACTCCGGGAGTTGGTGATGGGCAGGGAGGCCTGGCATGCTGTGATTCATGGGGTCACAAAGAGTCAGACACGACTGAGTGACTGAACTGCACTGAACTGAACTGAATCTCAATAGATGTAGAAAAAGTCTTTGACAAAATTCAGCACCCATTTATGATTAAAACTCTTGAAAGAATCGGCATAGAAGGTACCTACCTCAACATAGTAAAGGCCGTATATGATAAGCCTATGGCAAACATTATTCTCAATAGTGAAAGACTGAAACCATTCCCCCTAAGATCAGGAACAAGACAAGGGTGTCCACTTTCACCACTATTATTCGATATAGTTCTGGAAGTCCTAGCTACACCAATCAGAGAAGACAAAAAAAAAAAAAAAAAAAAATGAAAGGAATCTAGATCAGAAATGAAGTAAAGTTCTCACTGTTTGCAAATGACATGATTCTGTACATAGAAAACACTAAAGATAGTATCAGAAAATTTCTAGAGCTAATCAGTGAATTTAACAAAGTTGCAGGATACAAAATCAATACACAGTAATCACTTGCATTTGTATATACTAACAATGAAAAATCAGAAAGAGAAATTAAGGAATCAATCCAATTCACCATCACAACAAAAAGAATGAAATATCTAGGAATAAATTTACCTAAGGAGACAAAAGACCTCTATACAGAAAATTATAAGACTCTGATATTTTATTTTATTTTATTTTATTTTATTTTACTTTATTTTACAATACTGTATTGGTTTTCCCATACATTGACAGGAATCCGCCATGGGTGTACATGCGTTCCCAAACATGAATCCCCCCCCCCCCCCCCCACCTCCCTCCCCATAACATCTCTCTGGCTCATCACCGTGCACCAGCCCCAAGCATGCTGTATCCTGCGTCAGACATAGACTGGCGATTCGATTCTTACATGTTAGTATACATGTTACAATGCCATTCTCCCAAATCATCCCACCCTCTCCCTCTCCCTCTGAGTCCAAAAGTCCGTTATACACATCTGTGTCATTTTTGCTGTCTTGCATACAGGGTTGTCATTGCTATCTTTCTAAATTCCATATATATGTGTTAATATACTCTATTGGTGTTTTTCTTTCTGGCTTACTTCACTCTGTATAATCGGCTCCAGTTTCATCCATCTCATCAGAACTGATTCAAATGTATTATTTTTAACGGCTGAGTAATACTCCATTGTGTATATATGTACCACAGCTTTCTTATCCATTCATCTGGTGATGGACATCTAGGTTGTTTCCATGTCCTGGCTATTATACACAGTGCTGTGATGAACATTGGGGTACATGTCTCTCTTTCTATTCTGGTTTCCTCGGTGTGTATGCCCAGCAGTGGGATTGCTGGGTCATAAGGGAGTTCTATTTGCAATTTTTTAAGGAATCTCCACACTGTTCTCCAAAGTGGCTGTACTAGTTTGCATTCCCGTCAACAGTGTAGGAGGGTTCCCTTTTCTCCACACACTCTCCAGCATTTATTCCTTGCAGATTTTTGGATTGCAGACATTCTGACTGGTGTGAAGTGGTACCTCATTGTGGTTTTGATTTTCATTTCTCTAATAATGAGGGATGTTGAGCATCTTTTCATGTGTTTGTTAGCCATCTGTATGTCTTCTTTGGAGAAATGTCTATTTAGTTCTTTGGCCCATTTTTTGATTGGGTCGTTTATTTTTCTGGAATTGAGCTGCATAAGTTGATTGTATATTTTTGAGATTAGTTGTTTGTCAGTTGCTTCATTTGCTATTATTTTTTTCCATTCAGAAGGCTGTCTTTTCACCTTGCTTAAAGTTTCCTTTGTTGTGCAGAAGCTTTTAATTTTCATTAGATCCCATTTGTTTATTTTTGTTTTTATTTCCAGTATTCTGGGAGGTGGATCATAGAGGATCCTGCTGTGATTTATGTCGGAGAGTGTTTTGCCTATATTCTCCTCCAGGAGTTTTATAGTTTCTGGTCTTACATTTAGATCTTTAATCCATTTTGAGTTTATTTTTGTGTGCGGTGTTAGAAAGTGATCTAGTTTCATTCTTTTACAAGTGGTTGACCAGTTTTCCCAGTACCACTTGTTAAAGAGATTGTCTTTACTCCATTGCATATTCTTGCCTCCTTTGTCAAAGATAAGGTGTCCATTTGTGTGTGGATTTATCTCTGGGCTTTCTATTTTGTTCCATTGATCTATATTTCTGTCTTTGTGCTAGTACCATACTGTCTTGATGACTGTGGCTTTGTAGTAGAGCCTGAAGTCAGGCAGGTTGATTCCTCCAGTTCCATTCTTCTTTCTCAAGATTGCTTTGGCTATTCGAGGTTTTTTTGTATTTCCATACAAATCTTGAAATTATTTGTTCTAGTTCTGTGAAAAACATGGCTGGCAGCTCGATAGGGATTGCATTGAATTTGTAAATTGCTTTGGGTTGTATACTCATTTTCACTATATTGATTCTTCCAATCCATGAACATGGTATATTTCTCCATCTATTCGTGTCCTCTTTGATTTCTTTCATCAGTGTTTTATAGTTTTCTATATATAGGTCTTTAGTTTCTTTAGGTAGATATATTCCTAAGTATTTTATTCTTTTCGTTGCAATGGTGAATGGAATTGTTTCCTTAATTTCTTTTTCTACTTTCTCATTATTAGTGTATAGGAATGCAAGGGATTTCTGGGTGTTGATTTTATATCCTGCAAGTTTACTATATTCATTGATTAGTTCTAGTAATTTTCTGTTAGAGTCTTTAGGGTTTTCTATGTAGAGGATCATGTCATCTGCAAACAGTGAAAGTTTTACTTCTTCTTTTCCAATTTGGATTCCTTTTATTTCTTTTTCTGCTCTGATTGCTGTGGCCAAAACTTCCAGAACTATGTTGAATAGTAGTGGTGAAAGTGGGCACCCTTGTCTTGTTCCTGACTTAAAAAAAAAAAAAAAAAAGACTCTGATGAAAGAAATCAAAGACAACATAAACAGATGGAGAGATATTCCATGTTTCTGGGTAGTAAGAATCAATAATGTGAAAATGACTATGCTAGCAAATGCAACCTATAGTTTCAATGTAATCCCTATCAAATTACCAATGGCATTTTTCACAGAACTAGAACAAAAAATTTCACAATTCATATGAAAAGACAAAAGACCACAAATAGCCAAAGCAGTCTTCAGAAAGAAGAATGGAGCTGGGGGGAATCAACCTTCCTGACTTTAGATTATACTACAAAGCTAGTGTCATCATGAAAGTATGGTATTGGCACAAAAAACAGAAATATAGACCAATGGAAGAAGATAGTAAGCCCAGAAATAAACCCATGCACCTATGAGTACCGTATTTTTGACAAAGGAGACAAAAATATACAATGGGTCAAAGACAACCTCTTCAAGCTGGGAAAACTGGAAAGCTGTGTTGTAAAAGAATGAAATTAGAACCCTTCCTAACATGATACACAAGTTGAGTTCAGTTCAGTTGCTCAGTCCATCCTCCCTGTCCATCACCAAATCCCAGAGTTCACTCAGACTCAAGTCCATCGAGTCCATGATACCATCCAGCCATCTCATCCTCAGTCGTCCCCTTCTCCTCCTGCCCCCAATCCCTCCCAGCATCAGAGTCTTTTCCAATGAGTCAACTCTTCGCATGAGGTGGCCAAAGTACTGGAGTTTCAGCTTTAGCATCAGTCTTTCCAAAGACATCCTGGGGCTGATCTCCTTCAGAATGGACTCGTTGGATCTCCCTGCAGTCCAAGGGACTCACAAGTCTTCTACAACACCACAGTTCAAAAGCATCAATTCTTCAGCGCTCAGCCTTCTTCACAGTCCAACTCTCACATTCATACATGACCACTGGAAAAACCATAGCCTTCACTAGATGGACCTTAGTCGGCAAAGTTATGTCTCTGCTTTTGAATATGCTATCTAGGTTGGTCATAACTTTCCTTCCAAGGAGTAAGCGTCTTTTAATTTCATGGCTGCAGTCACCCTCTGCAGTGATTTTGGAGCCCCAAAAAATAAAGTCTGACACCGTTTCCACTGTTTCCCCATCGATTTCCCATGAAGTGATGGGACCGGAAGCCATGATCTTTGTTTTCTGAATGTTGAGCTTTAAGCCAACTTTTTCACTCTCCACTTTCACTTTCATCAAGAGGCTTTTTAGTTCCTCTTCACTTTCTGCCATAAGGGTAGTGTCATCTGCATATCTGAGGTTATTGATATTTCTCCCAGCAATCTTGATTGCAGCTTGTGTTTCTTCTAGCCCAGCGTTTCTCATGATGTACTCTGCATATAAGTTAAATAAGCAGGGTAACAATATACAGCCTTGACGTACTCCTTCTCCTATTTGGAACCAGTCTGTTGTTCCATGTCCAGTTCTAATTGTTGCTTTCTGACCTGCATACAGATTTCTCAAGAGGCAGGTCAGGTGGTCTGGTATTCCCATCTCTTTCAGAATTTGCCACAGTTTATTGTGATCCACAGAGTCAAAGGCTTTGGCATTTTCAATAAATGAGAAATAGACGTTTTTCTGGAACTCTCTTCCTTTTTCCATGATCCAATAGATGTTGGCAATTTGATCTCTGGTTCCTCTGCCTTTTCTAAAACCAGCTTGAACATCTAGAAGTTCACGGTTCATGTATTGCTGAAGCCTGGCTTGGAGAATTTTGAGCATTACTTTACTAGCGTGTGAGATGAGTGCAATTGTGTGGTAGTTTGAGGATTCTTTGGCATTGTCTTTCTTTGGGATTGGAAGGAAAACTGACCTTTTCCAGTCCTATGGCCATGGCTGAGTTTTCCAAATTTGCTGGCATATTGAATGCAGCACTTTCACAGCATCATCTTCCAGGATTTGCAATAGCTCAGCTGAAGTTCTATCACCTCCACTAGCTTTGTTTGTAGTGATGCTTACTAAGGCCCATTGACTTCACATGCCAGGATGTCTGGCTCTAGGTGACTGATCACACCGTTGAGATTATCTGGATCATGAAGATCTTTTGGTACAGTTATTCTTTGTGTTCTTGCCACCTCTTCTTAATATCTTCTGCTCCTGTTAGGTCCATACCTTTTCTGTCCTTTATGGAGCCAATCTTTGCATGAAATGTTCCCTTGGTATCTCTAATTTTCTTGAAGAGATCTCTAGTCTTTCCCATTCTGTTGTTTTCCTCTATTTCTTTGCATTGATCACCGAGGAAGGCTTTCTTATCTCTTCTTGCTATTCTTTGGGACTCTGCATTCAGATGCTTATATCTTTCCTTTCCTCCTTTGCTTTTTGATTCTCTTTTCACAGCTATTTGTAAGTCCTCCCCAGACAGCCATTTTGCTTTTTTGCGTTTATTTTCCATGGGGATGGACTTGATCCCTGTCTCCTATATAATGTCACAAACCTCTGTCCATAGCTCATCAGGCACACTATCTATCAGATCTAGTCCCTTAAATCTATTTCTCACGTTCACTGTATAATCATAAGGGATTGATTTAGGTCATACCTGAATGGTCTAGTGTTTTTCCCTACTTTCTTCAATTTCAGTCTGAATTTGGCAATAAGGAGTTCATGATCTGAGCCACAGTCAACTCCTGGTCTATTTTTGTTGACTGTATAGAGCTTTTCTATCTTTGGCTGCAAAGAATATAATCAATCTGATTTCGATGTTGACCATCTGGTGATGTCCATGTGTAGAGTCTTCTCTTGTGTTGTTGGAAGAGGGTGTTTGCTATGACCAGTGCATTTTCTTGGCAAAACTCTATTACTTTGCCCTGCTTCATTTGGCATTCCAAGGCCAAATTTTCCTGTTACTCCAGGTGTTTCTTGACTTCCTACTTTTGCATTCCAGTCCCCTATAATGAAAAGGACATCTTTTCTGGGTGTTAGTTCTCAAAGGTCTTGTAGGTCTTCATAGAACCGTTCATCTTCAGCTTCTTCAGTGTTACCAGTTAAGGCATAGACTTGGATTACTGTGATATTGAATGGTTTGCCTTGAAAACGAACAGAGATCATTCTGTCGTTTTTGAGACTGCATCCAAGTACTGCATTTCGGACTCTTTTGTTGACCATGATGGCTACTCCATTTCTTCTAGGGAATTCCTGCCCCCAGTAGATATAATGGTCATCTGAGTTAAATTCACCCGTTCCAGTCCATTTTAGTTCACTGATTCCTAGAAAGTCGACATTCATTCACTCTTGACATCTCCTGTTTGGCCACTTCCATTTTGCCTTGATTCATGGACCTGACATTTCAGGTTCCTAAGCAGTATTGCTCTTTACAACATCGGACCTTGCTTCTATCTCCAGTCACATCCACAACTGGGTATTGTTTTTGCTTTGACTCCATCCCTTCATTCTTTCTGGAGTTATTTTTCCACTGATCTCTAGTAGAATATTGGGCACCTACTGACCTGGGGATTTCCTCTTTCAGTATCCTATCCTTTTGCCTTTTCATACTGTTCATGGGGTTCTCAAGGCAAGAATACTGAAGTGATATGCCATTCCCTTGTCCCGTGGACCACATTCTGTCAGACCTCTCCACCATGGCCCGCCCATCTTGGGTGGCCCCATAGGGCATGGCTTAGTTTCATTGAGTTAGACAAAGCTCTGGTCGTAGTGTGATTAGATTGACTAGTTTTCTGTGATTATGATTTCAGTGTGTCTGCCCTCTGATGCCCTCTTGCCACACCTACCATCTTACTTGGATTTCTCTTACCTTGGATGTGGGGTATCTCTTCACAGCTGTTCCAGCAAAGCACAGCCGCTGCTCCTTACCTTGGATGAGGGATATCTCCTCACTGCCACCCCTCCCGACCTTGAATATGGAATAGCTCCTCTAGGCCCTCTGGACCCATGCAGCATCGCCCCTTGGACATGGGGTTGCTCTTCCAGGCCGCAGCCCCTGGCCTCGGGCAGGGGTAGCTGCTCTCAGCTGCTCCTGCACTGTCCCAGCCTGGCACTCTCGGGCACAGCCCCTGACCTCGGATGCAGGGTAACTCCTCTTGACCGTCGCCCCTGACCTCGAACATGGGGTATCTCCTCCCAGCTGCCGCCCCTGATCTCTGATGTGGGGTAGCTGCTCTTGGCTGCGTGTGCCATTGCAGCAGCCCGTGCTCTGATGATACACAAAGATAAACTCAAAATGGATTAAATACCTAAATGTAAGATCAGAAACTGTAAAACTCTTAGAGTAAAACATAGGCAGAACACTCGATGACATAAATCAAAGCAAGATCCTCTATAACCCACTAAAAAGCCTCTTGATGAAAGTGAAAGTGGAGAGTGAAAAAGTTGGCTTAAAGCTCAACATTCAGAAAACGAAGATCATGGCATCCGGTCCCATCACTTCATGGGAAATAGATGGGGAAACAGTGGAAACAGGGTCAGACTTTATTTGGGGGGCTCCAAAATCACTGCAGATGGTGATTGCAGCCGTGAAATTAAAAAACACTTACTCCTTAGAAGAAAAGTTATGACCAACCTCGACAGCATATTCAAAAGCAGAGAAATTACTTTGCCGACTAAGGTCCATCTAGTCAAGGCTATGGTTTTTTCAGTGGTCATGTATGGATGTGAGAGTTGGACTGTGAAGAAGGCTGAGCGCTGAAGAATTGATGCTTTTGAACTGTGGTGCTGGAGAGGACTCTTGAGAGTCCCTTGGACTGCAGGGAGATCCAACCAGTCCATTCTGAAGTAGATCAGCCCTGGGATGTCTTTGGAAGGAATGATGCTAAAGCTGAAACTCCAGTACTTTGGCTACCTCATGCGAAGAGTTGACTCAATGGAAAAGACTGTGATGCTGGGAGGGATTGGGGGCAGGAGGAGAGGGGGACGACCAAGGATGAGATGGCTGGATGGCATCACGGACTCGATGGACGTGAGTCTGAGTGAACTCCAGGAGTTGGTGATGGACAGGGAGGCCTGGCGTGCTGCGATTCATGGGGTCGCAAAGAGTCGGACACGACTGAGTGACTGAATTGAACTGAAACAAGTGAGACCTGATTAAACTTAAAAACTTTTGCAAAGCAAAGGAAACTATAAGCAAGGAGAAAAGACAACCCTTGGAATGGGAGAAAATAATAGCAAATGAAAACGACTGACAAAGGATTAATTTCCAAAATGTAGAAGCAGCTCATACAACTCTGTACCAGAATAACAAACAACCCAATCAAAAAATGGGAAAAAGACCTAAACAGACATTTCTGCAATGAAGACATTCAGATGACTAACACATGAAAAGATGTTCAACATTGCTTATTATTAAATAAATGTTAATCAAAACCACAATAAGATGTCACGTCACACCGGTTGGAATGGCCATCAGCAAAAAGTCTACAAACAATAAATGCTGGAGTGGATGTGGAAAAAATGGAATGCTGTTGCACTGTTGTTGGGAATGTAAACTGATACAGCCACTATGGAAGACAGTATGGAGATTTTTTTTAAGAAATAGGAATAAAACCACCATATGACCCAGAAATCCCACTCCTAGGCATTTACGCTGAGGAAACTAAATTGAAAAGACACATGTATCCCGTTATTCATTGCAACACTATTTACAATAGCTAAAACATGGAAGCAAACTAGATGTCCATCAACAGATGAATGGATAAATACGTTACGGTACATATACACAATGGAATATTACTCAGCCATAAATAGAAACACATTTGAGTCAGTTCTGATGAGGTGGATGAACGTAGAACCTATTATACAGAGTGAAGTGAGTCAGAGAGTGAAAGATAAATATTGTATTCTAATACATATATACGGGATCTAGAAAAATGGTACTGACACATTTATTTACAGGGCAGCAATGGAGAAACAGACATAGAGAATAGACTTATGTACATGGGGAGAAGGTGAGATGTATGGAAAGAGTAACATGGAAACTTACATTACCGTATGTAAAATAGATAGTCAACAGGAATTTGCTGTATGGATCAGGAAACTCAGACAGGGGCTGTGTATCAACCTAGAGGGGTGGGATGGAGAGGGAGATGGGAAGGAGGTTCAAAAGGGAGGGGATATATGTATACATATGGCTGATTCATGGAGAAGGCAATGGCACCCCACTCCAGTACTCCTGCCTGGAAAATCCCATGGGCGGAGAAGTCCATGGGGTCGGAAGAGTCGGACATGACTGAGCGACTTCATTTTCACTTTTCACTTTCATGCATTGGAGAAGGAAATGTAACCCACTCCAGTGTTCTTGCCTGGAGAATCCCGGGGACAGCAGAGCCTGGTGGGCTGTCTCTGGGATCACACAGAGTCAGACACGACTGAAGCGACTTAGCTGCATGGCTGATTCATGTTGAGTTTTGACAGAAGCAACAAAATTCTGTAAAGCAATTATCCTTCAATAAAAAAAATAAATCAAAAGAGAAAAATAAATCCCCTCTTTGAAGTAACTTGCATCCCTTGCCTGAATTAGGTTTTCCTGCCTATACCCAGCATAACTACTATTTTGGCTTCTGTGATTATGATTCCTTTTTTTTCGTCATAGTTTAACATATACAGATGAATTGCTAAACAACATATTGCATATATTTTATATTTTTCTGTATTTTTCCTCTATTCTATATGTTTCTCCTTTAATGTGAAACACATTGAACTTATTTCACTTGCTTACATCTATTACTATTTAATTTTCTTTGCTATAATGTGGTCCCCATGTTGATAGAACCTTTGTCTGCTTTGGTGATTGATGTACCCTCAGGGTATAGAATGGTTAGTGCCATATAGAAGATGCTCACAAGATATTTAATGAATGGCTAACTGGACAAATCTTTAAAGGAGATTAAGTGAAATAAAGCAAGTTGAAGAAAACGTGTATCAAATAATTCAATTTACATAAAAAAGGGAAATGAAAACGATAATATGTTGTTTAGCAACTCATCCATGTGTTAAATTATAAAGAAAAACAAAGGAATTATAAGCACAAAGTCACAATAGTAGTTATTCCAGGTATAGCGAGGAAAATGTAATTCATCTGAGAGATGCAAGTTACTTTACAGAAAGAGATTATATACTTTACATATTTGAGTAGAAGACAAAATAGTATTTGATTTATCGTTCATTATATATTCTTTGCTTCATGTTTAAGAAGTAATTAATATCATCATATATTAATTTTTAATTTTAGAATGCATTAGTATAAGATTTTTTTAAGTAAACATTCATTTAGATGTTAGATGCTAGATACTGTCCTTGATTTGAACAAAACAGGGAAACAAAAACAAGCAAACAAACAAATAAAATGAAAAACCTTTGTCATCTCATAGTTTAATTCTAGTGAGGGAGATAGTAAGAAATGTGTATATTGTCCTGTGATCTCTAAGATATTCATAAGTATAGTGGAAGTGTCACTTTATATGTGAACATCAGGGAAGACCTCAATAAACTAAGGCCTGAGAAACAAGGGAATCCCGATCATGGAGAGATCTTGGGAAAATTATATTAGGCAGATAGACAAGCTGATGTGCATGTCCTGACCTGAAAGTATTTAGGGATTAATAAGGTGGCTTATGTGACTCAAGAACAGAGAAGTCAAAGGACAGAGCTATACAATATGAGGCCAAACTCTACCATAAGGACTTCAGATTGTCCTCTGAATTAGAAACCTTGAAGGTTTTGATCAAAATGATACCATAATGGAACGTTTAAAAATAAAGTCGTTCTGACCACTGTGTTGGGAATCAACTGTGGGAAGATAAGGACAGAGTTAGGGAGAAGACCTGTTAGAAGACTACTGTAGTAAACCAGGCAGAGATAACAAGGACGGGGACACGGACCAGTTTATCACAATAGAGGTGGTGAGGTGCGGTCAGATTCTGGGCACATTTTGTGGTTTTTCCTGATGAATTGGATATAAGTTGTGACAGGAAAAGAGGAATCAAGAATGACATCAAGGTTTGTAACCTGAGCAATGATAAGATGGAGCTATGTACTGACAGGGCATCCCTGGTAGCTCAGTCATAAAGAATCTGCCTGTCAGTGCAGGAGATGTGAGTTCAATCCCTGGTTTAGGAAGATTCCCTGGAGAAGGGAGTGGCCACCCACGCTGATATTATTCCCTAGGAAATCTCATGGACAGAGGATCCCGGCAAGCTATAGTCCATGGGTGTAGCAAAAGAGTCAACCATGACTTAGCAATTAAAAAATGAAAAATATACTAATAGGGAAAACTGTATGTGGAACTGTGTGTTAATCTTTTGGGCTGGTATCTGCTGTGTGACTTTTAAGTTTATTTCTCATAGTTTTGGAGGATGGCAGTATAAGATCAGGGTGCAAACAATTTAGTGTCTGGTGAAAGCCCTCTTTGTGCTTTATAAATAGCTGCTTTTTGTTGTGTTCTCACATGGCAAAAGGAGTAAAGTGTTCTCTGAGGCCTTATTATTTTATAAGAGCACCAATTCCATTCATGTGCTATAATCACCTCCCAAAGGCCCCACCTACAAATACAATCATAATGAGAATTTGGCTTCAGCATATGAATTTTGAGAGGACACAGACCTTCAGTCCATGGCAATTAGGATTCAGGTTTGGATTTAGATGTGTCCAATTTGAGACATAGCATGGGTTGTTGTACAGTCACTAAGTTGTGTCCTACTCTTTGCAATGCTATGGATTGTAGCCCTTTAGGCTCCCCTGTCCATGGGATTTCCCATGCAAGAATATTGGAATATGCTGCTCTTTCTTTCTCTAGGGGATCTTCCTGACTCAGGACTTGAACACGTGTCTCCTAGATTGGCAGGCAGATTCTTTACCACTGAGCTACCAGCAAAGCTCCATAATATGTATTAAGCAATTGGTTATACAAGCCTGCAGTTCACAGAAGAGATCTAAAGATAACAATTTTACTGGATGGAATAATCTCAGGTATGTGCATAGACATGATTTATCAAAGACTAAGCTCTGGAGCCCTTTAACATTTGAAGTGAGTTGAGCCAGTAAAGGAGTTTGAGGGTGACTGGCTAAGGAAGATGACCAAGAAATTGTGGTGTTCAGTCCCAAGTACATGCTAAAAAGATGAAACTGAAAAATCAGTGATCAGCTGCTGTTATGCCAAAAAAGAAAAAAAAAAGAAAAAAAGAAAAAAAAAAAAGAACTTAAAATTGCTTCTGGAGTAACATGGAGAAAACCTAGGTAGCAACAGTTTGTGTGTGTGTAACACTGAGAACAAAATGAATACGAGTAAAAGCATGGAAATGATGTGTATGGCCACCATAAAGCTAAAACAATTTTTAGTTTCAATAAAACAGAAAAGAGTTTAAATTCCCTTGAATCTAGGTAAGAAGTTTACTTCTTAATATTTCTTGATCATGCTTCTGAGAATGGTCATATCTTTACTTGGACCCTCGTTATTTGGACGGTTTGGATTAACAGTTTGTGAGAGTGTTTGGTGAGTCATTCGACTTTGTTCACCATAGTAGAATATTTTACAATCCATTTGCCTTCCCTTCTCTCCGTAGAATCAAAATGTTCTTGGCACACACCATTTCTGGGAACCCACCAGGGCACAGTACACCAGTTTCCTTGTGGGAAACTTTTGCAATCAGCCACCAGCTGTAACAAGAACAGTGTTTCATTGAGAGAGCTGAAGCCAGTTGGAGAAGAGATCTTGAGTTTATTATTCCTTTAAGGATTTTGATGCTAGTGAACCAGCATGATATTCTTTCTTCCAGGATTTACAGTCATCATAGTTAAGACATTTCTTTTTTTTACTACCATATCATTTATAATCAATTTTCTCCTGAAAGGAGATTGGATTTACTGCACACACGATGCACCACATCATTTGCAAGACCTACACACTCATGAATTTAGTCAATGTAGAAGGGGAAATTTTCTTTGCTTTTACACAGTGTTATAAACTTTATCTGTCACTAACTTTCTACTTAGAGTCCTTAACAACCCCACTGATTCTTTCCCTGGTTGTTTGCTTCTTTTATTGATCTGTCTTTCCCAAAGCCATAGGCAGTACCAAGCACAACAAACAATTTAAGGTCTTTATTTGTCTCTTGAGTCAAACAGTTTCAAATCCATCTGATGATATTATCTCTTCAGCCCATAAACTTCAGAGTGGGCCTCAATAACAAAACTTTATGTTTTCAAAACATAATCTCATTCTAATTTTTTATTTTCTGTTGTCACACAAGACCCTACCTTAGGTTCCCATTACATTTATTCTATCAATTTGCTAAACAGTGGCATATAAACATACATTGGTTTTAATTACCCATATCACACTTATGCATTTGCTTCTTAAAAACACATTAAATATACAGCTTCCTGCTTTCTGGTAAAAGTTTTCTGAGGTACTGTTTACTCACATTTAGTTATATCCTCAGGGTTATCATTTGGTATTCTGCAGAGTTCAGTAATGTTCTAATTCTCTAACTGTTTTCTAAATGCATAAGGAATTTTCTAGATTCTCTATGTTTGTGACTCTGAAATAAAATATTTCATCTGACAATGAAGCTAAGACTCACTTTATCAAATAATGTGTTTTTGTATCCCCTCACATCTAACTGCTGCTGAATTTTTAAATATTTTTTTCTTTTCCCCCCAAATTTCAAGCTCCACCTTTATGGGAATCATTTTTTTTTTTCCATGTAATTTCTTTAACTAGGGCTAAAGGACTTCTTGGACATGGTGTTTCTTTATATATCAGACTGTAGGTCATATGCCATGCAAGGAACTGGTGATAATGTAGTGAACAAGATAGACAGATTCTGCTGTCACAGACCATTAATCAGAGATGCAATCAATAGAACAGGTAGAGTGAGCAATGGGGAAGTATAGGATGCCAGCTAACCCATTAGGCTTGACTGTTTCTCCATGCTTCACTCTGGTGCCGCTCATGATGCCATGGTTAGAATGCTGCGGCTGCTGCTGCTGCTGCTGCTGCTAAGTTGCTTCAGTCATGTCCGACTCTGTGCGACCCCATAGATGGCAGCCCACCAGGCCCTCCAGTCCCTGGGATTCTCCAGGCAAGAACACTGGAGTGGGTGCCGTTTCCTTCTCCAATGCATGAAAGTGAAAAGTGAAAGTGAAGTCGCTCAGTCCTGTCTGACTCTTAGAGACCCCATGGACTGCAGCCTACCAGGCTCCTCTGCCCATGGGATTTTCCAGGCAAGAGTACTGGAGTGGGGTGCCATTGCCTTCTCCATGATAGAATGCTACTTAACCAATATTCGTATTCCCTGCATTTAAGAGTCTTACGGTCAAGAAATGAGACAAAGAATAAGTGTTTCATGAGCACCAGGTATCTTGAAGTCTGAGAACTGGTGAAGGAGCAGTAGGAACAAGCCAACTACAACTCTGCCAACTTCAGGATTTTACTCAGTGTTAGAACTATGGGATTATATTGTTGGAATTCAAGGAGGGTACCTTAGTATAATGCCATCAGATACCCATCTTTCACTTGTCATCCTGAGATTATTTCAAACCTTTATGCCAACTTTTACCTCTGAAACCTGTCGGTATTAAAAGGAGCTTGATCAGAATATTCTCTAGTAAATCTACTTCTTTTTAAAAATAATTTTATTTATTTTATTTTTTAATTGGCTGTCCTGGGTCTTCATTGCTGGGTGGGATTTTTCTAGTTGCAGTGAGTGGGGGCTACCTTCTAGTTGTGGCTTCTCATTGAGGTGCCTTCTCTTGTTGCTGAACATGGGCTCTAGGGTGCGCAGGCTTCAGTAGTTGCAGTGGAAAGGCTCAGTAGTCACAGCTCCCAAGCTCTGGAGCACGGGCTCAATAGTTGTGGTTCACATGCTTAGTTGCTCCATGGCTTGTGGGATCTTCCCAGACCAGGGATCAATCCCATGTCTCCTGCATTGGCAGGTGTATTCTTTACAACTGAGCCACCAGGGAAGCCCAATGTACTTCTTTTAAGTTTCTGTTAATAGCCAATGTGAACCTGCCCCAACCATTATCACTATCCTGAATCCAAAATTCGTATAGAATTTGGGGAGGGGACAGGGAATGAACAGAGAAAACCGTGATGCACTGTGATACCCATGATGTACTCCATGTGTGACTGAGGCTCTATTACATCAGACCAAAAGGAGTGACACATGAAGTCCAGATAAATCGGCAGAGGCAGGATAAGGGATAGTAAAATGAATAATATGAAAGGTCCAGTTAGATGAGAAATATGGACAGAAAGTTCCAACAATAAACATTTAGTAGAATTTACATAAAGCATCTGGAGCACAATATTTAGGAGTTTTGGAAGAAGAAAACACAATAATATGTGCTGGTTTTTCAGGGCAAAATACCTATCCTGGTACCAACATAATGGCTCAGCCTTAAAGGACATGATTTCAACCTGTTGATTAAAATATGAGTTTTGTCTAGGGAGTCAGATAATAAATAATCCAAAAGGAATCAACAATGAAACTAAACTGACCCTGGACCAATGTGCTAAAGCCCTATACTGTATATTTCATTTTCCTACGACAGAGGAGATTTACAATTTTAAAAAAAAAGTGATGAATGATCTCCATTTATAATATTGGGGAATTACAAATGAGATTCAAGGTAAAGAAAATTCAGACACGATCTTGAATGAATACCACCTCCATAATAAACAAACTTTTAATCATTTTTTTGTTACAGAGTTGATGAAGTGGCTGTAAGTCCATGGCACTGACAAAAAGTTTCTTCTCAATGTCAAGTGACAGGAGATAGTCACAGTATCAGTAACTTTTACTATGTAAGACAGACTTTATTGGAAGAAGAACCTCAAGTCCATTTCTAAAACTTTAGAAATCTATATATTAGTTCATTTAATAATAATTAGGTTCAATCATAACATTCCCTTCATAAATTATGCATAGTTAGGATAAACCCACATTCGTTTGAAATAAGTTATCTGTTTCTCTCTTTTCACATCCCTTTAGTAGTTTCTTCTTTGGTCCTTCCTGACTTGACATTCTCATTATTCAACTTTGGACACTCATTTAACCACTTTTCTTAAACTTACTTCGTATTTCTAGATTGTACCATGTTTTAGTGTCTAGAGTGCTGACTGACTATACTTCCATTCCTGGAAACAATTCTGGGCATGCCAGGTTTCTATAAACCTGTCTATCCTTCAGGGAGAAATATTTGATCTTATAATTTCCTGAAATTTATCTATTTTCAATTTATAAATGATTACAAAAAACTAACTAAGCTTCTGCTTCAGGGGTTCAATGCTGTCTCTACTTAGGAGTAGAGAATTAGTCTTTGATTCTTTATCTGTTTTCCCATCAATGGAACACTCTACTTTTATTAAAGTAAATCTGACACATTAGTTATAAGATTGTACATCTCATTTAGTGAATTCTATGAAAATTCAATTTGTCTTTTACTGTTAGTTATTTCCTTCCATGTTTCTAAAACCTGATTCTAAAGAGCAAGAGAAAGAAATAAAGAGTGAAAAATAAAATACAGTAAAACAAAAACTGAATATTTGTATCATCTATGATACAAATTTGTATCATCTAATGTATGATTTATATAGCTTGGAGTATTAAAATCAGTATTGTCCTGAATGCTAGCTTTATGTGTTCATGAAGATTATCTCAAATTGCATACATTTTAAAATTTGCTTTTGCCTTCAATGTTTCCCTTTTGAATTTCATAGAACTATAATAATTTTTGAAACAGTAACTTTAATTTCCTTTTAATGTAGTCAGAATGTTTAATGTTCTAACATATTTCTAAATGATCTGATGCAAGGCAAGGAGAAGGAACTCAAAAAATTCTGATCTCAGACTTTTCGTCTAGTCAGCTGGATGAGTTTAATTTTGAATACACAAATAATGATGTGATCTCTAGTTTCATAGAGAAACTCACATCTACTTATAAATCCATATTTTTGGATCTTTCTTTGTTAATTTAAAATTCCCTCTATAGTCAAGTAGATGTGCATAAATAATTTACTTCCTTTGGTATATCAAAGGAGATTTACTTGGACAAAATGTAGAAGCATTTTCAAACTTTAAATATGTGTGGTTAAATTGCTTTTAGGAAAGATGGTATTAAAATCATATAACGGACCAGTAATGCACATTTTATAGTGTCATCATTAACACCAAGTACTTATATACTTTATCAATTGGTAGGCAAAATTAATCACTTGATTGTTTGAATTGGCTTTTCTTTGATAATTAAATAGAAGAAATGCATTTAAAGTTAATTCTTCTATCTAGAAGATCTATTGAGGCTTTTATATTTTCCTTTATTTTTAAGATTTTTGCCCAAGTATTAAACAATTTTATAAAATCATTTAAACTCTTTATGAAGACATCATATAAAAAATGAAAACAAAATGAAACATTTGCAAATAAATTCCTGAATATGACCTTTTATTCTTACTAAATAAAAAAGTCAATATCATGAGATTAAATTGTATCCATAAAACCTGGTGACCAATTCAACATTGTGAAAAATGAAGTGTGTATACATGTGTAAATATGTTTATAATGTACAGAAAGGGAGAGAGACAGGTTATGCCAAAATATTTTTTTCTTACGATCTATAAGGCAAAAGAAGCATAATTTAAAAAATAATAAAATGAATTTGAAGGAATGACCATCAGTACCTTGGTAGCTCTGAGGTTTTTGGTAATCTGTGAGACTCTGGCAAGTCTATTTGGCATCATTAGAACTTATGCATGTAGAACTCAGTGAACAACCCTTCCATCACTCGCTCCTGGTGTGTGAGGACCAGCCCTACCAACTCTAAAAAGGTAGTGGGAGAATCCCTTACATCAGTGAGTGAGTGACCACTATCAAGTCCTTTACACAAAACAAAATAAAGGATGGTTGTTGTTGGTTAAGGTTTGTGAGCCAGATAACAGGGTTAAAATATTCTTTTTATTATTCAATTGATGCTTATCAGATTTTATAGACTATATTTCTTGCAATTACATTTACAATTTTGCTAATTTATTTGACATAAATAAAGCAAGAAACATGAGTGCAATCTTGATAATTTGAATAGAATAAAGAAAATAAAAATTTTCTTTATCAATGCAGAGGCATTAACTCATCAAGGAAGACCAAAGCAGAGCATATATGATGTAGTTGGATAGCACTAGATTTGGACCCATACTGGATATGGAAGCTCTTGTGAATTTCTAGTTTCTCATTTCCAAGTGGAAAATAGAAGTAGTAGCCTCTAAGGAATAGGGAATGGCTTATTGCAATATAAAGCCATCAGTAAACATTACAAAAGAGCTTCCCAGGTGGCTCAGTGGTAGAGAATCCCCTTGCCAATGCAGGAGACACAAGAGAGTTGGGTCCAATCCCTGGGTCAGGAAGATCTCTTGGAGGAGGAAATGGCAACACTCTCCAATATTCTTGTCTGGAAAGTTCCATGGGGAGGAGCCTGGCAGGCTACAGTCCATGGGATTGCAAAGAGTTGGACCCAACTGAACACACACATATACATAAAACTTTTAAAAAATGGACTTAGACAAAATACTATTATTTATCATTTCACCTAGATGCCAACACACATACCAATTAATTAATTTAACTACTACTAGTCCCAAAAAGAAACCTGGGAAGGTGCACGGTACTGACTACTGGTCATTGGTCATTGATTCTAGCTGATGTAGATGAGGTAGAAAGTTGTGTCTAGCCTGGAGGCAGTAAAATATTTCAACCAGAAGCAGCAAGAAAGAGACTCAGAATGAAAAGTAATCTCATGTCTCTCGGCTTCCTCCTACTGTTGTGACAACATACAAGTCTTCACTTATAAATCAACTTTAATTTTTTTCTGATAGAGACTCTAAATTTGGGCTGTCTCCCATGTATAGAATTAAAATAATTTATGAAAATGCAATCTAAATCAGCAACAGAAAGTGTTTGCAATGAAGAACTGATAGTATATAACTTAAATGAAATTCCAGATTGAAATAAGACAATTTTTTCTTAAAGAAACATGTCCAGAATGCAAATAGTGTGATAGCATGAACATAGAGAAAGGTCTTAAATAATACAAATCTGCTTTATTTGCAAACTACTTATTCTATAGTGAAATCTTCCTGATTGTAATAGCCAGGTGACAAAGCCTACTGGTGTGGTAGGTACATATTCATTCCCATACCTTTGTCCACTTCACCCTTGGTGTCCACCTTCTATCCCATTAATAGTAAGCTAATTAGTGACATGTTTTGATTAATGCAATATAAGTGGATTTGAAATACACTGTAACTAGGTAGAAGTTTAGATATGATTGTAAGTTTGTCTTGTTACTCTTATTTAGTCACTAAGTCATGTCCAACTCTTTGCAACCCCATGGACTGTAGCCTGCCAGGTTCCTCTGTCTGTGGGACTTCCCAGGCAAGAATACTGGAGCAGGTTTCCATTTCCTTCTCCAAGGTGTCTTCCTGACCCAAGGACTGAACCTACATTTCCTGCATTGACACATGGATTCTCTACCACTGAGCCACCCAGGGAAGTTCTGGGGCTTGTCTTAGTCTCTTGTTAATTCCCTGTCAAAAGAACGGGTATGCTGTAAATAGTGTCCTCTCTTTCAGCCTTGATCTTATGGGAGATTTCTTGAGAAGAGCCATGCTAAATGAAGTTGAGTCACAGAAGTCATAGATAACCTGCAATCTCCGTTGCTTAAGCGGTAAGGACTAATCTCATAAAATAATATGGGTTGATTCTTTAGCAACAAAGCTAACTAATACAAGTGTAGATTCAAGTAATGGTTAAATAAATGAGTAGATACTTCTTTTAAAAGTATGATTTAATAATAGGAAAAAGAAAAACATAAACATATTATTAACTATTGTTTTTTTAATATTTTATTTATTCTATGCAGTCCTAATAATTCTTTCTTTACTTTATAACTTCTGAAGAATGGTTCTTCCATTTCTAATTATGAGAAGAATTTTAATTATAAAGAAAGAGGGATGCTGTTCAAATAGTGGCCAATTTCTATAAATATTGTGGTTCAGTCATGTAATGAGAAATGTACTATTTACAGAGAGAAAGCATTCAGATATTTCTTCATTACAAAATTAATGAAATACGAATAAATGTTATGACAATATTAGCCTTATTTCCAATATTTATCAACATACCATGACTTCCAATTAGCTTTGCAACTCAAAGTTGAATAAATGTCCTTCAGGAGAATGATGAGCACATGCAGATTAATATTAAAAATGACTTTGTTCATTAGTTAACAACTTTATTCAAGTCACCTCTAGGCTGATTGTAGACGATTCAGGCAAGTTTTCTGATATTAAAATCATACACAGAAATGCAGCATGCCTAAATTCAAAATATATCATAGTTTTTGGTTTAAAAAATATTTAAACAGGAAGATATTAAGGAAATCTAGTCAAAATTTAATATAAATGACAGGGATATGTGCAAGTCAAGCAACTGGCATTATCTGAACAAGGCCTCAGATTTTGTTTCCAGTTTCATTATTTGCATTAATTATGTATTGGCAGTTTATTTTTTATGCATGAGAACTGAGAGAGAGATACTGATCCAACTGCATATCATAATTGTCCTTTCAGAAGCAAAAAATGTCCAGTAGCAAATATAGCAAAAGATTAAGGGTCCCATTTTAGTTTTATGTTTCTATGATTGTGTTTAATATCATTTTTCCCAATTCACTGCCTAACTGATATGCAGTACTACTATTTCATAAATTCTGCTTTTCAGTTTGTTCAATGAAGATGACACCATGCATCCTGAAATTAGCTTCTTATTTTCAAAAAAATTTTTGAAGCTTGTGATTCACTGCTTTTAGAAATGTATACATTTCTAGGTGTCATTGTCTTCAATTGTAAGATGACAACGTTAAATATGTCATTAAAATGCATTCTACCTGATTTGTAGAGAGAATAAATATTCAAAGACGTTATCCATGTAATCCTATTAAAGCAGTGTTTGCAAGGAAAACGTGTCGCATGCTCTTGAATCTTTGAAGCTCATGATGATTGTAAGCCATGCTATGGCTCTGTTGTTAAATTTTCCCAAAGCAGTTAAAGCTAATGGCAGTAACAAATGAAATGCTGTAAATCCAGGAAAGCATCAAGCCTGCTTAATTCCTGAGGCATAAATTTTAATCATTGAAGTAGTCTTTTTTTTTTTTTTTTCTGTTTCCTTAGCTAATCTCACTTTCCTTTGTTTTTTCCCAAGAGGATTTGATGTTTTGTTAAGAATGAAATCAATTATAGTACAACTGCAATTTATAAGGGATTTAGCCCTAGACAGAAGTCACTAAGATGAGAAAAAGGTGTTTCACTCTGTTTTTCAAGCAGGTCTCTTTCTGTCTCTCTCTCTCATTTGGTTGATTGTCTTTATTTTCTTGTATTTTCATTGAGAGATTTTTGGCAAATTAAGCACTTTGACCTCCCACATGACTTAGTGGTAAAGAATCTTCCTGCCAATACAGGAGATACAAGAGAGGTGGGTTCGATCCATGGGTCAGGAAGATCCCCTGGAAGAGGGTATGGCAACCCAGTCCAATATTCTTGCCTGGAAAATTCCATGGGCAGAGGAGTCTGGTGGGGTACGGTCTATGCGATCACAAAGAGTTTTTGGACAGGACTGAGCACACAGGTATTTAGAGCGGTCACTCGTTCAGAGAGTTATTTCTTGTATACCCTTTACTTCCTTTTCTGGAAACTAAAAACTGTTACATGTAATTTATGCAGTTTAACTGGGGTTCGTATATGGACTATATAGGTTTACTTTGCCTGGTGTAGTATTTCAATCACCTCTATCAAAATTCTCTGGTGTGTTATCTAAAATGCAGATTCTTGGGCTCTAACTAAAATTTACTGAATCAGAATATTTACAACCGTGTCTGCATATTTAACAAAGTTCTCAGGTGCCTCTGAAGTTTTTGAACCATTGCTATAAATGAAGAAGTAGATGATGATATAGTTACTGACTTTTTTTTTTACCATTTCCTTATCATTTTGCTTTTTTCCCCCTCTTTTCAACTTATTTGCTATAATGTATGTTCTTCAATGTTGAGCTTTACCTTTCATCAACAGAATCATAGTACTGCTAATTAAATCTGAGAAAAGATTTGCCCTGAGGTAATAAGTTTTATTTTTCTTATTTTACTACATTTGTTATGTTTCCAAATAGGAAATCAGTTTGTTTGTTTTGTACATTAGTAACTTGGACTTGTAGAATATTAAATACAAGTGATTGGAAAAATTGTCTACATGGAGTTTTTAATAATTTGAGACTCTTCCTTCCAAGATAATGAAAATAATTCAGTGAGAGTTTAGCTGCGATATCTGAGTAACCAATAGTTGGAAAGAAGAGTACAGTTATCAAAAGGTGGACTTGTTTGTTTCATATTTTAAAGACAACTACATTCAAGTCAGAGCAGCATAGAAGGAAAAACACAAAACAATAGAATAGTAATAACATAATGTGTGCTGGAACACTGCCCCAGTGTACAAATGTGCAAAATCTTCAAACTGCCTCACATTAGCCCTGTGCTCATGTGTACATGGGTGGCACAGTTCAAGTTAAACTGGTGTTGATTTCATGCATTATACATCACACTAGGAGATGGAAATCACTATTGTTTCCTAAATTTCTACCTGAATTACAATAAATTAAAAGCTTATATATTGGAAAAACTGGTTCAGTGTAGAGGGAAAACTCAGGAAAATTAAATGTGCATTATTAAATATATTGTATTAATCAGAGTATATGTGCATGTTTGTGTATATAAAATCAGCAAATCATCTTAAGAATAATCTTTAAAACTGACTTTTCAAAGATTAGGAAAAATAACATAAAGATCATTTTGAATAGACCTGAGCATAAAAGAAAAAAAAAAAAAAACAACAACAACTGCTGAACAGTTATTGTAGTTTAATTCTCAATCATAGTAAACAACAATAAATGATCTTGTGACAACTTTTTGTCCATATCAGGTATTTACTTTTAGATTTTCTGGATTCTTCTTTCAACTCCCCATTTTATTTCATCTCATTTAATATGACTTCTGTAATCTTGAAATTATATAGTGAAAGTGAAAGTCGCTCAGTTGTGTCTGAGTCTTTGTGATCCCATGGACTACAGCCTGCCAGGAGCCTCTGTCCATGGAATTCTCCAGGTCAGAATATTGGAGTGGGTAGCCGTTCCGTTCTCCAGGATATCTTCCAAACCCAGGGATTGAACCCAGGTCTCCCACATTGCAAGTGGATTCTTTACCACCTGAGTCACCAGGAAAGCCCAAGGATACTGGAGTGGAAAGTCTATCTCTTCTCCAGGGGATCTTCCCAACCCAGGAATCAAACCATGGTCTCCTGCATTGCACGGAGATTTTTTTTTTACCAGCTGAGCTATATTGGTAATTAGCTGACATTATATAGGTTTCCACCGATGTTTTTGGAATCCTTTATATCTCTTCTATCATTGAAGAAATGATCATTGAATGCTTATAAATACTTGAGTGATATTGAGCTTATTTCTTAATCTACCAGTAATTAAGAATTGGAAATAACATAAAAAAATATGAATTTCATGTTCTTCCAGCTCAAAATTTGATAATTCTTTGGGGCTGTTTTTCCCATAACTCAGACAGAACTGATTGTTAGAATTTTCTTCCTTATATTAAGAATAAAGGTGATCGATCATGATTTTTACTCTTTTTGGAACAATACTCAATAGGATCTTTTCAGACATAGATGAGAGAAATTCAGGTCAAAGTGATTGTAGCAAATAGGGAATTAGGAGTCTCATAAGACTGGCATGGTTGGAGCCAGGCATTCAAATAATATAATTAGAGTTATATCTCTCTCCATCTCTATTGTCTTCTGCAATACTTTTTGAGAAAGTAGTGTCCAGATGGTGACCATGAGGCCAAACAGCAGTTCCAGCCAAATAGTCCAATGGTTTATCAACATCACCTCTTCTCCAAATCTTCTTGCAAAAGCCTGAGGATTGAGCTTCATTGGCTTGTACCCATTTTTTGATTAATCACTCTGGCTATGAGAGGAGCAGATGGGAATATGAAAAATGTGCGTGCGTGTTCAGTCACGAAGTTGTGCCTGACTTTTTGAGAACCTATGTACTGTAGCCTGACAGGCTCCTCTGTCCATGGGAATTCCCAGGCAAGGGTACTAGAGTCAGTTGCCATTTCCTTCTGCAGGAAATCTTCCTGACTCAGGGATCAAACCCACGTCTCCTGCATTGGAGGGTGGATTCTTTACCGCTGAGCCACCTGGTAAAGCCTATGAAATATGTACATTTTTCATATTGGTACATTTACCTCATATTGGCTATGCTGAGGTAAAATTTCTACTCCTGCATCTAAGGGTTAAGATAACCCAAATTAAAATAAAGAAGCAATATTACTTCTAAGAGGATAACTGATGTGCTTTTATCGGGAAGTTTGGAATTAGATGCCATGCAGGTAAACAGGTAAACACAAAAGATGTCCAAGGTAGTTTCTCGAACACTTAATGACAGCTAGCATGTTGTTTCATTATTCTTCTATTAGGTTTATTTCAGCAAACACTTCTCAAGCATTTTAGTCTCAGGACTACTTTAAACTCCTTAAACTGTTGAGAACCTCTAATGATTTTCCTGTATTTGAGTTATATATACTGATATTTACCATATTAAAGATTAAAACATAAAATGTAAGCACCATTAATTATTAAATCCTATAAAAAAATAATAAACCTGTTACCTATTAACACAACTGTAGTACTTTTTAGAATAAATAACTATATTATCATAAAAATTAAATTTGTGAGAAAATGGCTTTGTTTTTATACATCTCAGATTTCTTTAATATCTCCAGATGGCTGGATTCTCATATCTTCTCTGCCTTCAATCTGTGTTGTTTTGATGAAACTCTAGCCTTACACAGTTGAAAAGGGGAAGGATATTTTAAAACAGATCTTCAAGTATTTTTGAATGTTGAACTTCTATACTACTCCCAAACTTGACAGTTCCTTAAAAATTGTAACACGGAATCCAAAAATGTACTCATGAACTTTTATTTTATTTTTTTATCTTTTTATATTACAGTGTAGCTGATTAATAATGCTGTGATAGTTTCAGGTGGATAACAAAGGGACTCAGGGAAACATAGACATGTATCCATTCTTCTGCAAATAATAAACTTTTAAATTCTGTTCCATTAAGATCTATTGGTTGAACTTTCATTTTGAATGGATCTTTTATCCATGCATAATTTGGAAACTTTGAAACATCGTGCACTGTGTATTTGAAAATCACTGGTTGTATGTAGCAAAAATGCTCTATATGTACTTCTCATTTCTGTGCCCAGAATAAGGAGACATGTACTAAAGGGTTGATATTTAGTACATTTAATCCAAGGACAAAAATTCTTAAGTGAACCTGGCATTTCTTTCTTGTGAGTACATGGCAGTGAATAATAACAATGACTAGTAGTATAGTTTTGTACCACTGCTTTGATTCAGGCAAAAGCATCAGAAATTTCACCCACTGTTGCTTTTGCATCATCAGTAAAGATGTCAATACAGTAAAAGTATCAATACGTTGAAAAAGGGCAAATAATTTCTTAATATTATTATGAAAATTCACTTTACTTTTCAATCCTTTGAATGAAACTTGGAAACTCTACAAGTCTCTGTTTTAAAACCTAACTTGCTGCCTCAAACCTACTGCCTAAAGTGTTTTATGTTTTTTTGTTTGTTTATTGTTCCCTCTTTTTTTTTTTGTTTCCATATCATTTATTTTATTATGCTCTCCCAGATAAGACAAATTCTGTTAGCATCTGCGCTAGTCAGTCAGTTCAGTTCAGTCGCTCAGTCGTGTCCAGCTCTTTGCGACCCCATGAATCACAGCGCACCAGGCCTCCCTGTCGAACAACAACTCCGAGAGTCCACCCAAACCTATGTCCATTAAGTCGGTGATGCCATCAAACCATTTCATCCTTTGTCGTCTCCTTCTCCTTCTGCCCCCGATCCCTCCCAGCATGAGTCTTTTCCAATGAGTCAACTCTTTGCATGAGGTGGCCAAAGTATTGGAGTTTCAGCCTCAGCACCAGTGCTTCCAGTGATACCCAGGACTGGTCGCCTTCAGGATGGATGGCTTGGATCTCCTTGCAGTCCAAGGGACTTGCAAGAGCCTTCTCCAACACCACAGTTCAAAAGCATCAATCTAAGGTGCTCAGCTTTCTTCACAGTCCAACTCTCACATCCATACATGACCACTGGAAAAACCATAGCCTTGACTAGATGGACCTTTGTTGACAAAGTAATGTCTCTGCTTTTGAATATGCTATCAAGGTTGGTCATAACTTTCCTTCCAAGGAGTAAGCATCTTTTATTTCATGGCTTCAATCACCATCTGCAGTGATTTTGGAGCCCCCCAAAATAAAGTCTGACACTGTTTCCACTGTTTCCCCATCTATTTCCCATGAAGTGATGGAACCAGATGCCATGATATTTGTTTTCTGAATGTTGAGCTTAAGCCAACTTTTTCACTCTCCTCTTTCACTTTCATCAAGAGGCTTTTTAGTTCCTCTTCACTTTCTGCCATAAGGGTAGTGTCATCTGCATATCTGAGGTGATTGATATTTCTCCTGGCAATCTTGATTCCAGCTTGTGTTTCTTCCAATCCAGCATTTCTCATGATGTACTCTGCATAGAACTTAAATAAGCAGGGTGACAATATACAGCCTTGACATACTCCTTTTCCTATTTGGAACCAGTCTGTTTTCCCACATCCAGTTCTTTTTTTTTTTTTTTCTTTCTTCTTCTTCTTTTTTTTTTTTTTTTTTTTACTTTATTTTACTTTACAATACTGTATTGGTTTTGCCATACATTGACATGAATCCACCATGGGTGTAGATGAGTTCCCAAATGTGAACCCCCCTCCCACCTCCCTCCCCATACCATCTCTCTGGGTCATCCCCGTGCACCAGCCCCAAGCATCCTGTATCCTGCATCGAACCTAGACTGGCAATTCGTTTCTTACATCATAGTATACATGTTTCAATGCCATTCTCCCAAATCATCCCACCCTCTCCCTCTCCCTCAGAGTCCACAAGTCCACTCTACACATCTGTGTCTCTTTTGCTGTCTCGCATACAGGGTCATTATTACCATCTTTCTAAATTCCATATATATGTGTTAGTATACTGTATTGGTGTTTTTCTTTCTGGCTTACTTCACTCTGTATAATCGGCTCCAGTTTCATCCATCTCATTAGAACTGATTAAAACGTATTCTTTTTAATGGCTGAGTAATACTCCATTGTGTATATGTACCACAGCTTTCTTAGCCATTCATTTGCTGATGGACATCTAGGTTGTTTCCATGTCCTGGCTATTATAAACAGTGCTACGATGAACATTGGGGTACATGTGTCTCTTTCTATTCTGGTTTCCTAGGTGTGTATGCCCAGCAGTGGGATTGCTGGGTCATAAGGCAGTTCAATTTGCAATTTTTTAAGGAATCTCCACACTGTTCTCCATAGTGGCTGTACTAGTTTGCATTCCCACCAACAGTGTAAGAGGGTTCCCTTTTCTCCACACCCTCTCCAGCATTTATTGCTTGCAGACTTTTGGATTGCAGCCATTCTGACTGGTGTGAAGTGGTACCTCATTGTGGTCTTGATTTGCATTTCTCTGATAATAAGTGACGTTGAGCATCTTTTCATGTGTTTGTTAGCCATCCATATGTCTTCTTTGGAGAAATGTCTATTTAGTTCTTGGGCCATTTTTTGATTGGGTCGTTTATTTTTCTGGAATAGAGCTGCAGGAGTTGCTTGTATATTTTTGAGATTAGTTGTTTGTCAGTTGCTTCATTTGCTATTATTTTCTCCCATTCAGAAGGCTGTCTTTTCACCTTGCTTATAGTTTCCTTTGTTGTGCAGAAGCTTTTAATTTTAATTAGATCCCATTTATTTATTTTTGCTTTTATTTCCAGTATTTTGGGAGGTGGATCATAGAGGATCCTGCTGTGATTTATGTCGGAGAGTGTTTTGCCTATGTTCTCCTCTAGGAGTTTTATAGTTTCTGGTCTTACATTTAGATCTTTAATCCATTTTGAGTTTATTTTTGTGTGTGGTGTTAGAAAGTGATCTAGTTTCATTCTTTTACAAGTGGTTGACCAGTTTTCCCAGTACCACTTGTTAAAGAGATTGTCTTTACTCCATTGTATATTCTTGCCTCCTTTGTCAAAGATAAGGTGTCCATATGTATGTGGATTTATCTCTGGGCTTTCTATTTTGTTCCATTGATCTATATTTCTGTCTTTGTGCCAGTACCATACTGTCTTGATGACTGTGGCTTTGCAGTAGAACCTGAAGTCAGTTCTAACTGTTGCTTCCTGACCTGCCTATAGGTTTCTCAAGAGGCAGGTTAGATGGTCTGGTATCCCCAACTCTTGAAGAATTTTCCACAGTTTATAGTGATCCACACAAAGGCTTTGGCATAGTCAATAAAGCAGAAATAGATCCAGTGGATGTTGGCAATTTGATCTCTGGTTCCTCTGCCTTTTCTAAAACCAGGTTGAACATCAGAAAGTTCACGGTTCATGTATTGCTGAAGCCTGACTTGGAGAATTTAGAGCATTACTTTACTAGCGTGTGAGATGGTTGCAATTTGCGGTAGTTTGAGCCTTCTTTGGCATTGCCATTTTTGGGGATTGGAATGAAAATTGACCTTCTCGAGTCCTGTGGCCACTGCTGAGTTTTGAAAATTTGCTGGCATATTGCTAAAATGTGCGCAAAAGTGAATTTTACACTAATAATTTACTGGTATAATAATCTATTATAATTATCATTATCACAGTTTTTCTGCACAGATTGGAGGAACAGAAACATGGTTCTTCTATCAATGCTGTGGACATGTGCACTAAATTCTGCCAGCTGTTTTACAATACTGATACTGAGTTTGTAGTTAACACAAATTGTCAGGGTTTTGTGCATGTCTGAAATTCTAAGTATTCTCTTTTCTACGTTCTCACAGGTAATTATTTTAATGTTCAAAAATTTATTTTAATTTAATAATGATTTGGAAAGCTGTGCTGTTTCCTTCTGGCTAAAGCCCTGACTTCATAATCCAACATATATCTAGTCTGGGTTGGCATGTTTCAGTTCTGTATTCTCCACTAGAAATCACCCACGGCCTTTGAACCTGCAGTTTAAGAAAAAACAATGTGTTTTAAATGTGCACACACACACTCTCCTACATCTGCAGAGTAAAATGAGGAGAATTTAAGGACACCTTACTATCTACCTTAAGCACCTTAAGGTCAATGAGATGTTTAGAACCTCCCTGTCATATTTTCTCACGGTCCTTCAGTTCTTATCCCATTGTCCTTTGCAATTGAGCAGGTTATTTTTATAATTCATTATATCACTAGCCTTGTGGAAACTTTCAAAACTTTCTTTTATTTTATACATAGAATACATCAAAAATTAGATTTATTTTAATCATACCTTCTCTATTGTCATGTCCTATTCAAGACTTTAATCACCATATAACTTCACTCAATAGACATTAAGTCTTGGCCCATCCACTGACTCTCTGGCACACTCTTGGCCAAAACTAAACTTCAAAAGAATTAACTCTTCTGGGTTGCCTAACATCTGAGTATTATGAAGCTCATAGATGACTAACACTTTATGTACTATCATGAAATAATGTAGATAAAACCTGGCTCTATAACTCTATAATAGGTGTTCAGATAGGAACAAAATCAAATAAATAGATCACAAACACAAATCTAGCAATATTTACATCTGACAGGTAGACTCGCTGGCTTGAAGACTGTTTTTACTTTTTCCTGTTAGGTGGAATGAATGTGGAAACAAATTTCTACTGAACAAACCAGAATTGTATCTAATATGGCCTTCCTGTAAACATAAAACTAAAGCACAAACAAATGCTTAATTAATATTACTTAGGATTGAATTGGAGAAGGCAATGGCACCCCACTCCAGTACTCTTGCCTGGAAAATCCCATGGATAGAGGAGCCTGGTGGACTGCTGTCCCTGGGGTCGCGAAGAGTCAGACACGACTGAGCGAACTTAGCAGCAGCAGCAGCAGCAGAATTGAATTGGTAGCAATTGCACCTTATTTAAGAAAATTTAAAAGTTAATTTAGAACTCCCAGGATACAGTTTTATTTAATATATTTCCTAATATATTTATTTCTAATACCTAATATATTAGAAATAAAACCCATTTTTACTCAGTTATATTATTAGATACTATGTGGGTTTATGTGGGGCTTCCCTGGTGGCTCAGATTGTAAAGAATCCACCTGCAATGAAGGAGACCCATTTGATCCCTGGGTCAGGAAGATCTCCTGGAGAAGAGAATGGCTATGCACTTCACATTCTTGCCTAAAGAAATGTTGATTTATTATATACTGACAAAATAATGAAAATCTCATTTTTATATTTACACTGGATATTTAGTTATAGAGAATTACATTCCTCCAATTTCATATGGCATCAATAGAAATAATAATTTCCCCTTATAATAGCATAGAAATAATGCCTAATAGCATTATTCTGTTATGATATGTAAACATCAACATATCATGATACAAATGAGAAGATCACAAAGGAAATTTTTTGGAGTCACTTATTAAATGATAGAAATAGGGAATACTTTATTTGTGAGAAACTTATGCCCTAGTTGCCAAATAAACCATATTAAATGAGAATATAATAGCTGAATCAATCAGCAAGTGTATGCTGAACTCTTATACCAAAGAAAATTGAGCACTCTGCCAAATGCTGTGGGTGGAATAGAACCATAAAATGGTCCTGCTTTCAAGATCTATATGATCTTATGAATAACATAAAAATCAATGGGGGAATTATTTGATTGCCAACTAATAAAACATTAACAATATATGTTCCTAGAATTTGAAATTTCGGCTAAAGTGATTAGAATTTTTTTTTTTTTCATTTTGATTTGACCAAGGAGAAGAAAAGCCAGTATTGTATCAGACAGAAAACTAACTGACAGGTAACCATTTGCACACTCAGATATATTACTTTAGTAGATTTCAATGGAAGGCCTCTATATTCATATGAACAGGATTAAGGAAAATAATTAAGGACCAATGCAATACTCTACACCTAAAAATAAAGAGTAGTGTTAACACTCACAATGACAAGGAAGGGAATAATAGCTTTTCAATAAGAGCAAAAGTGGGCATAATGGTAGGGGAGAACTACTTCTTAGGGACTTTACATCATACAAAGCCAGGGGCGAATGCATTGTGATGTCGTGCTCATTCCTGCTGGAATGTCTCATTGGTCAAGTCCATAGGAAGCAAGAGGACAAAGAGATGATTATTCATCCAAAATGACCAGAGTCTCAGGGTGAAGAAAGATGAAGAATAGATATAGAGGGAAAAACAGACAGTATAGAACATAGTTGTAAATGAGGATTACAGAAGTACATTAATATTGGCGGTCTCCTAATGTAAAATTATATGAAACGTCACTTTGGGTACTTTTCACCAACAAAACAAGATCAATGTGAGCCAGAGTATTCACCAATGATAAAGAAAAAGTTACATTGTCAGCACCCTAGAATCCCTTGTGCCCCCTTTCCTGATGATGGGCAAAATCTTCATCATGATTTTGAGAAGATTTCTTTGTTATTCTTTTGATTTTTACTATTTATGTTTATGTCTCCAATAAAATGATTTAGTTTTCCTTTTTTTGGAAATGCTTTTGAATTAAATCATACCATTGTATTATTCGGGGTCTAGCTTCTTGTGCTCAACACTTTGTTAATAAGAGTCATCCATGTTACTGTGTAGTCAATTTTCATTTATATAAAATATTCAATATCTTGGAACTTATGTGTTTGTAAATGTTTGAGTTGCTTTTTGCATTTGGCTATCATGAAAAATGCCACTTGGAATATTTTTCGCATATGCCTTGATGAATATCTGCATATTTCCCCAGAATATATACCCAGAATGCAAACCCCAGATCGTAGGGCTTGCATAGCTTTGTCATTGTCAGATGATGTAGTCTATTTTCTAAAGTAGTTAGCAGCACTTCCACCAAGAATTAATGAGAGGTACTATCATTTCACATTCACATCAGTGTGTTCTTGTCCAAACTAAAATTTTGGTTGAGTAGATGTCTCATCTTTTCTTTAAATAGTTTCTCTTTATTTTTTTAGTTGTAGGATAATTGCTTTACAATATTGTACTGGTTTCTGCTGTACAACTCAAGTCAGCCATGAGTATACAAAAATCCTCTCCCTCCAAACCTCTCTCCCATGCCTCCATCCCACCTGTCTAGGTTGTAACAGAGTGCTGGACTGGGCTCTCTGTGTTGTATAGGTGCTTCCTACTAGCTATCTGCGTTACAGATGGTAGTGTGTATGTGCCAGTGCTACTCTCTCAATTCGTCCCACCCTCTCATTGCCCTGCTGTGTCAAGTAGTCCATTATCAATGTCTGCGTCTCTGTTCTTGCCCTACAAATAGGTTCATCAGTACCATTTTTTTCTAGATTCCGTGTATGAGTTAATAGATGATATTTGCTTTTCTCTTTCTGCTTTCTTCACTCTGTATAACAGGCTCTAGGTTCATCCACCTCAGTTCAGCTGACTCACTTTCATTCCTCTTTATAGTTGAGTAATATTCAATTGTATATATGTACCACTACTTCTCTATACAGTTCATCTGTCAATGGACATCTGGGTTGTTTCTGTGTCCGGGTACTGTAAATAGTGCTGCAATGAACATTGGGGTACAGGTATCTTTTTGAATTATGGATTTTTCAGGGTATATGTCCAGTAGTGGGCCTGCTGGGTCATATGGTAGTTTTATTACTAGTTTTATAAGGAGTTCCCTTTTTAGTAAATTTAACCTCTTAATTTTAATAGAACAGAAGTTCTCAATGCATTAAGTTAAGTAAGTAAGTAAAGTCACTCAGTCGTGTCCGACTCTTTGTGACCCCGTGGACTGGAGGCCACCAGTCCATGGGATTCTCCAGGCAAGAATACGGGAGTGGGTTGCCATTTCCTTCTCCAGGGGATCTTCCCAACCCAGGGATCGAACCCAGGTCTCCCACATTGGAGGCAGACGCTTTAACCTCTGAGCCACCAGGGAAGCTATTATGGTTAATTGATCTTATATCTTTTTGGAGAAATCTTTACCCACAAAGTCATAAAAATGATATCCAGTATAGCTTCGGAAGTGTTTTCATTTTGCCTTTAATATGGAAGCCTTTAAGCTATCTGATATTATGTTCTGTGCATGGTGTAAGATCAGTGAGTGGCCTGTTTCTTTTTTTTCCTCCTTTGAGATACCCAGTTGTTTCCCTGATGATCTGCAATGCTGCCTCTGTCACATATCAACAATGCATGGAAGTGTGACTCTTGTAATGGAGGATTTAATATTTTTAACCCTTACAAAACAAAAACAGCAAAAGCAACAAAACCTATGAGCTAGTATTACTCTGGTAGAAATAAGGAAATAGATTCATAGAGTATTCATTTTTTCTAGCACCAAACAACTAATAAATGATAGATTCAAAATCAGGTCCCATTGAGTCCAAAAGCAAGGCCCTCACCACAACGATTCTCTAATGGGAGAGAAGAACTCTACATTTTAGGCCATGATTCCACTGAACTTCCTCCTTCTAGAGTCTGGTTCCTTCTTATACTTAGTCCTAGCATATTCATCTGTTTTGCTTTTCCTCACCTGTTTTGGTCTTAATCTCTACTTATAATGGCCTTTAAAATTTGAAAAAAAAAATTTTTTTCATGAAAACTTTTCAGAGTCCTAACTTTCTTAAACCAGTTTTCTCTAAACTTGCTCTCTTGTTCTGCTTTTGAGCTACTTCCTTAAATTTATTAGACACTTGAAATTATTGTGTAAGGAATTTATCTTCAGCTGCTTCCCCTCTTTCTCTTCCATTGCTTCTATTTCTTTATAATCCTATAGATCCCCAGGGGTGGGGGCTTTTACTGACAGTGCAGCCATGAAATTAAAAGATGTTTGCTACTTGGAAGAAAAGCTGTGAAAACTTAGAAAGTATATTAAAAAACAGAGGCATTACTCTGCTGACAAAGATCTGTATAATCAAAGCTATGGTTTTTCCAGTAGTCATGTATGCATATGAGACTTGGACCATAAAGAAAGCTGAGTGCTGAAGAATTGATGCTTTTGAACTGTGGTGTTGGAGCAAACTCTTAAGAGGCTCTTGGACTATGGGAAGATCAAACCAGTTAATCCTAAGGGAAATCAATGCTGAGTATTCATTGGATGGACTGATGCTGAAGCTGAAGCTCCAATATTTGGGCTGCCTGATGTGAAGAGCTGACTCACTAGAAAGACCCTGATCCTGGGAAAGATTGAAGGCAAGAAGAGAAGGAGATGACAGAGGACAGATGGTTGGGTGGCATCACTGACTCAATGGACATGGATTTTGAGTAATTTTGAGTAATCTAGGAGATGGTGAAGGACAGGGAAGCCTGGGGTGCTGCAGTCCATGGAGTCGCAAAGAGTCGGACACGACTGAGTGATTGAAGAACAATAAATGTCTATACAGTGTACCTCACATGTTCAGTCTTGCCGTCCTTGTGCACCCTATCCAGTCATACTAGAATAGCTGCTTCAACTTGCAAAAAAAAAGCTCCTCTGAGGCCAGTTGACCACTTCTAGTTAGGTAGAAGAATTACTGAGTTACTCTATTTTCAAATCATATTCTCTGCAGGAAAGCAACTGACACATGCTTTCTGTTACTGCTAAATGTTCCAATTAGACCTAGGAGGGAGCATGGGGCATAATCAAATGTGTCTTCACCTAGAGACTTTTGTACTAGAACTGGTAGATAGACTAGCATTTTCCTCCAGAAAGGAAACCTTGAGAATGCAAGTTACAGTTTCAGATGGTAATGTGCTCTAAAGTGCAAAGAATTTTATCTTCAGAAGAGAGAATAAAGCTAATCTGAAAAGAGAAACAGAAATCCAGCATAGGTAGAGAATCCTATGTGATGATTTCCTTGTGTCTGTTGTGGTGATTCCAGAACTGTCCTGGTTCCTGTACTTTCAGATATTTGCTTTTATAGCTTCTCTGTATGGTCTAAAAACATCCCTGTAACCTTAAGCTAGTTTGTGTTAATTTTCAGTTTCTTGCAACCAAAAGTCCTAATGGACTTACCAGTGCTCTAATCCAATGCTGGGTCTTGATTCTTTGCCATTTCTTCCCTCCTTCCTTCCTTCTCTCCATCTTAATTTGAAAGAATTAGATCATTTATGTTGATAGTGGATATAATAGGTTTGTTCTTTTCAAGTTTATTTGCACTTTAACAAAGAGAAATTACTTAAACCCCAAACTCCATGATTTTTTAGTGTAATACAAAGACCTTCTGGAATCAGATAGCCTGATATTTCATTCCATTTTCCCTTACTAGCTATGAAACCTTGAAAACCTTGCCTCTTTGATAAAAATTATGTCAATAACACATGGACTGTTTAACCTCACCAGTTTTGAAATATGTTTTGTGAAATCAATTTTAAGACTCTAAGTCTTGTAGAAATATTAATTATTTAAAATTTCCTACTGTGCTAAAGCCACTGTATTTCAGATACTGATAAAATTAGGAGGAAGATATTCCAGAGAAAACACCTTTCTATTTTCCTCTAAATGCCGCATTGTTTAAGTGGCTAAATCATCTTCCAGTTTTCAAAGTTAGCACTGGGACAGGAACTGATTTTGGTCCCATTGTTGGAGTCTAAAAGCTCTGTTAACCTGCATGGATTGTCCTTGGTATTTCATCAAGGTCTGTGCTCGAATTTACAGAACAATGACACAAATGTGATTTTACACAATATCTTGCAAATTGAACTTTAATATTCTCTTCAGCCAAGAAATATTTATTTCACTATATTAAGAAGAAAGATATATAAACTGTATATACTGAGAAAATAAAATGATGCAACATTAATTATTTGCTAAACTGAAATGTGACAATCCTAAAGGAAAACCAAATGCATATTCAGACAGGAAAGTTACAATAAGGGTATCAGAATCCATTTGAGTCTACCATTTTTCAAACATCTAGTTTTACCTTGAGGTCACAAGAAAGTTCCATCTTGGGAGGGAAATAGCAAGATGACCTGTCCTGACACTGTCATAATACTAAAGGTTTCATGAGTTGAACTCCCGAATCCTCTCATGACTTCATTAGCCACTTTTTGTTCTCTTCTGTCAAAAACCCAATGAAGTAATTCATGCCAGTGTGTCATTCCAGGTTATACCCCTGACATGGAAGTATGCTTTCTTTGTGTTTTCAACTGTGCTTTAGGGTAACATTAGCCTTTCTTTACCTTTCCTGCTGCATTGGTGGTGACCTAGAGTTATTATTATTATTATTATTTTTTATCATTTGACTGCCAGGTGGAAATAAGGCAGCTTAGGACTGAGGAAATGAGATTAGAAAATGCAAATAGCGCTATTTCTTCATAGGAGTTCTGTTGTCCTGCTGCAAATGAAGAGATCCACCAGCTGCAAGAGAACAAAAAGCTGTCGCAAAAATCCTGAGGAGTGAAGAGCTCTTCTTTCCTCCTTGATTCACCAATTAAGCTCTTAAGGTCCATTGTAGACATATCATCCTTATGATGAAAGCGCTAGTAGTTTAGCCTAGGGGGACATTGATTGTTTGTGCATAAAAACAGAGATCCAGTCTGTGTTTAACATCTTTTAAATAGGTTTTGTAGGTTTACTTTCCTTTTGCCAAGTTCCTAGGGCTGTCTGAGTCAGAGACACATTAAGGATTTCAGTTTCCTTTCATACATGCTAATCAATCGCTTCAACCATTTAAACAATTGTTACTGACAACAACTGAAACAACAGTTCACATCTCTGTAAGTTCAGTTCATTTCAGTTGCTCAGTTGTATTGGACTCTTCGTGGCCCAATGGACTGCAGCACACCAGGCTTCCCTGTCCATCACCAGCTCCTGGAGTTCACTCAAACTCATGTCCATTGAGTCGGTAATGCCATCCAACCATCTCATCCTCTGTTGTCCATTCTCCTCCTGCCTTCAATCTTTCCCAGCATCAGGACCTTTTCAAATGAGTTAGTTCTTTGCATCAGGTGGCCAAAGTATTGGAGTTTCAGCTTCAGCATCAGTTCTTCCAATGAATGTTCAGGACTGATTTCCTTTAGGATGGACAGGTTGGATCTCCTTGCTGTCCAAGGGGCTCTCAGGAGTCTTTTCCAACAACATCCCTATAAACATGGCCACAAAAACAAATGCGTTATGCCATGTTCAAATGTTCATTATGTGTATGTTAGTGTGTGTTTGCATATGTGTAGATAGGCAAGTACATTACATACATATCTGTGTGTATTTAATGCATATTTTCTATTATATTTATTATACATCAATATGGCTAATTTATCTTATTTTACTTGAGAAATTTCCTTAAGCAAAGAAATTAAATGAAGAATCACAATTTAAAAATAAACTGGTATATAACAATTTTACATCATAGTAATTATGTTGTCTATTGAATATTTAACATACTGAATGAAACCATGAACTGTATTTATGAATATACTTCATAGGGACCTGGCATACTTCATGGTATCCTGGCATATTAAAGTAGAGAGAACAGTATATGACCGTAAGTGGGACTCAACAAGACATGTCTGAAAACTTGAAGGAACCCCTGTACATGGGAATAGAGATGTGGAAATATTCTCTATTTGAGGCTGGAAATCTTAGAGATAAAATTTATTGAGAACAAGGTAAACAAGAATTTTTAATTTTATCTGGTAAGCAATGGTGTGTGGGATACTCAACTGAACAGGGTGGAATTCTTGTAAATAGACAAATCTGGCTGAAATATGAAAAATGGACATGAGGGAGATTAAAGACATAGAAGCTGTGAAGAAACTGTATCGGGGGATCAGCCTTTCTTTTAGGGATTTGTAATGTACTTCTCAGTTGTGTCCAACTCTTTGTGACCCCATGGACTGTAGCCCACCAGGCTCCTCTATCCATGGGATTCTCCAGGCAAGAATACTGGAGTGGGTTGCCATCTAGGCTCACAGGAGGAAAAGGTGATCACTAGTGATAAAGACAAAGGAAAATGCAAACAAAGAGAAAAGAAAGTGGATCCTAAAAGCTGAAAACTGTAAACAAGGCAGAAAGGAAAGCATGCTCTGCTAGCAGGTGACATCAGAGCTCAAGAGACCAATTCTGAGACATTGACGAGATGGGGACTGTGAACCTCAGGCTTCTGTTTTAACCCTGGGATCCGGAACTAAAGAGGAAATAAAAAAAGAAACTATGGCTGAAATCCATGTGAAAATTTTAACTTAACTTTGGGTAGTGATAGCCAGAGTGGAGAAAATTGAACAAATTCTATAATATTTTAAGTAGAAGAATAATGAAATAGAGTGATAAATATAATGTGAAGGGAAAAAGGGAAGGGTGGGTCAGGGGAGAAACTCTGGTTTCTGTCCTAATGTTCAAGGTAGATGGTAGCATTTGTTAGGATGAATGAAGAAGAAGCTGGCAATTTTCATTTTCTTTTGAGTATTCCACCTTCACTGTCAATGAACTATCAACATAAATTGCATACATTAAATGTGCAGGTTGTGTGTCTGAAACTCACCAGAAAAACGGAGTCTTGAGTTATGGATTTGACATTTAAATTCACAGTACAATATGTATTTCTTACCATAATTCTCACAACTACCTTTTTATTTTCTGTCCTATTATTCCTGTTTACTTTCTTATTTTCCTACTTGTTCCTGTTTATTCTTCCCTTTGCCAATCAACTCCTTTCCTTAATATCACCCCAGCAGAGTGCAGTTGCAGAGTACTACTGGTTAAAGTAAGGTGAAACATTCATTATCGAGTTAGGATAAATTTGTAAAAATGTAATATTCAGATATCATTAGATCCAGTAATTATATTTCTAATTAATTATATTTAAAAATTCACTCAGGTGAACAAATTATGTATGCATAAAATATTCATGTTAGATCTGTTTATAATAGCTAAATACAAGAAAAAAAGCTGACTTATGTGGGCAAAGGATTGTGATCAATGCTTTGGGCAAATTTGTACAAGGGAATACTATATAGCTTTAAAAAATGAGAAGCAAGTTCAGGATTTTAGATTTTATTAGTACATATCTGTCAGAAACCATACAAAGTCAGCAAAAAGTAAAAATTAAACTTTGAATCTAATTCATTGAAAATCTGTTTATCTCTTTATACCTTGAGAAAATATTTTGGTTTTGGTCATCTAGATAGGCTTCTATAGGCTTTATCCTTTGCTTTTTATAAACTAAATCTCTCATAAAATAGTATACCCTTGAAATGGAAACTTGCCATCTTTTAGTGGACTAAAATAATTTAATACAAAAATCTTCAATTTGACACACTCAAACATTTTCTATCTAGCTCTAACAGTTTTTATTTGACCTTTAGGATTTAATCAAACTGTATGAAACTATATTCAGAATACATTTTGAAAATTATTATAAGCTGTTTATAGCTTTGTAAATCTGTTTTGGGTTCTATAATTGTATCATATTTAGTTCACCATCTCTAATAAAGTCACTGTCCTCACTTTCTCCAATTTTATTGTGCTTAATTGCTTTAACCGTGACCGACTCTTTGAAACCCCATGGACTGTAGCCCACCAGACTCTGTCCATGGGATTCTCCAGGCAAGAATACTGGAGTGGGTTGCCATCTCCTCCTCCAGGGGATCTTTCTGACCCAGGGATTGAACCTGGGTCTCCTGCACTGCAGGCAGATTCTTTACTATCTAAGCCACCAGAGAAGCCCCTGATTTCATCATTAAAGTAGAAAAAGGAGCATTGCTGACAGATTCTGTAACTTTTAACAGCATGGTTTAGTATCTGAGAGGAACAAAAGACTATTCTGTGAATCAAGGAAAAAGTTATGATCCAAGTATTTTAAAAATGTACTTGTTACTGTTATATTCTGTATATTTTTTACTCTGCAAGTAAAAACAAACCTGAGTATCACATACACATTCTAGCCTGTACCTCCTATCCAAATAGAATACCTCCTATTTGGATATATTCTATCCAAATATTACAGGATTAGTAATTTTCTGTTCAACAGAAAAGACATCCGGTATTAACCATACTTTGCCCTTGAAAAGAATCCTCCTTTTCCCCCTCTTCCTTACATCCAAAGCTTCCAGAATGGCAAAAAAAGAGTAGCTGGAGCTCAAGAGATGGGATCATACATGGATGGCTATAACATATGGTATATGTTAGTGCAGCACGGAAAGATATCCGACATCCAAATCACCTGGCTTTTCTTGTTCTCTGCATAAAACGCAGTCAGTTGGGAATAGAATCTTCCAGTCCATTATCATAAAGAAAGCTTATTATATAAAGACCCTATGGAGAGGAAGCATATGCCTTAAACCTAAAGGACATGGAGCACCTGAGAAGCCTGGGAGTTGTTACATCAAGGAAGGAAAAGGTGTTGAATATAAGCTTTGTCTTCATCAATTTGTCCTGATCAAGTAAGAATCAACCAAAAAACATGTGGATGTGAACTTGGCTTAGGAGAAGAGGAATTTTAAGATGAGAAACTTACCTAACAGAAAAACAAACCAAATTTTGAAGCACTTGGGTTTTGTCTGTGCTTGGAAGGTCAGAAAGTGAAAAATTGCTAAATCCATGAAACTGAAACTATTGGACAGTTGAGTCAGACTCTATTGTAGCTTTCTAAAGCCCTCTAAATATCACTTTATGCCAGAATATAAATTAGTAATGACCTTAGTGTCTCAAAAGAAAGGAAAAAAAAAATCTCTCTTTTCAAAATAGAGAGAAGGATGATGTTTAAGAACCAAATGAGGTTTCAAATCCACTATAAATATTTTTAACACCATTCCCTTTGCCTGAGATGCTTTCCCTCTGTTCTTCTGTCAGCTCCTCTTTGATGTTCTCCCCGATCCTCTTGTGGGAATTCCACAACCCTCATCTCCTTCCCACTCCTTTAATAACTCTCACCATAGTAAAATTTTACAAGTCTGTCTCCTCAGTTGAATTCAAGTTCCTTTAGGGCAATGACTGTGTTTTAGACTTTTTTTTTCTTCCAGCATCCAGAACATTCCTAGAACATAATCGTAAGCATTGATTGAATGATGCTTGCTATTATATTGTTTTGCCTAATTTTACTTAGTATACTTTACTAAGATTTAAGTTCCCTAATTAAAAAAAAAAAAATGCTTGCTTAGGCATAAACGCTGTTTTCTCCCTAACTTGAAACTTTTCAATGGCCAATCAGAAATATGACTACTTTAGTCTTTCACAGTACAAGAGAAAACAATATTGTCTTCCTATTAGAGATAGTAAAATTTGCAGACAATAGGAGCACTTGATTACTAAAGAAAGACTCCAAACACCTACAAAGCAGTTAGATGACCCCTGGAATTCCCACCCAAAATGTCTATCCCTGAGTTTCTTTAGTGGTTCTTGATGAATTTCAGGCACATGAGAAGCTGTCCAGATGAGCTTGGGAAAGGCAGCCATCATAATAGCAAGAGTGGTGGTTAGAATCTGCTCTTCCCAGAAGTAACTTCCACTTATAGAAATGCTAAGACAAAGGATTTAGGTCTTTATAAAAGCAGCCATGTCTATAACCATTTTCTGTTACTTTCTCCAACCTTCTTTATTCCCTCCCTCTTCCTCTCCACCCAGGATTTCCAGAAATGTAATCTAGCAATTCTCCCACCACCACAATATTGGTATTTATGTAAAGAAGTCACATGGCTACCCTCCTGCCTGAGCAGAGTACACTATGGTAATACTGAATAATTATGATGACCTAACCCCTAGGAAAGTTATCCATTTGATAAATATTTACATAAGGTTATTTGCCTCATTCATTAATAATTGATTTTTCAAAATGATCCTGCCAGTTTCATTTCTATCTTCTTTTAATTTACTGTTTCCTAAGTCTCAAGATGATCAGGGTTGTGATTTTTCACCTTCTGCCTCACTTGATTGAAGTGGCTTCAAGCATAATTTTGGGCTGCTCCTGCTTGATTGCTCTATTTACAACCAGTATGCTATTTTTTTGTGCATATACTTATCTGAAATCTTGAGGCCGTGATAACTATAGCTTCAGTTTGTAAAAAGTAACCTTCATTACTTGTAGAGAATTTATAATGTACATGTTTTTACATGGGGAATTTTCTTTAGTTGTGTCTTATATTTCCTCCTAGTAACAAGAGGGTGTCCTTGATTTCTTACATGTTGATAGACTAGTTTTTTTTATAGTATGTTTGCTTTTGTGATTGTTTTCTTTAGTGCTATGAATACTAGCTAGCCTCAGGATAATAAAGACATATTCAGAAGATTTAAGTTGCATACATACAAAATTCTGTTTTCCCCCAAGGGTGTCATATACTTGGTTTCAGAAAACCAATAACAATACTCCTCTAAGAAGGGGGATTGAGCACTTTTGAAAATATTTAGAGCACTTGCTCCTGTAATCAGAAGCCCCTCCTGTCTCGAAAAATGGACTTAGACTTATATTTTTACCTATTAAAATAATTATTGTTTAGACTAAAATGTAGATGCTTCTTTATTCAAACTAATATTTCTAATACATCCATCCTTTAATATTTCCAAATGACCAAGTGTTATCTCTAATATTTTAATAGCAATATTATTGACTTTTTAAATTATAGTAGCAATCTATCTGTCAATATAGAGAATATAAAAGATATTGAAAAAGCATAAGGAAGCAAAATTTATAATACTCAGAGACAGTTGATATTAATTTTATTTTTCTATATGCATGTGTGCATATTTACAAATCTTTATACACAATATAAAATTAAGATAATACTATATAGACAATTTTGCATTCCATATTTCTCAATCAGCATTGTTCTGTGGATTTTTTCAAGATCCTTTTTTATTCCTTGGAACACAATTTTTAGTAGCCTATATAGAATTATTATGGAGATTTCATAGTTTAATAAATATCTTATTGCCAGATAGGCTATTTTTCAAGGTTATATATAAGAGAATATTATATATTATTTTTGTACAAAAAATCTGCTTTTTTATCAGAATATACTTCTGAGTCAAAAGACAAACTACTCAAACTTTTTTTTATACATATTACTAAATTATTTAAAAAATGGAGGGCAATATTGTGTCTTATCATTTTTAAATTTGTTTTTTTGACTGTTTATTGAAGATAGCCTAGTTATTAGCTAGTTGTACATCTTTATATTGGAGCTGCCACCTGATGAGTTTATTTTTCTTCATCAGACATTATTCTTACTTTTCAGATTATAAGAACTCTTTACTTATGAAGGATTAAAAATTTAAACTCTACTTTTTAAATTGATAACCTAATTATGTGTTATGTGCATTGTAAATAAGACAAGGAAAATACCTACTTTTACAAAACTTTTAATTTAGAGCCAAAGGTAAAAGATAAAAGTAAAAGGTAAATAAATCAAATTTTTATTTATATAGTAATAAATAAATTAATTCAGAGATTGATAAGGGTATTATAGGGCAAGTGATACTTGAATTAAGGTGCCTAGAAATATGGTAAAACCTGCTACTCTCTCAAATCATCTTTACTCAGTTCCTATGCAATTCATGCCATATTTATTTTTTCAGACTTTACTGATTCTTATTTTTCCTAAAAATTTTGTGACAGTATTTTATTAATAGAAAATTTATAAGACTTCCAGTGTAAGCCTTACCTTGATCAAGCACTTGGTAGTTACTGCCATTCATCAAAGTTCTGGATTACCTGTGTTTTCCAATGGTAGTTCCTTGCAACTGACAGTTGTTAAATATTTATGAACAACATGCAGTTCTAAAATAATTTCAGGATGAAAAGTAGAAACATAAAGTATAAAATTGATCTCAGGATGCATCATGTAGTTTTGCTGCAGGAAAAATCAGAATGGAGAGATATTTGGACTTGGTGAATAAGTCTGAAGTGAATTCTTTGGTGTACTCACTAACACAGATGCCATTTTGGTGGGATTTTGAAAAGATCCTCTCCTTTTTTTCTTATGTTCAATAGATTTGACCAATAGCAGTACAGCTGAAGAAGTAAGAATTAAATAGGGGGCTCGGAGAGTGATATTTGGGAGTAATGGAGAAATGGGAAATGGGTCTTGGGCACGAAAATAGGTACTTATGTGACCCTCCTTGTCTCTGACTCAACAAAAGCATTCCCACATATAGGTCCTGGAGAATTATAGCCATGTAGAAAATGAGTGCATGAAAGAGTCTCTAGATTGCTTTGCAGGACAGAAAATAGAAACCGTGTTTGAGAATTCTCAGGTATGCAGATAACAAATTTTATTTCCAACACTATACAAAGCTTACCTTAAGATCTTCAATTACTTAGAAGGCAGAAGTAAACATATAATCAATCATGGTGTTTAATTAGATTTTTATAAAGATTTGTGTAGTGTTAATAATTTTGTCATAAATAAATTTAAGTTCATTGGAAGTTCTACTCTTGTATGGAGAGTGAAAAGCAAGGAAAATGTGAAGTGAAATGATGGATAATAAATACGAAGAGGATGAATCTCAGTAGTTCTTAGTAGAGAATTGGAGGAAATAATTTAGCCAAAAGAGTGTATATTTCCATTACTAGAGAAGAAATAATTAGTAACTTCCAAACACTAAACAAAAAAAATGAACTACAAACTGAGACTTATCTATCAGTCACATGATTGCTTGTTTTTCTGGGTGCAGGTAGGTAAATTCAGGTAACACAGCCTGATAGCCTTTCTCAACAGATAATTTAGGAATATGGAGTCACAGGGCCTCTTCTGTTCCAAACTCTGTCATTATGGACTTTAAATAAAGTATCTATGCTTGGGGAAATGAACTCTGAAATAACATTCTCACAACCAGTTTTAGTTAAAGAATTTCCGTTGACATATGACATCTCTTACTGAAATTTCCAAACAAGTATTTTTAATAAAATAGATTATTTTTTTAATATTTTTAATAAAATAGACATTGTCTCACTATTTCCAAAAAAAAAAAAAAGCTGTCTGGCTGAACTGTAAGTGTATGCTGATATACTTGCAGATACTGAACTTTATATTCTATAATTTGGATTCTCACTCAAAGAGCTCAGTCCAAAGCCTAGCACAGTGGTAAGTATTACACATTCAATAAAGAGTGCTGAGTTAGTCTATCTAGCATCTATGATGATTATGATAATAATGAGAATGACAATGATGAGAGTAATGATTTGTGTTCACAAAGCTACCATTTATTGAACTAGTAGTGACTGGGACTGTACCAAGTACAACATGAATCAATTAGCTTGTGTATTTCCATACGAATTCAATCTTTAGTGTTAGTTGCTCAGTTGTGTCCAACTTGCTGTGACCCTGTAGACTGTAGCCGCTAGGGTCCACTGTCCATGAAATTCTCCAGGGAAGAATATTGGAGTGGATTGCCATGCCCTTTGATCTTTAAGGCACCATAAATAAGACTTAGAGATGTGAAGCATTATAATCCTTAAAAACATAGCTGACTATTGAAAATGAAAATAATGATAATGCAGTGTGAGGTGAGGGATGGAAAATAGATTTGGTCTATGTATAAACAAAAAATAAATCCATACTTCATTGTAAACATTCCAAATGAGACTTGGAGAAAAAAATCCATAAACCAAAACAGAACAGACTCAGAGAAGTCAGTCACATTAAAAGGTGTAGAGGCAGGGAGTGATATTACTTTGTCATTTTCCGGTCACTTTTACCTACTGTTTATTAATTACCATAATATGTAAATGTGTAAGATATAACACAGAAATAGCATTACTTAGATGCCAAAGTATTTAATGTTGATGATAGCATTACATTTTTTAAATACTGTCATGAATATTTTTTAATTAATAAAAAACAAGACACTGAATCTTTGTCCAGATTTGTGTTTCAGCATTGATTGCTGAGCAGCAATGTTAAAAATTTCTACCTCATTTTCACAAAAATAGACAAGCTTTAAACTAGGATAAGAATGGGCTATGGGTTTGGAGCTAAGAGGTAAGATGTCCACCGAGCATATTTTCTATTTCTAAAACTAACAAATGGGGTGAAATCTCCAGTGCACAAGAAGAAATTAAAATAACCAGTTGGCTAATTCAAACTGTGATTAATTGAAAGGCTTATATCTTTAGAAGCATAAGAAACTACATTAAACTCCTATAGATATTACCCTGAACCTATAATTACATCAGCACATTTTTGCTTTCTTTTGGGATCATCACAGCATGGAAGAAAGAAGGAGTAGAGTAGGAAATATAGTATTCATTACATTATTCAGAATGGCTACCCGTATAATAAACAAGCTGATGATCAGAAAGCTGTTCAGATAAGAATGTTTCCCATTTATAATTATGCGGTCTTAAAATCTTATGAAAGGCAACTGACAGACTTATGCATCAAGAGTATTTGGGCAAGCACAAATCCTCTTAATAAAATAAAAATATTGAAAACAAAAGCAAAAAAACCTTACAACTAGGATTTTAGCCTTTGACTTTACGTTTCTGTTTCATTATAAAACAAACTTGAAGCTAATCATATCATAACCTAAGACTCCCTACCATCAAAGGTATTTCTATAAAATAATAACAATATAAAACACCAAAGCTCTATTCCAGGCCAAAACAATATGCAATTCTAATCTTGCTGGCTTTAACAAAAAATCATAATAAAGGTCAGGCCCAAGGTTTTAAACATACTTTCCACTGTACTATTTTAGAAAAAAAAAAAAAAATCAGAAAATGCCACTCTTTGGGGAGATGGTAAAACATTATATTTAGATAACAACTGGTATGATACAGACAAAAACTTTCACTCTTTCTTCCTTACAAATATCATTATCTTTATTAACCTCAGTAACAATCTCAGTTCAGATTAAAGTTTATTTTATTTGCATACAAGTAAGGGGCAGAGAGTGAAGAAGAACTAAAGAGCCTCCTGATGAAAGTGAAAGAGGAGAGTGAAAATGTTGGCTTAAAACTCAACATTCAGAAAAATAAGATCATGGCATCCAGTACCATCACCTCATGGCAAATAGTTGGAGAAATACTGGAAACAGTGGCAGACTTTATTTTGGGGGGCTGCAAAATCACTGCAGATTATGACTGCAGCCATGAAATTAAAAGACACTTACTATTTGGAAGAAAAGTTATGACCAACCTAGGAAGCATATTAAAAAGCAGAGACATTACTTTGCCAACAAAGGTCTGTCTAGTCAAGGCTATGGTTTTCCCAGCAGTCATGTATGGATGTGAGAGTGGGATTGTGTAGAAAGCTGAGTGCTGAAGAACTGATGCTTTTGAACTGTGGTGTTGGAGAAGACTCTTGAGAGTCCTTTGGACTGCAAGGAGATCCAACCAATCCATTCTAAAGGAAATCAGTCCTGAATGTTCATTGGAAGGACTGATGTTGAAGGTGAAACTCCAATACTTTGGCCACCTGATGAAAAGAGCTGACTCATTTGAAAAGACCCTGATACTGGGAAAGATGGAGGGCAGGATGAGAAGGGGACGATAGAGGATGAGATGGTTTGATGACATCACCGCCTCAATGGACATAGGTTTAGGTGTACTCCGGGAGTTGGGGATGGATAGGGAGGCCTGGTGTGCTTCAGTCCATGGGGTCACAAAGAATCAACTGAGCAGCTGAGTTGAACTGAACTGAAGTGGAATGCATACAGAGAAGTTAAGTTTTTTCTCCGGGGTTACCCAAAACAATCAGTTATTGTCTACTTGAGTATTATATATGTGTTTATCTGTATTTATGTGGAGAAGTATACACATATATACTGAACAGCACATATATGTATATATATATTTATATATACATAGTAAGAATATATACCTGCATAATACCATATATGTAGTTTATATATGTGAATGTATGTATATATTAAATATGAAATGTGGTGTGTGGGTATTGCCAGGACCTAGATGAAGTGCAATGTAGTTAATCACAATTTTTAAAGTTGGGAAGAGTTCACCTGGATTGGAATAACCCAGCATATTCTCTCATCCATCTCAATTAAGTTATTCTTCAGAAACACGGATAAAATGCATCATAATTTAGAATAATATGGATTTAAAACCTCTGGTGCTATAGACAGCATAAATCTAAGAGGTTTAGAATGCTGAGCAAGTGCTGAGAATATAGCAGTGGGTAAAGAAATAGAGATCTCTTCAAGAAAATTACAGAGACCAAGGGAACAATTCATGCAAAGATGGCCTCAATAAAGGACAGAAATGGTAGGGACCTAACAGAAGCAGAAGATATTAAGAAGAGATGGCAAGAATACACAGAAGAACTGTACAAAACAGATCTTCACTTCCCAGATAATCACAATGGTGTGATCACTCACCTAGAGCCAGACATCCTGGAATGTGAAGTCAAGTGGGCCTTAGGAAGCATCACTACGAACAAAGCTAGTGGAAGTGATGAAATTCCAGTTGAGCTATTTCAAATCCTGAAAGACAGTGCTGTGAAAGTGCTGCATTCAATATGCCAGCAAATTTGGAAAGCCCAGCAGTGGTCACAGACTGAAAAGGTCAGTTTTCATTCCAATCCCAAAGAAAGGCAATGCCAAAGAATGCTCAAACTACTGCACAACTGTACTCATCACACACGCTAGTAAAGTAATGCTCAAAATTCTCCAAGCCAGGCTTCAGCAGTACATGAACCATGAACTTCCAGATGTTCAAGCTGGTTTTCAAAAAGGCAGAGGAACCAGAGATCAAATTGCCAACATTCATTGGATCATCAAAAAAGCAAGAGAGTTTTGAGTACGCCAAAGCCTTTGACTGTGTGGATCAGAATAACTGTGGAAAATTCTGAAAGAGATGGGCATACCAGACCACCTGACCACCTCTTGAGACACCTATATGCAGGTCAGAAAGCAACAGTTAGAACTGGACATGGAACAACAGACTGGTTCCAAATAGGAAAAGGAGTCCGTCAAGGCTGTATATTGTCACCCTGCTTATTTAACTTATATGCAGAGTACATCATGAGAAATTCTGGGCTGGAGGAAGCACAAGCTGGATTCAAGATTGCTGGGAGAAATATCAATAACCTCAGATATGCAGATGACACCACCCTTATGGCAGAAAGTGAAGAAGAACTAAAGAGCCTCCTGATGAAAGTGAAAGAAGAGAGTGAAAAAGTTGGCTTAAACTCAACATTCAGAAAACTAAGATCATGGAATCTGATCCCGTCACTTCATGGGAAATAGATGGATAAACAGTGGAAACAGTGGCTGACTTTATTTTTCTGGGCTCCAAAATCACTGCAGATGGTGATTGCAGCCATGAAATTAAAAGACACTTACTCCCTGGAAGGAATGTTATGACCCACCTAGACAGCATATTCAAAAGCAGAGACATTACTTTGTCAACAAAGGTCCATCTAGTCAAGGCTATGGTTTTTCCAGTAGTCATGTATGGATGTGAGAGTTGGACTATAAAGAAAGCTGAGTGCCGAAGAACTGATGCTTTTGAATTGTGGTGTTGGAGAAGACTCTTGAGAGTCCCTTGGACTGCAAGGAGATCCAACCAATCCATTCTAAAGGAAATCAATCCTGAATGTTCATTGGAAGGACTGATGTTGAAAGTGAAACTCCAATACTTTGGCCACCTGATGAAAAGAGCTGACTCATTTGAAAAGACCCTGATACTGGGAAAGATGGAGGGCAGGATGAGAAGGGGACGATAGAGGATGAGATGGTTTGATGACATCACCGCCTCAATGGACATAGGTTTAGGTGTACTCCGGGAGTTGGGGATGGATAGGGAGGCCTGGTGTGCTTCAGTCCATGGGGTCACAAAGAGTCAGACATGAGTGAGTAACTGAAATGAATTAAATAAGTGAATACAATTCAAAAAACAAGTCAATTATATTTCCATATACTGTAAGCAAGAAAATACAAGATGCAATTCAGAAAATTCTATTTGTACTTGCAGCAAACAATAAAATATTCAAGAATAATTTTAACCAACAATGTCTAATGTTCTTACACTGAGAACAACAAAACTTTAAGATAAATTAATGAAAATTAGATAAATTGAAAGATATTCAAGTTTATAGATTAAAGAACTCAATGTCCTTAAACTGACACCTATTTCCAAGTAAAACTATTAGATTCAATATAATCCCAATAAAATTCCCAGTGTATTTTACAATAGAAATTTGCAAGTTATTTCTAAAATATAAATGAAATCATGAAAGTCCTCTAGTAGCCAAAACAATCTTGTAATACAAACAAATAATAAACTGGAAGATAAGTAGTATTGAACTTTAAGGCTTACCATAAAGCCTACTCTAAAGTCATTATGTGACTGATGTAAGGATAAGCAAATATATCAAGGGAAAAAAGACTGTCAACCCCTCTGTTCAATGGGAAATGAAGAATATTTTCAATAAATGATGCTGAATATAAAAAAACAAGCTGACATTTACTTTATATCATACCGAAATATTGACTTAAATAGGACAGGCCCTAAAATAAAAGCTAAAACTACATAACTTCTTGGACAGAAAGGAGATTAAACCAGTTAACCCTAAAGGAAGTCAATCCTGAATATTCATTGGAAGGACTGATGCTGAAGCTGAAGCTCCAATCATTGGCCACGTGATATGAAGAGCCAACTCATTGGAAAAGACTCTGAGGCTGGGAGAGATTGAAGGTAGGAGGAAAAGTGGACAGCAGAAGATGAGATGGCTGGATGGCATCACTAACTGAACGAACATGAATTTAAGCAAACTCTAGGAGATGGTGATGAACAGAGAAGTTGGCAGGTGGCAGTCCATGGGGTTGCAAAGAGTTGGACATAGCTCAATGACTAAATAGCAACAAAACTTCTAGAAGAAAATATAGTGGAAATATTTTTCTGGCATCAGCAATAGACAAATATTTCTTAGTTCATTGGAAATAATACCTTTAAAAAAATAAAGTAAAAATAGATTTCATGAATAAAACCTTTTTTTTCATCAAAAGACACTGCTAAGAAATATAAATGGGTAAGCCACGTATTGTGAGTCAGTATTTTCAAATATATACTTAACAAATGGTTTCTATCCAAAACATAACATATAATTCTGTGACCAGTCTTCCCAGAGGAAGCCTGACCTCTCAGGGTCTCAGGACATTGGAATCTTTTCAGAGGCCAGTAGAGGAGTTTTAGAATCATACTTTGATTTTTCATGATTGGACCATACTTTCCCTTTTTAAAGTTTCATTTTATTAAATTACTGAAAATTACTGCGTAATATAGATATGCTATAATTTATTTGACTATTCTTCTATTAGATGCTTAAATTAATTTCAATATTTTACTTTTCATATAAAATTTACATTAACTATTTTGCACAGCTATATTCTTAATAGTGGTAAGTATTTAAAATTGCATGTGTAAAACTGTGGTACCTCTTGTTTATTGTCAACCAATTTTCATACCCACAAACAGAACTGAAATTCATCCTTTCTCATAAAGTCATCACATTTAGCATCATAAGTGATATCTATGTACTCAATGAAAAAAGAATAATGATAAAGATTCTAAGCAAATATACCTGTTATGGGTTTGAAGGAATACTCATTTTAAAATCTTTCCTAAGGAGTGTCTTATTATATAGATTTTGGTGAAAGAGATCAAATAAAGATCAAATAAAGATCAAATAATTTGGCCCTAGACAATAACTGCCAGAATTTCAATGCTTAGGAGGGTCCCTTTGTAAGAAATGTTCTTCAAAAAACTGTGTGACTAATTCTCTCAGTGATATAGTCCAATTATTCTGTGCTTATATATTTCATAATTCTTCTCAACTCAGTGTGTTTCAGTAGAATTTACACAAACTGTCTCTGATATCAGTAATTATATGGTAAAAAAGAAAGATTGAAGTCAGTTGCTACTGGTTTGACATCATTTATATTTACAATACATTTTCCTATATTCCCACATAACCAGTTCTTTATTTATTAGGGATGTGAGAATGGTACCTTCTTCAGTTGATTTGTTCATTTTAATTATGTATAAATAATTTAGCTTGCAGGCTTTCAAACACATACAGCCAAGCTTCCTATTCTGTGTGTGTTCAATTTTCACATGAGGCAGCCGAAGCTGTAAACTTGGTACTCTTAAAATTCACTTTTTGCTTAAAATATAGTAGTTATGAGCTAATGAAAAAACATTTTAAACTGTAACATCAGGAGATTTTGTACAGTGCTTTCCACAGTGTTTTCTTTCCCTGGTAATTTCATATCACTTGACATGAACCCCCACCTCTATCACCCTTATGGAATTTCCCAAGATACTTTGGTACTGTAATATGTGAATTTTTCAACCTACTTCTTTGAACCTTCCATTTATTCTTATTTCCCTTTTCCTTGGGTTTGGCCATTATTCAAGATTTAACAAATTTGTTTGTTTGTTTGTTTTTCCTCTAAAATCTTTCCCTAAGGGGAATGTACTTACAGCTTCAAAATATCACTTCTCTGGAGATTATTTCAAATATATACTTGGCATGGTTTCCCATTTTAAAATATAATGGGAGAAATCCAGCAGTCTACAGTTAATTTCTTTTGAATATCCTGTTTCTGTTGGGTCCCAAAATACACATCCAGATTTGAATACAACATTCTCCTAAACCAAGTTGATTTCTTACTTTCCTTTCCCATCAATAGAGCTGTATTTCATAGTCTTACATCTTCTATACCTTTCTTTCATTTCATTTTCTGCCATCATTCTTCCATAACAAAATGTGCAGGCAAATTGACCATCTCCTCTCTTAGGATACACTTTTACTAATTTTATCCACACTACATAAACTGTCTCTCCACTGGTCCTTTCCCTGCCCAACTTTGATATTCAGGGGGCTTGATTCACATTCTCCATGAAAGCTTTCTTGACCATGCTTATAAAGAAATCGCTTCCTCCCTTCAACTCTGGTTGTCCTTCCTACAGCAGAGAGGTCCTTCAAGACCCGCTACAAAAGCAAAGCCTCATTTGACTCCTACAGCCATTGAAGCACATGGGTATAGTTTCTCACAATCTGAGATCAGTTCATTTTCAGAGCTGGTTTGACTCCCTCCCTCTTTAGTAGAAGCCAGGGAGACTGGGAGCACCTATCTCATTTTCAATCTGTTGCTCTCATTAGCCTTTAAAGTTGACAATGATGCTTTCACTTCCACTGCAGCAACTGAATATACAAATGGAAAAGGGTGGAACAAATTATGTGCAATAGAACTATGACCCACAATCTTTGTGGGAACCAGCCCAGAAAGCCAAACCACAGCCTCTGCAGCAGTTGGCCCCAAAAACTCAGAGTTGCCAGTGGCTGTCAACTTCCATACATTTTTCTTTTTCTTCTGACTCAGGACCAATTACAGAAAGGCAAATATTTCCCTAGTCCATCACATAGGATGCTCTACTTCTAGTAGCTGCCTCCTGCTTCCCTATGCCCATGCCTTCCTATCTGATGCTTTTTTTCTTCCTTCCTCACTATAAAGCATTTTCACTTCCTGCCTGCACTGGAGTCTCTGCCAAACAAGTCATGGTGGCTGACTTCCTTGCTATATCTTGTGCTGAATAAATAGCCTGTTTGTTTTCATTGGGGTGATCTTTATTTATATCATAATTTTTTGACCTTGCTTCAAGCATAATTGAAATCTCTTGCAATTAATGGCAACTTCATCTGTATTTATCTCACATAGAGAAAAGTTTGAGTTATTAAAGTTTGCATTGTCTATCTGTTGCCAGTATTGGCTGTCAGGGCTCACTTTCTCTCTTGATCATACTGTATGTAGAACAGTCATTATTATGGATGCAACTGTATTTGCAGGTTGTGAGGATTATATATGGAAGAATTATTGTCTGAATGCAGTCCTTGAGATTAGGAAGGAGAGAATGGACACAGCTGCACAGATCACTCCCAGGAAGTTTAACAACATCATCTCATTACAGTCTTTGTCTTTAAAGTTTTCCAGAATTTTCCAGGTGCCAAGGCTGGAAACATAGACTTTTTCCTTCTAAATGTTCAATTCTGAAATCACAGAACCACTCCAGGCCTGCAGAAAGCTGCAATCAATACCCTTTTCAATCTGCAGTTTCAGTGAACACAATTTAGCAAGGGTATACAAGTAAAGCATTTTCTGATCCGAAAACAATAGGAACACAGAGCTATAATGCTGTATCTATGTCTCCACTGATATCCTGAAAGAGCAATTTAATTTTGCAGCCAGCCATGTGTAATTCGAGTGTGACACATTAACAAATGGATGGCTGGTCCATCTTCCTGGCTTCCTGTCAGGATCTGGCTCTCATGATGCCTTCGGGCATGTCACAGGGAGCTCCAGCCCATTCAGAGCTGCATCTGAAGGAATTAGAGGACATAAATGTGGACTGATGAGGACAGCGGCTGCGAGGCAGGAAAATTAATAGTTTCATAGGAAACAATATGCAGTGTAGTAGCAAATCTGGGGGAAATTGACATTTTACTTAGTTCCTCAGAGCTATTTTAAGTATAATATAGAGAATTTAAATTATTGTTGAGTTTATTGAACCTATTTAACATCTGGCAGAATTTTAAAATAAGTAAATCAAATGGAATGCTAAACTGTAATTGGATTTCTATTGTATGTATTCTGTATAGCATTGGGTTGCCCTGGGAATATTAGACATGATGTAATTAACCTGAGCTTGTCCTAAATGCCTTCCAGAGAGAAGCTGGAGGGAGAGTGGAATGATGTATCAGTAGGAATGATTAGGATGTACTTTGGCATAAGTTTTCCTCAAAGTGAGACTCCATTTTAACCAGGATGCCAAGCGGGATATGATTCCACATCAGAACCCAGTGTTAGAGCCCTCTCCCATCCTCACCCTTCCACTTGCAAAGAGTAGTAAATCAGCAGGGATTTCTTGGGTTGGAAAAGAGGAAACAGAAACGAGAACTCAGAGTGCAGCAGAACTTGACCTGGTTACACTTGTCAAGGGTTATTGCTAGTTTCTCTGTGTTAAAATGTCATCTTTTGGTAGTAGAACCATATGTTGATATTTTATTATTTGCATGCACGCATACTAAGCTGCTTCAGACGTGTCCAACTCCAGGCTCCTCTGCCCATAAGATTCTCCAAGCAGGAATACTGGAGGAATACTGAATACCTATGTCTCTTAAGTCTCTCGCATTGGCAGGCAGGATTTTTACCACAGTGCCACCTGGGAAACCCCAGTTTATTATTTATACTTTATAATATGTACAGTAAAATGAATGCATTTATTTTTACAGGTTGCTAGCTTGTCTTTTCTAACAAATTTGAAAAATTATTTTTGGACATATTAAGAATAACCCTTATTATATTGCTAAATATAAATATTGAAACCAACTATACATTAACCTCACATATTTTTTGCAAGATTTACTTGACTCAAATTTGGAGAAGCCAAAATCCTTAGAGTCATATTTTGGAAAAGTTTCTTTCCATTGGACCATGCTACAAATAATAAATAACAACTGAATCATGCATTAGCTGGCACCTGTTCTAGTCATTAGTGAATCAGGCACATTAGGTATTTCTGATATATATATATATATAATACAGACTCTCAAAAAAGATGTTAATAAGATTCATAAAAAGAAATACAAAATAACAAAATATTATTTAAACATTGGTAAAACTTAAAAGACTACATCTGAAAGGGCCTGACATACAGTAGTTACTTAAAACAGTTGATAAATGAATGTATAGGTGGGTTAAATTTCATCATATATGTATAAGATATGGACTTTTGTGAAAAAAGTAGACTTAGATTTGAAATTCTTTGATGATGTGAAATGATCATGCACATGTTATTACTAATTAAGGGTATCAGAATGAAAATCTTCTAAGAACCTCAAATAAATTAGTCCTCTGAGAGTAAAACTAAACTATCAATTTGGGTTGGAAAAGTTGGCCTACACTAAAAGCACCCATTTCAAAAAACTTTTAAATTGGTGGGTATAATTTTTTTCTTCTAGTTAAGTAATCAGAGAGTAAAGACTCATGAAAATGATTTTTTAAAATAGTATAATAAGTAAATATCATTTGAGGAGTTTTTAAAAATACAGATCCCAAGGAACCTCTCCAGTTTACTGAACTACTACTCTACTTTAGTAGTTCTGGGTAGGGCCAGGAAGCTGAATTATCAAATAATATCTTTGGGGATTTTGATGCAGGTACCTACAACTTCAATTTAGAAATACTGATCTAAGCAGAGTTAAGTTCTATTTATTGGAATAAACCTGTGGCCTAGAAAATTATATTGACCTATATGCTGAGGAAGTAAAATAAGGCATCAGTAAAAGACAGCACAACCCAATAGAAAATAGTAAAAAAAAAAATTTTTAAATATACATCTGCATAAGACTGTCCTATGGAGATACAGGGTCTCAAAGGAGATGCAGGAATTAATCAAAAGTGATCTTCAGTGTCTTTGATCCCATGGTCAAAGTTATTCCAATGAAAAAACTTTCTTTCATGAACTGTATCCTACCAGTCTCCTCTGTCCATGGAATTCTCCAGGCAAGAATACTGGAGTGGGTTGCCATTCCCTTCTCCAGGAGATCTTTCCAACCCAGGGACTGAACCCTGATCTCCTGAATTGCAGGCATATTCTTTACTGTCTGAGCCATCAGGGAAGCCCTTCTTTCAACTATCTAATTATAGTGGTGTCTACCTTCATTTTTTTTGTAGGATCTGGTGTTTACAAAGCTTTTCCAAGGTTATAAGTTGGCTTCATAGTCCACTGGACTGTCTTTGCCTACATGAAGATGCTGGCTTATTTATTATTGTAAAAGGACAAAAAAATTGGCATTTGGGAATCCATCTTGAGCTTATGTGTGTTTTGACTACTCAAAATCTGAAGACTCCTGGACACTTGAAGTTACCCTTAATAAAACCAAACCTTCGTTTGTTTGTTTCAGTGTTAAGAAGAGTCTCCATGTGAAGAGAGACATCCAAATCTCAGGACCTCATTTTTAGGTCTCAGAGATCCACTCTCCAAACACCCTCCTTCCCACCCCCATTATTTACTGCTGCTTAACCTACATGACTTTGGGGAGCTGCTTTTTCAGGAACTGTTCTTTCATTGTCTATAGATTTGAGATGATGCTATCAATCGTAAGTCAAGTTTGTTGTTGTTGTTGTTGTTAAGGCTCTCTTTTTCTTTTTCTTTTTTTTTTTAAGAAATGGATCCAGAGTAAAACAATGAGTCAATTTCACAATATAACTGACTTGTTTTTGTTTGGGGATGCCCCTCAGATTTTAACCTGCAAATGAATCACTTGTGGATCTTACTATATGCAGATTTGGAATCATTAGTTCTTAGGACCTGGGAGTGTTGCATCTGGAAGAAGACTTTGTCATATATTGAAATGCAGTTCTGAGTAGCAAGGAGCCAGGATGGCTTCTCTCTATCTCTCTCCTCTGTATCTCTCATCTCTGTCTCTGTCTTCTTCCCTTCTTCTGCTAAAATGCAGGGTACAGAGTAAACATTTCTCTCTCTTGCTTGCCTAAGCACTGGCTTCTAAACTTTCTGGCCTCAGTACATTCTTTTCCATTTATAATTTGTATTATATGGAGGAAGATACAGTGTTAACCGTACAACAGTCCAATGATATGAGACTGAAACACAATAAGCTTAGCACTTATACAAGAAAGATAAATATGCAATAGCAGTGGCAGTGTTTTTATTTACAGTCCCTGAAAAGCCTGGGCATTTGGGACATCTAGCTACATGCTATTAATACTTTGTAAGCTCATTTCTCTTTTGTACTCTTCATTTTTAGTAAATTCTTATTTAAGTTTTCTAACCAAAGGATGATTTGATGAAATTTAACTCCAGCTGTCATTCACTGTACATCCAAATACGTACCATTTTTCTCTGCAGGGCATAACTATGAAGAAGCAATGTGGTCCATTCACCCAAATCAGTAAACAAGGAATGTTTCCAAATTAAACAATTTTATTTTATACTTTTATGTTTCTATGACATTTTAAGCCATTTCAGATCATTTATAGAAAATCTGGAAAGAGGTTCTCTTTATAGTTAAGATGTCAAAACTCCACAATTCACAGGAGCAATATAAAGAAGTCCAGTCTGGGAGTGGGTCAAAAAGCCAATAACACCCTTCCTCCTTATCACTTCCTAATATCGGGTACAAGATCAGTCCCCAGGAAATGAAGAGAGACAGAGATGGGATAATTCAAGTTAGGCTCTCTAGTAAATGGAAAAAAAAAACCTGAACCTAGTCAAAGTTTCAATGTATCAATTGCTTTGTTTCCTGTCAAGAAGTTTCTGTGCTTGAACAATGAAATGGTGTTGTCTCCTCTTGAGCCTGGATAGAACACCTTGATAAAAATCTGGATTAGTGGGTGTTGAAGACCATCATTATTTTATTGAATTTTCTCCCTTAGGTAATCCAAAGACTTTGCCTTCATGCTCAGTCTCTAAGTTGTGTCTGACTCTTTGCAACCCTTTGGGCTATAGCCTGCCAAGGTCCTCTGTCAAAAGGCTTTAAAAGGGAAAATTCAAAGAAAAGTTCCAGGATATTCTTATGGAGAAATACCAGCAGAGCTGTAGCCTACTGGGGCTCTTTGGAATATGCTTCTCATGGAAGAGTCATCAGATCTGAGGGGACTCAGGTAGGGAAGTGGATCCAAAGGGCTCTTCCATATGAGTATACAGTTTATTAGGTTAGTGCAAAAATAATTACAATTTTGGATTCAATGTTAAATCATTATAACTAGGCTCAAGCACATCTTTATTAATCAAAATAGGAATGGTTACAGTCAACAAAGTCTTGCCAAGGAGAAACAAGTTTATTTATTCCTGTAGCATAAAGATCCATGCTTCGGGGTTCGAGGAAACCTTGAAAAGCATTTTCTGTGTCCTGCTGGTTGTGGAAGCATTTTCCCCGCAAAACAGTTGTCAAGATGCTTGGAAAAGTGGTAGTTGGTTGGTGAGAGGTGAATAAGGCAGATGAGGAAAAACTTCGTAACCAAGTTCATGCAACTTCTGAAGCTTTGGTTGTGTGAGGTGTGGTCGGGCATTGTTGTGGAGAAAAATTGGGCTCTTTGTGTTGACCAGTGGCGTCTGCAGACATTGCAGCTTTCCATACAAATTTGCCCAGTACAAGTCTGTTCAGTACAAACCAAACAGTTTTCAGGTGCAAATCTCATTCATTTGCTAAACATAGTTCTCAGATATAATGGTTTCAGTGGTATTCAGAAAGCTCTAGTGGATCAGCCCGGCAGCAGACCACTAAACAGTGACCACGATCTTTTCTGGGTACAAGACTGACTTTGGGAAGTGCTTTGGAGCTTCTTATCAGTCTAAACCCTGAGCTGGTCATGGCTGGTTGTCATATACAATCCACTTTTCATCACAAGTTACAATCCTTTTGAGAAATGGTTCATTGTTGCATAGAATTAGACAAGACGACAATTCAAAACGATTTTTTTGATTTTTGGTCAGCTCATGATACACCTACTTATCAAGATTTTTCATGTTTCCAATTTGCTTCAAATGCCGAATGACCTTTGAATGGTTGATGTTGAGTTCTTGGGCAACTTCTCTTGTAGTTGTAAGAGGATCAGCATCAATGATCCTCATAGTCGGTCATTTTCAACTTCTGATGGCTGAACACTGTGCTCCTCATCCTCAAGACTCTCGTCTCCTTTGCAAAACTTCTTGAACCACCATTGCACTGTATGTTCACTAGCAGTTCCTATTCCAAATGAGAGTTGACGTAGCAAGTTGTCTCCACTGCTTTATGACCCATTTTGAATGTGAATTAAAAAATTGCTCAAATTTTCTTTCTAACATAATTTCATACTCTAAAATACATATAAAATAAACAGCAAGTAACTTTATTGGCAAAAAATTAAGAAATATATATTGAAATGATGTATAACATAACCACATTTATTTAAGAAGGTATTCCAATATCAAATGGCAAATTTCAACAATGCAAAACCGCAATTACTTTTGCACCAAGAGTTCTTACCTAATTGCCCTTGATAGGTAAGATGCGGAGCTGGAAAACCACACTGACTCTTTCTGCTATTGAGAATCCTGGCTGGGACTTGGAGCCAAGACCTCAGACAGAGATTACCAGTGGTTACCTGAAAGATGAGAACCCCAAATCCTAAGCATGCTTGATCAGCTCTAGTATTTTGCATCGTTTTAAAGCAAAGAGTTTGAACTATTGTCAGAAAACTATTGGTTTATGCTTAAAAACCTTTGTGGAGGGGACTGAAAATATAAAACCAAATATTTTCTTTTAATACATAAAATGGACCAGCACATGATTTCAATAACAGCTGCTCATCTCCTGGGAGTGTTGTGAATGAACACGTGAAAGATATGGGTTCTTATATGTACTATAAAATAAACAAGGTCAGATCAACTGGCCTGTAGAAAGGATCAGCTGTTTCCTTTTGCATTTTTATGGAAAAATTTAAAAGGGACTCTTCCTCATCAGTTAATCTTTTTTTTTCACAAACATATGAAGTGCTGGACATTTTAATAGATTCTTGAAAAAAGAACAAACAGTGTATTCATTTTGATCAGAATCAATGAAAAGGAAGATTCAAGTAGAAAAACAGACTTTATTTTTAGTAGACTTAGTTAAAGATTAGGAAGGATTTAAGGCACAATAAGGAAAAAAATGGAATTTAATTTCATCTTTGAGTTTTTAAAATGAATCTACTAGTTTAGAGTATCCATGCTGAGTATCTCAGGAAAAGTTGATAACAGCTGGATTTAATAAACTCATCTTTCAGTGGTTCTTCGGATTTTTTTTTTCCTGTGATGGAGAAGATTAAGAGATTCTCAACAGTAGTAATGATGATGATGACAATGATAATCATAGCAGTTACCATTATTATCAATTGTTCAATATCTGTAGGACACAAAATATTTTGGGGAATATATAATTTAGTTATTAACAAGAACAACAATAAAAACTATGATTATTTTCATTATACATATCCTTTTTCATTTGTTTATTTTTTGTTTTGGCTGTGTTGGGTCTTCGTTATGGTGCAAGGGCTCTCTAGTTAAAGCCCAAGGGCTTAGTAACCCTGCAGCCTGTGGGATTTCAGTTCTCTGACCGGGGATCAAATCCACATCCCCTGCACTGGGAGGTGGACTGTTAACCACTGTACTACAGGGAAGTCCCTTTCCTCATTTTAAAAAGGAGAAAACAGAGATCAGAGAGATTTAAAAGTAACATTGAGGAGACTGTTTCATCAATTCCAAAATTAGTAGCCAACAAAATTATATAATTTTTTCACTTTCTCTCTTTTTCTCCCCCTTCATGACCACTAGTCATGTTCTCTCTTTTTATACTAAATGCATCTCCATCTTTTCTTCTCATTTTCCAATTCCACATGAGTTCCATAGAAAGCTGTACAAATGATGCAATTGACCTGTTATTAAAAACCGGGATACTATTTGCTCAAACTGTAATAGGCTATTATAATATGTAAATATATACATTGATATATTGATGATGGCTAGGTAAATTTTTTTAAAAATCAATAAACAAGTAAATGACAGATTCTTGATCCCTCAATTTAATATTGCTTCTCATGTCAAGTCTTAATGTTTTTAGAATGTCTGAGTGGGATATAGAAAAACATGTACTCTATGAACACAGATGTATGCAGGGCCCATATTGTAGGTCATTACTAAGTATTCAATCATATTAGGCAATCAACTCTTAGGATTTTTAAGAGAGAAATTCAAACATCAGGCTATTAAATAACCTTTAACATATATTTCAACTCTGTTACTCTGATTAGAAAATTTACTGTTTAAAAGTCACCTTATTTCTATTATTGCATTTTATTTTTCATTTTTATTTACTAAAATCTCAGCTTCCACAGTTATATATTTTAAAGCATATGATATATATTATTTTGACATTCCAAAAAATCTTTAATATGTCACATTAAAAAAAAAATAACAAGAGTGCTTGTTTTCTATTTTTCTCTTTTCTTCTAGGATTCAGTTCACAGCTATTTATTTATCATTTAAATGCATTCAACTGAAAAAGAACATTTTCCTGCTGAATACAGAAACCATCAAAGATAAAGATGGGCTGATGTTTTTAGTGCCTGCTAATATTGTGTCTAGATTTATCTACCTTGAAAGTCATGCTATTTGTCAAAGCCTTGTTTAGTGTGGAAAATCCTCTGTGGCCAGTATTAGTCAAGTTCAGACATTCTTGTTCCATGTGTTGAACATCAGAGAAAGAAAAGGAAAGAATCATCAATAACCCAAGCATATCCCTCTTTTATTTGAATAACAGCTTTAATAACTTCCTAAAAAAATATAATTTTATAGACATTTCTGCATTAATTTGAATTATAGGTCTTTTGAGCTTAAGATATCATGATTGTGTATGTGTGTGCGTATGTGTTTTGGTGGAGGAAGAATCTTCAAATCGCTCTCTCATTGTTTAAAGAGCTTATGAAATTTCATCCTTTCCATTAAGCTGTGCGCATTAATGATAATCATTCTTACTGCCCCTGCCAAGTCTAAGTTTATATCACCCTGGCCCTTTTTCCCTGAAATCTACTGAATCTATGACCTTTGCTTCTCACAATGCAAAAATTGCAGTTACCATTTATTCATTTTTTTCCTGACTTACTTTTCTATTTGCTTATCTATTTAACTGTTTATTTTTTATCATTACAAAAAGGCATTTATTTGGTTTAAAAAAAAATTTAAACTAATAACAGGAATATGCCAATCTCCCTGCTTCCCTAAAACCTAGTTTCACTGATGCCACAGAGAAACTATTTTTGCACACATTGATGTACAAATACATATGTTTGCATATGCATATTTTCAAGAAAAGTTCCAATAACTTGCCCTGTTAGATCAAAAAGCTTGCAGGTTTGAGATCTTGTCAAGTTACTCTTCAAAGATTTTGTTGTTGTTGTTGCTACCATCTAAGGGATACCCATATTCTTTATCAACAGTGTCTCGTTAGGCATTATAATCTTTGTCAATCAGACAAGGAAACAGACTATACAAGTAATAGTGACTGTGATTTTAATTTTCATTTTAAAATTATGATTATGATTAAACATTTTTTATATATTTATAAACCATTGCTATTTCTTTATTCTTGAACTGTTTGTTTATATTATTTCCTCATTGTTTAATTCATGGATTGGTCTTTTCTTGTTACTTAAAAAGATTATTATTTAATAAAGCAACTAATCATTTGTCTGTTATTTTCTCTAAGATTGTCATTTGTTTCTATTTATATATGTTTTTGTTTTAATATTTCCCTTGTAAAAACTTTTGGTTTCCACATAACCAAATTCTTTTTCTTCTTAAGTTTCTGGGTTCTTTACATTAAAGGAGTTTCTTTAAAATAAGACACTTTTCAATTATAATATTTTCCATGTATTTCTTATACTTATCAAAAATTTGATTTTGATATCCTTTTCAATCCAAGCATAATTTAAATGAGGGATTATTTTCATTCCAAACTGTGTGGTTTACTTTGTTTTTTAATATTTATTATTCATTTTGCTTTATTGCATTTTTATTAGAACTATGGTCTCCATTAGGTCTCTGCATTGGACTATGACTTGGTAATTTTTCTGTGGCCTAATATATGGACACTATAATATTCTGAAGCCACTTGAAAAGAAGGATTTTTATTTTCTTTAATTTGATTCAGTTGTTTAAAATTATGAACTTTGAGTCTAAGATACTGTCTTTCCAAATTTCTGTGTTCTCTTTTTGTACATGAGCAGAGATTTCAGGGTAGGTTATACTTAAGTTTAGTAGGTTACAGTTGTGTGTAAGTGTGTGTGTGTGTGTGTGTGTGTGTGTGTGTGTGTCTGTGTTGAATTACCATTCATTTCTCTTCTTGCCTAGTGTAGTCACCAGCTGCATATCTGATTGCTACCAACTATTTCTCCATTCCTTGGCCACACTGATATTCCATTTCCTGGAAAGCTGTCATCTAAGCAGTCCCTTATTCAACCCCAAGGTGAAATCCTAGCACTCCATCTGAGTGCTCTGTTAAGCTTATTGTCTAATCAGTCAAAGCACAGCATTACTGTATTGATATTGAAAGTGAAAGTCACTCAGTCCTGTCCGACTCTGTGATCCCATGGACTATACAGTCCATGAAATCCTCCAGGCCAGAGTACTAGAGTAGATAGCCATTTCCTTCTCCAGGACATCTTTCCAACCCAGATCTCCCTCATTGCAGGTGGATTCTTTACCAGCTGAGCCACCAGGGAAGCCCAAGAATACTGGAGTTGGTAGCCTATCCCTTCTCCAGGGTATCTTTCCAACCCAGGAATTGAACCAGGGTCTCCTGCATTGCAGGCAGCTTCTTTACCAGCTGAGCTACCAGGGAAGCTTGTATTGATATTTTAGGGTAACATAATATGTTGAATGATGCCCCCTTTCATATGCCTATATCCTAACTCATGGAATCTGTGAATGTGACCTTATTTGTAAATGGGGTATTTGCAGAAGTAATTAAATATGATCTCAAGATGAGATCATCCTGGATTATCCAAGTAAACTTGGATTATCTGATGATGTGTCCTTTGAGTGACACACAGAGGAAAAACATAGAGGGTGAGGAGAAAAAGGCTATGTAAAGGTGAACACAGAGACCAGAGTATGCAGCCACAAGATGAGGAAAACCTGGCTTCACTAGAAGCTGGAAGAGACAAGGAGGAAGTCTCCCCAGAGCCTTTGGATGGAGGGAGTGCTACCTTTCTAATATCTTGATGGCAGACCTCTGGCCTCCAGAACTATGAGAGAATAAATTTTTGTTGTCATACTCCCAAATCGTTAAACAGCAGCCACAGGAAATTAACACAGGTGGTTACATCTCTTTCTGGAAATGAATGTACCAGAAGTTATCAGAATAGTATCTATATTCACTGTTACATTGGAGAGTGAATACAAAAGCAGAAAAAAATCAGTCTTTCATGATCATTACTAGAGATAGTAATTAACATGTTGTGGAGCATCAAGTCCAGGAGTATTCATATATTCATCTATTCATTCAGTGAGTTTCAAGAATATACTAAGGCACTATTCAAGGAGTAACAAACACATAATGATCACTGCTCTTGTGAAATTGACCTTCTAAGGGATAATACTAAGTAAGTTTTGCATAGCAGCACATTTGACTTTTGAAAATAGATTCTTTTAAAAAATCTTTTGATAGGTATCATTAATACATTTAAAAGAAAATCCTTTGTAAGCTAGTATAGTAATACCATGTGACTCCTTTCTACATTGTAGAGGATTCTTAAAACTCTGATTAACCTAAATTGTGCCTCTGTTTCTCAATGATTCATGTGTGAGAGATTGTTTTATTTATGCCATTATTATCTAATAAATGACCATGTCTTCAGAATACCAAATGGAACAAAAATGGAATCAAAAGAAGCTGCTGAAAATTAAATGTTCAAATAGATGAAAATAAATATTTAATGGTGTGACTAAGTGTAAGGGTATGGGGTTATTAGAAAAATGTTCAGTTGAGAGTGTTTCAGGGGGTATTTTAAGGTTTTCTTTCCTTTTTGTTCATGCCAAGCAACCTCGGGCAGTTGAGACTCAAGAGGCTTCATGGTATGAACTGTTAGGCCATAACTTAGTGATCTAAAACACAGCATATGGCAATTAGAGGCGTGTGGTTTCCTTTAAGCTATTCATTTGACTAGTGTAACAGAAGCACCTAAATTCCTTCAACTTATTATAATTTGGTACAATGGAGAGTCCAAGGCAAAGAAGAGCATTGCAGGACAGAAGTGTTCCAAAATATAGCAGTACTCAGAAAATGAAGGAGAAGTAAGAGCTAGGTGTAGAGAACCCTTCCTGTACAATGCAAATTAGACACAGAAGAGCAAAAGCCAGGAGAGGTATATGATCCAAAGAAGGAAAAGTCCCCAAGCTTCAGAAACTCCTCAAAAGTTCTTGTGACCGATTACCCTTTACCATTTTACATTTTTATGTTATGAAATATAAAATGTGTTTCTTGCTTTGTGTTCTTTGGAGAAATTGAGAAGCAGTGAATTGTTCCATATTTAAATTCTAGAGGACTCTTCCTCCTGGTTTTTTTTTTTTTTTTTCATTGAATCATAAAGTTTAATATACCTAAAAAAATAGAAAGACTATCCCACATTGGGACAGCTTGCCAATGGAACAACTGCCTAAGAGAGATCATATCCTCTCATCTTTAGCTGAAAAGTTATCTTTCTCTCATAAACTGTATTGTAGTATCATGTTCCTCCACAGATGACGAGAAAGTTGGAATGCATGTATCCCTTGTTTAGTTATCAACCCAGCTTTGATGATTGGGTTTCTACCTCAATATTACTGATTAATCATAATAAAGCATAGCTCTGTGGTAAATCATATTTGTGCTCTGCAAACACAACTGCTTGTATAACCAAAACTATAGTAGTTTTAAGGAAATGGAAGACTTGAACTTGAAATGTTTTTCCACTTTTTTATTATTAATTCATGACAATAATAGTAGTAATAATGAGCTGTTATCTTTTGAGCCCATATGTGCCAAACGTTGTGCTAAATAATTTACACACCTATTTCTGTTTTCACAGTGAACTTGTTAGGTAGGTATTTTTGTCTCCACTTTATAGGGGAAATCTCTCTTCCTTTGGGCTTCCCTGGTGGTTCAGATGGTAAACAATCTGCCTGCAAAGCAGAAGACCCAGGCTCAAATCCCTGGGTCAGGGAAGATGACTTGGAGAAGGAAATGGTAACCCACTCCAGTATTCTTGGCTGGGAAACCCCATGGACAGAGGAGCCTGGCAGGCTATAGTCCATGGGGTCACAAGAGTCAGACATGATTTAGTGACTAAACAACAACCATTCTGATTTTAAAATGTTTTATTTTTATTTTTATTTTTTTAGTTTATTTTAATTTTAATTTTTACTTTATTTTACTTTACAATACTGTATTGGTTTTGCCATACATTGACATGAATCCACCACAGGTGTATATGCTTTCCCAAACATGAACCCCCCTCCCACATCCCTCCCCATACCATCTCTCTGGATCATCCCCATACACCAGCCCCAAGCATCCTGTATCCTGCATCGGACATAGACTGGCAATTCGTTTCTTACATGATACTATACATGTTTCAATGCCATTCTCCCAAATCATCCCACCCTCTCCCTCTCCCTCAGAGTCCAAAAGTCTGCTCTACACATCTGTGTCTCTTTTGCTGTCTTTCATACAGGGTCATCATTGCCATCTTTCTAAATTTCATATATATGTGTTAGTATACTGTATTGGTGTTTTTCTTTCTGGCTTACTTCACTCTGTATAATCGGCTCCAGTTTCATCCATCTCATTAGAACTGATTCAAATGTATTCTTTTTAATGGCTGAATAATACTCCATTGTGTATATGTACCACAGCTTTCTTATCCATTCATCTGCTGATGGACATCTAGGTTCACACCAGTCAGAATGTCTGCAATCCAAATGTCTGCAAGCAATAAATGCTGGAGAGGGTGTGGAGAAAAGGGAACCGTCCTACACTGTTGGTGGGAATGCAAACTAGTACAGCCACTGTGGAACAGTGTGGAGATTCCTTAAAAAACTGCAAATAGAACTGCCTTTTGACCCAGCAATCCCACTGCTGGGCATACACACCGAGGAAACCAGAATTGAAAGAGACACATGTACCACAATGTTCACTGCAGCACTGTTTATGATAAAGGGTTTTAATGTAGTTCATTATTTAAAAATAATATATACCAAAAAAAGACTGTGTAGGTCTGCCCTAAGTTCCCAAATTTTTGACCTTCATATTCATCCTTCACAAAAAACATATCATTAAAAATTTTATCACATACTCTCCATATCACAATAAGGAATTTTATGTGTATGACAATCTTAAGATTATCCATTCTATAAGATTCATTTTATGGATGAAGAAACTGAGTTACAGAGAGGGAAGTGACAACCCAAGTTTGCAGAGTAAGGAGCAAAGATTATATTAGAAGATAATTCTCCCCTGAACCTATTTGCATTTTCTTGATATCAGCTAGGCTGCCTCAAAACCAGACCAGGTATGGATATGCAACAGGTCCCTCAAAGGTCATTTGTTAGTATTTTTCTCACTTATAGCAACCATCATTGCAGAAAACCACTTTCTGAAACAGAAGTCTGTACATATACAAAGTCTGTTTATTTTACTGTTGTTTTATTTAAGAATGGGGAATATGATATCAATACAGTACACAGAAAATGATGACAATAGCTTGAAAAAAATTGTATATATATGTACATATATATGTGTACACAAATCTATGTATTACTTGTAACTTGTTGATGGCCTTATTTCATAAATTTAGCAGAGCAATAAAATTACTTACATACTTCAAATGAAATAAACACAGAAAAATCATTTTTATTTTGTGGCACTCACAGAGATGTTGCCTATGGTTCTTATTTTATTTCATTTCTTAGTTTAGGAAGCTGACTTGCATAGTAATGACACTATGAATGCAGTCTTCTGGTGCCATTTGGTTCTGATCATTCTTTATTGATGCAATACTTTTGCTATGTTTTTCTTTCATTCTCAACATTTATAGTCCACAAAGAGCTGTGTTTTAAAGGCCCATCAATGTAATTGTGTGACTACATTTATCTACTCTGAAATGCGATGGACAGTCATTAGTCTTTCAAAGGTTTAGAGTTTTATGATATCTGCTTATATTCTTTCTCATTATTTAGTGTATATTTATAATCTATTCCTTTAAATTCAGTTATAAATCAAAATATTCTAGTGTGGACATGGGAGTGACTTATATTCCCTAGGAAAGAGAAATCCATTTTTTTAAACTGTATTTCAGTGAAAATATGCATTGGATTTTGGGGTGAGATGTATTTTTTTTAAAAAATGGAAAATAGTAATAAAAAGATGTTTTAAAAAAGAAAAATCTTAAATGGGATTATATAATAAAATGTTGAAATATATAATCTATATTTTACAATGCACATATTTGCATATGTGTGTTGTAAGAAACTTCAGTTGTGTCCAACTCTTTGCAACCATATGGACTGTAACTCGCCAGGCTCCTCTGTCCATGGGATTCTCCAGGCAAGAATACTGGAGTGGATTGCCCTGCCCTCCATGCACTCCTCCAAGGGATCTTCCACACCCAGGGACTGAACCCACGTCTCTTAGTCTCCTGCATTGGCAGGTGGGTAATTTTATTTCTTTGGAAAATTGGAAGTCATCTCCCTTTAGTCTTTAAGTTTTACATGTTAAAGAATCAAAGAATCACATTTAAATTCAAATAATTAACTCTTTTCATAAAGGTAAGAAATCGCAAGCAAATAAATTTCTATGATGTGCTCAGTAAGATAATGTGGTGATAAAACATAAGACCTGACCTCAGGCACCAGTCAGTGGGGATACAAGTCTGTCATAGCCAAAGTCCTCTTAGCACTAATTCTAAAGAAAAATAAAATCTACCCTTAAGAAAATGTTTTCTCTATGACAAACTCATTGCTAAGCAACTTGCCTCTATCATTTCTCAGAACTCTCGTGACATGAAAATGTCATGAGAACTTACAGGAGAAAGAGCAGATTACTTTAAAGAGTAGTGAGAGGATTTGGATCACACAAGTGAAAAGGGGCCAGCAGATGAGAAGATCTAGGCAAGAGGTTTGGAGCAAGTGCATAGGATAGATTCTACTTCTCTTCTGCTGCTGCTGCTGCTGCTGCTAAGTCACTTCAGTTGTGTCTGACTCTGTGTGACCCCATAGATGGCAGCCCACCAGGCTCTTCCACCCCTGGGATTCTCCAGGCAAGAACTGGAGTTGGTTGCCATTGCCTTCTCTGCTGCTTCTCTTCACCTGCAGGGAAATGAACATGTGCTTTAGAGTAAGTCCATCCTTCTGAGATCCATTGGAATGCCCAGAGAGTGAAGGCTATACCATTCTTTATACAGCAAAAGGGAACTCATAGTGAGTTCATACAAAATGGTGGTGTTGGGAAGAGACAGAGGAATTTTTTAAAAATCAAGTTAAATAATGGCTTTGTTTAACTTGATTTCTCTGAGGAAAGAAGGGTAAGAATTTTTTTTCAAATTTTAAATGAGTATAATAATTTTTGAAAACATTGAAAAATATGTTTCTACTAATAACAGCATAGGTGTGGTAGGCAGTAGATTATGACTAGGGGAGACAAAGAGAACAGAAATGGGAACTAAGCTGTGTCTATATAGAGATTATTTTGATGATAAAAGACTCAAATGGAGATCTCCAAAGGCCGCTTAAATCTGGGGGAACTTGTGTGTGTGTGTTTGTGTGTGGGGGTGCATAGTGGTAATGGTATAAGCAATACGGATACACACAAAAGATAATTTATACAGAGCAGAGGAGGAACAATTACAAAATTTTTTTTTAATGCCTACATGAATTTGGGAAGGGAGAAAATCAGGGAAGTCAACAATGGAATCAAATTCACAGCCCTAGAAGGATGGAGCAGATTGTGTATTCTTTCTTGTTGCCTTTTCCTGTTTTCCTCATAGATTTAAACACATGTTGATTCATTTAACATTTGTTTAAAACATTTTCTTTATGTAAGTCATTATAGATTAAGTATTTGTAAACATTTATAAAGTAAACAATTTTATTAGGTGCTATTGATTTTTATAGAGTGGAAACAAGATTTGTCTGATGTACAGTTCCAAAACAGGCAACTCCATGTTTTGCGAGTACACCCTCATTTTGTCTCTTTGTCTGTAATACAGATTTATTCACAAGGCAATTCTGCCAAATTCTGCTCCAGTTACAGATTGAAAGCACTTTCTTAACTCTCATGGGAACTTTCTATAAGTGTTAAATGTCAGAATTTGGCCTGAATTGCACATCCAATAAATAAGAAGATAATGTAACTAGAATGTTGGCTCAAAAAAATCGTCTCACACAGACTTAAAGAATATTTCTCCTGCCCAGCTTTATGAGATGTCATGCACTGTCTTTCTCCAAAATTCTTTGTATAAAGTTAAGCACATTTCTCTGTTGATATGTCCCTTGCATAAAGTCTCAACCATTCAGGTTTCAAGGGTAGTTCTTAAAAAAGTGTCTCTACAGAACACTAAAAGTCATTTTTACAATTTAATTTTTCTTCTTAACTAAGTATTTTGTTCATTTTCGCCTTTCAGAGTGCTTGTAAGATCTTTTATTTCCTGAAAACTTAAAACTATTAATATATGGAGTAGAATTTATAACAACTAATCAAGGCTGAAGTCCTGAGAATCAGGCCTGCTAGTATAAGCTATTACAAGTCCAACCTTGTAATCTACATATTTAGGTCCTTCTTCAGCAAACCTTTCTTCTATTGTATCTCTGAATATTATTTCTATACTATATCATTTGTCCTGTTACCCTACTATAATAAAGGTTATTAGAATATTAAATCTCAACTATCCCTCTTCCAAAGTTATCATCTTTTCTCTACACATTATCATCTATGTTCCCTCTTCCTCATATAGAGCCTCTCAAGAGCAGCACTGATTTCATGTACTCTGTATTGTTTTTAATATTTTTTAAACTCTGTGTTATGTCTTTTTATTCTCCTTTATCTCTATCAATGGATATTTTAGCTTTTAATAAGATCTTCATGTTTTCATCCTTAGACTCTGTAGTAGTAGGGTTTATGCAACAACTCAACTAGCTAAGGGATGCTCAGGTAGCTGATAAGACACTATTTCTGAGTGTACCCATGCTGATACTTCCAGTAGAGGTCAGCATTTGAATCAGTAGACTCAGTAAAGTGATCTGCCCTCAACAATGTGGGCAGGCATCACTCTATTCACTGTGGGCCCAATTAGACAAAAAGATATAGAAAGGGCAAATTATCTCTCTCTCTCTCTCTCTCTCTTTTTTTTTTTTTTTTTGAGCTGAGATGTCCATCTTCTGCCTGGGGACATCAGAGCTACAGGTTCTCAGACCTCTGAAGTCAGTGACTTACACTAGCAGCCCCACAGTTCTTAAGACTTTAACCTCAATTAGAAGTTAAATCTTCCACTACCTTGGTTCTAAGCCCTCAGACTCAGACTGAATTACACCACCAATTTTCCTGTTTCTATGACTACAAAAGGCAGGTTGTGGGACTTCTTGGCCTCCATAACCATGTGAGCCAATCCCTATAATAAATCTTCCCTTATAAATAGCTGTTAGGCAACACACACATGCACGCACACACACACACATGCATGCGCTCACACACATATGTATTTTCTTTTTCTATTGGTTTTGTTTTTCTGAAGAACCTTGATTTACAACAGATTCTAATTTCTAATCTCAGTGAGATTCGAATTGAGTTGTACATGTTTTCATTCACTCATCTCCAGTGTGTATAGGTGGCTCATTGTTGTCTGACTCTTTGTGACCCTGCGGACTGTAGCCCAACAGGCTCCTCTGTCCTTGGAATTTTCCAGGCAAGAATACTGGTGTAGTTTGTCATTTTCTACTCCAGGGGATCTTCCCAAGCCAGGGATTGAACCTAGGTTTTCTGTATTGCCTGCAGATTTTTTATGGTCTGAGTTACCAGGGAAGCCCCAGCTCCACTACCAAACACTGCTCAAAATTTACAATAGTCTCTCCCCTACTCCCACATCATGTGTCTTTACTTTTGCTAGGATGCCCTTTGAACCTTCCTTAGGGAGGCTTTTCCTGATACCAGTAGAGAGAGGCTCAGGCCAGGCTTGAGTCTTGCTCCACCATTTACTACAACGTGGCCATAGAAGTCTACTTTCTCATTCTCTGCCTCAGTTTCTCCATCTATGGAATAAGAATAAAAATACTAACACTGAAGCATTGTCATGAGGAAGAATACAGGTAAGGCACTTCAGTACTTTGCACTGTCCTGTACAAAGTACTCAATATATGTGAATTATTACTGTTCTCAGTTATTAATATGAATGGTTGGTTGATTTAGATTTGCATATTATCAGTTCTGTGATCTGTTAGCCTGAGCCATCTGGAGAGGTGGCTGATATTGTATAATCTCAATGTGATATTTGTATAAGCTCAATCTTCCAGTGTTTGTTGAGCTATCATACAGAGAACCAAATTTATTGGGCAGATATTTTGTTCCATCTTATCACAACTCTGCTCACATCATAGGGTGTGGCTGGTCACCATGTGTGATGCCTTCACATGGAATCCTGAGGCACTGGGTGGAGGGAAGAAGAGCTGAGAAGAGAGGTTGATCCTACTTTACAGAAACTCCAAGGTATTATTCATGAAAAATGCCTTGCACATTTCAGAGTGGGCACAGCCACCAATGCTAGAAAGAAGTAGAACAAAGTCCTTACACCTTTAGAAGGTATCCCAAGAAGAAAGTACCCCAAGCACTGGTGACTGATACCACTTTTTCAAAGGAAGTAAGTGCATTGTCTTCTTCTATTTCAGCATTAATTTCTGCCTCCATCTCAGAAAAAGTAGGGAGAGAATTATAAGAATAAAATGCCTCATGGATAAAAATTTGGAGTAGGCCACCCATGTTTTTTTTTAAGTATCATTCCATACTCACATATCTGAAGGTAGTACTTCAAAATTTGTAATATATGTACTTACATTTTACTGATTTTGTTGGATTAAAGTTTCTACATTTTTAAATCATTTTGCATCTATTCCAGGAAGAAATATTCCTGAGAAATATTCTCAGGGGGCTAGTTTTATGTACAGTATAAATTGCAAGTCAATTTCTTGCTATCCATCTTGACCACCCCCTCCCCCAGCTCAAAAGACTGTCATATCATATCGTACCAATTTAGGAGGCATGGAATAAGTCTCCCCACCTATATTCCTGTCCTCATGGTCAACAAGGATGTCAGTGTGAACTTTCAAGATGAAATTTGACTCTACAACTCAACTGGCTTGGACAGCTTTCCAAACTAATCTCCAGAGATGCTTCTGATGGTCCAAACATAAGCCCCTTATAAACATAGGGCTGCATTTCCTTTACTGGAAATTTTTTGATCACTCTGCCTCTCCTCATCCTCCCCTGCTACAGCTCCCGTTTCCTTAGTCAAGGCTAGTTCTTGTACCCTACACTTTTCTAGCCCTTGAACTTTAGCCCTACTATGATTTTAATATTTCATACTACCTATCCAGAACCATTGTAACCTCCATGAGAGTAGGCTCTATATTTAACTTTGGAAAGGCATCATTAGCATCATGGTGCACTATACTTATTTGGCAAAATTAGACACCAAAACATTTGTTGAATGAATTAATTTGAACCTCTAGACTTCTTACTTAGCTTAGTCATATTAATAAATTCAGAGTATTCAACAGTTAGTAGTAGATTTTGAGTTCCAAGAATTCCTCCTCAGCTAAACTTTGAAAAATTTAGTGTAGTCCCTCAATCATTTCTGACTCTTTGTGACTCTGTGGACTATAGCCTGCCAGGCTCTTCTGTCCATGGGATTTTTCAGAAGTGATCACTGGAGTGGATTGCCGTTTCCTCCTTCAGGGGATCTTCGACCCAGGGATTGAACTCCTGTCTCCTGTGTCTCCTGCATTGCAAGCAGATTCTTTATCTGCTGAGCCATCAGAGAAGCCTTTTTATTCGTTTGTTTATAGAAGTTTATTAGGGCATCCCTGGTGGCTCAGAAGTTAAAGTGTCTGCCTACAATGCAGGTAGACTTGGGTTCAATTCCTGGGTCGGGAAGATCCCCTGAAGAAGGAAATGGAAACCCACTCCGATATTCTTGCCTGGAGAATCCCATGGACAGAGGAGCCTGGTGGGCTACAGTCCACGGGGTCGCAAAGAGTCGAAGACTGAGCGATTTCACTTTCACTTTCACTTTCAGAGCTTTGAAAGAGAGCGGGAGAAATGGGAAGGGATATTCTGACATCATAAAATGAATAGAGATTTACTCTTCTTCTGTCCTTTGTTTTTCCGTAGTACAAAAGCATAAAGCTACTTGACTCGTTTCATGCTTTCTCAAGTTAAACTAAAATTTTTAAACATCCTATGTTTAAGTATTATCTAGCTACTGATTCTTTTCCTCATGTTTACTGAGCATTTGTTTACTTATTTTTTGAAACCAGTCATTGGTAAGTTATCTTCAGGTATGCTCCTAGCCCAGCATTAAAGCTCTCTGTAAAGCATACCAAAAGGAAAATAAAAATAGAAATGGGTGCTCTCTCATGTTCTGTCTTTACAGTGAAATACAGGTATGATATTAAAAGATAAATCTTCTAATGTTAAATTTGCTGGTAGTTGAAAACAAATTCTAGTTATTAAAATTAAATCCCCAAAAGAAAGTTTTACATGCTTAATAATATATGTTCAGAGGGTTATGCAGTTTTATATGACTGAGATTTCCAAATACTACTTGCATTGCTAGTCATCTTTTTGTGCTGTTTCTCTGCCTGTTATAGCCACTATTTTTTTTTCTGCTGTTTCTTTCAAAGCAAATGACAGACACATTTCTTTTCTCTAGTCAGCTTTATTAAACTATGATTCTTCTGCTGTTGAGTTCTATGAAACATTTAGTTTCAGCTTATTTTTAGTTTGCTATCAGTGTCAGCTGCCCATCCCCCTGCTGGGTGATTAGATTAACCATTGTTTCCACTGGTGCATGGTTCTTCCCAAGCCACTCTAGTTCAGAATTACCACAGAGATGCTCTTGGCCTTGGGCAAGTCATTTAGCTTCTCTGTGCTCTCCTTTCCTCATTTATAAAACGAGGATTAAATGACCTTTCTCTACCTACCTAACAGGAGTGCTTTAGATAAAATTAGATAATAGAATTAGAAGCGAATGGGAAGTTTAATTGTTGTACTAAAGCATGATGATCTAGTCTAAGGAACCCAAATAGAAACAGGTGTGTAGCAGTTTTTTGTTTTGTTTTGTTTTTGTTTTTTTTTTTGGTGTGTGGCTTTTGTATTCATAGATCAGTCTGCTATCAAAAGAAAAATAAATGTCAATTTGAGAATAAAAGGAAACCAAAACTAAAAATTTATAGTAGAAGACAACTGTGTCAGAGGCCAGATTAGAAACTCTGGGTGACCTTCTGTGATTGTGTGAGAGACTTAAGATAGAGAAAGCCATGACTCACTGTTCTCTACAAAAAGAGAAGGAAAGGAAATGAGAAGTAAGAGATCTGAGGAAGTGCTGCTAAACCAGAAAGCTCAGGAAAAACTTAAAGGTCAATCCTTGGAAAACATTGATCAGTAGAAGAGAAGCATGAGATTTTTAAACTGCAATGCCATACTAGCATCTAGTTTTCCTTTCTATTTTTTAATTTATTTCTTCTTCTACATCATGAAAGAAGAGAAGATATAGAAAAGTAGAGAAATCCAAAGAACAAATGTGATTTTTGCTAGAGATTGTAAGTGGTTCATAGTCTCTTTTCCTAGATTAAAATCATAAATTGAATTCATCCCACTGCAAGAAATTAGATTAGATGTACCTGGGCATACTAGATTCATGGTAGAGGCTCAGTTAATGAAAATTAGGGTGTAGTAAATACATGATAGCCTGGGAGAAATCAGGGCTAAGTTACACAATAAATGACAGCAATGAAGGATAATGAAACTGAGGCAGCTGGTTTGTATGTTCAGTATAACACCAACTTATGTAGATGTTCTTTATTCTTTATATTCAGTTGTTTTCTTAAAGATTTCAAATTTTATTGAATAAACATGGAGATATAAAAACCATGCTTTGAGATTTGATTAACCATACCTAGGGAAATTATCTCAGTTTTTACCCTACAGCTGTATAGTTGGGTCAAGCCTGTCTGTCAGCTGTCTGCCTGAAATGCTGAATTCTAGCTATAGATATGGAAGGTGGATGCACTGGACAACTTTTTAACATCCAGAGTGTTAAAGAATAGACATTCTTATGTCATTCGAAGAATAAGTCTTCTCTGGAGATTTTCTTCAGTATATTTGGTTTTTATTTACCTTTTTTTTTTTTTAATCTCTTTGCCTATTTCATTAGCCCCATCAACAATATCAAATTTAATTTCAAATAGATTCTTAGAATCTGTTTCACTCTTCTTCAGTGATTCCAATTTTATTTTGTGGCTTTTGTATAAGAAATTGTTTATCAATAGCAACAAACAACAAATAAAACAACAATAATAAAAAAGCAAGAATCTCATATGATTTATCAATTTAGTTCAGTTCAGTCACTTAGTCGTGTCCCACCCTTTGCGACCCCGTGAATTGCAGCATTCCAGGCCTCCCTGTCCATCACCAACTCCCAGAGTTCACCCAAACTCATGTCCATCGAGTCAGTGATGCCATCCAGCCATCTCATCCTCTGTTGTCCCCTTCTCCTCCTGCCCCCAATCCCTCTCAGCATCAAGGTCTTTTCCAATAAGTCAACTCTTCACATGAGGTGGCCAAAGTATTGCAGTTTCGGCCTCAGCATCAGTCCTTCCAGTGAAAACCCAGGACTGGTCTCCTTAAGATGGACAGGCTGGTGTCATCTGCATATCTGAGGTTATTGATATTTCTCCCGGCAATCTTGATTCCAGCTTGTGTTTCTTCCAGTTGAGCATTTCTCATGATGTACTCTGCATAGAATTAAATAAGCAGGGTGATAATATACAGCCTTGACGTACTCCTTTTCCTATTTGGAACCAGTCTGTTGTTCCATGTCCATTTCTAACTGTTCCTTCCTGACCTGCATATAGGTTTCTCAAGAGACAGGTTAGGTGGTCTGGTATTCCCATCTCTTTCAGAATTTTCCACAGCTTATTGTGATCCACACAGTCAAAGGCTTTGGCATAGTCAATAAAGTAGAAATAGATGTTTTTCTGGAACTCTCTTGCTTTTTCCATGATCCAGCCGATGTTGGCAATTTGATCTCTGGTTCCTCTGCCTTTTCTGAAACCAGCTTGAACATCAGGAAGTTCACGGTTCACGTATTGCTGAAGCCTGGCTTGGAGAATTTTTAGCATTACTTTACTAGCATGTGAGATGAGTGCAATTGTGCGGTAATTTGAGCATTCTTTGGCATTGCCTTTCTTTGGGATTGGAATGAAAACTGACCTTTTCTAGTCCTGTGGCCACTGCTGAGTTTTCCAAATGTGCTGGCATATTGAGTGTAGCACTTTCACAGCATCATCTTTCAGGATTTGAAACAGCTCCACAGGAATTCCATCACCTCCACTAGCTTTGTTCATAGTGATGCTTTCCAAGGCCCACTTGACTTCACATGCCAGGATGTTTGCCTCTAGATTAGTGATTACATCATCATGATTATCTGGGTCGTGAAGATCTTTTTTGTATGGTTTTTCTGTGTTTTCTTGCTACCTCTTCTTAATATCTTTTGCTTCTGTTAGGTCCATACCATTTCTGTCCTTTATCGAGCCCATCTTTGCATGAAATGTTCCCTTGGTATCTAATTTTCTTGAAGAGATTTCTAGTCTTTCCCATTCTGTTGTTTTCCTCTATTTCTTTGCACTGATCACTGAAGAAGGCTTTCTTATCTCTTCTTGCTATTTTTTGGAACTCTGCATTCAGATGAGTATATCTTTTGCTTTCTCCTTTGTTTTTGCTTCTCTTCTCTTCACAGCTATCTGTAAGGCCTCTCCAGACAGTCATTTTGCTTTTTTGCATTTCTTTTCCATGGGGATGTCTTGATCCCTGTCTCCTGTACAATGTCACGAACTTCAGTCCATAGTTCATCAGTCACTCTATCTATCAGATCTAGGCCCTAAATTCTATTTCTCACTTCCACTGTATAATCATAAGGGATTTTATTTAGGTCATATCTGAATGGTCTAGCGTTTTTCCCTACTTTCTTCAATTTAAGTCGGGATTTGGTAATAAGGAGTCCATGATCTGAGCCACAGTCTGCTCCTGCTCTTGTTTTTGTTGACTGTATAGAGCTTCTCCATCTTTGGCTGCAAAGAGTATAATCAATCTGATTTCGGTGTTGACCATCTGGTGATGTCCATATGTAGAGTCTTCTCTTGTGTTGTTGGAAGAGGGTGTTTGCTATGACCAGTGCATTTTCTTGGCAAAACTCTATTAGTCTTTGCCCTGCTTCATTCCATATTCCAAGGCCAAATTTGCCTGTTACTCCAGGTGTTTCTTGACTTCCTACTTTTGCATTCCAGTCTCCTATAGTGAATAGGACATCTTTTTTGGGTGTTAGTTCTAAAAGGTCTTGTAGGTCTTCATAGAACTGTTCAACTTCAGCTGCTTCAGTGTTACTGGTTGGGGCATAGACTTGAATTACTGTGATATTGAATGGTTTGCCTTGGAAACGAACAGAGATCATTCTGTCGTTTTTGAGATTGCATCCAACTACTGCATTTCAGACTCTTTTGTTGACCATGATGGCTACTCCATTTCTTTTAAGGGATTCCTGCCCGCAGTAGTAGATATAAGGGTCACATGAGTTAAATTCACCCATTCCAGTCCATTTTAGTTCGCTGAATCCTGGAATGTCGACGTTCACTCTTGCCATCTCTTGTTTGACCACTCCCAATTTGCCTTGATTCATGGACCTGACATTCCAGGTTTCTAAGATGTATTGGAAAAGAACTGCAAAAAAGCAAAATGGCTATCTGGGGAGGCCTTACAAATTGCTATGAAAAGAAGAGAGGCCAAAAGCAAAGAAGAAAAGGAAAGATATAAGCATCTGAATGCAGAGTTCCAGAGAATAGCAAGAAGAGATAAGACAGCCTTCTTCAACGATCAATGCAAAGAAATAGCGGAAAACAACAGAATTGGAAAGACTAGAAATCTCTTCAAGAAAATTAGAAAAACCAAGGGAAAAAAAGCAGAAGATATTAAGAAGAGGTGTCAAGAATACATGGAAGAACTGTACAAAAAAGATCTTCACGACCCAGATAATCATGATGATGTGATCACTAATATAGAGGCAGACATCTTGGAATGTGAAGTCAAGTGGGCCTTGGAAAGCATCACTATGAACAAAGCTAGTGGAGGTGATGGAATTCCTGTGGAGCTGTTTCAAATCCTGAAAGATGATGCTGTGAAAGTGCTACACTCAATATGCCAGCACATTTGGAAAACTCAGCGGTGGCCACAGGACTAGAAAAGGTCAGTTTTCATTCCAATCCCAAAGAAAGGCAATGCCAAAGAATGCTCAAATTACCGCACAATTGCACTCATCTCACATGCTAGTAAAGTAATGCTAAAAATTCTCCAAGCCAGGCTTCAGCAATACGTGAACCGTGAACTTCCTGATGTTCAAGCTGGTTTCAGAAAAGGCAGAGGAACCAGAGATCAAATTGCCAACATCGGCTGGATCATGGAAAAAGCAAGAGAGTTCCAGAAAAACATCTATTTCTACTTTATTGACTATGCCAAAGCCTTTGACTGTGTGGATCACAATAAGCTGTGGAAAATTCTGAAAGAGATGGGAATACCAGACCACCTAACCTGTCTCTTGAGAAACCTATATGCAGGTCAGGAAGGAACAGTTAGAAATGGACATGGAATAACAGACTGGTTTCAAATAGGAAAATGAGTACGTCAAGGCTGTATATTGTCACCCTGCTTATTTAACTTCTATGCAGAGTACATCATGAGAAATGCTCAACTGGAAGAAATACAAGCTGGAATCAAGATTGCCGGGAGAAATATCAGTAACCTCAGATATGCAGATGACACCACCCTTATGGCAGGAAGTGAAGAGGAAATAAAAAGCCTCTTGATGAAAATGAAAGAGGAGAGGGAAAAAGTTGGCTTAAAGCTCAACATTCAGAAAACGAAGATCATGGCATCCAGTCCCATCACTTCATGGGAAATGGATGGGGAAACAGTGGAAACAGTATCAGACTTTATTTTTTGGCTTCCAAAATCACTGCAATTGGTGACTGCAACCATGATATTAAAAGATGCTTACTCCTTGTAAGAAAAGTTATGACCAACCTAGATATTATATTCAAAAGCAGAGACATTACTTTGCCGACTAAGGTCTGTCTAGTCAAGGCTATGGTTTTTCCAGTGGTCATGTATGGATGTGAGATTTGGGCTGTGAAGAAGGCTGAGTGCCGAAGAATTGATGCTTTTGACCTGTGGTGTTGGAGAAGACTCTTGAGAGTCCCTTGGGCTGCAAGGAGATCTAACCAGTCCATTCTGAAGGAGATCAGCCCTGGGATTTCTTTGGAAGGAATGATGCTAAAGCTGAAACTCCAGTACTTTGGCCAACTCATGCAAAGAGTTTACTCATTGGAAAAGACTCTGATACTGGGAGGGATTGGGGGCAGGAGGATAAGGGGACGACAGAGGATGAGATGGCTGGATGGCATCAAGGAATCAATGGACATGAGTCTGAATGAACTCTGGGAGATGGTGTTGAACAGGGAGGCCTGGCGTGCTGCAATTCATGGGGTCACAAAGAGTCAGACACGACTGAGCGGCTGAACTGAACTGAACTGACGCAATATTGCTCTTTACAGCATCAGACCTTGCTTCTATCACCAGTCACATCCACAGCTGGGTATTGTTTTTGCCCTGGCTCCATCCCTTCATTCTTTCTGGAGTTATTTCTCCACTGATCTCCAGTAGTATATTGGGCACTTACTGACCTGGGGAGTTCCTCTTTCAGTGTCCTATCATTTTGCCTTTTCATACTGTTCATGGGGTTCTCAAGGTAAGAATACTGAAGTGGTTTGCCATTCCCTTCTCCAGTGAACCACATTCTGTCAGACCTCTCCACCATGACCCGCCCATCTTGGGTTGCCCAGCGGGCATGGCTTAGTTTTATTGAGTTAGACAAGCCGTGGTCCTAGTGTGGTTAGATTGACTAGTTTTCTGTGAGTATGGTTTCAGTATGTCTGTCCTCTGATGCCCTTTTGCAACACCTACCATCTTACTTGAGTTTCTCTTACATTGGGCGTGGGGTATCTCTTCACATCCGCTCCAGCAAAGTGCAGCCGCTGCTCCTTACCTTGGACGAAGGGTACCTCCTCACCGCCGCCCTTCCTGCCCTTCAACATGTGATAGGTCCTCTAGGTCTTCCTGCGCCCATTTAGCCACGACCTCTTGGACGTGGGGTTGCTCCTCCTGGCGGCCAGAGTCTGTAAGTGATGCCAAATATATGGTTGAACACTTTTAATATCATTTGTTTAAAATATTTTTAAAAATTAATAATATATTTATTAGTAAGTGATTACACATACTAATTTTTGAGATGTTTTCTATCTCGGAGAGAGGTTATAACTATAAGCCATTTGTGATTCAGGGGAATTTTCTGTTTGTGCTGCCATTTCATTTAGAAAATACAAAGGAGAAGAAAAGATCAAGGTGCACAGCAAAGACAGAGCATACAAAAGGAACAGAGACCATTGATGTCAACAGGAAATATCTATCTTTCTTTTCATTTAAAATTAAAGAAAGTAGAAATGTGACAAGATGAATACTTTTAACCAAAGGTAACTGAGAATTGCTGTATGTCAAGTTGTCAAAAATGCTTCTGACCTGATTTTTCTTTCATTAATTTTACTAAATTTTGTCCTCCTAATCTATTATTTCTTCTTGCTAAAATATATGTAACATCTAAGAAGAATCAGAATATGTGGTAATTCCTTTCCCACCACCGCCCCCCCACCAGAAATCTATCATTGAGCCTCCATCTGACAACATCATTGATACTCATTAAGGATGCAAGTTTATAAATTTCAGTCTAACTTTTGGGTTCTTTATGAACATAGATTTGTAATTGAGCCAGCTTATGACACATTAAAAAAAATAGGTAGCGGGTTTCTGAAGCAAATTAACTGGGGGCCAAATTTAGCTTCCTAAACTCATTTCATTTGCACCTCAGCTTGGACTTAAGCCATTAGCACAGCAGGATAAAGCAATGGTTATGCACCAGGCCACCAGCACTTCCATGCATAAGATTTTGCAGAATGACAGAAATAATGAATGTAATTAAAACAGCATGGAGCCAAGAAAAAATAATTAGTATACAAGTTGGATGGCTCTGGGAGGCCCATGACATGACAAAAACATTTTAAGGATTTTAATGATATCCTAAACTAGTTTAGTTTCCAAATAAGAGCTCATGTATCAAAATATTTGAGAAATGAATGTTCTTAATAATTGTCTCCAAACGTTAGACTTAAGGTGTTATACTTTTAATGACCTCTTTTTAATCTCAGATTTTCCCCCTTACTCTGGAAATGACACCTATGAATTATTTAATTATTATGTTCCTGAGAAAGGAGTTATATAAATGCCCTATGGTCATAAAATGGTAAAAGTTAGTTAAGATTTTTGGGAATTGTCATTAATGAGATTTAAAAACTTGTTTTTTTTTAAATAGTTATAAATCAAATAAGACACTACATTCTAACTTATTAACTCATAATCATACAGGCTATAATTTTTAAAGCTTTTAATCTTAAAAGTGAGAGAGGTCTAAACTTTCTCAAGGAAGATTTTTTCTGGAAAATCAATTTGAGCACCACTGATAACACTGCTAGTTCTTTAAAATCATGCAAACATAGTACATTCTGGGAAGTATAAGTCCTTCCTTAAAGACAGAAGAGAAGTATATATTATAGACAATTCTTCCCACCTCCTAAAATAAAAAGGATTAATTGATAAAGGTAGATTTTTACACTGATTTTTAGAAACACTTTGGGGCTTCTCTGGTGTTTCAGATGGTAAAGAATCTGCCTGCAATGCAGGACACCTGGGTTCAATCTTGGGGTTGAGAAGAGCCCCTGGAAAAGAGAATGGCTACCCTACTCCAGTTTTCTTGCCTGCAGAAACCCATAGACAGAGAGGCCTGGTGGGCTGCAGTCCATAGGGTCACAAAGAGTCAGACACGACTGAGTGATTTTCACTTCACTTCAGGATTACTTTTATTCTTTAACTTGTTCATACAAACTCAAAACAATAATTTTTTTCTAAATTATCTCTCTAGAGAAAAACCTAAAATGACTTCTAAACTTTTTTTCAAATATTATAGAGTTCTAAGAAATTATAATAGCAAATAAAGCCAAGAAAGTTGTGATGATAGAAAAAAAATAATGTGCCATTTTAGATCATGTTCTTTCAGGATGAGTAAATCATAGACAGAAAGCAAGGCAGAAGGAGAATTTGCAAGATATGTGGATGTGGATATAAAGAAGATAAAAGGAAAATTCAAGATCTGGGCCTTGGACGTCTTGGAGAATAATACTGCTACTGATAGAATCATATATCAAAAATTATATTTGTTGGAAAAAATAATGAAATAAAGTCGTTGAGACTGAATGACAATGAGGCATTCAAAAGGAACTGTGTAGTAGATTTTCAAAAGTAAAAAACTATACGAGGTCAAGATCTTAGAGATGGCTGTTATTTGCAGAGTCATTTGCTCAGAGATTTGACTTAATTCTTTTAAGCTGGCTGTGTTCATATCTCAAATGATCAAAAATTTCCTTTTAAAAAGGGGGAAAGGCAGATTATAAAAGCACTCCATACAAACATAAATTAAATTACTATTCTTATAGTCATTACATTTTAAATACTTTCAAACAAAACAGTAGCATTGCTTCACTTTACCTGTAAAAAACAGGCAGTTTTATACTTACAACAAAGTTTGTTTCCAATGCAAAATGTTTGTCATCATGTTATACATAACTATGGAACTGTTTTTAATCTTAAGCGGGAGTAAAATCCAAATTTTCTCAAGGCAAATGATTTAAGGAAACAAGTAAAATGTCACAGAAAATGAGCCCCAAGCAGCCTGATTCACTCACCGGTTCTTCCCAAATTCTACCAAGACTTGAAGAACAGGAAACATGGTGGATTCTGCTCTTTAGAGTGTGAGCTGAACATCGTGCTCCTTTAAAAGTATGTCATATTGTTGAGTTCCTGACCTCTAGAAATTCAATCTAATGATACAGCTAGACATGTTAAACCCTGGTCAAGCACTATGGGAATGCACTGCAGTCACATTTCATTAAAACAAAGCAAACAAGATTCTTTTCATGGTCTTGGAAACTTCCCTTGTTCATGCATGCATGGTTTCAGCTCACAAGGCTCATACTTTCATCTGGTAACATAATTTCTTGCATTTTATTTTGTGCTTGTATTCAGTTTATGTGAAAGACATTCTCTTGAGGATGTATCTGGCAGGAAAAAATTTTGTGGGATAGTATTCCTCACTATTAAATGATAAAGTGACTATATGTGGCTTTTATTAGTTTCCTCCTATGAATCATTCTCTTAATATAGACTATATTGCCAAGGATTTCTTACTTTGAATAATGTGGTTGTTGTCTATTTCATGATTCTTGTTAATTAACCTTAAAATTTGTAAAATCTATGTAAGAATGCAAATAGTTGAAGGAAAAGAGTTCATCTGCCTGAGTACAAGTATCAAAGCAAGTATATAGTTATTTGTTATGTTGGAACTGGTCCTTTTTGTAAGGAGAGTTTTTAACTGAAACAAATTATCAGTGGCTAATGGTCTATTTGGCAGAGCTCATAGCCAGCATTATTCTGGCTGCTCTTGATTAGAATGTAGACCATAGAAGGCCAAGGGATTCTTAATTGATTGTTATTAACAGCCTGTGCATTGTGTGTAATTATGAACAAAACTGGACCAGGGAGAAAAAAAGAAAGAAAAAGAGCTAAAGAGAATTAGGGTTATCACCTCCTCAAATATGACCCAGAGAAGTATGATCTAAGCAACATCTGAGGCTATAAATATGTTCTTTTCAACCCTATTTCTCAAATGTCTTAGGAGAAATAAAACTGATTTTAAGAATGAGAGCTGTAAGGACTTATTTAGGAAATCAGTAGTTAATCACATATATAAAGTCTGGAACACACTGGAGTCCATCAGTTGGTCAATTATATACTTGATACAACTTGGAACATAATTATTAGTATCTATGGCCTTACTAAACTACCTGTTTAAATGATTTAACAAGTGATAAATATCTGGTTAAATGGATATTTAGGTACTTCTGAACATAAACATGATGTTAAGGTTTATATCCACTCTATAATTTGTCATGTTGATTCTAATGAACAAAAATGCTCATGCACTAAATGTAAATATGCCCTATTTTTGAGAAAAGAAAAGGAAAAGAAAGATAAGACTGACCATCTTCCTTAAAACAGTTCTGTAGCTTGGCATGAAATAAATGAGTCATGGAAACCGCAGATACTTAAACATGGTATTTATCTTATTAGTAGTGTCTTCCTGTTACACAAAACACCTAAAACAACAGGGAATAGCAGATTAGAAACAATTTTCTCAGTTTGGCTAAACACTAGTAAAAAAATCATTCAATAATTTCCAATCAGGGTGTGAATAAGAAGGGCTTGGCATTTATGTGGTTTCCAACAGGTGAATGCCCTTGCCTTAGGAATAATATATACATTATTCATTGGCCAAAACCCAACAAAGTCTTTCACGTGAAAATAAATGCTAACTTCATTTCCAGTACAGATATCAAAAATACAGGTTGTTATATACCATGCTATTATACCTGCTTCTAATTACACTGATGTGGTTGATTTAGCAAGATAAAACAGTATTTCAGAAAAGGTGAACTTAAAGAAAATTATTACAACAAATGCAATTGTAATTGTGTAGTTGATCATGACGATTTATGGAAGATATTGGTAGGAAAAAAATAATAACACTAGGCAAGCTAGCAGACCTTTTTCAAAACATTCCAATCAACAAAAGTGTTTCTTTTCTTTGTGACTCTGACAACAATTTTAAAATGTTTTTTTTTTAGTCACTAGTTCTTAAGTGGTTCCAATTTGCAAAAGGAGTACATCAAGGCTGTATATTGTCACCCTGCTTATTTAACTTATATGCATAGTACATTATGAGAAATGCTGGACTGGATGAAGCACAAGCTGGAATCAAGATTGCTGGGAGAAATACCAATAACCCCAGATATGCAGATGACACAACTCTTATGGCAGAAAGCATAGAAGAACTAAAGAGCCTCTTGATGAAAGTGAAAGAAGAGAGTGCAAAAGCTGGCTTTAAACTAAACATTCAAAATACTAAGGTCATGACATCCAGTCCTATCTCTTCATAGCAAATAGATGGGGAAACAATGGAAGCAGTGACAGACTTTATTTTCCTGGGCTCCAAAATCACTGCAAACGGTGACTGCAGCAATGAAATTAAAGGATGCTTGCTCATTGGAAGAAAGGAGCAACCTAGACAGCATATTAAAAAGCAGAGACATTAATTTGCTGACCAAGATCCATCTAGTCAAAGCTACAGTTTTTCCAGAAGTCATGTATGGATGTAAGAGTTGACTATAAAGAAAATTGAGAACTGAAGAATTGATACTTTTGAACTGTAGTGTTGGAGAAGACTCTTGAAAGTCCCTGGACTGCAAGGAGATTCAACCAGTCTCTCCTAAAGGAAATCAGTCCTGAATATTTGTTGGAAGGACTGATGGTGAAGCTGATACTGCAATATTTGGCCACCTGATGCAAAGAACTGACTCGTTTGAAAAGACCCTGATGCTGGGAAAGATTGAAGCTGGGAGGAGACGGAGACAACAGAGAATAAGATGGTTGGATGGCATCACTGACTCAATAGACATGAGTTTGAGTAAACTCTTGGAGTTGGTGATGGACAGGGAGGCCTGGTGTGCTGCAGTCCATGGGATTGTAGAGTCGGACTCAACTTAGTGAGTGAACTGAACAAAACTGAACTGTTAAGTAATTTTCTAAACTTAGAGATAATTTGAATGTGGATATTACTATTTTTGATCATATTATTTGCCTTTTAATTTCAATGAATATAATGTTTTTTTACATTGAATGATATCCACCATAGAGGTAAAATATATCCCTAGGAACCTACATTATATTGCAAAATTATAATAATGTGAAATCAACATAGTTTTGTTTTTAAAATTCTCAGAGTTGAAACCAACCCAAATGAAAGATATATTGGAATACATATGACGCCCAACTCCATTCAGTGGAATAAGATACTTGTAATTCAGTAAGTTTTATAAAATATAGCATATTGCAGTGCTCAAAACTTGATAAAATAATTGCTTATCCTGTAAGGATATTTGCTTATGTGCACTAATAAAAATTAATGGTCAATCAAATGTTAAAAAACAGTTTATCCTAAAGAATCTGAGTCTACTTTAATAAATTTGATCTACAAGTCTAATTTATATCTATACAATTTTCTGGGAAATTTTCCTCATTACTTCCCAAGTAGGAAAATTATTACTGTACTTTGTCATAATTTTGTAAAAAGTTATGACAGTGAATAGATTGGCTAAAGCTTATACTTTGGAATTGTTTTATTCTAATATTATTCTAGTGTTAGAAGCCATGATAAACATTACTATCTACTATAAAATTCTTGTCAATAACAGCATTAGTTTTGGGGATGTGCTACTCACATGTGTATATTTGTTATATTGGAAGAGTACTTTAATGGAATGAAAAAGTTTAGAAATAGAATTGGAGTAAACAAATGGAAAGGCTATCTGGGTAAGATGACAAATTGAGCTGCTTTGTCTAATTTCTTCATGTCTGATCTTGCTTCATTATCAGAAACTAAGAGTGCTATGCACATGTTAAAAAGTCACACTCTTCCCTCTAGATACTTACCAGATGTGACCAGATTGAAGAAACCCAATAAGGACTGGAAAATAGCTGCCTTTACTGAGGATGAAGCTAAATACTGTGGAAACTGGGTAGAGGAGACTTAGGCTGAATCACGTAATAGGAAATGTGGACTATGTCACATCCTCATGATTGATATTGAAAGGCAAAATTCTAACATGATTTCAAACAGAGAATCCCAAAAGGGTCTCAGCACCCTGTTTAGGGGTAAATACCAAATCATTGAAAATTCTACTTATACAAATGTTAAGTGATTAGTTAAGTTCAAAAGAAAAATATATAGTGTGGGAATTATAAACATTTTACTATAAGAAAAAGAACTTATGTAAGAGTAAATATATACTGATTTTTTTAAATGCTTTACTACTGAACACAATGTATTTTTAAAGTACCTACTTTGTGCTTTCAATAAATGCAATAAAACAGACTGAGGGGGAAAAAAGGAATTTAATGATGTGATTAAAAAAAAAAAAGCTTCAGGTGAAAAAGAATTAACTGTATGAAGAAAAATACCAGTAAACTAATAGTAAAACTGATAAATTAAAAAATTGCACGTAGAAACAGTGTTGCATATAATCTTCATTGTAGATTAAATTGATCAGTAATTTAGAAAATAAATGGTATAATATCTTAGAATATAAATGAACATCCATGAATAGTAAAACTAATAAGAGAAAGTGGAATTATGAAAGATACCATTGTGAGATTAAATTCCATGGTTCTTGAAGTGAAGGATAGAAACAGTAGAGAAGAAAATACAGCCAAATGTAAAAAAAAAAAAAAATTATATAAAGTATAATAAAAAGAGATCAACACCTAGGAGTCTAGGAGTATTTTGGTGAATTAAAATATATTAAAATAAACTATATCCAACAATCATTTATACAGAAATAGCAGGATGCCTATGAGAAAAAAAAATCAAACTGGATAAAGGAATTCTACTGAAATAATAAATTCCAATGGTAGATTTGAAAAATATAAGAACATGAAGAAAAAAATGATCACCTAAGAAGTTTGTAAGAAAGCAAATCATGGTTTGGGTGTGATAGAAATAAACACATACTTTCAAAATGTAAGGGTTTAGAAAGAAGTATCATTGGCCGGCGGTCCTAAGATGGTGGAGGAATAGGACAGGGAGACCACTTTCTCCCCCACAATTCAAAAGAGAAAAGCAAACAAACAAAAAAGATCATCTGAATGCTGAGCAACTTCCACAAAAGAACTTCTGGATGCTGGCAGAGGACACCAGGCACCCAGAAAGGCAGCCCATTCTCTTCGAAAGTAGGTAGGGCAAAATATAAAAGACAAGAAGAGAGATGAAAGAGTTAGGGACTGAGAACTGTCCTGGGGAGGGAGTCATGAAGGAGGAAAAGTTTCCAAACAGCAGGAAATCCTCTCACTTGTGGCTCTGTGGGGAGTTTTGGAATCTCAGAGGACAACATAACTGGAAGAAGAAGAAGGAAAAAAACCCCACAGAATACACACCTAACTGCCATTCCCATGGAAAAGTAACCCAGATGCTCCCGTCTGCCACCAACAAGTGGGGGCTGGACAGGGTGGCGCAGGCTGCATGCTTAGGGTAACGACCAGGCCTGAGTGCCCTGAGGAAAATCTGTGGGAGCTAACATGAGATAACAATCCAAACTGTGGGATAGCCAGAGAGAAAAAAAAAGAACTTTCCTGAAAAAGGCTCTAACCTAACGTGAAACCTGGCCCACTCACAGAACAAAGTATTGAGCAAATACCAAAGGAAAGCTAGTCAGTTGTGTACATGCCCCTTCTCCAGGGAGGCAGAGAGGCAGAAGGCAAGGGGCAATCTCGGCCCCAGAGACTGGCATCCTCCAGCAAACTGTGAGCAGGCCCCCAGTTGCTAACCATGTCTTCCTGAGAACCTGAACGGTTGACATTCGCCAGGAGGGTGGCAGCCTGAGATCGGCTCCCCAGAGGAGACACAGGGCACACCAGAGATGGTGCTTTCATGGCACACTCAGGAAACTGAGCAGCCGGGACCAAGGAGGTGATTAAGATGCACGGTCTACCTGGGACAGTGCGTTCACCAAGCACCTGGCCGTCTGAACTGCTCGGACCTGGGAAGGGCACAAAACACATGCCCAACCAAGTCTGTGCCCTTGCAGACTACCAGAGAACCTGAATCTGAGCAGCTTAGACCTGAGAAGTGCATGATACGCAGGGTCCACTTTGGGCAGTACCCATGCAGAGCAACCTGGAGCCTGAGCAGTGTAGACCCGGAAAGCACATGCTGCCATGAGCTGGGGCAAACCCAGTGTGGTCCATACACTGTGAGCACTCCCCACAAATGCCAGTGATATTTGTTTGCAGTGTTCCTCCCTCCCCACAACACAACTGAACAAGTGAGCCTAAATAAGTGACCACCTTTGCTCCCTTGTGTAAGGGTAGAAATTAGACACTGGAGAGACTTGCAAACAGAGGAAGCCAAAATAAACAAAGAGGGAACCACTCTAGAAGTGACAGGTCAAACAAATTAAAACCCTATAGTTAACATTGACTAGGCATGGGAACTGTGGTGTTGGAGAAGACTCTTGAGAGTCCCTTGGACTGCAAGGAGATCCAACCAGTCCATTCTGAAGAAGATCAACCCTGGGATTTCTTTGGAAGGAATGATGCTAAAGCTGAAAATCCAGTACTTTGGCCACTTCATGTGAAGAATTGACTCATTGGAAAAGACTTTGATGCTGGGAGGGATTGGGGGCAGGAGGAGAAGGGGACGACAGAGGATGAGATGGCTGGATGGCATCACTGACTCAACGGACATGAATCTGAGTGAACTCCGGGAGTTGGTGATGGACAGGGAGGCCTGGCGGGCTGTGATTCATGGGGTTGCAAGGAGTCGGACACGACTGAGCAATTGAACTGAACGGAACTGAGGCATGGGAAGGGGCCTATTGACTTGAGAAGTACAAGCTGAAACAAGGAAATATCTAAAACTGAAGTGACCCCACACTAACCACAACAACTCCAGATAAATTCCTAGTTATATATTTTACTATTATCATTTTTCATTTTTTTATTTCTAAGTTCTTTATTACTCCTTTAATTTTCATTTTTATAACCTGCTATTGCCTTTCAAAAAAAAAATACCCTATTTTAAAGCAAATTTCATATATATATACATAGTAATTTTTGTGACTGATTTTGTTTTGTATTTTTAATATTGTATTTTTGAGAGTCTAACCTCTACTCTAGATTTTTAATCTTTGCTATTTGGTATTTGTTATCAATTTTGTGCCTTTAACAATCTAATCTTTCACTATCCATTTTCACTTAGGGGTATAATTACTGGCTTGATTGGTCTCTCCCCTTTTGACTCTCTCTTTTCTCACCCAGGTCACCTCTATCTCCTCCCTCTCCCTTCTATTCTTTACTTAACTCTGTGAATCTCTCTGGGTGTTCTGGGCTATGGAGAACACTTAGGGAACTGATAACTGGCTAGATTGGTCTCTCCCCTTTTGACTCCCCCTCTTCTGCTGGTAACCTCTATATCCTTCCTCCCTCTTCTGCATGTAACTCTGTAAACCTCTCTGTATGTCCCTCATTGTGGAGAATTTTTTCACCATTAACCTAGATGTTTTATCATCTGTGCTGTATGGATGGGGAAGTCTTGAGGCTACTTTAAGAATAAGACTGAAAGACAGAGACAGGAGGCTTAAATCCAAAACTTGAGCACACCAGAGAACTCCTGATTCCAGAGAACATTAACAGACAAGAGCTCATCCAAAAGCCTCCATACCTACACTGAAACCAAGCTCCACCCAAGAGCCAACAAATTCCGGAGCAAGACATACCATGCTAATTCTCCAACAATACAGGAACACAGACCTGAGCATTAAAATACAGGCTGCCCCAAGCCATGCCAAACCGATAGACACCCCAAGACTCACTACTGGAGACTCCATTGCACTCCAGAGAGAAGAGATCCAGCTCCACCAACCAGAACACAAATGCAAGCTCCCCTAACAAGGAAACAACAAGCCACTCTTCCAACCCCACCCACAGGGAGAAAGCTCCACAATAAGGAGGAACAACAAACTTCCAGCCTACAGAAAGGCCACCCCAAACACAGCAATCTAAACAAGACGAAAAAGCAGGGAAATATTCAGAAGATAAAGGAACAGGATAAATACCCACCAAACCAAACCAAAGAGGAGTAGAGGAGTCTACCTTAAAAAAAAGTCAGAATAATGATAGTAAAGATGATCCAAAATCTTGAAAACAAAATGGAGTTACAGATAAATAGACTAGAGACAGGGACTGAGAATATACAAAAAATGTTTAACAAGGACCTAGAAGAAATAAAAAAGGGTCAGTCAATAATGAATAATGCAATAACTGAGTTCAAAAGTACTCTGAAGGGAACCAATAGTAGAATAACTGAGGCAAAAGATAGGATAAATGAGGTGGAAAATAGAAAGGTGGAAATAAATAAAACAGAGAGAAAAAAAAAGAATTAAAAGAAATGAGGACAACCTCAAAGATCTCTGGGACAATGTTAAACACCCCAATCTTCAAATCATAGGAGTCCCAGAAAAAGAAGACAAAAAGAAAGGGCATGAGAAAATACTTGAGATAATAGTTGAAAACTTCTCTAAAATGCGGAAGGAAATAGCCACCCAAGTCCAAGAAACCCAGAGAGTCCCAAACAGGATAAACCCAAGGCAAAACACCACAAGACACATATTAATCAAATTAATGAAAATCAAACACAAAGTTCAGATATTAAAAGCAGCAAGGGAAAAGCAAAATAACACACAAGAGGATCCCCATAAGGATAAGAGCTGATCTTTCAATAGAAACTCTTCAGGCCAGAAGGGAATGGCAGGTCATACTTAAAGTGATGAAAGAGAAAAACCTATAACCCAGGTTACTACAACCAGCAAGGATTTCATTCAAATATGAAGGAGAAATCAAAAGCTTTACAGACAAGCAAAAGCTGGGAGAATTCAGCACCACCAAACCAGCTCTTCAATAAATGCCAAAGGATCTTCTCTAGACAGGAAACACAGAAAAGATTTATAAACTCGAGCCCCAAACAACAGAGTAAATGGCAACGGAATCATCCTTATCAGTAATTACCCTAATTGTAAATGGGTTGAGTGCCCCAACCAAAGACAAAGACTGGCTGAATGGATACAAAAACAAGACCCGTGTATACGCTGTCTACAAGAGACCCACCTCAAATCAAGGCCGACATACAGACTGAAAGTGAAGGGTTGGAAAAGGATATTTCATGCAAATGGACACCAAAGGAACTCAGGAGTAGTGATACTTATATCAGATAAAATAGACTTTGAAATAAAGGTCATGAAAAGGGACAAAGAAGGACACTACATAATGATCAAAAGATCAATCCAGGAGGAAGATATAACAATTATATATATATATATGTATATATATATATATATATATACACCCAAAATTGAACCACTGCAATATGTAAGGCAAATGTTAACAAGTATGAAAGGGGTGATTAACAGTAACACAATAATAGTGGGAGACTTTAATACCCCACTCACACCTATTGATAGATCAACCAAACAGAAAATTAGCAAGGAAACACAAACTTTAAGGGATACAATGGACCAGTTCAGTTCAATTCACTTCAGTCGCTCAGTCATGTCCGACTCTTTGTGACCCCATGAATCGCAGCACGCCAAGCCTCCCTGACCATCACCAACTCCCGGAGTTCACTCAGACTCGCGTTCATCGAGTCAGTGATGCCATCCAGCCATCTCATCCTCTGTCGTCCCCTTCTTCTCCTGCCCCCAATCCTTCCCAGAATCAGGGTTTTTTCTAATGAGTCATCTCTTCCCATGAGGCGGCCAAAATGTTGGGAGTTTCAGCTTTAGCATCATTCCTTACAATGAACACCCAGGACTGATATCCTTTAGAATGGACTGGTTGGGTCTCCTCGCAGTCCAAGGGACTCTGAAGAGTCTTCTCCATCACCACAGTTCAAAAGCATCAATTCTTTGGTGCTCAGCTTTCTTCACAGTCCAACTCTCACATCTACACATGACCACTGGAAAACCACAGCCTTGACTAGATGGATCATTGTTGGCAAAGTAATATCTCTGCTTTTTAATATGCTATCTAGGTTGGTCATAACTTTCCTTCCAAGGAGTAAGCATCTTTTAATTTCATGGCTGCAATCACTATCTGCAGTGATTTCGGAGGTCCCCAAAATAAAGTCTGACACTGTTTCCCACTGTTTCCACATTATTTCCCATGAAGTCATGGGACCAGATGTCATGATCTTAGTTTTCTGAATGTTAAACCTTTCCCACTCTACTCTTTCAATTTCAACAAGAGGATTTTAGTTCCTCTTCACTTTCTACCATAAGGGTGGTGTCATCTGCATATCTGAGGTTATTGATATTTCTCCCAGCAATCTTGATTCCAGCTTGTGCTTCTTCCAGCCCAGCATTTCTCATGATGTACTCTGCATATGCAGGGTGACAATATACTCCTTAATGTACTCCTTTTCCTATTTAGGACCAGTCTGTTGTTCCACGTCCAGGTCTAACTGTTGCTTCCAGACTGCATATAGGTATCTCAAGAGGCAGGTCAGGTGGTCTGGTATTTCCATCACTTTCAGAATTTTCTGCAGTTAATTGTAATCCACACAAAGGGTTTGGCATAGTCAATAAAACAGAAATAGGTATTTTTCTGGAACTCTCTTGCTTTTTAGATGATCCAGTGGATTTGGGAAATTTCATATCTAGTTCCTCTGCCTTTTCTAAAAGCAGCTTGAACATCAGGAAGTTCACAGTTCACATATTGCTGAAGCCTGGCTTGGAGAATTTTGAGCATTGCTTTATTAACATGTGAGATGAGTACAATTGTGCGATAGTTTGAGCATTCTTTGGCATTGCCTTTCTTTGGGATTGGAATGAAAACTGACTTTTCCAGTCCTGTGGCCACTGTTGAGTTTTCCAAATTTGCTTGCATATTAAGTGCAGCACTTTCATAGCATCATCTTCCAGGATTTGAAATAGCTCAACTGGGATTCCATCACCTCCACTAGCTTTGTTCATAGTGATGCTTTCCAAGGCCCACTTGACTTCACATTCCAGGATGTCTGGCTCTAGGTGAGTGATCACACCATTGTGATTATCTTGGTCATGAAGATCTTTTTTGTACAGTTCTTTGTGTATTCTTGCCACCTCTTCTAAATATCTTCCGCTTCTGTTAGGTCCGTAATATTTCTGTCCTTTATCGAGCCCATCTTTGCATGAAATGTTCCTTTGTTATCTCTAATTTTCTTAAAAAGATCTCTCGTCTTTCCCATTCTGCTGTTTTCCTCATTTCTTTGCATTGATCACTGAGGAAGGCTTTCGTATCTCCCCTTGCTATACTTTGAAATTATACATTCAAATGGGCATATCTTTCCTTTTCTTTTTTGCTTTTCACTTCTCTTCTTTTCGCAGCTATTTGTAAGGCCTCCTCAGACAGCCATTTTTCTTTTTTGCATTTCTTTTTCTTGGGGATGGTCTTGATCCCTCTCTCCTGTACAATGTCACGAACCTCCGTCCATAATTCATCATGCACTCTGTCGATCAGATCTAGTCCCTTAAATCTATTTCTCACTTTCACTGTATAGTCATAAGGGATTTGATTTAGGTCATACCTGAATGGTCTTTGGTTTTCCCCACTTTCTTCAATTTAAGCCTGAATTTGGCAATAAGAAGTTTATGATCTGAGAAACAGTCTCCCAGTCTTGTTTTTGCTGACTATATAGAGCTTCTCCATTTTTGGCTGCAGAGAATATAATCAATCTGATTTCGGTGTTGACCATTTGGTGATGTTCATGTGTAGGGTCTTCTCTTGTGTTGTTGGAAGAGGGTGTTTGCTATGACCAGTGTGTTCTCTTGGTAAAACTCTGTTAGCCTTTGCCCTGCTTCATTCTGTACTCCAAGGCCAAATTTTCCTGTTACTCCAGGTGTTTCTTGACTTCCTGCTTTTGCATTCCAGTCCCCTATAATGAAAATGACATCTTTTTTGGGTGTCAGTTCTAAAAGGTCTTGTAGGTCTTCATAAAACCATTCAACTTCAGCTTCTTCAGCATTACTGGTTGGGGCATAGACTTGGATAACTGTGATATTGAATGGTTTGCCTTGGAGACGAACAGAGATCATTCTGTCATTTTTGAGATTGCATCCAAGAACTACATTTTGGACCCTTTTGTTGACCATGATGGCTACTCCATTTCTTCTAAGGGATTCCTGCCCACAGTAGTAGATATAATGGTCATCTGAATTAAATTCACCCATTCCAGTCCATTTTAGTTCGCTGATTCCTAGAATGTCAATGTTCACTCTTGCCATCTCTTGTTTGACCATTTCCCCAATTTGTCTGGATTCATGGACCTAACATTCCAGGTTCCTAAGCAATATTGCTCTTACAGCATCAGACCTTGCTTCTATCACCAGTCACATCTACAACTGGGTATTGCTGTTGCTTTGGCTCCATCCCTTCATTCTTTCTGGAGTTATCTCCATTGATCTCCAGTAGCATATTGGGTACATACTGACCTGGGGAGTTCCTCTTTCAATATCTTATCATTTTGCCTTTTCATACTGTTCATGGGGTTCTCAAGGCAAGAACACTGAAGTGATTTGCCATTCCCTTCTCCAGTGGACCACATTCTGTCAGACCTCTCCACCATGCCCCTTCTGTCTTGGGTTGCCCCACACAGCATGGCTTAATTTAACTGAGTTAGACAAGGCTGTGGTCCGTGTGATCAGACTGACTAATTTCCTGTGATTATGGTTTCAGTGTGTCTGCCCTCTGATGCCCTCTCACAACACCTACTGTCTTATGTGGATTTCTCTTACCTTGGACGTGTGGTATCTCTTCACGGCTGCTCCAGCAAAGCACAGCCACTGCTCCTTACCTTGAATGAGGGGTATCTCCTCACAGCCACCCCTCCTGACCTTGAACGTAGCCCCTCTGGGCCCTCCTGCACCCACACAGCCACCACTCCTTGGACCAGTTATACCTAATTGATATCTATAGAACATTTCATACCGAAACAATGAATTTGACCTTTTTTTCTCAAGTGCACATAGAACGTTCTCCATGATAGACTACATCGTGGGCCATAAATCTAGCCTTGGTAAATTTGAAAAAGTTAATATCATTTCAAGCATCTTTTTTATCACAATGCAGTAAGATTAGATGTCAACTACAGGAAAAAAAATATTAAAAATACAAACAAATGAAAGCTGAGCAACACACTTCTGAATAACAAAAAAATCACATAAGAAATCAAGAAAGATATTAAAATATGAATAGAAACAAAAGAAAACACGACAACCCAAAACCTGTGGGATTCAGTAAAAGCAGTACTAAGGGAAAGGTTTACAGCAATACAATCTCACCTCAAGAAGCAAAAGAAAAATCAAATAAATATCCTAACTTTATGCCTAAAGCAACTATTAAAAAAAAAGAAATGAAATGAAGAACCTCAGCGTTAATAGAAGGCAAGAAATCATAAAAATTAGGGCAGAAATAAACGAAAAAGAAACAAAGAAGGCTGTATCAAAAATCAACAAAACTAAAAACTGGTTATTTGCAAAGATAAATAAAATGGACAAACCATTAGCAAGACTCATTGACAAAAAAAGGGAGAAGAATCAAGGCAACAAGATTAGAAATGAAAATGGAGGAATCACAATAGACAGCACAGAAATACAAAGGATCATAAGAGACTGCTATCAGCTACTATATGAGAATAAAATGGACAACTTGGAAGAAATGGATGAATTATTAGAAAAGTATAACCTTCTAAAACTGAACCAGGAAGAAATAGAAAATTTTAACAGACCCATCACAAGCACAAAAATTGAAATGGTAATCAAAAATCTTCCAACAAACAAAACCCCAGGTCCAGAAGGCTTCACAGGTGAATTCTACCAAAAATTTAGAGAAGAGCTAACACCTATCCTAACCTTGCTCCTCCAGAAAATTGCAGAAGGTATACTGCCAAACTAAGTCTATGAGGCCACCATCACCCTAATACCAAAACCAAAGATGCCACCAAAAAAAAGAAAACTACATACCAGTATCACTGATAAACACAGATGCAAAAATCCTCAACAAAATTCTAGCAAACAGCATCCAACAACATATTAAAATGATAATACATCATGACCAAGTGGGCTTTATCCCAGGGATGCAAGGATTCTTCAATATTCACAAATCAATCAATGTGATACACCACAGTAACAAATTGAAAGGTAAAAAACTTATGATTTTCTCAATATATGCAGAGAAAGCCTTTGACAAAATTCAACATGAATTTATGATAAAAACTCTCCAGAAAGCAGGTATAGAAGGAACATATCTCAACATAATAAAAGCCATATATGATAAACCCACAGCAAACATTATCCTCAATGGTGATAAATTGAAAGAATTTCCCCTAAAGCCAGGAATAAAACAAGCATGCCCACTCTCACAATTACTATTCAACAGAGTTTTGGAAGTGTAAGCCACAGAAGTCTGAGAAGAAAAAGAAATAAAAGGAACCCAGATTGGAAAAGAAGAAGTAGAACTCTCACTGTTGGCAGATGATATGATCCCCTACATAGAAAACCCTAAAGACTCCACCAAAAATTACTATAGCTAACCAATGAATATAGTAAAGTTGTAGGATATAAAATTAACACACAGAAATCCCTTGCATTCCTATATACTAACAATGAGAAAACAGAAAGAGAAATTAAGGAAACAATTTCACTCACCACTGTGACAAAAAGAATAAAATCGTAGGAATAAATCTACCTAAAGAAACAAAAGAGCTATATATAGAAAACTATAAAACACTGGTGAAAGAAATCAAAGATAACACAACTAAATGGAGAAATATACCATGTTCATGAATCAGAAGAAACAATATAGTGAAAATGAGTACACGACCCAAAGCAATCTACAGATTCAATGTAATTCCTATCAAGCTAACAACGGTATTTTTCACAGAACTAGAATAAATAATTTCACAATTTTTATGGAAATACAAAAAAATAAAAATAAAAACAACCCTCTAATAGCCAAAGTAATCTTGAGAAAGAAGAATGGAACTGGAGGAATCAACCTGCCTGACCTCAGACTATACTACAAAGCTGCAGTCATGAGGACAGTATGGTACTGGTTCAGTTCAGTTCAGTTCAGTCGCTCAGTCATGTCCGACTCTTTGTGACCCCATGAATCGCAGCATGCCAGGCCTCCCTGTTCAACACCAACTCCCGGAGTTCACTTAGACTCACATCCATCGAGTCAGTGATGCCATCCAGCCATCTCATCCTCTGTTGTCCCCTTCTCCTCCTGCCCCCAATCCCTCCCAGCATCAGAGTCTTTTCCAATGAGTCAACTCTTCGCATGAGGTGGCCAAAGTACTGGAGCTTCAGCTTTAGCATCATTCCTTCCAAAGAAATCCCAGGGCTGATCTCCTTCAGAATGGACTGGTTGGATCTCCTTGCAGTCCAAGGGACTCTCAAGAGTCTTCTCCAACACCACAGGTCAAAAGCATCAATTCTTTGGCGCTCAGCCATCTTCACAGTCCAACTCTCACATCCATACATGACCACTGGAAAAACCATAGCCTTGACTAGACGGACCTTAGTTGGCAAAGTAATGTCTCTGTTTTGAATATACTATCTAGGTTGGTCATAACTTTTCTTCCAAGGAGTAAGCGTCTTTTAATTTCATGTCTGCAATCACCATCTCTAGTGATGACTGGTACAAAGACAGAAATATAAATCAATGAACAAAATAGAAAGCTCAAAGATAAATCCATGCATCTATGGACACCTTATCTTTGATAAAGGACGCAAGCCTATACAACAGAGGAAAGACAATCTCTTTAACAAGTGGTGCTGGGAAAACTGACCAACCACCTGTAAACAAATGAAACTCGAACACTTTCTAAAACCATACACAAAAATAAACTCAAAATGGATTAAAGATCTAAATGTAAGAACAGAAACTATAAAACTCCAAGAGGAAAACATAGGCAAAACACTCTTTCACATAAATCACAGCAGGATCTTCTATGACCCACCTTCCAGAGTAATGGAAACAAAAATAAACAAATGGGGCCTAATTAAACATAAAAGCTTTTGCCCAATTAAGGAAACTATAAGCAAGGTGAAAAGACAGCCTTCAGAATCAGAGAAAATGACAAATGAAGTAACTGACAAAGAATTAATCTCCAAAATATACAAGCAGCTCATGCAGCTCAATACCATAAAAATAAATGACCCAATCAAAAAATGGGCCAAAGAACTAAACAGATATTTCTCCAAAGAAGGCATACAAATGGCTTAGAAACACATGAAAAGATGCTCAACATCACACATTATCAGAGAAATGCAAATCAAAACCACAATGAGGTACCATCTCACGCGGGTCAGAATGGTTGCTATCAAAAAGCCTACAAGAAATAAATGCTGAAGAGAGTGTGGAGAAAAGGAAACCCTCTTACACCGTTGGTGGGAATGCAAACTAGTACAGCCAGTATGGAGAACTGTGTGGAGATTCCTCAAAACATTGGAAGTAGAACTGCCATATGACCCAGCAATCCCACTGCTGGGCATACACACAGAGGAAATCAGAATTGAAAGACATGTGTATGGTAAGGTTCATTGCAGTGCTGTTGACAATAGCTAGGACATGAAGCAAGCTAGATGTCCATTGGCAGACGAATGGATAAGAAAGCTGAGGTACATATACACAATTGAATATTACTCAACTATTAAAAAGAACACACTTGAATCAGTTCTAATGAAGTGGACGAACCTGGAGCCTATTATACAGAGTAAAATAAGTCAGAAAGAAAAACACCAACACAGTATATTAATGCATATATATGGAATTTAGAAAGATGTTAATGATGATCCCATGTGTGAGACAGCAAAAGAGACACAGATATAAAGACCAGACTTTTGGACTCTGTGTGAGAAGGTGAGAGTGGATGATTTGAGAGAATAGCATTGAAACTTGTATATTACCATATGTGAAATAGATCACCAGTCCAAGTTTGAGCAATGAAACAGGGCACTCAAATCCAGTGCACTGCGACAACCCTGAGGGATGGGATGGGGACGAAGGTCGGAGGGGGGTTCAGGATGGGGGACACATATACACCCATGGCTGATTCATGTTAATGTATAGCAAAAACCACTACAATACTGTAAAGTAATTAGCCTCCAATTAAAATAAATTAATACATTTTTTAAAAGAAGTATCATCAATATACCTTTTCTATTTTTGAAAATATATCAGAGAATGCTGAGAAACAAACCAAAATTTAAAAAAAATAACTTTAAATGGAAGCATTAAAGTGATGATATCAAACACTGCTGCTGCTGCTAAGTCGCTTCAGTTGTTTTCGACTCTGTGAGACCCCATAGACGGCAGCCCACCAGGCTCCCCTGTCCCTGGGATTCTCCAGGCAAGAATACTGGAGTCGGTTGCCATTTCCTTCTCCAATGCATGAAAGTGAAAAGCGAAAGTGAAGTCGCTCAGTCGTGTCCAACTCTTCGCGACCCCATGGACTGCAGCCTACCAGGCTCCTCCGTCCATGGGATTTTCCAGGCAAGAGTACTGGAGTGGGGTGCCATTGCCTTCTCCATATCAAACACTACAACTAGGTTAAAAATTGATTTCTGATACTATAATTTGGCTATATAATTTGATGGATTTATCAAAATATTTAAAAGAAATATAATAGCAAATAGAAGAATATATTTCTTCCAATGCAGAAGATAATAAATAAAACGGACATAAAAGGAAAAAAAAGTGATAGGAACTGAAATGAAAATGTGAAAACAAAACACAGAATGCAAGTTGTCATCTAGCAAAGTTGTGATGAAATGTCAGTAGTATATGTATTTAAATTCACCATATCCTACTCTGTTCTCAACCCTGTGTGCCCTTAGCTCCCATCCCTACCCCACCACACACATGCTTGGCATTGCTGTCTCTAAATGGATTTATACAGATGGGATGATCCAAAACATGTGAAAGATTCATACTCTGGACACCTGAAAAAGAAGCACCTATGCTGTAAGCAGCTGACTATTGGAGGACTCTAGATAAAGACACATGTAGTGGGTGCATCAGCCTTCCCAGGTGTTACTAGTGGTAAAGAACCTGCCTGCTGACGTAAGAGAGGCAGGTTCCATCCCTGGGTCAGGAAGATCTCCTGGAAGAGAGCATGAACCAGCTCCAGCATTTTTGCCTGGAGAATACCATGGACAGAGCAGCCTGGCCAGGCCATAGTCCGTGGGATCACAAAGAGTCATACACTGAAGAGGCTGAGCGCACACACATGCAGTAGGTACATCAAGAAGTGTCCTTTGTTTTCTACTTTACAAAGTTCATAATTCAAGAGAACTGTGTGTAATGAACAAAGTCTATCAGTCAAATCCAAACCATTTTATAGTTAATATTTCCCCCCTAAAATGTGAAAGGATATGCCATCAATCTCAGCTCTTCTAAAATGAGTTTTAACATTTTTTGGTGCATATCTTCTTCAAAACCTACATAATGGCTTTGTTCTTCGAAGAAAAGTAGATTTTCATTCCAGAGGGTAAATTTTTGATGAATCAAAATACCAAGTACTGGAGAAGAAAATATACCATAGTCACCTGAAAATGATATTAAATAGCTATTTTTGAATGAATGAAGAACATTATAAATCATTAGTTAACTACAATCAAATAGGTCTTTAACATATCAAGTGAGCAATAAGTCAAATGTAGGAAATACTGAATTTGGATATACAACATTTTGTAACTAATATAATAGTTTGAAGTGTAGAGGAGAGTGTTTGACAAGCGTTGGCAGCAACACTTGGTATTTTATAGATGTAAAGTTTCTATGAATGTTGGAAAGTATCTTTGTAATTATTTAACATCATATTCTTGCTTTATGGAGTCTAAGAAATGTTTTAATCCTTAGCATTGAAGTATGTGATTGTGACTATGGTTGCCATTGTCTTCTATTTTTAGTACTGATTTCTTTCTGTCCCCTCAGCCATTCCTGAAATTTTTATTTTCTGTGCACCTCTTCCTTGAAATTAGTGCCTCATTTGATTGAGTAAGCTAAAGTCTTCCTTCTTCACAAGGTAGAGTCTCCACATTCTTGGCCTGACATTTAAAGTAACCTGTGGCCTAACCTCACCCTATCTTTCCAACTATAATCCTTAACTCTCTATTAACAGAAAGGTGTGTCTGTATGCTATCACACACATCTTGTAAAATATCTCCATATTTGCTTATAGCATTGGTCATCTGCCCTCAGACCCCTTCCCACTTCACCAGTCTTCTCCTGAACATGTGTTCTTTCTCTCCTAATCTCCATGCCTCCTTCAATCTCTCTGATACACACACACACACACACACACACACACACTTCTTCACACCCCTGGGAAGTATTACTAAATATTTTATGTCCATATTGATTTCTTTTCCTTCTTTGAGAATTTATTTCTTATATAAGACACATAACAAAAAATCGTGTATTATTTTATTATCTTCATTAAGTACTTCTTTCAAATATTATTTAACTCTACAAGTAAGTAAGTAAGTGTTAGTTACTCAGTCATGTCTGACTCTTGTGACCCCATGAACTGGAGCCCACCAGGCTCCTCTGTTGATGGAATTCTCCATGCAAGAATACTGGAGTGGGTAGCCATTTCCTTTGCTAGGGTCTCTTCCTGGTCCAGGTATTGAACCCAGGTCTCCTTCATTGCAGAAAGATTCTTTACTTCCTGAGCCACCAGTAAAGCTCATTTAATTCTATGCACAATTTAACTGTTTGTATTTTATTTCCCTAAGAAAAAGGTTAGCTCTTCGAGCTCAGGGGAATTAAAATACTTCATTTTTTGTATCCTCTACATCCTTGTATAGAGTATATACTGGAAACCTATTTGTTGCTTTATTGACTTTATCCAGATTTCTGAATAACATATTACTAGTTGGGGTGGAAAAAATAACTTTTGACATCCTTTTAGAATTTATAAGCATCAGATATTACATGTAGAAGAGACTTGAATTATTCAACTTAAAGTTACTAAACTGTGAAATACTCTGCAGAAAAGCCAAAGGTATAAGTGCAGCCATGTATAATGTCGCTGTAGGTTAACGATGAAATAGATCTTTTCCACATTTTCGGTGAAAGCATTTGTGAAAAGATGTATTGCTATGAGTTGGAAATCTATATTCTGCGACAGCTGCTGACTAGTAATGAGATCTAATGAGCTGTCTCTTTATTGGAAAAAATAACATTTGCAATAACAGCCCCTTTGCAAATTGTAAAAGAGTATGGGAGTGCAGATATAACCCCAAGTTGATATGGGTATATTCATGTCAATGTCATTTCAATTCAAATCTAAGTTTCTGTTCTCATTTAAAGTAAGGTACTGTACACTCAAATGTGAGAATCAACTCCTTTTCCCCCTAATAGCCCATGGCTAAAAATTTAGTTCCTTTCATGTAATATTAACATAACACCAATGCTTATATTATCACAGTAAACTTAAGGCAATTAAATTTAAATAATGATAAGCTTTTCAGATTTCATTTTCAAGTTTAACAGAAAGCTATTGTCTTTTCTCATGGCTGAGTTCAGCTAATATTCAGGGTTTGTTATTTGAAATGATTATACTGATGCATAAATGGTCTCCCCTTTCTCTTGTTCCAAAATCCCCTAACATACACATTAAAAAAGCCAACTGTGCTTAGAACTACAGTAAAATTTTTGAAAACTGATGGTAGTTTACATTATCTTGGAATGCCTCAAGGCTCAAGTTGAAATCATTTGAAAGTAGCAGTGGCAGCAAAGATAAAATTGATTTGGGGAATATAAAAAATCTAATATTTCACATAATGAAAATAGAGGTGTTATCAAAGAGTTGTCAATAAAATGCAATTTCTTTTTGAAAAAAATCACTTTACCCTTGACTCACATTTAAATCATAGAGATTTAAATGCACAAAGCACAGATAGTTTTGAAGCAATAATTTTTATAGCTTTCAAAATGCCTCAGCATCTCTTACATATTGGCAATAATTTCCTACATCCAATACATCCTTCTCCTTTTCTCCTTTGTTCCAGAAAAGGACTTCAATATTTTTAAAGCTAATCACTCCAGTTATTTTCCAATTCTCATCACCTTGATTTTTTTTTTTTTTTCTTTTTCTGGGACCTTTCTCTATGTTTTACTCCCTCAGTCTCCTGTTCATTCAACATAGCTGTAACTTCTGGTTCTCAAATCAGCTCTTAATTATGCTTAGATATCTCCTATGTAAAGCAAAACGACAAAAACAAAAAACAGGCAACACTCCTACTGTGTCTTAATAGCAAATGAAATTTTGTGGGAATAAAAAACTCTATATGTATTTTTTCCATATTTGTCTCTCTCCTTCACTCTTCAGTCTACTCAAAATACTGATATCCATTTCTCCAAGAAATAAGCCTCTCATTTTTAATACATAACGTTTGGAATTTATCAACAAAATTAGATGTTGATGACTCTCTGACTTGGCTTTAATATTGGTATACTTTCCTAATTATCTTTCTTCTTTAATTTTTGATCTTCTCTAGTTGTATTTTCAGAGTCCTTCTTTTCCCCTCATCTAAACAGTGTTGCTTCTTGGGATTCAATTCCAGGAACTGGTTTCTCTTCGTTCTGGAAATTCTTTCCAGAATGATCTGATGAATTGTCACCAATTACCCTCCAGTAATAGTCACAGCTATGGTTTGACCATAGTCAAAGCTATGGTTTCTCCAGTAGTCATGTACAGATGTGAGCGTTGGACTATAAAGACGGCTGTTGTTGTTTAGCTGCTCAGTCATGTGCAACTCTTTTGCAACCCATGGACTGTAGCCCATCAGCCTCCTCTTCCCATGGGATTTCCCAGGCAAGAATACTGGGGTGGGTTGTTCTTTCCTACTTCAGGTGATCTTTTTTGACACAAGAACTGAAACTGCATCTCTGAGTCTCCTGCATTGGAGGTGTATTCTTTACCACTGAGCCATCAGGAAAGCTGCTTTAGAATTATGGTGCTTTAGAAAACTTTAGGCTTCAAGTTTGAGTAAACTCTGGGAGTTGGTGATGGACAGGGAGGCCTGGCGTGCTGCAGTCCATGGAGTCTCAAAGAGTCGGGCGTGACTGAGCGACTGAACTGAACTGGACTTCAAGGAGATCAAACCTGTCAATCCTATAGAAAATTAACTCTGAACATTCATTGGAAGGACTAATGTTGAAGAAGAAGTTCCAATACCTTGGCCATCTAATGTGAAGAGCCAATTCATTGGAAAAAACTCTGATGCTGGAAGAGATTGAAAGCAAAAGTAGAATAGGGCAGCAGGGAATGTGGTGGTTAGATAGCATCATTGACTCAAAGGACTTGTATTTGAGCAAACTCTTCAGAAGATAGTGGAGGACAGAGGAGCCTGGCATGTTTCAGTTTATGAGGTCTTAAGGAGTCAGACACAACTTAGCACCTGGATAAAAATAACCTTCTGGTTACTGATGACCCCCATCAATCTGCCCAGATGAGATTTGTTTCTGGGGTGTCAGAAGCATCCAAAGTCTACTAGGCATATTGGCATCTTCATGCTCAGTATAATCAACTCTTTACTTTGGTTTGAGACCCCTTTTTTCCCCACTGTGTCCTCCAAGTTTTTCTATATTAACAAATCACTATCCAATTAGTTTTTCCTGCCAGAAGCCCTTCTGCATTTCTTTATTCCAATATTCTCCCATAGCCAATAAAATCATTCTATCAATTTAAATTCTCAGATAGCTTTCTTATTTGTTAGACCTCTAGTCTCATACCAATTTCCTAATCCAGCTGACCAACACATTGTACCTAATGTAAGTTTGTGGATCCTCAAGGAAACAAAGTGATCTATTTAAATATGAATTTGATTATGTCATTTAGCTCCTCAAAGTTATTCTATTACTTCTTGTGGCTTTAAGCTCAACTGCATATCTTTTGGAGAAGGCAATGGCACCCCACTCCAGTACTCTTGCCTGGAAAATCCTGTGGGTGAGGAGCCTGGTAGGCTGCAGTCCATGGGGTCGCAAAGAGTTGGACACAACTGAGTGATTTTACTTTCACTTTTCACTTTCATGCATTGGAGAAGGCAATGGCAACCCACTCCAGTGTTCTTGCCTGGAGAATCCCAGGGACGGGGGAGCCTGATGGGCTGCCGTCTTTGGGGTCGCACAGAGTTGGACACGATTGAAGCGACTTAGCAGCAGCAGCATATCTTTAGCTTATCTTTGTACTTCTTCAGTCTTCTCTCTAACTCCCTTGTTTAGTTGAAAGGTTACCTTATAGTCACAAAGCTCCATGTTCATCCCTTTCACTTAAGCACAAGTACCCCCATCGTTGTCTCTCAGAAAAATTGAAGTACTTTTAAAAATGTTTATTAAGTGCCTGTTATATACTAGGTTATAGACTCTACATTTATATCTCATTTAATCATGACAACTCTAAGAGGAGCTCTTATTTCACCAATCTTACACATAACAAAGTTGAACCTTAGAGTGAATAAATAGCTTGTCTAAGTATACCTGACTAGTGTTTGAACAGGCATTTGAACCTAGTTCTTGCTTGACTTCAAATATAGAACAATGTCACTACCTTAAAGAGTTTTTATTAGACTTCAGAATTCATATTGTGTGCAATGTCTATTTTTCCAGAGAAGGCATTTTTATTTTCCAGAGCAGTTATTTTTTTTAATGTAGCACTTACTACTCTTTGCTGTTTAATTTAATTTGCTTTTTAATTATTTGTACCCTTGCATGAAGCCCTAAGATCTGTATTATATAATTTTTGCAACACTGTACAGTGCTAGGAAAAGCACAGTCACTCAACACTCAAACTTTGAGACATCCAGGCACCAAACCAGCCAGCGCTGCATGTTTACCCCCAAATTTGCCACTTGGTTCTTAAGGTAGAGACAAATTTTAATGGATGACTAGCCACTTTCATCCTACACTATGGTAGGTGTTTATTGTTGTCCAGCATTCCTTCTCTTTCTAGAAAGAACATTTCTTCCTTATTTGTAGAATTGCCTCTCCTTCTCTATGTATATGTGACTTTTGTGTTAATGCCAGTCACAATACTCAAACTTCCTGATCATAGAGTCAAATGGAGTGACCAAATTCTAGCCAATCATAGTACTCATTATCTTGACCACCCATTTTGGCCTGTTGGGGGAGAATATATTCTACACCAGTGTAATAAAAATCTAATAGCAAGATAATGAGTAGAAAAGTTTTCTGCATCATTCCAAACTCTAATAGAAATGCTGTCATTTCCCCAAGGAAAATATATCTTTAAAAGTATCTCTCAGTGGGACAGAAAGTTGGATTTGGAGGACATGGAGCCAAGAACAATGCCTGAACCATGTCCTTGGACTGCTCCAGCAGAGACTTCATAGAATACTCCTTCTTCATTTTTCTAGCAGAGATTTGGAAGAGACTTAGCACTTAGTAATTAATGACCAAGTGTCCATGACAGTAACGGATGACAGAATCTACCATACTGTTCCCAGAAAGTCAGATCTATGTCGTCCAATATAACCAAAACAAATTCTTACTAGAATCTGCCTCTTCACATCTCTCTCTTCTGAAGCAATGCATATTTATAGGCATAGATGTGCTTAAGAGAACCTAGTTCCAAGGGAGGCTGGGAAAGTGAGTCTTCAGCTTTTACCTCTGAGAGGTAGGACTGACATTTTGGTAAATTCCTCAGAATTAAGCAAACTGTTTGAATGATTCTGTATAGCAATTAAGTACAAAAATTATTAAGTCCTTTGTTTCTTATACAGAATCACTATACTTCAAGATAATATAAGCATGTGTGTAGCTGCAGCCATGTTCTTGCAACCTAATATTCAGCGAAAACCAGGAGGAGATATTGAACCAATGTATAAAAAAAAAATAACACCAAGAGAGCTAAAGACACCCTTTAGCTCTGGAATTGCTAGTCTGCATTATTCATGGATCTCTCTCTCTCTCTCTCTCTCTCTCACACACACACACTTTATTTATTAGTTTGAATTATATATCTATCCTTTGCAGGTGGGGATGTTCCGACTAACATAGATACTTATGATGGTTAATCTTATGTGTCAACTAGTCAAGGCTATGGTTTTTCCAGCAGTCGTGTATGGATGTGAGAGTTGGACTGTGAAGAAAGCTGAGCACAGAAGAATTGATGCGTTTGAACTGTGGTGTTGGAGAAGACTCTTGAGGGTCCCTTGGACTGCAAGGAGATCCAACCAGTCCATTCTGAAGGAGATCAGCCCTGGGATTTCTTTGGAAGGAATGATGCTAAAGCTGAAACTCCAGTACTTTGGCCACCTCATGTGAAGAGTTGACTCATTGGAAAAGACTTTGATGCTGGGAGGGATTGGGGGCAGGAGAAGTAGGGGACGACAGAGGATGAAATGGCTGGATGGCATCACTGACTCGATGAACGCGAGTCTGAGTGAACTCTGGGAGTTGGTGATGGTCAGGGAGGCTTGGCGTGCTGCGATTCATGGGGTCACAAAGAGTCAGACATGACTGAGCGACCGGACTGAACTGAACTTGACTGAGCTACAGTGCCCCCCAAATATTAGGTCAAAAATTATTCTGGATGTTTCTGTAAGGTTGTTTTTGGACAAGACTAACATTTAAGTAGGTAGATTTTGAGTAAAGCAGTTGCTCTCCATAATGTGAATGGGCCTCATCCAACCAGCTGAAGGCTTTAATAGAACAAAAAATGACACCCTCTGAGCAAGGACAAATTCTGCAAACAGACTACCTTTAAACTTAAACTGTAACTCTTGCCTAGGTCTCCAGTCTCCTGGCTTACTCCATCAGATTTTGATTTTACCAGGCCCCTGCAATTACATGAGTCAAAGTTTTAAACTAAACTTCTTTTTCTGTATACATTGTGATACTTAATTAAATGTATCAACTAGACTGGGTCATCAGCTGCTTAGATATTTGTTAAAAGATTATTCTGAGTGTGTCTGTGAGGGTGCTTTTTCATAAGATTAATAGTTAAATTTGTAGACTGAGTAAAGCAGATTACCTTCTATAATGCTGGGAGGGGATGTTGTAGGGAGGGGGTGTTGTGGGGAGGAGGGTACATCCAATTAGTTAAGAATTATATACTATACACACACACATACACACACACATGCCTTTGGAGTGGAACTAAACCATTGGCATATGTGTGTATATATATGCATGCTAAGTCACTTCAGTCGTGTCCAACTCTGTGTGACCCTATGGACAGCAGCCCACCAGGCTCCTCTGTCCATGGGATTCTCCAGCTAAGAATACTGGAGTGGGTTGCCATTTCCTTCTCCAATGTATGCAAGCATGCTATCTCTTCAGTTGTGTCTGACTCTGCGACTGTGTGGACAGCACATCAGGCTCCTCTGTCCACGGGATACTCTAGGCAAGAATACTGGAGTGGGTTGCCATTTTCTTCTCTGTATGTACTCACACATATATCCTGTATGCATGTATATGTGCATATGTGTGTGTGTGTGTGTGTATACAAATATCCTGTTCATCTATTTCTCTGGAGAACCTTGGGTAATACAATATTCTACCAAGAAAATTGTTAATGGCAGAGATGGGACTGCTGGGAATGTTCAAAGCAAATATTATTTCATATTTTATAGAAAAGCAATGACCTCTGCATGAAACGTTTACCCTTCTGCTGCTGCTACCCTAACATGGAGCACAAATTCTGGGCTAGATGTTTAAGTATACTCAAAGGAAAAAGCCTTGTTTTAGAGAAAGGGAATTCTGTGGATAGGCTTTCGTCTTAGTCCATGTAGGCTGCTATAATAAGAATGCATAGACTGGGTGGTTTCAAAACATTTATTTCTCTTAGTTCTGGAGGCTGGGAAGACAAGATTAAAGCAAAGATCAGTGCCTGATAAGAATCTACTTTCTGGTTATAGACATTTGTTTTTGTTTCCGGCCCCCCCCCCCCCCCCGCCCCCCGCCTGTTTCCTCACATGGCAGAAGAGGCAAGAGTTCATGGGTGTCTGTTTTATGAGGGAATTAATTTCATTCATGAGGGCTCCACCCCTCATGACTTAATCACCTCTCAATGTTCCGTTTCCAAATATCATCACATTTGCGATTGGTTTTAACATATGAATTTTGGGAGGATAGAAATAGACAGTCTAGAGTAGCTTTCTTGCTTTTTGTCTCCAATCAGCTCATTGATGCACATTATCAGTCAGTTCCATTGTCCAGAGTTTATGTCCCAAACCAAAGAACAAGTGGCAACAAGTGTATCTACCCTAGGCTTCTAGTCAGATAGATTGATCATGAACTATTGAACTATAGAGTCTAGCTGAATGGTGGTTATGCAGCTAATGAAAATTGTTCAGGAAATGAATGGAGACTTCAGAATTTCTAAAAATTTCTACATCAGAATTGTTCAACTTTTCCATGCGTAGAAGAGTTCATTGCATCTGGGAGTGTGAGTTTATTAGGTGGCATATGAAGTGAGGCTGATGAGAAGTTTGCCTGTAAAAGGATTTTCATGGCGGTCCAGTGGTTAAGACTTTGCCTTCCAGTGCAGAGGGTGTGGGCTTGTTCCCTGGTTGGGGAGCTAAGAGCCCACATACATCACAGCTAAAATACCAAAGCATAAGACAGAAACAATATTGTATCATATTCATTAAAGACTTTAAAAATGGTCCAAATCAAAATAATATATAAAAATAAAAATATGAAGTACATGTGAATAAAAATATTCCATGGAAAATACTCTGCCATTTGCTACTTAAAACAGTACTTACTAAGACAAGTGTCAAAGTTTGCATTAAATATTGCTCTTATTTTTTTTTCCATTCTGTGTTTTTTTCATTCAATAAATATTTGAAGGGAAACCCTTGAGTGCCTGTTTCTTTTTTGAAAATAGTCATTTTAATCCCAGAGAAATCTTATGAACTAGTCATGTCTTAGATATACCATCCAAAAATATCCATCAAATAAAACTTATTTCTCTAAGCCCAGAATTCAACCTTATTCTGTAGTAATGATTTGTTGAGACCTTTAAAATATGTTGAAAATATTCTAAAGCCAAATAGCTAATGCCCTATTTTAATTTAGTAGTTCAGTTCATAAAATAAGAGCAGTTTATCTGCAGTCAATAGCTTCAATGGACAAGCTCCAAGAGATACACAATCATATTTCATTTATATTCAGTTTTGTTATATTTATATGGGAAGCATTGGAAGCTTATTAGTTTACCAATATGTCCTGAGCTCAAAAATGTTAAAATCCAAATAAAACAAAACTTATTGCTACCATGAAATCTGATTAATTTTCTTCTCCCTTATTACAACTATCAATACATAATTGAAAGAAACCTTGATTAATCTTGACATAATTATATAATAATAGAAATTTTGTTAATAACAGTAACAAAAAATTTTTGAGACCTTATTATAAACAAGGCACACATTTTGAAATAGGTGCATTATTTTTCCTAACTTAAATAAGGACAATATTAGAATTGGAAAGATAACTAAAAACTCTTCAGTTGTACTGTTTGTTAGTGACAAAACCATGATTCAAAATCATAACATATGATAGAGCCTGGGCTCACTCTTAACCATGATGTTCTGCTTCTTACTCATGTGACCTTGAAGGAGAGCCAGGTTGTTGGAAGACTGAGGAATCAAGATTCTCTTTGTGGACAAGATGTCTGGAAAGACAAAAATGTCCCTCCCACCCCCTCCACCTCCCAACTAAGGGAAAAGAATGAAAGAAAGAAAAAAAAAGCTGAGACTAGGATGAATTTCTTGGTGAGCTTCCCAATCCTCAAAGGAGGGAACTCAGAGATCAAGAGTAATGAAATGAGAACTGAATATTATTTTCCACTCAGCTTCTATGGATGGCACAGCAGATGTTTCCTAATGCAATGTGGTGAAAGCTGCTAACTCTTAACTACCACATGGGAAAACTGAAGACTGGGAAAATTCTTAGACAGTCTTGGATGGGTGTCCCAGTAGAAAAAAAAAAGGAAAGACTGGTCGTCTCTCCTTGGCCAAAAAAAAAAAAAAAAAGAGAGAGAGAGAGAGAGAGAATCACAAGTTGGTCTTACAAACTCTTTATTAGCTTGCAGCTGTATCCAGCTGGGAGACCAGTGATGGGTGGTGAGACAAGAGCAGGTGTATCTGTGTGGGAGACTAAGGATGATGTGGAGCTAGAACAGACTTCAGCAATAGGGAGAAATCATCTCTATGTTTCCTTTGTTTACCAGGAAAGGAGATTTTGGTCCTAGTGTGAGGCAGTGAAAGCAGAATCAGCCTGTGATGGAGGAATAGTCTCCAGCAGTAGCAGCCATATTATTAAAAGCAAAGCAGCCCAAGATCCCAGGTTTTGGTGTATTTCGTCTGTGGTTAGCACTACTGCTTTGTTCTTAGTGCTATTTGGACATAGAAGAATAAAATGGAAGAAAGCATTTCTTCCTCTTTTTTAAATATATCTTTTAATTGAAGTATAATTGATAAACAATATGATATTAGTTTCAAGAAACAGCATTTGTGTAGATTACAGAATGATCACTGCAATAAGTCTTTTGGTGGTGGTGTTCTGTCACTCAGTCGTGTCCCACTGTTTGCAACCTCATGAACTGCAGCATGCCAGGCTTCCCTGTCCTTCACCATCTCCTGGAGCTTGCTCAAACTCATGTCCATTCAGTGGGTGATGCCTTCCAACCATCTCATCCTCTGGTATCCCCTTCTTCTCCTACCTTTGATCTTTCCCAGCATCAGGGTGTTTTCAAATGAGTCAGCTCTTCACATCGGGTGGCAAGAGTATTGGCGCTTCAGCCTCAGCATCAGTCCCTACAATGAATATTTAGGATTGATTTCCTTTAGGATTGACTGGTTGGATCTCCTTGCAGTCCAAGGGACTCTCAAGAGTCTTCTCCAGCACCATAGTTCAAAAGTATCAATTCTTCAGTGCTCAGCGTTTTTTATGGTCCAATTCACGCATGTGTACATAACTACTGGAACAACCATAGCTTTGACTATGTGGATCTTTGTTGGTAAAGTCGTGTCTCTGCTTTTTAATATGCTGTCTAGGTTTGTCATGAGTACTACATTTCATCATACAAAGTTAATACATTTTTATTGACTATGTTCCTTATGCTGCACTTTATATCCCTTGATTCATTTATCTTATAACTAGAATATGTACTTATTGATCCTCATCACCCAATATGCCAAACCCTCTTCTAGTGACCACCAATTATTCTAACTACAAGTTTGGGTTATGTTTCATTTGTTTGTTTTGTTTTTTAGATTTCACATATAAGTGAAATCATATTTATCTCTCTGTGTCTGACTTGTTTCTTTTAGTGTAATACCCTCGAGGCCCAGCTAGGTTGAAATCTTGCCATTTGCATGGAGATAAAGATCATAACTGAGAATTTCTTCTTTCCTTTTCCTCCTCAAGAATATTTCTGGGAAACATTTTTTAAAAAATATATGGGAATGAGAGATTTTCAGTACTGGAACAGTCAAAAGCTTTCAACTTAGTTTAATTCCCAGTATAGAAGATAACAAGAAAGAACTATTCAGGGAATTCAGTAGAATTCCTTGTATATCATTAACTATGATTTGGGGATTTGTGCTACTCCATTTAATGAAAGGCCTGGGCGATTTGCAAATGACATTAAAGCTAGTAGAATAGAGACACACGTTAATTTGTTCATTCTTCCCATTGTTGGGACTAGGGTCTCAAGTCAAACAGTTGGGTAAATCATGAGTTCTTTCCTCAATAAGTTCATGGAATGGTGAGAGAGTTCAGTACCTAAATAAATGATTATAGAATAATATGATTATATGCTTGAAGGTTTGAAAAAGTACCATTAAAGCCAGAAATAAAGAAGAACTTATTTTGCTTGAGGGAGCTGTGAGAAAAAAGTGCAAAGAAGTAACATAATCAAAACCTTTCTGATATGTGTCTATTATCTAAGCACAAGGTTTAAAGAAAAGCATCATAAATATTTTTACAAGTAGAACTGTCTTTAATTTATCCCATTAGCTACTTGCATTACTCACATGACCCTCTACAGAAGATAGAGAGAGAAAGTTGGAAAAAAAAAAATATATACAAGATCTCTGGGTACTTGATTTTGAATAACTTTTTAATAATTCACTTAAAGAGTATTTAGTATATCTTAATATATGCAAGCCTGTTATTTTAGGGATTGAGAATACATCAGTGACCAACATCTCTCCCCTACCCCATGCCTCCCTTCATGGAGCATCAGACTAGTAGGGGAAATAAAAGTTTTAAAGTACATATTAATACAAAATGTGATAAAAATATGTTGATTACTTCTATAAATAAAAAATATAGCAGAAAAAAACACAGAGAATGTTGATGTGTATGGGAGTCATTTTATTATATATAATTTTATACTAGGTGATATTTGAGCAGTGAACTGAGAGGAATGAAGAGCTGTGTATGAGGGGAAGGGCATTTCACGTGCAAAGGCTGTGGGTAGGAAAAGTTATTTGTTCCAAGAGCAGCAAGGTGGTCAATGTGTCTGGGACAGAATGTCTAGGAAAGCTATAGAAAGTGAGGTCAAGGATATGAGTGTTAGAGTCCCACTTGACCTGGAAGGACATGGTAGGGGGGAAGGTCATTGTAGGGGCTTTGACTTTTCCTCAGAGCAGGATGTTAGTAGTATAATACTTTAAAGATTAAAAACTGCTAATTCTTCTTCAAATTGCTTAGCCCAAGGAACAACTCAAACTCTTTAAGCATCTTCATAAAAAGTGTTTCTTTTAGATTAATTGGTTACAAATCCTGCAACAGAAAGCAATCTCTAGAGTAAGTCATTCTCATTGAAAACAGTAAGAAATACTTTTACCATTACTACCTGGAGCTATTATACTGAATATTTAAAGGGCAGATTAAAGCTCAAGGAATCAGTAATTAGTAATTAATTGGGTTATAGAAACATCAACACCAAGTTCATCAGTTCAAATCAAAGTTGTGGAGACATAATTGTTAACATTTAAAAGCGCTTCACTGGAAATTGTGAAATGGAAGTCTGTCTCACTGGGGTTTTTTTTTTTTTTTTTTTTTTGCTTGTCAAGAAGCATTCATATGCACAAGTCAAGAATGCCCCTCCTTTTGATATTCAATGAAATGCATGCAGGAAGCCTTTCTGTAGATACAAAGGTTAAATGAATCTGGAAACTGGCCTATTGGGTTACTGTAAAAAACTTTAGCACAACACATAATCAAACATTTTCTATAATGGCATCAGAGTGTGTGCTCCCTAGTTGATTCTAACCCTCATTATACAAAATTCACTGAAAAATGCAATGCAGAGCATGCTGGTTTGATTATGTTACAAAACCAGTTAAATGTTTTCATTAGCTGCATAATATTTTTGCACAATAAGTATAATTGAATGTTGAAAATGTACTAATTCATTTTATCCCATGAGGCAAAAAATAATATTAAGGGAAATAATAATATTGTTAGAGACTGATTAACAGAGCACAAAGTGTAAATTCTTCTTACTAAAAGGCATAGTTTCAATTTAGAGCACAATATGGAAAAAAAGTCAGGAATTTTACTTATTGAATTATTTAAAATTAATAAAGGGGCTAGAGTTTGTCATCTCACAAATGCAATGGCTTTACCAATTTGATGGGACAGCAGATAACAATATATACTATCTGCACACCTGGAGATGTAATACAGAAGTTGTGTGTGTGTGTGTATTACATGGAAATATGCTAGATTTTGAGCCTGGTGGAAGATGGAACGGAGCATTGCTTGAAGTAAACAGTTGCATGTGAACGATTTAATTCAGTTAACTGCAATCTGTTTTTTTGTTCAGATAGATATTTCCTGATCTGAGTTAGTATACTGTCTTACTTTATAAAAATAAATGAATAAAGATATTCAAAATATTGCAAATAGCAACTGAAAAAATGTTCAGTAAACACCATAATAGAAATACTTGTGCAGTCAGTTTAGTTCACTTCAGTCGCTCAGCACCATGGACTGCAGCACGCCAGGCCTCCCTGTCCATCATCAACTCCCAGAGTTCACTCAAACTCACATCCATCAAATCGGTGATGCCATCCAGCCATCTCATCCTATGTCGTCGCCTTCTCCTAATGCCTACTATCTTTCCCAGCATCAGGGTCTTTTGAAATGAGTCAGTTCTTCACAACAGGTGGCCAACGTATTGCTGTTTCAGCTTCAACATCAGTCCTTTCAAAGAATATTCAGGACTGATTTCCTTTATGATGGACTAGTTGGATCTTCTTGCAGTCCAAGGGACACTTAAGAGTCTTCTCCAACACCACAGTTCAAAAGCATCAATCTTCAGCGCTCAGCTTTCTTTATAATCCAACTCTCGCATCCATACATGACTACTGGAAAAACCATAGCCTTGACTATACGGACCTTAGTTGGCAAAGTAATGTCTCTGCTTTTGAATATGCTGTCTAGGTTGGTTATAACTTTACTTACAAGGAGTAAGCATCTTTTAATTTCATGGCTGCAATCACCATCTGCAGTGATTTTGGAGCCCCAAAAGAAAATAAAGTCAGCCACTGTTTTCCAGTCTATTTCCCATGAAGTGATGGGACCAGATGCCATGATTTTAGTTTTCTGAATGTTGAGCTTTAAGCCAACTTTTCACTCTCCTCTTTCAATTTCATCAAGAGCCTCTTTAGTTCTTCTTGGCTTTCTGCCATAAGGGTGGTGTCATCTGCATATGAGGTTATTGATATTTCTCCTGGCAATGTTGATTTCAGCTTGTACTCATCCAGTCCAGCGTTTCTCATGATGTACTCTGCATATAAGTTAAATAAGCACAGTGACAATATACAGCCTTGACATACTCCTTTTCCTATTTGGAACCAGTCTGTTTTTCCATGTCAGTTCTAACTGTTGCTTCCTGACCTGCATAAAGGTTTCTCAAGAGGTAGGTCAGGTGGTCTGATATTCCCATCTTTTTCAGGATTTTCCACAGTTATTGTGATCCACACAGTCAAAGGCTTTGGCATAGTCAATAAAGCAAAAATAGATGTTTTTCTAGAACTCTTGCTTTTTTGATGATCCAGTGGATGTTGGCAATTTGATCTCTGGTTCCTCTGCCTTTTCTAAAACCAGCTTGAACATCTGAAAGTTCAGTGTTCATGTACTATTGCAGCCTGGCTTGGAGAATTTTGAGCATTACTTTACTAGCATGTGACATGAGTGTAATTGTATGGCAGTTTGAGCGTTTTAGGCATTACCTTTCTTTGGAATTGGAATGAAACTGACATTTTCCAGTCCTGTGACCATGCTGAATTTTCCAAATTTGCTGACATATTATGTGCAGCACTTTCACAGCATCATCTTTTAGGATTTGAAATAGCTCACCTGGAATTCCATCACCTCCACTAGGTTTGTTTGTAGTGATGCTTCATAAGGCCCACTTGCCTTCGCTTTCCAGGATGTCTGGCTCTAAGTGAGTGATCACACAATCATGGTTATCTGGTTTGTGAAGATCTTTTTTGTACAGTTCTTCTGTGTATTCTTGCCACCTCTTCTTAATATCTTCTGCTTCTGTTAGGTCCATACCATTTCTGTCCTTTATTGAGCCCGTCTCTGCATGAAATGTCCCTTTGGTTTCTCTCGTTTTCTTGAAGAGATCTCTTGTATTTCCCATTCTATTGTTTCCTCTATTTGTTTGCATTAATCACTGAGGAAGGCTTTTGTATCTCTCCTTGCTGTTCTTGGAACTCTGCATTCAGATGGGTATATCTTTCACTTTCTCCTTTGTTTTTTGCTTCTCTTCTTTTCACAGCTATTTGTAAGGCCTCCTCAGACAACCATTTTGCTTTTTTGCCTTTCTTTCTTGCAGGGATCATCTTGATCCTTGTCTCCTGTACAGTGTCATGAACCTCTGTCCATAGTTCATCAGGCACTCTATCAGATCTAATCCTTTGAATCTATTTCTCACTTCCAGTGTATAATTGTAAAGGATTTGATTTAGGTCATACCTGAATGGTCTAGTGGTTTCACCCACTTTCTTCAATTTAAGTCTGAATTTGGCAATAAGGACTTCATGATCTGAGCCACAGTCAGCTCCTGGTCTTGTTTTTGCTGACTGTATAGAGCTTCTCCATCTTTGGCTGCAATCTGTTTTTGGTATTGACTATCTGGTGATGTCCATGTGTAGAGTCTTCTCTTGTGTTGTTGGAAGAGGGTGTTTGCTATGATCAGTGTGTTCTCTTGGCAGAACTCTATTAGCCTTTGCCTTGCTTCATTCCGTACTCCAAGGCCAAATTTGCCTGTTACTCCAGCTGTTTCTTGACGTCTTACTTTTGCATTCCAGTCCCCTATAATGGGAGAAGGCAATGGCACCCCACTCCAGTACTCTTGCCTGGAAAATCCCATGGATGGAGGAGCCTGGTAGGCTGCAGTCCATGGGGTCGCTAAGAGTCAGACACGATTGAGCGACTTCACCTTCACATTTGACTTTCATGCGTTGGAGAAGGAAATGGCAACCCACTCCAGTGTTCTTGCCTGGAGAATCCCAGGGACGGTGGAGCCTGGTGGGCTGCCGTCTATGGGGTCACACAGAGTCAGACACGACTGAAGTGACTTAGCAGCCCCTATAATGAAAAAGACATCTCTTTTGGGTGTTAGTTCTAGATGGTCTTGTTGGTCTTCATAGTACCGTTCAACTTCAGCTTCTTCGGTATTACTGGTCAGGGCATAGACTTGGATTACCGTGATATTGAATGGTTTGCCTTGGAAATGAACAGAGATCATTCTGTCATTTTTGAGATTTTATCCAAGTACTGCATTTTGGACTATTGTTGACTATGATGGTGACTCCATTTCTTCTAAGGGATTCCTGCCTGCAGTAGTAGACATAATGGTCATCTGAGTTAAATTCATCCATTCTAGTCCATTTTAGCTTGCCGATTCCTAAAATATCAATGTTCACGTTTGCCATCTCCTGTTTGACCACTTCCAATTTGCCTTGATTCATGGTCCTAACAGTCATGCAAAATTGGTCTTTATAGCATTGGACTTTGCTTCTATCAGCAGTCACATCCATAACTAGGTGTTTTTTTGCTTTGGCTCTTTTTCTTTATTCTTTCTGGAGTTATTTCTCCAGTGATCTCCAGTAGCATATTGGGCCCTACTGGCCTGGGGAGTTCATCTTTCAGTATCCTATCTTTTTGCCTTTTCATACTGTTCATGGAGTTCTCAAGGCAAGAATGCTTAAGTTGTTTGCCATTCCCCTCTCCAGTGGACCACATTTTGTCAGAACTCTCCACCATGACCCGTCTGTCTTGGGTGGCTCTACACAGCATTGATCATAGATTCTTTGAGTTGGACAAGGCTGTGGTCCATGTGATCAGATTGGTTAGTTTTCTGTAGTTGTGATTTTCAGTCTGTCTGCCCTCTAATGGATAAGGATAAGAGGCTTATGGAAGAATCCTGATGGGAGAGTGACTGAGGGGGAAACTGGGTCTCATTGTGATGGGCAGGGCCATGATCAGTAAATCTTTAGTTCAATTTTCTGTTGATGGGTGGAGCTGTGTTCCCTCCCTGCTATTTACCTGGGGCTAAACTACAGTGGAGATAATGAAGATAATGGCTACCTCCTTCAAAATATTCCATGTGTGTACTGGTACACTCACTTCCCCCAATCCTGAAGCAGGCCACCACCAACCCACGCCTCCACTGGAGACTCCTGGACACTCCTGGGCAAGTCTGGGTCAGTCTTTTGTGAGGCCACTTCTCCTTTTTCCTGGGTCCTAGGGAACACAAGTTTCTGTTTGTGCCCTCCAAGAGTCTATTTTCCAGTCTGTTTATGTTCTGGCAGCTCTGTGGTGGGGTTAATGGTGACCTCCTCCAAGAGTGCTTATGCCATATCCAATTCTGCTACACCCAGGGTGCCTGTCCCTGTGGGTCCATTGCTGTCTTGTACTTCCACAGGAGACTCTCAAACACAGTTCTGTCTCAGTCTCTGTGGGGTCCCTGGGTCCTAGTGCACACAAGATTTGTTTGAACCCTCTAAGTGTCTCTGGCGGGCATGTCGTTTGATTCTAAATGAGAATTCACCCCTCCTACCATCGTGCTGGGGCTTCTCCTTTGCCCTTGAGCATGGGGTATTGCCTCACAGCTGCTCCAGTACCATGCAGCCGCTGCTCCAGCGTCTACCATCTTTCTGGGGTTTCTCTGACCTTGGACATGGGTTATCTCCTCATGGCTGCTCCAGTGAAGCACAGCCAAAGCTCCTGACCTTGGACATAGGGTATCTCCTTCATGGTCGCTCCAGTGCCACACAGATTTGTGCAGTAATTCTATGTAAGTAATAGTCCTTCTGTTGAATATAATATTTGCATCCTATACTATTGCAAAGTGCATAGTCTTTATACTGATAGATTTGCTAATGATGCAGCAAATTCTAGTAAGAAAGAATTTATTCTTTGCAATGCTGGTTTCTCTTCCCAGACTTATCTGTATACTTATTTTCAAAAAATTTCAATTAATAACCTAAACAGATTGAAAAAGTAATTCTGAAATTCATCTCAAGGAAGGAGTATATAAGGATAGCTCAAGAATATTTGAAAACAAACAATACAAAGATTCAATAAGTTAACAATTTATTCTAGAGGGAACAAATTGATTCTATCAAATAAATTAATATTGAAGAAGGTTGTATTTCAAATCGGTGGGGAGAGTAGAGATAAAGTCATGACTCATGTTGGCAGAAAAGGAAAAGATTAGTTGCTGACCAAGACAGCCTTAAGGTTCCCCTCAGCTTGACTTAAGTTTAGACAAATTTCTTCTTGACTGTAGGTCCCTGACCTCTTTTTCCTTTGAGCATTTTCTTTAGAACGCTTGCAATTGTAAATTCTTTCTCTGCACTTTTGAGATGTAAATCTTCTACAACTTTGGAATGTCTTCTCAAGGACTTGGAAGCAATTGCTTTGAAATGTAATCATAAAGAAAGACTGGGATGCAGGTTTCCAGAGTGTGGGAAAGGAGATGGATAACTTTGAAAAGAACCATTCAGCAAACACTAATGGCCTCAACAAATTGACCACTGCCCTTCCAACCCTCTCCAGCACTTCCCTCCTAGCTCATTTCAGTGCTTAAATTCTATTCTTTTTCTATTCAACTGAGCTCAGTTCAATCTTTCTCCTCTCATAAGTTTCTCTCTTTAATTGCAATACTCTCAAATAAAGTCTTTCTTGACTGTTTGAACCAGTCTGGAGCAATTTTTCTTTTTTAATGCCTAATTACAAAATATCTTTACTGCAGCTTCTAAGTCACTTCAGTTGTGTCCAACTCTGTGCAGCTCCATAGACGGCAGCCCACCAGGCTCCCCTGTCCCTGGGATTCTCCAGGCAAGAACACTGGAGTGGGTTGCCATTTCCTTCTCCAATGCATGAAAGTGGAAAGTGAAAATTGAAAGTGAAGCCCCTCAGTTGTGTCCAACTCTTAGCGACCCCATGGACTGCAGCCTACCAGGCTCCTCCATCCATGGTATTTTCTAGGCAAAAGTACCAGAGTGGGTTGCCATTGACTTCTCCCCAAAATGTCTCTAACAAAACCCAATTAGTTTATATTTAATATGTGAACCACAATGAAAACAAAAATAAAGATTTATTATTAAATAATAAATTATTATTATAAATAATAATGATAAATTATCATATTATGTATATCATAATATAGCACACAATATAATATTATTAAATCAATAATAAATAAATAATAGTAAATTATTATTATGAATAATAGTTATATATTTAGGGAGTCAGGGAGGCCTTGGTAAAGTTTATACCAACTGCGAAACTCTAAAGGGAAAGAGTAATAAGTGTGAATAAATACTAAACATATCTAAATGCAAAACCCAGAACTAGGAAACTATCTGCAATATTTTTGAGAGACCATGAATTAATATTTTTAATATTCTCAGAGTATTTTTTTAAAGGATATTTTGCTTTGTTGTTGTTGTTCAGTTGCCAAGTCCTGTCCAACTTTTTGAAACCCAATGGACTGCAGCATGCCAGGACTTCGGTCCTCCACTATCACCCCAATTTTGCCCAAATTCATTGCTATCTAACTATCTCATCCTCTGCCATTCTCCTTTTGCCTTCAATCCTTCCCAGCATCAGGGTCTTTCCTGTTGATTCAAATTATGGTTGGCCAAATTATTAGAGCTTTAGCCTCAGCATTAGATCTTCCAATGAATATTCAATATTGATTTCCTTTATGATTGACTGATTTTGATCTCCTTGCTGTGCAAGGGACTCTCAAGGGTCTTCTCCAGCACCATCAATTTTTTGGTGTTCAGTCTCCTTTATGGTCCAACTCTCACATCCATACATGACTACTGGAAAAAACATAGCTTTATCTATATGGACCTTTGTTGGCAAAATTATGTCTCTGCTTTTAAATACCATGATATAGTAAATATTAAAAGTATTAGTAGTCAATAACAAATGAAAAAGTGTTTTAAGTCATTCATAAATTAAAGTAAAAGTACCCCAGTTACACCTTTTGCCCTAATCAAATATCATATTTGCAAAGGTTAAAAAAAAAAAAAATGAGCAAGCAAGAGTAAAATACTACAAGGATTAAGGAAAAAAACCTTTTGTTTATTTTTAATGGGAATATATATTCATATCAATCTTCTGGTTAAGATCACTCAAATTTAACCTTTTTTTTCTTCTTTTAGCATTTACGTTTGGTTCTTGTGTATGGTCTCCATTTTTCTGCTGAAATGTTCTATGTATCTAAACACGTTTCCAACTTTTCCTCTATTCTTAATACATTTATCACAGTTTATTTAAATCCCAAACCTGATAATTCAATATTTAGGCCCTCACTAGGTCTACTTCTATTGGCTGATTTTATTTTTGACAATTGATCATGTGTTCTTGCTTCAATATTTCTTTATTTTGAATGTATGTTAGATATCTGTAAAACAGCAGTCGTGACTAAAGTTTATTTTCTCAGAAACTTAGTCCTTCATCTGTAAATTGCTAGTCATTTTGTCAAACTAATCTGTACTTTAGGCTTCAAATCTATCATGTGACTATTTGGTGATGATCTATGGGAAAGAGCTAATGGGTGGGTGCAGAGTCTCTTGGTGGCTGTGGTTCCCAATTTTTAAAATTGCCTTGCCAATGAATGCTGGGCTTTTAAAATTTATTTTAAAAGTTTATCCAGTTTCTTCTCACTCCTGCCAATGGTTTCTTTCTTACCCTCCTGCTTCACCATTAGAAACAAAAGCCAGGATAGATCTCTTCTCCCAAAAGGGACCGTCACTTTCAGTTTTGTAATCACTTTCATTTCCTTATGTTCTTATCTATTTGATGACTTAAAAAATTGCTTTTGTAAGTTATACGTCTGTCCTTGTTGCTAAGTTGGGGATGATATTATGCTGTTAACTTTCTTCATCTTCAGAAGAAGCAGAAATTCTAAAATAATTTTAACAGAAAAAGATCCAATGTTATACACTTAAATACATAGTATATTTCCATATGTTGAGGCATTATTTGAACCTCAAAATGATATAGAAGGTTATACTTTTTTGAAAATATTTTCTATGATAATTTTGAATGATAAATTCAGATCATAAACTTTTCATTAATAAATTTAAAAATTATGATTATTTCTGGGGTAATTATATATTTCTCAGCTAGGGATCATCTTGTTGCAAGGGACAAAATCCTTCCCTATTTAGCTGAAAGCTATTTTTACTTTTGATGTCAAATTACAGTATTCCCATAGAAACAAATAGTTAATGGCAGGGAATGTAATGGGTTTCATAGTCAGCTACTCTTTCTATTCTTCTTAGATTACATGGCCTCTCATCTCTGCTTCTTTATGCACAGAAGTGTCTCATTGTACCTGAAATTATTATCTGAATCCCATATATACAAGTACTACTACACAAGAGAGAGTATAAAATACACATACAAATTAGACTTGCTAAATCACAACTAAGAATGAAGTTGAGTTTTTTTTTAATAGCATGTGACTGTATAAGATGAGAATAGACAAGACAAAGAGCAATTAATTTACTGATAAAATAACATATTAAATAATTAATACCATATAGAGTGAAGGAGTAAGAGTTTATGAAATTCTGGGTTACAGAGTTTTCTTTTGAAGTAAGTTACAAACATGATTGTTGAATATTTTTCATGAGAAATATAAATGCAGTGGAGAGATTGGAGAACATTTGAAATCTCAGTATGTAGTGCTCCTAGAAAGTACTTTCTTTTGTTTAGTCTTTCTGTCCACCCTTCCTCTGTCCCTCGTTTCCCTCCACAACATTGTATCTATACAGGGTTAGAGGTGCAGAGATGACTGAGCAAAACAAATTCCATCTTCTCATGAAGCTTACATTTTATGGGGGAAGACCAGCATGAAGAAATAGATCCTTAAATATATATGTAAGTGTGTGTGTGTGTGTGTGTGTGTGCATATGCGTATGAGGGCAGTAATGAGTGTAATGATAAAGAGTTAATAGCATGGATGATGGTAATTAGTTTCTGTTTTTGATGAGCCATCCTCTGGTCAAAGGTTCTCCTTGTTTATGAACGAAGAGAGAGAAAGATGAATACAGATTTGGGAAGAGTGCATTGGGCACAATATACACCAGGCATTAATGCTTGAAGGTGAAAACCTGCTTTTCATGTTCACCTAAGCTGAAGGATGCCACAATAGCTAAAGTGGAATGGAGAGAGGACTGAGTCATGAACGAAGAACTTGGAGTGACAACTGGGAGCCAGAGGCAAAGTTTCAAATCAAGAAAACATTCAGAATTGTATTTTATGGCAGAAAGTGAAGAGGAACTAAAAAGCCTCTTAATGAAAGTGAAAAACGAGACTGAAAAAGTTGGCTTAAAGCTCAGCATTCAGAAAACGAAGATCATGGCATCCGGTTCCATCATTTCATGGGAAATAGATGGGGGAAAGAGTGGGAACAGTGTCAGACTTTATTTTTAGGGGGTCCAAAATCACTGCAGATGGTGATTGCAGCCATGAAATTAAAAGATGCTTACTCCTTGGAAGGAAAGTTATGACCAACCTAGATAGCATGTAGAAAAGCAGAGACATTACTTTGCCAACAAAGGTCCCTCTGGTCAAGGCTATGATTTTTCCAGTGGTCATGCATGGATGTGAGAGTTGGACTGTGAAGAAAGCTGAGCACCGAAGAATTGATGCTTTTGAATTGTGGTGTTGGAGAAGACTCTTGAGAGTCCCTTGGACTGCAAGGAGATCCAACCAGTCCATTCTAAAGGAGATCATTCCTGGGTGTTAATTGGAAGGATTGATGCTGAAGCTGAAACTTTAATACTTTGGCCACCTGATGTGAAGAGCTGACTCATTGGAAAAGACCCTGATGCTGGGAAAGATTGAAGTGAGGAGGAGAAGGGGATGACAGAGGATGAGATGGCTGGATGCCATCACTGACTCAATGGAAATGAGTTTGGGTGAACTCCGGGAGTTGGTGATGGACAGGGAGGCCTGGCGTGGTGCGGTTCATGGGGTTGCAAAGAGTTGGACATGACTGAGTGACTGAACTGAACTGAACTGAAGGGAAATTATTGTAGGGTTTGGAGCAGAAAAAAAGACATGACCTTACTTAAATATTAAAAGGATCAATCTGGCTGTTGCATAAAATGTAAGCTAATATGATTAATAGGGCCTGTGAAAAAGTTTGGTTATAATAATTTTTAGAAACAGTATTGGGGGCATGTGACTATCTTCCATTGTAGCTCTGTGTGTCATTAGAATATGATACATAGGATATAATTTTAATACATGCATCAGGCAACAAAATAATTTGTTTTCAGTTCAGTTCAAGTCACTCAATGGTGTCCAATTCTTTGCGACCTCATGAATCACAGCATGCCAGGCCTCCCTGTTCATCACCAAATCCTGGAGTAAACCCCAAACCCATGTCCATCGAGTCAGTGATGCCATCTAACCATCTCATCCTCTGTCCTCTCCTTCTCCTCCTGCCCCCAATCCCTCCCAGCATCAGGGTCTTTTCAAATGAGTCAGCTCTCTGCATCAGGTGCCCAAAGTATTGGAGTTTCAGCTTCAACATTAGTCCTTACAATGAACACCCAGGACTAATCTCCTTCAGAATGTACTGGTTGGATCTCCTTGCAGTCCAAGGGAATCTCAAGAGTCTTCTCCAACACCACAGTTCAAAAGCATCAATTCTTCAGCACTCAGCTTTTCTTATAGTCCAACTCTCACATCCTTACATGACCACTGGAAAAACCAAGCCTTGACTAGACAGACCTTGTTGGCAAAGTAATGTCTATGCTTTTCAATATGCTATCTAGGTTGGTCATAACTTTCCTTTCAAGAAGTAAGCATCTTTTAATTTCATGGCTGCAATCACCATCTGCAGTGATTTTGGAGCCCATAAAAATAAAGTCAGACACTGTTTCCACTGTTTCCCCATCTATTTGCCATGAAGTGCTGGGACCAGATGTCAGGATCTTAGTTTTCTGAATGTTGACCTTTAAGAAAACTTTTTCAGTCTCATTTTTCACTTCCATCAAGAGGCTCTTTAGTTCTTCACTTTCTGCCATAAGGGTGGTGTCATTTGCATATCTGAAGTTATTGATATTTCTCCCAGCAATCTTGAATCCAGCTTGTGCTTCCTCCAGCCCTGCATTTCTCATGATGTACTCTGCATATAAGTTAAATAAGCAGGGTGACAATATACAGCCTTGATGTACTCCTTTTCCTATTTGGAAACAGTCTGTTGTTCCATGTCCAGTTCTAACTGTTGCTTCCTGACCTGTATATAGGTTTCTCAAGAGGCAGGTCAGGTGGTCTGGTATTCCCATCTCTTTCAGAATTTTCCACAATTTACTGTGATCTACAAAGTCAAAGGCTTTATTGACTATTTACATAGTCAATAAAATAGAAATAGATGTTTCTCTGGAACTCTCTTGTTTTTTCCATGATCCACAGGATGTGGAACATTAGGGAGTTCACGGTTCATGTATTGCTGAAGCCTGGCTTGAAGAATTTTGAGCATTAATTTACTAGCATGTGAGATGAGTGCAACTGTCCAGTAGTTTGTGCATTCTTTGGCATTGCCTTTCTTTGGGATTGGAATGAAAACTGACCTTTTTCAGTCCTGTGGCCACTGCTGGGTTTTCCAAATATGCTGCCATATTGGGTGCATCACTTTCAGAGCATCATCTTTCAAGATTTGAAATATCTCAACTGGAATTCCATCACTTCCACTAGCTTTGTTCATAGTGATGCTTCCTAAGGTCCACTTGACCTCGCATTCCAGAATGTCTGACTCTAGGTGAGTGATCACACCATTGTGATTATCTTGGTCATGAAGATCTTTTTTGTACAGTTCTTCTGTGTATTCTTGCCACCACTTCTTAATATATTCTGCTTCTGTTAGGTCCATACCATTTCTGTCCTTTATTGAGCCCATCTTTGCATGAAATATTCCCTAGGTATCTCTAATTTTCTGGACAAGATCCCTAGTCTTTCCCATTCTGTTGTTTTCCTCTATTTCTTTGCATTGATCGCTCAGGAAGGCTTTCTTATCTCTCCTTGCTATTCTTTGGAACTCTCCATTCAGATGCTTATATCTTTCCTTTTCTCCTTTGCTTTTCACTTCTCTTCTTGTCACAGTTATTTGTAAGGCCTCCTCAGACAGCCATTTTGCTTTTTTGCCTTTCTTTTCCATGGGGATGGTCTTGAACCCTGTATCTTGTAGAATGACATGAACCTCAGTCCATAGTTCATCAGGCACTCTGTCTATCAGATCTAGTCCCTTAAATATATTTCTCACTTCCACTGTATAGTCATAAGGGATTTGATTGAGGTCATACATGAATGGTCTAGTGGTTTTCCCCATTTTCTTCAATTTACGTCTGAATTTGGCAATAAGGAGTTCATGATCTGAGCCACTGTCAGCTCCCTGTTTTGTTTCTGCTGACTGTATAGAGTTTCTCCATCTTTGGCTGCAAAGAATATAATCAATCTGATTTTGGTATTGACCACCTGGTGATGTCCACGTGCAGAGTCTTCTCTTGTGTTGTTGGAAGAGGGTCTTTGTTATGACCTGTGTGTTCTTTTGGCAGAACTATATTAGCCTTTGCTTTGCTTCATTCTGTACTCCAAGGCCAAATTTGCCTGTGATTTCAGGTGTTTCTTGACTCCCTCTTTTGCATTCCAGTCCCCTATATAAAAATATTCAGATAGAAGGAAAAGTAAAATAAAAATTATTAATTTTCTATTTTAGATTTTTAAATAATTTATTGGAGACTATTACCAAAAGAGAAGATTTGGTAAGATCCATAAGAAATATATATTTTTAAAGGATCATTGACAATAACAAAGTTAAAAGAATTTTATAATTATTTTTAAATTTTCTTTCAGTTCATTGCTATTAAGAGTAAATTTGCTTCCGCATGACCGAAAATTAAGGCCTTTTTTTGCATATCTATTTTTGGTAAGTATCCAATTCTTAATTGGTAAAGTAAAAATATGATATTGCAATGTTAATATTGAGATCACTAAGGAAGCAATACAACCTCATGGCTTCCTATTGTCCTGGTGAGAAAGAGCTGGAAAGGATTTAGCTGTAATAGTAAAGAAGGAAATAATGCACCACAGCATTATATTTTACTTGTTTATTTCCTGCAGCTGCCTTGCAGGAAATGTGTGTATCATCTAATTAGGAAGGTGTCCACCAGCAATTACATCAGATGAAATCCATGGGATCCAGCAATTATAGCTGATTGGATTAAGAGCAAATGGATACTTAATAAGTATTTCTTAATGATGATGATGATGATGGCCATACTAAGAGTATTTGTATGACATTAACACCAAATAAAAGACTAAGACTTTTCACTCTTTTTTTTATTTTCTTTTTACTATACTTGTGGTGTGCTTAGGAGCATTCCAATTTTGCAGTGAGAAAGCATCTTTCTTAAGGGCTATCAAATGACAATATGTAAGCTACTGATGAATGAACTAAACAAGCTATAGTAGCTTACTTTACCTAGATGTCACATAAAGAGCAACTGATTGTACTACATTTTCTACTGTGTAATATATTGCTACAGCTATCTAAAATTAAATTGTAAGCATTGAATAACTTTACCTCTTAAAGTCAAAGAAAGGGTTATCTTCAGAATTGAACTTGCATCTTATCCAATAAATATTCATTTATTCAATCTAAGTTTACTATGTAGAGGAGAAATAATAAGTTTAGAGAGCAGAAAATCAAAATGAAAAGTTATCAAAGTTGAATTTTTAAATATTTCTCTTAGATATCAACAGATAACTTGCCACTTAAAATTTAAAATAGCCCATTTAATCACAAATTCACTTGCAAATATATTCTATGATGTAATAAATTTCATTCTCTTGATACTATAATTTTTGATCATTACTATAATGTGTACACTGCTCTTAAGCAGAGGTCATACATAGAATCATCCCTGGAAACTCACCTGGACTAAGTGCTGCAGAGGAGAAAAAGAGCTGATGCTGCAAAAATGATACTATAAACAATATACTAAACAATAAGAAATTCAAATTAGGTTGAATAAATGATCAGATTAAAATAACAATCTAGCAGAGTTCAGGCTCTTTTTATTTCCAAAAGAATGTATGGAGAATCATTGAATTGCAGAGTTCATATCTGGGAAAAATTAATTTAATCTCTTTTCAGTAGTAATGCAAACTTTTAGAGATTTACATTGAACCTATGGGAATAGATGTTTATAATCTTTGTGTACGTAAGGTTGTATGTGTGAATTTTATAATCTTATTGTGGGTAAGGCTGAATTTTTGTTTGAAGTGGTAGTTGCTTTTGTATATTTTGCAGTATATTTGGCAAATAATTTTCTCCCATTCCAGTCAATAGGAAATAAGTCTAATATCTAAACATAACTTGACTAAGAAACAGAAGCCCAAGGAAGTCTCAATTTTTTGAGAAAACCATATTTCACTCACTTAGCTAAACATTTTATTTTTATGAATTCATAAAAGAAATTAATATGTGAATTCCCTATGAACCTTTTGTCTGTTTGAGCAATTAATAGTAACATTATTTTCCCAGCTTTTCAAAATATTATTGCTATGTGACATAACTCCTTTATACATTATAATGTTTTGAGAGAGCAAGATTCTAGCTCTGATAGCCACTTTTTTTCATCCATTTCTGTAATCTCACATAGGAGTTGCTGGTCCTACATATGCATGGAATCTTCCTCAGCATTCCTACTGTCAACATAACCTTTATGGTTTATAACATTTATTTTGCTTTAATAAGTGAAGTAAATCCCAGGGATCCTTAGGCCATAGAAGAGGTCTCATACATTGCCACTTTGATTAAATCTTAACACCTGATTATGATAACAGGAAACTTACTGCATTCTGGCTTATGAAAGCTACACACAGCTGCTGAATCTTGTGTCATCATGACACTAGTTAGTTTTGCCATTGATCTAGACAGTGTGAGATTTTCCATAATAAATCCATACCATGAACCGACCATCATTTAGTCCTACTTTTTGGGAAGCAGTGCATTCTATGTAAATTACTTTTTGGTCAATGAGAGGGGAAAAAAAAAATGTTTAAAGGTAGATATAATGAAGCAGGGTCTATAAGGGTCTGTAATCTTTGAAAAGGGACATTCAAATGAACATATTGCTATGCATATAACATTATAACACAAGAAGGTCGCTGTTTCATAGGAAATCTGCAGAAAGTCAAGCTCAACTCAATCTTCTGTCTTGATAGGGATAATAATCAAGAAAATGTCTATGTTCTGTGATTCATTATTCCTCGGTGGGGGGGGGGGGGGCTATATGTGTATCTGGATGTAGGACTCAGTTTTCATTATTATCAAATGGAGACCTATGGACTTCCCTGGTAGTCCAGTGGCTAAGACACCACTCTTACAATGCAGGGGGACCCGATTTGACCCAAGATTAGGGAACTAGATCACACATGCCACAACTAAGAGTTTGTGTGCTGCAACTGAAGGTCCTGCATGCCTCAAGGAAGATGGAAGATCCAGCATGCTGCAACTAAGATGTGAAAGAGCCAAATATACATATATACATATATATACATATATATATATATATGTATGTATACACACAGAGAGAGAGAGAGAGAGAGAGAGAGACAGAGAGAGAGAGAGAGACAGAGATATGTAATTATACACACATACACACACAGATACATATACACAATTTTAAAAAAGGAGACTTGGTTTTGGAAGATTATGAGTTACCAAAGGAATTAGCACTGGACTGTGACTAGTCACAGTCTATCAACTACTATCTAGACTCTGTATCTATTTTTTAAAGTCACTAAATTTATTTATGTTCCCAATTCATAAATCATAGGCATATATTTGGGAACACATCACATGCATGTCCCATAATGTCTGACCCACCTGCCTTTACCACCTCCCAAGTCATGGTCAGCTTTCTACTACAAAGAGTCTAATTTTGAGGCCACCTACCAAAACAGCCCTTTCTGTATCTGAAATTGCTCCAGTACTCTATGAACAGTATGAAAAGGCAAAATGATAGGATACTGAAAGAGGAACTCCCCAGGTCGGTAAGTGTCCAGTATGCTACTGGAGATCAGTGGAGAAATAACTCCAGACAGAATGAAGGGATGGAGCCAAAGCAAAAACAATACACAGTTGTGGATGTGACTGGTGATAGAAGCAAGGTCCGATGCTGTAAAGAGCAATATTGCTTAGGAACCTGGAATGTTAGGTCCATGAATCAAGGCAAACTGGAAACGGTCAAACAGGAGATGGCAAGAGTGAACGTCAACATTCTAGGAATCAGCGAATTAAAATGGACTGGAAGGGCTGAATTTAACTCAGATGACCATTATATCTACTACTGTGGGCAGGAATCCCTTAAAAGAAATGAGTAACCATCATGGTCAACAAAAGAGTCCGAAATGCAGTACTTGGATGCAGTCTCAAAAACGACAGAATGATCTCTGTTCGTTTCCAAGGCAAACCATTCAATATCACAGTAATCCAAGTCTATGCCCCAACCAGTAACACTGAAGAAGCTGAAGTTGAACGGCTCTATGAAGACCTACAAGACCTTTTAGAACTAACACCCAAAAAAGATGTCCTATTTATTATAGGGGACTGGAATGCAAAAGTAGGAAGTCAAGAAACACCTGGAGTAACAGGCAAATTTGGCCTTGGAATACGGAATGAAGAAGGGCAAAGGCTAACAGAGTTTTGCCAAGAGAACACACTGGTCATAGCAAACACCCTCTTCCAACAACACAAGAGAAGACTCTGCACATGGACATCACCAGATGGTCAACACGGAAATCAGACTGATTACATTCTTTGCAGCCAAAAATGGAGAAACTGTATACAGTCAGCAAAAACAAGACTGGGAGCTGACGGTGGCTCAGATCATGAACTCCTCATTGCCAAATTCACACTTAAATTGAAGAAAGTGGAGAAAATCACTAGACCATTCAGGTATGACCTAAATCAAATCCCTTATGACTACATAGAGGAAGTGAGAAATATATTTAAGGGACTAGATCTGTTAGACAGAGTGCCTGATGAACTATGGACTGAGGTTCATGACATTGTATAGGAGACAGGGATCAAGAGAATCCCCATGGAAAAGAAATGCAGAAAAACAAAATGGCTGTCTGGGGAGGACTTACAAATAGCTGTGAAGAGAAGAGAAGCAAAAAACAAATGAGAAAGTGAAAGATATATCCATCTCAATGCAGAGTTCCAAAGAATAGCAAGAAGAGATAAGAAAGCCTTCTTCAGTGATCAATGCAAAGAAATAGAGGAAAACAACAGAATGGGAAAGACTACAGATCTCTTCAAGAAAATTAGAGAAGCAAAAGGCACATTTCATGCAAATATGGGCTCTATAAAGGACAGAAATGGTCTGGACCTAACAGAAGCAGAATATATTAAGAAGTGGTGGCAGGAATACACAGAAGAACTGTACAAAAAAGATCTTCATGATCAAGATAATCACAATGGTATGATCACTCACCTAGAGCCAGACATCCTGGAATGTGAAGTCAAGCGAGCCTTAGAAAGCATCCCTACGAACAAAGCTAGTGGAGGTGATGGAATTCCAGTTGAGCTATTTCAAATCCTGGAAGATGATGCTGTGAAAGTGCTGCACTCAATATGCCAACAAATTTGGAAAACTCAGCAGTGGCCACAGGACTGGAAAAGGTCCGTTTTCCTTCCAATCCCAAAGAAAGGCAATGCCAAAGAATGCTCAAACTACCTCACAATTGCACTCATCTCACACGCTAGTAAAGTAATGTTCAAAATTCTCCAAGCCAGGCTTCAGCAATACGTGAACCGTGAATTTCCTGATGTTCAAGCTGGTTTTAGAAAAGGCAGAGGAGCCAGAGATCAAATTGCCAACATCTGCTGGATCATGGAAACAGGAGGAGAGTTCCAGAAAACCATCTATTTCTAATTTATTGACTATGCCAAAGCCTTGGACTGTGTGGATCACAATAAACCGTGGAAAATTCTGAAAGGGATGGGAATACTAGACTACCTTTCCTGCCTCTTGAGAAACCTATATGCAGATCAGGAAGCAACAGTTAGAACAGGACATGGAACAACAGACTGGTTCCAAATAAGAAAAGGAGTACATCAAGGCTGTATATTGTCACCCTGCTTATTTAACTTATATGCAGAGTACATCATGAGAAACGCTGGGCTGGAAGAGCCACAAGCTGCAATCAAGATTGCCGGGAGAAATATCAACAACCTCAGATATGCAGATGACACCACCCTTATGGAAGAAAGTGAAGAGGAACTAAAAAGCCTCTTGATGAAAGTGAAAGAGGAGAGTGAAAAAGTTGGCTTAAAGCTCAACATTTAGAAAATGAGCATCATGGCATCTGGTCCGTTGACTTCATGGGAAATAGTTGGGAAACAGTGGAAACAGTGTCTGACTTTATTTTTCTGGGCTCCAAAATAGCTGCAGATCGTGACTGCAACCATGAAACTAACAGACACGTACTCCTTGGAAGGAAAGTTATGACCAACCTAGATCGCATATTGAAAAGCAGAGACATTACTTTGCCAATAAAAGTCTGTGTAGTCAAGGCTATGGTTTTTCCAGTGGTCATGTATGGATGTGAGAGTTGGACTGTGAAGAAAGCTGAGCGCTGAAGAATTGATGCTTTTGAACTGTGGTGATGGAGAAGACTCTTGAGAGTGCCTTGGACTGCAAGGAGATCCAACTACTCCATTCTAAAGGAGATCAGTCCTGGATGTTCTTTGAAAGGAATGATGTTTAAGCTGAAACTCCAGTATTTAGGCCATCTCATCTGAAGAGTTGACTCATTGGAAAAGACTCTGATGCTGGGAGGGATTGGGGGAAGGAAAAAGGGGATGACAGATGATGGGATGGCTGGATGGCATCACCGACTAGATGGATGTGAGTCTGAGTGAACTCCGGGAGTTGGTGATGGACAGGGAGGCCTGGTGTGCTGCGATTCATTGTGTCGCAAAGAGCTGGACACGGCTGAGTGACTGAACTGAACTGAACTCTGTATTGAACTAAATTTTCTTACCTACAACTTCCCATCCTTCTTGTCTATGACAACCGTTGGCACAGGTGAAAGTAGCTATCATGTCTCCCTAATACTTTATTTTCCAGGCTATTTATCCATCAGAAAAATAAAATTAACTATCCCTAACCTGTCTTGTCTCAAGAGATGAGAATAAAGTGAGATATTAGATATGAAAGGGTGTAAATAATACATAATAAAAACATATAAAATGTATCATTGTTCTACCTTAAAATAACAGATATGAAATTTAAACTTTCAGCTAAAGCATCTTTCATCATAGTGTTAAAAAAATAAATCCAATTGTTTATATTTTTACATTCTTAAAATTGAACTAAATTAGTGTTTGGGTAGAAGAGTCAGCCAAAGAATTTCAGTAACCATAGTAAGTAGCAGTTAGAGCATGTAAGACAAGTTAGGACAATCTGAAGGACAGAAAAATCTGAGACTCTCAACTTCGCAAATCCAGAGAAATGGAGGAACTGAGCTAAGAAGGCTTCTCTGTTTAGGACAATGCCTTTTTTAGTATGAAAACTCTAAGCACAGGAGGCCTGATCACCCTGATATGGATCCCACAGGTCCTATCACTTTGGAGGTTAAATGTACCTCTGGCATCTGCATAATGATTCAGATCTTGGAATCTAGAGTCAAATTATTTAACTTAATATATGACTATACCACTTGTTAACTGTGTGATTTCAGGAAAACTATCAAACTTTTTGATCTCAAAAACCTTACCTGAAAATGGGCTTAATAAGAGTAATGTACAGTCTCGGGTTTTTGAAAGGACTGCATGAATTACACCATAGAAAGTGTATAGAATATTGGTTATTTCCTAGCTCAATAAATGCCAGCTGATAATGAATCTAGTACTGGTGCTAGAACAGAGATCTTCAACCACACATACTTTCCTTATTTTATGTACAACATTATGTACTGTGGCTGCTTAAGTCAATGGGTATACAAAATGGGTCCTCCTATCCTTTCTCCCATTTTCAGGCTTATCACAAAGGGAGATCTAAAATATCATACAGTGGAAATGATCTATTGATTAGAAAAAGGACATCCAATAATCAATTTAAAGATAATGTTGACTACTTTTTCCATCTTACTACTTGATCTGAGCAAGCCTACTCTTTCTGTACCTATATAGGGAGTACAGACATCATTATTCAATTTGCTCCAATTCAGACTGATATCAGAATGATCAGACATAACAGAGTCAAAAGAATATTCCAGTCATTGATGTCAGTGAACTGGAGAGAAAAAATGTAGATGCAACTACCAGATTGCTATTCTCACTGATGCCAATCAAACTCAGAGGGAAAGACCAGACAGAACTTCGTACTTGTCTTAAGTGTGTGGACTCAAGTTAACACTTATATTAAAATTTCATTTTACTTTTAGCCTCACCCTTTTCTGTAAGAATGCCTTTCCAAGTAGACAAAGCAAATCAGATCACCAGAAATTCTGTTCTATTTATTGTTACTTCATTTTCGTATGATTTTCTCATTCTGATAGCATCAGAAGGATGAAAGAATCCTCTTCACAGGTCACAAGGGAGGGATGCCTGTTCACTGCAGCCTTTTCTGTAAAGAGATGGGCTACTTGGCTCCCCTCCCTGTATTGCTGGCTCATAAGATCACACTAGTGTTTCAATTTCTCCATTTTCACTACTTTATTTTTCATAAGATCTGACCGACTGATATAATTTCTTTTGCATTTTCAACTTAAATTATTCTATTTACCCTCCACTTTGGTGCCTTCCAGGCTTCTCTGGTGGCTGAGGAGTAAAGAATCATCCTGTCCATGCAAGAGACCTAAGTTCAATCTCTGGGTCAGGAAGCTCCCCTGGAGAAGGTAATGGCAATTTACCTCAAAAATCCCATGGAAGAGAATGGTGAGCTACAGTCCCTGGGGCTGTGAAAGAGTCAGACATGACAGCAACTAAACAACAAAATTAATCAGGGAAAGGGGCACAGTTCTTGTGATGCTAGCCTACTGTGATGCCCTTTCGGTGCCTTTCTGATTTCTTCTCTGATTTACTTTTCTAGTCTATACTGCCCACCTAAAATATAGTGGAAACTGGGAAGCGTGCTCTTCAGTTTTCATGGCTTTGTTTTCTTTTTTCTTTGTCCTTATTTTCATTTTCTTTTTCTATTTTTCCTAATATAACACTTCTCTTTTTCTCATATTTCTATATTTTTGGTTTCCATGGGATACTGGGTTCCCCATTCTGTGGCTTTCTTGTTATGATACAGAATCCATATGTATCCTGTAATCAGGATCATTGAAGCTGTTAACTGTTAGCTCTGAAACTCCAGCAGCTAGACACCTTCCCCAGTGCATGGTGGGGACAGCACATCACGTTGTCTTGCAGGTTAGACAAGAGGTTCTCACTGGACCTGAACAGGCTGCAGTTATCTTTTGCCCTTAAAATCATTCTAATCTGTTCTTTCACGGTTGTGATTGAGATTTTAGCCAGGGAGTTCCACTTATGTCTAGTCTCTTTCTTCCATATCCTTCTGTAGATCAAGCGAATCATCTATGTTTTGTGCAGAAGGCAATGGCACCCCACTCCAGTACTCTTGCCTGGAAAATCCCATGGATGGAGGAGCCTGGTGGGCTGCAGTCCATGGGGTCGCTAAGAGTCGGACACGACTGAGCTACTTCACTTTCTCTTTTCATTTTCATGCATTGGAGAAGGAAATGGCAACCCACTCCAGTGTTCTTGCCTGGAGAATCTCAGGGACAGGGGAGCCTGGTGGGCTGCCATCTATGGGGTCGCACAGAGTCGGACACGACTGAAGTGACTTAGTAGTACAGCCTCACTGCATGGATGGTCTATGTGGGCAAGAAATTTCATCAGCAGCTACAATGTTAGGAAATGGTAAACAGTTGGCACCTCTGTCAATCAGAAAAGCAGGAATCAAATAGGCTGCATTGCAATGAGGCTGAAATTACATTTTTATGGATATAAAATTCGTATACCTCTGTAAAAATTAGATATAAAATTTAACACATTATGGTCAGGCCTTGAAAGGGTATCTGAATCTAAACAAACATGAATATATGGATTCTGAAGAATATACTTACTGAAACGAGTTTTGGAGAAGGCAATGGTACCCCACTCCAGTACTCTTGCCTGGAAAATCCCATGGACAGAGGAACCTGGAAGGCTGCAGTCCATGGGGTTGCTAAGAGTCGGACACAACTGAGCGACTTCACTTTCACTTTTCACTTTCATGCATTGGAGAAGGCAATGGCAACCCACTCCAGTGTTCTTGCCTGGAGAATCCCAGGGACAGGGGAGCCTGGTAGGCTGCCATCTATGGGGTCGCACAGAGTGGGACACGACTGAAGCGACTTAGTAGTAGTAGTAGTAGAAACGAGTTTGCTATAAAATTTCATCCTGAAATTAAACTGATAGAAAATTTTAAAACAAACATCACAATAACTCTAGAAGAAATCAAAATTGCATTTACACACTGTTTATAAAGTGATGAAAACAGGAACTTCTTATATTACCACCCATAGACTGTTTTAAGCTATATTCAGGAAAATATTCTTTCATGACATACTAATTTTTAAGCATTAAATCATTTGAAAAACTTAGAAATTCATTTATTAAAAAACATGAAGAAATTATTAACGAAAGCAGAAGTAAAGATTGACTAATTGAAAAATAGGTAATAAAATGGATTAACAAATCTAAATGTAGATTGTTTTAAAAATAATAACAGAAGTATATAGATAATCTAATTAGGAAAAAGAAAACTAGAAGTAAATAAAGTGAATTAGAAGATATAAATGCAATTAGAAAGAAATTATTTAGATAGATTACTTTATAAACCTCTATGCAAATATACATATAATAGGTGGACTAAAAGAGTCTGCTTTGTACTAGAGGAATATTACAGAGTACTTACACAGCAGGAATTTAATCTTATTTCTATCATTTCCTGGCTGTGTGAAATTGGGAAATATATCCATATTATCTGTGCTTCAGTTACATCATTTACAAAGTGAGAGTGATGATCACTAGATTTACCTTGGCACTTTGTTCTAATTGAGTTAAATAATATTTAAGAAGAACTTCTAAATTCCCAGCATACAGTTAATGTTTAATACAAGTTACACTTTAATAATAGCAGCAACAATTGGGTTTTACAAGCTAAATATTATTTCAACAGCCACAGACTTACATGTTTTTAATATATAACTTTATTGTTAGAATGGCTTTATTTTTAACTCTTAACATTCAGTTTTGATAAACAACAAGCAAATTACTGTAGATTTGTTCAAGTCAATAAAATCTAAATAAGTGATTAGGTAATTAAATTCAAGGGGTAGAACTCAACCCCATTTCAAAGCCGATGGGCCCCACTTCAAATACCCACCCCCCAACCCTTTTCCTGTCTTCCTCCTGGATAGGCTATCACTCCAAGGGGTACTTATATCAACAAAGCTGTGCACTGGCAGATGAGAGACCATTTCCTCCTTGTTGGACTCATATGTGCCTAGACCCTATTAAGTTGCTGTTATCAGCTGCTGGAGCTTCCGTCATCTCTTTTCTTGGCACAGAAAATATCATTTACAGTTCTGGCAGATTCACTTGGTTTTTCTATTTAGTTCTCTGGCATTGATGACTATCTAAAGAGGATGGTCTGGCTCCCCTGCTCTCCTGCAGGATTAGCTATTTCAAACTTGCTGCCAGCTCCTGGAAATCTGGATGAAAAAAGCAAGGTATACCTTTACTTCCTCACTCATTGACTATGGAATTTCAAGGGAAACCCAGCTAAGTCCCTGCAGCTCTCCTCAGGGTCTCCTAATGGAGCTAAAAGTTTTTACCACTTCTCTCTCTCCCTTTCCCTTATTTGGTATCTTTTAAATTCAAGCTCCAAAGGTTTCTTCAAGTGTGATGTGGGTGAGGAAGATGATGGTGATGATTAGGGAGAATGTACCTTATTTTACATCTGTGAGCTGTCAACTCAAATCAGTCTTCACTGTTGTAAATTGATAACAGAGTTGGTGTTTGTTTACACGTAGAGAAGAAAGAAGTTGTCACAGAGATACAAAAAGTTTGGTGTGAATGGCAAGTAATATCGAGGTCAGAGAAAGAAGGAATACAATTAGAAAAATGAGCAGGACTCAGATGATTTTAGACGTCATCATAAGGAATTTGAATTGCATTCTGATGGTGATGGCAAACAATAAATGAGTTTTACACTGGTCAAGGCCAAGATCTGATAGATGCTAATGAAAAATATGAACTCTAAAGATCAGAGAGGAGGCAGAGAGACCTCTTAGGATATCACTGAACAAATTCAGGCGAGAAATGAGATGGTGGTTAGAGCCAATATTGTTACAGCGGAAATGATGGCAAATTTGCTGTGAAATGGAAAGAAAATGAAAAGAATCAAGGATGTCTTTTGTTATAGACCTGAAGAATGAAGTAGTTGATAGTGTCATTTCAAGAAATGGGACATTTATCCTGTGCCAGGCTTTGAGATATGTGGAATAAGGGAGAAAGTAATAGTTTCCATTTGAGAGTGATGTACACAGGGAGGTGAAGGTAACCTTCAGAGATGAAAGGGAAGAGACAGGGGTGATGCTAATCAGAATGTTCTTGCTTCTGGTGGGAGCAATGTTTGTTTGACTGGAGAAGAACATGAAAGAATTTCTTGTGGTAATGGAAATGTTCTGTAACTTAGTCTATAGAGCTATATGCATTTTTCAACACTGGTAGAACTCTATAACTATGCTCTGCATTTCACCATATGTAAATTATACCTTGAAATGGTAACCCATGATTTAGGAAAGCAAAAGTAGCTTTGCTCACAGATATAGAAAGATGCGGCTTCAATGCAGGAGCTGTAGGAGACTCAGGTTCAGTCCCTGGGTTGGGAAAATCCCCTGGAGGAGGGCCTGGCAACCCACTCCAGTATTATTGCCTGGAGAATCCCTTAGACAGAAGAGGCTGGTGGGCTATAGTCCATAGGGTCACAAAGACTTGGATACAACTGTAGCAACTTAACACACACATAGTAGGATAGTGAAAATAAAAAGCAATTCAACCAAGGAAGCTTTCCTTTGAGATAAGAGAACCAAAAAGCTTTCACTTTCTGAATACACTGTTTCTACTTAGACTTGTTTAAGACAGAGGTTTGAGAAGTATGACCATGAAGGATCTATCCCAGTTACTTGAAGAGGTGAGTTCTACGGAACTCTCCCTGTGATAATGATTTCTTGTCAGTTAACCTTACTCATCAGATCAGATTATAGGAGAGCTTGTGTTACCACCTGACCCTAACTTTCTCAATGGCATTTAAGGAAATAATGATTCATGTATATCTGCACTGTTCCTGCACTGCTGAGGTCTTCTGAACAGCTCACAATTATTGGGAGCTATAGAAACTCTCTCCCAGAAAATAGAGACATCCAGAAACATTTCAGGACAGTCAAGTGTGATGCTTAATTTCATGAGTCAACTTAAGTTTCCTTTCTGGAAACATTTTCTTACTTTCCAGGGTAACAAATCACTCTCTCTCTCTGGAGAAGAGAATAAGCAGATGAAGCAGATGTACCAATAACCACAAAAACTTAGAGTTCTCTCTAAGAGGAAGGAAGGGATAAATTAGGAGTTTGGGAATAACAGATATACATTCAGTTCAGTTCAGCTTAGTCACTCAGTAGTATCCGACTCTTTGCAACCCCATGAATCGCAGCACACCAGGCATCCCTGTCCATCACCAACTCCCGGAGTTCACTCAAACTCACGTCCATGGAGTCGGTGATGCCATCCAGCCATCTCATCCTCTGTCACCCCCTTTTCCTCCTGCCCCCAATCCCTCCCAGCATCAGAGTCTTTTCCAGTGAGTCAGCTCTTTGCATGAAGTAGCCAAAGTACTGGACTTTCAGCTTTAGCATCATTCCTTCCAAAAACACCCAGGACTGATCTCCTTTAGAATGGACTGGTTGGATTTCCTTGCAATCCAAGGAACTCTCAAGAGTCTTCTCCAACACCACAGTTCAAAAGCATCAATTCTTCAGCACTCAGCTTTCTTCACAGTCCAACTCTCACATCCATACATGACCACTGGAAAAACCATGGCCTTGACTAGACAGACCTTTGTTGGCAAAGTACTGTCTCTGCTTTTGAATATGCTATCTGGGTTGGTCATAACTTTCCTTCCAAGGAGTAAGCATCTTTTAATTTCATGGCTGCAGTTACCATCTGCAGTGATTTTGAAGCCCAGAAAAATAAAGTCTGACACTGTTTCCACTGTTTCCCCATCTATTTACCATGAAGTGATGGGACCAGATGCCATCTTAGTTTTCTGAAAGTTGAGCTTTAAGCCATCTCCTAATGTGAGGCTTCTTTCACTTTGATGCAAACCTAATTCAAGAAAATGTAAACATTTTGCCTTCACTATGTTGCCCTCTGGGGCCTGGGGGGTGGGAACCCAATGCTCATTTATTGTTCTGGATACTGTTTTTATGATGAATGGCAAACTGTCCCTGGCTTAGAGTCTTGGGTTCTTGGCAATTGTTGCTGTTTAGTCACTAAGTCATGTCCGATTCTTTTGGGACCCCATGGACTGTAGCTTGCCAGGCTCCTCTGTCCATGGGATTTCTCTGATAAGAATACTGAAGTGGGTTGCCATTTTCTTCTCCACAGTATCTCCCCAACCCCAGGAATGAATCTCTGTCTCTTGCATTGGCAAGCAGATTCTTTACCACTGAGCCACAAGTGAAGCCTATTCTTGGCAATACATGAGTGTGTCCGTATATATGTGTGTGTGTGTGTGTGTATAAACAACAAATTAACTTGGTAACTGGCATGTGGGGTAATCTCAGACACTTCAGAAATTTTGAGCTAACATGGAGGATTCGACAGTAATCATGTAATAATTCCTTCACGATGTGTGTCGTTTTCGTGGATGAAAGCTTGAACCCTAAGCCAGATGTCCCACAGAGACCAGAAAAATTTGGGAGCTATTTCTAGCAGATGTAATGCTGACAATGAAATTTTAGAGCTACCTACTTTTGCAGGGGAAATATACATCCCTGCAACAGTTTTTACAGTGTCTTCACACCAAACTATACCTGTTGGCAACCTGTGTTACTGTCGAAGCCTAATCATTTCCCATCTGTTTCCTTTGTGACTCTGCTTTCTAAGGTCACAGTACAAGTGGTAAGCAACTCCTCTTTTATTTCCCTCAATAGAAGAAAACTTTGCATTTAGCTTGCATTCAAATGAAGAAAGCTGATTTATACCTTTATCACTTCAAACCATTTCTTGATTTCAAACATATTCATTCTCAATTCTTCTGACACGGGTTCAGTTCTTCCTTTGTCAGAAAGTGGTATACACAGACAATTTAATAATGAACTTCTATGCAGATGTAACACCACTGCTTTCTTGGAGGTAGATCAAAATATGTATTGTCTACAGTGTCTCTATAGCAATTTGCAGGAAGATCAGAAAATGTGGAACCTGCTACACTGTCTGCTGCAACAATCCCCCTGTAGGTTTAGGGGAGTACATGGAACATAAAGAGATACTTGGACAATTCTATGAATTTGAGCATATCTTGAAATGTAGAAAAATTTGACTCTGGTCCTGACAATATTATAATAACATCCATGCTGATGTTAATAACAATCACATAGTGGCAATGGGGAAAAATATTCAACGCATTGTATAAGCCATTACTTTATCTGTGTGATTGACCACACTAAATAAGTAATTATTTTAATGCCATATTTAGAGACAGAATCTGATAGTGTGTCTGCTACACCTTGGAGATTTATTTCTTCTTGGATGCTAAACACATGCTAAGCAACACACAGGACTTTGAATTAGATTTTGATCAATGACCTCATGCTAATTTCCATTCTGTTTGTTTTGCTAGTGGGAAGCTTTGAGAAGTGAAGTTTCAGATGTATTATGTATTTTTGAGGGTATTCAGAAAGACAAAATGATATCTTTTACAGAAGTGATGGCCCCCTATCTCTTTTCTTAATGTCAGTTCTCTACATATCTAGGATTATTCTTTATCTCTAGAAAACTCTGATCTTATATGAAAGAATGAAGTGTGAGCTCAATCTATTTCTAAGAACAAAACCACCGAATAGCTTTATTTTCAGAAAGGCAAAATAATCTTAAATTACCTTACATTCTAAGTGATATTATCTGGACTGGAGCACAAAGATAATGTCATTGTGTCCTTTATCACTCACCAACCCACACTCTGGAGTTAATTAAATGAAAGATTCATAACAAATGATGAGATAATAAAACAAAGATTTTTTTCATTTATCTTAATTCTTATATATGCACTTAAAATGTCTAGAAAAAATCCATCCTATCTTCAATTATAAATATCAGTGAGAAATTCAATTACCTTTAAGTCCCAAGATTAGCTACTGAAATACAGGTACTATTTTGTTCTTTTCACCAGAGAGTCTGCAACTTGATAAATTGTTCCAAGACCAGAGCACATTTTCCCATCAAAAGAATCCACAGAGAAGTGTCAGGTCAACACATGGTTCCCACCCAACTGTTGAGCCTTCATGATCCTCAAGTTGAATATTTTATCAATGCTGCAGAGAACCTAATCATCAGGCTTGTTAATAATACTCCTTTAGAAAATTAATTCAGAACCTTTCAATTCCCTAAGGGAGCCAGGGCACAACTTGCCCTGTCAGTGGGACCATGGATTCTTTTCCTCCTAGTGACTGGGTAGCAGGAAGTCCCTCTTCCCCCTCTAGTAATTAGCCTTAGTGTGACAGCCATGGTGTGAGGCTGGGACATCCAACACAGAAAAAAGTTGGATGAGCTAAATATACTGGCTTGATAGCTCTGAAGAGATGCTTCTCACTCTGGCTGAGTACATGATACCTTTCTGAAGTTTCCTTATGAGGGGTCTCAGAGCCAACCTTTATGCTTCAATTTCCTTCCAAAGCATTGCTTCGGATGAACCCCACCTCCACACCTCCATGCACAGCTGATTAGATCAGATTCTCAGTATTTCTTCCCTATTTTCCTCTTCTTTTATGAAGCATACAGGATTTCTGGGGCTTTTCTCTGCTCACATACGTTCTTCCTGGACACTCTTCTTTAAGGCAACCCCTGGGAAGATGTATATGGTAAAATATTGTCTTCTCAAATCCCTCTTCCTCCGTAAACCTCACTTGGTGCTGTAAGGTGTGGTGTGCAAACTGAGCATCTAGGTATGATGATTTGAACTGAGAGCCTTGCTGACTGTGGCTAGTGATGGTACAGGTTCGGTATAGAAAGAAATCCTTCCTTATAAATATTCATTTAACATAGAAATCTCAGTATAATTAACTATTGGACTTAAATTTAAGACAACTTTAAGGTAGCTCAGACAGTAAAGAATCTGCCTGCAATGAAAGAGACCCAGATTTGATGCCTAGGTCGGGAAGATCCTCTGGAAAGGGAGAGGAGCCTGGTACATTACAGTTCATAGGGTTGCAAAGAGTCAGACACAACTGAACAGCTACTACATTAGCTTGCCATGCCAATATTCAACCCAACATCTGTCTAGATACAGCCCGCAGTTCTATAAGCTCAGGGTGTCTGCTGGATAGAAGAACAAAGAAACAAAAGGGTGTCTAGTCTTTGCCTAGAACATAATTGAATCCAGAGCCATCTATTTTGGAACATATACATACAGTTAGACATAAAGTGTTTTACATGTTTTGGAGTCTAATTAGTATCATATTTTTTTCATTTCTTTAAATCAAATTTTACTGATTATTTCTCCATTAGTCAAATTCATAGGGAGTTCATCATCATACTCTTAGGGTTTTTCCCTGTCTTGCAAATTATTTAAGAAATCCACATGATTAAGGCTTTTCTAAAGAAGTGTCTGCCTGATTTCATTGTGAAATGAAGTAAGAGCATTTCTCCTCTGCCCTAGCTACTGCCATCTCTACCATGGAGCCACACTGCCCTAAAGTGCATAGCAGGAGTGACCCCCCTGAGCTGTCCTCTCAGGACCCTTCCTCAACTCTGACGTCAGGGGTAAGCCTCACAGCCCTTTGCCATTGTGTGTCTTTGCTTGGTGCCCTTTCTACTTGGGAAGGATTTTTAGCAAGATGTATCTGCTCTGCCCACCTCTTTTGTAGGGAACTCAATCAACCTTGTCATATCAAATACAGAGAATAGATACTGGTCCATGTTATCCCTCTCTGCCCTCTGTCTTCCAGTCTTCATTTTCCTATTCAAAGTATAGACAGATTAATTTGTCTGTTGTTTACATATATATAAAACAGGATACCAAATGTCAGTTTTGTTTTGTTTGGTATTTTTCCCCAGTTCCGTTTTGTTTTGTTTTGTTTTTTTTTACCCTGTCCCCTCCAACTGTATGAGTGCTTCTTCCAAAGGACCTCTCAACTGGCTTGGGGTAGGAAAGCCTCAGTATTCCCTACTAGATTGACAATTTCAGCTTCTATAGATTCCTTCTTACTCTCTCGGTTCTGATTGTTTGCTTAGAGATTATATAGTCAGATTTGGGGGTAAACAACTTGAGTGATGTTTGCAGGGAACAAGTCTATATTTTCAATTCTTAATGAACTCTGAGGGGAGTTGTCTAGTACCACTTTCTGCTGTTCTCCACTTGATGTCTTTTTTTTTTTTTTTTTAAATAATGTTTGTGATGCTAGTTCTGGGACATCAGAAAACATTCTCCTCCAGATTGGACTTTTGTATGAAGTTGGAAAGATCCCAGAGGGAACAGGCGGTGAGGCTAGTTGAAGATTCTGGAGATAATCTGAAGGCTGAGAGCTCAATAAAGTACTATCACACCAGTAAGACATGAAGAAAGTGAGAACAGCATGCTAATGTAGGAAGAGAGGTCATTGCTCCCATTCTGGATAAGTAAGTTGCTTTAGGAAGATGAGGAAGAAGGAAACAAAAGAGTCTGATTTCCAGGGCAGAAAACAGGAGTCGTCAAGGTGTCAAGCTGATAACCACTTATATTCACTTAGGTATCAGCAGACATTGTTGAAAGCTGAACACTCTCTCTTACCTGCATGCTCTCTCTTGTGCATCCCCCCCACCCCTTTTTTTTCTTCCGCCTCTCATGGGGCAAGAGTTCAAGGGAGAAAATGGCAGTGATCAGCCCTTGGGAACTAGACCAGACCTCCAAAAATGACCCTCCTTTTCCACCCTCCCTCTGAGCTCATCTGTGATTCTATGTAGATAACCTAGAAGAGAGCTGAGTGGCGATGGTCATGGTGGTGAGAGGTGGATGTGGGACAAATTTGTGAGATTTGAACTGGTTAGTAAGTGCGAGCACTATCATGAATTCTACTTGGAAAACACTCGATTTGAAGGAATATTTATTTGAAACTTTTAAGAAGGGACTAAGACCCGTGGAAACCCAGATTATATCTCTCTGTTTCTACTGGCCCTCATACAGGAGAGTGAGTTGGGTTCATGTAGCAAACTCCCTATTGTGCAAATATCATGTCTGTGACTATTGTTCACACCTGATGCAAGGCAAATTCCTGCGAAAAAATGTCTCTTCCTTCTCTCCTATATATTCATGGAGGAATCCGTCCCACGTTTGGCCCTGGTCCAATACCCCTGAATGGAGGAATTCTGAATATAGGGTATAGTTTTTAGTCTCCACTGGATCCAGCCCAACAAAAAGTAGGAAAATTTGCTACCTCTCTTCCTACTCCTAATTAAAAAAAAAAAAAAAAAAAAAAAACTTCTGACCTATTGCACTTTGATCCTAGTCCACTGTTAAGACCCAGTGAAGGTTCTTAAATCCTGATTCTTTTCTCTAGAACTGGATTTCTAACGACCTCATATTGCAGAAGTGGTGGATCAGTCAAGTCCACTGTGAACAAACAGCTGCAGGTCTTTGTGTAGTAGAACATAGACAGAGGGCGGGTCTCTGATTTGAGGTGGAGAAAAAGACTTGAGGAAAATTGGAGGTGATCTTCTGACTGGCGGCAAAAGCCATCAAGCTCATGGAAACAGAAGCCTGTAGAAAGGAAATCCTACCTAAATGTGTTACCCCATGTCTTGGTCTGTGAGGCTCAGTAGTAGGTAAAGATGCCACTTTTTAAAGGACACAAAATGGGTCACACATGAAGCAGGTGAGTAGTGATGCTCTGAGCAGAGCAGGAAATAGAATCATCCCAGGAGACTGCAGTGTGGGAACTGGAAGGGCTGCCAAAGGCTGTAAGGAAGACTTGCTGAAAGGCTTGCCCATGTTGTAAATGACAGGGACCTTGCTGATAAAAGATCGCAAATACAAATACATAAGGAAAAAATAATTTACTAATTTCATATACCCACTTCTTAATGAATGCCATCTTTTATTAAAAATAAAAACATGTTTTATTTGGATTTTCTTTTTCAGAGTAACCTCACAAAGGAAAGTTTTAATCATCAGTTCAGTTCAGTTCAGTCACTCAGTCTGTGTGACTCTTTGCAACCCCATGGACTGTAGCACGCCAGGCCTCCCTGTCCATTAACAACTCCTGGAGTTTACCCAAACTCATGTTCATTGAGTCAGTGATGCCATCCAACCATCTTATCCTCTGTTTTCCCTTTCTCCTCCTGCCTTCAATCTTTCCCAGAATCAGGGTCTTTTCCAAGGAGTCAGTTCTTTGCATCAAGTGGTCAAAGTATTGGAGTTTCAGCTTCAGCATCAGTCCATACAATGAATATTCAGGGTTTCCTTTAGGATGGACTGATCGGATCTCCTGAAGTCCAAGGGACTCTCAAGAGTCTTCTCCAACACCACAGTTCAAAAGTATCAATTCTTCAGTGCTCAGCTTTTTCATAGTCCAACTCTCACATCCATACATGACTACTGGAAAAATCATTGCTTTGACTAGATGGATCTTTGGTGGCAAAGCAATGTCTCTGCTTTTTAATATGCTGTCTAGATTGGTCACAGCTTTTCTTCCAAGCAGCAAGCATCATTTAATTTTATGGCTGCAGTCACCATTTGCAGTGACTTTGGAGCCCAATAAAATGAAGTCTGTCACTGTTTCCATTGTTTCCCATCTATTTGCCATGAATTGATGGGACCAGATGCCATGATCTTAGTATTTTGAATGTTTAATTTTAAGCCACCTTTTTCACTCTCTTCTTTCATTTTCATCATGAGGCTCTTCAGTTCCTCTTCACCTTCTGCCATAAGGGTGGTGTCATCTGCATATCTGAGGTTATTTTAACCATAGAACTTAGCTAAAATAGTTGAAGGCCACTTCAAGTTAGCTGAAAACCAGTAGAGGTCTTGGACATGCCAAAAAGGGCCTTGGGACTGAGTATAGAAAGAGCAACCAGAAATAGCTGAGCACTGCTCAGTGCAATAGAGGTATCTGAGTTCCTGGAGGAAAAGCAAGGGTAAAGAGAATATGAGGGGCCAGGAGGAAGTAGATAACAATGTACAAGGGGAGTTTTAGCAGAAGAGATACAGAATGAGGGAGCAGGTCAAGGACAGAAGATGGCCCTTGACTCAGCAAGTTTGGAGAAGCTAGAGCTAGAAACGAGCACAAAGAGCTCTGGGCATTTCACAAGTTTTCCCATGAATATGGAGTGACCTACCCTCCATCTTGGAGGTGGGATTGTAGGGGGAATTCCAAATAATTAAACAGATGGAAATAACTAAGTGATCAGACTGTCATTCCCAGTTTCAGTATTTTTAGGAGTGCTGGGTGACAGGAAGAAATATGTGACCACTTCAAAATAATCAAGTGGACAAGTGACCAAAAAAAAAAAAAAAACAACAACACTTTAAGCAAACATGAACTGATAAAAATATTTACCTCTACACAACTCTAGACCATAAATCTGCTGATGGAGGGTTTTTAAATCGTACTCATTAATTCAGTGACTTTTCCAGTGTTGAGCAACTATTTGTGAAAAGCATAAAAGAATAACAGGAGGAGGAAAGAGAAGCAAGGATAGGGTTCATACCAGGCTGTCAATGGTTAGAAGAAATTGAGTAGCACAGAAAATATATTCAGCTCAGCATCTTTGATGTTACCCATCTCTCTATTGGGAAACCTCCCCACCATGTGCTTGCACACACACACACACACACACTCACACACACACACAACATCACAGTCCAGTTTCCTCACCTGCTATAAGTTTATCTTCCTTCATCCTTTTATTTAAAACACAACTCTCCCCAAACTCAAGTTGCCATTTCCTGTTCTACTTCCAGCTTTTCTTTGCTACATGGCCTGTGTGCCATCTGGGCCATGATGTAGTTTCTGCATATTTATTTTTTGTCACCACACTTTGGTATCTAAGCTCGAGGATAACAGGAAATTTCGACAGTTTTGCTCACTGACATGTCCTTTAGCAATGAAAGGGCTCTTGGCCCATAGTAGGTACTTTTGAAGAAACGTATGTATGAATGAATGAAAGTGAATATACATGTCCTGGTCATCCGAAAAACAGAAATGATTTTTTTTTTCCCTCCAGACTCAAAGAATCACATTGAAGAAGTTAAAACAGCAAAAAGAAAGTGAAAAAAAAAAAAAAAAAAGGGAAAGCCTATTATCGGATATGAATTAAAGCCTGTCTGCTTTTATGTGTTTGAAACCACAACCAACACAGAACAGTAGTCAGAAGCTGGACCTAATTTCTAGGAGGAAATTAGAAGCTTATTTTCTGTCTTTCTATTGCTTTTGAATCTGTGTCCTGATACAAGCCAAATGTTGTCTGTCAGCCTGTTCCAGCATGTGCTCTCATGTGCTGCCACACTTTTCATTGCTGTCCCTCTGAGTTAAACTGCTCTGTTCTGCTGCCTCACTATCTAAGGCTCGAGATAAAAATGCTCAGTTGCTGCTGCCATGCTGTCTCGTGTTTAAATGCTTCTGAATCATGGGGTTTGCCTCTGACTACATCTTGGTAGCTTCCAAATAAGACTTAGAGAAACCAAGCAACCACTGCGATGATGACTAAACACTTTGCAGAACAGCGAGAGGGAGAGATTGGTATGGCTCTGATGGTTCCATTTTTCCTTCTGAGCAACGCCAATCCCCACCACCTAGGGAGGATGGATGACTGGTGAGTGCCATCATGGGCACAGCTCTGACTGGTCAACAGATGCAATTCTATTATTATGTGCATTCCCCAAGAATATGAAATTGATGAAACTAAAAAGAAAACAAAGAGATGGAGCCTTTCTTCACCAGAGATGCTTATAGAAGCCAAAAAGTCTTCCTGGTCTTTGTTTACTGTCTTTCCATGGCGTAGCAGATATTGGGAATTCTAGAAAATGAAAAAAAAATATGCTAATGTCCATTGAAGCCTGAGTGGTCTTTAATGCAAAGCTGTAGGATCAATGAAATTCAAAATTTCCAGCAAGTTATGTTGATTAATATTGTTCACATATGCTTTTTTTTTTTTTTTTTAACTGTTTAGGGTGTTCTTTGATGTGAGTCCAAGAGGCTGTACAAAGGATATGGGCATTTGTGTGATACTCACTGTAAAGGAAAACACAGCACCAGGGAAATGCTGGTTGCCATCAGCCTTGTCTCAGGACAGCTTTAGGGCACCATGAAGTATCATAGAATGTGCCCTCTTTTTTTGATTATGTATATCTACCATTTATCTAAAATACCCTTGCACTGGCATGGCTACTTTCCAAATTTCTTCTGCAAAGTTCAGTAATTCAGCTGCATTCAGGATATTTTTCTCATCTTTCTACCATATTTTTCAACTTTTAATTTTATATTGGAGTACAGTTGATTAACAGTGTGTTAATTTCAGGTGTGCAGCACAGTGATTCAGTTACGCATATACCTGCATCTATTCTTTTTTCAAATTCTTTTCCCATTTAGGTCATTACATAATACTGCGCAGAGTTCTCACTGCTAATATGGTAGATCCCCTCATTGGTTATCCATTCTAAACAGCAGTGGTGCATGTCAATCCCAAACTCCCTAATCATCCCTCCTCCCCTACTCTTCCTCCCTGGCAACCAAAAATTCACTCTCTAAGTGAGTCTGTTTTTGCTTTACAGATAAGTTCATTTATATATATTTTTTAATATTCCACACATAATCAACATAATTTTTTCCAACATGTCTTCATATAGTTTGTCAAGTTAGATGACAAAAAAAAAGAGAAAAGTTGTCATAAGGGATCATCTGTTAATATTTGTTTTGGGTGTATTTATTTATAATATAAAAACTATGTTATCTCACAGCATAAACAGGGTTCTTGGCAGGGATATTTAAATGATGCTTTGAACTTGATGATATTCAGTATATATCATCACTCTTAGAAAGTAAAAGCCCCCCACCACCCAGATTTAGATTTATAGTTTTAGTATTTACATTCAGAAGAAAATATTAAAAGCCAGAAATCATTGAGTCTCTGCTCCTCTTTCAATGGGAACCAGTGTAAACTGAATATTGCAATCAGGTTATAGGAATTTGGTTCCTTTTACTTTCTAATGAAGGAACACATTCTGACGAGCAATCTTAATTTAAAAAGTTAAAATTTGAAAAGAACAGTAATACAATTTCACATTGCATTTGAAGAATAAATGTCAAAACTTGCAGATTAATTTGTGCTTAGAAAAAAAGTATTTCTCCATGTTTCTTTTTCTGAAAGATCTACCTGTCATCTTTTGAGTAGTCAGATCCCATGCGGCAGTCCTGCCTTTCCAGCGCCCTCTACTGGGCAGTACAGCTGATGATTATGTGTATGTGGGCGCATTCACATTTAGGCTGATTTCATTTTCAAAGCACAGAATCAAAGGGCAAGGCTAGAAGGAATTTGAGAATTCCATCCCTGCTTTCTACTGGGGTCCTATTCAAGCCACCTGAGAGTCATGAAAAATCTCTTCTGTTTTTCAAGAGTGTTAGAAAAGCAAAATGTGTCAAAACTACTTTGGTTGATATTTTTACCCACCTGGCCTCATACCTGTGATGCCTTAGTGGGCGTTTAGGATGACTTAAATTACTGCACCTGCCACAAGTGCCTTCAGGGTACTGTAATCGATAACACTACCTTTTATCCCTTACACACAAAAGATGTGACTTTCACTCCAGCCAATGGAATTAATCAGTGCAACATAAAAATTGCATATGTGTTTATCATTTCCTTTCTAGCCATAGTAATGGGTGCATATGTGTGATGGAAATAACATACTGTTTCTATTTTTTTCATAGGAAATATCTAGAGGCACAGGCACCCACACGTAAAAACCCATGTTGCCTTTTAATGATATTCATTTTGTTACATTTTAATGAGAAGGGCGAAAAAATTCTTTATCCTTAGGCTGGAATTTAGTGTCTGTCAGTATTTGGCATGTGCCTATAACACAGTCTTTATTACATTTTGATGTCTGTGATTGACCTGCAAAACAGGAGGTTTAAAACAAAACAAGTCAAATATCGTAGCCAAGGGGAATCTATATGTGCTTCCTGCTCTTCTTTCCTTCCCTTGGTTACTGGCAGAATGTGTTAATTAAAGCATGAAAGGAGATGAAATTTGGTAACTTTAAGAGCTGCTTTTGGTTGATTTTTGACTCCTTGAACATGAAGTTTATATGGATATTTATAATATGTTAATGCATGACAAACATATATGTTTATATATATATATATATATATATATATTTTTTTTTTTTTTTGGAAACTTGCTGAGGCTCCTAGATAGTCTCCTGGCTGTGCTGTGCTATACTTAGTCACTCACTCACGTGCGACTCTTTGTGACCCCGTGGCCTGTAGCCTGTCAGGCTCCTCTGCCCATGGGGATTCTCCAGGCAAGAAGACTGGAGTGGGTTGCCATACCTTCCTCCAGAGGATCTCCCCAATCCAAGGATCCAACCCAGGTATCCCGCATTGCAGGTGGATTCTTTATCGTCTGAGCCCACCAGGGAAGCCCAAGAATAGTAGGTAGCCTTTCTCTTCTCCAGGTGATCTTCCCGAAACAGGAATCTAACCGAGTCCCATGCATTACAGGCAGATTCTTTACCAACTGAGCTACCAGGAAAGCCCCAGTCTCCTGGCTACCATCAAAGAATGAAATCACCACCATCCCTTGCAACTTTTCAGCAGGTTCATAACTATAATACCCTAATAGCATAAACTTGCTGATGGATGTTACATCTTTCAGTTTTCTGCAGTTACTCTATCATTTTCTATAGGTTGCAACTAAACAATTGCTACAATGATGAATTAAAAAACTACAGCAGTCATGATAAAATACCCATCTGCAGTAGTTAAAATAGTTTCAAAGAGGGCAAAAAAGATTATTCCATATTTCTATAGTCATGTATGTTACCATATGTAAAAGGTATTTGCATGTTACACATAGTATTACTTTACATCAGCCTTTGAAATATTTTTTTATTTTTTACAAATAGTCCAGTGCAAAAAGAAAGTAATGCAGAGGAAATGTACAAGAATCTTTCACTTTAAGAAAATCAAACTTTGTTCAAAGCTGGTAGAACACCAACACACTGATCATATCTTTTCAGAACCTCTTGAAGTGTAAACTTAGAGGGTCAAGCATAGAAAGTTGATCGCAACCAAATCTTCAAACAGACAAAACATTCTCTAGGACCCAGTAGGGACTGAGTCAGCTGCCAGGTAATACATAAGCAGAAGAGTTGAGCGCGTGATTTTGTTTCTGCAACCCAAGGTAGCTGAGTCTTAACATCAAATGGTATGTCAGAGCTCTAAAAATATGTTAGGTGGAAAAAGAACTTACTCAACTTTAAAAAGTATTCGAGCTTGTGGTATTTTTGGCCATTTTGCCATGTTTATACTTTTTGTGATAATGTATTAGAGAGTGAAGAGCTAGGAGATAGAAACATTTTTATCCAACTGATGGACCCAGAATTCTAATTATTTACATTTTTGTTCCATTAGGCTACCAATGGTTGTTTAGTAACTGCATGTGGAATTCAAAAACACTGAAGAAAGCCAGCCATACAGTAATGGAAACAGTGTTGTTTTGGGAGTCAAGAGTCTGGTAAATTTTGTTTTTGTCTTCTATTGCTGTCCCTATATGTTTCACTAGCCTTGAAGGAAACAATTTTATTTTATTTTTAAAAATAAGCCTTTAGGGACTTCCATGGTGGTCAAGTGGTTAAGACTCCATGCTTCAAACACAGAGGGTGTGGGTTTGATCCCTGGTCAGGGACTAACACCTCACATGTTGTAGCACAAATAATATTAATAATAATTAACCCCTCCCTAATTACTGGCTTCCTCATCTTATAATAAGTATTGTTTGGAGTAAGATGATTAACTCTTTTGCAGCTATAAATTTTTGTAAGCCAGACTTGCATATCCAAGTGCTTTGTTGACATCTTTGCTTAGAAATATGATCTGACCTCAATGGTAACATTTTAATATGTAAAAAGCAAAACAAAACACATCCTTTAATTTGCCTCCACACATCTGCCTCTCACCTAGTCTTCCCAGTCTCAGAGCATAGCAATTATTCAGACCAAAGTGATACATGGACTGAGTGGTCTTCTGTTTTCAAGCCTCTACTATGGTCTATCCCCCGACACGGCAGCTGGAAACAAATCTTTTTAAAGCAATCTATAAGACTGCTTTTCTCTTTTATTAAAAACCCACCCACAGCTGCCCATATGCTTTTAAAATTTTGAAGTGTTTATTTTATTTATTTTTGACTGCACTGGGATTTCATTGCTGCACATGGGCTTTCTCTAGTTGGCAAGAGCATAGGGCTACTCTCTAAGTGCTGTGCACGCTTTTAATTGCTGTGGCTTCTCATTTGCAGAGCATCCGGCTTCAGCAGTTGCAGCTCATAGGCTCTGGAGTTCAAGGTCAGTAGTTATGATGCACAGGGTTAGCTGCCTTGCAGCATGTGGGATCTTAGTTCCTGGACCACAGATTGAACCCATGTTTCCTGCATTTGCCCCTGGATTCTTAACTACTGGACTACCAGGGAAGTTTCTGCCCATATGTTTCATCTGCAGCATTCTTTCTTTATTATTTCTTCTCTAACTTCACCTGCCACCACTGTCTTCTAAAATCAATTTGCTCTAGCTGGATGGGTCTTTTTGCTCCATTATCTGGCTCCATGTAGAAAAATAACTCCTTAAGAAAATCCTTCACTAGGATTGTTTTGTCATCATTATTAAAGAAACCATAACGTGGTTAAAACAAAGCTGATTTTGTAGCAGTTAAGCAAATGCTAAAAAGTATAATTTGCCTGCTTGTATTGGTATTGGTATATCTTACCTTAAGCAGAAGTTTGAAATTGCACACCTTTTTATAATAAAGAAATTATCTGATGAGTGTAGAAGATTCTACATTGGAACAGAGAATAGTTGGGAATAAATATTTATTTATTCTCCTCTTGTTTCGTTGGCAAAGAAATGGTGGTCCTAGAAATTTCTTTTTGATGCAAAAGTTTTGAAATTGAGAGGGTACATCTTTTGGCTCACAAAATCCTTCCATGGGCAGAACTTTACCTTCATGTTTTTGTTTTGCACAGTAGGAAACTCAATGCATAAAAAACTTCCTATTTTAGGGCATGTACAACTGTTTCCACTTTCAGGTATGCGTTTTCTCAATATATTCATTTACCTAAGGCTCTCACTTCCAGTTTCTGCTCAGCTGTCATCTTTGTAATATATTCTTCCCTGACCTTTTATACCAAATAACTCTCCACTCCTCCTCTAAGCTGTTTTATCTCTTTATTCTTTATAGAACCTATCATTATCAGATATACAATATGTTTATTTGATTATTTGTATATTATTCATGAATTTCCTGAGAGCACGGTTATAGTTTGTCTGTCTGTTTGCTTTTAATTATTGGTATACTCGGTACCTAGAAGAGTTCCTGGCATGCAATAAATGCCTATTAATATCTGTTCATTGACAGGATATTTGAGTTTAATTAAAAGACATGATTTTCAGATTAAAAAAGAAAAATGGAGGGAATAAGTTCAAATACACAAGAGTCAATTGTATATAAACTAGAATAAACTTGTAACATTTCCCTCATATAGTCAACACTTTTATGTTAATGCCTATTGTTACCAAGTGCCATTCCAAACACTGGAGTTCCAAGATATGGAGAGGCTTAGATGAAGGGTAGAATATAACACACAAAGATAGATTTAAAACTAGAAGTGAGAACAAAGTCCTATGGTATCACAAACAGAAGGTCAATTACTTCTGCCCAAAGCAGTTAAGGGAAGTTTCACAGAAAAGAGTGTACTTAAGCCAGGCCGTTTGTGAGATGTGATGGTGAGGGGGTTATTGCTGTTGTTCAGTTGCTAAGATGAGTCTACCTCTTTGTGACCCCATGGATTACAACATGCCAGCCTTTCCTAGTCTTCACTATCTCCTTAATTTTGCTCAAACTCTTGTCCATTGAGTCAGTGATTCCATCCAACCATCTCATCCTCTGTTGCCTTCAGCACTCAATCTTTCCCAACACGAAAGGAAGGGTGGTGGTGACTATTAGTGGGTAGGTGACATATAGGGAGGTGAATATTTCAAACTGTGGAAATAATATGAGAAAACTCAAGGTAGAATCATGCATTTAGAAGATGTAGCATTTGCCAGCAAGTTTCTATAAAGCCGTATATCCCTGGCTCCCAGCTTCTGCTTAGCTGACAACCCACTGAAGAATGCTATGAATCTATGAATGCTAAGAATGCTGGAATCTCTGCTATCCAAGAAACAAATCATGGGCATCCTCAACCTTTGGGGACGTCCCAAGCTCCCTTTATTTATATATCCGCAAGCTAGTAAGACAGAAGGCCAATGAGGTAGCAGCTAGATTCTGCCTCTGTCTTCAATTTAGCCTCAGAATTGTGTATCCAGCTGGGTCTTGCTGTTAGATGATTCTATATGACTGAATTGCAGCACCCGCTCCCAGCAGGAGACAGCTAGGAATGGAGTCTGGACTCAACATGCAAGAGCTGACATATATATTTTAGTGTTTATTTTTCTTACTTTTGTAATCCCAGACATTTTTCCACATTAATATTTTATCACCTTTTTTTTTTTTTAATGTTGCAACTCTATAAGGCAGAAATGCAAAGAAAGCTGGTACCTTTTGAGGGACTGACCATTACCCATTGTAAAGTTAGGGTTTTTTAAATATTTCCTCATTTATATTTAATGTAGCATTAGCCATCACAACTGCTCTATCTACACTGGTAAAACTGAGCTTAACATGTTTGATAAACTAGGAAATTGTGTTGTTTCTGGGTTCTAATCTCAGCTTTAAAATGAATAATTATGTGTTATAAAAAAAAAAAAAAAGGCACCTGAACATTCTCTTGGTGTCCACATGTATCCAACAAGGAACTTGAACCACAGTGATTACTGAGATTCAGCATTCCCTAATTCCAGAAATCAAAAAAAAAATGGTCAAAAATGAAATTGGTAACCTTTTACAATCAGCATGTCATTACTTGAAAAACACAGAATATTTTGGTTTGTTCATTTATTTTAAATATTGACTTTTCAGATGTATGAATCCCTTTTATGCCTTCTCCTTCTATGCATCTGCTACTCAGACCCATTCAGTCACGGTTAGAATATGAATTTAAAGAATTCATTATTTTACATAGTGTGTTAATGGCATCTTGTGTGTTTATATATGTGTGTTGTATTTAGATTCATAAATTTCTCAGGCAGGGGTTGTTTAAATCAACTAAGGACTGCTTATTATATAACCTAGACAGCACATTAAAAGCAGAGACATTACTTTACCAACAAAGGTCTGTCTAGTCAAAACTTTGTTTTTTCCAGTAGTCATGTATAGATGTGAGAGTTGGACTATAAAGAAATCTGAGCACAGAAGAACTGATGCTTTTGAACTGTGGTATTGGAGAAGACTCTTGAGAGTCCCTTGGACTGCAAGGAGATCCAACCAGTCTATCCTAAAGGAAATCAGTCCTGAATATTCATTGGAAGGACTGATGCTGAAGCTGAAACTCAAATACTTTGACCACCTGATGCAAAGAACTGACTCACTGGAAAAGACCCTGATTCTGGGAAAGATTGAAGGCAGGAGGAGAAGGTATGACAAGGGTGAGATGGTTGGATGGCATCATTGACTCAATGGACATGAGTTTGAGTAATCTCCAGGAGGTGGTGATGGACAGGAAGCCTGGCGTGCTGCAGTCCATGGGGCCGCAAAGAGTCAGATAGGACAAAGCAACTGAACTGAACTGAACTGAAGGACTATTCTGCAATAAATCACAATAACTGTTATGAAGATGAGCATGCCTTAAGTGGAAGGCTGGGGGTCATTTCACATTACTGCTCCATTTAGTTGTTCTTATAGATATTAGATCTTAGAGGGCTTCCCTTGTAGCTCAGCTGGTAAAGAATCTGTCTGCAATGGGGGAGACCTGGGTTCAATCCCTGGGATGGGAATATCCCCTGCAGAAGGGAAAGGCTATCCACTCCAGTATTCTGGCCTAGAGAATTCCATGGACTGTTTAGTCCATGGGGTTGCAAAGAGTCAGACATGACTGAGCAACTTTCACTTCTTCACTTCATTAATCTTAGAAAGTAATAAAAAAAAAAAAAATCCCAGAGCATGACATACCGTTTTCTTTTCTGTGCCTGAAATGATAGACAATACTAAATAAAACCTCTCACTTTTATTTTCTTAATAAATTCTTGTGACTCCAGATCCCATCTGATCCCAGGACATCTGACTGACTCGGATCACAAGAGAAAAAAATATTACTTTCCTCTCAACACACACCTCCACTGCTCCCACTTTCATGGTGGCATATTCATCTACATTTAAGGCATAAAATAATTTAGGAAATATTTCTATATTTTCCTACTAAAATACAAGTTTGTTGAGAAAGCGAGCTGTTAAAAAGAACAAAATTGAGGTAAAAGATTATGCTTGGAAAAATGGTAAACATTAATAACTTTAAATGAGGGATCAGGCATATATTATGTATATAACTTTGAAACATGCCTTTACTTATCCTTTGTTGCTACCATCACCCAGCCTATGGAAGTTGTACTGAATTTACATTTTAGGATACAGGAATCAATTCCTTTAAATTAAAACCAGTAATCAATAAAGACTTTTCAAAATCTGATGCCATTGTTAAGCTCATGTAATTTCAAAGAAGAATCTTTATACATTAAGAAATTGATTCATTTTCACATGATCAGATATTTTCATTGCTACTAGATTAAAACCTAGTGTGTGTAATTTTAGTACACTTGTATCATTTTCTTTGAAAAAATGTACAACTCAATCTATGCCTGATAAATTAGTTTTCTTGGTTTCTATTCAGTATGTTTTAAATTTTCAAAAAAAAAAAATATGGTTCTGACAAGTATTTAAAGGACAAGTGCAGTTGTGATGAGCCAGATATTATAGCTATATGTGAAGGGATTAAGCAGCTTAAAATACATTGTCACAGACTCTGGAATCTCCCCTTTTTCTTGACAGCCAAGGTCAAGTTTTCCTGGCTGCGACTATGGGGACTATTTTCAAACCATTTTGCAGACCCAGTCTTGTAAACTTCAATTAATATATACTCTAGAGATTCGGAAGACGTCACTTTCGTAATGACGTTTATGTTGAAACCACGAATAAAATGCTTATAGATCCTGCAAAACAGAGCTCATTCATTTGCAGCTGTTGATGACAAAAATACCTAAGAGCAGCTTCTGTCTATTTCTGCTTAGTTGACAATAAGCAGAAACCAGCCCAGGCACAATTAGAATGACAGGGAAAGATATGCTCTTCATCTTAAGTCCCACTCCCGTTCCCACACTGTCTTGATGGCTGTGCTCAGTCCTCTCCTGCTTTGAGATTCCGGTGCACCTCCGCCACCCCGCCCCCCGCTCCCTGGATTCTATACCTAGTTCACAAGGTTCTAATGCCTAACAGGACACTTTTGAATTGATTGACTTATTGCCCTTTATATGAAAGGATTTCAAGTATGCTCCAAAAGCATTCAGTTTTTTATACTTAACTGTGAAATAAATGTTATAAATTCTCTGGCTCAAAGAATTGTTAAAATATCTGAAATCAAAAAATATACTCTTCTATAATAATTGTTTGAGAACAGAAGTAGTCCCAATGCAACTGATATGTTAGGGAACAATTTAAGCATAACACACGTTTCACTTTTGCTTACATGCAAATTCCTCTTCTAGAAACACCGTAAGTCCTCCAAAAACATCACCCACCTGAATCCAGCTGCATAGGAATACACACAATTCAGACACACATACTTCTATCTACCTCAGCTCACTGTCTGTCATAACAGCTACACCCATGCACATTTGGTGTTACAAATTTCATCCCATTTCTAAGAACCCTACTATCACACCCTACTCTGTCATTCAAAATAGTTAGCAGACTTACTATCCTTCTATCACTCAACTCCACAAGCGAACTCTTGGTCTCTTTCAAAGTGAAGTGCCATATTTATTGTAGAATTTATGTATTTATAAAGCAGTTAATTGTGTAAAACTATGCTGCTATTTTTATGAAGTTACTATTTTTTTCTGATGTGTCATTGATGAAGTTTTTGAATGTTGAGCATCTGTGGTTTTTGTTGCATAATTTTGAACATTGTGATGATTTTTAGGAACATATATTTAGCATGATAGCAGAACTGACTGTATGAAAGTCCCTCCTTTCCTAAGAATATCTCTCACATTTCCTGGGAGGATGTCTATCAGTGCCTTCTCTGGACCTATTTTCTTCTCATGCTTGACTTTTGTTCCTGTCAACTCCCATTTACTATAAAGACTACACAAAGTCTAGGTTTGTTTTTGTTTTTCCTTTTTATACTTGAGAATAGATGGGAATTGTCATGGATGTTATTCTAAAGAATTTGGTTTTTATTGGGTAGGTAAGAGGCTCTCTTAAGATTTTTAAGTTGGAGAATGGAAATGGAAGGCAAGCCACTGCAGGTGAGGGTTCTATGTAAAACTTTCTGTTAGGAGGTTTATGGATGGACAGCTTGTGACTTTCTAGAGGATAGATAATGCCTTATCATCTCTATTAGGACGTCATCTGAAGTTCTAATGCTGGGCATCCTGCCTTATCTGAAATGGCTCAACATGTTTACTGAATGAACTGAATACCAACAGGATAAATGTGGACTAGTTCTATACGGTCACCCAGAGACACTGAAAAAGTCTTAATAATGATGTAGATAATCAATTTCTCTAATTAGGCAAGGAGGCATTCTAGTGCATTTTAGGGAAGCATAAAACTCTGACAATGGAAATTGAAATAAAAATGATTTTTAATTTATCCCAACTTTGAAAGTGAAATCACTCAGTCGTATCCAACTCTTTGCAATCTGATGGACTGTAGCCGGCAAGGCTCCTCTGTCCACGGAATTTTCCAGGCAAGAACACTAGAGTGAGTTGCCATTTCCTTCTCCAGGGAATCTTCCCAACCCAGGGATCGAACCCTGGTCTCCTGCATTATAGGCAGACGCTTTACCATCTGAGCCACCAGGGAAGCCCTAAGTATATTGCCCTTTGAGCTCCTGTTTTAATAGTGCTGGGCTTGTGACTTTCCCATTAGGACATCACTGACAATCATTCAGAAAATCAGTTAATCAGACCATTCCAATTCTCATAAGCATTCTATCTAACTGTCTGTTGTGTAGAGTTTAATGTCTTCACACACTTCGGCTATTTTAATTTTTTAAAATATTTGGGAATGTTTATTATCCTGGGTGTTCATTGGAAGGACTGACGCTAAAGCTGAAACTCCAATACTTTGGCCACGTCATGTGAAGAGTTGACTCATTGGAAAAGACTCTGATGCTGGGAGGGATTGGGGGCAGGAGGAGAAGGGGACAACAGAGGATGAGATGGCTGGATTGCATCACCAACTCGATGGACATGAGTCTGAGTGAACTCCGGGAGTTGGTGATAGACAGAGAAGCCTGCCGTGCTGTGATTCATGGGGTCGCAAAGAGTCAGACATGACTGAGCGACTGAACTGAACTGAACTGAACTATTATTATGAAATTCTCTAGAGACAGAAACATAGGAAATCCAATCCTATGCAATATTTATATGGTAAAAGCTAAAAGGAAGAATGAAAATCAAAAGTATAACCATAGAGACTATGGAATCATTGTATGCTGACTCTAAATGTGGTGTCTGCTGGGTGAGTCTGACTTCATTTCAATTAAGTGCATATTACAACTCCCCAGGTGGGTAGCCCATCTGCTCTTCATGGAAGGCAATGTCACCCAACATCTTGGCTCCCTTTCCTGCCAGTTAGTCCCCTATATGCATTTTATATGAGTGTTACAGAGCTTGGGTAGGTGTGAAGATTTGGACTTACTATTGTTTTGCTGAAATCTAGTTTAAGCATACACTAACAAAGGAATGGAAATTGTAAACATTAGTGTGGGAACTCAGGGATTTGTATAAATGTGTACATTTTTATTCCCTAAGTGGTTATATAAACTTAAGATTGTATTCTTTTTTGGCTTAGAATGAATGCATGTGCGCCTGCTCAGTTGTGTCTGACTCTGTGACCTCATGGACTATAGTGCCCCAGGCTCCTCTGTCCATGGGATTTTCCAGGCAAGAATACCAGAGTGGGTTGCCATCTCCTTCTCCAGGGGATCTTTCTGACCCAAGGATCGAGCCTGTCTTTTCTGTGTCTTTTTCATTGCAGATGAATTCTTTACACTGAACCCACTGGGGAAGCCCTAAAATAAATGGGTCACCTAATAATAGATTCATTTTTTAGTTATGTTATCTTTTTCTGTCTTCTCACTGAAATTCAAGACAGCTTTTGAAACATAGTTTGGTGGTGGTTTAGTTGCTCAGTTGCATCCAACTCTTGTGACCTCATGAACTGTAGCCCTCCAGACGCCTCTGTCCATGATATTTTCCAGGAAAAAATACTGAAGTGGGTTGCCATTTCCTTCCCTAGTGGATCCTCCTGACCCAGGAATGAGCCTACATCTCCTGCATTGCTGAGCCACCAGGGACATATAATTAAACATGGTCTTCTTGTGCACTTGGATCCTTGTGTATATTCTTGCCAGTTGTTCAAAGTGGTTGAATTTGACCCTAAATAGTTTCATTGTCTTAATGCATTATTCTGGGTGGCAAAAATAAAACTGGACTGGAATTATTTAGGCCAAATGATACAGTGGACTTCTAGGAAGCCTAAGGCATATTGGCTATTTTGCATTGAGAAGAAGCCACTGGAGAGTGATAGTTTAAGAAAAATTTTGTTGTGAAATATTTGATTGGGGAAACAGAATTTTGAGACATTCAGTTTAACATATTAAGGCACTATTATCTGCCCTCCAAATAGATTTCCGGAAGATAGTCTGCCACCTTCAACACATTTACTGAATTTCAACTTGACAGTTTATTGTTGTCATGGGATAGATGTAACCTGAATTAAAGGTATAATGTTAGTAAATAATATTCTAACAACTTACAAAAATTAGGACTGAAATTTTAAGCTTTGTTACTATTGGAGGTAGTATTAGAGTTTACGTGAAAGTCTGTCAGTCATGTCCAATTCTTTTTGACCCCATGGACTATAGGGTACATGGAATTCTCCAGGCCAGAATACTGGAGGGGGTAGCCTTCCCCTTTTCCAGGGGATCTTCCCAACCCAGGAATCGAACCAGGGTTTCCTGCATTACAGGTGGATTCTTTACCAACTGAGCTATCAGGGAAGCATTAGAATGAAAGTTCATCAGAATTCCCTATTAGTAATGATTTATACTTATATTTTTTTAGAACAGTTGCTTTAGTTTCCTTTTATAAGTAGAGATTGAACTGTTGTGCCAGAGACCCCAAATATCACTGATTGAGAAAAATAATGGAATGTTCTATCTCTTCTTGTGACAATCAGGAGGTAGGCAAGAGTTCCAGGTGAGGCAGGCAATTCTGATACTTGAGGCCATACAGGGACCAGATTAATTGTTCTCCACCATACCAGAGGAAATTTTCCTTCTGCATGGGAAAAGCTGGCCACCAGGACCAAATCCCTGTGTGTCTGTCATTAAAGAGAAATTAGGAGATGGACCACAATTTCCTTTTCTAAAGATGTGATCCAGTGATCCAGATGTAATCACTTGCACATGAGGCTGAGAAATACAACACCCTTTTGTGCAAAGGAAAGGGAGGTGTATACAGGAACAATATATATATATTTTTTTTTTACTTAATTGGAGTGTAATTAATTTACAATGTTGTGGCAGTTTCTGCTGTATTGTGAAGCGAATAAATTATACAAATATATCCACATTTTTTAGTTATTTTTCCATATAAGTCGTACAGAATATTGAGAAGAGTTCCATGTGCTATACAGTGCATCCTTATTAGTTATCTATTTTATATAGTATATAAAAGGCAGAGGAATGAGAGATAAAACTGCCAACATCCGGTGGATCATTGAAAAAGCAAGAAAAACATCAATTTCTGCTTTATTGACTATGTCAAAGCCTTTGACTGTGTGGATCACAATAAACTGTGGCAAATTCTGGAAAAGATGGAAATACCAGACTACCTGACCTGCTTCCTGAGAAATGTGTATGCAGGTCAGGAAGCAACAGTTAGAGCTGGACATGGAACAATAGACTGGTTCCAAATAGGAAAAGGAGTATGTCAAAGCTGTATATTGTCACCCTACTTATTTAACTTATATGCAGAGTACATCATGAGAAATGCTGGGCTGGAGGAAACACAAGCTGGAATCAAGATTGCCAGAAGAAATATCAATAACCTCAGATATGCAGATGACACCACCCTTATGGCAGAAAGTGAAGGGGAACTAAAGAGCCTATTGATGAAAGTGAAAGAGGAGAAAGGAAAATTTGGCTTAAAGCTCAACATTCAGAAAACGAAGATCATGGCATCCAGTCCCATCACTTCCTGGCAAATAGATGGGGAAACAGTGGAAAGTGGCTGACTTTATTTTTCTGGGCTCCAAAATCACTGCAGATGGTGACTGCAGCCATAAAATTAAAAAGACGCTTACTCCTTGGAAGGCAAATTATGACCAACCTAGATAGCATATTCAAAAGCAGAGACATTACTTTGCAAACAAAGGTCCGTCTAGTCAAGGCTATGGTTTTTCGAGTGGTCATGTCTGGATGTGAGAGTTGGACTGTGAAGAAAGCTGAGCACCAAAGAATTGATGGTTTTGAACTGTGGTGTTGGAGAAGACTCTTGAGATTCCTTTGGGCTGCAAGGAGATCCAACCAATCCATCCTAAAGGAGATCAGTCCTGGGTGTTCATTTGAAGGACTGATGTTGAAGCTGAAACTTTAATATTTTGGCCACCTGATGCGAAAAGTTGACTCACTGGAAAAGACCCTGCTGCTGGGAAAGATTGAGGTCAGGAGGAGAAGGGGAAGACAGAGGATGAGATGGTTGGATGGCATGACCAACTCAATGCACATGCATTTGGGTGGACTCCATGAGTTGGTGATGGACAGGGAGGCCTGGCGTGCTGTGGCTCATGGGGTTGCAGAGAGTCAGACACGACTGAGTGACTTAACTGAACTGAACTGATGTCAATCCCAATCTTGTCATACCTACTGTTTATCTGTTTGTTCAACTTTCGTTTTTTTTTAATAATATCATCATAAAATATGTTCTACTTATATAACAAAAAAGCTTTAAAAATGGCCAAAAAGTTTCTTTGAGCTTTTCAGTAAGATCTTATGGAAGAATCCAACAAACTTTTTGATCAACCCAATACTTTAAAAAAATCTCTTAGTGTCCTTTGTTTCATTACCCCAATATCACTTACAATGCCCTGTGGGCTCTGGCCTTGCCTCCAACTCCAAAACACTTTATCCATTCTCTTCCTGGCTTCCTATTTTCTAACTTCCTATTTCTTTTCTGTGGACAATTCAACCTCCTATACCTGTTTCTTTGCTCTTTTCATTCCTCCTTTAAAAAATGTTCTTCCCATGATTCTATGTTTAATTGACAACTTCTTGTCTTCAAGAGTGCAGCTCAGATCCCACTTCTGCAGAGATTGTTACCACTCTGGTTCTTCAGACTGCTTCACCATTCTAAAAATTTACTTGATAGCACTTATACCTTTAATTCTAATTTTATTTATTTACTTTTAATGTATTTAAAATTTTATTTTGCTTCTATTATGTAAATCTATGAAGGCCCAAATCTTATCTGTTTTGTTTTTGATATTTAAAAAACCTCCTAGATGAAAACACACAGTGCAAAAGTTTTTATGAGCAGTGAACATACTTTGAACGACACTATAATGATGCATATATGTTGCACTTTTGTCCAAACCCATAGTATGTGCAACACTACTCACTTTATTAAAGTAAACCCTAAGATGAACTGGAGACCTTGGTGATTATGGTGCATGAATACAGTTCATCCTTGATTTAAACAGAATAAAAGATTCCACTCTATTGATAATAGCTATGCATGTAAGGGAAGGGAGTATATAGAACATTTCTGTACCTTCTCGTCAATTTTGTTATAAATCTAAAACCGCTTTAAAAATTCTCAAAAAATTAACACTCATGGTAGATATTTTTGACAAAACTTTTTTTCACTTTTATATTGTCATTCAGTTGCTATTGTGTCTGACTCTTTGCAACCCCGTGGACTGCGGAGTGCTTTTAAATATATATACAGACCATATATTTATGTGTGGTTGACGGACTGTGATATAAAATGTATTTTCTAGAGCAAAAAGTTTGCAGGCCACTATAGTTAAATTGGAACTTCCACGGTGGCTCAGATGGTTAAGCATCTGCCTACAATGTGGGAGACCTGGGTTCGATTCCTGGGTCAGGAAGATCTCCTGGAGAAGGAAATGGCAACCCACTCCAGTACTCTTGCTTGGAAAATCCCATGGACAGAGGATCCTGGTAGGATCATTATACTGGCAAATAAAATCACAAATTAACCTCAAAAAAAAAAAAAAAACCCTCCTAGAACATAGTCATTGAAACATAATAGATCCTCAAGAAATATTTTTGAAATGAGCAAATAAGTATATAATTATCAAAATGCAATATGCATATACATTTACAGTGTTTGCAATATCTTTTTAGAATGTTGTGTTGTCAAATAAATGTCTGCTTTTCTCTTAATATCTTAACAATTAATAAGATAACGTACACAACTGACGTACAGTTCATCACTTGCCTCCTGTGAGATGTAGCTCCTGACCCTAGGAAGGTTTGTATAATCTGGTCCTATGTAATAAAATGTTTAGTTACAGCATGGCATTGTGTTTTCTAAGATTTTGTTACCAATGGATTTTCATTTGCTTTATGCCATATCCATAAAGTTCTATTGACTAAACCCTGAATAAACATTCTGAAATATTTGTTGGTCTGAAAACAAAAGACCGATCGGTAATACTGATCAGAAATAAATGGCTACTTCTGAATCATACTAAATAATCTTCAAATCAGAAAAGCAACTAACTATTTTAGAGGAGAAATATAATAATAAAGCCATGAATTCTTAGAAATAAAAAGAAATAACACAATTTAACACATATTTACACATATAGTTTATAGAATTTTTAAAAGGGCTATAATACTTTTTCTCCTTCATCCTATAAGCAAACGTATGAAATGATACAATATAGTGAAAATGAACATTTACTTCCTTCTGTTGTTTATCTTTTATAATTATATCATGGATTTTAAATTCCTTTCAAGATTACACACAAAATGATAATCATCATAAGTGATACGAATGAACCATAAGACTTCTCAGAACAAGTAGACTGGACCATAAAAGAGTAGCAGAAAGTTTTATAACATGGCCCAGGTTCACCCATTTGGCCTGAAAAATGTTAAGCTCTAGATTTCCTTTGGTTCATTTCTCAGCTGGCCAGATCATGGTAGAATAGCACAATCAACATTAGATGGAGCTTCTGTTACTATCTCCAATGCAGCATAGTTTTTTATTAAATGGGTTTTCCAAAGTCAAAAAGCCTTGGAGGATATGTCTGTGAATCCTGTGATAATCACAGTGATTCTTTCTGAGGTTCCATGGTGATTCTAGTAAAAACAACTGCATTGTTGCCTTGTTAGTTAATGTTAATAACATGATGTCAATTTTGTAGAAATAACAATATTTTATTTCTTTTGTGCTAACATGAATGACAAATTTCCTTATTTTCTAGCTATCTGAAAGTGAATGCAAATAAGAAAATGATTTTAAAATTTAAAAGAATTAGATTATATTTCTATTAAATTTTTCTTTTTTTTCTTTTATTTATTTATTATTTATTTATTATTATTATTATTATTATTTTACTTTACAATATTGTATTGGTTTTGCCACACATCAACATGAATCTGCCATGGGTGTACACGTGTTCCCAATCCCAAAGCCCCCTCCCTCCTCCCCCCAACACCATCCCTCCGGGTCATCCCAGTGCACCAGCCCCAAGCATCCTGCACGCTGCATCGAACCTAGACTGGAGATTCGTTTCTTATATGATATTATACATGTTTCAATGCCATTCTCCCAAATCATCCCACCCTCTCCCTCTCCCACAGAGTCCAAAAGTCCATTCTATACATCTGTGTCTCTTTTGCTGTCTCGCATACAGGGTTATCATTACCGTCTTTCTAAATTCCATATATATGTTTTAGTATACTGTATTGGTGTTTTTCTTTCTGGCTTACCTCACTCTGTATAATCGGCTCCAGTTTCATCCACCTCATTAGAACTGATTCAAATGTATTCTGTTTAATGGCTGAGTAATACTCCATTGTGTATATGTACCACAGCTTTCTTATCCATTCATCTGCTGATGGACAGCTAGGTTGCTTCCATGTCCTTGCTATTATAAACAGTGCTGTGATGAACACTGGGGTACACATGTCTCTTTCAAGTCTGGTTTCCTCTGTCTGTATGCCCAACAGTGGGATTGCTGGGTCATAAGGCAGTTCTATTTCCAGTTTTTTAAGGAATCTCCACACTGTTCTCCATAGTGGCTGTACTAGTTTGCATTCCCACCAACAGTGTAAGAGGGTTCCTTTTTCTCCACACCCTCTCCAGCATTTATTGCTTGTAGACTTTTGGATGGCAGCCATTCTGACTGGTGTGAAATGGTACCTCGTTGTGGTTTTGATTTGCATTTCTCTGATAATGAGTGATGTTGAGCATCTTTTCATGTGTTTGTTAGCCATGTGTATGTCTTCTCTGGAGAAATGTCTGTTTAGTTATTTGGCCCATTTTTTGTTTGGGTCGTTTATTTTTCTGGAATTGAGCTGCAGGAGTTGCTTGTATATTTTTGAGATTAGTTGTTTGTCAGTTGCTTCATTTGCCATTATTTTTTCTCATTCCGAAAGCTGTCTTTTCACCTTGCGTATAGTTTAGAAACTGTACCTTAATTCACATGAAGAATCCAGAAACTGTTCTTCATGCCACTATTATTAGAAAGACCTCTTTACATGAGAAAGTCAGTAGATTCTGTCCCCATGGAAAAGTCTGTTGGCTCAGAGTGTCCACCACACACATAGTCATCTTCTGAGAAAAGCAACCTAACCTCAGTCCTTGAGTGTAAGAGATTGTGCTTTCTGTTCTCTCTCTTGGAAGCTTGGCTGTGATTGATTGGATCTAATGGGACCCTTTCTCACTGAGACCTTTGCTTGTGAAACATAAAAAGGGAAATGAATAGAAAGAAGTTATAGCAGAGAACTAGAAGCCAGTGAGTTGGGAGAGAGTGAAATGTACTCTAAATCAGTATAATCAGACTATCTAGGCTTGGATGTGGGCATCGGTTTTTCAAAATTTCCCAGATGTTTCCAAAGTACAGGCTATACTGAGAATCACATGGTAGAGCAAAGAGAAACTTAACTGAAAGGATGCAAAAGAGGCCAGAGCACTATGACCACTGCTGTATCACTGAAACAGCTATTGCATTTAGCATGTATTTGGGATATAGTTGTATTCTTGCTTTGTGAAGCCAGAAAATGCAGCTTCTGTGCTGGTTTTTCTGTGCTTCCTCAGCAGATAGGTATCCTTATAATGATAAGCCTGAGGTAACTTGAGTTTGTACATAATTTTTGCAAACTTGCATGCAAGGACTTAAATATTGGAATATTTTTCAATCAAATCTGAGTGCTATATCAAAAGAAACAAACACCAAACATAAGGAAAGGAAGTTTTTTTCCTTAACCATTCAGTAGATCCATTGACGTTTTTCCATGTTCCAATGTTGTTCTTTGAATTATCCAAGGGTGCTTGAACAAACACTGCATCTAAGATTAAAGTAACAAGGCATATTTTCCCTTAGCAAAATTCAGAGACACACTTTCAAATTTTTTTTGAAAAAAGCATTTGTGGCAAGAAGGCTCATGACTCAGAACATAAGGATGTGAAAAACTGAAAAAAAATTTAAATATTAATAAATACACTATACTGCGTTTACATTGAGGAATTACATAATACTTTGTGCAGTCAAAGAAAACCTACTTGCTAATATTTGAATACCAGATGTAAATCTTTGTGCACCAAAATCCATTCATTCTGCTATGTGCAAATGGAAGACATACTTTTGTATTTTAATTAAATATAGAATGAGTAACTAGTCTTTGTGTACTCAACATTAATGGCAAAAGTATGACTCAAGTATGTATTTATTTTTATAATAAATGTAGACATTAGGACTGGAGCTGTATGTTGACATCATAAATGGATTTCTTCTTAAGTTTTATTAATGTTTTTTCAAACTGTTTTTTTATTTTCCCAAGAAATTATGCTGCCTCTTGCATTAACTAGTCAGATTTTCAAATTAATGTCAAACATATTAACTGATATATCACTGTTTAGAAAAAAACTGGTATTTATTACACAAAATTTACCAAGAGTGACTGCTGAAATCTTAACACAAGTGCATTTCTTCAGGTTTTGCCTTTAACTCCATTATATCTTTGAACTGCTTTTAATATTTATTTTCTTCCTTGCCCTTAATGTTGTGAGAAAGAGAGGACGTGTTCCAGATGGGCCACAATGTTAGTGACATACATTACTTCCTCCTGCTGACTTCTGCCTTACATTTTAGATTAGTTTTAAAGTTGCATAAATAAAATCTCTTAAAAGTAAAACTGTGTATAATAAACGTGTAATCATTGCTAATGATTATATTGCTAGTTACCGGTGCTTCTATGACTTTGTTTTAAGGCAAAAATACATTCCATCCAAAACTCTTAGTTTTATGGAGCATATTTGATATATGGTTAAAATTCTACCTTCTTTTTTTAAATTAAAATATTTTAAAGTAGCAAAAACAATAAAGGAAATATACCAAATAGTTTATAATAATTATAAATGGAGTATAACCTTTAAAAATTGTGAATCACTCTGTTGTGCTTGCATGTGTGCATGCTAAGTCATTTCGGTCGTGTCTGACTCTTTGCAACCCCATGGACTGTAGTCCACCAGGCTCCTCTGTTCATGGGATTCGCCAAGCAAGACTATTGGAGTGGATTCTTATGCCCTCCTCCAAGGGATCTTCCCAATCCAAGGACCAGTGTCTCTTATGTCTCCAATCTTTTATAGTTTTCTGTTCCTGTGTCTTTATGTCTCCTGCATTGGCAGGTGGGTTCTTTACCTCAGAAGCCCCATGTTGTACACCTGACATTTATATAATATTGCCAATCAACTATACCTCAAGTTTAAAAAAAAGTAGCAAAAATTCTCCGTCTTAGGACCATAATGATATTCTACAAAGCCTCAAAATAAGCAATAATTATACCCAACTAAAGTATGGGGTAGGGGATCCAGAGTGGAATACAACTGCTATAAATGATTCTAACTGCACTTGAAAAATAAGAATAACATAACTACACTGAAAGAGATGAGGAAACAAAAACTGAACAACTTTGGAAAACAATATCTTGACTCAATGTTTTGATGCTAAACTCAAACAGGCTTTAAATAGTTGGTCAGTGTATTTCTACTGCCTGGTACAGACAGAAATTTTTGTTTTTTAACTTCAGTAACTTCATATAAAACAAGCAAAACAATTTATCTTTATAAGTATGTTAACTATATAAAAAACAATATGATGATGTTCTTCATAGAATATTGGGTATTATCACTTTATTTGGAAGACTAATTAAAAAAATAAAGATATACTGCTTATGGAGTTTTAATAATTCCCAAGAAAACGACACATTTGCCTCCATGTAATGAGCAAATTAGTCATTAGAGGCTCTTTCTATTCTTTTCCAACTTCTCAGAAAATGAGTTTTCATGAAAATGACTGGATCAAGCTCCAAGATGCTATTAATCTTAGGTTAAGATAGAAGAGACATCAGATCTCCTTCAGCATGATCTAATTTTTTACTGTGATAGTTGAAGTAGCTAAAGTTAGGCACTTTAGAGAATAATAATTAATCTTCTCATCCCTCTAGAAAGAATCTCTTAGGTTACTGAAGACAGGATTGTCTTTATGGTTTAACAGAAGTGCCTATATAAGCACATGGAAAAGTGTATTAACTGAAAGACTCTTTCTTACTTAGCATCTAGCTATGTCCTTGCATTCCCCTCAAGAGAGGCATTTAACTTTGAACAGATACTAAGTAATCAGGCATTTCATAGTATTGGACTAAGACAGATCAATGAGTAAGGAGTTTTACCTTGGAAGTTCTTACTGAAAGTTTTATTCTCTCTTTCAGCATAAACTTCTGATTTTTGTAGACTATATTTCCAGGCATCCTGATGTTTATTCTGTCCTTTTCTGATAAGATCTATATCTGACAATGTGATTTTATTAGAGTAGCATCTTCCCTCTAACGCTACGAAATTTGACTTTTTTCAGTATCTGAAATGACAAATGATTTTAGACTGAATCTTGTGCAATTCTTTCTCTGGAATGTTTTCCCAAAACTGCATTATAAATTCAGATACATTATGAAAGGAAGAGTAAAAAAGAAAAGCATAATTGAACAATGCCCATGTATAAATACTGTGCCATACACTTTCAAGTCTTACTTAATATAATGTGCTATTAACTAGCACATTAATCTCCCATACACATATACTAAATATTCTGTTCCTATTTATTGATGGAGGAAATATTTTAGACTTTTACTTTTGACAGTTTTTAAAAAATTGTATTTCTAGTACATATTTCCAGTCCATCCTAAAGGAGATCAGTCCTGGGTGTTCATTGGAAGGACTGATGCTGAAGCTGAAACTCCAATACTTTGGCCACCTCATGTGAAGAGTTGACTCATTGGAAAAGACCCTGCTGTTGGGAGGGATTGGGGTCAGGAGGAGAAGGGGATGACAGAGGATGATACGGCTGGAGGGCATCACCAACTCGATGGACATGAGTTTGGGTAAACTCCAGGAGTTGGTGATAGACAGAAAGGCCTGGCGTGCTGTGATTCATGGGGTCGCAAAGAGTCGGACACAACTAAGTGACTGAACTGAACTGAACTGAACTGAGTTTGCATATGCTGTGGGATAGTTCCATGATTCATTTAAATTGGAAACTTTCTTATTTTTAAAGCTTAGCATGTTTAGCTTAGATTAGGTTTACTCAGAAACCAGCTTAGGTTTTTTTTAGCTGGCTCTAATTCAATGAGATTTTTTTTGAAAGACAAAATCTTCCAAAACTCAAATAAGAAAAAATAGACAGCCTGAATAGGTTTATATCTAGTGAGGAAATTGAATTAATAATTTATAACCTTCATAAACAGAAAGCACCAGGCCCAGATGGACTCATTGGTGAATTCTCCCAAACATTTAAGGAAGAAACTATACCAGTTTTCTACAGTCTCCTTCACAGAAGAGACTGTAGCAAGTGAACAACTCAAAAGATGGGCCAAAGACCGGAATGAAGACGATATACAGTTGACAAATAACTATGTGAATAGGTGCTCTACATCGCACATCAGGGAAATGCAAATTAAAACAATGAAGAAATACCTGGTATATCGTATTATGCACCTGCTACAATGACCAAAATCTGGAACATTAGTAATATCAAGTGAATGTGAAGATGTATAACAAAAGCAATTTTTATTCATTGCTGGAGGAAATGCAAAACTGTCATTTCTTTGACAGATAGCTTGATATTTCCTTACCACACAAAACATTTGCCATACAATCCAGCAATCTCACGCTGTTATTTACTAAATGGAGTTACTACACAAAAACCTGTGTAGTAGATGTTTATAGTAGCTTTAATCAAATCTATCAAAACTTGGAAGCAACAATGATGCCCTTCAGTAGGTGAATGGATTAAAAAAAAAAAAGCTCATTTCTTTTTTTTTCCTAAAAATCAATAAGTTATTAAGCCATAAAAAATATAGCAAAACTTTAAATGCATAGTATTTAGTTGAATAAGCCATCTGGAGGAGGAAATGACAACCCACTCTAGTACCGTTGCTGGGAGAATCCCATGGACAGAGGAGCCTGGCGGGCTGCAGTCCATAGGGTCACACAGAGTCAGACATGACTGATGTGACTCAGCACAAATAAGCCATCTGAAAAGGCTACATATTATATGATTCCAACTATATGGTATTTTGGAAAAGCAAAAACTATGGAGACAGCAAAGTATCAGTGTTTGCCAGGGGTTAGGGATGAGAGAGTAATGACTAGGTAGATCACAAGCAATTTTTTAGGCAGGTGAAATTACTCTGTATGAAATCATAATGGTGGTTCCGTGTCATTACACATTTGTCAAGACACATAGAACATGTAACAGCAAGAAGAAATTCTAAAGAAACTGCAAACTTTGGGTCATGACATGTTAGTGCAGGTTCATCAGTTGTAATTAATGTACCACTGTGGTGAGTGATGTTGATAATGGAGAAGTCTATGTATATATGGGGCAGAGAGTCTATGAAAAATCTCATTATCCTCCTCCCAATTGTATTATGACTCTAACTATACTATACAAAAAAAAGGGATGTTTTAAAATGATTGAAATATTAATATCATATTTTGTGAATGCTGAACGTTTGCTAAAACAATCAATTCAGTGCTTGGCATGTATTGGTTGAATTTAGGTTTATGATATAACTGGTGTGGGAACAAAAGCACAGAAATATGCCACAAAGATGTAAACACACACTTAGAAACACAGGAACACATAGAACAGTTATGATCTGCAATGTTAGAGTCTTAATATGAAGGAGAAGAATGAAATGAAAAACAGTCTCAGGATGGTGTATTAGTTTCTAGGGCTGCCAACACAAAATATCACTGTTCTGTTGTGTAAGAGTCCACGGTCACCATGTCAGCAAATTTGGTCTATGGAGGCCTCTTTCTTTGGCTTGCAGATGGCTGCCTTTTTGCTGGGTTCTTACATGATCTTTCCCCTGTATGTGAATGTGCCCAGGTATCTCTCTGTGTGCACAAATTTCCTCTTCTTATAAGGAGGAGGAAATGGCAACTGATTCCAGGAAAATTCCAGGGAGAGGAGCCTGGTGGGCTACTGTCTATAAGGTCGCAAAGAGTTGGACACCACTGAGCGACTAAACACACAAAACACCTAAGGATACAAGCTAGACTGGATCTCAATTCCTTAATGCTCTCCTCTTCACATGCATGCCTGCTAAGTCACTTTAGTTGTGTCTGACTTTGTGCAACCCTATGGACTGTAGCTCACCAGGCTCCTCTGTCCATGGGATTCTCCAGGAATGAATACTCAAGGGGGTTGCCATGCCCTCTTGTAAGGGATCTTCCTGATCCAGGGATCAAAGGTGCATCTCCTGCATTGCAGGCATATTCTTTACCACCGAGCCACCAAGGAGGTCCTCTCTTAACGTAGTCACCTTTTAACAGTACTGTCTCCAAGTTCATCCACATTCTGAGGTACTGGAGGTTGGGGCTTCTACTTTTGAATTTTTCCAGAGGTGATGAGTCAGTCCATGAAAGAAGTGATAAATAGCTCACTTTGAATATTTTTTTGTTTTGGTTAGTTTCATTTAAAGAAAATAATTCAGAAGGTACATTTCATAGGTTTTCCATACAATCTCAACCCCCAAAATTTCATTTTAGCAAGAGTCATTAGTCAGAAAAGAGTCAGGAAAGACATCCCAAAGAAAGTGTAGCTTTTGGTGTCACTGTGCCTGCAGTATTATCTTACAACATAATTTGTAGTTTTAAAGTGATTTTAAAATCTTTTTTCCTGACACATATCTGATAGCCAATCATTTTAATTATTAATTTTTATTTTTGCTGTGAGTGAATACACACTGCATACAAATAGAAATATTGCTTTTTACCTTTGATTGTGAATTGCTTTTAGCATGAATCTTTAATTTCTTGACAATTTCCACACAGTTAGGTACAAAAAGAGAATTTTAAATCAATTTTGTTGAGAACATGTTTGTTTTTGTTTAATCATATTTAGTGAATTTTTTTTCACACAACCATTGACAAAGTGAAATATTTAAATAGATTCTGGGGATAATTATTAGATGGTGAAAACCCATTGTCAACTTCAGTTAATTAAAAATAACTTAGATGCTTCTTTTTGTAAAGCATTTCCACGTGTATGTTATATAACAGAAAAAAAGCCATGTAATGTTTCATCTTACTATTAATTGTTTACATTATTTTTTAAAAAGTGCATTTCAAGCTGTCTCTTTGTCGAAAGTTATTTACTGCTATTTATTTTTCTTAATTTAAGCTATTGTACTGCTAAGTCATATATATATATATATATATATTTAAATCTGAAATAAAAATTAGACCTAAATTTAAAAAAAGTTTCATGGAGTTGCAAATTCCAGAGGCTGCCACAGTTTCAATATATCCCTGCAACATAAAGAGATACTTTACTAACTGATGACTGATAGGATTAACTCAAGTGCATTTTAGCTTTTTCTTAATTATTGACTCAATATACAACACAATCCAACAGGGACATTTTCTATGCTTTAAAAAGGCCCTTCTGTTTGAACTCTTCAAAGAAATGGAAAAATTAATCAAACCATTATGATTTTGACTTTACATATTACCAAGATTTTGATTTTTTAAAAAGTTTAATAATTCCTTGCCATGTAAATTTAGACTTTTTTTTTTAATTTTTATTTTTACTTTATTTTCCTTTACAATACTGTATTGGTTTTTCCATACATTGTCACATGAAACTGATGATGCCATTTAATTAATTTTCTGACTTTATTTTTAAATAATTAACTATTTTTAAATGAAAGTTTTTTTTTTTTCACCAAAATTATTATGTTCTAAATTATGTTCTCACTAATTTCACGCAGGACAACACCTCAGAGTCTCTAGAGACATCAAGTAACTTAATAGCTTCAAATGGGTGTTGGAAGTGGAAACTGTGTTAAAATAAAGAAAACACTATCCACCCATTTGCCCTTCTTCCCACTCTCTGTTGAGCATCCTTTGGGAGTGGTGCTCCTGGAAAATTCCAGCATGTGATCTAATGAACCAGTGGATGGAGATAGATGGAGTTTGGCTACTTGATAAGAAGAGCAGCCAGGTAGAGATAAGGCTAAATTGGAAGGGAAGGATGCAGATGTGGGATGCCAGACTGGCAGGGAAGTCCGCTAGCTGTCCAGATGATAAAAGATCAGCATGGGTGTTGGTGGGTAGGAAGGAAAAAGTCTATACAGTTAGGAGGAAGGTAATAAGCATACTTGTATGCTTCTGATAAATACCTCCTGCAGGTCCATCAGGATGGCAAAACTGCACGTACTTCTGGCTACTTCTCTAAATCTGACCCTAGAAAAATTGCAGGAGAAGAAAGCATGTACTGAGATAAATTAAATAAAGCCTTTGAGAAACTTCTACCAAGATCAAAAGCTGTCTTGGACTGGAATGATGGGTTGTTGTCTGTAGTGGGGTGGCCAGGAGGCAGTGGCAGAGCAGATTGAGGAAAGGATATAAATTCTAGATGTTCTTCCTCACATCACCCAGGCAAAATTGTTTCTTCTTCCTTCTCCACATAAATCATCAGCAAAAATCGAGTCCACTAGTAGGCAGAAGTGGTTGTAATAATTTTAGGGCAACACAGGCAACCTGCTGGGTGGAGAATCTGGTTTGTGATGAGAAGTGCAGCTTATCCATGTTGCCTCATCCTAACCTCCAGGGCTGGTGGGTTCTCTCTTGTCTTACAGCTTCTTTCTGAAAATGTTACTGGGGAATCTCTGACCACAATATTTCTTAGGTGCCTGTGCCAGCGAAGGGGGTTGTCTAAAATTTCGGTGCCTGACTTCTCTGCCCTGAAATTGATTCTTCCATTCCTCTTAAACTCGTGAGAAGTGACCCAGAATAGAGAGTGGCTTTCACTGGTTTCCAGTGCCCTTTAACTTCCAACAGACAAAGTAGCCTTTAATCCATGGAAAATGAAAGTACAGGGTAATTAGCTACACACATAAGCTATACATCCAGTGCATCAGAAAAACAAACAGAATAACACTTTCCAAAGATAAAAAGAGACTCCTATCAAATTTGGCAACCACGAAACAAAACTAAGATTCAATAATGTGCTGCCTACAGGAGACACATTTAAACAAAAAGACAAAGAAAGTTTGAGAATGAATAGATGAAAAAACATATACCAGGGGAAAGAAAGTTGGGGTATAAATTTAATATCTGAAAGATAGAATTCCAGAAAAAAGGTATCTGATACAAAAGTGAGTTTTCTATACTGGTAAGATTAAAAAATTGAGATAACCATTACAAAATTCATTCATTAATAAATTTGAGCCTCTAAATTTATAAAGTTATAACTGACATTGTGATGGATTGGCTCACTATATAAAGAGAAATAAAAGTGGATTTGTCCCTAAAACCATACGGCAAGCTGGACACCAGATGGATTAAAGATCTAAATGGGAAACGTGAAGCTATAAAGTCAAGAGAAAGTGTAGGGGGTTCCTTTTAAACACACCCACAAAACAAATTATAAGGTGTTACATTTATGAATATGATTATGCCAAAATTAAGAATTTCTGTCCAATGAATTACATTATATGTTTCTTTCCAAAATAAATGAACAGATACAAACTTATTTACAATCCTATTTATAATCTAAGATTGAAAAGCTATTAACATGTACAGTATATATACCATCACAGGAACACAGCAGATAATTAGGTAAGATGAACAGAAGCAACTAAAAGTCCAAACATTAAATAGACATATGAAGAGATATACAGACATTTGTAATTGTAAAACAGTAAAATGGGATACCACTTTAAATTCATCACATTGACAACCATTAAAAAACTAGGTAACATTAAGCATTGCTAGAATGTGGAGGTAGAGGAGTTCCCATGCATTCTAAGAAGATCTGTAAACTAGTAATGCCATTTTGGAAAGCAGTCTGGCTATACTTAATCGTATAGTATATGTGTGATCCATGACTCAGGAATTTCATTCCTGGATATAAATCCCAGAGAAATTATCCCACAGTCCTAAAAGGAACCATACATAGGGTTTCATATAGCAATTTTGTTGTGATGGATGGACTTAGGGCAAAACAGGTGTTTATCACTGGGTGATTATAAGCACATATGACAATATGAAGAAATGTTAAAGATATATTACTGAACAAAAAAAAGTAGGAATCAGAATAAGATGTGTGGTACAATGCCATTTACATAAATTAAAAATTCATGTGGGAAAATATCAACATTCCTTTTTCAGGAATGCAAACACATCAGATATTCAATTGGTGGAAGAACAGAGGACAGAGGGTAGTAGGATAGTATTAGTCGTTCAGTCATGTCCAGCTTTTTGTGACCCCAAAGACAATATCCATGAGCAAAGGCTTCTCTGTTCACGGATTCTCAAGGCAAGAATACTGGAGTGGGTGGCCATTCCCTTCTACAGGGAATCTCCCCCAGCCAGGGATGGAACCGTCTGAGCCACCAGGGAAGGACTGATCTAAAGATAAGGGAGTTTCAGGACTTCCTTGGCAATTTAGTGCCTCCACTTCCAGGGGTATGGGTTCAGTCACTGGTGGGGAACTAAGATCCTGGATGCTGTGGCCAAGATGCAGCCAAAGAGGAAAAAAAAATTTAAAAGATAAGGGAGTTTGGCATAGGTGTATAGAATGGGAGTGCTGAGGTTGGATAAGTAAAAATTAAACAAGAGACTTTGTCCTGAGCAAAGGAGCTTCAGATGAAAACTTATGATTAATTCAGACATTATTTTCACCTGGAACTGGAACAAATAGAAATTGAAAGCATTAAGAAAAAACAAGAGGGAAATATAAAAACTAAGTATGCAAAGGTTTTGACTCAATAAATGCATGTTATTTACTTTGTTTTTTTTTAAAGGTTTTATCCACATAATTGAGTTCACAATAGTAAAAATGTATAGTATAGTTAAGACATTATAAACATTGTTTTTTCTCCACATTGTGTAATTATGACCACTGACTAGTCTGCTTATTTCTTCCATTCTTATTATTTTAATAATATTAAAATAGTCTTTCAGTTACTTTTAAAGTTTACCTTATATTGACATATTTATAGTGCAAATTTAAGAATATATTCTGGAAACAACTAAGACTAGGAAATTGAACATCATTAACTTTAATAAAAGAACATGATTTCAAGTTTTCAATGAATAGATCAATTATATGAAAGCCTATGACGTTTATTGTTTTTAATAACTTTAGAAAATTCATCTATCAGCAAATACAGCATTGTAATCATTTCTAAGAACATTTTAATTTACTGGCTCAAATTCTATATCTTGTATCCCAATTTAAAAATCTAATATACCAATTTATATTAATGAAGATTCTTGAGACTTAAATATATTCTCATGCTTGTTATATATAAAGCATTGACATTTTGGTCTCTGTATTCATCTGATTCTCAAAATGGCTTCCAAAAGACAAATTATTCAGTTTTCTTCATCCTTAGAAATTATTTTCTTGCATCTTATTTTGGATAATCTCCTGATCCTTTACAAGTTCTCTACCAAATAGAAAAACAAAGCAATGTCAGATATCCTTAGAGACCCTGAACATTTCTAAAGGTATTTGTTGCTAGAAAGTCAAAATTTTGATACAGCAGCAATCCAATAACTCCTTCCTCCCACCTGACTAAAGCTATTCTATCAAGGAAAAATTTTTAAAGGACATTTAAAAATGGATTGAGTGTTTTTTAGCTACTTGGGATGTCACACAGCTGTCATAACTAGAGATGAACATCTGAGATACTAACAGCATAAAAGAGAGGTGTGTACTTGGACAGCACAAACCTCTCTGTTTCCTAAACATTGTCACTCCTCGGGCATCTGTTCAGCACCCTCTCTGCCTCGATCATGGTTCTCTGGCCCCTTTTGTTTACGTCTTTTTCTCTTTAGGCTTTAGGTGCCTGTCTCACAGGAAAACATCTATTTCTGCTTGATTGACTATGCCAAAGCCTTTGACTGTGTGGATCACAATAAACTGTGGAAAATTCTGAAAGAGATGGGAATACCACACCACCTGATCTGCCTCTTGAGAAACCTATATGCAGGTCAGGAAGCCACAGTTAGAACTGGACATGGAACAACAGACTGCTTCCAAATAGGAAAAGGAGTACGTCAAGGCTGTATATTGTCACCCTGGTTATTTAACTTTTATGCAGAGTACATCATGAGATACGCTGGGCTGGAGGAAGCACAAGCTGGAATCAAGATTGCCAGGAGAAATATCCATAACCTCAGATATGCAGATGACACCACCCTTATGACAGAAAGTGAAGAGGAACAAAAAAGCCTCTTGATGAAAGTGAGGGAGGAGAGTGAAAAAGGTGGCTTAAAGCTCAACATTCAGGAAACTAAGATCATGGCATCTGGGCCCATCACTTCAAGGGAAATAGATGGGGAAACAGTGGAAACAGTGTCAGACTTTATTTTTTTGGGCTCCAAAATCACTGCAGATGGTGACTGCAGCCATGAAATTAAAAGACGCTTACTCCTTGGAAGAAAAGTTATGACCAACCTAGATAGTATATTCAAAAGCAGAGACATTACTTTGCCAACTAAGGTCCATCTAGTCAAGGCTATGGTTTTTCCTGCGGTTATGTATGGATGTGAGAGTTGGACTGTGAAGAAGGCTGAGCGCCGAAGATTTGATGCGTTTGAGCTGTGGTGTTGGAGAAGACTCTTGAGAGTCCCTTGGACTGCAAGGAGATCCAACCAGTCCATTCTGAAGGAGATCAACCCCAGGATTACTTTGGAAGGAATGATGCTAAAGCTGAAGCTCCAGTACTTTGGCCACCTCATGGGAAGAGTTGACTCATTGGAAAAGACTCTGATGCTGGGAGGGATTGGGGGCAGGAGGAGAAGGGGACGACAGAGGATGAGATGGCTGGAAGGCATCACTGACTCGATGGACGTGAGTCTGAGTGAACTCCAGGAGTTGGTGATGGACAGGGAGGCCTGGCGTGCTGTGATTCATGGAGTCGCAGAGTCAGACATGACTGAGTGACTGAACTGAACTGAACTGAGAGTACATCATGAGAAACACTGGACTGGAAGAAGCACAAGCTGGAATCAAGATTGCCAGGAGAAATATCAATAACCTCAGATATGCAGATGACACCACCCTTATGGCAGAAAGTGAAGGGGAACTAAAAAGCCTCTTGATGAAAGTGAAAGAGGAGAGTGAAAAAGTTGGCTTAAAGCTCAACATTCAGGAAACTAAGATTGTGGCATCTGGTCCCATCACTTCATGGGAAATAGATGGGGAAACAGTGGAAACAGTGCCAACTTTATTTTGGGGGCTCCATAATCACTGCAGATGGTGATTGCAGCCATGAAATTAAAAGACGCTTAATCCTTGGGAGGAAAGTTATGACCAAACTGGATAGCACATTCAAAAGCAAAGACATTACTTTGCCAACAAATGTCTGTCTAGTCAAGTTCAGTTCAATTCAGTTCAGTCACTCAGTCATGTCCCCCTCTTTGCATTCCCATGAATTGCAGCACGCCAGGCCTCCCTGTCCATCACCAACTCCTGGAGTTCAATCAAACTCACGTCCATTGAGTCAGTGATCCATCCAGCCATCTCATCCTCTGTTTTCCCTGCTCCTCCTGACTCCAATCCCTCCCAGCATCAGAGTGTTTTCCAATGAGTCAACTCTTCACATGAGGTGGCCAAAGTATTGGAACTTCAGCTTCAGCATCAGTCCTTCCAAAGAACACCCAGGACTGATCTCCTTTAGAATGGACTGGTTGGAACTCCTTGCAGTACAAGGGACTCTCAAGAGTCTTCCCCAACACCACAGTTCAAAAGCATCAATTCTTCAGGCTTAGCTTTCTTTATAGTCCAACTCTCACATCCATAGATGACTACTGGAAAAACCATAGCCTTGACTAGACGGACCCCCCCCCAAAAAAACGTCCTTTTCATTATAGAGGACTGGAATGCAAAAGTAGGAAATCAAGAAACGCCCGGAGTAACAGGCAAATTTCGCCTTGGAATACAGAATGAAGCAGGGCAAAGGCTAATAGAGTTTTGCCAAGAGAATGCACTGGTCATAGCAAACACCCTCTTCCAACAACACAAGGGAAGACTCTACACATGGACATCACCAGATGGTTAACACTGAAATCAGATTGATTATATTCTTTGTAGCCAAAGATGGAGAAGCTCTATAAAGTTAGCAAGAACAAGACTGGGAGCTGACTGTGGCTCAGTTCATGAATTCCTTATTGCCAAATTCAGACTTAAAAATTGAAGAAAGTAGGGAAAACCACTAGACCATTCAGATATGACCTAACTCAAATCCCTTATGATTATACAGTCAAAGTGAGAAATAGATTTAAGGGCCTAGATCTGATAGATAGAGTGCCTGATGAACTATGGACTGAGGTTCGTGACATTGTACAGGAGACAGGGATCAAGGCCATCCCCATGGAAAATAAATGCAAAAAAGCAAAATGGCTGTCTGGGGAGGCCTTACAAATAGCTGTGCAAAGAAGAGAAGTGAAAAGCAAAGGAGGAAAGGAAAGATATAAGCATCTGAATGCAGAGTCCCAAAGAATAGCAAGAAGAGATAAGAAAGCCTTCCTCAGTGATCAATGCAAAGAAATAGAGGAAAACAACAGAATGGGAAAGACCAGAGATCTCTTCAAGAAAATGAGAGATACCAAGGGAACATTTCATGCAAAGATGGGCTTGATAAAGGACAGAAAAGGTATGGACCTAAGAGAAGCAGAGATATTAGAAGAGGTGGCAAGAATACACAGAAGAACTGTACAAAAGTGATCTTCATGACCAAGATAATCATGATGGTGTGATCACTCCCCTAGAGCCAGACATCCTGGAATGTGAAGTCAAGTGGGCCTTAGAAAGCATCCCTATGAACAAAGCTAGTGGAGGTGATAGAATTCCAGTTGAGCTATTTCAAATCCTGAACGATGATTCTGTGAAAGTGCTGCACTCACTATGCTAGCAAATTTGGAAAACTCAGCAGTGGCCACAGGACTGGAAAAGGTCAGTTTTCATTCCAATCCCAAAGAAAGGCATTGCCAAAAATGCTCAAACTACCACACAATTGCACTCATTTCACATGCTAGTAAAGGTTTTTCCAGTAGTCATGTATGGATGTGAGAGTTGGATTGTGAAGAAAGCTGAGTGCCGAAGAATTGATGCTTTTGAACTGCGGTGTTGGAGAAGACTCTTGAGAGTACCTTGGAGTGCAAAGAAATCCAACCAGTCCATTCTAAAGGAGATCAGTCCTGGGTGTTCTTTGGAAGGAATGATGCTAACGCTGAAACTCCAATACTTTGGCCACCTCATGCGAAGAGTTGACTCATTGGAAAAGGCTCTGATGCTGGGAGAGATTGGGGGCAGGAGGAGAAGGGGACGACCGAGGATGAGATGACTGGATGGCATCACTGACTCGATGGATGTGAATCTGAGTGAACTCCGGGAGTTGGTGATGGACAGGGAGGCCCGGCGTGCTGCAATTCATGGGGTCGCAGAGTCGAACACGACTGAGCTACCGAACTATCTGTCTCTGCTCATGCCTTTTTCTAATTTCCCTCTGTTTATCGCCATTTCCTTGATTTTAATGTTTCTAATCAGTGTATACGTCATCAGATGAGTTAAACTTTAACATGCTCCTTTCTCTCTCAAGCTTTTAAGGAACTCTGAAATGATTTATATCTTGATTAATGAACTTCAGAGAAAGACAAGAAATTAAGTTCTAATACACAGACCACTGTAGGCTACACTTAATCATCCACTTTAGCAGCTAAAAACAGCTGCTTAAGCAGTTCCCTTCTTTTCAGTGAAATTAATTAGATGCTTTTAAAAACAATCACATAGTGTCAGTAATAAAAGAAGTTGAGGATTATAGACTCAGAATATAAGTTACACCCCTGTTTCTTGAGTAATGTTATTTAGTCACTAGTCATGTCCATCTCCTTGTGATCCTATGGACTATAGCCCACCAGGCTCCTCTGTCCGTGGGATTTCCCAAGTGAAAATACTGGACTGGGCTGCCATTTCCTCCTCCAGGAGATCTTCCCAACCAAGGAATAATATTCTAGAGGAAATATGTTGAGTCTTTCTCTTCCTCAATATTCATTCTACAAATGAAATAACTTAGCATCAGTACTACCCACCAGGTATACAATGGTCCCCAGTGCAGAAAGTTAAAGGTCACAGAAAAGATAGAACTAATAAAATAAACACACTAACAAGCATAATGTAAAATATACTGGAGAAGCAAACAACCTGTTTAGGGCACACACAGCAAAAAGTATGGTGTTTTTTTGAGCAATTGATGCTTGACAAGAGACAGATGGGAGAAAACTGGAGGGTCTGTTGCATCCACTCCTCCCCTCTTATCTCTCCTCATCCTGCAGTCAGAGAAATCTACTTGAAACTCACATAAGAAGCCATTTTCCTGGGCTCTAATTCCTTCAACTCAAAATCCTTTGGTGCTCATTTCTTGACATCACATGAAAGTCTCTCTCTAACCTATACACACTTCCACCTCCGAGAAAAGCCTTTACGTATACTGTCCCCAAATGCCTGGAAACTTCTCCCCACATTCTCCTTCTGTGCAGTTAACTCACTTTAATTGTCCTAGGTAGAAATGTGAGAGGCATAGTGGTTTCCTTGTCCTAACACATGTTTTAGAACTTCTTTTATGTAAGAAAGGACTCCCTAGTTAGATGCATATTCCCAGGAAACAAAGAAAACTAGTATGCTCTTAACTTACTGGCATGTGTGACTCACTTTACTAATATTAATATCTATAATTTGCTTATGCTGGATGTCAAACTATGCCTTCCCAAAAAATATTTGCTAATGCATACCCCAGAAATGATCACAAGGCTGGGTTTTCATCTAATATTTTAAATCTATACCGTATGTTATGAGATGAGAAATTGTATTTTCTAGCTAATGGTGCTTGTTCTGATCAGAGATACAATCTCAAAATCCTCTAATACGGGAAAGTCACTCAGTTTTGTCTGACTCTTTGCAATCCCATGGACTGTAGCCCACTGTAGCCCACAGGCTCCTTTGTCTGTGGAATTCTCCAGAGAATAATATTGGAGTGGGTAGCTATTCCCTTCTCCAGGGGATCTTCCCAACCCAGGGATTGAACCTGGGTCTCCTGCATTGCAGACAGATGCTTTACCATCTGAGCCACCAGGGAAGACCATAAAATATGTTATGAGATGGGAAATTGTGTTTTCTAGCTGATGGTGCTTTTTCTGATCAGAGATACAATCTCAAAGTCCTCTTATCTGTTTCTATATGAAGGTTTCCTATACTTTAGTTTATTCACTCAAAATTACATATAAGGTAAAAATTTTCACATTGATCAAAATTACATGTAAGGTAAAATTTTTCATCTTTCTCTTTGTGATTTTTGTAAGTGACTGCTGATTTCATTCACTGTCACTATTATATGTTCTTATTGGGTTTCCCTGGTGGCTCAATTGGTAAAGGATCCGCTTGCAATGTGAGAGACCTGGGTTCGATCCCTGGGTTGGGAAGATCCCCCAGAGAATGGGAAGGCTATCCACTCCAGTATTCTGGCCTGCAGAATTCCATGGACTGTATAGTCCATGGGGTTGCAAAGAGTCAGACACGACTGAGTGACTTTCACCTCATGACAATCACATGGATTAAAATATGTAAGACATCTGGCAAATGCTATTGCTGCTGTTGTTGTTGTTGAGTCACTAAGTCATATCAGACTCTTTTGTGACCCCGTGGACTGTAGCCCACCAGGCTCCTCTGTCCATGGGATTTCCTAGGCAAGAATACCGGAATGGGTTGCCATTTCCTGCTCCAGGGGTTCTTCCCCACTCAGGGATCGAACCTGGGTCTTCTGCATTGGCAGGTGGATTGTTTACCATTGAACCATCTGAGAAGCCCCTTGCAAATGTTAACAAGTTCTAAGTAACATACAGTATTCTGGGAGTAGTATTTCTGTCTTTAATAAAGAACTGGTGTTATTGAGATATAAAAGTAACAGTTGTGCTTTCTTAGTTGTGAGAAATCTTTGAAAGCAAACCCAGCTTTCATGTCTGAATGTAAATTATTTTCATTTCTCTCATTTGCTTGCTAAAAATGTAAATAAGCACTTTTGAAAAATAAGAGACTGCTTTAAATACTTTTCTTTTGGTTTCTTGTTTGCAAATTCACCCTCTTCTGTGTACCCTAGAAAATTATGATTTTGCAGTTTTACATTCGATAAAATCTTATGGATTTAGAAAATCAAGAATTGGATCTATATGTAAATGGAATAAATGGCCTGCTTCCAAACATCTTCCCACAGGACTGAGAAGCAATCTAATTTTCAAAAAAATTGAAGGAGCTTTTTGAATTAAACCGTGTTTTCTAGAGATCTTCTTCATTGAATGCCTTTGAAGTACCACAAAGAGATCCAGGGGTTAGCATGAATTCTCAAGTGTGTGCATTAGAGGGCAGGGTTCATACAAGATGAAAAATATATGTGTGTGAGTGTGTGTGAATACGTTTATAATTTTTCATGACACTGGTTTCTATAGGAACATTTTAGATAAAATATACCATTTTTAGGATGTTGAAAATCAAGTTATTTAATCATAATTTCTTAGTAACAGTATGCTCTTTTAATAGAAATAAAATCATACAAAACTTACTAAAAATTTTCAATGACTCTAAATACAAGTACTTGCAAGTCAGCACACAAATAAGTTCTCAGCCTACTGACTTCCTTTTTGCGTCTTTCTCCACTTAACCCCAGATAAAGAAAACATTCTTGATAGACATCCTTTTTGTTATTTTCTGTAGACTCAGTCAATCATTAATCATTTTCACCTTAAGTAGGATGCTTTCTTTCCATTAATGCAAAATCTAAAGAACCTAAATGTCTCACCTTCGGGAAATGAGTAAGTAAATTATTACATTTCTATATGTTTGAAAATCATGTCAACAACTTTAATAGGAGATACAAAACATGTGGTGAAATATAATCTCATTTTTAAGCATTGAATATGGAGTCATTAAATATGGAAAATTTCTAAGAGAACTTATATTGACTGTTAACAGCATTTATTACCTGGATAGTTGGGAAGTGAGTTATATTTTTCTATATGTTTTGTTTATTTTTTAAATTTTCTGTAATAAACACCCATTTTCCATATCAAAATAGTGCATTGGTGTTTTAGATGAAATGCTTATTAACCTTGGTTGTATAAAGTTTTTAATAGCCATAATGCACATACATGTGGTGTTAACTGACTGTGAAGTCATTAAAGATACACCAGAAAATGATTTCCTGCATCAGACAACAGAGATACATCATAATCAGAAAACTGAACAAATAATATTGTATATTAATTCATATATGTAGAATCTGGTAAATTGGTACAGATAACCCTATTTGCAGGGCAGAAATAGAGATGCAGACATAGGGAACAGATGTGTGGATATGGGGTGGGAGTGAGGGGGAGGGTCAGATGAAATGGGAGGTTGAGACTGACGTATGTACACTGCCATGTGTAAAATAGACAGCTAGTGGGAACCTTCTGTGGAGTGTAGGGAACTCAGCTCAGTCCTCATGGTGACCTAAGTGAATGGGATGGTAGGGGTGGGAGGGAGGTCTAAGAGGGAGGGGATATATGTATATATATATATATAGCTGATTCACTTCACTGTACAACAGAAGCTAACACAACATTGTAAAGCAACTATACCCTAATTTAAAAAAAAAGGAAACCTATGAACATATACTTTTGGGTCAACAGCAACCTCTGTATTTACTGATATGGTCTCAAGGAAGCTGAAAGCCAGAACCTGACTTCATTTTCATGTCTTGTAAAATTTATATGAAAAGATGCTCAGTACAAAATTGATGGCTACAAGGAAAAAAAGTTATCTTCAGTGGCCTTGAGAGTTCTAAGTATTTTCAGGCAGAAAGACATAGAGTTTGTACCTACTTCTGCATCAACACTTTAAAATTGACAAGGAAAAGCTAGAGCTCTTAAGAGAAAGGATCACAATGATGAGTGGATTTTCAAACTTACCACATGAGGTAGAGATGAAGTGAATTGTGAACTTTAGCAAAGACAAAAGTAGCTTTGAAAGAGAAATGAAGGCTATCCTGAGATACAAGTAAACATGTCAACAGAAAGACACATGGTATATACTGTGTTTTTGCTCAGATTTGTTAAATAGGAGAAAGTAATTGATGATGAATGAAAACAAAGAAAGACCTTTTGAAGTAATTGCAACAATTTGAACATTACTAGAAGACCACTAATGATAGTATAATCCACATAGCTAAATGAATTCAGACTGACCCTGCATGATGAATTACTAGAAATATTTTTAAAATATTGATAGGTCAAGAACAAATTAGATGAAGTGGACTTTAAGTTATGTTTTAATTTTAAGATGTGATAATTTCTGGGTAAGCCAGGGAGCAAAATAAAAGCATTGGTCCATTTGCAAGCACATGCACTCCGGAGAGCATTTTGCAGGCGGCAGAAGAGATTGACAGTAAAGGAAAAAAGGCACAAAAGTTACATCAAACACGTGTATCAGTACAATGGTCACAAATCAGCTAACCTCTGTCAAAAATTTAAATAATATAATGGTCAAACTTGTGCTTATTAACACAGATGTGAAACATATAATTTTTTATAAATTTATTTCTATTATAGTCTTTGCAACCCTGGTCCTTAATCAAGTCTCTCCCTTTCCAGACTCATGACAGGATTCAGGAATGTTTGTGTATGCTAAGACATTTAGAAATGCATCAAGTACAAATATTAATCTGAGTAGTTAGCCTGACTGAGTCCTTTTCAGAGGTTCTTTCCCTTGGGATCTGTGTTTGGGGAAAAGGAAGCTTCTCACAGTGTAATTCCTGCATCCCTCCATTTCTTGCTGGGTTTTGACTGTCTTCCTGGAATGCTAAAAGGAGGCTGGGCTCCATACTCACTACTCATGGGATGTACCTACATCTCTGGAATCTTTCTTAAAAATCAAAAAAACAAACAGCAACAACAACAAAAAAAAAAACTTTTATTTTATATGGGAGTATAGCCAATTACCAATGATGTGATCATTTCAGGTGGATAGTAAAGGGATTCAGCCTTACATATACATGTGTCCATTCTCCCCCAAACTCCCCTCCCATCCAGGCTGCCACAAAACATTGACCAGTCTTTCTACACCCACTAGAACACTGCAGGAGAGCAGGGTGCAGATGCAACCTACTGCAATACAACCTTATTGCAATCCCAAGGAAATGTGTTTCTAGTTCAGAGAGAGAATCTCTTCTCTCCCTTCTGCTTTTGGTTAAGATATTTTATTTTCTATACTCTGCAATCCTCTTCCTTCTGTTTTTGGACAAGATGTTTTGTCTGTACTGACAAATCCTTTCCTCTCCCTGGGGTTTAAGCTTTTTGAACATAAACAAGGATGTCTTATAGGCATTTCAGTTTTCTGCCCTGCTACATTTGTTCCCAGGAGTAATAAATACAAGTAGATCAACTTGTTTAAATAGAAATAAGTGAAATAAAAAGATGTAAAACTTACCAAAAATTGGCTAATGTCTCAAATATTACCTTCTTTTGAAGATGAAAATCCCATAATAACATACATACATTTTTATGTGGAAGACATCAGTGAATTAGGATGCTAGAGCAAGGAGCTTAAGAAAGTACCCGTAATCAGTTTCTTAAATGGCAACTTCAAGAAGTCAGATTAAGAGTGAATGCTACAAACGATAGGGTAAGTTTTATAATAAAGATTTGCTGTATCATGTTAGAATAGTGGGACTAAGAAGATAATGAGTGTGCATTTAAACAGCAGGTTAAGACCTCCTTCACACAGTCTCCAGAAAGGTATGGGAGAAATAGAATGTTTCACCCTTAGCTCATCCACCTCTATTTTAGTGTTTGCTTTCCAGTTCGCACATGGACAAATCTTACTGTCCTTGGAAGTATCTTCATCAACATCCTTTTAATATGGTCAGTTGTGAAGTATTCCAGGACATATTAGCAACAGACGGTGTGTCAGAACTTTTTTTTTTGCACAGCAGATACTGATGAGCCTTGAACAGCAGGAAGTCACTGATAACCATTTTGAAAAATGCCACTGGCTTCGATAAAAATTATGTTATAATAATAGCTACAAATTCCCTACAAATGTGCAGTTATCATGGTTGGGAGGGATTCTAGCAATGCAAATTGGTTTTTTTTTCCCCCTGTTTTTATTTCTTCCTAAGCAGAATATAGTGTATAGTAATTGTATCAGAAATTTGTATTCTCCCCCCAAAATCCATATTCCTTTCCTTCTATGCTGACAGACACTATCTGATTTTAAGTGATAGGTGTAGAACATTTTACAGTCTTTTGCAGCAAGGAACAGAATGTAACTGTAGATAATGAGTACAGACTCTGATAGGTGTTTTTAAATAAGCGGCATATTTATTTCTCCTGACTATTTTTTAAATTTCTTTTTGATTAGAATGTAGATGTGATGGCTGGAATTGAAGCAGTCATCTTCGATCATGAGATCTTTGAAGAAGATAGAGGAATAAGAAAAAAGGTGCCTTTCTCACTGATATGTTAGAGTTACCACTCCAGCTTTAAACAACTTAAGTGAATTTTTATGTGAGAAATAAAACTCTATTTTATTTAAACCACTCTATTAAAAAAAAAAGTCAAATCTAATTCTAAAACTTCCAATAATCTATTTGAGTTTTTATTAGTATTCAAAACCAAAATTGTCATAGGACTTTTACACTCAAAATACCTCTAGAAATAATCTATAGAATAAAGCATTAATGAATACATACTACTTTTATATAAATTAGAAAGCATGTAGTTTCCATAAAAAGATTTATATGATATTTAATACATTTATATGACATTTCTGTCAGAAAATAATTATGTCTCTTTTAAATAATTATTTAAAACTTAATTACTATAAACTTAAGAAAAAAATACACAGATTTGAGTTAGTGTTCCAAAGTATTCAAAGTAACTCTGGAAAAAGAATTAAACTCCTTAATGTTAGCCAAAAATGTGTCATTTGCTAAGGAAATTGCGTGTTTAAAGAAACAAATATTTTCCAAGTGGCTAATTGTATATCTAAGCTTAGTATTTCAGAATCTGAGACTTTCTTTTGGAGTGTGGACCAGCTTATACTTCACACATGACAAAATGCTCAAGCACTTAAAACATTAACCTTATTTTCCAGTCTTACTGAAACATGTGAAAAATCAAGTTAGCAAGCAGTGAATTTATGACTCTGCAAACAAAATAGACATCCAACTGGCCAATTATGGTTTAACTTTTTTCCCAAGCAGAATATAAAGATTATTGTATTTCCTAGTATTTATACAAAAACATTCATTATCTGATTGAAAGGATGGGATATCAATGTCATAGCATTGTCCAGTATTCACTCAGATTCAGCCAGAAGGAAACCCTAACCTCATAGAGGAACATAATTTCCATTCACTTCAGTGAGGATTTTTCTGTTGGATGGACTTACTATTTCACCCTCAGTTTGAGCCATAATTATTCATTTTATCAGGCAATATAAAGTCTTTTTTTCATAGTTCATACTTTTACACCTAGTGCTATCAATTAATAGAGAAAAGCCCAGTTATAAACCAAATCCTGGAGAAAATAAATTAGGTAAATTTGAATGACACAGGATATTATTAAGGATTTAACAATATTGCTAACATTCCTGGGTTTAACCATTATGGTACTGTAATTTTTTCCTTCTGTTTTCTTTGTTTGTTTGAAATCCTGGCATAATTTCAAAAAGGTTTGTGTGTATGTCTGTGTGTATGTGTGACGGAGAGAGAGAAAGGGAGAGAGGAGGGGAATTGAGAGAGAAGTATATTTACAAACCCAGTGAGCGGAGATATAATCACCTTTCAGGTTCACTACAGAACACAGAGAAGCAATCTTTATGCATCTAATGAAATCTACCTGATTCCCATGTTTATTATTTCAAATTGTATAAGGTCCATTTAGCTTGATCCCTGATGTACATACATTTTTGTGTTTAAAGATATTTTAAGATGATAATTTTACTCCTTTTGATGACAGCCTCCTATGTGAAATAACTAGCTTGATCTGCTATAATTAACATGGCGCAAGGTGGGGGTGGTGAAGGAGTTTCTTAGGAATAGTGCCGAGGTAACAAAGAGACCACAACCAATAAAAAGAAGCCCTTGAAAAGGTAAGAACCAATTTGAGACGTTTGTGGAAAACAAAACGTTAACACCAGGGAGAAGTGTAGTTGTGGTTGGGAACCATACAGAAACAACCTCCTATTTGTTTCAAGGTATTCAATTCATACTTTGAACTTAGGTTCTAATTTATACCTTGTTTCCTTTCGTTCCTGCTATTGAATCTAAAGATAAAATTGTGGGCAACGCAAGTATTTGCTTTAGGGCAACCTTGAATTGAGATAATCACCATTTGTTTTATCATGGTGTAATCCTGGGCAGCTGTTAATTTAGAATAAAGTAAGAAAAGTGGCTCATTCTACACGTAATATACTTTACACATTTAGTTCTCCGGAGCTGGGTTTCTAAACCCTCGAGGTTTATTGTGTTGTATTTTGAAGGAAAGGGTCCATTAACTTGCTAAGAACTTTTCACAGAAGCTTATTACCGGCCTTGATAATAGTCTCTGAAGCCGGCAATATAAAGAGGATGAAGATAAGGACAACTCTTCTGTCAGCATGTTGGGTTTATGGTGGATATTGTTTAACTAGTATTAAAATTACCAAGGATATTCTTCCTGGGCCATATATTTAGACACATTTATTTTTTAATTTACACTATAAATTTTGGATAACTTATTGAATTATGGAACAATCAGGCACATTTTTCTTCTTGTGCTTATTAATTCCAAAATGAGGTGATGCTAATAAACTTGAATTATCCTTATATAAGGGCTTCCTTGGTGGCTCAGAGGGTAAAGAATCCGCTTGTAGTGCAGGGACCCCGCTTCAATCCCTAGGTCGGGAAGATCCCCTGGAGAAGGAAATAGCAACTCACTTCAGTATTCTTGCCTGCAGAATGAGCATGGGGGTCTACAGTCCAGGGGATCACAAAGAGTCAGCTACAACTGAGTGATTGATACTTTAACTTTCACTGTACTTACATGTATATGATATAGTACACACATGGCGGTAATGAATTTGAATTCTAGAAACTATAAGATAATAAGTTAATCTCTAAAGAGAACACATTAGAGGGAAAAGCTTTGCATTTTTATCTAAGCTATTGAAACTTATGGAAGAGTCCACTTTGCTTTGCTTTAAAAGGATATCTATTGTTTATTAGCCTCCACAAATATTAATAATTAAGAAAAATGATATAATAAAATTATTCAGTCACTAGAGTAAACATTAATTTACTTTATTATTGTTAAGAACATTTAACATAAGATCTACCCTCTTAACAAAATTTTAAGTGTACAATTCTGTCAAATACAGGCATGATATTATATCTCAAATCTCTAGACTTATCTTGCATAACTGAAACTTATATCCATTGAACAGCAACTCATCATTACCCACTGCCCCCAGGCCCTGGCAACAACCATTCTCCTTTCTGATTCTATGAGCTGGACTATGATAAATACCTTATGCAAGTTGAGTCATGCAGCATTTGTCCTTCTGTGACTGACTTATTTCACTCAGCATAATGTCCTCTGGTTCCTTTATGTTGTCATGTATTGCAGGATTCCCTTCTTTTCTAAGGCTTTTCCCCAGTGTGTCTGGTCCCACTTTTATACATTATAATGTATCCCCAATTTTATTGAAATGTATGCTGAAGTGGCTCAGATGGTAAAGAATCTGACTGCAGTACAGGAGATCCAGGTTTGATCCCTAGGTCGAGAATATCCCCCGGAGAAGGGAATGACTACCCACTCCAGTACCCACACCAGCACTCCAGTATTCTCACCTAGAGAATTCCACAGACAGAGGAGGCTGGCAGACTACAGCCTGTGGGGTCGCCAAGAGTCAGACACAACTGAGCGACTTGCACTTTTCATGCTGCAATGTACATGGAATACAAACATGTTTTTGAGATTCCAATTTCAACTCTGAAATAAATACTCTGAAGTGGGATTGATGGGTATATGGTAATTTAATCTTTATTTTTTTTAAAGAAAGCTTGACACTGTTTTACATAATAGTTGTACAATTTTGCATTCTCACCAGCAATGTTCAAGTGTTTCTATTTCTTCACATCTTCATTAACACTTTTTAAAAATTAATGTTAATTAATTAGAAATTATTTTATTGTAGTTTTAACCTGCATTTTCCTGTTAGCAATGTTGAGCATATCTTCATATACCTGTTAGCTATTTGCATGTTTTAAGAAATATTTATTTAGAGCCTCTTCCCAATTAAAAAAAAATGGGTTAGTTTGTGTGTGTGTGTGTGTTTTTAGCTGTAGAAATTTCTTATATTTTTGGATATTGATTTTTTATCAGATACATATTTTACAAATATGTTCTTCCATTTCATAGGATGCTTTTTTTTGAATATTTTGTTCCTTTGCAATTAGGTTATTTTTAAACTTTATCATCACTATTGTTTTATTGTCTGTAGAATTCAGGGCTTCCAAAACCAAAATATGTAATTTCATAACTGGCTGTCTAATGGAGAATCTGCATATTCTCTATTCTGTGCCATATGCAATGTCTGATTATTAGAATGAGGTTTAAAGTAGATTATCTGTATGAAATATATAATTTTTATTACATCTATTTTAAGTTAATACAAAACATAAGGTATCAATGCCATCATTCTTGTTTTAAAAATCAGACCAAGGAAATTTATACTCAAAACTACTCTTCAGCTTCTGCCCTCCTAATATTAAAGGTCTGCTATGATATATTCTCCATCCAGTTCACTGAGCAACCTGAAAAGCTTTATGCCCAGATATAAAAATTTGTATGTGGCTTCAGATCTTTCTACAACTTTTGCATTATTGATGTAAAAGAAAAAATTGAAAAGACATCTGGTTCCATTTAGGACTAAATCCCTTAATTCCATAAATTAAATCTTAAATCATGCACTATATACTTGCAAGAAGATCCTAAGTCTAGACAGATATTTATGAAAGATATTGCAGTTGTCAATAGAGCACATCAATACTTAGTGGAAAAAGCAAATGTTACAGTGCTATTTCCTCTACTTTTCTTATTAAAAATCAGTCTAGAAAAGATGATTTAATGAAGATCCCTCCTCATTTGCAAAACTAGCAATGGTGTCTAATGCATAATGGAAAAGATGACAGGCATTTAATGATTTACAGGAGACATTCGTATACTGTTTGCATTTGGGTACACAAAAAGATACAAAAATGACTTGACTATGCTTTGAAATATCCTGAATTCAAGTTGCTTTCTTTTCAAGTTTGGTTTAAGGGAGATTATTTAGGTGGAAATGAAAGAATGGGACTGAGAAAAAGCTTATAGAAATGCAGAACTTTTTAGTTACCCATGAAAGCTTTTAAAAGTTGCCCATTTTTCTGTTCTATTGATGTCACGTAATATTTGTTTCACAATAAATATAGTACTATCAACCAAGTCAATTCTATTATCCTGTTTGGCAGGAACCCAAAGAAGGCAAACATAAATTTTTGGTTTCCATTAAAACTTTGGGAATCTTTAAAGCTTCTTTAAGGACAACAGGAAAGATCTGCTTCTACTCTTAAAATATATTTATTTCAGTGATATCCAAAGAAATGGTTTTGCATTTCATACTATAGCTTTCAGAGATAAAAGCAAAGTTACAAGATATGTAACCTGAATCAAAATAGTCATCTGGGAATATCAATGCATTCAACCTATCCAAACACAATAGTCTAGACAGACACACATACTTGTGCCACCACAGAGCCGAAGGTGGGGGGGATTTCATTCTGTGATTTTTTTATTTGCATCCTGATCCAAGTCTTGCTGCCAGATAGGCATTGCAGAACTGCAGTTCTCATTTCAAATCCAGATTTATGCTCTGATCTCTTCTTTAACTCTATATTCATATTTTTCCTCTGACTATTGTCTAACTATTCCCCCCTCCCCCCGCCCCGGAATCTTACAAAGTTTCCAACACCATCATAAATCTTATATTTTGTTTAAGATGAGTATGCTTGCTTGAGTTATCTAGACATCCTTAGGAAGCAATAGAGAGTAATGAAAACCAATAATTGAGTGACATTCATGTTCTTTTATAGAATGAATTCTTCCTTAGTTCTAATCTTGTTGCTGGTCACACTGAGAATTTGAAAGATTTACAGTTATTTCTCTATTTGAAAGAGAAATAGGGAGTGAAAATAATCTCATCACAGCAAAATGTTTTCCTTCAGCAAATATCTTGGGTTCCTCCTAAAGGTTTCTAGGTAATATTTTATTATGCTGGTTTATTTGTGTTGATAGCTGAAATTCACAATATTATATAGCAAAGAGAAGATAGAAGGAAAAGGGAAATATATCCATTAATATAAAAGTTATAGCAAATGGATAATCTCATTGTTTATATCAGCTTACCTTTCTTTAGTGATGAAATGTGCTGTTGTTGTTTTAGTTGCTCAGTCATGTCAGACTCTTTTGCAACCCCATGGACTGTAGCTCTCTAGGCTCCTCTGTCTATGGAATTCTCCAAGCAAGAATACTAGAGTGGTACCATTTCCTTCTCCAGGGGTTCATACTGACTCAGGGATCAAACCCACATCTTGCATTGGCAGATGGATTCTTTATCACTGAGCCACCTAGGAAGCCCAAGAAATATGTATTAAAAAGGTGTATATTTTTTTGGCCCCAAATCATCAAACTCATTCCAATGCCAAATATACAATGGCATATTTTATTATTTTTAAATTGTTATTGAAGTATAGTTTCTTTACAATGTTTTGATATTTTCTGCTCTACAACAAGATGAATCAGCTATATATATACATATATTCTCCCCTCTTTTAAAAAATTTCCTTCACATTTAGCTCACCAAAGAGCATTAAGTAGAGTCCCCTGTGCTATATAGTACGTTCTCATTAGTTATCCATTTTATACATAGTAGTATGTATATGTCAATATTCATTTTAAACCTTACTTTCTCATTTAACGGTCATTGGTAAGGGAGTGGTAAATGTTTTATTATTGTATTTTACTTTTTTTTCTTGTAGGAATGCTCTCTTCATAAGCATAGAAAAATAAAGATAACATAATATCAACATTCTAAGAAAAATGTTGTTATAAAAAGTTGATTACTAGAGTGAACTCTTATTTTGTTAATGAGATTCTTTTATTGCCATGGATGTTCTACGGTTGTGTCAGAATTCTTTACATAAATAGAAGCAAGGGCACCTTTGAAAGATATAGGACATAGGTAATCCTATAAAGTCATATTTCTGTTTGTGTGTTTATAGAAATCTTGATACTTGTGATAATGCTTTCATTATTTATAATGAATAGCAAATGGTCTTGACTACATTGTATCTCTTTTGCTTTATATTTTGAGACTATCAAAGCTCTCTTCTAAAATAAACATAAAATACACATCTAATAAAACGTACATTTGTTGGAAAGGTTTCACTGATGTTTATAATAGTGTAGTATGCTATAAGTTATTTAGTGAAAGTCGCTCAGTCATATCTTACTCCATGCGATCCCATGGACTACAGCCTGCCAAGCTCCTCTGTCCATGGAATTCTCTAGGCCAGAATACTGGAGTGGATAGCCATTCTCTTCTCCAGGGGATCTCCCCAATGCAGGGATCAAACTCACGTGTCCCCATTGCAGGCAGATTCTTTACCATCTGAAGCACCAGGGAAGCCTCAAGTAATTTAACTGAGATTTAAAATGTTGTTTTAGATAATCTAATATTTTACATTGCTTACATGCCTTCATTTACAGCTAGGGTGAAAATATGGTGTGTGAAATAAAAGATGAGGGCAAAGTTTGAAAGCATCTCAACTGAATAATAGAAAACATGATTATTTTAATAGTGAGGAAAAGGTGACTTAAATAAAATCAAAACCATTAATAAGCACTTCAGTTGCTAGAGAAAAATCACTGTATGCATATTTGTCCTTTACCTAAAGGTATGAACATTTCTGTAAATGCAAGTGAGGCAGACAGAGAACTACAGATAGAGTTCATCTTGTCAGAAAATTCATCTTTTTCTCTAGAAAATAGAGTGGCAGCTTTCCTCCTAAATACCTGACATAAAAATATATAATGATGACTAATAGTATAAAACTATATGTGAAGGCAGACACAATGCCTTCTAAGAATCCTAGCTATAGAGTGTATATGTGCCTCTTACACTTCTATTTGCAGGTTCTCTTTCTCTAAATTTGGGAGTGCCAACAAGGTCCCCATCCCTACGTCTAAAACTACTCTACAATGATTATATTACAAAATATTGTATGATAAATATTACCATACATTCTGTGCTTTTCTTTTATGATCAAAAACTTTTTAAAATGAAAAATATTAATCTTAAACCACAAAGTGCTCTTTTTTAATGTCAAAATTAAAGCTATTTTCTCCTTTTCAAAAACTGTAATACAGTTCTACTTTATAAAATTCTTTTCTCACTCTTTTTTTTCTTTTTTTCACCCAGACAATAGTTTTACACATTTCTTTTAACTTCCTTAGTATGTTTAACTTTATGTTGGGAAATATATTTTTTAGTTTTTTATTTGCTAAGATTCTTTTCATTCTGAAGATAATGGTAAACCAGTGATAATTATAAACTAGTAATAAAATATTAGATTTAGAAGCATACTTAAGATGTTCTAAACCCAAGTGGTTTCCTTACAGATTGCAAAATTAAGGCACAAGCAAGTTAAATTATTAGCCCAAGGTAATTGTAATGTTAAAGAAAGGCGTCCAAGATACTTTCAGAAAATCCCTTCTTAAAAAAAAAAACAACAACATTATTTGAGAATATCCATTTTTAGCAGTACTTCAGATGCAATACTCTATCTCAGCCCAATGTAGATTTTGGTCAAATACAAAAAAAATTAAAATTGAATATATTGCTGGCTCAAAAGATATCTCTAGGATTTTGAGGTTTCGGAAGCATAGTGAATTAATCGCAATGGGCTGAATACTAGAGACTGTAGTAGCTACACTGGATAACACAACTTTAAAACAAGCTTTTTACAGGAATAAAAAGAAAGCAAATTCTGGAATATTATATTTCTAGTAGTCAAATTGTTAAAAAAAAAAGGTAAAAATAAATAGGATAAATTAATATATTTTCAGTTCAGTTCAGTTCAGTATCTCAGTCATGTCCGACTCTTTGTGACCCCATGAATCGCAGCACGCCAAGCCTCCCTGTCCATCACCATCTCCCAGAGTTCGCTCAAACTCACATCCATCGAGTTGGTGATGCCATCCAGCCGTCTCATCCTCTGTCGTCCCCTTCTCCTCCTGCCCCCAATCCCTCCCAGCATCAGAGTCTTTTCCAATGAGTCAACTATTTGCATGAGATAGCCAAAGTACTGGAGTTTCAGCTTTAGCATCAGTCCTTCCAAAGAACATCCAGGGCTGATCTCCTTTAGAATGAACTGGTTGGATCTCTTTGCAGTCCAAGGGACACTCAAGAGTCTTCTCCAACACCACAGTTCAAAAGCATCAGTTCTTCAGTGCTCAGCTTTCTTCACAGTCCAACTCTCACATCCATACATGACTACTGGAAAAACCATAGCCTTGACTAGACAGACCTTTGTTGGCAAAGTAATGTCTCTGCTTTTGAATATACTATCTAGGTTGGTCATAACTTTTCTTCCAAGGAGTAAGCGTCTTTTAATTTCATGGCTGCAGTCACCATATCAGTGATTTTGGAGCCCTCCAAAAATAAAGTCTGACACTGTTTCCCCATCTATTTCCCATGAAGTGATGGGACCAGATGCCATGATCTTCGTTTCCTGAATATTGAGCTTTAAGTCAATTTTTTCACTCTCCACTTTCACTTTCATTAAGAGGCTTTTGAGTTCCTCTTCACTTTCTGTCATAAGGGTGGTGTCATCTGCATATCTGAGGTTATTGATATTTCTCCCAGCAATCTTGATTCCAGCTTGTGTTTCTTCCAGTCCAGCGTTTCTCATGATGTACTCTGCGTAAAAGTTAAATACGCAGGGTGACAATATACAGCCTTGATGTACTCCTTTTCCCATTTGGAAGCAGTCTGTTGTTCCATGTCCAGTTCTAACTGTTGCTTCTTGACCTGCATATAGGTTTCTCAAGAGGCAGGTCAGGTAGTCTGATATTCCCATCTCCCTCAGAATTTTCCACAGTTTATGGTGATCCACACAGTCAAAGGCTTTGGCATAGTCAATAAAGCAAAAATAGATGTTTTTCTGGAACTCTCTTGCTTTTTCCATGATCCAGCGGATGTTGGCAATTTGATCTCTGGTTTCTCTGCCTTTTTGAAAACCAGCTTGAACATCTGGAAGTTCACGGTTCACGTATCGCTGAAGCCTTGTTTGGAAAATGTTGAGCATTACTTTACTAGTGTGAGAGATGAGTGCAATTGTGTGGTAGTTTGAGCATTCCTTGGCATTGCCTTTCTATTTAAATATGATCTCAATTTATATTAGATCTTGTTTTGTCCTTTATGTTTCTTATACTCATCCATGAATTTGATATTTTTTTTTTTCTTTCAGTGCTATCTTAAATGTTTTTTTCTGGTCTGCCTTTTGGTTTCTAATTCTTCCTCAGCTTTGTCTAATATTCATCATTTACCTCTCCATTGTAGTTTAATGTTTATTCATTTTTGGTTAAATTTTTATTTTTCAGAACTTCTATTTGATTTTTTATATCTGTTTTTATGTCCCTGAAGATATTTTCAGGCTTGTCTTATTTAAAAAGAGATTTAAAATTGTGTGTGTATATTTATATGTGTGCCAAGTGACACAGTGGTACAAAATCTACCTGCCAATGCAGAAGATGCAAGAGTCGTTGGTTTGATCCCTGGGTCAGGAACATGCTCTGGAGTAGGAAATGGCAATCCACTCCAGTATTCTTGCTTGGAAAGTTTTGCAGACAGAGGAGCCTAGTGGGCTACAGTCCATGGTGCCACAAAGAGTTGGACATCACTGAACATGTCTGTGTCTTACAGTTCCTATCTGATTTATTTTTGAGGATATAGTCATCTTTTATGTAAGGATATATTTAAGGGTATATTTATATATTGATATAAGTATCTCTTGCAGATATTTTTCTTTGTATTACCTTGGCACTTGGTTTTCATTTGGTGTTTGGTTATTTTTTTTAAATTTATTATCTTTCTCAGTGTTCTTAACAAATTATCTGATATGATAAAGAAAATGACTTCCTGTTGATTTTTGATTACTTCTTCTAAGTGTGACATACCACTACCAGTCTAGGACTATTTAAATACAAAGACTGAGATTTTGGCTCCAGAGCCTCACAATGGTGGCCTTGTGCTTATAATTTCTCAAGAAGTATTTCTTTTCTACTTGCTGTTCAGCTTAGAACCAGGCAAACTAGGGAATTTTTAAACCTTCTTGGGGTATATTTTTTCTTTTTCCTCATAATGATGATGTAACTCTACAAGGACTCAGCTTAATGTGGCCAGTCTTCACTGTTATAACTACTTTCCAGATTAGGCTCACGATTTTCATTTTTGTCTCTCTTGCTCCAGAACATCAAATATCAAAAGCAGATCATGAGATTTTTTTCTTTCTAGGTTGACTATGTTATGCTATCTAATTTCCCATGTGGCTCAGCAGTAAAGAATTTGCCTGTTGATGCAGGAGCTGCAGGAGATGTGGGTTTAATCCCTGGGTCTGGAAGATCACTTGGAGGAGGAAATGGCAAACCACACCAGTATTCTTGCCAGGATAATTCCATGGACAGAGGAGTCTGGAGGGCTATAGTCCATGGGGTTGCAAAGAACTAGACGTAACTGAGCTACTGTCACATGCACACACACACAAACCCATGTAATGCCTGCTGAATATTCACTGGAAGGACTGATGCTGAAGCTGAAACTCCAACACTTTGGCCACTTGATGTGAAGAACTAACTTATTGGAAAAGACTCTGATTGCTGGCAAAGACTGAAGGCAGGAAGAGAAGGGGATGACAGAGGATGAGCTGGTTGGATGGCATCACCAACTCGATGGACATGAGTTTGAGCAAGCTCCAGGAGTTGATGATGGACAGGGAAGCCTGGCGTGCTGCAGTCCATGGGGTCACAAAGAGTTGGACATGACTAAGTGACTAAACTGAACTGAATGCATAAAATGCTTCAAGGAATCCTGTCCTCTCTGATTTTCAGCTCTCTCTTAATTTTTAGTCTGATAATTCCTATCTTGTCAGTTTTTTATTCTCTTAAAATTATTAAAATTTATTATTTTGCCTATTATTTTGAGTTGGTTTGGTTAGAAGAACGCTTCTAACCTAACAATCCCATATTGTCATTTTGCTGAAGATGAAATTTCAATAGAAGCTCTCCTATCTGTGAGTATGAGTGAAATATATTCAGACACTCTGAAACATAGTGGGCATTATATTGTATAATTTCAAACACATTTATATCTTGTGACTAAATAATTTCACTTGGAGATATGTAAAATAATATATACATATATTATACAACCCTATATAATAAAGTATTTTCATAGCTGCATTGTTTGTTAGAACAAAAAAGTAACACAATCCAAAGTCTAGTGACACAGTAATACAATATAACAGGGGTCCTTAGTTTAGAAGTATGGGAAAACGTTTTATTCTGCAACAGTCACATGATAGTACACTATACAGCATTGAAAATGAAGAGACTATGAATGTATTGAACACAATGGATAATTTTCAGAAATATAATTACTCTGAGGTTAATCTGGAAAGCTTAGAGTTTGTGATACCACTTTAGTAAAGCTCATAAGCAAAGAATACATTGTTTGTAGAACATGAATGGTAAAATGATTGAATAAAAAAGGAATACTGACTATCACATAATTTAGAATACTGATTATTGTTAGAAAGAAAAGACGTGAATGGAAAATGGGAGAAGTAAATGAGTAGCTTCAAGATATTGATGATAGATATCCTACTTTTGAATTAATGTAGTGGTTTCAAGGTGTTCACTTTATTTTTATATTTTATAAGTGATTTATATTTGTAATCTACATGTGTAACTTACACATATAACTTAATGCAAAACATATTATTTTATAGATATCTATAATTCCCTGATTCTTATTAAAAGCTGTTAGAAATGTTTTAGTGCCTCTCTAAGGCATCCAGTATTTAAGCATGCAGTGTAGTGAATTTATAATCATAATTTTAAACAACCCTGGTAGAATCCTATTTCTCTTACCTAAAGATCCAGCTGTGTGGCCACACCTTTTGGACTAGAATTCCAGTCCATTCTCTGTTCAATTCGAATGTTACACATTGCTCTATCCAGATGTCAGAGTTTACAAAATATAGTCTATATTTGTCTGGCAATTTTAGTCTGATAATTTTAAGTATAGTCACACAGAGGGTGGGGGAATGAGATTTGACAGTTCACTCTTTAAACTGTGGCTCATTATATCAATGTATTCCACGTAATTCAAGCAAATCACTCTTGGAGCCTATATTATTTATGTCAGTCAGCTCAAGTGGGCATGTTAATGCCATAATCTTTTGGATTCTAGTTGTATTCTTATTACACATAAATGGTTGTGAAATTTATAAGCAGTTGAACTTTGTTATTATAAACTGGTAGCTTATCTAACATGAAGAGCAATTTACTTGAAAATTCCCATGCAAGTAAGTGCAAAATGACTTGAAGATTTTGCCTACAGTAGGGGCAGGAGGAGCAGCCCAGACCAAAACTATGCCACCAGTTACCCTAACCTGCTTCACACAGAGATTTAAGGAGGGAGGCAGAATCAGCGTTTGTCCTCTTGACTTCTATGAAGAACTTCTTATAATACTGAAGAAATAAAGAGAAGAATCCACACCAAGGAAGAAAAATATACATTTTGTTACATTATTTCACTTTTATTGTACTTTTTTTTACTCTTTTGAAAGAACTGAATTAAAATAATGCTGTCTAAAAAGGAGGTTAAGAGTATATTTCTTTTCCTTATGAATTTACTTATGATTAATTATAGACAAGGAACAAAATACTCAGATTGCATATTCGTTTTCAAAGTATATTGGTTTGTATCATCAAAAGTAATCACTGATCTTGATATACCTTACTTTTAAATACATAATCATATCCTCAATATAATCAATTCCACAATAAACTCCCCAAATTTCATAGAATTTTATTTATGTTTTTCCTATATCTATTTCTATATAAGTTGTAGTGTATGTTGTATTTGTCCAGATTGGTGAAATCGCATTTGTGATAACGGGAAAAAAGCCAAAAGCAGTATAAAGCACTCATGTGTCATGTTGTTCCGTCAAACTAAAACTTCACTTAATACTACAGAATGTATTGACTGTTTGCACATGTCCCATTACCTTTGGTGGCCAGTTCTCTTTGGAGTAGGAACAAGCCTGGTAAAATAGACCCCCTAAATCAAATTGGTGTATGGTACCTAAATCTCTTGGCTGCCTTTGAAAACAGGTCTCCAGGGTGGTTGTAGCAATGCTGCTGTATCAGCAATTGAAAAATTCCAATTTACTTTCCTCTTTAGATCCACACAGAAAATGAGCCCACATCAGACTGCAATGATTAAGGAAGACATTGCTTGTAACAAGTCTTTCCCAGTTTAAAAATAACTTCATTGGAGTTGAAAAGTCACATACACATCAATAATAAAGGGGATAGGAGGGACTGAAATGACTCAAAATGAATTGTATATGACTTTGGTTATATTTAATGAAGTGAAGTGACGTGAAAGTCCCTCAATCATGTGCGACTCTTTGGGACTCCATGGACCATATAGTCCATGGAATTCTCCAGGCCAGAATACTGGAGTGAGAAGCCATTCCCTTTTCCAGGGGATCTTCCCAACGTAGGTATCCAACCCTGGTCAAGTGCATTTCAGGCAGATTCTTTACCAGCTGAGCCACCCGGGAAGCCCTAACTGATGAAAGTAAATTAACAACAACAACAAAAAAGGTAGTAAATAAAAATAAAAAAATTATTTGTGTGTGCGTTTGGGAAAAGTAATGCAAACTTTAGTGTATATGCCTAGATTTTTAAAATTCTATCAATAATATTTTGGGTTTTTCAGGAAAATTTATTTTAAAACACATGAAGATAAAGATTTTGTGTGACAAGTAAAATCACTGTGACTAATTTGAACAGGTCTATTTATTAAAATGCTATAGATATTTTGATAATCATTTGAATATTTGGCAACATTTTCTTATTAAAAGAGTAAAGATTAATTCACCTAATTAAAAATAAATCGATAGAGATATGTTCATTTAGACATTTTGTCTTACCTGAACATTTTCCCCAGTACAATTAAACAAAAATATATGTCATATTTTTTAGGGTTGACCAAGAAAACTTTAACATTCCTTCAACCAGACCACACTTTAGTCTAGCATCATCCTGACTATAGGCCCCTGAGCTTCATTTTCTTAGAACATTAGCTTTAGATTTTTTCTTGTTGTATTTGATCACAAAACACTGAAGAAGGGGAATGACTGAGAATGCTAGCATTCTCCTTTGGTAATAAGTAAAGATAAAAATATGATCGCAGTCACTTGTATTTACACACATTTGGAAAAGAGAATGTTTTTCTGATATTTCAGTGGAAAGGCTTACTACTTTCCATTATTTACCATTAAAAATGGAAAAAAAAATGTGGAAAATGTTTCAATATGATATATAACCACATAGTCACAGAGCATCAGGAACTGAAAGTCATACAGGGAGAATGCTATATGATAAAAAGAAATCAGAGAAAATATAAAGAGCAGCAGAGATGAGAAAAGGCTTGGGAGAGACATTGAACTATTGCGAGGAAACTAAAATAGCAATAGCAGAATTAAAATCCGTAATTGAGGTGATAAAGAAAAGCATTAATCGTTCAGGAAAATTGAATTAATAATCTGGAGGAGAATGTTTTAAAAAATCCATTAGAGCCTGAGAAAATGAAAAAGAGATGATCAATGGAAATGAACATGATTGATGTGAATAGAGTACAGATTGTGGAAGTTTCATTTGCAGAAAACTGTTGCCCTTGAAAAACAGTGTGAATAAATATAGGAAAAAGGTATAAATTAAATGTAAATCATAAAACATGATTTTAATTTGGTACTAAAGATACAAAGTATGTCTCTATGTGTGCACATATATATTTCTTGTGAATATATATACACATTTATGGGGCTAAAATACCACACAAAGATTTCTCTTTGGTGGGAGATTTTATTTTTAAAAATAGGAACATTTTCATTTCCCTATTTATAATAATAATCAGGCACTTATTATCATAAAATACTAAATAAAATATTGATAATATTGAAAAACATGAATTATGTTACCCAGAGTGGGTAAAATTAAGACAGTATCACTTCAGAAATTATTGCTTTAACAGCATTTATCTAGATTTGTTACATGTTATTTACTATGTCTGTGTTTCTATATTCTAAACAAACTACATCGTGGCAGTGCTGTAGGAATAGTTCGTCATGGCCATTTAGTTCCGGGTTGGATTCCTGGGTGGGAAAGATCTGCTGGGGAAGGTATTGGCTACTCATTCCAGTGTTCTTGGGCTTCCCTTGTGGCTCAGCGTAAAGACTGTCTGCAATGCCGGAGAACAGGGTTTGATCCCTGGGTGGGGAAGACCCCTGGAGAAGGGAAAAGCTACCTACTCTAGTATTCTGGCCTGGAGAACATGAATTGGAGGAACAAAGTGCTAAATAATACCAAAGTTAAGCTTCCGCGATGGCTCAGTGGTTAAGAATCTGCTTGCAATGCCGGAGATGCGAGTTTACTCTCTGAGTGAGAAAGCTCCCCTGGAGGAGGGTATAACAACCTACTCCAGTATTCTTGACTGAAAAATCCCATGGACAGAGGAGCCTGGTGTGCTATAGTTGAAAATATCACAAAGAGTTGGACACGACTGAACACCCATACTCCTAAGCTTTTCACACTCATTCTGGGACAGAACACAATTGGGCAAGAGAGAATATCCCAAGCTTAGAATGACTAAGATATTAGAAGTTTTACTGTTTGTATATATTCCGAAAGAGATTCTCTCTCTCTCTCTCTCTCTCTCTCTCTATATATATATATATATATATATATATATATATATATATAGTACTTGACAGATAAGTAGAAAAAAGGAGAAAGAGAGATTTATCTATTTACACACACACACATACACACCCACAAGTATTTAAAAGCATAGGTCATTTATGCTATTAGAACAATTACTTTGTGAGATAATTACCTAATTGAGAACAAACTAAATGATAATTGAGAGTGGAAAAGTGGGACGAGAAAACAATGAAAAAATGAAAGGAAAGACATGCCAGTATAGTTCAAACCTCTATGTTTACCAAACTTTCTTCACCTTGGCATTCACTCTTCTTATTCTGTTGTTAGGAATACATACACTTGAGATGACTTCTATCTTCTCATGTCCTTGAATAACAGTCTCCAAGGCATCCTTATAATTCACCATCCACTGATCCGAACTGATTTTTAAAGCATCCAGCAGAAAACTTAAATGGCATTTCTGGATTACGTTATGAACCTTTTTACTTATTGCCTATATGTAAATTATTGTTTTGAAAGACAGTAGCATTTCATATGGTTTTTGCCATCTGAATGATAAGTGCAATTTTGTACAATAAAAAGGATTGCTTTCAGGCAGTTGCGATTTAATTAAATTCTCTGAGCTTCGTGATTAAAAAGAAAATGCTATTCCTAAATCTAGAATGCACACAACACATTCTAACATTATGGAGCAAGTATTAGACTTCTTTTGTACTTCATTACAAGTCATGACAGATGATTGGAAAAAAAAAATCTAATGTGCAAAATGTATTGATTCCGACAATAGTTCAGAGCTCATAATTAGTATTGCAGATTACTCAAATAAGTATGAATTTCTAAACTTACAGTTAAAATGTTTTAAGGAATTCTGACCTTAATATTGCTATATTATATACTCCATCTTATGATTACTATCAATTATCAGTTAAGTAAGCATGCAAGTATACACTCCCTATTTGAGATATACATGACTTATCTCTCCACTTCCTTGTAAAGTCCAGAAGGCCAAGGACCATACCTTGTATTTCTTTCTTTATCTCTCTTGAATCGTCTCATGGTATAGTCCACTAGGCATATATTTGCTGATAAATTGACTGATTGCTGTCAAGTTATTGTTAATTACTCACCAAATTTCAATGGTATTTTTCCTCAAAAAGATCACAGAGTTCTACAGAAAACTGCATATTTATAGCACAGAGCACTACAGAGTTGAAAATAGTAAATCCAGAGAGAACATAGGAAAAAAAGTCAAAGAGATGAAGAACAAATCATAAAATTGATTCAATAGACTTATGGGTCACTTAATTTTATGCATTTAATTACATTTCCAAGTCATTTTGCTATCAAAGATGATTATATGACACTGGATACAAAACCAGAACATTTCTTCTCTATTTCTTAAGCCTCCTAGATATTTTGTCTGGACTATTGTGATTATGTTTCATTTCCAGCCTTTAAGCCTTATTACTTTTTCAGACTGCCATGCAAGGGATCACAAACACATACTACTGGTCAACATGATGCAGATACACACCAGGGTATTTTGGGTCAAGGGAGGGGATTTACATGCAGGGAATTACTTGAGCACCCACAGCACCTTGAATTCACATTAGCCTATGATTTCCTCCAGATGTAGCTGGTCTGTAGATAGCACAGCTGAAGTTCCTATAAAGAGGCTCCGGCCTCGGGATTCTGTACAAACGGTGCAGTGGGGGAGGAGGAAAAAGGGAAGGGAAAGGGAACTTCGATGCAACTCCTTAAAGATGGAAATTTCTCTGTTCAAATAAGTGTCCTTGTGGGTACAGTCTATCCTACTAGTCAGTTAATTCAGACATGTCAAGCCAGCTTTCAGCTAGCATAATGGGTGTGGGTAGAAACTGAGCCAGCACAGTCATCCAGAGACAAGTTTAGAAGAGAGTTTAGAAGTCAATAGTAAGTCACCCAGCTAAGCTTTCTAGAGTAATGGGGCAAGAGTGGCTGTTACATGATATTTCTGGAAAACTCTTTAGTTTTAACACTGTGTGATACTGAGAACCACAGTGCCTGAGCCCAACTACCAGCCGCCCTGCCCTAGGGTAGAAAGGCACTTATGTGACAGTTCAAGCAACACACAAATTGCTCCTGATCATATTCCTTCTTGCTTTTACAACAGCACATTTTTCTGTGAAGAAAAGGACTGAGAATATAATTTTCAATGGAAAATGATTAACTTGCTGTATCAGTTCAGTTCAGTTCAGTCACTCAGTCATGCCCAACTCTTTGCGACCCTATGAATTTCAGCACCAACTCCCGGAGTTCACCCAAACTCATGTTCATCAAGTCAGTGATGCCATCCAGCCATCTCATCCTCTGTCGTCCCTATACTGGCACACAAATTAGAGATTTCTCAGTTGCTTTAAGTATTTTAAAATTTGTTTGTAAAATGTATATTTGAAATAATTATACTGTCTAAAATTAAAATGTTTTTGGATAATTCCAAAATACCCTTTACAATTATGCTATCTAAATCATTACAGAGACTGCCTAATCATATAACCATGAAAACAGTATTATAGTCCTTGTTGATTTTATAAATTATATTTGCCACTTAATTTATAATTTATTTTGCCTGTTTACATTATTTAGTTCAAGTATACACACCTCAGTGTGTATTCGTTATTTGGAATAATAGGTTATTTGTTGCGATCATGTCCCCCTTCCTCATAAATTCATAAACACATGCTTTCTCTTTTACTACCTTTTTGCTCTTCTTTATGTCCTTAATCTGATGTTTCCTTTGAGAACAAATTTCAATTGTAATAATTATTATTATGATTCTATATGGCAACAGAAAATGAAGAGGTGGATGAGTTGCATAAGAATCCTCAAGTAGAAAAATAGATAAGGGAGACTTTAATACCAAGGATTTTATCCGGCCCTGTAGTGAGATTTCTGGTTAACCCATTAGTGTTGGATTACTCTCATCATAATGGAAAACATCAGAGAGGTGTATTGTAAAAATTTCTCACTTGGCCTCTCATTCTACTTCATTTTGGGAAAAAATACAGTTTAATCAGGATAGGATAAAGAAATATTGGGGTAAATAGCTTAATAAACATGCTCTATTATTTCACTGATAACTCATATAACTTTCTTCTATTTGTTATTGTTTAGTCATTAAGTTGTGCCCAACTCTCTTGCGACCCTGTGGGTTGCCATTTCCTTCTACAGGGGATCTTCCAGACCCAGGGATCGAACCCTGCATTGGCAGGTGGGTTCTTTTCCACTGAACCACCCAAGAAGCTTCAATTTTCTTCTATGGTCTGCCCATAATTATTTAAAAAACACAAATCAAAAGTAAAGATGAACTCTTTCTTATAGCTATCTAGTGAAAGTTTTGATTCACATTTCAAAGCAAACCTCTAAGGGCCAGTTGACATACCTCTGTTCGCATGATATCCCCACTTCTAAGGTGCAGGGTCAAGGAAGTCTTAAACTATGACTCAGGTGAAGTGATTGTTCCACAATGACCCCTTCAACCCCACCCCACCACACAGAATATCCATTAAGACTGTTTTAAAGCCATTTCAAGTATGTTTGTTCCTAACAAATATTAACACAATTGTCAATTAACACACGATTTAAAAAGTAATAGCAATAATCAGTAAAGGATTGATGGCATTCTAAGGGGTAAAACAAGATGAGGAAGACCCCTTTATTCTTGTTTTCACAAGTATAAAATGAAGAAATTAAGTAAACCCTTTTATTAAGTATATTGCAGTTTCCTATTCTATGAGATGCATTTATACTAAATATATTAGTGAGAATATAATTGCTATTCTGCTCACAATATAAGTTGAAAATGACAAAAGGAAATGACAAGACAACCTCAATGTCTAGTCTAGTAGCCACTCCCATCTCAATAAAAACAAATATTAGAAAGAGAATCATAGTCATCAAATAGCATTCATAATTATGCCATCTAGCAAAAAATCAACTCCTTCTTTTTGCTATAAAAAGTTACTCTTTACAATTTCTAGGCAAAAACAGTGGATATTGAAAATATATAGTGTATATTTTTGTATTTGTGGGAAAAAAATTTCAAGTATGTATGTATAATTCTATGAAATTTTTGATGATGCATTTAATAAATTTAAATACATTTAGGAAATATTTATATTACATTGATATTTTATTACCTTAAAATGAAATGAAGGGTATATTAAGGAAATGTCAGTTAAAGTAGAATAAATAGAATAACTATACACAGGGGGACTGGGCTTCCAGCTACCATTAATCATAATGGTTACAGTTTGGATATCATCAAAAAAACTCAAGGTACCTCTGTAAAGACACAGATTAAACTCCATATCTAGGTTTCCTGAGATGGATTTAATGTTTGAAAATTTCAAAACTTGCTAGTCAAAGTCCATGAAACTGCTTCATTATAAATTAATATATAATTTGTGGTGCAAAAACAAACAAATACACAGAAAAAATTAGACTTTATCTCTAAGGGTGGTTTTGATGGTATTGGAAAAAAGAGAAAGAAAAGTATGGTCATTCTACTCATGTCAAGCTCTATGAAAAAGCTACACACATAACATTGAATTCCATAAAACAGTTGTGCATGCTGACATGCTAATCCTTATCTATCATTTGCTTTCTATCTCTTAACATTAAAATTCTATTTAAATATGAATAAAAAAGAGCTGGTGAGGAATATTTTGAAAATGTGATAAAGTATAATAAAATTTATGTACTTATATTAATTGCATCTTTCTTATTTTCAAATAATTCATGCTTATTGTAGACAATTTGGAATATACAGAAAAATAAAAATATGTAAGAAAATTATTTGATGTAGAAAATTATTGTAATCACCTTCGTATGTATTTTCAGTTTCTAAACTTATATATTTGAAATCTTAATTAAATATTTATATACAATGTATTAAGACTAAATAGTACACAATTGCACCCTTATTAATTGCAAATGCTAACCATTAGTCCATGTCATTATATACTATTTAAAAATTTGCATTTGGTCATACCACATGTTCTTACAGCTATTCTAAGTATATATTTATTCATTATTCAAACACTAGACATTTAGGCTGCTCATAAGTTTTTACTGTTATTAATATGTCATGATTTTCATTTTTCTACTAAAATGTTTGCCTGGATTCTAGTTTCTTAGAATCGAGTTCTAGAAATTACTATATTAAAGGGTATGAACTTTTAATAGACCTTGACATGTATTGATAAATTGCTTTCCAGAAAGGTTGTAACATACTACTGAAGTGACTTAGCATGCATGCACTTATTCATACTCTGTTATTTGTTACATAACATGTAGCGCTTTTAAAGGTATGACTAACAATTCATTTAACTTTCTAGAGAAATTTAAAAGTATTGTAATTTAGTGTTTGAGATCTGTCAGAATTCCTGTAAGCTGTCAGAGATTTTGATATGCTATAATAATATTGATACATTTTAAAAGGAAATATAACTCCATATTCCCAGAATCAGTCTTTTACATAAAAAAGTAGAAAACAGTCATCATATGAAGATTGTATTCTATTTCATGTTTTGTTTATTTTATTGCAGTACAAATTTGTTGCACTACATGATTTTCATCACATATTTTTCTTAGGTTATTTTATCCATTTGGGATTTGTATGACTTTCTTCTCATATTTAATAAAATGATTCTAGAATAGTATGGGTGATTATCTTTGAAATGATCATCCAAATGATACCAAATGATTATCTGTTACTTTATTGTTTATAAAGAACTTGAATATCCATTCCCTCTATAATTTGATCCTTATAACAACAGCCCTGTGAAATTAGCATGCTACAACTACTCAGGGTTTTATTCTTTTTTTTTTTAATCCCTACTAATGAGAAAAATAAGGCTCCAAAATGCTGAGTAACTTTCCAAAAGCATACAGTTCTAGATGATAGAACTCGGATTTGAAGTGGTTCTTTTGATTCCCAGATCCCATGTTCTCTAATGGCACACCACTCCAGTACTCTTGCCTGGAAAATCCCATGGACGGAAGAGCCTGGTGGGCTGTAGTCTGTGGGGTCGCTAACAGTTGGACACTTTCACTTTCATGAATTGGAGAAGGAAATGGCAACCCACTTCAGTGTTCTTGCCTGGAGAATCCCAGGGATGAGGGAGCCTGGTGGGCTGCCGACTATGGGGTCGCACAGAGTCGGACATGACTGAGGCGACTTAGCAGCAGCAGCAGCAGCACCCAATTATCAATCTTTAAGCAAAGGGACATTTTAATGGAGCTTCAATCATCACAGAGTGAGTCATAATCTACATCATAGAATAATAATTGCTTCGGATTGGGAAGATAGGGAAGCCATGAGAGATTGCTAGAAATTGGTTTCCCTACAGGTAACTGAAGGGCATGAAAAACTTAATTATATCTACAAGGAAATTATCAATTTGAACACTTAAATATTGAGCCTGTTCACCAAAATGAAATTATCAGATAATGTTCATTGGTTTACTTTTTTCCCCTTACAATCCATGGGAGATACTTTTCTCATAAACTTTCATAGTAAGATTCAGCATCTATTAGGCTCAGATGGGAAAAAATCTGCCTGCAATGTAAGAGACAGGTTCTATAACTGGGCTGGGAATTTCCCTTGGAGAAGGGAAGAGCTACCCACTGAATTATTCTTGCCTGGAGAATTCGTTGGACAGAGGAGCCTGGCAGGCTAAGTCCATGCGGTCACAAAGAGTTAGACATGAATGAATGACTAACTCAGATTCTTCCCAGAGCCAGTTTTTTATAATGATGATGGAAGCTGGTGATTTTGTTTTATTATAGCTATTTCTTCCACATTAATCAATTAGTATTTTACTGGAATGAAGAGCCTCCTTCCTTCTCCACTTATGTCTTTGTGCTTGTACTCTTTACATATCTATCTATGTATCTATTTTCTATAGCCTTTCTAATGTCAATGTGGACTTACAAATTCTTATTTTATTCAATGGACTATCTTCCATTTGTTTTTTATTTATTTTTATGCTCAAATTGTCCCAGATTTTCCCATAAGTAGCCCCTTTCATTATGATAGTGGCTGTTTACATTCTGAAAGATATTCCATGCTCATCTATCAGTTTTGAAATGAAAATTGCCAGTTCTCCAAAAGTCCTGGTTCCTTCCAGTGGTGAATCATGTATCCCAATCAAGATCTAGGTGTTCACTGCTACAAGCACATCTGGGATATATTGTAGGTTTGACTCCAGACCATGGCAATAGAGTATATAACCCCATATAGCAAGTCACAAGAATTTCTTGGTTTTCTAGTGCATATAAAAGTTATGTTGACATTATACTCTAGTCTATTAAGTGTATATTAGCATTATGTCTAAAAAATAATGTACATATGTTAATTAAAAGTACTTTATTGCTAAAAATATGCAGTGAATTATAATCTTTTTGCTGCCATAAAGTTTAGTCTCAGTTTTGATAACTGCTGATTGATCAGGGTGGTATCTGTTGAAGTCTGGGGTGGCTGAGGCAATTTCTTAAAAAGAGACAGCAATAATGTTTGCTGTACCAATTCACTCTTTTTTTCACAAACAATTTCTGTGTAACATGCAATACAGTTTGATAGCATTTTACCCACAGTAAAACCATTTCAAAATTGAAGTGAATTCTCTCAAACCCTGATCCAGCTTTATTGACTAAATTTAAATATCATTCCAAATCCTTTGTCATTTCAAGTCTTCATAACATCTTCACCAGGAGCAGTTTCGTCTCAAGAAATAATTTTCTTTGCTCATCCATAAGAAACAACTTCTCATCTGTTAAATTTTTGTCATAAGATTATAGAAATTTAGTCACA